>NC_142436.1:85642500-86892500 GCF_059453495.1 Arachis ipaensis
TACCAGCGTGCCACACCATGTTGTTCAAGTAGCACGCTCATGGATTTGTGAACTCTTCAAGTTTGGCGTGCCACGCCTGGGTTCTCAAGTGGCACGCCCAAGTGACTTCTTGGAGCTGGCGTGCCACGCCTTCGATATCAAGTGGCACGCCATAGTGGAGGTTCTTCTTGGAATGGTGAGTTGGCGTGCCACGCCCCTTTGCTCAAGTGGAATGCCCATAGTAGTTGATGGGTCAGGCGTGCCATGCCCAACCTGGCGTGCAATGCCCCTTTTGTGTCCTCCATTTTGCTCTCTGGAATTTTGTACTAGCGTGCCACGACCAGTCCCTGGCGTGCCACTCCCATATGCATGCTTGGACTTCTTCTCTAGACTTTAGTACTGGCGTGCCATGCCTAGCTCCTAGCATGCCACGCCAGTGCATTTTTGTGGCGTTTGCTCCAAGTGGCACGCCAGTTTTACATGCTCAGCTTCTTGTTTGTCTTCTACCCCTTTTTGATGCCTTTCTCACCTGAAATTCAGCACAACTCATCTCAAAGTAGTGTACCATAATATTCATCAAATAATGCATAAATTGTACTGATCAAATGAGATTTATGCTCTTTTATGGTCTTCTATATGCAAGAAAGAAGGGTAGATGATGCAAGTCATTACAACACCAAACTTAAGCTTTGCTTGTCCCAAGCAAATCAATGTGAGTAAACCTTTATAACTTGAGGCCTTGGCTTTGAATGATTGCAATACAGCTAAGAGTAAAACTAAGTGTTCAACACATGCATGAATGTTTTAATGTCATGAAAAGCTCTTGGATCCTTGAAGGTTCTTTCAGGTATAGGCTTTAGGGGTCTTTTCTATTGATTGTCACCTTGAAGTAGTAAGGGTTGTTTTGCTTTCTTGACCACGACTCTAAGTGTTTTGTCTCAAGACAACCCTTTAATTAAGCTTTCAATTAGCACTCCCAAACCAGTTGGTTTTAGGGTACTAGGTGTTGAGACACCCCTAAGAATTTACTTGCCCATGTCTCTTCTTGACACATCTTCACCACAAGCATCTACTAAGATCTTTAATTTTTTTTGAGCTTTTTAATGTTTCTTTTTCTATCTCAGTAGTTGATGCTCAGAGCCTTGGGCCTTTATTGCTTACTACCTCTTGGTTCTATGGATATTCAAGGAACACCCCTTAGCCTTCCCTTGTTATACCTTCTAGGACTAGTTGCTCTCCATGACTCATTTTCTTTTTAGTTCATCTAAGGTTCTACACTTAGTTTCTTATTTCTTAGTTTGTTTGATAATCCCTCTTGGCCTTGGTCTCTCTTGATGTTTTAGCACAACTCACAGTAACTCTTATGGAGACAAGCTCTACTTTTATTTATGTTGAAATGAAGACTTGAAATACATGGCATTTTCTTTCTTGTAAAAAAAAACTCATAAAGACTTCAAACAGGAATTAAAACTAAGCATAAAACATAAACTATCCTAGCATGGTTATTTATTCAAAGAGTAAATAGAGCAAAAACTTAAACAAGATTTCAGAAATTAGAAAGTGTCAACCATGGGACTCAATAATCTTGAGCAGCTTCTTCTTTAGTTCATTGGCCCCTTCCCTTTGTCCTTCATCTTCCTTATGTTTGGCTAGGATTTCCTCTTGTCTTGCACTTAGCTCTTCCATTCCTTGCATGAAGGTTGGGTATTCTGGGTTTAGAGTGGCCACGACGTTACACAAGTGATTCAACTTCTCTTGTGTGTTGATGTCATACTGCCTCCTGGATATGGTTCTGGCATCATAGAGATGTCTGAATTCGGCCAAGTTCCTCTGTTGCCATTTGCCTTGCTCTACTATTTTGTCCAGTGCACTTTGCACCTCTCCCCAGTCAAATTATTCTTGCTGCTCCTTTTTCATATGCTCCTAATTCCCTTGGAGTTGTTGAATGTTTTGGTTGACTTGGCTCCATTGTTTTTGTTGAGTTTCTTTGAGTTGATTGACATCTTCCCTCAAGTGGTGTAGATCTCCCTTCATTTGGTGTACATCTCCTTGCAATTGCTCCCAGTTGAATCCCTCTGGAAATTGCTGATATTGGTAGTGTGGTGGTGGTTGAAATGCGAGGAAGTGAGGTTGCTCTTCTGCCTCTTCTTGTTGTTGTTGTTGTTGTTGTGGTTCATGAGCCTGAGCTCTTCGTTCTCTGGCCCTGTTGAGTGGGTGCACAGCTACCACCTTGGTCATCTTTTTGGCAGTTATGAACTTGTCTTGCTTCACAAGCACCTCATCAATGATCTTTTCTACTCTAGCCTCATCACATAGCCTCTGTATAATGCTGGGGAATGCCAACCTTGTGTTGTCACTGGTGCTTTTCAGCACTTTGTTGATGTTGTTGGCGATCATCTCCCCCACGTTGTTGTTTTCTCCTCTCATGATGCTGTAGATGAGCACAGCTCTCTCCTTGGTCACCTCTAAAGTGTTGGACGTGGGGATTAGGGACCTCCTCACAAATTCTAGCCACCATCTAGCTTGGGGGCTCAAATATCTTCTCCTTAATTGGTTGGGTATCCCATCCTTGTCATTTATCCAGTGGACATTCATCACACAAATTTCATTCAGGATCTCCTCAAACCCAGGGTCTTGCTGCTTCATTCTCTCTTCATAGCTCCGAGTGGAGCTTGTCCTTTTCACCATTAGCATTCTTTCTATGCTAGAGGGGCTGTAGTCAATGGACTTCCCCCTTACATAGCTAATGTAGGCATAGTGTTGTCCTGGTTGAGGCACGGCGTTGGCATAGAATTCCCTCACCAAGCTCTCTACCACTTTCCTTGGTGGGTTGCATAGAAGTGACCAACCCCTATTGTTGATCTCAATGTTGATTTCAATATGCTCATTCCTCCCTAGTTGAAACCCAACTTCTGGAATGATTTCCCTCTCACTCACCCAACCATAGAATTGATTTTGGTTGAATGTGGAGAGAAACTTGTAGTCATTAAAAGAGCTTGAGGATCCAGAGGTTGGTTCCTTGGTTTTTCTTTTCTTTGAGGCTGAGCTTTTTGGTGGTACTATTAGGTTGAGAGAGTGTGTTTGAGGTTGTAAAAAAATGGGGGTTGCAAGAAAGAGCAAGCAAAATAAGGTTTTGCTCCAACACCAAACTTAGGACTTGATTATCCCAATCAAGAAAAAAGAAGAAAGAAAGTAGGGGAAGAGATGGTAAAAGATGGAAAAAGAAAGGAAGGTGAGGGGTGTATATTCTTCGTGTGTGATTGGGGGTTGTTGAAGTGGGATAGGAGATGGGAAAGTGAGGCTTTTATGATGGGTGAATGGTATGGTTCGAAGGGTGGGAAATAAAAAGGGTTAAAAGTTTTCCCACTTGAGGAGTGGCGCCTAGCGTGGGAAGAGGCGCCAACTCTTTTCTCACAGTGTCTTCTGCATGTGTTGAGTTCCAAAGTGCAAGTACACTTTGACTTCCTTGCTTTGTGAGTTGTTTACCATGTGGGCCCCATCTTCTCTCCTAAAATTAAAACTAAACCCATTAGTAATGACAAAAGAACCCCTTCACATTCCTTCTCATCAAGAGTGAATTGGATTGCAACTGATGGGTGTCCCTTGGGATGCCAAACTTAATTCTTTGGCATCTTAATAAATTAGTTTCATCATTGTGTATTTAATGTGTTCATAAGAGTGGAATAACATCAATCTTTTCATTTTCTTTTGATTCCAATTCCTCTGAACTCATTAAACCACGTTCATGTTCTTACCCAAAGCATTAAGTGCTTTCAAATAGGGTGACTTGGCTTCTAGGTGATTCTTGGTGGTGGCCACACTAAACTTAATCTTTGGGCTTACTCTTCAAAATCAAAATATTAATTGTTTGTAAGCCTAGATTAAGTTGGTGAGAGGCCACACCAAACTTAGCAATTTAGCTAGTTCTCAGCCCATTCACTCAGCGTGATTTATGCCTTCATCAAGTTGCAATCCAAAATAGAAAGAAAAAAATGTAAAGAAAATCTAGCTACCAAAGCTAAAATCAAACTTTCTAGTCTACAATTGTAAACTAATCCTAATTTGATACTGTAACATCAAAGTGAGACTGAAAATTAAACTATCTAAAGCAATAGATTTTAAACTACTTCTAAGAAAAGCAATTAAATCAAAAAGGATAAAGTGTTAGGGTGCCTCCCAACTAATGCTTCTTTATTCTCATTAGCTTGACATTTCTTCATCTTCAGCTGAGCTTGTAGCTCACTCTCTACTCCTCTAAGGAGCCTCCCAAATAGTGTTTGAGTCTATAGCCATTGACAGTAAAAGTTCTCTGAGTCTTGTCCTCCATGAGCTCTATATGTCCATAGGGAAACACCTTGAGTATGGTGAAAGGCCCTGACCATCGAGACTTCAGTTTCCCAGGGAAGAACTTGAGTCTTGAGTTGTAGAGTAACACCTTCTGTCCTTCAGTGAACTCCCTTCTTGCTATCTTTTGGTCATGCCATATTTTTGTGTTCTCTTTGTAGATTTTTGCATTCTCATATGCTTGATTTCTAAACTCCTCCATCTCATTGAGTTGCATTAATCTCTTTTCTCCAGCAGCTTGCTCATCATAGTTTAACATTTTTAGAGCCCAAAACGCTCTATGCTCAAGTTCAACTAGTAAGTGACAAGCCTTGCCATATACCAGTTGGTATGGAGACATTCCAGTGGGAGTCTTATAGGCTGTTCTGTAGGCCCATAGTGCATCATCCAGCTTCTTAGACCAATCCTTTCTTGAGCTTCCAACAGTTTTTTCAAGGATTCTTTTTAGCTCTCTGTTGAAAATTTCAGCTTGCCCGTTGGTCTGTGGGTGGTATGGAGTTGCCACTTTGTGCTTTACTCCATATCTGAGAAGGAGTGTCTCGAGTTATTTGTTGCAGAAGTGTGTCCCTCCATCACTAATGAGAGCTCTGGGAACTCCAAATCTACTGAAGATGTACCTTCTCAAGAAGCTTATCACAACCTTATTGTCATTTGTTGCAGTGGCTATGGCTTCTACCCACCTTGAAACATAATCAACAGCCACCAATATGTAGCTATTTGAGTAGGAGGTTAGGAATGGTCCCATGAAATCAATCCCCATACATCAAATAGCTCCAGCTCTAGTATGAATTGCTATGGCATCTCATTTCTCTTGGTTAGATTACCAGCTCTTTGGCATTCATCACACCTTGACACCATTTCCTTGGCATCCTTAAACATTGTTGGACAGTAAAATTCAGATTGAAGCACTTTTGCTGCTGTTCTTTCTCCACTGAAGTGACCTCCATATGCGGATCCATGGCACTGCCATAACACTTCCTGCCCTTCTTCATGGGATATACACCTTCTTAGGATTCCATCAGCACACTTTTTGAACAAATAGGGGTCATCCCAGATGTAGTGTTTGGCATTCTTGATTAGCTTCCTCCTCATGTGCTTATTGATGTTAGTTGGTAGCTCCCCAATAGCTTTGAGGTTAGCTATGTCTGCAAACCAAGGGGCTACTCAAATCATCATCAATTGTTCATCAGGAAAGATTTCATTTACTGCTACTTTCTGCATTTCTTCTCCTTGTGGGATCCTTAAGAGGTGGTCAGCTACCTTGTTCTCTGCTCCGCTCCTATCTTTAATCTCAATATCAAATTCTTAGAGCAGCAGGATCCACCTTATTAGTCTGGGCTTAGATTCTTGTTTGGTAAGCAAGTATTTGAGTGCTGCATGATCAGTAAACATAATTACTTTTGAGCCAATGAAATATGATCTAAACTTATCAAAAGCAAAAACTATGGCTAAAAGTTCTTCCTCTGTGGTGGTATAGTTCCTTTGATTCTCATTAAGGACCTTGCTAGCATAATAAATAACATGTACTAGCTTGTCTTTCCTCTGTCCTAGAATGGCACTAACAGCAAAATCAGATGCATCACACATTAGTTCAAAGGGAAGATCCCAGCTTGGTGGTGCTATAATAGGTGCAGAGGAGAGTTTCTTCTTAAGTTTATCAAAGGCTACCATGCACTCTCTATCAAAAACAAAGGGAGTATTTGAGACAAGTAGGTTGCTAAGGGGTTTTGCAATCTTTGAAAAATCTTTGATAAACCTCCTATAAAACCCAACGTGTCCTAAAAAACTTCTGATTGCTTTGACATTGCATGGTGGAGGTAATTTTTCAATTACTTTCACTTTTACCTTGTCTACTTCTATGCCATCTTTTGAAATTTTGTGACCAAGAACCACCCCTTCAGTCACCATAAAATGGCACTTCTCCCAGTTTAAAACCAGGTTGGTTTCTTGACACCTTTTTAGCACAAGAGCAAGATGGTATAGGCAATCAGAATATGAGTTCCCAAACACAGAAAAATCGCCCATGAATACTTCTATGAACTTCTCAATCATGTCAGAAAAAATGGAGAGCATGTATCTTTGGAATGTTGCTGGTGCATTGCACAATCCAAAGGGCATTCTCCTATAAGCAAAGACACCATATGGACAAGTAAATGAAGTTTTTTCCTGATCCTTGGGGTCTACAACAATTTAATTATAGCCCGAATACCCGTCCAGGAAGCAATAATACTCATTTTCTGCCAATCTTTCAAGCATCTGGTCCATGAAAGGTAGGAAAAAGTGGTCCTTCCGAGTGGCTTCATTAAGTTTTCGGTAGTCAATGCACATATGCCATCCGGTCAATGTCCTTGTGGGTATCAATTCATTCTTCTCATTTGACACAACAGTGATCCCTCCCTTCTTAGGGACTACTTGCACTGGGCTTACCCAAGGGCTGTCTGAGATGGGGTAGATCACCCCTGCCTGCCACAATTTCAACACTTTTTTCTGAACCACTTCATTCATAGTTGGGTTCAGCCTCCTTTGTTGTTGTCTTGAAGGTTTGGCATCCTCTCCAAGTAAGATTTTATGCATACACATTGAAGGACTGATCCTTTTAAATCTACAAGTGTCCAGCCTATGGCATCCTTGTGCTATCTCAGCACTTGAATAAGATCCTCTTCTTGTTCCTTGCTCAAACTTGAATTTATGATCACTGGGTGAGTGTTGTTAGCACCCAGGTATGAATATTTCAAGCTGAGTGGTAAGGTTTTCAGCTCTAGTTTTGGTGACTCTGCATCTTTGTTGTCTGTGGTGGTTGGCATGATTGAGTTTCTCATGGTTGCTTGTGGTGGTTCTCCATCTGATGCTTGTTCCAGCTCAATGGTTCCTCCACATTGTTCTTCTTCCAAGACTTCTTGAACTATCTGTTCCATGGTGTCTACCAGCATGCATTCTCCTATGGATTCTTTGGGGTAAATCATTGCTTTAAAGACGTTGAAGACCATTTTCTCTTCATGCACTCTCAAGACTAGTTCCCCTTTCTACACATCAATGATGGCTCCAGCAGTAGCTAGCAATGGTCTTCCTAGGATAATTGACGTGTTGGCCTCTTCTTCCATGTCCAGCACAATGAAATCAGCAGGGAAAATGAATTCTCCTACTTTCACTAGCAAGTCCTCCACCACCCCATGTGGAAACTTAAATGTTCTGTCAACCAATTGGAGTGCCATCCTTGTCGGCTTGGCTTCCTCAATCTTCATCCTTCTCATCATGGTTAGGGACATAAGATTTATGCTAGCTCCCAAATCACACAAAGCTTTCTCAATGGTGATATCTCGTATGATGTAGGGGATTTAGAAACTCCCTGGGTCTTTCAGCTTTTGAGGCAGCTTCTTCTGTATGATGGCGCTGCATTCTTTAGTCAATACTATGGTTTTTTTTGCCTCCCAGTTCCTCTTTTTGGTTATAAGCTCCTTCAAAAATTTGGCATAGAATGGCATTTGTTCTAATGCCTCAGCAAATGGTATGTTAATTTGGAGCCTCTTGAAGATCTCTAGGAACTTAGAAAACTGGCCATCCTTCCCATATTTTCCCAGTCTTTGTGGGTATGGTGCCTTTGGCACGTAAGGCTTCAAGACTGGTTTTGGTGGAGGTGGAGCAGGGATCTCCCTTTCATCCTTGTTCCCATGCTTTGCTGCAACTTCTTCATGATTGTCTTTGCTTGGGGTTCCTTCTTCTACAACCTTCCCACTTCTTAGAGTAATGGCTTTGCATTCCCCTTTTGGGTTAGCATGGTATCGCTGGGAAATGTGTGTGTGGGAAGTGGGATTTGCTTGGATAAAATTCCCACTTGTGCTTCCAACTTTGAGATTGCTGCACCTTGATTTTTCAGATTTGACCTGTATTCCTCTTGATTAACATCTATCCTTCTTTCAGTTTGTGCTTGTCTGTCCATGAGGGTGGAGACTGCCCCTGTAATCTGGGATGACAGTTGTGCTATTGCAGCCTCCATCCTCTCAAAGTCGCTCTTGATTTCACATGGTTGCATAGTTGAGGATGGTGCATCTTGATTGAGGTTGTTGTGTATGGGTTGGTTACTATAGTATGATTTTTTTTGTGAGTTATGGTAGGGTCTATGGTTCCCTGTTTGATGGTTGGGGTTGTGGTTGGGATGCTGATTTGATGAATAAGGCTTGTTGTGGTCCTGGTTGTGGTTTTGTTGATTTCTCCACCCAAAGTTTGGGTGGTTCTTCCAACCTGGGTTGTATGTCTTAGAGTGTGGGTCATATGGTAGTCTAGATGAATTGTTCACATAATTAGCTTGTTCCCAGTTACCTTCAGATTCTGGTGCATTCTCTTGTTGAGGAGTTTGGTCTTGAATGACTGAGGCTTGGTTGGCCTCCATCCTCTTGGTTAAGGCTGCTATTTGTGCTGCAATTGCCTTGCTCTGAGCTAACAAAGCATCTACAGAGTTGAGTTCTAGCACTCCCTTCTTCTGAGTCCTTTCTAAAGCATAAAAATACTCATTTTCAGCTACAGTCTCAATGACATCTATGGCCTCTTCAATGGTTTTCTTTTTGTTGAGTGAGCCTTCTGAAGAATGATCCACTGCCTTCTTTGCTTCATAGGATAGTCCCTCATAAAAGATTTGTAGTTGTACCCACTCATTGAACATTTTTGGTGGGCATCTTCTTGTCAAATCTTTGAATCTCTCCCAGGCCTCATAGAGTGTTTCTCCATCTTGTTGTCTGAAAGTTTGCACCTCAGCTCTCAGCCTGTTGATTCTTTGTGGAGGGTAAAATCTTACAAGGAATCTATTCACGACCACCTCCCATGTAGTTAGGCTATCCTTGGGGAATGATTCGAACCACTTTGCTGCCTTATCTCTGAGTGAGAAAGGGAACAAGAGTAGTTTGTAGATGTCAGGGTGTACCCCGTTGGACTTTACAGTATCACATATCCTCAAGAATGTGCTGAGATGTTGATTAGAGTCTTCTTGGGCACTTCCTCCATATGAGCAATTATTCTGAACAAGTGTGATGAGCTAAGGCTTCATCTCAAAATTATTGGCATGAATTGTTGGCTTTAGGATGCTGCTACCACAACTTTCTGGGTTTGGATTGATGTAGGAGCCTAAGACTCTCCTTTCTTGCCTATCATGATTGACTGGGCCTTCTCTGGCATGGTTGTGAGCTTCTTCTTCATGGTGGTTCTCCATATTATCCTCCATGTCTGTTTCAAAATACTCTTCCTCTTCCTCAGCACCAACGACTTCCTTCCCTCTTGCTTCCATCCTTAATCTAAGGAAGGTCCTCTCAGGTTTAGAATCAAAGGAAGTTGAAGCCCCACTTCTTCTACCTGTCATACAACCAACAAGGCAAAAAGCAAGAAAGAAAATGAATGGAGAAATTACTCTTGTTAGAGTGGTTGTTAGTGTGAGTGGTGCAATTAATTGAACAGTTAGAAGAGTGGAAATATGGATGATGAATAGGAATAATCAAAGAAGAAAGAAATATAACTCAAAATAAAAAAAATAAAATAAAAATATAAAAGGTGCTAAATAAAAAAAAAACTAAAATAACAAGGAATTTAAATTGCTTAATCTAGCTCTCCAATCAATTTAATCATTGTTAAATTTAAGCCAATCCCCGGCAACGGCGCCATAAAACTTGATGAGTCCAATTCACACCCCATTCAAAAATTTGTGAATTAGTTCTTTTGGCAAGTGCACCAAAGTTATCGTCAAGTAATAACCCACGGTGGAGTGGGATCGTATCCACAGAGATTGGCAAATTCAAGCAACTTTAATTGATTGATGAATTAGTCAAGCAGATTAATAAGATTGTGAAGTGCAGAACTGTAAATGACATAAATGTAAATGACTAGAATATAAAGAAAAGCGATAAAGTGCAAAAATATAAATGGCAGAATGTAAAATAAAGAATCATAAATGACTTGAATGTAAATGGGAATGGGGAATTGCTGAATGTAAAATTAAGCTATAGAGAAATGGATAGATAAGAATGGGGAAATTCATTGAGATTGGGAGATGTTGTCTCCATCGATCAAATCTAGCTTATATCCTCTTCAATCATGCAACTCATTGACCTCTTGGCAATCATGATTGATTGAGCCCCAATCCCTTGGTGACTCAATCTCTCAGATCTTGATCAATAGCCAATTCCTTGGTCTAATTGCTCATGAAGAGAGATATACTTGGTCCCTGATTATACCACACACCATTATAGGTCCAAGTAGAGGGAGGATTATATGTCACATATCCAAACACTAAAACCCAGATTCTACTCAAGTGTGAGATGGGATTTCAAGCATGGTTTCATGTTTCCTTTTCCAAGTTTCCCATGAAACCCAATTGCATTCAATCTCTTTTCCAAGATAATTGAACACTAAGCATTAAGAACGAAATTCCTTCTAGTAAATCAAAGAGAAGATGAAGAGAAGAAGAGTTTCACTATTATCAATCCATCATGTACAACAGAGCTCCCTCTCTCAATGAGAGGGAAGTTAGCTACTCATAGCTCAAAAAATACTCAGAAGTAAAGTGTAAAAGTGGATCTAAAACTAACTGCTTAACCCCCCTTCTTTAGTACTCCTTAGGGGTATTTATACTACTCCTAGTAAAATAAAAGAATTACAAAAGTGAAAAAAGAAAATTACATTTTGGAGGGAAAAGAAAACACTCAATAAGCGTGACTTTTTAGCTGGCGTGTGGCTAGCGCTTTACTGGCGTGTCACGTGCCCTTTATTTCTAGCTTGGCATGCCAAGCCTAATCCTTCAAGTGGCACACTCATCTCTCTATAAACCTTGGCGTGCCACGCCTTCGAACATAAGTGGCATGCCCTTTGCCTTTTTCCACTTTTCTTTGCCTCTAGAAACTTGAACTGGCGTGCAACGCCCAGGGTCTGGCATGCCACGCCCTTGCTCTATGCTTCGTTAAGCTTCTCTGGAAAGTTGTACTAGCGTGGCACGCCCAGGGTCTGGCGTGCCACGCCCCTTTTGTGAGTGAGTGGTTCCTCTGTTTGGCGTGCCATGCCACGAACTCAAGTGGCACGCCCCAATTCTTCTTTGCTCTCTAAATGACACTGGCGTGCCACGCCTGGTTGCTCAAGTGGCACGCTTAAGTGAAGAATGGTGAGTGGCGTGCCACGCCTTCGATACCAAGTGGCACGCCCCATGTAATTGGCCTCCTTCATCCTCTCTGGAAACTTATACCAGCGTGCCATGCCCATGATCTTGTATTGGTTCCAATAGTTGGCGTGCCACGCCTTCGATACCAAGTGGCACGCCCAGTCCTTGCTTTTGTTATCTCTATGCATTGGCATGCCATGCCTGGTTGCTCAAGTGGCATTCGACTACAAGTGGCACACCCAGTCTTCAATTGCCTTCAGCCCCTTCTCTGGATTATTGTACCAGCGTGCCATGCCATGCTGTTCAAGTGGCACGCTCATGGATTTGTGAACTCTTCAAACTTGGCGTGCCATGCCTGGGTTCTCAAGTGGCACGCCCAAGTGACTTCTTGGAGTTGGCGTGCCACGCCTTCGATACCAAGTGGCACGCCATAGTGGAGGTTCTTCTTGGAATGGTGAGTTGGCGTGCCACGCTCCTTTGCTCAAGTGGCACGCCCATAGTAGTTGATCGGTCAGGCATGCCATGCCCAACCTGGCGTGCCTTGCCCCTTTTGTGTCCTCCATTTTGCTCTCTGGAATTTTGTACTAGCGTGCTGGTGCACGAAATTGTGATGTCCTGTTCTTTGTACTTGTGTGAGATTAACAATATATAATTGTATTGAATCCTCATTGTGGCTCTATGTGTGGACACAACTCCGTACAACTAACCAGCAAGTGCACTGGGTCGTCCAAGTAATACCTTACGTGAGTAAGGGTCGAATCCCACGGAGATTGTTGGTATGAAGCAAGCTATGGTCACCTTGTAAATCTCAGTCAGGCGGATATAAAATAATAATGGTGTTTTCGAATATTATATAATAAAATAGGGATAGAGATACTTATGTAAATCATTGGTAGGGATTTCAGATAAGCGAATGGAGATGCTTTTTGTTCCTCTGAACCTCTGCTTTCCTGCTATCTTCATCCAATCCGTCTTACTCCTTTCTATGGCTGGCTTTATGTGATACATCACCACTGTCAATGGCTACTTTCGGTCATCTCTCGGGAAAATGATCCAATGCCCTGTCACGGCACGGCTAATCGTCTGGAGGCATCACCCTTGTCAATGGCTTCATCTTATCCTCTCAGTGAATAATCTGCTCACGCACCCTGTCACGGCACGGCTATTCATCTGTCGGTTCTCGATCATGCGGGAATAGGATTTACTATCCTTTTGCGTCTGTCACTAACGCCCTGCAATCGCGAGTTCGGAGCTCGTCACAGTCATTCAATCATTGAATCCTACTCGGAATACCACAGACAAGGTTTAGACCTTCCGAATTCTCTTGAATGCCGCCATCATTCTAGCTTACGCCACGAAGATTCTGGTTAGGAGATCTAAGAGATACTCATTCTAGCTTAATTCATGTAGAACGGAAGTGTTTGTCAGGCACGCGTTCATAAGGGAAAAGGATGATGAGCGTCACACATAATCATCACCTTCATCACGTTCTTGGGTTCGAATGGATATCTTAGAAGCGAAATAAGAAGAATTGAATAGAAAACAGTAGTACTTGCATAAATCTTTGAGGAACAGCAGAGCTCCACACCTTAATCTATGGAGTGTAGAAACTCTACCGTTGAAAATACATAAGTGAAGGTCCAGGCATGGCCGAGATGGCCAGCCCCCTATTGTGATCTAAGATAGCATACAACTGATCGAAGATGCCTAATACAATAGTAAAAGGTCCTATTTATAATAAACTAGTCACTAGGGTTTACATGAGTAAGTACTTAATGAATAAATCCACTTCCGGGGCCCACTTGGTGTGTGTTTGGGCTGAGCATAAGTGTAGCACGTGCAGAGGCCATTTGTGGAGTTGAACGCCAGTTTCTATGCCAGTTTAGGCGTTCAACTCTGGTTTTGGATCCCTTTCTGGCGCTGGACGCCAGATTTGGGCAGAAAGCTGGCGTTGAACGCCAGTTTATGTCATCAATTTTTGGCCAAAGTATGGACTATTATACATTGCTGGAAAGCCCTAGATGTCTACTTTCCAACGCAATTGGAAGCGCGCCATTTCGAGTTCTGTAGCTCCAGAAAATCCACTTTGAGTGCAGGGAGGTCAGAATCCAACAACATCAGCAGTCCTTTTTCAACCTCTGAATCTGATTTTTGCTCAAGTCCCTCAATTTCAGCCAGAAAATACCTGAAATCACAGAAAAACACACAAACTCATAGTAAAGTCCAGAAATGTGAATTTAACATAAAAACTAATGAAAACATCCCTAAAAGTAACTAGATCCTACTAAAAACATACTAAAAATAATGCCAAAAAGCGTATAAATTATCCGCTCATCACAACACCAAACTTAAATTGTTGCTTGTCCCCAAGCAACTGAAAATCAAAATAGGATAAAAAGAATAGAACATACTATAAATTCCAAACTATCAATGAAACAGAGCTTCAATCATATGAGCGGGACTTATAGCTTTTTGCCTCTTGAATAGTTTTGGCATCTCACTTTATCCATTGAGGTTCAGAATGATTGGCATCTATAGGAACTCAGAGTTCAGATAGTGTTATTGACTCTCCTAGTTCAGTATGATGATTCTTGAACACAGCTTCTTTATGAGTCTTGGCCGTGGCCCTAAGCACTTTGTTTTCCAGTATTATCACCGGATACATAAATGCCACAGACACATAATTGGGTGAACCTTTTCAGATTGTGACTCAGCTTTGCTAGAGTCCCCAATTAGAGGTGTCCAGGGTTCTTAAGCACACTCTTTGTTTTTGCTTTGGACCTTGACTTTAACCGCTCAGTCTCAAGTTTTCACTTGACACCTACACGCCACAAGCACATGGTTAGGGACAGCTTGGTTTAGCCGCTTAGACCAGGATTTTATTCCTTTAGGTCCTCCTATCCACTGATGCTCAAAGCCTTGGGATCCTTTTTATTTGCCCTTGCCTTTTGGTTTTAAGGGTTATTGGCTTTTTCTGCTTGCTTTTTCTTTTTCTTTCTAAATTTTTTTTTTCACCTATATATATATATATATATTTTTTTTTTCTGCAAGCTTTGTTCTTTGCTGCTTTTTCTTGCTTCAAGAATCATTTTTATGATTTTTCAGATTATCAAATAACATGTCTCCTAGTCATCATTCTTTCAAGAGCCAACATATTTAACATTCTTAAACAACAACTTCAAAAGACATATGCACTGTTCAAGCATACATTCAGAAAACAAGAAGCATTGTCACCACATCAATATAATTAAGCTAAGTTCAAGGATAAATTCGAAACTCATGTACTTCTTGTTCTTTTGAATTAAAACATTTTTCATTTAAGAGAGGTGATGGATTCATAGGACATTTATAACTTTAAGACAAAGTTACTAACTACTAATGATCATGTAATGAAGACACAAACATAGATAAGCACATAACATAGAAAACGAAAAACAGAGAAAGTAAGAACAAGGAATGAGTCCACCTTAGTCATGTCCTTGAGCTCTTCTATGTCTCTTCCTTGTCTTTGCTGCTCCTCCTTCATTGCTTTCTGATCTTCTCTGATTTCATGAAGGATGATGGAGTGCTCTTGATATTCCACCCTTAGTTGCTTCCAATAATTGTGTGGAAGAAAATGTATCCCCTGAGGTATCTCAGGGATCTCTTGATTTGCAGTCAAATGTTCTACCACTGAGCTATAGATCCTTTACATAATTGTTTTACCACACCAAACTTAGAATGTTGCTCGCCCTCGAGCAAAAGAAGAAGGAATAGATGAAGAAGAAGATGTGGAAATAAAAACTAGGATTATGAGGAGGTAAAGTGGGGATCCTGTGGGGTCCACAGATCCTGAGATGATCCTGTGGTGTCCACAGATCCTGAGGTGTCATGGCATTTACATCCCTGCACCAATTTAGGCATGCAAAATGCCCTTGCACACAACTCTGGGCGTTCAGCGCCAGGTTGGTGCCCATTTTGGGCGTTCAACGCCCCTTTGCTGCCATTTCTGGCGTTGAACGCCAGAACCATGCTTGTTCTGGGCGTTCAGCGCCAGGATGCTGCCCATTTGGGCGTTCAGCGCCAGAACCATGCTCTGTTCTGGCGTTGAACGCCAGGCAGATGCTTCCTCCTGGGTGTGATTTTTCTTCTGCTGTTTTTGATTCCGTTTTCAATTTTTATATTTATTTTGTGACTCCACATGATCATGAACCTAAGAAAACATGAAAAACAATAAAAATAAGAGTTAGATAAACATTGGGTTGCCTCCCAACAAGCGCTTCTTTAATGTCAATAGCTTGACAGTGGGCTCTCATGGAGCCTCACAGATGTGCAGAGCTTTGTTGAGACTCTCCAACACCAAACTTAGAGTTTGGATATGGGAGTTCAACACCAAACTTAGAGTTTGGTTGTGGCCTCCCAACACCAAACTTAGAGTTTGACTGTGGGGGCTCTGGTTGACTCTGCTTTGAGAGAAGCTTTTCAAGCTTCTTCTCCATGGTTGCAGAGGGAGATCCTTGAGTTTTGAACACAAGGGAGTTCTCATTCCGTTGAAGGAATATTTCACCTCTGTCAACATCAATCACAGCTCTTGCTGTGGCCAGGAAAGGTCTTCCTAGGATGATCGATTCATCCTCTTCCTTTCCAGTATCCAGGACTATGAAATTAGTAGGTATGTAAAGGCCCTCAACCTTTACTAATACATCTTCTACTTGTCCATAAGCCTGTCTTCTTGAGCTGTCTGCCATCTCTAGTGAGATTTTAGCAGCTTGCACCCCATAGATTCCCAGTTTCTCTATTACAGAGAGGGGCATGAGGTTTATTCCTGAACCAAGGTCACACAGAGCCTTAAAGATCATGGTGCCTATGGTACAGGGTATTATGAACTTTCCAGGATCCTGTCTCTTCTGAGGCAATGTCAGTTGATCCAGATCACTTAGTTCATTGATGAACAAGGGAGGTTCAACTTCCCAAGTATCAATGCCAAATAATTTGGCATTCAGCTTCATGATTGCACCAAGAAACTTGGCAGTTTGCTCTTTAGTAACATCCTCATTCTCTTCAGAAGAGGAATACTCATCAGAGCTCATGAAGGGCATAAGGAGGTTCAATGGGATCTCTATAGTCTCTAGATGAGTCTCAGAGTCCTTTGATTCCCCAGAGGGAAGCTCCTTATTGATCACTGGACGTCCCAGGAGGTCTTCCTCCTTGGGGTTCACGTCCTCTCCTTTCCTCACAGGTTCGGCCATGGCACTTATGTCAATGGCCTTGCACTCTCCTTTTGGGTTCTCTTCTGTATTGCTTGGGAGAGTACTAGGAGGGATTTCAGTGATCCTTTTACTCAGCTGGCCCACTTGTGCTTCCAAATTTCTAATGGAAGACCTTGTTTCATTCATGAAACTTACAGTGGCCTTAGATAGATCAGAGACTAGCTTTGCTAAATTAGAAGCATTTTGTTCAGAGTTCTCTGTCTGTTGCTGAGTTGATGATGGAAAAGGTTTGCTATTGCTAAACCTATTTCTTCCACCATTGTTAAAGCCTTGTTGAGGCTTCTGATCCTTCCATGAGAAATTTGGATGATTTCTCCATGTTGAGTTATAGGTGTTTCCATAAGGTTCACCTAAGTAATTTACCTCTGCTATTGCAGGGTTCTCAGGATCATAGGCTTCTTCTTCAGAAGATGCCTCTTGAGTACTGTTGGATGCAGCTTGCATTCCATGCAGACTCTGAGAGATCATATTGACTTGCTGAGTCAATATTTTGTTCTGAGCCAATATGGCATTCAGAGTATCAACTTCAAGAACTCCCTTCTTCATAGGCGTCCCATTACTCACGGGATTCCTTTCAGAAGTGTACATGAACTGGTTATTAGCAACCATGTCAATGAGTTCTTGAGCTTCTGCAGGCGTTTTCTTTAGGTGAATGGATCCACCTGCAGAGGTGTCCAGTGACATCTTTGATAGCTCAGACAGACCATCATAGAATATATCCAGGATGGTCCATTCTGAAAGCATGTCAGAAGGACACTTTTTGGTCAACTGTTTGTATCTTTCCCAAGTTTCATAGAGAGATTCACCTTCTTTCTGTCTGAAGGTTTGAACATCAGCTCTAAGCTTGCTCAGATTTTGAGGAGGAAAGTACTTGGCTAAGAAAGCCGTGACCAGCTTATCCCAAGAGTTCAGGCTGTCTTTAGGTTGAGAATCTAACCATAATCTAGCTCTGTCTCTTACAGCAAAAGGGAAAAGCATGAGCCTGTAGACTTCAGGATTTACGCCATTAGTCTTAACAGTATCACATATCTGCAAGAATTCAGTTAAGAACTGAAAAGGATCTTCAGATGGAAGTCCATGAAACTTGCAGTTCTGCTGCATCAGAGAAACTAATTGAGGTTTCAGCTCAAAGTTGTTTGCTCCGATGGCAGGAATGGAGATGCTTCTTCCATGTAAATTGGAATTAGGTGCAGTAAAGTCACCAAGCATCCTCCTTTCATTATTATTATTTTCGGCTGCCATTTCCTCTTCCTGTTCAAAAATTTCTGAAAGGTTTTTTCTGGATTGTTGTATTTTAGCTTCTCTTAAATTTTCTCTTCAGAGTCCTTTCAGGTTCTGGATCTGCTTTCACAAGAATGTTCTTATCCTTGCTCCTGCTCATAATACAAGGAAGAATGGACAGAAAAATGATAATAATAATAATAGAGATCCTTTATACCACAGTATAGGGATCCCTTATGTGAGTGGAAGAAGAGGGGGAGATAAAGGATGTGATGTAAAGGAAGAAACACAACTATGAGGATTGGAATGTGAGATGAGATGTTAGGATATGAATGAATAAGTAGAATGAGATGGGGGAAGGAAAATTTTCGAAAATTATTTTGAAAAAGAGTTAGTGATTTTTGAAAAATGGTTTTTGAAAATTGTTAGTATTTTTTCGAAATTTTTTTTTCAAAAATAAAAAATAAAAATAATTAGTTAATTAAAAAGAAATTTTTGAAAAAGAGGGAAGATATTTTCAAAAATTGAGAGAGAGAGAGTTAGTTAGGTGGTTTTGAAAAAGTTAAGAAACAAACAAAAAGTTAGTTAGTTAGTTGAAACAAATTTTGAAAGGATAGGAAGTTAGGAAGTTAGAAAAGATATTTTGAAAAGATATTTTTGAAAAAGAAGGAAGATATTTTCGAAAATGAGAGAGAGAGAGTTAGTTAGGAGGTTTTGAAAAAGTTAAGAAACAAACAAAAAGTTAGTTAGTTAGTTGAAACAAATTTTGAAAAGATAAGAAGTTGGGAAGTTAGAGAAGATATTTTGAAATCAAATTTTGAAAAAGATAAGATAAGAAGATATTTTTTTTTTTTTTTGGAAAAGATATGATAGAAATTAGTTTTTGAAAAAGATTTGATTTTTAAAATCACAATTAATGACTTGATTCATAAGAAATCACAAGATATGATTCTAGAACTTAAAGTTTGAATCTTTCTTAACAAGCAAGTAACAAACTTCAAATTTTTGAATCAAAACATTAATTGTTTATGTTATTTTCGAAAATTTAATACAAAAATAAGAAAAAGATTTTTGAAAAACATTTTTGGAATTTTCGAAAATAACTAAGAATTTTGAAAAAGATTTGATTTTTGAAAAAGATTTTGAAAAAGATAAGATTTTCAAATTGAAAATTTGATTTGACTCATAAGAAACAATTTGATTTTAAAAATTTTTGAAAAAGTCAATCCAAATTTTCGAATTTGAGGAGAGAAAAAGGGAAAGATATTTTTTTGATTTTTGAATTTTTATGATGCAAGAGAAAAAACACTAAAAGGATGCAATGCATGAAATTTTTAGATCAAAACAATGAATGCATGCATGAATGCTATGAATGTCAAGATGAACACCAAGAACACTATGAAGAACATGATGAACATCAAAAACATATTTTTGAAAAATTTTTAATGCAAAGAAAACATGCAAGACACCAAACTTAGAATTCTTTAATGCTTACGCACTAAGAATTCAAGAATGCATATGATAAACATGAAAAGACACAAAACAAAAAATCATCAAGATCAAACAAGAAGATTTACCAAGAACAACTTGAAGATCATGAAGAACACTATGAATGCATGAATTTTCGAAATATGCAAGATGCATATGCAAGTGACACCAAACTTATAATGTGACTCAAGATTTAAACAAGAAACATGAAATATTTTTGATTTTTTATGATTTTATGATTTTTTGGATTTTTAACTTATATTTTTCGAAAATTATTTAGAAAAAAGAAAAATAAGGATTCAAAATTTTTAATATGAATTCCAGGAATCTTATGCTCTAAAGCTCCAATCAAAGGGTCAGGCATGGCTTAATAGCCAGCCAAGCTTTAGTATGTAACTCAGACATGACACGCCTGACATTCCTTGCATTCAACAGCCAATTGGCTAAGAAAGACAAAGAAGTTCTTCTCTTGAGTATAAGGATTGATACATGGCTTTACAGCCAGCCAAGCTCCAACATGCTTCATGAAACACTAGAATTTATTCTTAAAAATTCTGAAGCCATAGAATAATTTATTTTTGAAAACATTTTTATTTATTTATTTTTTTTTTCGAAAACAGATGAGAAAATTTTGAAAATATTTTTGAAAACTTTTTGAAAAAAAAATAAAAAGAAAATTACCTAATCTGAGCAACAAGATGAACCGTTAGTTGTCCAAACTCAAACAATCCCCGGCAACGGCGCCAAAAACTTGGTGCACGAAATTGTGATGTCCTGTTCTTTGTACTTGTGCGAGATTAATAATATATAATTGTATTGAATCCTCATTGTGGCTCTATGTGTGGACACAACTCCGTACAACTAACCAGCAAGTGCACTGGGTCGTCCAAGTAATACCTTACGTGAGTAAGGGTCGAATCCCACGGAGATTGTTGGTATGAAGCAAGCTATGGTCACCTTGTAAATCTCAGTCAGGCGGATATAAAATAATAATGGTGTTTTCGAATATTATATAATAAAATAGGGATAGAGATACTTATGTAAATCATTGGTAGGGATTTCAGATAAGCGAATGGAGATGCTTTTTGTTCCTCTGAACCTCTGCTTTCCTGCTATCTTCATCCAATCCGTCTTACTCCTTTCTATGGCTGGCTTTATGTGATACATCACCACTGTCAATGGCTACTTTCGGTCATCTCTCGGGAAAATGATCCAATGCCCTGTCACGGCACGGCTAATCGTCTGGAGGCATCACCCTTGTCAATGGCTTCATCTTATCCTCTCAGTGAATAATCTGCTCACGCACCCTGTCACGGCACGGCTATTCATCTGTCGGTTCTCGATCATGCGGGAATAGGATTTACTATCCTTTTGCGTCTGTCACTAATGCCCTGTAATCGCGAGTTCGGAGCTCATCACAGTCATTCAATCATTGAATCCTACTCGGAATACCACAGACAAGGTTTAGACCTTCCGAATTCTCTTGAATGCCGCCATCATTCTAGCTTACGCCACGAAGATTCTGGTTAGGAGATCTAAGAGATACTCATTCTAGCTTAATTCATGTAGAACGGAAGTGTTTGTCAGGCACGCGTTCATAAGGGAAAAGGATGATGAGCGTCACACATAATCATCACCTTCATCACGTTCTTGGGTTCGAATGGATATCTTAGAAGCGAAATAAGAAGAATTGAATAGAAAACAGTAGTACTTGCATAAATCTTTGAGGAACAGCAGAGCTCCAAACCTTAATCTATGGAGTGTAGAAACTCTACCGTTGAAAATACATAAGTGAAGGTCCAGGCATGGCCGAGATGGCCAGCCCCCTATTGTGATCTAAGATAGCATACAACTGATCGAAGATGCCTAATACAATAGTAAAAGGTCCTATTTATAATAAACTAGTCACTAGGGTTTACATGAGTAAGTACTTAATGAATAAATCCACTTCTGGGGCCCACTTGGTGTGTGTTTGGGCTGTAGCACGTGCAGAGGCCATTTGTGGAGTTGAACGCCAGTTTCTATGCCAATTTGGGCGTTCAACTCTGGTTTTGGATCCTTTTCTGGCGCTGGACGCCAGATTTGGGCAGAAGGCTGGCGTTGAACGACAGTTTACGTCGTCAATTTTTGGCCAAAGTATGGACTATTATACATTGCTGGAAAGCCCTGGATGTCTACTTTCCAAAGCAATTGGAAGCGCGCCATTTCGAGGTTTGTAGATCCAGAAAATCTACTTTGAGTGCAGGGAGGTCAGAATCCAACAGCATCAGCAGTCCTTTTTCAACCTCTGAATCTGATTTTTGCTCAAGTCCCTCAATTTCAGCCAGAAAATACCTGAAATCACAGAATAACACACAAACTCATAGTAAAGTCCAGAAATGTGAATTTAACATAAAAACTAATGAAAACATCCCTAAAAGTAACTAGATCCTACTAAAAACATACTAAAAACAATGCCAAAAAGCGTATAAATTATCCGCTCATCACGTGCCACGACCAGTCCCTGGCGTGCCACGCCCATATGCATGCTTGGACTTCTTCTCTGGACTTTAGTACTGGCGTGCCATGCCTAGCTCCTAGTGTACCATAATATTCATCAAATAATGCATGAATTGTACTGATCAAAAGAGATTTATGCTCTTTTATGGTCTTCTTTATGCAAGAAAGAACGGTAGATGATGCAAGTCATCACGCCTATCGCCACGAGCCAGCACCCAGTGCTCATGCACTCAGGCCCAGTTTCCTTCAACAACAATAGACATTTTACACGGCTCACACACTCCAAGAATTTAACATTTCAGTTCAATTAGTTTAGTTTATCTTATTCTTCTAGAAAAGATAAGATTAGATTTAATTTAAATTTAAAAAATAGGTTAGGATTTAGATTATAAATAAGATAGAGACTACTAGTCTCGGTATCCAGCATTCATTAGCATATTTCATCTTTTATTATTGTTTGTCTCCATGAATCACTAATGGGGAATTCTTCTAGACCACAGAAAATCATTTCTCAAAAATATACAACCCTGGATGGAGGAACCTCTCAATCTTATGCAATCACAGAATCTTTCACCTCTTGAGCTTACTATAGAAAATTTGTCTCAATCAACCTCCATATTTGTTCAATAGACCTTGAGCTTCATGCAAGAAACACAAGCAAATTTCAAGAATCAAGAAGCTTTCATCAGGAACTTAGAGGTGCAAGTGGGACGAATTGCTAAGCAATTAGCAGAAAAACCAACAAATTCCTTCCCAAATGACACAGTACCTAATCCTAGAGAGGAATGCAACGCTATTAATCTTAGGAGTAGAAAAGTGGTTAGCGAAGAATCCTCAAAGAATAATGAAAAACAAGCTGAGAAACCATCAGAAACAAAAGGAAAGAAGAAACTAGAGAAGGACAACACACCTCACTTCCTGAAGTCAAGAAAGAGAATGTGAAAGAGAAGACCTTTGCACATAGAATCCCATTTCCTCAAAGATTGTAGAAGCAGAATTAGAAAAAAGGAATTTTCTAAGTTCTTAGAAGTTTTTAGAAAGTTACAGATCAACATTTTCTTTGCAGAAGCTTTAGAGTAAATGTCCCTCTATGCTGAATTCATGAAGGAATTATTGTCCAAAAAAAAACTCAAAGAAGATGAGACAGTGATACTTACCAAGGAGTGTAGTGCCATTATCCAAAGCAAACTGTCATAAAAATTGAAAGATTCAGGAAGTTTTTAAATTTCTTGCATTATTAGAGATATCACCATTGGAAAGGCATTGCATGATTTAGGAGCAAGCGTTAATTTGATGTCCTTGTCCATGATGAAAAAGTTGCAAATAGAAGAAGTGAAACCAATAAGGATATCTCTATGATTGGTAGATAGATCAATAAAGTTTTTACATGGGATAGTGAAAAATGCCTTGGTCAAAGTGGAAAAATTAATCTTTCCTGTTGATTTTGTAATTCTTGATATGGAGGAAGATGAAGATGCTTCAATCATCCTAGGGAGGCCATTCTTAGCCACAAGACGGACTCTCATCGATGTCCAAAAAGGTGAGTTAACACTGAGGGTTCATGATGAACAAATGATCATCTATGTCTTTAAAGACATGCAGTATCCAAGCAAAATCGAGAGTTACATAAGAGTATATTTAATCGATCCATTAATTCAAGAAGTTCTTTATGAAGAATCTCTTGTAAACTCTCTGAAAACTCTACAATACCCATGTTCTGAAATAATGAAATAATTAGACGCTGTGTATTCAATGGAGAAAATACCCATAGAAGTCTACCTCATTCATGCAAGAAGGAACAAGTAACACTAAGGAGAGATATGATAAAAGAGAAGAACCACCTAAGCTAAAGTTAAAACCTTTGCCTCTAACTCTCAAGTATGCATTCTTTGGAACTAATGAAACTTATCCTATGATTATAAATGCCTCGTTAAGTGAATTGGAAGAAGAAGAATTACTGCAAGTACTGAGGAAACACAAGACTGCCATTGGATGGAAAATCAGTGATATGAAGGAAATAAGCCCCACTATGTGATTGCAAAAAATTTTATTGGAGGAAAATTCTAAACCAGTTGTGCAGGCACAAAGAAGGCTAAATCCAACAATGAAGGATATTG
This sequence comes from Arachis ipaensis, assembly GCF_059453495.1. Taxonomy (NCBI): domain Eukaryota; kingdom Viridiplantae; phylum Streptophyta; class Magnoliopsida; order Fabales; family Fabaceae; genus Arachis; species Arachis ipaensis. The sequence continues at coordinate 85,666,530 of NC_142436.1, forward strand.
TCCACAAGGAAGTGATGAAGCTTTGGGATGCAAGAATTATCTATCCTATCTCTAACAGTCCGTGGGTAACTCCAGTGCAAGTTCTACCCAGGAAAGGAGGAATTACAATAGTCTCCAATGAAAAGAATGAGTTCATTCCTACAAGAACAGTTACCAACAGGAGGATGTGTGATAAACCCCGTTTTTAGGGTTTATCATGTATAGATTTAAGAGTTTTATCAATGATCCTTGATGAGCGGATAATTTATACGCTTTTTGGCATTGTTTTTAGTATGTTTTTAGTAGAATCTAGTTACTTTTAGGGATGTTTTTATTAGTTTTTATGTTAAATTTATATTTCTGGACTTTACTATGAGTTTGTGTATTTTTCTGTGATTTCAGGTATTTTCTGGCTGAAATTGAGGGACTTGAGCAAAAATCAGATTCAGATGTTGAAAAAGGACTGCTGATGCTATTGGATTCTGACCTCCCTGCACTCAAAGTGGATTTTCTGGAGCTACAGAACTCAAAATGGCGCTCTTTCAATTGCGTTAGAACGTAGACATCCAGGGCTTTCCAGAAATATATAATAGTCCATACTTTACCCAAGTTTAGACGACGCAAACTGGCGTTCAACGCCAGATCTCTGCCCAATTCTGGCGTCCAGCGCCAGAAACAAGTTGCAAAGTGGAGTTCAACGCCCAAAATGGCACAAAAGCTGGCGTTCAACTCCAAGAATGACCTCTCCTCGTGTAGACTTCAAGCTCAGTCCAAGCACACACCAAGTGGGCTCCGGAAGTGGATTTATGCATCAATTACTTACTTCTGTAAACCCTAGTAGCTAGTTTATTATAAATAGGACTTCTTACTATTGTATTAGAGATCTTTGAACATCTTTGGATCATCTTTGGATTATATTTTGATCTATTGATCACGTTTGGGGGCTGGCCATTCGGCCATGCTTACCCTCTCTTCACTTATGTATTTTCAAACGGTAGAGTTTCTACACTCCATAGTTTAAGGTGTGGAGCTCTGCTGTTCCTCAAAGATTAATGCAAAGTACTACTGTTTTTCTATTCAATTCAACTTATTCCGCTTCTAAGATATTCATTCGCACTTCAACCTGAATGTCATGAACATGACAATCATTATCATTCCCTATGAACGCGTGCCTGACAACCACCTCCGTTCTACCTTAGATTGAATGAGTATCTCTTAGATCTCTTAATCAGAATCTTCGTGGTGTAAGCTAGATTAATGGCGGCATTCATGAGAATCCGGAAATTCTAAACCTTGTCTGTGGTATTCCGAGTAGGATTCAGAGATTGAATGACTGTGACGAGCTTCAAACTCGCGAGTGCTGGGCGTAGTGATAGACGCAAAAGGAGGGTGAATCCTATTCCAGTATGATCGAAAACCTCAGATGATTAGCCGTGCTGTGACAGAGCATTTGGACCATTTTCACAAGAGGATGGGATGTAGCCATTGACAACGGTGATGCCCTTACATAAAGCCAGCCATGGAAAGGAGTAAGACTGATTGGATGAAGACAGCAGGAAAACAGAGGTTCAGAGGAACGAATGCATCTCTATGTGCTTATCTGAAATTCTCACCAATGATTTACATAAGTATTTCTATCCTTGTTTTATGTTTACTTATTATTTAATTTCGAAAACTCCATAACCAACAATCTCCGTGGGATCGACCCTTACTCGCGTAAGGTTTATTGCTTGGACGACCCAGTGCACTTGCTGGTTAGTTGTGCGAAGTTGTGATAAAAAGTTGAGATTACAATTGAGCGTACCATGTTGATGGCGCCATTGATGATCACAATTTCGTGCACCAAGTTTTTGGCGCCGTTGCCAGGGATTGTTCGAGTTTGGACAACTGACGGTTCATCCTGTTGCTCAGATTAGGTAATTTTCTTTTTGTTTTATTTTCAAAAATTTTTTAAAAATATTTCAAAAAATTTCTCCTTTGTTTTCAAAAAAAAAATGTTTTCAAAAATATATTTTTCTTCAGAATTTTTAAGAATGAATTCTAGTGTTTCATGAAGCATGGCTGGCTATAAAGCCATGTCTAAATTCTTTTGGACTGAGGTTTTGGCCTAAAATTGAATGAATTACACTCATATTCATGCTAAAGCTTGGCTGGCTATTAAGCCATGCCTGACCCTTTGATTGGAGCTTTAGACTAAAGAGCATAAGATTCCTGGAATTCATATTAAAAATTTTGGAATCCTTATTTTTCTTTTTCAATCAATTTTCAAAAAATACAAAAAAAAAATTAGAAAATCATAAAAATCAAAAAAAAAAAATATTTTTTGTGTTTCTTGTTTGAGTCATGTGTCATGTTATAAGTTTGGTGTCAATTGCATATTCATCTTGCATTTTTCGAAAATTCATGCATTCATAGTGTTCTTCATGATCTTCAAGTTGTTCTTGGTAAGTCTTCTTGTTTGATCTTGATGTTTTCTTGTTTTGCATCTTTTCTTGTTTTTCATATGCATTCTTGCATCCATAGAGTCTAAACATGAAAGATTTCTAAGTTTGGTGTCTTGCATATTTTCTTTGCATTAAAAATTTTTCAAAAATAAGTTCTTGATGTTCATCCTGACATTCAAAGTGTTCTTGGTGTTCATCTTGACATTCATAGCATTCTTGCATGCATTCATTGTTTTGATCTAAAAATTCCATGCATTGAGCATTTTTAGTGTTTTTCTCTCTCATCATAAAAATTCAAAAAAATAAAAAAAAATATCTTTCCCTTTTTCTCTCTTAAAATTTCGAAAATTAGATTTGACTTTTTCAAAAATTTTTAAAATCTAGTTGTTTTTATGAGTCAAATCAAATTTTCAATTTAAAAATCTTATCTTTTTCTAAATCTTTTTCAAAAGTCAAATCTTTTTCATTTTTCTTAGTTATTTTCGAAAATTTCAAAAATCTTTTTCAAAAATCTTTTTCTTATCTTTATCACATGATTTTCGAAAATAACATCATCAATTAATGTTTTGATTCAAAAAATTTCAAGTTTGTTACTTACTTGTTAAGAAAGATTCAAACTTTAAGTTCTAGAATCATATCTTGTGATTTCTTGTGAATCAAGTCATTAATTATGATTTTAAAAATCAAATCTTTTCAAAACTAATTTCAATCATATCTTTTCAAAAATATCTTCTTATCTTATCTTTTTCAAAATTTGATTTCAAAATATCTTTTCTAACTTCCTAACTTCTTATCTTTTCAAAATTTGTTTCAACTAACTAACTAACTTTTTGTTTGTTTCTTGTCTTTTTCAAAACTACCTAACTAACTCTCTCTTTCTCTAATTTTCGAAAATATCTCCCCTCTTTTTCAAAATTTCTTTTTAATTAATTAATTATTTTAATTTTTTATTTTAATTTTCGAAAATTACTAACCTTTTTCAAAAACTATTTTCGAAAATCACTAACCCTTTTTCAAAAATAATTTTCAAAAATCCTTCTCCTTCATCTCCTTCTAATTATTTATTCATCTACTAACACTTCATCTCATATCACTGCTCCTATCCTTACCTTGTGTTTGGATTCTTCATTCTTCTTCACCCCTATTCCTTTTCTTCTTCTACTAACAATAAGGAACCTCTTTACTGTGACATAGAGGATTCCTCTTCTTTTCTTGTTATCTTCTCTTTCTTATGAGCAGGAACAAGGAAAAAGGAATTCTTGTTGAAGCTGATCCAGAACCTGAAAGGACTCTGAAGAGGAAACTAAGAGAAGCTAAATTACAACAATCCAGAGACAACCTTATTGAAAATTTCGAACAAGTAACGGAGATGGTAGCCGAACCCAACAACAATAATGTAAGGAGAATGCTTGGTGACTTTACTGCACCTAATTCCAATTTACATGGAAGAAGCATCTCCATTATTGCCATTGGAGTAAACAACTTTGAGCTGAAACCTCAACTCGTTTCTCTGATGCAGCAGAACTGCAAGTTTCATGGACTTCCATCTGAAGATCCTTTTTAGTTCTTAACTGAATTCTTGTAGATATGTGATACTGTTAAGACTAATGGAGTAGATCCTGAAGTCTACAGGCTTATGCTTTTCCCTTTTGCTGTAAGAGACAGAGCTAGAGTATGGTTGGACTCTCAACCTAAGGATATCCTGAACTCTTGGGATAAGCTGGTCAAGGCTTTCTTAGCCAAGTTCTTTCCTCCTCAAAAGCTGAGTAAGCTTAGAGTGGATGTTCAGACCTTCAGACAAAAAGAAGGTGAATCCCTCTATGAAGCTTGGGAGAGATACAAAGAACTGACCAAAAAGTGTCCTTCTGACATGCTTTTGGAATGGACCATCCTGGATATATTCTATGATGGTCTATCTGAATTGGCTAAGATGTCATTGGATACTTCTGTAGGTGGATCCATTCACCTAAAGAAAACGCCTGCAGAAGCTCAAGAACTCATTGACATGGTTGCTAATAACCAGTTCATGTACACTTCTGAAAGGAATCCTGTGAATAATGGGACGCCTATGAAGAAGGGAGTTCTTGAAATTGATACTCTGAATGCCATATTGGCTCAGAACAAAATATTAACTCAGCAAGTCAATATGATTTCTCAGAGTCTGAATGGAATGCAAGCTGCATCCAACAGTACTCAAGGGGCATCTTCTGAAGAAGAAGCTTATGATCCTAAAAACCCTGCAATAGCAGAGGTAAATTACATGGGTGAACCTTATGGAAACACCTATAACTCATCATGGAGAAATCATCCAAATTTCTCATGGAAGGATCAAAAGCCTCAACAAAGCTTTAATAATGGTGGAAGATACAGGTTTAACAATAGTAAACCTTTTCCATTATCCACCCAGCAACTGACAGAGAACTCTGAACAAAATACTTCTAATTTAGCAAACTTAGTCTCTGATCTGTCCAAGGCCACTGTAAGTTTCATGAATGAAACAAGGTCTTCCATTAGAAATTTGGAAGCACAAGTGGGCCAGCTAAGTAAAAGGATCACTGAAATCCCTCCTAGTACTCTCCCAAGCAATACAGAAGAAAATCCAAAAGGAGAGTGCAAGGCCATTGAATTAATCCCCATGGCCGAACCTGTGAAGGAAGGAGAGGATGTGAATCCCAAGGAGGAAGACCTCCTGGGACGTCCAATGATCAATAAGGAGCTTCCCTTTGAGGAACCAAAGGAATCTGAGACTCATCTAGAGACCATAGAGATTCCATTAAACCTCCTTATGCCATTCATGAGCTCTGATGAGTATTCCTCTTCTGAAGAGAATGAGGACATTACTGAAGAGCAAGCTGCCAAGTTTCTTGGTGCAATCATGAAGCTGAATGCCAAATTATTTGGTATTGAGACTTGGGAAGATGAACCTCCCTTGTTCACCAATGAACTAAGTGATCTGGATCAACTGACATTGCCTCAGAAGAAACAGGATCCTGGAAAGTTCGTAATACCTTGTACCATAGGCAACATGATCTTTGAAAAGGCTCTGTGTGACCTTGGTTCAGGGATAAACCTCATGCCCCTCTCTGTAATAGAGAAACTGAGAATCTTTATGGTGCAAGCTGCTAAAATCTCATTAGAGATGGCAGACAATTCAAGAAAACAGGCTTATGGACAAGTAGAGGACTTGTTAGTAAAGGTTGAAGGCCTTTACATCCCTGCTGATTTCATAGTCCTAGATACTGGGAAGGATGAGGATGAATCCATCATCCTAGGAAGACCTTTCCTAGCCACAGCAAGAGCTGTGATTGATGAGGACAGAGGAGAATTGATCCTTCAAATAAATGAGGACAACCTTGTGTTTACAACTCAAGGATCTCTCTCTGCATCCATGGAGAGGAAGCATAAAAAGCTTCTCTCAAAGCAGATCAAACAAAGCCCCCACAGTCAAACTCTAAGTTTGGTGTTGGGAGGCCACAACTAAACTCTAAGTTTGGTGTCAAACCCCCATATCTAAACTCTAAGTTTGGTGTTGGAAGGTCTCAACAAAGCTCTGCACATCTGTGAGGCTCCATGAGAGCCCACTGTCAAGCTATTGACATTAAAGAAGCGCTTGTTGGGAGGCAACCCAATGTTTATTTATCTAATTTTCATTGTTTTTCATGTTTTATTAGGTTTATGATCATGTGGAGTCACAAAATAAATATAAAAATTGAAAATGGAATAAAAAACAGCAGAAGAAAAATCACACCCTGGAGGAAGACCTTACTGGCGTTTAAACGCCAGTAAGAAGCATGTTTTGGGCGTTCAACGCCAGAACAGAGGATGGTTCTGGCGCTGAACGCCAGAAATGGGCAGCATCTGGGCGTTTGAACGCCAGAAATGCACCCTGGAGAAGAGCTGGCGCTGAACGCCCAGAAGAAGCATGGTTCTGGCGTTCAACGCCAGAAATGGGCAACAAATGGGCATTCAACGCCCAGAACAAGCACCAATCTGGCGCTGAACGCCCAGAGTTGTGTGCAAGGGTATTTTGCATGCCCAATTTGGTGCAAGGTTGTAAATCCTTGAACACCTCAGGATTTGTGGACCCCACAGGATCCCCACCTACCTCCACTCACTTCTTCTTACCCCTCTTTCACACAATCCCATAAACACTCTTCCCCAAAACTCCTCACCAATCACCTCAATCTCTCTTTCCTATCACCACTTCACCACTCACATCCATCCACTCTTCCCCATAAACCTACCTCATAAACTCCACCTACCTTCAAATTCAAAATCAATTTCCCACCCAACCCCACCCTAAATGGCCGAACCTAACACCCTCTCCCCCACTACATAAACCCCTCCATTCTTCTTCATTTTCACACAACACAACCCTCTCTTCTCTTCTTGGCCGAAACACAACCCCTCCCCCCTCACCTCCATATTTTCTTCTTCTTCATTTATTCTTTCTTCTCTTGCTCGAGGGCGAGCAAAATTCTAAGTTTGGTGTGGTAAAAGCATAAGCTTTTTATTTTTCCATTACCATTGATGGCACCTAAGACCGGAGAATCCTCTAGAAAAGGGAAAGGGAAGACAAAAGCTTCCACCTCCGAGTCATGGGAGATGGAAAGATTCATCTCCAAAGCTCATCAAGACCACTTCTATGATGTTGTGGCCAAGAAGAAGGTGATCCCTGAGGTCCCTTTCAAGCTCAAGAAGAATGAGTATCTGGAGATCCGACATGAAATCCAAAGAAGAGGTTGGGAAGTTCTAACAAAACCCATCCAACAAGTCGGCATCCTAATGGTTCAAGAGTTCTATGCCAATGCATGGATCACTAGGAACCATGATCAAAGTAAGAACCCGGACCCAAAGAATTATCTCACCATGGTTTGGGGGAAATACTTAGATTTTAGTCCAGAAAATGTGAGGTTGGCGTTTAACTTGCCTATGATGCAAGAAGATGCACGCCCCTACACTAGAAGGGTCAACTTTAATCAAAGGTTGGACCAAGTCCTCATGGACATATGTGTGGAAGGAGCTCAATGGAAGATTGACTCCAAAGGCAAGCCGGTTCAACTAAGAAGACTGGACCTCAAGCCTGTAGCTAGAGGATGGTTAGAATTCATACAACGCTCCATCATCCCCACTAGCAACCGATCCGAAGTTACTGTGGATCGGGCCATCATGATTCATAGCATCATGATTGGAGAGGAAGTAGAAGTTCATGAAGTCATCTCCCTTGAACTCTACAAAATAGCCGAAAAGTCCTCCCCCATGGCAAGGCTAGCTTTTCCTCATCTTATCTGCCATCTCTGCTACTCAGCTGGAGCTTTCATAGAAGGAGACATTCCCATTGAGGAAGAGAAGCCCATCACTAAGAAAAGGATGGAGCAAGCAAGAGAGCCCATTCATGGAGCTCAAGAGGCACATGAAGCTCATCACCATGAGATCCCGGAGATGCCTCCAATGCATTTCCCTCCACAAAACTATTGGGAGCAAATCAACACCTCCCTAGGAGAATTAAGTTCCAACATGGGACAACTAAGGGTGGAACATCAAGAGCACTCCATCATCCTTCATGAAATCAGAGAAGATCAAAAAACAATAAGGGAGGAGCAACAAAGACAAGGAAGAGACATAGAAGAGCTCAAGGACATCATTGGTTCCTCAAGAAGAAAACGCCACCATCACTAAGGTGGACTCATTCCTTGTTCTCACTTTCTGTTTTTTTTTGTTTTCTCTATGTTAAGTGCTTATCTATGTTTGTGTCTTCATTACATGATCATTAGTAGTTAGTAACTTTGTCTTAAAGTTATGAATGTCCTATGAATCCATCACCTCTCTTAAAATGAAAAATGTTTTAATTCAAAAGAACAAGAAGTACATGAGTTTCGAATTTATCCTTGAACTTAGTTTAATTATATTGATGTGGTGACAATGCTTCTTGTTTTCTAAATGAATGCTTGAATAGTGCATATGTCTTTTGAAGTTGTTTAAGAATGTTAAATATGTTGGCTCTTGAAAGAATGATGACAAGGAGATATGTTATTTGATAATCTGAAAAATCATAAAAATGATTCTTGAAGCAAGAAAAAGCAGCAAAGAACAAAGCTTGCAGAAAAAAAAGAAAAAAATATAGGCGAAAAAAAAGAAAAAAAAAGGAAAAAAAATAAAAAATGAGAAAAAGCAAGCAGAAAAAGCCAAAAGCTCTTAAAACCAAGAGGCAAGAGCAAAAAGCCAATAACCCTTAAAACCAAAAGGCAAGGGTAAATAAAAAATATCCCAAGGCTTTGAGCATCAGTGGATAGGAGGGCCTAAAGGAATAAAATCCTGGCCTAAGCGGCTAAACCAAGCTATCCCTAACCATGTGCTTGTGGCGTGAAGGTGTCAAGTGAAAACTTGAGACTGAGCGGTTAAAGTCAAGGTCCAAAGCAAAAAAAGAGTGTGCTTAAGAACCCTGGACACCTCTAATTGGGGACTTTAGCAAAGCTGAGTCACAATCTGAAAAGGTTCACCCAATTATGTGTCTGTGGCATTTATGTATCCGGTGGTAATACTGGAAAACAAAGTGCTTAGGGCCACGACTAAGACTCATAAAATAGCTGTGTTCAAGAATCATCATACTGAACTAGGAGAATCGATAACACTATCTGAACTCTGAGTTCCTATAGAATCCAACCATTTTGAACCTCAATGGATAAAGTGAGATGCCAAAACTATTCAAGAGGCAAAAAGCTACAAGTCCCGCTCATTTAATTGGAGCTATGTTTCATTGATAGTTTGGAATTTATAGTATATTCTCTTCCTTTTATCCTATTTGATTTTCAGTTGCTTGGGGACAAGCAACAATTTAAGTTTGGTGTTGTGATGAGCGGATAATTTATACGCTTTTTGGCATTGTTTTTAGTATGTTTTTAGTAGAATCTAGTTACTTTTAGGGATGTTTTTATTAGTTTTTATGTTAAATTCATATTTCTGGACTTTACTATGAGTTTGTGTGTTTTTCTGTGATTTCAGGTATTTTCTGGCTGAAATTGAGGGACTTGAGCAAAAATCAGATTCAGAGGTTGAAGAAGGACTGCTGATGCTGTTGGATTCTGACCTCCCTGCACTTAAAGTGGATTTTCTGGAGCTACAGAACTCAAAATGGCGCGCTTTCAATTACGTTGGAAAGTAGACATCCAGGGTTTTCTAGAAATATATAATAGTTTATACTTTGCCCAAGTTTAGACGATGCAAACTGGCGTTCAACACCAGCTCTCTGCCCAATTCTGGCGTCCAGCACCAGAAACAAGTTGCAAAGTGGAGTTCAACGCCCAAAATGCCACAAAAGCTGGCGTTCAACTCCAAAAATGACCTCTCCACGTGTAGACTTCAAGCTCAGTCCAAGCACACACCAAGTGGGCCCCGAAAGTGAATTTATGCATCAATTACTTACTTCTGTAAACCCTAGTAGCTAGTTTATATAAATAGGACTTCTTACTATTGTATTAGAGATCTTTGAACATCTTTGGATCATCTTTGGATTATATTTTGATCTATTGATAACGTTTGGGGGCTGGCCATTCGGCCATGCTTACCCTCTCTTCACTTATGTATTTTCAAACGGTAGAGTTTCTACACTCTATAGATTAAGGTGTGGAGCTCTGCTGTTCCTCAAAGATTAATGCAAAGTACTACTGTTTTTCTATTCAATTCAACTTATTCCGCTTCTAAGATATTCATTCGCACTTCAACCTGAATGTGATGAACGTGACAATCATCATCATTCCCTATGAACGCGTGCCTGATAACCACCTCCGTTCTACCTTAGATTGAATGACTATCTCTTAGATCTCTTAATCAGAATCTTCGTGGTGTAAGCTAGATTGATGGCGGCATTCATGAGAATCTGAAAAGTCTAAACCTTGTCTGCGGTATTCCGAGTAGGATTCAGGGATTGAATGACTGTGACGAGCTTCAAACTCGCGAGGGCTGGGCGTAGTGACAGACGCAAAAGGAGGGTGAATCCTATTCCAGTATGATCGAGAACCTCAGATGATTAGCCGTGCTGTGACAGAGCATTTGGACCATTTTCACAAGAGGATGGGATGTAGCCATTGACAACGGTGATGCCCTTACATAAAGCCAGCCATGGAAAGGAGTAAGACTGATTGGATGAAGACAGCAGGAAAGCAGAGGTTCAGAGGAACGAATTCATCTCTATGCGCTTATCTGAAATTCTCACCAATGATTTACATAAGTACTTCTATCCTTGTTTTATGTTTACTTATTATTTAATTTCAAAAACTCCATAACCATTCTATATCCGCCTGACTGAGATTTACAAGATGACCATAGCTTGCTTCATACCAACAATCTCCTTGTGTTCGACCCTTACTCGCGTAAGGTTTATTACTTGGACGACCCAGTGCACTTGCTGGTTAGTTGTGCGAAGTTGTGATAAAAAGTTGAGATTACAATTGAGCTTACCATGTTGATGGCGCCATTGATGATCACAATTTCGTGCACCAATCCTCCACACTTATTCATATAAAACTGTGTGATTTTGTGTTCCTTTCCCCATTTTACCTCATAGATGAAAGTATGCTTCTTTTGCATCAAAATTGATATATTGTGATCCTCCTCTATTACCATTCGATGCCTTGATTTGTTTGTTAAGTGGTTTCAGAAGTTATAGGGCAAAAATGGCTAAGGAGTGAAGGAATGATGAGCGGATAATTTATACGCTTTTTGGCATTGTTTTTAGTATGTTTTTAGTAGAATCTAGTTACTTTTAGGGATGTTTTCATTAGTTTTTATGTTAAATTCACATTTCTGGACTTTACTATGAGTTTGTGTGTTTTTCTGTGATTTCAGGTATTTTCTGGCTGAAATTGAGGGACTTAAGCAAAAATCAGATTCAAAGGTTGAAGAAGGACTGCTGATGCTGTTGGATTCTGACCTACCTGCACTCAAAGTGGATTTTCTGGAGCTACAGAACTCAAAATGGCGCGCTTCCAATTTAGTTGGAAATTAGACATTCAGGGCTTTACAGCAATGTATAATAGTCCATACTTTGACCGAGTTTAGACGACGTAAAAGGGCGTTGAACGCCAGTTCAACGCTGCTGTCTGGAGTTAAACGCCAGAAACAAGTCACAAACCAGAGTTGAATGCCAGAAATACGTTACAACCTGGCGTTCAACTCCAGAAAGAGCCTCTGCACGTGTAACATTCAAGCTCAGCCCAAGCACACACCAAGTGGGCCCCGGAAGTGGATTTATGCATCAATTACTTACTTCTGTAAACCCTAGTAGCTATTTTATTATAAATAGGACTTTTTACTATTGTATTAGACATCCTGGATTGTATTTTTGATCCTGTGATCTCGTTTTGGGGGCTGGCCATTCGGCCATGCCTGGACCTTTCACTTATGTATTTTCAACGGTAGAGTTTCTACACTCCATAGATTAAGGTGTGGAGCTCTGCTGTTCCTCAAAGATTAATGCAAAGTACTACTGTTTTCTATTCAATTCAACTTGTTCCGCTTCTAAGATATTCATTCGCACTTCAACCTGAATGTGATGAACGTGACAATCATCATCATTCCCTATGAATGTGCGCCTGACAACCACTTCCGTTCTACCTTAGATTGAATGAGTATCTCTTGGATCTCTTAATCAGAATCTTCGTGGTGTAAGCTAGATTGATGGCGGCATTCATGAGAGTCCGGAAAGTCTAAACCTTGTCTCTGGTATTCCGAGTAGGACTCTGGGATTGAATGACTGTGACGAACTTCAAACTCGCGAGTGCTGGGCGTTGTGACAGACGCAAAAGGAGGGTGAATCCTATTCCAGTATGATCGAGAACCTCAGAAGATTAGCCGTGCTGTGACAGAGCATTTGGACTATTTTCACAAGAGGATAGGATGCAGCCATTGGCAAGGGTGACGCCTCCAGACGATTAGCCATGCAGTGACAGCGCATCAGACCATTTTCCAGAGAGGATCAAAAGTAGCCATTGACAACGGTGATGTCCTTACATAAAGCCAGCCATAGAAAGGAGTAAGACTGATTGGATGAAGACAGCAGGAAAGCAGAGGTTTAGAGGGACGAAAGCATCTCCAAGCATTTATCTGAAATTCTCACCAAGGATTTACATAAGTATTTCTATCCCTATTTTATTATTTATTTTCGAAAACTCCATAACCATTCTATATCCGCCTGACTGAGATTTACAAGATGACCATAGCTTGCTTCATACCAACAATCTCCGTGGGATCGACCCTTACTCGCGTAAGATTTATTACTTGGACGACCCAGTGCACTTGCTGGTTAGTTGTGCAAAGTTGTGAAAAAAAGTTGAGATTACAATTGAGCGTACCATGTTGATGGCGCCATTGATGATCACAATTTCGTGCACCAAGTTTTTGGCGCCGTTGCCGGGGATTGTTCGAGTTTGGACAATTGACGGTTCATCTTGTTGCTCAGATTAGGTAATGTTCTTTTTGTTTTGTTTTCAAAAAAAAAATTTCAAAAATCTTTCAAAAATATATTTTTCTTCAAAATTTTTAAGAATGAATTCTAGTGTTTCATGAAGCATGTTTAAGCCTGGCTGGCTGTAAAGCCATGTCTAATTCTTCTGGGTAGGGAATGTCAGGCGTGTCATGTCTGAGTTACATACTAAAGCTTGACTGGCTATTAAGCCATGCCTGACCCTTTGATTGGAGCTTTAGACTAAGATTGCAAGATTCTTGGAATTCATATTAAAAATTTTGGAATCCTTATTTTTCTTTTTCAAATAATTTTTGAAAAATCCAAAAAAAATCATAAAATCATTAAAATAAAAAATATTTCATATTTCTTGTTTGAATCTTGAGTCAGATTTAAAGTTTGGTGTCAATTGCATGTTCATCTTGCATTTTTCAAAAAAATCATGCATTCATAGTGTTCTTCATGATCTTCAAGTTGTTCTTGGTAAGTCTTCTTGTTTGATCTTCATATTTTCTTGTTTTGCATCTTTTCTTGTTTTTCATGTGCATTTTTGCATCCATAGAGTCTAAACATGAAAGATTTCTAAGTTTGGTGTCTTGCATGTTTTCTTTGCATATAAAAATTTTCAAAAATAAGTTCTTGATGTTCATCATGATCTTCAAAGTGTTCTTGGTGATCTTGACATTCATAGCATTCTTGCATACATTCATTGTTTTGATCCAAAATTTTCATGCATTGCATCATTTTTTGTTGTTTTTCTCTCTCATCATAAAAATTCAAAAATAAAAAAATATATCCTCCCCTTTTTCTCTCATAAATTCGAAAATTTGGATTGACTTTTTCAAAAATTTTTAAAATCTAGTTGTTTTTATGAGCCAAATCAAATTTTCAATTTAAAAATCTTATCTTTTTCAAAATCTTTTTCAAAAATCAAATCTTTTTCATTTTTCTTAGTTATTTTCGAAAATTTTAAAAATATTTTTCAAAAATATTTTTCTTATCTTTATCTCCTAATTTTCGAAAATAACATCATCAATTAATGTTTTGATTCAAAAAATTTCAAGTTTGTTACTTACTTGTTAAGAAAGATTCAAACTTTAAGTTCAAGAATCATATCTTGTGATTTCTTGTGAATCAAGTCATTAATTGTGATCTTAAAAATCAAATCTTTTTCAAAACCAATTTCAATCATATCTTTTCAAAAATATCTTCTTATCTTATCTTTTTCAAAAATTTGATTTTAAAATATCTTTTCTAACTTCTTATCTTCTCATCTTTTCAAAATTGATTTTCAAATTTGTTTCAACTAACTAACTAACTTTTTGTTTGTTTCTTATCTTTTTCAAAACTACCTAACTAACTTTCTCTCTCTAATTTTCGAAAATATCTTCCCTCTTTTTCAAAATTTCTTTTTAATTAACTAATTATTTTAATTTTTTATTTTAATTTTCGAAAACTAACCTTTTTTCAAAAAACTATTTTCGAAAATCACTAACCCTTTTTCAAAAATAATTTTCGAAAATCCTTCTCCCTCATCTCCTTCTAATTATTTATTCATCTACTAACACTTCTCTTCATCTCATATCACTGCTCCTATCCTTACCCTTGTGTTTGGATTCTTCATTCTTCTTCACCCTTATTCCTTTTCTTCTTCTACTAACAATAAGGAACCTCTTTACTGTGACATAGAGGATTCCTCTTCTTTCCTTGTTCTCTTCTCTTTCTTATGAGCAGGAACAAGGAAAAAGGCATTCTTGTTGAAGCTGATCCAGAACCTGAAAGGACTGTGAAGAGGAAACTAAGAGAAGCTAAATTACAACAATCCAGAGATAACCTTACAGAAATTTTCGAACAGGAAGAGGAGATGGCAGCCAAAAATAATAATAATGCAAGGAGGATGCTTGGTGACTTTACTGCACCTAATTCCAATTTACATGGAAGAAGCACCTCCATTCCTGCCATTGGAGCAAACAATTTTGAGCTGAAACCTCAATTAGTTTCTCTGATGCAGCATAACTGCAAGTTTCATGGACTTCCAGCTGAGGATCCTTTTCAGTTCTTAACTGAATTCTTACAGATATATGATACTGTTAAGACTAATGGAGTAGATCCTGAAGTCTACAGGCTCATGCTTTTCCCTTTTGCTGTAAGAGACAGAGCTAGAGTGTGGTTGGACTCTCAACCCAGAGATAGCCTGAACTCTTGGGACAAGCTGGTCACGGCTTTCTTAGCCAAGTTCTTTTCTACTCAAAAGCTGAGCAAGCTTAGAGTGGATGTTCAAACCTTCAGACAGAAAGAAGGTGAATCCCTCTATGAAGCTTGGGAAAGATACAAGCAACTGACCAAAAAGTGTCCTTCTGACATGCTTTCAGAATGGACCATCCTGGATATATTCTATGATGGTCTATCTGAATTGGCTAAGATGTCATTGGATACTTCTGCAGGTGGATCCATTCACCTAAAGAAAATGCCTGCAGAAGCTCAAGAACTCATTGACATGGTTGCTAATAACCAGTTCATGTACACTTCTAAGAAGAATCCTGTGAGTAATGGGACGCCTATGAAGAAGAGAGTTCTTGAAATTGATACTCTGAATGCCATATTGGCTCAGAACAAAATATTGACTCAGCAAGTCAATATGATTTCTCAGAGTCTGAATGGAATGCAAGCTGCATCCAACAGTACTCAAGAGGCATCTTTTGAAGAAGAAGCTTATGATCTTGAAAACCCTGCAATAGCAGAGGTAAATTATATGGGTGAACCTTATGGAAACACCTATAACCCATCATGGAGAAATCATCCAAATTTCTCATGGAAGGATCAAAAGCCTCAACAAGGCTTTAATAATGGTGGAAGAAATAGGTTTAACAATAGTAAACCTTTTCCATCATCCACTCAGCAATAGACAGAGAACTCTGAACAAAATACCTCTAATTTAGCAAACTTAGTCTCTGATCTATCTAAGGCCACTGTGAGTTTCATGAATGAAACAAGGTCATCCATTAGAAATTTGGAGGCACAAGTGGGCCAACTGAGTAAAAGGATCACTGAAATCCCTCCTAGTACTCTCCCAAGCAATACAGAAGAAAATCCAAAAGGAGAGTGCAAGGCCATTGAATTAATCACCATGGCCGAACCTGTGAAGGAAGGAGAGGACGTGAATCCCAAGGAGGAAGACCTCCTGGGACGTCCAGTGATCAATAAGGAGCTTCTCTTTGAGGAACCAAAGGAATCTGAGACTCGTCTAGAGACCATAGAGATTCCATTAAACCTCCTTATGCCATTCATGAGCTCTGATGAGTATTCCTCTTCTGAAGAGAATGAGGATGTTACTGAAGAGTAAGCTGCCAAGTTTCTTGGTGCAATCATGAAGCTGAATGCCAAATTATTTGGTATTGAGACTTGGGAAGATGAACCTCCCTTGCTCACCAATGAACTAAGTGATCTAGATCAACTGAGATTGCCTCAGAAGAAACAGGACCCTGGAAAGTTCGTAATACCTTGTACCATAAGCAACATGATCTTTGAAAAGGCTCTGTGTGACCTTGGTTCAGGGATAAACCTCATGCCCCTCTCCGTAATAGAGAAACTGGGAATCTATGGGGTGTAAGCCACTAAAATCTCATTAGAGATGGCAGAAAATTCAAGAAAATAGGCTTATGGACAAGTAGAGGACGTGTTAGTAAAGGTTGAAGGCCTTTACATCCCTGCTGATTTCATAGTCCTAGATACTGGGAAGGATGAGGATGAATTCATCATCCTTGGAAGACCCTTCCTAGCCACAGCAAGAGCTGTGATTGATGTGGACAGAGAAGAATTGACCCTTCAATTAAATGAGGACAACCTTGTGTTTAAAACTCCAGGATCTCTCTCTACACCCATGGAGAGGAAGCACAGTAAGCTTCTCTCATTGCAGAGTCAACCAGAGCCCCCACAGTCAAAATCTAAGTTTGGTGTTGGGAGGCCACAACCAAACTCTAAGTTTGGTGTTGAACTCCCATATCCAAACTCTAAGTTTGGTGTTGGAGAGTCTCAACAATGCTCTGAACATCTGTGAGGCTCCATGAGAGCCCACTGTCAAGCTATTGACATTAAAGAAGCGCTTGTTGGGGGGGCAACCCAATTTTTATCTAATTTCTATTTTTATTATTTTTCATGTTTTATTAGGTTCATGATCATGTGGTGTCACAAAATAAATATAAAAATTGAAAACGGAATCAAAAATAGCAGAAGAAAAATCACACCCTGGAGGAAGACCTTACTGGCGTTCAACGCCAGAACAGAGCATGGTTCTGGCGCTGAACACCCAAAATGGGCAGCATCTGGGCGTTTGAACGCCAGAATTGCACCCTGGAGAAGAGCTAGCGCTGAATGCCCAGAACAAGCATGGTTCTGGCGTTTAACGCTAGAAATGGGCAACAAATGGGCGTTCAACGCCCAGAACAAGCACCAATCTGGCGCTGAACGCCCAGAGTTGTGTGCAAGGGCATTTTGCATGCCTAATTTGGTGCAAGGTTGTAAATCCTTGAACACCTCAGGATCTGTGGATCCCACAGGATCACCTCAGGATCTGTGGACCCCACAGGATCCCCAGCTACCTCCACTCACTTCTTCCCACCCCTCTTTCACACAATCCCATAAACACTCTTCCCCAAAACTCTTCACCAATCACCTCAATCTCTCTTCCCTATCACCACTTCACCACTCACATCCATCCACTCTTCCCCATAAACCTACCTCATAAACACCACCTACCTTCAAAATTCAAAATCAATTTCCCACCCAAACCCACCCTATATGGCCGAAACCTTACCCCCCTCCCTTCCCTATATATAGCCCTCCATTCTTCTTCAAATTCACACAACACAACCCTCTCTTCCCCTTCTTGACCGAAACACAAACCTCTCTCCCTCTCCTCCATTTCTTCTTCTTCTTCATCTCTTCTTTCTTCTCTTGCTCGAGGGCGAGCAATATTTTAAGTTTGGTGTGGTAAAAGCATAAGCTTTTTGTTTTTCCATTACCATTGATGGCACTTAAGACCGGAGAATCCTCTAGAAAAGGGAAAGGGAAGACAAAAGCTTCCACCTCCGAGTCATGGGAGATGGAAAGATTCATCTCCAAAGCTCATCAAGACCACTTCTATGATGTTGTGGCTAAGAAGAAGGTGATCCCTGAGGTCCATTTCAAGCTTAAGAAGAATGAGTATCCGGAGATCTGACATGAAATCCAAAGAAGAGGTTGGGAAGTTCTAACAAAACCCATCCAACAAGTCGGCATCCTAATGGTTCAAGAGTTCTATGCCAATGCATGGATCACTAGGAACCATGATCAAAGTAAGAACCCGGACCCAAAGAATTATCTCACCATGGTTCGGGGGAAATACTTAGATTTTAGCCTGGAAAATGTGAGGTTGGCGTTTAACTTGCCTATGATGCAAGGAGATGCACGCCCCTACACTAGAAGGGTCAACTTTAATCAAAGGCTGGACCAAGTCCTCATGGACATATGTGTGGAAGGAGCTCAATGGAAGATTGACTCCAAAGGCAAGCCGGTTCAATTAAGAAGACTGGACCTCAAGCCTGTGGCTAGAGGATGGTTGGAGTTCATCCAACGCTTCATCATCCCCACTAGCAACCGATCTGAAGTTACTGTGGATCGGGCCATCATGATTCATAGCATCATGATTGGTGAGGAAGTAGAAGTTCATGAAGTCATCTCCCTTGAACTCTACAAAATAGCCGAAAAGTCCTCTCCCTGGGCAAGGCTAGCTTTTCCTCATCTTATTTGCCATCTATGTTACTTAGTTGGAGCTTTCATAGAAGGAGACATTCCCATTGAGGAAGAGAAGCCCATCACTAAGAAAAGGATGGAGCAAGCAAGAGAGCCCATTCATGGATCTCAAGAGACGCATGAAGCTTATCACCATGAGATCCCAGAGATGCCTCAAATGCATCTTCCTCCACAAAACTATTGGGAGCAAATCAACACCTCCCTAGGAGAATTAAGTTCCAACATGGGACAATTAAGGGTGGAACATCAAGAGCACTCCATCATCCTTCATGAAATTAGAGAAGATCAAAAAGCAATGAGGGAGGAGCAACAAAGACAAGGAAGAGACATAGAAGAGCTCAAGGACATCATTGGTTCCTCAAGAAGGAAACGCCACCATCACTAAGGTGGACTCATTCCTTGCTCTTACATTCTCTGTTTTTTGTTTTCTATGTTAAGTGCTTATCTATGTTTGTGTCTTATTACATGATCATTAGTAGTTAGTAACTATGTCTTAAAGTTATGAATGTCCTATGAATCCATCACCTCTCTTAAGTGAAAACTGTTTTAATTCAAAAGAACAAGAAGTACATGAGTTTCGAATTTATCCTTGAACTTAGTTTAATTATATTGATGTGGTGACAATACTTCTTGTTTTCTGAATGTATGCTTGAACAGTGCATATGTCTTTTGAAGTTGTTGTTCATGAATGTTAAATATGTTGGCTCTTGAAAGAATGATGACAAGGAGACATGATATTTGATAATCTGAAAAATCATAAAAAATGATTCTTGAAGCAAGAAAAAGCAGCAAAGAACAAAGCTTGCAGAAAAAAAAAAGAAAAAAAATGGCGAAAAAAAATAGAAAGAAAAAGAAAAAGCAAGCAGAAAAAGCCAAAAGCTCTTAAAACCAAGAGGCAAGAGCAAAAAGCCAATAACCCTTAAAACCAAAAGGCAAGGGTAAATAAAAAGGATCCCAAGGCTTTGAGCATCAGTGGATAGGAGGGCCTAAAGGAATAAAATCCTGGCCTAAGCGGCTAAACCAAGCTGTCCCTAACCATGTGCTTGTGGCGTGAAGGTGTCAAGTGAAAACTTGAGACTGAGCGGTTAAAGTAAAGGTCCAAAGCAAAAACAGAGTGTGCTTAAGAACCCTGGAGACCTCTAATTGGGGACTTTAGCAAAGCTGAGTCACAATCTGAAAAGGTTCACCCAATTATGTGTGTGTGGCATTTATGTATCCGGTGGTAATACTGGAAAACAAAGTGCTTAGGTCCACGGCCAAGACTCATAAAATAGCTGTGTTCAAGAATCATCATACTGAACTAGGAGCATCAATAACACTATCTGAACTCTGGGTTCCTATAGATGCCAATCATTCTGAACTTCAATGGATAAAGTGAGATGCCAAAACTATTCAAGAGGCAAAAAGCTACAAGTCCCGCTCATCCGATTGGAGCTATGTTTCATTGATAGTTTGGAATTTATAGTATATTCTCTTCTTTTTATCCTATTTGATTTTCAGTTGCTTGGAGACAAGTAACAATTTAAGTTTGGTGTTGTGATGAGCGGATAATTTATACGCTTTTTGGCATTGTTTTTAGTATGTTTTTAGTAGAATTTAGTTACTTTTAGGGATGTTTTCATTAGTTTTTATGTTAAATTCACATTTCTGGACTTTACTATGAGTTTGTGTGTTTTTCTGTGATTTCAGGTATTTTCTGGCTGAAATTGAGGGACTTGAGCAAAAATCAGATTCAGAGGTTGAAGAAGGACTGCTGATGCTGTTGGATTTTGACCTTCCTGCACTCAAAGTGTATTTTCTGGAGCTACAGAACTCAAAATGACGCGCTTCTAATTGCGTTGGAAAGTAGACTTCTAGGGCTTTCCAGCAATGTATAATAGTCCGTACTTTGACCGAGTTTAGACGACATAAAAGGGTGTTGAACGCCAGTTCTATGCTGCTGTCTGGAGTTAAACGCCAGAAACAAGTCACAAACCAGAGTTGAACGCCAGAAATACGTTACAACCTAGTGTTCAACTTCAGAAAGAGCCTCTGCACGTGTAACATTCAAGCTCAGCCCAAGCACACACCAAGTGGGCCCCGGAAGTGGATTTATGCATCAATTACTTACTTTTGTAAACCCTAGTAGCTAGTTTATTATAAATAGGACTTTTTACTATTGTATTAGACATCCTGGATTGTATTTTTGATCCTGTGATCTCGTTTTGGGGGCTGGCCATTCGGCCATGCCTGGACCTTTCACTTATGTATTTTCAACGGTAGAGTTTCTACACTCCATAGATTAAGGTGTGGAGCTCTGCTGTTCCTCAAAGATTAATGCAAAGTACTACTGTTTTCTATTCAATTCAACTTGTTCCGCTTCTAAGATATTCATTCACACTTCAACCTGAATGTGATGAACGTGACAATCATCATCATTCCCTATGAACGTGCGCCTGACAACCACTTCCGTTCTACCTTAGATTGAATGAGTATCTCTTGGATCTCTTAATCAGAATCTTCGTGGTGTAAGCTAGATTGATGTCGGCATTCATGAGAGTCCGAAAAGTCTAAACCTTGTCTTTGGTATTCCGAGTAGGACTCTGGGATTGAATGACTGTGACGAACTTCAAACTCGCGAGTGCTGGGCGTAGTGACAGACGCAAAAGGAGGGTGAATCCTATTCCAGTATGATCGAGAACCTCAGATGATTAGCCGTGCTGTGACAGAGCATTTGGACCATTTTCACAAGAGGATAGGATGCAGCCATTGGCAAGGGTGACGCCTCCAGACGATTAGCCATGCAGTGACAGCGCATCGGACCATTTTCCAGAGAGGATCAAAAGTAGCCATTGACAACGGTGATGTCCTTACATAAAGCCAGCCATAGAAAGGAGTAAGACTGATTGGATGAAGACAGCAGGAAAGCAGAGGTTTAGAGGGACGAAAGCATCTCCATGCATTTATCTGAAATTCTCACCAAGGATTTACATAAGTATTTCTATCCCTATTTTATTATTTATTTTCGAAAACTCCATAACCATTCTATATCCGCCTGACTGAGATTTACAAGATGACCATAGCTTGCTTCATACCAACAATCTCCGTGGGATCAACCCTTACTCGCGTAAGGTTTATTACTTGGACGACCCAGTGCACTTGCTGGTTAGTTGTGCGAAGTTGTGAAAAAAAGTTGAGATTACAATTGAGCGTACCATGTTGATGGCGCCATTGATGATCACAATTTTGTGCACAAAGGAAGCATGCATGAATGGAAGGAACATGGAATAAATTGAAGATTTGAAGTTTAGACATGAATGCGCAAGCGCAATGATGAGCGGATAATTTATACCCTTTTTGGCAGTGTTTTTAAGTAGCTTTTAGTATAATTTAGTTACTTTTTATTATATTTTTATTATTTTTTATTCAAAAATAATATTTCTAGGCTTTACTATGAGTTCATGTATTTTTCTGTAATTTCAGGTATTTTCTAGCTGAAATTGAGGGACCTGAGCAAAAATCTGATTCAGAGGCTGCAAAAGGACTGCAGATGCTGTTGGATTCTGACCCTCCTCCACTCGAAGTGGATTTTCTGGAGCTACAAAAGCCCAATTGGTGCGCTCTCAATTGCGTTAAAAAGTAGACATCCTGGGCTTTCCATCAATGTATAGTAGTTCATACTTTGCCCGAGATTTGATAGCCCAAACCAGCGTCCAAAGTCAGCCTAAAACTGTTTGGCGTAAAACGCCAGAACTGGCACCTTTTTCGGCGTTAAACGCCCATTCTGGCACTTGGGGTGGTGTTTAACGCCAACTTTGGGCATATGAACGTGAAAGCTTGAAAGCTCAGCCCAGATACACACCAAGTGGGTCCCAAAAGTGGAATTCTGCACTATCTGCACTTAGTTACTCATTTTCTGTAAACCTAGGTTACTAGTCTAGTATAAAAACTACTTTTAGAGATTCATTCAGGACCTTATGACATTTTTACACTTCATATTGTATTTCTGACGGCATGAGTCTCTAAACCCCATGGTTGGGGGTGAGGAGCTCTGCTGTGTTTCAATGGATTAATGCAATTACTACTGTTTTCCATTCAATCATGCTTGATTCTATTCTAAGATACTCATTCGTACTTCAATCCGGAGAAGATGATGATCCGTGACACTTATCATTATTCTCACATCTATGAATGCGTGCTTGAAAACCACTCCCGTTCTATTTGAGCTCAACGTAGTCATTGGACGATAGCTTGAGTGTGTATCTCTTGGGACTCTGATCCATGGACCGAATCCGGATGTTAGAACCTTCGTGGTATAGGCTAGAACCAATTGGCAGCATTCCTGGGATCCAGAAAGTCTAAACCTTGTCCGTGGTATTCCGAGTAGGATCTGAAAGGGGATGACTGTGACGAGCTTCAAACCTGCGAATGTTGGGGCAGTGACAGTGTACAAAAGGACAAGGGTCCTATTCTGACGTTAGTGGAAACCGATAGATGATTAGCCTTCCGGTGACAGCGCTTGGTATTTTTTATCCGAGAGGATCATACAGCCTGCCATGGAAAGAGCTGTGCGTGTTTGGAGAAGAAGACAGTAGGAAAGCAGAGATTTAGATGACAAAGCATCTTCGAAACCTCAACCTGTTTCTCGTTATTAAATTTCAAGTACCATTTAATTTATGTTATTTATTCTTCATAAACACAATTATTTTTATTACTAATTTCCTGACTAAGAGTTACGAAATAACCATAGCTTGCTTCAAGCCGACAATCTCTGTGGGATCGACCCTTACTCACGTAAGGTATTACCTGGACGACCCAGTGCACTTGCTGGTTAGTTGTGCGGAGTTGTAAAAAGTGTGATTTGCAATTTCGTGCACCAAATTTTTGGCGCCGTTGCCGGGAATTGTTCGAGTTTGGACAACTGACGATTTATTTTGTTGCTTAGATTAGGAAAAAATTTTTGGTTTAGAGTCTTCTATTATTGTTTTTGGTTAAAATTTTAGAATCCTTATTTTCTTTTCCTAAATTATTTTCGGAAAAAAAAATTTTTAAACCAATAACTTCATAATTTAGTCTTCTGTTTGAGTTTAGTTTCATGTTTTAAGTTTGATGTCAATTTCATGTTTTTATTTTTCTTTCAATTTTTTTGAATTACATGTTCTTAATTCCTTATTGATCTTCAAATTGTTCTTGATAATTTTTCTTATTTGATCCTTAAAATTTCTTGTTTGATATTTGTTGCTGTTTATCTTATACATTTTCGAATTATTAGTGTCCAAAATACAAAAATTTTTAAGTTTGGTGTCCTTTGTGTTTCTATTTTCTTAAAATTTTTAAAATTTGTTTTTGGTGTTCATCTTGACACTCAAAGTTTTCCTGTTTGCTTTCTTTGTTTTGATCTGAAAATTCTAACTTTGGTATCATCTTATTGTTTTTCTCTTTCCTCATTAAATTCAAAAAATATCTTTTCTATTTATTTAATTGAATTTTCAAAATTCCATTTAAAAATTCAGATTTTTATTTTAAAAATTCTATTTTATCTTATCTTAGTTCTGAAATTTCAAAATTAAAAAATCCTATCCAAAGTTTTTCAAATCTTCTTAATTAAGTAATTATTTTAGTTTTCGAAATTTATATTTTAATTTCTAATTATTTTATTTTATCTTATTTTTTTATTTTTTTATTTATTCGGTTTGTTTTTAATTAAATAAAATAAAAATAAAAATATATTTTATTTGCAATTCACATCAGTTCCCTTTTTTCCATCATGGACCTAAGTGGAAATGAACAGTCCAGAAGGACTCTAGGGTCATATGCTAACCCCATTACTACTGCATACGGGAGTAGTATCTGTATACCCCCCATTAGAGCAAGTAGTTTTGAGCTAAATCCTCAACTCATTATCATGGTGCAGCAAAACTGCCAGTATTCCGGTCTTCCACAGGAAGAACCTACTGAGTTTTTGGCATAATTTTTACAAATTGCTGACACAGTACGTGATAAAGAAGTGGATCAGGATGTCTACAGATTATTACTGTTTTCATTTGGTGTAAAAGATCAAGCTAAGAGGTGGTTAAATAACCAACCCACAGCAAGCATAAGAACATGGAAACAGTTATCCGACAAATTCCTGAATCAATATTACCCTCCAAAATGGATGACACAGCTAAGCCTGGATATCCAAGGCTTTAAACAAGAGGATGATGAATCCCTTTATAATACCTGGGAGAGGTACAGAGGGATGCTAAGGAAATGCTCCTCTGAAATGTTTTCAGAGTGGGTACAGTTAGACATCTTTTACTATGAGCTTACAGAAAAAGCTCAAATATCTCTAGATCACTCAGCTGGTGGATCTATACATATGAGAAAGACAATTGAAGAGGCTTAAGAGCTCATTGATACAGTTGCTAGAAATCAGCATCTGTATTTAAGCAGTGAGTCCTCCCTGAAAGAAAAGGATAAAGCAGTATCTACTGAACTTAGTCCTCAAGAACAAGTTGCTGAACTCAATCAGCAATTGCTTATTATAACAAAATAGTTCGCAGAATTCAAAAAAATGCGCCAAGACACTAAAAATGCCAACGAAAATATGGAAACACAATTGGATCAGACAGGACATCAACTATCTAAATAGATAACAGAAGAATGCCAAGCTGTTCAATTAAGGAGTGGAAAAACACTGAATGTATCTATCCAAGGTAGTAGGAAGCCAAGAAAGGAACAGCTAATAAAGGATAACCAAACCACTGCCCAAAATCCTTCTGAGGACAGTAAGAGCACAGAGAGGAATGATTCTGGCATTCAGACGCCAGAAAAGGGTGACAATCTGGCGTTAAACACCCATACAGCCCCCAATTCTGGCATTCAAACGCCACAAAGGGGTCAGACTCTTGCAAGTGCTGATAACAACCCCCTTAAGCAGGCTTCTCCAACCACTTCTGTAGAAAATAAACTTGCAGTAACCAAGGTTGAAGAATACAAAGCCAAGATGCCTTATCCTCAGAAACTCTGCCAAGCGGAACAGGATAAACAATTTGCCCACTTTGCAGACTACCTCAGGACTCTTGAAATAAAGATTCTGTTTATAGAGGCACTTGAGCAAATACCCTCTTATGCTAAGTTCATGAAAGAGATCTTAAGCCATAAGAAAGATTGGAGAGAAACTGAAAAAGTTTTCCTCACTGAAGAATGCAGTGCAATCATTCTGAAAAGCTTACCAGAGAAGCTTAAAGATCCCGGAAGCTTTATGATACCATGCACATTAGAGGATGCTTGTACCAAGACAGCTCTATATGACCTTGGGGCAAGTATCAACCTAATACCTGCATCCTCTGTCAAAAAGCTTGGTTTAACTGATGAAGTTAAACCAACCTGGATATGCCTCCAACTTGCTGATGGCTCCATTAAAATCCCATCAGGCATAATTGAGGATATGATTATCGAGGTTGGGCCATTTGCCTTTCCTAATGACTTTGTAGTGCTGGAAATGGAGGAGCACAAGAGTGCAACTCTCATTCTAGGAAGACCTTTCCTAGCAGCTGGACGAACCCTCATTGATGTCCAAAGAGGAGAGATAACTCTGAGAGTCAATGAGGATGAGTTTAAGTTGAATGTTGTCAAAGCCATGCAGCATCCAGACACACGAAAAGACTGCCTGAGCGTAGATGTTATTGATTCCTTGGTGGAAGAAGTCAATATGACTGAGAGTCTCGAATCAGAGCTAGAGGAGATTTTTAAGGATATTCAGCCTGATCTGGAGGAACCAGAGAGAACAGAAGAACCTTTGAAAATTCCTCAGGAAGAGGATAAGCCTTCTAAACTCGAGCTCAAACCACTACCACCATCCCTGAAATATGCATTTCTGGGAGAAGGTGACACTTTTTGGTTAATCATAAGCTCTGCTTTAAATCCACAGGAAGAGAAAGCACTAATTTAGGTGCTAAGGACACACAAGACAGCTCTTGGGTGACCCATAAGTGATCTTAAGGGTATTAGCCCAGCAAGATGCATGCACAAGATCCTATTGGAGGATAATGCTAAGCCAGTGGTTCAACCACAGAGTTGGCTAAATCCAGCAATGAAAGAGGTGGTGCAGAAAGAGGTCACTAAGTTACTGGAGGCTGGGATTATTTATCCTATTTCTGATAGCCCCTAGGTGAGCCCTGTCCAAGTTGTCCCCAAGAAAGGAGGCATGACAGTGGTTCATAATGAAAAGAATGAACTGGTTCCTACAAGAACAGTTACAGGATGGCGTATGTGTATTGACTACAGAAGACTCAATACAGCCACCAGAAAGGATCATTTTCCTTTACCATTCATAGACCAAATGCTAGAGAGACTAGCAGGTCATGAATACTACTGCTTTTTGGATGGCTATTCAGGTTACAACCAAATTGCAGTGGATCTTCAGGACAAAGAGAAAACAGCATTTACATGTCCTTCTGGAGTATTTGCCTACAGAAGGATGCCATTTGGTCTGTGCAATGCACCTGTAACCTTTCAGAGGTGCATGCTCTCTATCTTCTTTGATATGGTAGAGAAATTTCTGGAAGTCTTCATGGATGACTTCTCAGTATTTGGAGACTCATTCAGCTCCTGTCTTGACCATCTAACACTTGTTCTGAAAAGGTGCCAAGAGACTAACCTAGTTTTAAACTGGGAAAAATGTCACTTTATGTAACTGAAGGAATTGTTCTTGGGCACAAAATTTCAAACAAGGGAATAGAGGTGGATCAAGCTAAGGTAGAGGTAATTGAAAAATTACCACCACCGGCCAATATTAAGGCAATTAGAAGCTTTCTGGGACATGCAAGAATCTATAGGAGGTTCATAAAGGATTTTTCAAAAATCACAAAACCTCTGAGCAATCTGCTAGCTGCTAACATGCCATTTGTCTTTGACACGGAGTGTCTGCAGGCGTTTAAAACTCTAAAAGATAAGCTGGTCATAGCACCAGTTATTTCTGCACCAGACTGGACATTACCATTTGAACTAATGTGTGATGCCAGTGACCATGCCATTGGTGCAGTATTGGGACAAAGGCATAACAAGCTTCTGCACGTCATTTACTATGCTAACCGTGTTCTGAACAATGCACAAAAGAATTACACAACCACAGAAAAAGAGTTACTTGCAGCGGTTTATGCCATTGACAAGTACAGATCTTATTTAGTGGGATCAAAAGTGATTGTGTACACTGACCATGCTGCTCTAAAATATCTCCTCACAAAGCAGGATTCAAAACCCAGGTTCATAAGATGGGTGTTGCTTCTGCAAGAGTTTGATATAGAAATAAGAGACAGAAAGGGGACAGAGAACCAAGTAGCTCATCACCTGTCCCGAATAGAACCAGTAGCAGGAGCGTCCCTCCCTTCTACTGAGATCTCTGAAACCTTTCCGGATGAGCAACTCTTTGCCATTCAGGAAGTACCATGGTTTGTAGACATTGCAAACTATAAATCTGTGAGATTTATACCCAAAGAGTACAGTAAGCAGCAAACGAAAAAATTAATTACTGATGCAAAGTACTACTTGTGGGATGAACCATCTCTTTAAGAGGTGTGCAGACGGAATGATCCGTAGATGTGTGCCTAGAGAAGAGGCACAGAAGATCCTATGTTATTGCCATGGATCACAGTATGGAGGACATTTCAGAGGTGAGCGAACAGCCACCAAGGTTCTCCAATGTGGCTTCTACTGGCCTACTCTCTATAGAGACTCCCGAGAGTTTGTACGTAACTGTGACTGTTGTCAGAGAGCTGGTAATCTGCCTCACGGTTATGCCATGCCTCAACAAGGGATCTTAGAGATTGAGTTGTTTGATGTATGGGGTATTGACTTCATGGGGCCTTTCCCACTATCATACTCAAACACTTATATTCTAGTGGCAGTAGACTATGTATCTAAATGGGTAGAAGCAATTGCCACACCCACTAATGATACTAAGACAGTGATGAAGTTCCTCCAGAAGCATATCTTCAGCAGGTTCAGTGTCCCTAGGATACTGATCAACGATGTAGGCACTCATTTCTGCAATAAACAACTTGACTCTGCTCTGGTCCGATATGGAATTAACCATAAAGTGGAAACTTCATATCATCCACAGACAAATGGGCAGGCTGAAGTCTCAAATAGAGAACTAAAACAAATCCTGGAACGGACTGTAAGTACCATAGAAAGGATTGGGCAAGAATTCTGGATGATGCTCTCTGGGCATACAGAACAGCATTCAAGACTCCTATAGGGACCTCTCCATACCAGCTTGTGTATGGAAAAGCCTGCCATCTGCCAGTGGAACTGGAACACAAGGCCTACTGGGCAACCAGATTCCTAAACCTTGATGCAAAGGTAGCTGGAGAGAAAAGATTACTACAGTTGAACGAGCTGGAAGAATTCAGACTCAATGCTTTCGAAAATGCAAAAATTTATAAGGAGAAAGCAAAAATATGGCATGACAAAAGGCTATCATCTAGAGTCTTTGAGACAGGACAGAAAGTCCTGCTATTTAACTCTAAGCTCAGATTGTTCCCCGGGAAATTGAAATCCCAGTGGAGGGGCCCATATGTGATTCCAAGTGTGTCATTATATGGCTATGTAGAACTTCAAGTTATTGATTCAGACAAAAAGTTCATTGTTAACGGACAAAGAATCAAACATTATCTTGAAGGCAATGTTAAACAAGAATGCTCAAAGCTGAGACTAAGTTAAAAGCTCAGTAAAGTCCAGCTAAAGACAGTAAAGAAGCTCTTGCTGGGAGGCAACCCAACCATTATCAATAATTAGATGTTTGTAACAGTTAGATAAGACTTTTTAATTTTTTTTTCCTTGTTAATTAATATATTTTCAGTGAAAAAGTCAGGAAAATGGAGGTTCAAGACATAAAACAGAGAAATCACAGAGGAAAGGAGCTCACTGGCGTCAAAACGCCAGTAAAGAGGCAAACTGGGCGTTAAACGCCAGAATGGCTACCATTCTGGGCGTTTAACGCCAGTAAAGGTAGCATTCTGGGCATTCAGAAAAACGCCCAGTGAAGAAGGATTTCTGGCGTTTAACGACCAGCCAGGCAGCCAGGTACCTGGCTGGTCGTTAAACGCCCAAAATGGCCACCAGATGGGCGTTAAACACCAGAATGGATATCATTCTGGACGTTTAACGCCAGAACAGCTAGAGGAGAGGAAATTTCGTTTCAATTCAAATTTTTTTCGAATTTTCATGTTTAAATCAAAATTTTCTGCATCCAAACATTACAAACATTCATCTTTTAAATTCCATTCACAAAAATTTATAAACTTATAAATTTTTATTGATTCTACTTCAAATTATTTTCAAATCTTTTTCAAAAACTCATTTATATTTTCAATTTCTTTTCAAATTTTTTCAATTCATTCATATTATCTTTTATTTCTTAGATGCATAAACAAAAAAATTTAGATTTAACTTCCTCATATCTTCTTCATATCTTTTAATTTTTTAAAACAATCTTCTCTTTTCCATATCATGTTTATCTTGTATCAATCGTATCCTTCAATCATATCTTTTTCAAATCTTTTTGAAACCATACCCTCCATCCCCTCTATTTATGCATTCGGCCATTATCCCTCCTCCATCATTCGAATCACTCTCTCCATCTACTCATCTTCTTTCTTTGTTTTTGCTTGAGGACAAGCAAACCTCTAAGTTTGTTGTGATTTTCCGTGATCACTGACCAAGATCATGGCCCCTAAAGGAAAACATACCACTCCAAGAAGCAAGAAAGAAAACAATCCAAAACCACAATGGATGCATGAGAGGTTCTGCACCAAAGAACATGCAGATCATTACTTCAAAATAGTGTGCAGAAGATCAGTGATCCCGGAAGTCAAGTTCGATCTAAAAGAAGACGAATATCCAGAGATCCAAGAGCAGATTCGAAACAGAGGCTGGGAAATCCTAGCTAATCCTGAGATGAATGTGGGAAGAAACATGGTCCAGGAATTTTATGCAAATCTGTGGCTAACAGATAAGCAAAGAATGGAGGGAACTGCCTTCCACACTTTTCGAACCATGGTCAGAGGCAGGATTATCTACTTCCATCTTGACAAAGTGAGAGAAGTCCTCAAACTTCCTCAACTGCAGGATGATCCAGAATCCTTTAACAGGGAATGGCTAAAGATAAAAAGTTGGATCAAGTTCTAGAGGACATATGCCTCCCTGGAACCAAGTGGATAACCAATTCAAAAGGTATCCCAAACTAACTAAAGAGAGGAGACCTCAAGCCAGTTGCTAGGGGCTGGCTTGATTTCATTGGGCGATCCATACTTCCCACCAGTAACCGTTCTGAAGTCACCGTCAAAAGAGCAGTGAAGATCCACTGTATTATGCTGGGAAAAGAAGTGGAGGTCCATCAATTAATTCCTTGTGAAATTTACACAATTGCAAACAAGGAATCCACTGAGGCCAAATTGGCCTACCCAAGCTTGATTAGTCTGTTATGTAAAGATGTGGGAGTACAAATATGTGTTGATGAGTATATCCCAGTCGACCACCCAATCACCAAAAGGGTGATGGATGGACCTCAAGTTCAAGACAACCTCACCAAGAGGAAGGCGCATGAGCTCCTCCCAGAAATTTCCAATTTGACTATTGGGCCCGCTTAGAAGCATCTGTCAACAAGCTGCAAGAATCTATGGATCAACTCAAAGAAGAACAGCATGCTCTATAAACTGCTTAGAGAACAAGAGAAACAAGGGCGTGAGATACAGGAGCTAAAGCGCCAGAAGCTGTCCCTTGAAGAGCCAGGCGTCCCACAACTTGAAGGAGCACTTGCCTCTCCCAATGCAGGTTGTTGAGTCCTAACTCTGTGATAACTTTTGTTATTAGAGATCTATTTTAAGAGTCATTTATTTTTATGTTTTTAATTTCCTTTCTTTTATTATCATTGGTCTGCTTTTATGTTTATTTATGTCTTACTTTTTATTTCATGATTAATAAAATTTAGAGTCTATGTCTTAAAGCTATGAATGTCCTATGAATCCTTCACCTTTCTTAATTGAAAAATGTTTTTAATTACAAAAGAACAATAAGTACATGATTTCGAATTATATCTTGAAATTAGTTTAATTATTTTGATGTGGTGACAATACCTTTTATTTTCTGAATGAATGCTGGAACAGTGCATATTTTTGAATTTGTTGTTTATGAATGTTAAAAAGTGTTGGCTCTTGAAAGAATAATGAAAAAGGAGAAATGTTATTGATAATCTGAAAAATCATAAAATTGATTATTGAAGCAAGAAAAAGCAGAGAATAGAAAAAGCTTACAAAAAAAAAGAGAGAAAAGCAAGCAAAAAAAGCCAATAGCCCTTTAAACCAAAAGGCAAGGGTAAAAAGGATCCAAGGCTTTGAACACTAATGGATAGGAGGGCCCACAGGAATAAAATCCTGGCCTAAGCGGCTAAACCAAGCTGTCCCTAACCATGTGCTTGTGGCGTGAAGGTGTCAAATGAAAAACTTGAGACTGAGCGGTTAAAGTCGTGGTCCAAAGCAAAAAGAGTGTGCTTAAGAGCTCTGGACACCTCTAACTGGAGACTCTAGCAAAGCTGAGTCACAATCTGAAAAGGTTCACCCAGTTATATGTTTGTGGCATTTATGTATCCGGTGGTAATACTGGAAAAAAAAATGCTTAGGGTCATGGCCAAGACTCATAAAGTAGCTGTGTTCAAGAATCAACATACTGAAATAGGAAAATCAATAACACTATATGAATTCTGAGTTCCTATGGAAGCCAATCATTCTGAACTTCAAAGGATAAAGTGAGATGCCAAAACTGTTCAGAAGCAAAAAGGCTACAAGTCCCGCTCATCTAATTGGAATTAAGTTCATTGATAAGTTTGGAATTCATTGTATATTCTCTTCTTTTTATCCTATTTTATTTTTAGTTGCTTGGGGACAAGCAACAATTCAAGTTTGGTGTTATGATGAGCGGATAATTTATACCCTTTTTTACTGTGTTTTTAAGTAGTTTTTAGTATAATTTAGTTACTTTTTATTATATTTTTATTAGTTTTTATTCAAAAATCACATTTCTGGGCTTTACTATGAGTTTGTGTGTTTTTCTATAATTTCATATATTTTCTGGCTGAAATTGAGGGACCTGAGCAAAAATCTTATTCAGAGGCTGCAAAAGGACTGCGATGCTGTTGGATTCTGACCCTCCTGAACTCGAAGTGGATTTTCTGGAGCTACAGTAGCCCAATTGGTGCGCTCTCAATTGTGTTGGAAAGTAGACATCCTGGGCTTTCCAGCAATATATAATCGTCTATACTTTGTCCGATATTTGATGGCCCAAACCAGCGTCCGAATTCAGCCTAAAACTGTCTGGCGTAAAACACCAGAACTGGCACCTTTTTCGGCGTTAAACGCCCATTCTGGCACCTGGGGTGGCGTTTAACGCCAACTTTGGGCATATGAACGTGAAAGCTTGAAAGCTCAGCCCAAGCACACACCAAGTGGGTCCCAAAAGTAGAATTCTACACTATCTACACTTAGTTACTCATTTTCTGTAAACCTAGGTTACTAGTCTAGTATAAAAACTACTTTTAGAGATTCATTCAGGACCTTATGACATTTTTACACTTCATATTGTATTTCTAACGGCATGAGTCTCTAAACACCATGGTTGGGGGTGAGGAGTTCTGCTGTGTTTCAATGGATTAATGCAATTACTACTGTTTTCCATTCAATCACGCTTGATTCTATTCTAAAATACTCATTCGTAATTCAATCCGGAGAAGATAATGATCCATGACACTCATCATTATTCTCACATCTATGAACGCGTGCTTGACAACCACTTCCATTCTATTTGAGCTCAACATAGTCATTGGGCGACAGCTTGAGTGTGTATCTCTTGGGACTCTGATCCACGGACCGAATCCGGATGTTAGAACCTTTGTGGTATAGGCTAGAACCAATTGGTAGCATTCTTGGGATCTGAAAAGTCTAAACCTTGTCTGTGGTATTCCGAGTAGGATCTGAAAGGGGATGACTGTGACGAGCTTCAAACCTGCGAATGTTGGGCGCAGTGACAGTGTGTAAAAGGACAATGGTCCTATTCCAACGTTAGTGGGAACCAATAGATGATTAACCTTGCAGTGACAGCGCTTGGTATTTTTCATTCGAGAGGATCATACAGCCTGCCATGGAAAGAGCTGTGCATGTTTGGAGAAGAAGACAGTAGGAAAGCAGAGATTCAAATAACAGAGCATCTTGATGCCAGGGCATCTTGGCCAGTTTCACTGACCTTTTCTTTACTGTTTTTAAGGTAGTTTCATGCATTTTCTTAGGAAATAAGCTAGTTTTGGGTGGATATTCACTTACATCTTGATTCAAGCATACATTGTGCATTTTACATGATTTCATCAGGATTTTGCATGAATTATATGATAAATTGGATGATGCATGATCCCATGAATAAGAGCAAGACTTTGATGCACTTTGTTTGATTGATTTCAGGCCAAAAGAAGAAGAGAAGAAGCCACGTTAGTGGCTACGTTAGTTATACTAACGTGGGCACTAACGTGGAAGGAAGGAAAGCCCCAACGTTAGTGAGAAAAGTTAGTGGCATTAACTTTGAAGAAAGGAAATGGAGCCAACGTTAGTGACACTTAACATTATCACTAACGTTGGACCAAGCTCATAAGTGGCCACGTTAGTTGCCACGTTAACTTAGTTAACGTGGCCTCTAACGTTAAGAAGAAAGGAGGGAAGCCAACGTTAGTGACATTCAACATTATCACTAACGTTGGCCAAGTCACATTAAGCCACGTTAACTTCCACGTTAACCTAGTTAACGTGGAAGCTAACGTGAGGAAACAAAGTGATCGACAACGTTAGTGACACCAAACATTGTCACTAACGTTGGGATGAACACACACTATCCCCAAGAAGCCACGTTAACCCCCACGTTAACCTAGTTAACGTGGAAGTTAACGTGAAGAAGAAAAAGTTGTCGACAACGTTAGTGACACCAAACATTGTCACTAACGTTGCCAACACAAGCCACAAAGAGCCACGTTAACTCCCACGTTAACGTGGGCAAAAGTCCCACCTGGCAGCCTGACCATGCCTTCTTCAAACACGCATAACTTGAGCCACAAAACTCCAAATGAGGTGATTCCAGTGGCATTGGAAATTAGGATTCCAGATCTTTCCAAGCATATATGGCACTACATGGTTGGCACTAAATTTGAGGGAGAAAACCTGCCCCGAAAGTGCAATGATGAACATGGTATCAACCTGTATTAAGGCCAACTGACCTCATCACCTTCCAAGAAGTGTAACTCGAGTGGTAGAGCTCCAAATGATGCGCTTCCAAAGGAATTGGAAAGTAGACATCCAGGGCTTTCCAACAATGTATAATAGTATGGGATGGACACTAAGTTTGAGCTTCATAAACTGGCAATAAAGAAGCCCTGATCGCTAGCGTTATTGGCAATCAACATTTCCAGTAACGTTGGCATATATGCCAGCGACCATGTCCACTTCAAAGGAGCATAACTTGAGCTACAGAGGTCCAATTGAAGTGATTCCAGTTGTGTTAGAAAGCTGACATTCAGAGCTTTCCAACGATATATAATAATCTATAGTGGGCATGAAATTTGAGCACAAACAAGAGGCATCTTTTAAGCCCCAAAAACACCAACTGGGCAGCAAGTGCAACGTTAGCCACAATAACTTTAGCACTAACGCCACACTTGTAGCGTTAGTGTGGCTAACTTTAGCACTAACTTTTGTACCTGGGCCTCAACTTAACTCACTTCTCTCTTAAGTCCACTTCAAAGCTCAAGCAAGCAAGCCCACAATTGTCAACCAATCAAGACCACAAGAAGCATCTAGAATAGGAATTTTCATTTTATTGTAATTTGCTTTTATTTTCATTTTGTAATTTAGGAGAGCCTATATAAAGGCCTTAGTTTTTACATTCAAAACATTCTGGAATTCTGAAAATTGAAGGAAGGGGGAGAGAGTGAAGACCAATTCGAACTTCTGTGAATTGGCACACTCCAAGGGAAGTGGGTCTTCGGACCCCTCCCCTCAACCACTCTTCTTCCTTTTCTCTTCTTTTCTTTTCTTAGTAGTAGTTTTTCTTTTAGTTGTAATTTTCATTTATGAATGTTAAATTTTCAATTTCAGTTTTTATCTTCATCTTTACTCTTCTGCACTTTCTTTCTTTTCTATTTTGGTAGAGCAATGATCAACTAACTCTTTTCATTGGGTTAGAGAGCTCTATTGTGATTCAATGGATTAAGTGTAGTTCTTATTCTTCTTCTTCTTTCTTTCTTCTTGATTTTACTTGAAAGCTTTCGATCTTCATCCAATTGGGTAGTTATCTTGGAAAAGAAACTATCCATACTTGGATCTCTTCTGAACCTTGAAAGAGGAATGAAGAGATCAAGCTAGAAATGCTTTCTCATGCTGGACCAAATTGGGTTTGGATGGATATGTGACTATAATCCTCTCAATACCTGATTTGGGAAATGCATGTGGTATAATCAGTGACCATACTTCATCTCTTCTCATGAGCAATTGACTAAGGAATTGGCTATTGATCAAGATTTGAGAGATTGAATTGCAAGAAATTATAATTCGATCACTTAAGATTGCCAAGGAGATCAATGAGTGCATTGATTGAGGAAGAGATGAAAATGAACTTGATCCGGAGAATTGCAACATCTCCTGATCCCAATGTTCATTTTATTTTTAGTTCTTACATTTACTTTTCTTGCCATTTTACTTTTCTGCACTTTATCGCTTTCTTTACTTTTCTGTCAATTTACATTTCCGTGTTGCTCATCATCCAAATCTGAACCGTCTAACTAGGATAATCAATTAACCATTGATTGCTTAATCCATTAATCTCTGTGGGATTCGACCTCACTCTATTGTGAGTTTTACTTGACGACAATTCGATACACTTGCCGAAGAAAAATTTGTTGAGAGACAAGTTTTCCGTGCATCACATCTCCGGAACCTCAACCTGTTTCTCATTATTGAATTACAAGTACCATTTAATTTATGTTATTTATTCTTCATAAACACAATTATTTTTATTACTAATTTCCTGACTAAGAGTTACGAAATAACCATAGCTTGCTTCAAGCCGACAATCTCTGTGGGATCGACCCTTACTCACGTAAGGTATTACTTGGACGACCCAGTGCACTTGCTGGTTAGTTGTGCGGAGTTGTAAAAAGTGTGATTTGCAATTTCATGTACCACGCACCTTGTGCGTACGCCTGGATGCGTGCATCCAGAGCCAGCGTAGTGGAGCCGAGCGAGGAGCCGGCGCGCTTATATGGCTGGGCCATATTTCCTATGACACTCGCGTGCACCATACGCCTACGCGCAGATCGCAAAAGACCCCAGGGACGCGTACGCGTTCCATGCGCGTACGTGTCGATGGACGCACGTGATTTTTTAATTAAAATATGTGACCAGCGATTTCAAGGAGTCCCAAGCCCTGTTTTGGAGCAGAATTTTGGAGGGAAAAGCTTAAAAAGACCAAGGATTAGGAGTGTTAGGACAATTAGTCAGAATAGGAGATATTTTAGAGAGTTAGTTACATTTTGTTTTTAGAGAGAGAAACTCCAACTTTTCTCTAGAATTTCACTTCTTCCATTGCAATTCTCCTTGGATTTCTTGGTGAGATCCATTGCCAATTCATAGATCTACTCTTCTTCTACTCTTAATTGATGTTCTTTTGATTCAATCTTTTAGATCTAGATTTGTTTAACTTTGTTACTTTGGATTTGGATTAATGAATTGTGTAATTTCATTCAATTGCTTGATTGTTGATGATTGTTTAGATTAGATAGCTTTAATTCAATTTTCTTCTCTCAATTACATCATGTCTTCTATGATTGCCTACCAATTATTTGTGATAATGACAACCCTAGCTATGGAGTATATTTCTCTTACTTGGCTTAGGGGTTGAGTTATTGGAGACACTTGAATAGTGGATATTAATTGTAGATTGTGAATTGAGAGTTGCTAATTGACTTGGAGTGCACTAAAGCTAGACTTCCCTAGGGTGAGACTAGGACTTGTGACTCAAGTTAGTTACTCTCATTTGACTTTCCTCCATTGTTAGGGGGTTAACTAAGTGAAGCAATAATCAATTCTTATCATAATTGAAGGAAACTATAATGATGGAACTTCCAATGCTTACCCTTAGCCAAGGCATTTATCTCAATTAATTGTCGTTTGCTTTTGTTAGCCTGAATTCTTGCACCAATTCTCAAAACCATAAAAGCTTTCCTAATCAATGATGTGCATTCTAAGGCAATTCTTAGAGAAAACGACCCGGGATCAATACTCTCGGTCATAGATTTTAGAATTGTTTGATGCGATATTTGTGTATTGGTTGGACTATACTCACGATTGGATTCATTGTTAATTTCTAACCGGCATAAGAATATTCGGTTCATCAAAATGGCGCCGTTGCCAGGGAATTGCTTCTGTGTGCCATTCTATTGGTTAGTGTGAATATGTTAATATGTGGATATTTGTATTTCTCTCTTGATTGATTGTTTGTTTGATTGTTACATAGGATTAGATTTTGCTTAAATACTAATTGATGTCATGAGCTTCTTTTCCCCTTCATTGTATGACGCGATCACTACCAAATCTGAGCTTAGCCCCATTTGATCTGAAAATTGAAAGAACTTTGCTTCATATTAGGCAAGCTCAGAGGCGGTTAACCTTTGAGGAAGGTGAAAAGGTTTTTACAAATTCACCAACCACATCCGAGGTGGATTCCGAATCATCATTCAACGAAGGCACTAATTACTCTTCCGTTGATACTACTAATAGTTTTTCTTTTGACCTAGGTTTTGACAACATGGCCGCTCCAAGGAGAGTTACTCTCAAGGAAGCGGGTGCACTGGATTTTGTTCTCCAACCTCTTCATGTGCTTCATCCCAACTTGAATGCAAACTTTGAACTCAAGACCGCTCTCATCAATCTCTTACCAAAGTTCCATGGACTTCTCGCACAAGATCCAATTAGATACCTCAAGGACTTTCATGGTGTATGCTCGACTACTAGGCGGAAAGGATCCGATGAAGTGGCTACATGGTTGTTTGCCTTCCCTTTCTCTCTTGAGGGAAGAGCCAAAGAGTGGTTCTATACCTTACCTAGTGATGTTGTGTCTGATTGGGAACTAAATCATCGCAAGGGAACTAAATCATCAACAAGAAGAGAAGTTGCTATGTGTTTTGAGGAAGAACAAAAGGGCAATAGGGTGGAGTTTGGCAGATCTAGTGGGGATAAGTCCCCAAGTGTGTGAGCACCGGATCTTTTTGGAAGAAGAAGCTAGACCCGTGAGACAACCTCAAAGGCGCTTGAACCCGACCATTTTGGAGGTTGTCAAGAAAGAGGTAACACGGTTACTCGAGGCGGACATCATCTACCCCATTTCGAATAGTGAATGGGTGAGTCCCGTTCAAGTTGTGCCAAAGAAGTCTGGGGTAACCACAATCAAGAATGAAAGCGGGGAGCTCATAGCAACACGGGTGCAAAACTCTTGGCGAGTATGTATAGACTACCGAAGGTTGAACTCGGCCATTAGAAAAGATCGTTTTCCACTTCCGTTTATCGATCAAATGCTCGATCGATTATCCAGTAAATCCCATTATTGCTTTTTAGATGGCTATTCGGGATACTTCCAAATACACATTGCTCTAGAGGACCAAGAGAAAACAACATTTACTTACCCTTTTGGAACTTATGCCTACAAGCGTATGCCATTCGGCTTATGCAATGCACCGGCAACTTTCCAAAGGTGCATGATGAGCATATTTGCAGATTTTCTAGAGCAATGCATGGAGGTATTCATGGATGACTTCACGGTATATGGTGATTCTTTTGATCATTGGTTGGATAACCTTGAAAAAGTTTTGGAAAGATGTACTAAAACCAACCTTGTCTTGAATTTTGAGAAATGTCATTTCATGGTCAAGCAAGGCATTGTTTTAGGACATATTGTTTCCAAAGATGGTATTTCCGTAGATCCGGCAAAGATTAATGTCATATCTAGCTTGCGTTTTCCCTCTTCCGAGAGGGAAGTCTGCTCTTTCCTTGGACATGCAGGATTTAATCGAAGGTTTATAAAGGACTTTAGTAAGGTAGCATTGCCTCTCTCAAGGTTGTTGCAAAAGGACATTGAGTTTGATTTAAGCAAGGAATGCATGGAGGCTTTTGACAAGCTCAAGGTAGCATTGACCCAAGCTCCCAATGATTTTGAAGAGAGAACTTTTGCGTGGTCTAGAATTCAGAATAAATTCTCGTTGCAAGTATAGCTTCTAAACCAACAAAAGTCCTTTCTTACAAACGTTTTGGTTGTCACAAGTAACAAACCCGTAAATAAATTGATAACCGAAGTATTTAAACCTCGGGTCGTCTTCTCAAGGAACTGCAGGGAAGTATGTTCTTACTATTGGCTATGAAGATTGTAAATTGGGGGTTTTGAAAGTAAGGAACAAGTAAATTGAATGACAAGTAAAATAAATAAACAACTGTAAAATAAACTTTTGGCAAGGTATGAGAAATTGGAAGTCCTATCCTAGTTATCCTTATCAATGGAGACGAGAATTGAATCTTAATCCCACTAAGTTAGCCTTTACTAAAGCAAGGGAAGATCAGGTGGATTAATTAGTCTGATATTCAGGTTCTAGTCAATTCCTAAGAAAGGACTGGAATTATTGAAGTTCAATTCAATTAGCAAAGATAACAATTATCGATCACGTTGAGTTGGATAACTCCTGAGTTACTGATTTCTTAACCAAGACCAAAAGGGAAAAAGTAAATCTACTCGAATAAAAATATCTTCAGGTTGGAAGTAACAGTAACATAAACAAAAGAGAGCAATCATAAACTGAAATAGCTCAAATAACATTAATTAAGAGAATTATCTGTAACATAGAAAAGTTCATAAATCAAATTGAGAAGATAATAAAAAGGAAATTTAAACTTGATAAAAAGGGACAATCATGAAAACAAGAAAAATCCTAAATCCTAATCCTAAGAGAGAGAGGAGAGAACCTCTCTCTAAAAACTACATCTAAATCATGAAAAGTGAATAATTGGAGACTCTCCCTTGAATGGATGCATTCCCCCACTTCATAACCTCTGATATGTGCCTTCTGGACTTGGATTTGGGCCAAAAAAGGCTTCAGAAATCGCTGGGAGCGTTTTCTGTAATTTCTACTGTGTGGCCTCTGTCACGCGTCCGCGTGGGTCACGCGGTCGCGTCATCTAGAGTTTTCCTTATCACGCGTTTGCTTCGGTCATGCGTCCGCGTCATCTGTGTTTTGCTCATGGCGCGCGATCGCGTCAGTCACGCATTCGCGTTGCTGTCTTTTCGCGCCAGGCATGTGGCCGTGTCGCCCACGCGTTCGCGTTGCTGCCAGTTTCTTCAAAAACTCCATTTTGGGCTTTCCTTCCATTTTTGTATGTTTCCTTTCCATCCTTTAAGTCGTTCCTACCTTAGAAGATCTGAAACTACTCAACACACAAATCACGGCATCGAATGGTAATAAAGGATAATTAAAATAATTATTCTTAAAGCATAGGAAAGATGTTTTTCACATATCTCACATAATAAGGAAGGGAAAGTAAAACCATGCAATTAATATGAATAAGTGGGTGAAGGATTGAATAAATCACTTAAATTGGGCACAAAATATATCATAAAATATGGGTTTATCAGCCGGATTAGAGTCGGCCATTCGAAATAATGTGTGATGCCTCAAATTTTGTCGTGGGAGCCGCGTTAGCACAACGCGAGGGTAAGAATCCATATGTCATAGCCTATGCATCAAAAACACTAAATGGAGCCCAATCCAAATACACTACCACCGAAAAAGAACTTTTGGCCATTGTGTTTGCCTTGGACAAGTTCCGAGCATATCTACTCGGTTCAAAGGTGGTAGTGTACTCGGATCATGCGGCATTAAAGTATTTGTTGGCTAAGAAGGAATCCAAACCGAGATTGATTAGATGGGTTTTATTGTTGCAAGAATTTGACTTGGAAATTAAGGATAGGAGTGGTACGCAAAACCTAGTGGCAGACCACTTAAGTCGCCTTGAACACACAAAAGGCGATACCACTCCTATTAATGATTCTTTTCCCTTTGAGGGCTTGCATGCAATCTCGGTAACCATTCCTTGGTATGCACCAATCACCAATTACTTAGCATCTCACTCCTTCCCTCCTAATCTCTCCAAACATCAAAGGGATATGTGATGTCAGGGCATTTTGGCCAATTTCACTGACCTTTTCTTTACTGTTTTAGGGTAGTTTCATGCATTTTCTTAGGAAATAAGTAAGTTTTGGGTAGAATTTCACTTACATCTTGATTCAAGCAAACATTGTGAATTTTATATGATTTCATGAGAATTATGCATGAATTTAATGACAAATTGGATGATGCATGACTCATAACTTGGATTAGAGCTTTGATGCATTTTATTTGCTTAATTTCAGGACAAAGGAAGCAAGGAAAAGCCACGTTAGTAGCCAC
Organism: Arachis ipaensis; assembly: GCF_059453495.1. Classification (NCBI taxonomy): domain Eukaryota; kingdom Viridiplantae; phylum Streptophyta; class Magnoliopsida; order Fabales; family Fabaceae; genus Arachis; species Arachis ipaensis. Next base: position 85,708,741 of record NC_142436.1, read on the forward strand.
GTTAGTCTAACTAACGTGACCACTAACGTGGAATGGGAGCTAGCTTGCAACGTTAATGAGAAAAGTAATCGCCAATAATGTCTTCGAAGCCATCATAGCCCACGTTAATTACCACGTTAACTACGTTAACGTGGTAGTTAACGTGGAAGAAAAGGAAGCTCCAAGCGTTAGTGGTAAAAGTAAGTGCCACTAACGCAAAAGGGCAATTGGCCACGTTAAGAGTCACGTTAACTCAGTTAACGTGAACTCTAACGTGGAAGAGGAAGATAATGCCAACGTTAGTGACACTCACCTTTGTCACTAACGTTGGACTAAGCCCATATTGGCTACGTTAAGAGCCACGTTAACTTGGTTAACGTGAACTCTAACGTGGAGGGAGCAAGGAATCGCCAACGTTAGTGACACTCACTTTTGTCACTAACGTTGGACTAAGCCACTATGAGCCACGTTAGTTACCACGTTAAGTGCATTAACGTGGAAGCTAACGTGGAGGAAAGAGTTGATGAGCCAACGTTAGTAACACTCACCTTTGTCACTAACGTTGAAGATGGCAATCACCACCACGTTAGTGGCCACATTAAGACAATTAACGTGGGGCACTAACGTGAGAAGGGGTGTTTGGAGCGTTAGTGACAAAGGTAAGTGTCACTAACGCTCTCGAGGCTAAGGCATGCCCACGTTAAGAGCCACGTTAGTTATACTAACGTGGACTCTAACGTGAGAAAAAGGGGCTAAGGGCAACGTTATTGGCAAAGGTAAACGCCAATAACGCTTGCAATGGACCAAGAGGCAACGTTAGTGGTCATGTTAGTGCCACTGACGTTGAAGTTAACGCAACTCATCTTGGGCTAGGAACGTTAGTGCAAAAGGTGATCGTCACTAACGTTCTTGAACCCATATTTTCACTTAACGTTAACGCCACTAACGTCCTAGCCAAAGTCCATGCCTACTTCACACTTTCTCTGCAAGTAAAGCTGAGCCCACTGAAGATTCCAAACTGCTTCAACTCAAGATCCAAAGGCCCATATCCAAGACTTGAAGAGCTAACTGGAAGATCAGAAGAGTAGTATATATAGGAGTAATTTTGAACTAGAGAAAAGCTTTTGGATTGAGAGGACTACTCTCTGTATAATTTTACTTTCTCTGCAACTTCTAGTTTTACTTTCAGAATGCATTCTCCATCTTTGTTTTCCATTCTCAGAGCCATGAACAACTAAACCCCTTTCATTGGGTTAGGGAGCTCTGTTGTAATTTGATGGATCAATAATAGTTTTCATTATTCTTCTTCTTTCTTTTCTCTTGATTTTACTAGAAAGCTTTCAATCTTCATCCAATTGGGTAGTTGTCTTGGAAAAGAAGTTATTCATACTTGGATCTCTTCAGAACCTTGGAAGAGGAATGAAGGGATCATGCTAGAAATACTTTCTCATGTTGGACCAAATTGGGGGTTAAGCGGATATGGTGACATATAATTCTCACAATACTTTGATTTGGAAATACATGTGGTACAATCAGTAATCATACTTCATCTCTTCTTATGAGCAATTAGACCAAGGAATTGGATATTGATCAAGATTTGAGAGATTGAATTACTAAGAAATTCGAATTCAATCACTTAAGATTGCCAAGGAGATCAATGAATGCATTGATTGAGGAAGAGATGAAAATGAACTTGATCCGGAGAATGCAACATCTCCTAAGCCCAATGAATCCCCCATTTCTGATCTTACCCATTCTCTTTAATTTTTGCAATTTACTTTCATGCTAAATTCCCCATTCCCTATTTTAAGATTCTGCAATTTACCTTCTGACATTTATATTTAGCTCTTTATTTCCAGTATTTACATTTTCTGTTATTTACTTTCCGCCATTTAATTTCTTGCAATTCTCACATCAAATTCTGCTTAGCTCAACTAGAACATTCCTCTAATTAAAGTTGATTGACCAATCAATCTCTGTGGGATTCGACCTCACTCTATTGTGAGTTTTTACTTGACGACAATTCGGTATACTTGCCAAGGGAAATTGTTGAGAGACAAGTTTCTGTGCATCAATAAGCTAAAAAGCGAATCCAAATACTATGTGTGGGATGACCCATACCTTTGGAGATGTAGGGCGGATCAAGTAATTCAGAGGTGCATTCCACAAATCGAATTCCACTCAATCTTGGAAGCTTGCCACTCCTCCGAAGGAGGAGGCCATTTTGGACCTCAAAGAACGGCAAGGAAAATCCTAGATTGTGGATTTTGGTGGCCAACTCTTTTCAAGGATTCTTCTCATTTTTGTAAATCTTGCTCTCAATGCATTAGATTTGGTAATATCTCCAAGAAAGATGAAATCCCCCAACAAACCATGCTATTTTGTGAGATTTTTGATATTTGGAGAATCGACTTCATGGGGCCATTCCCAAATTCTAATGATTTTCTCTACATTCTACTTGCCGTTGTTTATGTGTCCAAATGGGTGGAAGCGATACCCACCTGGACGGATGATGCTAATGTGGTCCTTTCTTTTGTGAGAAACATTATCATTTGTAGATTTGGGTCACCACGAGTAATCGTGAGCGACCAAGGTTCACATTTTTGTAACAAAATAATGGAAGGGCCATGAAGAAATATAGCATCATGCATAAAGTAGCCACGGCCTACCACCCACAAACAAATGGCCAATTCGAGGTTTCCAATCGGGAGATTAAACGCATCTTGAAAAGGATTGTGAAACCCAATAGAAAAGATTGGAGTGCTAAGCTCACCGATGCATTATGGGCCTACCAGACGGCATACAAAACGCCAATTGGCATGAGTCCCTTTCGGTTGGTATATGGCAAAGCTTGCCACTTACCGGTGGAGATAGAGCACAAGGCATATTGGGCCATCAAGGAATGCAATCCGAGTTTGGGTGGAGCCGGAGTTGAGAGGAAGCTACAACTAGCGGAGTTGGAATGTTTGAAGCTTGAAGCTTATGAGAACTCTAGACTTTACAAAGAGAAAATGAAAGCTGTGCATGATAGGAACGTCAGAGGTAAAGAATTTAAAGCCGGTGATCTAGTCCTTCTTTACAATTCTAGATTGAGATTGTTGCCCGGAAAACTAAGGTCAAAATGGGAAGGCCCATATCAAGTAATGAAAGCGGAACCCTATGGGGTTTACCATCTGCGCCATCCCTCAAGTCCGGATATCTTCAAGGTCAATGGGCACCGTCTCAAGTTGTATCATGGTGAGCAAATGAAGAGCAACAAGGAGATTGAGGTATTCCTTTTGGAAGATACACCTCTTGGTAAAGAGTAATGAGCTAGTGGAAGTCCAACTTAAGGACATTAAACAAAAGTGTTAGGTGGGAGACACCCCACCATGGTGAGATCTATCCTTTTTACCCTTTGTATATAGTTCTTGAACTCCTCTTTGTTTTGCGATTGCTTAGCTATAGTCTTATTTGATTAAAGTTAATTGTGAATACCTTGGATATTTTGTTCATGAAGACTTGCATTGATTTTTCAATGAATGAATTGATTGTGTGGTAGAAGAACACCCCTTCTTTAGGTTTTGCATTGAGTTTTGGGTGTTTTTGGCCTCTTTGGCTTATTTCGCCATTAAATTCATGTTAATTAGGAATTCTTCATGTTTCCATTAAAAAAAAAACCTTCTTCTTCACTTCCACCCCCTTCTACCATCTCTACCACCTCTTCTCCACCACCACCGGCGGCAACCACCACCTCCGGTGGTCTCACACCTCTCTCTCCTCTCCTCTCTCTTACTCTTCACTACCTTTTCTCTCACTCCCATACCCCATCTCTCTTCTTCCTCTCAAGGTACTTCTCCTTTCTAGTCTTGTTTAGTTTTCTTTTTCCTTCTTCTTTTTTCTTAGTTACATTTCCTTACTCTTCCTCTTAGTTAGTTTCCTTCTTGTTTTCTTTGTTTGTTGAATTTTCTTTTTCTCTCTTTTTCATTTTCTTATGGGTGTTACAAGTGGAGATTCCTCTTGCATTGATGAGTTGGTTTAACTTACTTGCTTTCTTTTGCAATATGTGGTATGTTATGATGATTGATGATGCTTTATGGGATGTTACATTGTCACCCTTCTCTCAATTTTTGTCATAAAAAGGGATGCACACCAAGTGTTTGATGGAAGACCCACATGACTTTTTGGTGTTACACTTGATTTAGCTCCTCTATTTTGGTGCTCTTTCTCTTTCACTTGCTTGTTCATATGTGCATTGAGCTTGCTACATTTCATGCTTCATTTCTACATGCTCATCCCCTAGTTATCACTTCTTGCTATTGTTGTTGCGAGTGTGTGCTTCTCATGCTCCTTGTTTGCATGCATATATCACTCATACATCACATGCTTGTGATTAACCATGATCTTCATTATTGCCTTAGTTACATGTTGCAGCTGTCGTGTATCTAAGTCACTTGTTCTCTTATGTTTTGTCACTAGCATGCTTATTATTTCTTAGTGCTTCTTTGGGCTTAATTTTACCATCTTTCCCTCTTTTCTAGGATGGTGATCAAAAGACACAACGGAAAGGCACCTAAGAAGGCACCCTCACGGTCCATTGGCAAAGCATAACAAACACCTAGAGCTAAGCCACTCCCCAATAAGACAAGGAGCGTTGCTAACATTGATGTTTTGGAAAAGGACAATCTGGCCAGGGATCCGAACAAGTTCCCCAACCGCTATTGCGAATTTGTCTACCCCTTGATCAAACCAAAGAACTATCATGCGGAGCCTCTTCTAGCCCCTTCGGATCATGTCATTCCGCTCATCATGCCCCGCATCGAACGGCGGCAATGGGAGTTCCTATTGAGGAAGCCGCGGGAAGCAAACTTGTCCTGGGTGGTAGAATTTTACACCAATTACCACTCCTCATTCCTTACATCGGTATTTGTGCACCAAAGATAAGTTCCCGTCACGGAAGAGGCCATTCAAAGTATGCTTAAGACCGAACTGTTAGCGGAGGGGATTGATGTTTATCAAGAGATTTTGTCAGCGCGGTGCCAATATGCGTTTGATTGGGATGCCATCCTCAAGGTCATTGCTATACCCGAATCATTCTGGATTCGAGGTAGGATGAGACCCCGGCCCAAGGGCATCACCTCCTGTTTTTCTCACTAGAGAGGCTCAGGCATGGGCCCAAATTCTAGCCCACTATGTGCTCCCAAGCACCCATGGCTCATATATCACTGCCAAGTTAGCCTTGTTGGTTTGGTGTGTCCTCACAGAGAGACCGGTGCATATTCCCCGTCTCATTTGCCAAGCTATGGGCTGCATCCACGCTAAGGGGAACCTACCTTTTCCCACTCTAGTGACCGACTTAGTTGCCGCAGCCGGTGTTCCACGAGAGACTAGGATCGGAGGGCTATGATCCCGATAGACGGCGATGTTGTTCCAAACGGGAGATATCTTTACCCCCCGGCAGACACCAAAGAGCCGAACTTAGCCGTCCCCATGAGCATTCCCACCACATCCACCGCACTTCCAAAGTCATCCACATGCAACGCATAGAGGACCTCCACAAGAAGCTTGACCGCTATGAGCGGCGTAACCAACGTCGATATGCTTTTGTCAAGAAGCTTCTAAGTTGCCTAGCACCGCCTATGGAAGAACCGGACATTTCCACATCCACCGGCACCGATAATGAGGAAAGCGATAATGAAGAAGAGGATGGACACTCGGAAGCTGATCAACCACTGCGTCTCACTCAAGGCACGGAGGACCGTGCCAACTTTTAAGTGTGGGGAGGTCGGTCGGCCGACCGGTCTTCATAGGTAACACCCGAATAAATTTTTTGAATCTCTTTTGTTAGTTAGGATAGATTGCATAATTAGGTTTTTCACCTTTTTAACCCCTTTGCATGTTAGTATCTCTTAATAAATCCACTTTGTTAGAGTAATGACTTCTCTCCTAGAAAACTAGAATTTTGGGGGCAACCCTACCAATTTTGAAAATTTTTTATGCTTAGCTTATTCGAAGAATGTAATTTGGAACATGGATTTTGAGTCAAGAACACAAGCAAGTGAGTTTTGAGCCTAATTGCGTGGTTACACCCTATAACCACTTACTTTCCTTCTTGTGTGCATTGTTCTCTCTCTATGATTGTGATCCTTAAGTTGTTTGACTCTATATGTCCATTGTTATATGTATGAATGCATATGCATGATTGAGGCCATCAATTCACTTAGCTACTTACCCAAATGACCTTACCTTATAACAACCTTTGCAACTAATTTTGAGCCTACGCTTAACCCGCTTATTCTTAATTTTAGCACATCACAAGCCAAAGGCAAAAAACCATGAATGTCCCTATTTGAATCCTTGATTAGCTTAGGCTAGTGCGTGTGTGCCACTCAAGTGTGGGAAAACGGGGGAGCATTGGTTGAGATAAGAGCATGTTGTTTTTGTTGAAAATATTGGGAAGTGGATACATACTCATGTGTTGATTAAATGTATAGACCTTATGCATTGACATTCTTGTATAAAGTTGAAAAACAAAAATGTACACATATATACACATATGTGTATAGGGAAAAAAAAGAGAAGGAGAAAAGACAAGAAAAAAAAGGAAGAAATATATATATATATATATATTGTGTATAGAAAAAGAAAAGAGAAAAGCAATAAAAGGGGACAAAATGCCCCAAAGTAAGGTTTAGAGATAAATCAATGCATATGTGTAATGATCAAAAGTAAGTGCATGAGCATGTGAAAAAGTGAGGAATGGGTAGTTAGGTTAGTACATAATTGTATAGGATGTTATATAGGGTACGTGGGAAGCTCAAGTTAATCAAGGGATTCAAATTTTAGCCCACTTAGCTAAATATATAACCCTACTGATGAGCGGATATTTTATACGCTTTTTGGGGTTAATTTCATATAGTTTTGAGTATGTTTTAGTTAGTTTTTAGTCTATTTTCATTAGTTTTTAGGAAAAATTCATATTTCTGGACTTTACTATGAGTTGTGTGTTTTTCTATAATTTCAGGTACTTTTCTGACTGAAATTGAAGGAGCTGAGCAAAAATCTAATTCAGGCTGAAAAAGGACTGCTGATGCTGTTGGATTCTGACCTCCCTGCACTCAAAGTGGATTTTCTGGAGCTACAGAACTCGAAATGACATGCTTCCAATTGCGTTGGAAAGTAGACATCCAGGGATTTCCAGAAATATATAATAGTCCATACTTTGCACAAGGATAGACGACGTAAACTGGCATTCAACGCCAGTTCTCTGCTCAATTCTGGCGTCCAGCACCAGAAAAGGATCAAAAGCTGGAGTTGAATGCCCAAACTGGCATAAAAACTGGCGTTCAACTCCACAAATGGCCTCTGCATGTGAATTACTTAAGTCTCAGCCCAGCACACACCAAGTGGGCCCCAGAAGTGGATCTCTGCATCATCCATCATAGTTTACTCATTTTTTGTAAACCTAGGCTACTAGTTTAGTATTTAAACAACTTTTAGAGACTTATTTGGTACCTCATGACATTTTTAGATCTGAATTTTGTATTCTCTGACGGTATGAGTCTCTAAACCCCATTGTTGGGGGTGAGGAGCTCTGCTGTGTCTCGATGAATTAATGCAAGTATTTCAGTTTTCCATTCAAACACACTTGTTCCTATCTAAGATGTTCATTCGCACTTAACTGTGATGAAGGTGATGATCCGTGACATTCATCACCTTCCTCAAACCATGAACGTGTGCCTGACAACCACCTCCGTTCTATATCCGATTGAATGAGTATCTCTTAGATTCCTTGATCAGAATCTTCGTGGTATAAGCTAGAACTGATGGCGGCATTCATGAGAATTTGGAAAGTCTAAACCTTGTTTGTGGTATTCCGAGTAGGATTCAATGATTGAGTGACTGTGACGAACCTCAAACTCACGAGTGCTGGGCGTAGTGACAGACGCAAAAGGATAGCAAATCCTATTCCGGCACGATTGAGAACCTGCAGATGATTAGCCGTGCGGTGACAGCGCATTGGGAATCTTTTCACTGGAAGGATGGATGGTAGCCATTGACAACGGTGATCCACCTACACACAGCTTGCCATAGGAGGACGTGCGTGCGTGAATCAGAAGACAGAGGAAAGCAGAGATTCAGAAGACAAAGCATCTCCAAAACTCCAACATATTCTCCATTACTTCATAACAAGTAATCTTTAATTTATGCTCTCTTGTTTATTTGCAAATCAACTGATAAACATAATTGACTTCCTGACTAAGATTTACAAGATAACCATAGATTGCTTCAAACCAACAGTCTCCGTGGGATTCGACCCTTACTCACGTAAGGTATTACTTGGACGACCCAGTGCACTTGCTGGTTAGTGGTACGAGTTGTGAAAAGCGTGATTCGTAATTCGTGCACCAAGTTTTTGGCGCCGTTGCCGGGGATTGTTCGTGTTTGAACAACTGACGGATTATTTTGTTGCTTAGATTAGGAAAATTTTTCTTTTTGGTTTAGAGTCTCTTATTATTGTTCTTGGTTAAAAATATCCTTCTTTAAAACAAGTGTTACATTTACTGCCCAATTGGCTAGAGCGTTAGTCTAAGTCTGTGGCAGTTTGGTACACTCTTTTTAAAAGCTTTTTCAAAAACAATATTTTCTCTATTAAATTTTGTGCCAAACTTTAAGTTTGGTGTTTTCCTGTTGATTTTCCTTGATTTTCGAAAATTTTGGTTTGGTTTTCTAAAAATTTTAAGTTTGGTGTTCCTTGGTGTTTTCTCTCAAAATTTTTCGAAAATAAGGAGCATTAGATCTAAAAATTTTAAATCTTGTGCTATCTTATTGTTTTTCTCTTTCCTCTTAAAAATCAAAAATATCTTTTCTCTCTATTTTAAAAACAAATTTTCAAAATATATTTCTAAAATTCAGATTTTTATTTCAAAATTTAAAACTTTTTTTTTCAAAATCATCATATCCTTTTCAAAACCTCCTAACCACTTTCTCTCTCCTCAGTTTTTCGAAAATCTTCACTCAATTTTTATTTATTTTATTTTAATTTATTTTATTTTCGAAATAAACATATAAATAAATAAATAAAAATATTTTTTCTATTTTACATCATCTCCCTTTCTCCATCATGGACCTAAGTGGAAATGAACAGTCCAGGAGGACTCTGGGGTCATATTCTAACCCCTCTACTGCTTCATATGGGAGTAGTATCTGCATACCCTCCATTGGAGTCAGTAGCTTTGAGTTGAATCCTCAGCTCATTATCATGGTGCAGCAAAGTTGCCAGTATTCCGGTCTTCCACAGGAAGAACCTACAGAGTTTCTGGCACAGTTTTTACAAATTGCTGACACAGTACATGATAAAGAAATAGATCAGGATGTCTACAGACTATTACTCTTTTCATTTGCTGTAAAAGATCAAGCTAAGAGGTGGTTAAATAACCAACCTAAGGCCAGCATAAAGACATGGAAACAGCTGACAGAAAAATTCCTGAATCAATATTTCCCTCCAAAAAGGATGACACAGCTAAGGCTGGACATCCAAGGCTTTAAACAAGGAGATAATGAATTTCTTTATGATGCCTGGGAGAGATACAGAGAGATGCTACAAAAATGTCCCTCGGAAATGTTTTCAGAGTGGGTTCAGTTAGACATCTTCTAATATGGGCTTGCAGAAGGAGCTCAGATGTCTCTAGATTACTCAGCTGGTGGATCTATCCACATGAGAAAGACAATTAAAGAGGCTCAAGAGCACATTGATACAGTTGCCATGAATCAGCATCTGTACCTAAGCAGCAACCCTTCCATGAATGAAGAGGTTAAAACAGTAACTGCTGAACTCAGTCCTGTAAAATAAGCTGCTGAATTCAATCAGCAATTGGACTTTCTAACAAAGCAGCTAGCCGAATTTAAAGACAGGTCACAAGAGACAAGGATGGCTAATATACATATGGACGAACAGTTTAAGCAAACAAAGCAGCAGCTGTCAAGGCAAATAGCAGAAGAATGCCAAGCAGTTCAACTAAGAAGTGGGAAAACATTAAATACCCCACCTCAAGGCAGCAAAAAGCTAAGAAATGAGCAAACCACACAAAATTCACCTGAGGACAGTAAGAGCCCAGGGAAAAGTAATTCTGGAACTGAAACGCCAGAAAATTGGTGGAAGGCTGGCGCTGAACACCCAGACCATGCTCAGGACTGGCGTTCAACGCCAGAAACAAGGCAGGACTGGCGTTCAACACCAGAAATGGGCAAGGATCTGGCGTTGAACGCCCAAAATGGGCAAGATCTGGCGCTAAACGCCCAAAATGGGCACAGTTCTGGCGTTCAGACGCCAGGAGCAGACAAGGAGCTGGCGTCCAGTTTCACTCCAGCTTCTAACTCTGGCACTCAATTGCCAGTGAGGGATCAGACACACACAAATGCTGATAACAACCCCTCTAAAAAGGCTTCTTCAACCACTTCTGTAGGCAATAAACCTGCAGCAACTAAGGTTGAAGAATATAAAGCCAAGATACCTTATCCTCAAAAACTCCGGAAAGAGGAGCAGGATAAGCAATTTGCTCGCTTTGCAGATTATCTCAGGACTCTTAAAATAAAGCTTCCATTTGCAGAAGCACTTGAGCAAATACCTTCTTATGCCAAGTTCATGAAAGAGATCTTGAGTCATAAGAAGGATTGGAGAGAAATAGAAAGAGTTCTCCTCACTGAAGAATGCAGTGCAGTCATTCTGAAAAGCTTTCCTGAAAAGCTTAAAGACCCTGGGAGTTTTCTGATACCATGCATATTAGAAGGTAATTGCACCAAGACAGCTTTATACGATCTTAGGGCAAGCATCAACCTAATACCTGCATCCACTATCAGAAAGCTTGGCTTAACTGAAGAAGTTAAACCAACCCGGATATGTCTCCAACTTGCTGATGGTTCTACTAAATACCCATCAGGCGTGATTGAAGACATGATTGTCAGAGTTGGGCCATTCGCCTTTCCCACTGACTTTGTTGTACTGAAAATGGAGGAGCACAAGAGTGCTACTCTCATTCTAGGAAGACCCTTCCTAGCAACTGGACGATCCCTCATTGACGTCCAACAGGGGGAAATAACCCTGAGAGTCAATGATGATGAGTTTAAGTTGAACGCTGTCAAAGCCATGCAGCATCCAGACACATCAACAGACTGCATGAAAGTTGATCTTATTGACTCTTTGGTAGAAGAGATCAACATGGCTGAGAGTCTCGAATCAGAGTTGGAAGACATCTTTAAAGATGTTCAGCCTGATTTGGAGGATTCAGAGGACATGAAAGAGCCTCTGAACTTTCTTCTGAAAGAGGAAAAACCTCCTAAATCCGAGCTCAAGCCATTACCACCATCCTTGAAATATGCATTTCTGGGAGAAGGTGACACTTTTCCAGTGATCATAAGCTCTGCTTTAAATTCACAGGAAGAGGAGGCACTTATTCAAGTGTTAAGGACACACAAGACAGCTCTTGGGTGGTCCATAGGTGACCTTAAGGGCATAAGCCCAGCTAGATGCATGCACAAAATCTTATTGAAGGATAATGCCAAACCAGTGGTGCAACCACAGAGGCGGATAAATCCAGCCATGAAAGAAGTGGTGCAGAAAGAGGTCACCAAATTACTGGAGGCTGGGATTATTTATCCTATTTCTGATAGCCCCTGGGTGAGCCCTGTTCAAGTCGTCCCAAAAAAGGGAGGCATGACAGTGATTCATAATGAAAAAAATGAACTGGTTCCTACAAGAACAGTTACAGGGTGGCGCATGTGTATTGACTACAGAAGGCTCAATACAGCCACCAGAAAGGATCATTTTCCTTTACCATTCATAGACCAGATGCTAGAAAGACTAGCAGGTCATGATTATTACTGCTTTTTGGATGGCTACTCAGGCTATAACCAGATTACAGTAGATCCCCAGGATCAAGAGAAAACAGCATTCACATGTCCATCCGGAGTGTTTGCTTATAGAAGGATGCCATTTGGGCTATGTAATGCGCCTGCAACCTTCCAGAGATGCATGCTCTCTATTTTCTCTGATATGGTGGAAAAATTTCTGGAAGTCTTCATGGATGACTTCTCAGTATATGGAGACTCATTCAGCTCATGTCTTGATCACCTGAAACTTGTTCTGAAAAGATGCCAAGAAACCAACCTAGTTTTAAACTGGGAAAAGTGTCACTTCATGGTGACTGAAGGAATTGTTCTTGGGCATAAAATCTCAAACAAGGAAATAGAGGTGGATCAAGCAAAAATAGAGGTAATTGAAAAATTACCACCACCTGCCAATGTTAAGGCAATCAGAAGCTTTCTGGGGCATGCAGGATTCTATAGGAGGTTTATAAAGGATTTTTCAAAAATCGCAAAACCTCTAAGCAATCTGCTAGCTGCTGACACACCATTTGTGTTTGACACAGAGTGCCTGCAAGCGTTTGAAACGCTGAAAGCTAAGCTGGTCACAGCACCAATCATCTCTGTACCAGACTGGACATTACCATTTGAGCAAATGTGTGATGCTAGTGATCATGCCATTGGTGCAGTATTGGGACAGAGGCACGACAAGCTTCTGCATGTCATTTATTATGCCAGTCGCGTTCTAAGTGATGCCCAGAAAAATTACACAACCACAGAAAAAGAACTACTTGCAGTGGTTTACGCCATTGACAAGTTCAGATCATACTTAGTAGGATCAAAAGTGATTGTGTGTACTGACCATGCTGCTCTTAAATATCTATTCACAAAGCAGGATTCAAAACCCAGGCTCATTAGATGGGTATTGCTTCTGCAAGAATTTGATATAGAAATAAGAGACAGAAAAGGGACAAAGAACCAAGTGGCTGATCATCTGTCCCGGATAGAGCCAGTGGAAGGGACGTCCCTCCCCTTTCTTGAGATCTCTGAGACGTTTCCTGATGAGCATTTATTTGCCATTCAAGAAGCACCATGGTTTGCCGATATTGCAAACTATAAAGCTGCAAGGTTCATACCCAAGGAGTACAACAGGATACAAAAGAAGAAATTAATTACTGATGCAAAATACTACTTGTGGGATGAACCTTATCTCTTTAAGAGATGTGCAGAGACGGAATTATCCGTAGGTGTGTGCCTAGAGAAGAAGCACAGAGGATCCTGTGGCATTGCCACGGATCTCAATATGGAGGCCATTTCGGAGGTGAGCGAACAGCCACCAAGGTCCTCCAATGTGGCTTCTATTGGCCCACACTCTATAAAGATTCCCGAGAGTTTGTACGTAATTGTGACAGTTGCCAAAGAGCTGGTAATCTGCCTCATGGTTACGCCATGCCTCAACAAGGAATCTTGGAAATTGAGTTGTTTGACGTATGGGGAATTGACTTCATGGGACCTTTCCCACCATCATACTCAAACACTTATATTCTGGTGGCAGTTGACTATGTATCAAAATGGGTTGAGGCTATTGCCACACCCAACAATGATACTAAAACAGTGCTGAAGTTCCTCCAGAAACATATCTTTAGCAGGTTTGGTGTCCCTAGAGTACTAATCAGTGATGGGGGCACTCACTTCTGCAATAAACAGCTTTACTCTGCCATGGTTCGATATGGAATTCGCCACAAGATAGCCACTCCATATCATCCACAAACCAATGGGCAAGCTGAAGTCTCTAATAGAGAATTAAAGAGAATCCTGGAACGGACAGTAAGTACCCGTAGAAAGCATTGGGCACGGAGCTTGGATGATGCTCTGTGGGCCTACAGGACAGCATTCAAGACTCCTATAGGAACATCTCCATATCAACTCGTGTATGGTAAGGCGTGTCACCTGCCCGTGGAACTGGAACATAAGGCCTACTGGGCAACCAGATTCCTAAACTTTGATGCCAAACTAGCAGGAGAAAAACGATTGCTCCAGCTAAATGAGCTAGAGGAATTCAGATTCACAGCTTTCGAAAACGCCAAGCTTTATAAAGAAAAATCAAAAAAGTGGCATGACAGAAAGCTATCATCTAGAATCTTTGAACCAGGACAGAAGGTTTTGTTGTTTAACTTTAGACTCAGGCTATTCCCCGGGAAATTGAAATCCCGGTGGAGGGGACCATACGTGATTACAAGTGTATCACCATATGGTTATGTGGAGCTTCAAGATATTGATTCTGATAAGAAGTTCATTGTCAATGGACAGAGAATCAAGCATTATCTTGAAGGCAACATTGAGCAAGAATGCTCAAGGCTGAAGCTAGATTAAAAGCTCAGCAAGGTCCAGCTAAAGACAATAAAGAAGTGCTTGCTGGGAGGCAACCCAGCCATGGGGCAACAATCCTCTAAGCATGTTGCCCTATTTCTATTTTTATTTTTATTTGTTTGTATAGAGTTCATTGATAACAAGGTAAATAATCATTTACAGAAGACCTCGGCACACAAAACAGAGAAAAAGAGCTCACTGGCAAGAAAACGCCAGTAAAAGTGCATTTTGGGCGTTCAACGCCCAAAATGGGCATCCACTGGGCGCTGAACGCCAGTAATGGTAGCAATCTGGGCGTTCAACGCCAGAAATGGGCACCCACTGGGCGTTGAACGCCCAGGAGAGCAGCATTTGGGCACTGAACGCCCAAAACAAGCAGTGTTTGGGCGTTCAAACGCCAGGATAGCAAGGAGGAGCCAAATCCATTTTTCTACACGTATTTCCATTCTAATTTCAAATTTTATGTTTCAATGCATGATTTTTACATGAACATGTTAAGAACCCTGATTTCTAAAATCCTTAAATTCTAAAAATCCATCTTTTCAAATTCAATCCAACTCTTTTCAAATCTTTTCTGAAAACAAATCTATCTTTTTCACTCTAAAATCTTTTCAACTAATCCATATCTTTTTCAAATCTCCATATTATCTTTTTCAAAAATTCAGATTTATCTTTTTCAAAAATCTATCATATCTTTTCAAAATTAAACTATATCTTCTAGCTTATCTTTTTCAACTCAATCTTTTTATCTTATCTTTTCCAATTTTTCGAAAACCCACCCCCCATCCCTTTAAATTTGGGTTCGGCCTCCCTCCTCCTCCATCAACAATTGCACCTAGCTCTCCTTCTATCCCTCTCCTTTCTTTTCTTTTGCTTGAGGACAAGCAAACCTCTAAGTTTGGTGTGTTTATCCGAGATCACTAAGATCATGGCTCCTAAAGGAAAACAACCCACTCCAAGAGGCAAGAAAGAGAGCGTTCCAAAACCACTTTGGAATCAAGGGAAGTTCTTATCTAAAGAACATTCAAACCATTATCTTAAAGTAATGGGTCTGAGATCAGTGATCCCGGAAGTTAGATTCGATCTGAAAGAAGATGAATATCCGGAGATCCAGGAGCAAATTCGAATCAGGAACTGGGAAGTCCTAGCTAATCCTGAAACGAAAGTGGGAAGGAACATGGTCCAGGAGTTCTATGCTAATATGTGGCAGACTGACAAGCAAAAACTATCTGGAACTGCCTTCTATGAATTTCGGACCATGGTCAGAGGAAAGATTGTTCATACCACCCCTGACAAGATCAGAGAGATCTTAAAGCTACCTCAGCTAAAGGATGATCCAGACTCCTTCAACAGGAGGATGATGAGAGCAGACATTGACCTGGATAAGATTCTAGAGGACATATGTATCCCTGGAGCCAGGTGGACTACCAACACAAAGGGTGTCCCAAATCAACTCAAGAGAGAGGATCTCAAACCAGTCGCCAGAGGATGGCTGGACTTCATTGGGCGTTCTCTGTTGCCCACTAGCAACCGTAAAGTCACAGTTAAAAGAGCAGTGATGATCCATTGCATTATGATGGGAAAGGAAGTGGAGGTTCATCAGCTGATTTCAACTGAACTCTACAAAATTGCTAACAAAAATTCTAAAGAGGCCAGGTTGGCTTATCCAAGCGTGATTTCTCTGCTCTGCAAGGACGCTGGAGTAAGGATGGGAATAACTGAGTATATCCCAATTGAGAAGCCTATTACCAAAGCATCAATGGAAAAACAACAAGCACAGGAGGATCCCATCAAGAAGAGAGCACAGGAATTCCTCCCAGAGATCCCTTAATCTGAATACTGAGAGTATCTTGAGACGTCTGTTACCAAAATACGGGAAGCCATGGAGCAAATAATAAAAGAACAGAAGGAACACAGTCAAATGCTGACCTATATGTTTAAAGAACAAGAGGAGCAAGGACGTGACTTAAGGGAATTGAAGCGCCAAAAGTCTTCTCTTGTAGGACCAAGCACCCCAAGGATCAGAGGAACCCCCGTTCCCCCAGAATAAAGGTTGTTAATTTCCAATTTCTGCCTTAACTCTGTGACAGTGTCCTTATAGAAGTTTACCTTAGGAGTCATATAGTAGTAATTAGTATCTATTTTGATTTTATCTCCAATTAAGCTATAGTTTATTTTTCTCATCATCAGCAAACATGAATAAAGTAGTAGATCTTTTGAATAAGAGGCAATAAAATTTTGAGTTTTAATAAGAGAAATTCTAATTAGTTAAATGTGGTGGCAATGATTTCTGTCTTCTGAATGAATGCTTGAACAGTGCATATGTCTTTTGAATTTGTTGTTTAAGACTGTTAAATATGTTGGTTCTTGAAAGAATGATGAACATGAGACATGTTATTGATAATCCGAAAAATCATAAAAATGATTCTTGAAGCAAGAAAAAGCAGCAAAGAACAAAGCTTGCAGAAAAAAAAAGAGAGAAAAAGCAAGCAGAAAAAGCCAATAACCCTTAAAACCAAAAGGCAAGGGCAAATGAAAAGGATCCCAAGGCTTTGAGCATCAGTGGATAGGAGGGCCTAAAGGACTAAAATCCTGGTCTAAGCGGCTAAACCAAGCTGTCCCCAACCATGTGCTTGTGGCGTGAAGGTGTCAAGTGAAAACTTGAGACTGAACGGTTAAAGTCAAGGTCCAAAGCAAAAAGAAGAGTATGCTTAAGAACTCTGGACACCTCTAATTGGGGACTTTAGCAAAGTTGAGTCACAATCTGAAAAGGTTCACCCAGTTATGTGTCTGTGGCATTTATGTATCCGGTGGTAATACTGGAAAACAAAGTGCTTAGGGCCACGGCCAAGACTCATAAAGAAGCTGTGTTCAAGAATCATCACACTGAACTAAGAGAATCAATAACACTATCTGAATTCTAAGTTCCTATAGATGCCAATCACTCTGAGCTTCAATGGATAAAGTGAGATGCCAAAACTGTTCAGAAGCAAAAAGCTACTAGTCCCGCTCATCTAATTAGAATCTGAGCTTCAATCAAAAACTCTGAGATATTATTGCTTCTCAACCTATTAGTCTTCTATTTTATTTATCTAGTTGCTTGAGGACAAGCAACAGTTTAAGTTTGGTGTTGTGATGAGCGGATATTTTATACGCTTTTTGGGGTTAATTTCATATAGTTTTGAGTATGTTTTAGTTAGTTTTTAGTCTATTTTCATTAGTTTTTAGGAAAAATTCATATTTCTGGACTTTACTATGAGTTTTGTGTTTTTCTGTAATTTCAGGTACTTTTCTGACTGAAATTGAAGGAGCTGAGCAAAAATCTGATTCAGGCTGAAAAAGGACTGCTGATGCTGTTGGATTCTGACCTCCCTGCACTCAAAGTGGAATTTCTGGAGCTACCGAACTCGAAATGGCATGCTTCCAATTGCGTTGGAAAGTAGACATCCAGGGCTTTCCAGCAATATATAATAGTCTATACTTTGCATAAGGATAGACGACGTAAACTGGCGTTCAACGCCAGTTCTCTGCCCAATTCTGGCGTCTAGCGCCAGAAAAGGATCAAAAGCTGGAGTTGAACGCCCAAACTGGCATAAAAACTGGTGTTCAACTCCACAAATGGCCTCTGCACGTGAATTACTTAAGTCTCAGCCCAGCACACACCAAGTGGGCCCCAGAAGTGGATCTCTGCATCATCCATCATAGTTTACTCATTTTTTGTAAACCTAGGCTACTAGTTTAGTATTTAAACAACTTTTAGAGACTTATTTGGTACCTCATGACATTTTTAGATCTGAATTTTGTATTCTCTGACGGCATGAGTCTCTAAACCCCATTGTTGGGGGTGAGGAGCTCTGCTGTGTCTCGATGAATTAATGCAAGTATTTCAGTTTTCCATTCAAACACGCTTGTTCCTATCTAAGATGTTCATTCGCGCTTAACTGTGATGAAGGTGATGATCCGTGACATTCATCACCTTCCTCATACCATGAACGTGTGCCTGACAACCACCTCCGTTCTATATCCGATTGAATGAGTATCTCTTAGATTCCTTGATCAGAATCTTCGGGGTATAAGCTAGAACAGATGGCGGCATTCATGAGAATCCGGAAAGTCTAAACCTTGTCTGTGGTATTTCGAGTGGGATTCAATGATTGAGTGACTGTGACGAACCTCAAACTCACGAGTGTTGGGCGTAGTGACAGACGCAAAAGGATAGCAGATCCTATTCCGGCACGATTGAGAACCTGCAGATGATTAGCCGTGCGGTGACAGCGCATTGGGAATCTTTTCACTGGAAGGATGGATGGTAGCCATTGACAACGGTGATCCACCTACACACAGCTTGCCATAGGAGGACGTGCGTGCGTGAATCAGAAGACAGAGGAAAGCAGAGATTCAGAAGACAAAGCATCTCCAAAACTCCAACATATTCTCCATTACTTCATAACAAGTAATCTTTAATTTATGCTCTCTTGTTTATTTACAAATCAACTGATAAACATAATTGACTTCCTGACTAAGATTTACAAGATAACCATAGATTGCTTCAAACCAACAATCTCCGTGGGATTCGACCCTTACTCACGTAAGGTATTACTTGGACGACCCAGTGCACTTGCTGGTTAGTGGTACGAGTTGTGAAAAGCGTGATTCGTAATTCGTGCACCACCTACCTTAACCCCAACCCCATTACAACCTAAGGAAAGACCTCATGATATATGTATGCATGCATAGAACAATTGTCGATTGTTAGAGAAAGAACAAATTTTGGAAGAGCATGAAGTAGGGGAGGATTAAGTGATTAACCCCATACACCGAGCGAATAGAGTGCAAATACTTCCGGTGAGGGGTTCGAAGCTCAATTCCTTGTTCCCGGCTCTCGCGAGCGTTCTTTATGCAAGCTATGCATATTTCACTTCGACGACTAGAATTGGTAGAGTTCATACATTGCCCATCATCTTGCCCTATGTGCATATATATATATATGCTCTAGGAAGATTGAATTGCTCTTGACCAAGTAGATAGTAGCATACACCCTAGTTGCATTCACATAGGTAGATTGCATTCCATGAGTCCTACTCCCTTGTGATCCTTTGCTCTTTTGCTTTCCTTTAGCATGAGGACATGCTACACTTTAAGTGTGGAGAGATTGAAAAACCCCATTTTTAGGGTTTATCATGTATAGATTTAAGAGTTTTATCAATGATCCTCCACACTTATTCATATAAAACTGCGTGATTTTGTGTTCCTTTCCCCATTTTACCTCATAGATGAAAGTATGCTTCTTTTGCATCAAAATTGATATATTGTGATCCTCCTCTATTACCATTCGATGCCTTGATCTGTTTGTTAAGTGGTTTCAGAAGTTATAGGGAAAAAATGGCTAAGAGGAGTGAAGGAAGCATGCATGAATGGAAGGAGCATGGAATAAATTGAAGATTTGAAGTTTGGACATGCACGCGCACGCGCACCTTGTGCGTACGCATGGATGCGTGCATCCAGAGCCAGCGCAGTAGAGCCGAGCGAGGAGCCGGCGCACTTATATGGCTTGGCCATATTTCCTATGACGCTCGCGCGCACCATACGCCTACGTGCAGATCGCAAAAGACCCCAGGGACGCTACGCATATCGTTCGCGTACGCGTCGATGGACGCACGTGATTTTTTAATCAAAATACGTGACCAGCGATTTCAAGGAGTCCCAATCCCTGTTTTGGAGCAGAATTTTGGAGGGAAAAGCTTAAGAAGACCAAGGATTAGGAGTGTTAGGACAATTAGTCATAATAGGAGATATTTTAGAGAGTTAGTTACATTTTGTTTTTAGAGAGAGAAACTCCAACTTCTCTCTAGAATTTCACTTCTTCTATTGCAATTCTCCTTGGATTTCTTGGTGAGATCCATTGCCAATTCATAGATCTACTCTTCTTCTACTCTTAATTGATGTTCTTTTGATTCAGTCTCTTAGATCTAGATTTGTTTGACTTTGTTACTTTAGATTTGGATTAATGAATTGTGTAATTTCAATCAATTGCTTGACTGTTGATGATTGTTTGGATTAGATAGCTTTAATTCAATTTTCTTCACTCAATTACATCATGTCTTCTATGATTGCCTACCAATTGTTTGTGATAATGACAACCCTAGCTATGGAGTAAATTTCTCTTACTTAGCTTAGGGGTTAAGTTATTGGAGACACTTGAATAGTGGATATTAATTGTAGATTGTGAATTGAGAGTTGCTAATTGACTTGGAGTGCACTAAAGCTAGACTTTCCTAGGGTGAGACTAGGACTTATGACTTAAGTTAGTTACTCTCATTTGACTTTCCTCCATTGTTAGGGGGTTAACTAAGTGAAGCAATAATCAATTCTTATCATAATTGAAGGAAACTATAATGATGGAACTTCCAATGCTTACCCTTAGCCAAGGCCTTTATCTCAATTAATTGTCATTTGCTTTTGTTAGCTTGAATTCTTGCACCAATTCTCAAAACCATAAAAGCTTTCCTAATCAATGATATGCATTCTAAGGCAATTCGTAGGGAGAATGACCCGGGATCAATACTCTCGGTCATAGATTTTAGAATTGTTTGATGCGATATTTGTGTGTTGGTTGGACTATACTCACGATTGGATTCATTGTTAATTTCTAACCGGCATAAGAATATTCGGTTCATCAATGTGCATTAACTATCGAAGGCTTAACATTTCAACTAGGAAGGATTACTTTCCTTTACCATTCATTGATCAAATGCAGGAGAGACTAGCTGGCCATGCATTTTACTGTTTCTTGGATAGATACAACCGAATTGCGGTTGATCCTATCGATCAAGAAAAGAAAGCTTTCACATTCCCCAAAGGAGTTTCTGCCTACCATCGAATGCCTTACGGGTTGTGCAATGTACTCGCCACTTTTCAAAGGTAGAAAAATTTATGGAGGTATTTATGGATGATTTTTCTATATTTGGTGATACATTTGACACATGCTTAGTTTTGAGAAGGTGTCGAGAAACAAATCTAGTTTCGAATTCAAAAACATGTCATTTTATGGTGACATAAGATATAGTTCTTAGACACCAAATCTCAACTAAATTCATGGAGGTTGATAAAACCAAAGTGGGGGTGATGAGTGGATATTTTATACGCTTTTGGCATCATTTTCATATAGTTTTAGTTATGTTTTGTTTAAGTTTTATTATATTTTCAAAGGTTTAGTGCAAAATTCACATTTTTGGATTCTACTTTAAGTTGTTACATTTTATGATGATTTCAGAGAATTTCTGGCTGAAATTGAGGAGCTTTGGAAAAGTCTGAGTCAGAGACAGAGAAAGGACTGCAGATGTTGTCAGATTTTGACCTCCGTGCACTCAAAGGATCATTTTCGGAGCTACAAAAATCCAAATGGCACACTCTCAATGGCCTTGGAAAGCTAACATCCAGGGCTTTACAGCAATATATAATAGTCTATACTTTATTCTGGAAATGAAGGTCCAAAGCTGGCGTTCAACACCAGTTCTTCAACCTCTTCCTAGCGTTGGACGCCCAAAAGGGAGTAGCTGGCGTCCAACACCCAAAAAGGAGTCCAAAGCTGGCGTTCAATGCCCAAGAAGGGTACAAGCACGTGGAGTCATCCCTAGCACAGCCCAAACACTCACCAAGTGGGCCCCAGAAGTGGATTTTCACACTAAAAGACTATTCTACCCTATTTTTGTAATATTTAGTTATTAGATTAGTATATATAGACAAGAGTTCACCCTTGTTAGGAGCTCTTGGCCACTCTACACGTTTTACATTACTTTTCTGTAAGCTATGAGTCACTAACCTCCTATGGTTAACGTTAGGAGTTCTGCTGATTCTTATGAATTAATAATATCACTAGTCTACTTCAGCCTATGCTTGATTCTATTCTAAAATGTATCTTCGTTCTTTAACCTTATGAATCAGATGACCTGTGACAATCATCCTCATTCTACATGGGTTCTGGCGAGTCTTGACTGGATAGTATTGAACCACAAGCTTGATTATACATCTCTTAGACGGCTAATCCACGGCTTCATTTGGGACCTCTCGAGACATCAGTTCAGCCGAGGTGCAAAGTGGTTAGGGACTTTGTTGTATAGGCTAGAATCCAAAAAGGCAGCATTCTCTGATCCAGAAGATCCGACCTTGTCTGTGGCGCTTTGAGTAGGATCACCAAGGGAATGAACTGCTAGAGCTTCACCCCTGTTCAGATTGGATGACTGCTGACTCAGAGTTTGATCCGAAGCAGAGGAGATTAATGACCGCTGATCCAGCGTTAATCATATATATCCTGACTTGAAATGAATCATCAGACATTGGAGTAGATGGTGAGAAAAGTTAATCTAGAAGGAAAAAGCATCTCTGAAGCCTCAACCGTTCTCTCATCACTGATTTCACATATATCTAGTAACATTTTATTTATTTATCTGTTTTATGCATTTTTCACAACAACTATCATCTTTTCGAATTGCCTGACTAAGATCTACAAAGTATTACTTGGACCCTCACTCACCTGAGGTATTACTTGGACGACCCAGTGCACTTGCTAGTCTATCTGTGCGAATATTGCGGAGTCAATTTCGTGCACTAAGATTTAGGTGCCGTTGCTTGATAAACCACTATTTTATGGTTTATTTTGTATTGAATTGAGTGGATTTTGTCAATTATTCTCCCACTTATTCATGTAAATTGCATATTCTTAAGTTTTCTTCCTAATTTTGTGCTGTAATTGAAAATATGCTTCTTTGGCCTTAAAATTGCTAATTTTTAATCTTCTCTTATTACCATTCGATGCCGTGATATGTGTGTTAAGCGTTTTTAGGTTTTATAGTGCAGGAATGGCTTAAAGGATGGAAAGGAAGCATGCAAAAGTGGAAATAACACAAGAATTTGGAGATTTGAGAAGCTGGCTTCGATGCGCACGCATGGACGACGTGTACGCGTGACAATCGTCACGTGCCTCAGTTACGAGAAAATGCTGGGGGCGATTTCTGGGCTGCTTTTGACCCAGTTTTAGGCCTGAAAATGGAGCAAGAGGCTACAGAGTAGAGCTAGATTGGAATCATTCCATTCACTTTTCATTCATTCACAATTTTTAGGTTTTAGATGTAGAATTCTAGAGAGAGAGGCTCTCTCCTCTCTCTAGGTTTAGGATTTCTTCTTCCAATTTCTCCTTAGGTTTTAGTTTCAGTCTTATTTTAATTTAGTCATCTCTTACTTTTATTTGTTCTAGCACTTTAGTTATCTACTTCTCTTATTGATTCCTTTATTTTTTCCATTTAGTTTATGAACTCTTGTGTTACTTTTAATTTTCTTTTTAATGCAATTTTATGTTTCCAATCTTTTTTTTATGTTTGCCTTGGTTTCTCTTATTGCTTTCTTGCTTGTGTTAGTTATAGCTTTTATTAATTCTTGCATTTTATGATGTTTCTCTTTATTGCATTCTATGTGTTTAATAAAATGTCTCTTTTAGCTATAGAGTAGATTTTTATATTCTTGGCTTGGGTTGGTAACTTGGATGACCTTGAGTTGCTAATGCCCAAATGATTGATGGTTGATGTCCATTGACACTAGCTTTCACTAATTCGATTAATGAGTGGCTAGGACTTATGGATTGGGATTGATGAAGCTCATTTGACCTTCCTTCAATTGTTAGAGGATGACTAAATGAGATTGATCCCTACAACTATCATATTATGGTTAGTGACAAGGATAGAGATCCTTAACCATTAACCCTTGCCAAGACCTTTTTACCATTTGAGTTTTTCTTACTTTCTTGCTATTTATATTTTCTTGTTCCATATTTCAAAACCCCAAAAAGAAGTACGTCATAACCAATAACAAATACACTTCCCTGCAATTTCTTGAGAGATGACCCGAGGTTTGAATACTTCGGTTTATTTTTATTGGGGTTTGTACTTGTGACAAACAATTTAAACATTGACCGAGGATTCTTTGTTGGTTTAGA
Source organism: Arachis ipaensis (assembly GCF_059453495.1). Classification (NCBI taxonomy): domain Eukaryota; kingdom Viridiplantae; phylum Streptophyta; class Magnoliopsida; order Fabales; family Fabaceae; genus Arachis; species Arachis ipaensis. The sequence goes on from NC_142436.1 coordinate 85,732,919, forward strand.
ACTATACTTGCAACGCGATTTTATTAAGAAATTCTTTACCGGCATTTTTCCTCCGTCATTGCCGGGGATTGTTCAGATTTGACAAATTACTGGATTATCTTGTTGCTTAGATTAGGTACTTTTTACTATTTTGTTTTGTGTCTTTTGTTTTCTTTTCTTTATTAATCTTTGTCTTTTGTGTGAGTCTTTTGTTCTTGTTCTTGTTAAAGTTTCAAATTTTCTTGTTTCTTTTTCAAAAAATTTTCAAAAATATTGTCTTTTGTTTGAGTCTAGTGTCAGTTCTTAAGTTTGGTGTCCTTTGTGTGTTCTTTGTTTCCTTTAAATTTTCGAATTTGTTCTTCAGTGTTCTTCTTGGTATTCAAGTTGTTCTTGTATCTTTACTTGTTTTGATCTTAAAATTTTTAGGTTTGTTGTCCTTTGGTGTTTTTCTTCATAATTTTCGAAAACTAGTATCTTTTGATTTAAAAATTTTAAGTTTGGTGTCTTTTAGTTGTTTTTCTCTTTTTTCATTAATTCAAAAAATAAAAAATATCTCTTTTTATCTTTATTAACAATTTTCAAAAATCTTGTTTTCTTTTTTATTTTGATTTAAAAATTTTTAAAGTTTAGTGTTTTCTTGTTAGTAAAGTCAAATTTTAAATTTTAAATCTTATCTTTTCATATCTTTTTCAAATCTTTATCTTATCTTTTTATCTTTCTTTAAATTTAAAAAAAAAACCGTATCTTATCTTCTTTCAAAATTCAAATTTTAAAAACTCAATTTCAAAATTTAAAATTTAAAATTTCAAATCTTATCTTTTCATATCTTTTTCAAATCTTCACCATATCTTATCTTTTCAAACTCATTTTCAAATTTTTATCTTATCTTATTCCAATTTCAAAATTCAAAATTAAATCTTGTTTTTTTTCAAATCTTTTTAAATTTTTATATTATCTTTTCAAATTTTAAATTTTAAAATCAAATCTTTTTCAAATCCCCTATCTTATCTTAATTTCAAATCTTTCTTAATTAGTTACTTGTTTTCTCTCTCTTCTTTTTCAAAACATCCTAACTAATTTCTCTCTCTTCTATTTTCGAAAACTTCTCAGTTCTTTCTCTCTCTTCTTTTTCAAAAATCACCTTTTAATTTTCAAATCTTTTTAGTTAATTAGATTTTAATTTCCTTTTTGTTTTTAAAATTAAATAAATAAATAAAATAAAAATAAAAATATTTTAATTCTAGTTTCACTTTTTATTTCCTAATTTTCGAATTCTTTACCCCCTTTATTTGAATTCTTCTTCTCTTCTCTCTATGTTCATTCTTCTTTCTTCTTCACATCTCACAAGGAGTTCTCTATCCTTTGACATAGTGCTCCCATTCTTTTCCTTTCTTGTTTATGAGCAGGAACAGAGATAAAGAACCTCTCTTTGATCCTGATCCTGAACCTGAGAGGATCTTAAGGAGGCGTTTACAAGAAGTTAAAGCACAACACTCCAGAAGTGACCTCACAGAACTTTTTGAACAAGAAACAGAGAACACAAGCATAGAAGCCAAATAGAATAATAGAGGAGATGCAAGGAAGGTTCTTGGTGACTTCACTGCACCCACCTCTGACTTCTATGGAAGAAGTATCTCCATACCTGCCATTAGAGCAAATAACTTTGAGCTTAAGCCTCAGTTAGTCTCTCTAATATAACAGAATTACAAATTTCATTGACTTTTACTAGAAGATCCACATCAATTCTTATCTGAATTCTTGCAAATCTGTATACTGTTAAGACCAATGGAGTGGATCATAAGGTCTACAGGCTTATGCTTTTCCCTTTTGCTGTTAGAGACAGAGCTAGGATATGGTTGGATTCTCAACCTAAAGAAAGTCTAGACTCTTGGAAAAACTTGGTCAATGCTTTCTTGGCCAAGTTCTTTCCACCTCAAAAGATGAGCAAGCTCAAGGTGGAAGTATAAACTTTCAGACAAAAAGAGGGTGAATCCCTCAATGAATCTTGGAAAAGATACAAGCAACTGATCAGGAGATGTCCTCCTAACATGCTCTCAGAATGGACTATCCTAGGTATCTTCTATGATGGTCTATCTCAGATGTCCAAAATGTCTTTGGATCATTCTGCAGGTGGATCACTCCCCTTGAAAAAAATGCCCACAGAGGCACAGAAATTCATTGAAATGGTTGCAAACAACCAGTTCATGTATACTTCTGAGAGAAACCCTGTGAAAAATGGGGTAGCTCAGAAGAAAGAAGTCTTGAAAGTTGACACTCTAAATGCCATATTGGCTCAGAACAAGATCTTGACCCAATAGGTCAATATGATCTCTCAGCATTTGACTTGAGTGCAAGCTGCAACTAGCAGCACTCAAGACACCTCCTTTGATAGAGATGCCTATGATCCAAATCAAACCATGATGGAAGAGGTGAATTACATGGGAGAACTCTATGGAAACACATACAAATCCTCATGGAGAAATCATCCTAACCTCTCATGGAAGGATCAACAGAAGCCTTAGCAAGGTTCAACAATAATCAAGGTGGAAGAACCCAGAATAGGTTTAACAACAGACCACCATTTCCATCTTCTCAGCAAAACATGGAGACTTCTAAGCAGAGCCTTTCTGACTTAGCAACCATAGTCTCTGAACTCTCTAAGATCATTCACAGTTTCATAATAGAAACTAGGTCCAACATCAGAAATCTGGAGGTACAAGTTGGCCAACTGATCAAGAAAATCCCTGAGACATTTCCTAACACTCTTCCTAGTAACACTGAAGTGAACCCAAGAGAAGAGTACAAAGCCATCACAGTGGACATTGAGGCCGAATCTGAAGGGGATGATCTGGCATTGAACGCCAGTAAGGAAGGCCTTACTGGGCGTTCAACACCCAAAGCAGCCCCATTACTGGCGTTGAACGCCAATAAGGAAGGCCTTACCAGGCGTTCAACGCCCAAAGAGGTACAAAAGCTGGCGTTGAATGCCAGAAATAAGGCAGTTGGGCATTCAACGACAGCTCAAGGCTTTCCTATTGAAGAATTGAAGGCAACTAAGGCTCCTGAGGAGACTATAGAAGTTCCCTGGAATGCCTTATTGCAAATCATGGATTATGAGGATCACTCTTCCTCTAATAAGGAAGAGAAAACCAGGGAAGAGAAAGTTGCTCGGTACCTAGGACTTCTCATAAAGCTGAATTCCAAGTTGTTTGAAACAGAACCATTTGAGGAAGAACCTCTAGTGCTAACCAAGGAGCTTAATGCCTTGGTTTTGCAGAAACTACCTCAGAAGCTGCCAGATCCCGAATGTTTCCTGATTCCTTGCACCATAGGCATCATCACCTTTGAGAAGGCTCTGTGTGACTTAGGAACAAGCATAAACCTTATGCCACTTTCTCTAATGGAGAAGTTGGGAATCTTTGAGGTACAAGCTACAAGAATCTCACTAGAGATGGTAGACAAGTCAATGAAAAAGGCCTATGGTCGTGTAGAGGATGCCTTAGTAAAGGTTGAGAACCTTTACATCCCTGAAGATTTCATAATCTTGGATACTACGGAGGAAGAGGATGAATCCATCATCTGGAAGACCCTTCTTAGCCACTTCCAATGCCATCATTGATGTAGCAAAGGGAGAGCTTATTCTACAGTTATGGGAAGACCACATTTTGTTCAAGATTCCTGACCCTAACTCTCCCTCTGATAAAAAAGAAACAGTTGTGCAACACCTGGTGTTCCAACCTTCTCTTACAGTTCAGAGTTATAGAGAGCCCCCAGACACCAATTCTAAGTTTGGTGTTAGAAAGCCATCATCAAGCACTAAGAATAAAGGTACTAAGAAGAAAGTACCTAAAGGCTGGAGGGACAAAAAGATCCCCACTGAAGGCCTCTCACCTGGCATGAGAGTTGTCTTCACTGACAATCCAGTCATTCCACACACAGGGAACAAGATCCTATCTCTAGAGCATGTGGAGCTCATCTATGAGAGCATAGGCAAGAAGTTCACTGTAAGGGGCAAAATTCTGAGCCCTTATCCATCTCTGTAAGGAGCTAACCGTTATACTAGTGACGTTAAAGAAGCGCTTGTTGGGAGGCAACCCATCAATAATTAATGTTTTTTGTTTTTCATTAAGTTTATTTCTATTATTTCAGTTTAATTTTTATATTTTTTTAAGTTTATGATCATGTGCAGAAATTATAACAGAAACAAAAACAATCAGAGCTGGAAACAGAACTCCCTGGACCAGAGACCTTGCTGGCATTGAACGCCAGTCAGGAAGCACATTGCTGGCGTTGAACGCCAGCCAAGAAGCAGAGACCTGGCATTGAACGCCAGGGAGGAGCACCCTAATGGGCGTTCAACGCCCCAAATGGAGCATAGAGCTGGCATTGAACACCAGCCAGGAGCAAGAGCTGGGCGTTCAACGCCCACAAGGGGGTAGAAAACTCGAATTTTCTAACCCCCTCAGGATCAGTGGGTCCCACAGAATCTCCACTTACCCCACCTTCTTCTCTCACTTACTTTCACTCTTCCCCACATACTCTTCCCTATAAACCCAAACCCAATCACATCCATATCTGTTCCCAAAATTATCATAACTTCCACCAACCACCACCCACTTTAAATTCAAAATTCCCATCTAATTCCTACCCATTCATTCGAATCCTACCCTATCTCACCCCTATAAATACCCTTTCTTCCTACCCTTCATCCACACACTCCATACACTAAAAGCCCTCACTTGGCCGAACCATTATCCCCCTCCATCTCTTCTATTCTCTCCATCTTCTACTCTTTTCTTTATATTTTGCTCGAGGACGAGTAAAGCTTTTAAGTTTGGTATTGGAAAAGTGTTGCTTTTTGCTTTCCATTCACACTTATGGCCCCCAAGTTGGAGAATCCTCTAGAAAGAGGAAAGGGAAAGATGTTCCTTCTACCTCTGAACCTTGGGAGATGGAGAGATTCATCACCAAAGCTCATCAAGACCACTTCTATAAAGTAGTGGCAAAGAAAAAGGTGATTCCGGAAGTCCCCTTTAAGCTCAAAAAGAATGAGTATCCAGACATCTGAAGAGAAATCCGGAGGAGAGGTTGGGAAGTTCTAACCAATCCTATTCCGAAAATTGGGATCTTGATGGTGCAAGAGTTTAATGCTAATGCATGGGTCACTAAAATCCATGACACTAGTGTGAACCCACATCCCAAAAATTAGAGCACCATGGTCCAAGGGCGATCCTTGGATTTCAGCCCAGAGAGTGTAAGGTTGGCGCTCCATTTGCTAATGATGCAAGAAGACCCACATCCTTACACTAGGAGAGTCAATTTTGACCAAAGGTTGGACCAAGTCCTTTTAGACATATGTGTGGAAGGAGCTCAGTGGAAGAGGGATACTCAAAGGAAGCCTGTCCAATTGAGAAGGCTTGACCTCAAGCCCGTAGCTAGGGGATGGTTGGAATTCATCCAACGTTCTATTATCCCTACTAGCAATCGGTCAAAAGTGACTGATGACAAGTCATCTTAGCCTAGTTTCACTAGCCTTTTTCTTTTGTTTTCAATTGAATTATGCACTTTCTTAAGCCAAAAGCAAGCCAATTGGGTAGATTTTCATGTTTCCTTTGATTTAATCAACCATGTATGAATTCATACTATTTCATGAGGTTTTCTGCGATAATTGTCATATATTATGAAAGAATGAATATCTCATGATTTTGAGCATAGCTTTGATGTGTTTGGTTGATTAATGATAGGTGAAGAAAGCTTGGAGAAAGGTTGATGCAAGAAGGAATGGCTAGGAGGAATGACTTGAGTCTTGGATAAATTATGAACCAGGAAGCAAAAGCTGGAGCGAAAGTTAGCCCCTAACTTTTTGGCTAACTTTTGGGCAAAAGCTGGAGCAAAAGTTAGCCCCTAACTTTTTGGCTAACTTTTGGGCAACAGTTGGAGCAAAAGTTAGCCCCTAACTTTTTGGCTAACTTTTGGCATGAAAAAAACACTCCCTGGATGCACCAAAAGTTTGCGCCAACGTTAGCCCCTAACTTTCTGGCTAACGTTGGCGCTTGAAAAACTCCCTGGGCTAGCAAAAGTTTGCGCCAACGTTAGCCCCTAACTTTCTGGCTAACGTTGGCGCCATGAAGAACTAAGGGGAGGCCAACGTTGGAGCAAAAGTTAGACCCCTAACTTTTGCCCCAACGTTGGTATCAGCAAAACAAGGGTGCTGATGTGAAAAGTTGGAGCAAAAGTTAGACCCTAACTTTTACTCCAACTTTCACTCAAGCTTTCATGATTCCAACCCGGTTCAATTCGGTTCTATTCCAAACTCCAAGAGCAATCAACCAAGGCCTCTCTCAACCCAATTCCACCAAGAGCAAAGGCCCAATTGAAGGCTTGAAGACCATTTGAAGAAAGTGTATAAATAGATTAGAATTTAAGTTTTAGAAGAGCTTCCCTTTTAGTTTTTCAGAATAGTTTTCTTTTCGGTTTTGCTTAGAGCTCACTTTTACATTTCTTAGCATTGTTGTTTTAATTCACGAGAATTTGGGAGGAGAATTGATCTCTCTTCTTCCTTGTTCTTGCCCAGTACTCTTTACTTTTCTTGTCTTGGATTTTGGGTGGAGAATTGAAGAAATTCTGTTTCAATCTCACCTTGGGATCTTGTTTAATTTTCTGCTTAATTGAATTTCAGTTTCGATTACTTGCTTCTTCATCTATTCTCTTTGCAATTTACAATTTCCTTTGCAATTGTGCTTGTTGGATCTAGGAAGGCATTGAGATCTAGACTTGGTTTTCTAGTCTCTTGGGTCCTGAGATCCGGATTTCCCATTTTCCATTCCCTGTTTACTGTTTTCATGCTTATTTACATTTCTGTTTTAAGATCCGGTTTGATTCAAGACATCTTCTATTTCTCTGTTTGTTGCAATTTACTTTTCCTTGTTTAATTCCTGCAAATCCAACTCCCAATTCCCTTTACAATTCAAGTCATTTACATTTCTTGCACTTTAAGATTCTGCAATTTACATTTCTTGCGTTCTAAGTTTCTGCCATTTAATTTCTTGTTCTTTAAGATTCAGCACTTTAAATTTTAGTTCTCTTTAATTTCATGCCAATTACCCATTCCCTTTACTTTCTATGCAATTTAAATTCTGCAAATCACAAATCTCTCAACCAAATCTTGATTCGCTTGACTAAATCAACCACTAAACTAAAATTGCTCAATCCTTCAATCCCTGTGGGATCGACCTCACTCCCGTGAGTTATTATTACTTGATGCGACCCGGTGCACTTGCCGGTTAGTTTTGGGTGTTTTGGAGAAATTCGTTTTTCCACAAAAATATCCCATCAAGTTTTTGGCGCCGTTGCCGGGGATTGATTAGATTGACAATGATTAAGTGAGGTGGTGATCTAGATCTGGCATTTTTATTTTCTGTTCCTTTAATTTTCAATTAACCCACTAACTGTTTGAAATTTTGCCTGAGATAACTGAAACTTCGCTCTAGCAACAAAGTGAAGTTTTCCTGGAAATTTCTGGCTCTATGCAATGCTCTTGCTTACACAAGAGAAGCAATTTCTGCCACTAATCTCCCAAGTCCATCAACTGTTTGATACTTTGTGCCAGCTAACCTTCTGAATCACATTCTGAGCTTGAAAATATTCAATCATCACTTGAATTGTTTGTGACTGTGCAGATCATGGAGGGGAACTCAACAAATTCTAGCAATCATGAGAGTAATATCCCCACCTTGGATGATAATGTAACCCATAGTTCGAAGCAACTATCCATAGCCATGAATGATGTTGCCCAATGGTTTGAAGCTTTTCCACAAGGAAGCATTATCGGATGGGAAGAACTGATGAGTGGACTCCTAGTCAAGTTGAACCCATCACAGAGAGTTGTTAAGCCAGAGGCAGAAGTGCATCCATTCACACAAGAGAAAGAAATTGAAGGTGCTCGTGCAGTCATAAGCCAAAACAAGTAGATGCATCAGCAGACTCTACAACAACTAGACATGATGGCTAGAAAAATCACTGAGTTGAGACATGCTGTAGTACATACATACAACCTGACTCAAAGCTCATATGGGTGTAATCAAGCTGAACACAATTTTGGGGCCATTAACCATGAGCAACAAAGTTATGAACAACTACAATCTCCAAGCAATCACTCTAGCATGCTCCAACACAGGCCTCAGAATGATGTGTACAATCCACCTTGGAGAACTCATTCTAATGGGAGGGAGGTTGAGAACCAAAACCAAAGACCAAGGGACTTCAACTGCAACAATCCCAGTTTCAAAAATCAACTTAAAACACACCCCCACAACAACAATCACACGCACTTCCAACCCCATCCTACCTCACCATTCGCCCAAAATGACCTTCATCGACCACCACAATTGACACAGCCACAACCACTTCCAACCTTTCAAAGAATCTATATTCTAGAAATGCTGATGGAGAGGTCCATAAAAATTCAAGAAATGATGGCAATAGAGCAGGAAGAAATAAAGAAACATCAAGAGATGATAAGCAAGAACCAAGAGGCTTCACTCAGAAGACTTGAAAGGCAGATAGAACAACTGGTTCAAAACCTTGCTGAATTGGGTGAGAAGAAGGGGACTCTAAACCCAAAGAGCCATGAAAAGGATGCTGGATTAAAAGAGAAGGGAGTCATGGAGGAAAGTAAGAAGGCTATGGAAAGAGAAACAGAAAGAAGGAAGCCCATAGCAAGAGAAGGAAACCTAAGGCAACAGAAGCCTCAACTTCCATGATCAGAGGATGAAGGATGTCAAGCTAGTGACAATAAAAGAGCGCTTGTTGGGAGGCAACCCAACCTGAGGTAGTTTTCTGTTCATAACTATTTTAATAAAAAGGTTAATTAGTTTTATCTATAATGCAAGAAGCTAAGTTTGGTGTTGCACACCAAAACAATCTAAAGGAGAATGCAAGATTCTAAGTTTGGTGTTTCACCAAAAGCCCATTATAAAACACATTCTCACTTTCTGCATAATGCTGGCTTCAAGCATGTTGGATGAACTAGTTAACTATTCTGCTGTTTCCTAGTTTTCAGTTTTATTGCTTTTGAAAAAGAAGAAGAAAAAAAAAATTTTCACACATGGTTAATTTGATGCATGAAAACCATTGGCAAGGTACTAAGTTTGGTGTTCCCACACCAAAGTAAGTTCAAAGGCCCACAAATAAATCATGCATGCTAACCATTGTTTCCAAGTGCTTGGGGAACAAGCAACTTTCAATATCATTGCAGAGGTCCAGACAAGCTTTTGGAAGGATTAAGCATCATCAACCAAAGAAACAAAAGATAAATCTAAAGGCCAACAATGATGATGATGAGAAGAAGGAAAGCAAGTGAACTCCAAAAGGTTGTATTGTTAAGTGATTATCTTACATCAAACACTGCTATGATTGAGAGTGGTTTAGTTTCCCTGATTATCTGTCTGTTTAGCATGGTTTCTTTTCTGTAATTCAATAAGCAAGATGCTTGATCATTCACAACATTTTTCTCTTCAAAACTCGTTTGCACTCAATGTTCAAAAAAATTGCATCACATGGAAGTTCTTTGAAAAGAAGGATTCAGGAATTAAACAATTTTAAGGCAAGCAAAAGATTAGGAGAAGTGGCAGTTCTAGTTGTATGATTATGTATTGAGGTTGCATGCTTATGAAAACTTGCATGGGAGCTCATAGGCGGGACATGAAGTTCAAAGAAGTATTGTGGAGATTCTCAAAAATTTATTGATCCAAGAAGCAGCAAACAAAACAAAAGAAAGAAAAGAAAATATAAAAAAAAAAAAGAACATGGCCCAAGGCTCTGAGCATCAATTACTAGGCAGAAAAAGAAAGAAAAAAGAAACAAAACTCAGAGTTGTTAGCCTAGTAAATGCTTGTGGTTGAGCTGTGTCAAGGAAAGAGGCTTGAGCAAGTAAATCCTTAGGGGTGCTTTAACACCTAATACCTTAAAACCAACTGGTTTAGGAGTATTGATTGAAAGCTTATCTAAAGAGCCGCTTTGAGACATGACATTTAGAGTCGAGGCCAAAGCACAGAAACTATAAGCTGCTTCAAGGTGACTACATATAAAGAGATCTCCATGATACCATTTGGATGAAAATCCTAAGACCTAAGACTCCCAATATGTGAGGACTAGTGAGCACTGAAACCCTTGCATGAGCATATGATTTAGAGTTCACCCCACTGACACTTGATCACTTCACTCACAGGACCTGACAAGTTGTTCTTCAATCCATCTTAAATGAAAGAACCATTGAGCATAATTCATTTCTTGCTTGGGGACAAGCAAGCTTTAAGTTTGGTGTTGTGATGACAAGTCATCTTAGCCTAGTTTCACTAGCCTTTTTCTTTTGTTTTCAATTGAATTATGCACTTTCTTGAGCCAAAAGCAAGCCAATTGGGTAGATTTTCATGTTTCCTTTGATTTAATCAACCATGTATGAATTCATGCTATTTCATGAGGTTTTCTGCTATAATTGTCATATATTATGAAAGAATGAATATCTCATGATTTTGAGCATAGCTTTGATGTGTTTGGTTGATTAATGATAGGTGAAGAAAGCTTGGAGAAAGGTTGATGCAAGAAGGAATGGCTAGGAGGAATGACTTGAGTCTTGGATAAATTATGAACCAGGAAGCAAAAGCTGGAGCGAAAGTTAGCCCCTAACTTTTTGGCTAACTTTTGGGCAAAAGCTGGAGCAAAAGTTAGCCCCTAACTTTTTGGCTAACTTTTGGGCAAAAGTTGGAGCAAAAGTTAGCCCCTAACTTTTTGGCTAACTTTTGGCATGAAAAAAACACTCCCTGGATGCACCAAAAGTTTGCGCCAATGTTAGCCCCTAACTTTCTGGCTAACGTTGGCGCTTGAAAAACTCCCTGGGCTAGCAAAAGTTTGCGCCAACGTTAGCCCCTAACTTTCTGGCTAACGTTGGCGCCATGAAGAACTAAGGGGAGGCCAACGTTGGAGCAAAAGTTAGACCCCTGACTTTTGCCCCAACGTTGGTATCAGCAAAACAAGGGTGCTGATGTGAAAAGTTGGAGCAAAAGTTAGACCCTAACTTTTACTCCAACTTTCACTCAAGCTTTCATGATTCCAACCCGGTTCAATTCGGTTCTATTCCAAACTCCAAGAGCAATCAACCAAGGCCTCTCTCAACCCAATTCCACCAAGAGCAAAGGCCCAATTGAAGGCTTGAAGACCATTTGAAGAAAGTGTATAAATAGATTAGAATTTAAGTTTTAGAAGAGCTTCCCTTTTAGTTTTTCAGAATAGTTTTCTTTTCGGTTTTGCTTAGAGCTCACTTTTACATTTCTTAGCATTGTTGTTTTAATTCAAGAGAATTTGGGAGGAGAATTGATCTCTCTTCTTCCTTGTTCTTGCCCAGCACTCTTTACTTTTCTTGTCTTGGATTTTGGGTGGAGAATTGAAGAAATTCTATTTCAATCTCACCTTGGGATCTTGTTTAATTTTCTGCTTAATTGAATTTCAGTTTCGATTACTTGCTTCTTCATCTATTCTCTTTGCAATTTACAATTTCCTTTGCAATTGTGCTTGTTAGATCTAGGAAGGCATTGAGATCTAGACTTGGTTTTCTAGTCTCTTGGGTCCTGAGATCCGGATTTCCCATTTTCCATTCCCTGTTTACTGTTTTCATGCTTATTTACATTTCTGTTTTAAGATCCGGTTTGATTCAAGACATCTTCTATTTCTCTGTTTGTTGCAATTTACTTTTCCTTGTTTAATTCCTGCAAATCCAACTCCCAATTCCCTTTACAATTCAAGTCATTTACATTTCTTGCACTTTAAGATTCTGCAATTTACATTTCTTGCGTTCTAAGTTTCTGCCATTTAATTTCTTGTTCTTTAAGATTCAGCACTTTAAATTTCAGTTCTCTTTAATTTCATGCCAATTACCCATTCCCTTTACTTTCTATGCAATTTAAATTCTGCAAATCACAAATCTCTCAACCAAATCTTGATTCGCTTGACCAAATCAACCACTAAACTAAAATTGCTCAATCCTTCAATCCCTGTGGGATCGACCTCACTCCCGTGAGTTATTATTACTTGATGCGACCCAGTGCACTTGCCGGTTAGTTTTGGGTGTTTTAGAGAAATTCGTTTTTCCACAAAAATATCCCATCAGTGACCATTGACAGAGCCATCATGATTCATTGCATCATGATTGGGAGTGAGGTGGAAGTACATGAGGTAATCCCTCAAGAACTATACAAGAAAGCTGAAAAGCCTTCCACCTTAGCAAGGTTGGCATTTCCCCACCTTATCTGTCACTTATGCAATTCAGCTGGAATTGTTATAGAAGGAGACATCCTCATTGAGGAGGACAAGCCCATCACTAAAAGAAGGATGGAGCAAACCAGAGAGCCTACACATGCACCTCAACAAGAGCATGAGGAGCTGCCTCAACAAGAAATTCCTAAGATGCCTCAAGGGATTTATTTTTCTCCCCAAGGTTTCTGGGACTAATTGCATATTTCTCTAGAAGAATTAGGCTCCAGCATGGATCAGTTGATGATGGGACATCAAGAACACTCCACCATCCTCTATGAAATAAGAGAAGATCAAAGAGCCATGAGGGAAGATCAAAGAGTTATGAGGGAAGAACAACAGAGGGAGGGGTGTGACATAGAAGAAATTAAGCACTCCATTGGATCTTCCATAAGGAGTAGTAGCCGCCATCACTAAGGTGGATTCGTTCCCTTAATCCCCTGTTACTTATGTTATTTTTTCTGTTTTCCATGTATTTTGTCTTATTGTCTGTTTTCTGTTTCTAATTAGATGATCATACTTTATTTTATGTCTTAAAGTTATGAAATATTCCATGCACCTCTCACCTTGCTTAAAAAAATTTAATTGAAAAAGAAAAGTGAGATACATGAATTTCGAGTTATATATTAAGAATAGTTCAACTATTTGATGTGGTGGAATTGCTTTTGCTTTCTAAATGCATGAATGAACAATGCATATTTGATGTTGGAGTTAAGAATGTTGGATCTTGAAAGAATGACGATGAGTGAAGCAATACTGATAATCAGAAAAATCCTAAAATTGATTCTTGAAGCAAGAAAAAGCAGCAAAAAGCAATAAAAGAGCTGCTTCCTTAAAAGAAATATCTTAGCCTAAACAGTTCAAATAAGCTGCTTCCCTAACTATATGCTTGTGGTATGAAGGTATCAAGTGAAAAGCTTGAGACTGAGCAATTAAAGTCATGATCCAAAGCAAAGAGTGTGCTTAAGAACTTTGGACACCACTTTCTGGGAATTCTAGCAAAGCTTAATCACAATCCAAAAGGGTTCACCCAATTAAGTGTCTGCGGCGTTTATGTACCTGGTGGTAATATTGGAAAATAAAGCGCTTAGGGTCACGGCCAAGACTCAAAAGAAGTTGTGTTCAAGAATCAAGAAGAACTAAACTAGGAGAATTAATAGTATCATCAAGATTTTGAGTTCCTAAAGATGCCAATTATTCTGAGCTTCAAAGGAAAGTGAGATGCCAAAACTATTCAGATGCAAAAAGCTACTAGTCCCGCTCATCTAATTAAAATTGAGCTTCTTTGAGAACTCTGAGATTTATTGTATCCTTATCTTCTTTTTAATCCTATTTTGTTTTTGGTTGCTTGGGTACAAGCAACAGTTTAAGTTTAGTGTTCTGATGAGCGAATATTTTATACACTTTTTGGCATCATTTTCATATAGTTTTAGTTATGTTTTGTTTAAGTTTTATAATATTTTCATGGGATTTAGTGCAAAATTCACATTTTTGGATTCTACTTTGAGTTGTTTCATTTTATGATGATTTTAGATAATTTCTGGCTGAAATTGAGAAGCTTTGGAAAAGTCTGAGTCAGAGACAGAGAAAGGACTGCAGATGCTATCGGATTCTGACCTTTGTGCACTCGAATGAGTATTTTTGGGGCTACAGAAGTCCAAATGGAGTTCTCTTAACAGCATTGGAAAGCTAACATCCAGGGCTTTCTAGCAATATATAATAATCTATACTTTGCTCTAGAAATAAAGGTCCAAAACTGGCGTTCAACGCCAGTTCTTCATTCTCTTCCTGGCATTGGACGCCCAAAAGGGAGCAGTTCTCGTCCAACGCCCAAAAAGGAGTCCAGAGCTGGCGCTCAACACCCAAGAAGGGTACAAGCATGTGGAGTCATCCCTAGCTCAACCCAAACACTCACTAAGTGGGCTCCAAAAGTGGATTTTTGCACTAAAAGACTATTCTACCCTATTTTTGTAATTCTTAGTTATTAGATTAGTATATATAGACAAGAGTTCACCCTTGTTTGGAGCTCTTGGCCACTCTACACATTTTACATTACTTTTCTATAAGCTATGAGTCATTAACCTCATAAGGTTAAGGTTAGGAGCTCTGATGATTCTTATGAATTAATAATAACTATTCTACTTCAGCCTATGCTTGATTCTATTCTAAGATGTATCTTCGTTCTTCAACCTTATGAATCGGATGACCCGTGACAATCATCCTCATTCCACATGGGTTCCTACGAGTCCTTGACGGGATAGTACTAAACCACAAGCTTGATTACACATCTCTTAGACGGCTAATCCACAGCTTCATTGAGGACTTCTCGAGACATCAGTTCAGCCGAGGTGCAGGATGATTAGGGCCTTTGTAGTATAGGCTAGAATCCAAAGAAGCACCATTCTCTGATCCGGAAGATCTGAACTTGTCTGTGGCATTTTGAGTAGGATCACCAAGGGAATGGACTGCTAGAGCTTCACCCCCGTTCAGATTGGATGACCACTAGCCCAGCGTTTGATCTAAAGCAGAGGAGATTAATGACCGCTGACCCGGCGTTAATCATAGACAGCCTGCCATCGAATGAATCATCAGATGTTAGAGTAGATGGTGAGAAAATTTTATCCAGAAGGAAGAATCATCTCCGAAGGCTCAACTGTTCTCTCATCGCTGAATTCACATCTATCTAGTAACGTTTTATTTATTTATTTATCTGTTTAATGCGTTTTTCACAACAACTATCATCTTTTTGAATAGCCTGACTAAGATCTACAAGGTAGCCATTGCTTGCTCAAACCAACAATCTCCGTGGGATCAACCCTCACTCACCTGAGGTATTACTTGGACGACCCGGTGCACTTGCCGATCTATTTGTGCGAATATTGCGGATTCAATTTCGTGCCCCAGGAGGTAATTAAAAAATTACCAGCACCAGTTTTTTGGAGATTGATAGGAGATTTATAAAAGATTTTTCAAAAATCACAAAACCATTGAGTAGCCTTTTATTTGAAGATGCCCCATTTGTATTTGATAAAGAATGCCTGCATGCTTTTGAAACTCTGAAAGCCAAACTTGTTTTTGCACCAATAATTGCTCCACCAGGTTGGTCTACACCCTTTGAATTAATGTGTGATGCCCGTGACTATGCAATAGGTGCAATCTTGGGGCAGAGAAAACATATGTTGTCGCATGTCATTTATTATGAAAGTCGTATCTTGAACGACACTCAAAAAAAGTATACAACAAATGAGAAAGATTTATTGACCGCAGTATTTACTTTTCACAAATTCAAGTCTAATTTAATTGGAAAAAAAATAATAGTCTACACTGACCACTCTGCTTTTAAATATCTTTTTTCTAAATAGGATGCCAAACCCAGGTTGATCAAGTGGGTGTTGTTACTACAAGAGTTCGATATTGAAATTTGAGATAGGAAGGACTCAGAAAATCATACGGCATATCACTTATCCAAAATCCAATCTGAAGAAAAGCATGCACCTTAAATCCCAGTCAAGAAAGAATTTTCAGACGAGCAACTCTTGGCCGTCCGAGTTATACCATGGTTCACTGATATGGCTAACAATAAGGCTGGAAAGGTTATCCCAAAAGAATTTAATTGGAATCAAAGAAGAAAATTGGTTCCTGATAGTCGTTACTTCCTATGGAATGATCCATCCCTTTTTAAAAGTTGCTGATATAATATTATCAAAAGGTGTATTGTAACTATCCACATTTTTAAAAATATAAATATAAATAAGTTATAATTTATTTTATAAATTGGAGTTCCTTATTTTTAAAAATTATTTTATTATAAGTAATTGAATTAATTTTATAAATATTTGAATTTAATTAAATTTTTGTATATATTTTTGATATGATGAAATATTTTACATAATTAAAACTATAATTCTAGAAATTTATAATTAATGAATATTATATGTATTTTTTAATTTGAGTAATTGATATTTTTAACTTAAAAATAAAGTTTAGTTAATAATATTATTATCAAGCTCAATAGTCGCCGTTATGAGTAAATACCGGTACTTTTCGATGAACTTACCTTTGCTAATGCTTCATTGTATATCTTTTATCGTTATGTTACTAATGTCATTTATATTAGTAACTCGTATATATTATTACTTGTGTTTTAATATATCCAGTTTTCATAATTATCCATTTAGGATATTTATAACTTGAGACGTTGACTCAATAATTTAATAATTTGACGCGTGGCCTTAAGTGACACATACCCCTTTATTCATTAATCACCATCATCATCTATCATTCTCTATATTGAACCAAGGAACCAAAAGAAAGGAAAAAGAGAGAGAAGGCTGTGTGAAATTTCATGGTACCTTCGAGTTTCTGAGTTTGATTTTTTGCGATCCGTAACTCTAATAAAAAATCTAATCCGATAAAAGTGTTCGTATCTTCCTACTCTATGCATTGGCGTCACTTTTGTTTGGTAAAAGTTGACAGTGATGTAACTCCCCTTCCCCTTGAGTTCGGCCAATTGGAGTTCTAGGAGGTACAGGCAATTTCTGACATTTTCTTCTTCAGTAGCTCAGTCAGAAAGCTTCTCCGGAGTTTTCTTTGTTTTGATTTCAAACAGAGGTAGGGTTTGGTAATTTTATAATAATTAAATATGAATTTGATAAATAAATGTTGGTTTGATTGATTATTGTTTGAGGTTATTAAGTTTACGTTGAATTATTATTGTTTGCTTGAGATTTTGGGTCGGCTATGTATGAACAACCAGCTGGGGGTGTTTTAGTAATTTTGGGGTTGTTGTGATGCGGTATTTTGAGATAAAATTGGTGAGGATTGATGGACAAGAGAAAATATTAAAAGTTATGAAGAATCGATAATCGAAAAACTCGAGAACGAATTAAAGCACAAGTAATATTTTAAGAGAAAAAGGTTAAGAGTTTTGGTTTTGGTATAAAAGAAAGATTAGTAATTAAATTTTATTTTTGAAGGGTAACACTGTATTTGGATATAAAAATCAAGGTATTATTTGTAATTATATAAGTTTTCGGGTATTTGGTTAATAAATAAAGTATAGGGGTAAAAATGGGTATTTTGTAAAAGTTTAGGATTGCTTTTATAAATATTGAGATAAGTGAGATTTTAAATATAATTTTATAAAAATATTGGGTTAAAAATGAAATATTTAAAAGTTTGAAGTTTAAAACGTAGATAATAAGAGTTTAAGAATAAAAGCTTTACGAAGTTAAGTTTTTTTTTTAAAGAAAAGCTATAAATATTATTTATTTACTATTTATATTATTGTTATAATTTTATTAAGAATATTTAAGTCAGAGAAGAGAAAATAGAAGAACTCTTAAAATCTTTAGAGGACGTAGTTGATTTAAGAATTTTATGATTCTTTTTCATAAGACATTAGGAAAAGGCGAGGGAAGAATGTGAAGTTGAATTATGATAAAGAATTAAAAGATTGAAGAAAAGAAGAAAGAAACAAAAGAAGTAATAAAATAAAAGAGAAAGATGAGAAAAAAAAAGAAAAAGAATAAAAAGAGAATGATGTATTAAGTAAAAGAATCTCTGCCACAGAAGAGCAGAGAACAGTGACGAGAAGGAAGCATTAAGTAAAACAATCTCTGCCACAGAAGAGAAGATAGTAGTGACTAAAAATATTTTAATAAATGTCTGCCACAGTAGAGCAGATAGAAAAGAAGGTATTAATTAAAGGGATCTCTACCGCAGTAGAGTAGAGAGTAAAAATTGAAAAGAAATTGAGTTCTATTGGGCTTTAGTGCCAAGTATCTAATGGAGACAATGATGCGTAACACTCACTTGATACTATAGGGACGGCTCAGTGAGGACGACGATGCGTAACACTCACTGGAGACCGAAAAGAAAGTTCTCCCATGAGGACGGCGATGCGTAACGCTCATGGAGGGGACGTTGGCTGAGATAAGGACGATGATACGAAATGCTTATCTTAGGACCAGTGTCGGGAATCGGGCAATAAACTGACACATGAGCTCATGGCTTGTATAGGACTAGACATCCATCATACTTGTTTGCTCATATTTATTTGTGATTGTGTTTTCTATGATTGTGTGTGCTTGTGATTGGATTCTATGTTCTGTAATTGTTGAATTGGATTATACTTTGTTGACTATTGTTATTGACTGAGAACATAATGAAACGAACTTAACTTCTAACCCCGACCCTACTAAGAACTCCCCAGTTCTTACCCCCTATTTCCACCCCCCTTTCAGCTACAGGTGCAAAAGTTTAGTGTGGAGCTACAGGAGCATAGAAGATTATGCTTACAAGGTGAATTGTTAGAATTTATTTTTCCTTCGTCGTTTATTCTTTTGGTTTTTAGAGGGGTAGGACTTGTAATTGAGGTTCTTTGACTAAGTTTATGTATATAAAGCGTGTGAATATATATACTTTTGTGATTAAGTGATTTAAAATAAAGAATCTGTGTTTTCTTAAGTAAAAGTTCTGGTTTGTATTCGCGAAGGCTCAATATTAAATAAAGATTGTATAAAATAAAAAGATTTAGAGGTAAATAATACCTGAACTTTTAGTATGATCATGAGGTGCTAAAAGTTAGGGTGTTACATGTATCCCCGAAGAAGAAATACAAGGTGTGCTATGGCATTGTCATTGTTCGAATTATGGTGATCATTTTAGTGGAGAGATGACAACAACTATGGTTCTCCAAAGTGTTCTTTACTCGCCAACACTCTTCAAGGATGCTCGAACTTTTGTTGAGAGACGTGACAGATGCTAGAAAATTGGAAACTTGTCCCAAAGACATGAGATGCCACAGAATTTTATCCTCGAGATAAAGTTGTTTGATATATGGGGGATAGATTTCATGGGACCCTTCCCATCCTCAAACTCTAACCTCTACATACTAGTGGCGGTTGAATCTAAGTGGGTGGAAGCTATGCCATCACCCACCAATGATGCTAAAGTCGTAATCGGATTTCTAAAGAAGACAATCTTTAACAGATTGGTGTGCCAAGAACACTAATCAATGATGGAGGAACCCATTTCTACAATAAATAACTGGAAGCTCTTCTTCAAAAATATGGAGTAAGGCATAAGGTTGCAACTCCACACCATCCATAAACCAGTGGACAAGTTGAGGTGTCTAACAGAGAACTCAAGAGAATTCTGGAGAAGACAGTGAATGCCTCAAGGAAGGATTGGTCCAGAAAAATCGATGATGCCCTCTGTATAACACCCTCACTACCAGAACGTCATACTTCCAGCTGTGCCGCTCTGATAGCGAGGATATTAAGACAACTTATCTATATATATAACTATAATGTGTAGTGAAGCATAAAATATAAGGCATTTTTTTATACTTACATACATACATTCAAATCATCACAACACTTTTCATTTACAAAAATAATTTATACAAGCATTATAGATACATATATTATATAATTACAATTTCTATCCCTCTGTATAAAATTTATAACAATAATAAGGGTGAGAAAACATCTAAGAAAACAAATAAAGCATGCCCAATACTTTGTAAACTCTTTGAAGTTTTTGTCATCTGTTTCCTAGAAAATATGAGATATAGGAGGTGAGAACCAATCCTAAATAAGAAGAGGAAATGCCACAAATGTAATAGAAATAAATACATCTGGTCAACACACATCTCAAAAAAGTTTATCTTTATAAAGACTTGCGATCTTTATTTACTTTATTTTCAAATCATTTTCACTTACTTATATAAAATTTTATATACAAATGTTTCTAAGTTATATGTGATTTCAAAAAGCAAAATAAGTCTTTAAATCTTTTTTTAGGTGTCAAAGACACACCTAAGAATTTTCTGCCCAATAGACTACCATTACTCTTTTCTATACATACATACATACATACATATATATATATATATATATATACCTAAATCTAATCCTTCTCAACCTCTAACACTTTCGTACACCAGCAAACACAATCAAATCAAGCAAAATAAAACACACAAATCGACATAGCACATAATCAGATAAAACACATAAGCACAACACAACAATGAAATGCACACCCAAACAATTCAAACAAATGCATATGATGCATGCCTATCCTACTGGCCATGAGCTTGCATGTCACTTATATTACCAGACCCAACACATTCGATAGCTAACGTGGGTATAGTCTTTCTATCATGCATCCCCAAGAGGAACATCACAATCTTATCACAAGCTGGTCTCAAAGGGAGAGTGTCATGTCATCTTCTCTTGGAGGCTAGTGGTGCACGGAATTGCAATCACACCTTTGCAACTCTGCACAACTAACCAGCAAGTGTACTGGGTCGTCCAAGTAATACCTTACGTGAGTAAGGGTCGATCCCACGGAGATTGTCGGCTTGAAGCAAGCTATGGTTATCTTGTAAATCTTAGTCAGGAGATTAATGATAAAAATGATTTTGTTTATGAAAAGTAAATAACATGAAATAAATGGTACTTGTGATTCAGTAATGAGGAACAGGTTGAGGTTCCGGAGATGTTCTATCGTCTGAATCTCTACTTTTCTACTGTCTTCTTCTCCAAGCACGCATGGCTTCCTTCAATGGCAAGCTGTATGTTGGTGGAAAACCGTTGTCAATGGCTACCATCCGTCCTCTCGGATGAAAAATACCAGGCACGGTTTCTGTACGGCTAATCAACTGTCAGATCTCTCGTCTCGGATGAAAAATACCAGGTACAGCTACCGCATGGCTAATCATCTGTCGGTTCTCACTTGTGTTGGAATAGGATCTCTCTATCCTTTTGCACACTGTCACTGTGCCCAACATTCGTGAGTTTGAAGCTCGTCATAGTCATCCCATTCCAGATCCTACTCAGAATACCACAGACAAGGCTTAGACTTTCCGGATCTCAGGAATGCTGCCAATTGGTTCTAGCCTCTACCACGAAGGTTCTAATCCCACGGACTCAGTCCGTGGATTAGAGACCCAGGAGATACGCACTCAAGCTATTGCCCAATGACTACGTTGAGCTCAGGTAGAACGAGAGTGGTTGTCAAGCACGCGTTCATAAGTTTGAGAGTGATGATGAGTGTCACGGATCATCATATCTATATTGAAGTACGAGTGAGTATCTTAGAACAGAATCAAGCGTGATTGAATAGAAAACAATGGTAATTGCATTAATCCATTGAGACATAGCAGAGCTCCTCACCCCCACCTATGGGGTTTAGAGACTCATGTCGTAGAAAATACAATATGAGATGTAAAATGTCATCAGTTACAAAATGAATCTCTAAAAGTATTTTTTATACTAAACAGGTAACTTAGGTTTACAGAAAATAAGTAACTAAGTACAGATAGTGCATAAATCCACTTCCGGGGCCCACTTGGTGTGTGCTTGGGCTGAGCATTGAAGCTTTCACATGCATAGGCCATTATTGGACTTAAACGCCATCTTGGATGCCAGTTTGGGCGTTTAACTCCAGTTCTGGTGCCAGTTCTGGCCTTTTACGCCAGAAAAGGGTCTCTGGCTGGTGTTGAACGCCAGTTTGGGCCATCAAATCTCGGGCAAAGTTTAGACTATCATATATTTCTGGAAAGCCCAAGATGTCTACTTTCTAACATAATTAAGAGCGCGCCAATTTGGCTTCTGTAGCTCCCGAAAATCTACTTCGAGTGCAGGAGGGTCAGAATCCAACAGCATCTGTAGTCCTTTCTTAGCCTCAGAATCAGATTTTTGCTCAGGTCCCTCAATTTCAGCCAGAAAATACCTGAAATTACAGAAAAACACACAAACTCATAGTAAAGTCCAGAAATGTGATTTTTGCATAAAAACTAATAAAAATATAATAAAAAGTAACTAAAACATACTAAAAACTACCTAAAAACAATGCCAAAAAGGGTATAAATTATCTGCTCATCATAACACCAAACTTAAATTGTTGCTTGTCCCCAAGAAACTAAAAAAAATAGGATAAAAAGAAGAGAATATACAATAAATTTCAAAAATATCAATGAAGATTAGTTTCAATTAGATGAGCGGGACTAATGGCTTTTTGCTTCTGAACAGTTTTGGCATCTCACTTTATCCTTTGAAGTTCAGAATGATTGGCATCCATAGGAACTCAGAATTTAAATAGTGTTATTGATTCTCCTAGTTCAGTATGTTGATTCTTGAACACAGTTACTTTATGAATCTTGGTCGTGACCCTGAGCATTTTGTTTTCCAGTATTACCACCGGATACATAAATGCCACGGACACATAACTGGGTGAACCTTTTCAGATTGTGACTCAGCTTTGCTAGAGTCCCCAGTTAGAGGTGCCCAGAGCTCTTAAGTATACTCTTTTTTCTTTGGACCACGACTTTAACCACTCAGTCTCAAGCTTTTCATTTGGACCTTCATGACACAAGCACATGGTTAGGGACAGCTTGATTTAGCCGCTTAGGCCAGGATTTTATTCCTTTGGACCCTCGTATCCATTAATACTCAAAGCCTTGGATCATTTTTACCCTTGCCTTTAAGTTTAAAGGGTTATTGGCTTTTTCTGCTTGCTTTTTATTTTTCTTTCTCTCTTTTTTTTTTGCAAGCTTTGTGTTTTTCACTGCTCTTTCTTACTTCAAGAATCAATTTTATGATTTTTCAGATTATCAATAACATTTCTCTTGTTTTCATTATTCTTTCAAGAGCCAACAATTTTAACATTCATAAACTTCACTATAAAAATTATGAACTGTTCAAGCATACATTCAGAAAGCAAGAAGTATTGCCACCACATCAAAATAGTTAAACTAATTTCAAGATAAATTTCGAAACTATGCACTTCTTGTTCTTTTGCAAATAAAAACATTTTTTCATTTAAGAAAGGTAAGAGATTCATGGAATCATTCATAGCTTTAAGACATAGACTCTAAACACTAATAATCATGTAATAAAGATAAAAACAAGACAGACACTAAACATAAAAGCAGACAAATAACAATAAAAGAAAGGAAATTAAAGACATAAAAATAAACGACTCTAATACTAATACTCATGTAACTCTTAGAATAGGTCTCTAATAACAAAAGTTATCACAGAGTTAGGACTCAACAACCTTTATTTTAAGAGATACTTGCTCCTTCAATCTGTGGGACGTCTAGCTCTTCAAGGGGCAGCTTCTGGCGCTTTAGCTCCTGTATCTCACGCCCTTATTTCTCTTGTTCTTTGAGCAATTTACAGAGCATGCTGTTTTGATTCTGCTGCTCTTCTTTGAGTTGATACATAGCTTCTTGCAACTTGGTGACAGATGCTTCTAAGCGGGCCCAATATTCAAATTGAATAATTTCAGGGAGGAGCTCATGCGCCCTCCTCTTGATGGGGTTGTCTTGAACTTGAGGTCCATCCATCACCTTTTTTGGTGATTGGACGTTCAACTGGGATATTTTCATCCACACCCATCTTTACCCCCGCATCTTTACATAACAGACTAATCAAGCTTGGGTAAGCCAATTTAGCATCAGTGGATTCCTTGTTTGCGAATATGTAAATTTCACCAGGAATCAGCTGATGAATCTCTACTTCTTTTCTCAGCATAATACAATGAATCATCACTGCTCTCTTGATAGTGACTTCAAAACGGCTGCTGGTTGGGAGTATAGAACGCCCAATGAAATCCAGCCAACCTCTAGCAACTGGTTTGAGATCTCCTCTCTTTAGCTGGTTTGGGACACCTTTTGTATTAGTAATCCACTTGGTTCCAAGGAGGCATATGTCCTCTAGAACTTGATCTAGCCTTTTATCTTTGGCCATTCTCCTATTAAAGGATTCTGGATCATCTTGTAGTTGAGGAAGCTTGAGAACATCTCTCACTATGTCAAAGTGGAAGTAAATAATCTTCCCTTTGACCATAGTCTGAAAGGAGTGGAAGGCAGTTCCCTCTAATCTTTGCTTATCCGTCATCCACAGATTTGCATAGAATTCCTAGATCATGTTTCTTCCAACATGTATCTCAAGATTAGCCAGGACTTCCCAGCCCCTGTTTCAAATCTGCTCTTGGATCTCCGGGTATTCATCTTCTTTTAGATTCAACTTAACTTCTAGGATCACTGATCTTCTGCACACAATTTTGAAATAATGGTCTGCATGTTCTTTGGTGCAGAAATTCTCATGCATCCAAAGTGGTTTTAGATTGCTTTCTTTCTTGCCTCTTGAAGTGGTTTGTCTTCCTTTGGGAGCCATGAGATTCGTTTGTTTTAGCTCAGGGATCACGAAATCACACCAATTAGTTTCTCTGATGAATGTTAAA
Organism: Arachis ipaensis; assembly: GCF_059453495.1. Classification (NCBI taxonomy): domain Eukaryota; kingdom Viridiplantae; phylum Streptophyta; class Magnoliopsida; order Fabales; family Fabaceae; genus Arachis; species Arachis ipaensis. Next base: position 85,757,462 of record NC_142436.1, read on the forward strand.
ATTGTTGGCTATTGAAAGAATAATGAAAACAAGAGAAATGTTATTGATAATCTGAAAAATCATAAAATTGATTCTTGAAGTAAGAAAGAGCAGTGAAAAACACAAAGCTTGCAAAAAAAAAAGAGAGAAAGAAAAAGAAAAAGCAAGCAAAAAAAGCCAATAACCCTTAAAACCAAAAGGCAAGAGCAAATAAAAAGGATCCCAAGGCTTTGAGCATCAGTGGATAGGAGGGCCTAAAGGAATAAAATCCTGGTCTAAGCGGCTAAACCAAGCTGTCCCTAACCATGTGCTTGTGGCGTGTAGGTGTCAAGTGAAAACTTGAGACTGAGCGGTTAAAGTCAAGGTCCAAAGCAAAAACAAAGAGTGTGCTTAAGAACCCTGGACACCTCTAATTGGGGACTTTAGCAAAAGCTGAGTCACAATCTGAAAAGTTTCACCCAATTACGTGTCTGTGGCATTTATGTATCCGGTGGTAATACTGGAAAACAAAGTGCTTAGGGCCACGGCCAAGACTCATAAAGAAGCTGTGTTCAAAAATCATCATACTGAACTAGGAGAGTCAATAACACTATTCGAAATCTGAAGTTCCTATAGATGCCAATCATTCTGAACCTCAATGGATAAAGTGAGATGCCAAAACTATTCAAGAGGCAAAAAGCTATAAGTCCCGCTCATATGATTGAAGCTCTGTTTCATTTGATAGTTTGGAATTTATAGTATATTCTCTTCTTTTTATCCTATTTTGATTTTCAGTTGCTTGGGGACAAGCAACAATTTAAGTTTGGTGTTGTGATGAGCGGATAATTTATACGCTTTTTGGCATTGTTTTTAGTATGTTTTTAGTAGGATCTAGTTACTTTTAGGGATGTTTTCATTAGTTTTTATGTTAAATTCACATTTCTGGACTTTACTATGAGTTTGTGTGCTTTTCTGTGATTTCAGGTATTTTCTGGCTGAAATTGAGGGACTTGAGCAGAAATCAGATTCAGAGGTTGAAAAAGGACTGCTGATACTGTTGGATTCTGACCTCCCTGCACTCAAAGTGGATTTTCTGGAGCTACAGAACCCGAAATGGCGCGCTTCTAATTGCGTTGGAAAGTAGACATCCAGGGCTTTCCAGCAATATATAATAGTCCATACTTTGGCCAAGAATAAATGACGTAAACTGGCATTCAACGCCAGCCTTCTGCCCAAATCTGGCGTCCAGCGCCAGAAAAGGATCCAAAACCAGAGTTGAACGCCCAAACTGGCACAGAAACTGGCGTTCAACTCCACAAATGGCCTCTGCACGTGCAACACTCAGGCTCAGCCCAAACACACACCAAGTGGGCCCAGGAAGTGGATTTATGCATCAATTACTTACTCATGTAAACCCTAGTGACTAGTTTATTATAAATAGGACCTTTTACTATTGTATTAGGCATCTTTGGTCTCAGTTTTAATCCATTGTTCATCTTAGGAGACTATTGATCTCGTTTAGGGGGCTGGCCATCTCGGCCATGCCTGGACCTTCACTTATGTATTTTCATACGGTAGAGTTTCTACACTCCATAGATTAAGGTGTGGAGCTCTGCTGTTCCTCAAAGATTAATGCAAAGTACTACTGTTTTCTATTCAATTCTTCTTATTTCGCTTCTAAGATATCCATTCGCACCCAAGAACGTGATGAAGGTGATGATTATGTGTGACGCTCATCATCCTTCTCCTTTATGAACGCGTGCCTGACAAACACTTCTGTTCTACATGAAATAAGCTAGAACGAGTATCTCTTAGATCTCCTAACCAGAATCTTCGTGGCGTAAGCTAGAATGATGGCGGCATTCAAGAGAATCCGGAAAGTCTAAACCTTGTCTGTGGTATTCCGAGTTGGATTCAATGATTGAATGACTGTGACGAGCTCCTAACTCGCGATTGCAGGGCGTTAGTGACAGACGCAAAAGGATAGTAAATCCTATTCCAGCATGATCGAGAACCGACAGATGAATAGCCGTGCCGTGACAGGGTGCGTGAGCATATTATTCACTGAGAGGATAAGATGAAGCCATTGACAAAGGTGATGCCTCCAGACGATTAGCCGTGCCGTGACAGGGCATTGGATCATTTTCCCGTGAGATGACCGAAAGTAGCCGTTGACAATGGTGATGTATCACATAAAGCCAGCCATGGAAAGGAGTAAGACTGATTGGATGAAGATAGCAGGAAAGCAGAGGTTCAGAGGAACGAAAAGCATCTCCATTCGCTTATCTGAAATTCCTACCAATGATTTACATAAGTATCTCTATCCCTATTTTATTATATAATATTCGAAAACACCATTATCACTTTATATCTGCCTGACTGGGATTTACAAGGTGACCATAGCTTGCTTCATACCAACAATCTCCGTGGGATACGACCCTTACTCACGTAAGGTATTACTTGGACGACCCAGTGCACTTGTTGGTTAGTTGTATCGAAGTTGTGACAAATTATGAGTGTGTAATCACGATTACGCGCACCAAGTTGCTCACGTTGCCAGGGATTGTTCAAGCCTGGACATCACAATTTCGTGCACCAAGTTTTTGGCGCCGTTGCCGGGGATTGTTTGAGTTTGGACAACTGACGGTTCATCCTGTTGCTTAGATTAGGTAATTTTCTTTTTATTTTATTTTCAAAAATTTTTCAAAAATATTTCTAAAATTTTCTCATCTGTTTTCGAAAAAAATAAAATGTTTTCAAAAAATTTTTATTCAAAATTTTTAAGAATGAATTCTAGTGTTTCATGAAGCATGTTGAAGCCTGGCTGGCTGTAAAGCCATGTCCTATTCCTTTGGGAATGAGTATGTCAGGCGTGTCATGTCTTAATTACATGCTAAAGCTTGGCTGGCCATTGGCCATGTCTAGTGTTTTGGACCGGAGCTTTCATTGAAAGCTTGGCTGCCTAGTGAGCCATGTCTAATTCCTGGACTGAAGCTTTAGACTAAGAATGCAAGATTCCTGGAATTCATATTAAAAATTTTGGAATCCTTATTTTTCTTTTTCATATAATTTTCGAAAAAAAAAATCCAAAAAAATTAGAAAATCATAAAAATCAAAAATATTTTGTGTTTCTTGTTTGAGTCTTGAGTCATATCATAAGTTTGGTGTCAATTGCATGTGCATCTTGCATTTTTTGAAAATATCATGCATTCATAGTGTTCTTCATGATCTTCAAGTTGTTCTTGGTAAGTCTTCTTGTTTGATCTTGATGATTTTTTGTTTTGTGTCTTTTCATGTTTATCATATGCATTCTTGAATTCTTAGTGTCTAAGCATTAAAGAATTCTAAGTTTGGTGTCTTGCATGTTTTCTTTGCATTAAAAATTTTTCAAAAATATGTTCTTGATGTTCATCATGACATTCAAAGTGTTCTTGGTGTTCATCTTGACATTCATGCATTCTTGCATGCATTCATTATTTTGATCTAAAAATTTCATGCATTGCATATTTTTCATGTTTTTCATAAAAATTTCAAAAATAAAAAAAATATCTTTCCCTTTTTCTCTCATCAAATTCGAAAATTGAGTTGACTTTTTCAAAAATTTTTAAAAATCAAGTTGTTTCTTATGAGTCAAATCAAATTTTCAATTTGAAAATCTTATCTTTTTTCAAAATCTTTTTCAAAAATCAAATCTTTTTCAAAAATCTTTTTCTTATTTTTGTATTAAATTTTCGAAAATGACATAATCAATTAATGTTTTGATTCAAAAATTTCAAGATTGTTACTTGCTTGTTAAGAAAGATTCAAACTTTAAGTTCTAGAATCATATCTTGTGATTTCTTGTGAATCAAGTCATTAATTGAGATTTTAAAAATCAAATCTTTTTCAAAACTAATTTCAATCATATCTTTTCAAAAATATCTTCTTATCTTATCCTTTTCAAAAATATCTTTTCAAAATATCTTTTCTAACTTCCTAACTTCCTATCCTTTCAAAATTTGTTTCAACTAACTAACAAACTTTTTGTTTGTTTCTTAACTTTTTCAAAACTACCTAACTAACTCTCTCTCTCTCATTTTCGAAAATATCTCTCCCCTTTTTCAAAATTTCTTTTTTTTTAACTAACTATTATTTTAAATTTTAAATCCTGATTTTCGAAAAAAAAAATAATACTAACAATTTTCAAAAACCATTTTTCGAAAATCACTAACTCTTTTTCAAAATAATTTTCGAAAATTTTCCCTCCCCCATCTTATTCTATTTATTCATTCATATCCTAACATCTCATCTCACATCTCTTCCATCCTCACAGTTGTGTTTCTTCCATTATATTACATTCTTTGTCTCCCCCTCTTCTTCCACTCACACAGGGATCCCTATACTGTGGTATAAAGGATCTACTCTATATTATTATTATTATTTTTCTGTGCCTTCTTCTTTGTCATATGAGCAGGAGCAAGGATAAGAACATTCTTGTGGAAGCAGATCCAGAACCTGAAAGGACTCTGAAGAGAAAATTAAGAGAAGCTAAAATACAACAATCCAGAAATAACCTTTCAGAAATTTTCGAACAGGCAGAGGAGTTGGCAGCCGAAAATAATAATAATGTAAGGAAGATGCTTGGTGACTTTACTGCACCTAATTCCAATTTACATGGAAGAAGCATCTCCATTCCTGCCATTGGAGCAAACAACTTTGAGCTGAAACCTCAATTAGTTTCTCTGATGCAGCAGAACTGCAAGTTTCATGGACTTCCATCTGAAGATCCTTTTCAGTTCTTAACTGAATTCTTGCAGATATGTGATACTGTTAAGACTAATGGAGTAGATCCTGAAGTCTACAGGCTCATGCTTTTCCCTTTTGCTGTAAGAGACAGAGCTAGATTATGGTTGGATTCTCAACCCAAAGACAGCCTGAACTCTTGGGATAAGCTGGTCACGGCTTTCTTAGCCAAGTACTTTCCTCCTCAAAAGCTGAGCAAGCTTAGAGCTGATGTTCAAACCTTCAGACAGAAAGAAGGTGAATCCCTCTATGAAGCTTGGGAAAGATACAAACAGTTGACCAAAAAGTGTCCTTCTGACATGCTTTCAGAATGGACCATCCTGGATATATTCTATGATGGTTTATTTGAGCTATCAAAGATGTCACTGGACACTTCTGCAGGTGGATCCATTCACCTAAAGAAAACACCTGCAGAAGCTCAAGAACTCATTGACATGGTTGCTAATAACCAGTTCATGTACACTTCTGAAAGGAATCCTGTGAGTAATGGGACGCCTATGAAGAAGGGAGTTCTTGAGGTTGATACTCTGAATGCCATATTGGCTCAGAATAAAATATTGACTCAACAAGTCAATATGATCTCGCAGAGTCTGCATGGAATGCACGCTGCATCCAACAGTACTCAAGAGGCATCTTCTGAAGAAGAAGCTTATGATCCTGAGAACCCTGCAATAACAGAGGTAAATTACTTAGGTGAACATTATGGAAACACCTATAACTCAACATGGAGAAATCATCCAAATTTCTCATGGAAGGATCAAAAGCCCCAACAAGGCTTTAATAATGATGGAAGAAACAGGTTTAACAATAATAAACCTTTTCCATCATCCACTCAGCAACAGACAGAGAACTCTGAACAGAATGCTTCTAATTTAGCAAATCTAGTCTCTGATCTATCCAAGGCCACTGTGAGTTTCATGAATGAAACAAGGTCTTCCATTAGAAATTTGGAAGCACAAGTGGGCTAGCTGAGTAAAAGGATCACTGAAATCCCTCCTAGTACTCTCCCAAGCAATACAGAAGAGAACCCAAAAGGAGAGTGCAAGGCCATTGACATAAGCACCATGGCCGAACCTGTATGGGAAGGAGAGGACGTGAATCCCAAGGAGGAAGACCTCCTGGGACGTCCAGTGATCAATAAGGAGCTTCCCTCTGAGGAATCAAAGGACTCTGAGGCTCATCTAGAGACCATAGAGATTCCATTGAACCTCCTTATGCCCTTCATGAGCTCTGATGAGTATTCCTCTTCTGAAGAGAATGAGGATGTTACTGAAGAGCAAACTGCCAAGTTTCTTGGTGCAATCATGAAGCTGAATGCCAAATTATTTGGCATTGATACTTGGGAAGTTGAACCTCCCTTGTTCATCAATGAACTAAGAGATCTGGATCAACTGACATTGCCTCAGAAGAGACAGGATCCTGGAAAGTTCATAATATCCTGTACCATAGGCACTATGATCTTTAAGGCTCTGTGTGACCTTGGTTCAGGAATAAACCTCATGCCCCTCTCTGTAATAGAGAAACTGGGAATCTATGGGGTGCAAGCTGCTAAAATCTCATTAGAGATGGCAGACAGTTCAAGAAAACAGGCTTATGGACAAGTAGAGGACGTTTTAGTAAAGGTTGAGGGCCTTTACATCCCTGCTGATTTCATAGTCCTGGATACTGGAAAGGAAGAGGATGAATCCATCATCCTAGGAAGACCTTTCCTGGCCACAGCAAGAGCTGTGATTGATGTTGACAGAGGTGAAATAGTCCTTCAATGGAATGAGAACTCCCTTGTATTCAAAACTCAAAGATCTCCCTCTGCAACCATGGAGAGGAAGCTTGAAAAGCTTCTCTCAAAGCAGAGTCAACCAGAGCCCCCACAGTCAAACTCTAAGTTTGGTGTTGGGAGGCCACAACCAAACTCTAAGTTTGGTGTTGAACTCCCATATCCAAACTCTAAGTTTGGTGTTGGAGAGTCTCAACAAAGCTCTGCACATCTGTGAGGCTCCATGAGAGCCCACTGTCAAGCTATTGACATTAAAGAAGCGCTTGTTGGGAGGCAACCCAATGTTTATCTAATTCTTATTTTTATTGTTTTTCATGTTTTCTTAGGTTCATGATCATGTGGAGTCACAAAATAAATATAAAAATTGAAAACGGAATCAAAAACAGCAGAAGAAAAAGCACACCCTGGAGGAGCATCTGCCTGGCGTTCAAACGCCAGAACAGAGCATGGTTCTGGCGCTGAACGCCCAAAATGGGCAACATCCTGGCGCTGAACGCCCAGAACAAGCATGGTTCTGGCGTTCAACGCCAGAAATGGCAGCAAATGGGCGTTGAACGCCCAAAATGGGCACCAACCTGGCGCTGAACGCCCAGAGTTGTGTGCAAAGGCATTTTATATGCCTAATTTGGTGCAGGGATGTAAATGCCTTGACACCTCAGGATCTGTGGACCCCACAGGATCATCCCAGGATCTGTGGACCCCACAGGATCCCCACCTACCTCATCATCTCTCTTCCCATTCATGATCATCCCTTCTGTTTTCCATTTACCACTCACATCCATACAACCACTACCTTCAAAATTCAACATCTTTCTCCCACCCATATGGCCGAATACACACATCCATCCATCTCCTCCATATCTTCTTCTTCTTCTTCTATTCTTTCTTCTTTTGCTCGAGGGCGAGCAACATTCTAAGTTTGGTGTGGTAAAAAGCATAGCTTTTTTGTTTTTCTCCATAACCATTGATAGCACCTAAGGCCAGAGAGGCCTCTAGAAAGAGGAAAGGAAAGACAAAAGCTTCCATCAAGGGTCTATAGCTCAGTGGTAGAACATTTGACTGCAAATCAAGAGATCCCTGAGATACCTCAGGGGATACATTTTCTTCCACACAATTATTGGAAGCAACTAAGGGTGGAACATCAAGAGCACTCCATCATCCTTCATGAAATCAGAGAAGATCTAAAAGCAATGAAGGAGGAGCAGCAAAGACAAGGAAGAGACATAGAAGAGCTCAAGGACATCACTAAGGTGGATTCATTCCTTGTTCTTACTTTCTCTGTTTTTCGTTTTCTATGTTATGTGCTTATCTATGTTTGTGTCTTCATTACATGATCATTAGTAGTAGTGACTTTGTCCTAAAGTTATAAATGTCCTATGAATCCATCATCTCTCTTAAATGAAAAATGTTTTAATTCAAAAGAACAAGAAGTACATGAGTTTCGAATTTATCCTTGAACTTAGCTTAATTATATTGATGTGGTGACAATGCTTCTTGTTTTCTGAATGTATGCTTGAACAGTGCATATATCTTTTGAAGTTGTTGTTTAAAAATGTTAAATATGTTGGCTCTTGAAAGAATGATGACTAGGAGACATGTTATTTGATAATCTGAAAAATCATAAAAATGATTCTTGAAGCAAGAAAAAGCAGCAAAGAACAAAGCTTGCAAAAAAAATAAATAAATAAATAAATAAATAATTAGAAAGAAAAAGAAAAAGCAAGCAGAAAAAGCCAATAACCCTTAAAACCAAAAGGCAAGGGCAAATAAAAAGGATCCCAAGGCTTTGAGCATCAGTGGATAGGAGGGCCTAAAGGAATAAAATCCTGGTCTAAGCGGCTAAACCAAGCTGTCCCTAACCATGTGCTTGTGGCGTGTAGGTGTCAAGTGAAAACTTGAGACTGAGCAGTTAAAGTCAAGGTCCAAAGCAAAAACAAAGAGTGTGCTTAAGAACCCTGGACACCTCTAATTGGGGACTTTAGCAAAAGCTGAGTCACAATCTGAAAAGGTTCACCCAATTACGTGTCTGTGGCATTTATGTATCCGGTGGTAATACTGGAAAACAAAGTGCTTAGGGCCACGGCCAAGACTCATAAAGAAGCTGTGTTCAAAAATCATCATACTGAACTAGGAGAGTCAATAACACTATCCGAAATCTGAAGTTCCTATAGATGCCAATCATTCTGAACCTCAATGGATAAAGTGAGATGCCAAAACTATTCAAGAGGCAAAAAGCTATAAGTCCCGCTCATATGATTGAAGCTCTGTTTCATTTGATAGTTTGGAATTTATAGTATATTCTCTTCTTTTTATCCTATTTTGATTTTCAGTTGCTTGGGGACAAGCAACAATTTAAGTTTGGTGTTGTGATGAGCGGATAATTTATACGCTTTTTGGCATTGTTTTTAGTATGTTTTTAGTAGGATCTAGTTACTTTTAGGGATGTTTTCATTAGTTTTTATGTTAAATTCACATTTCTGGACTTTACTATGAGTTTGTGTGTTTTTCTGTGATTTCAGGTATTTTCTGGCTGAAATTGAGGGACTTGAGCAGAAATCAAATTCAGAGGTTGAAAAAGGACTGCTGATACTGTTGGATTCTGACCTCCCTGCACTCAAAGTGGATTTTCTGGAGCTACAGAACCCGAAATGGCGCGCTTCTAATTGCGTTGGAAAGTAGACATCCAGGGCTTTCCAGCAATATATAATAGTCCATACTTTGGCGAAGAATAAATGACGTAAACTGGCGTTCAACGCCAGCCTTCTGCCCAAATCTGGCGTCCAGCGCCAGAAAAGGATCCAAAACCAGAGTTGAACGCCCAAACTGGCACAGAAACTGGCGTTCAACTCCACAAATGGCCTCTGCACGTGCAACACTCAGGCTCAGCCCAAACACACACCAAGTGGGCCCAGGAAGTGGATTTATGCATCAATTACTTACTCATGTAAACCCTAGTGACTAGTTTATTATAAATAGGACCTTTTACTATTGTATTAGGCATCTTTGGTCTCAGTTTTAATCCATTGTTCATCTTAGGAGACTATTGATCTCGTTTAGGGGGCTGGCCATCTCGGCCATACCTGGACCTTCACTTATGTATTTTCACACGGTAGAGTTTCTACACTCCATAGATTAAGGTGTGGAGCTCTGCTGTTCCTCAAAAATTAATGCAAAGTACTACTGTTTTCTATTCAATTCTTCTTATTTCACTTCTAAGATATCCATTCGCACCCAAGAACGTGATGAAGGTGATGATTATGTGTGACGCTCATCATCCTTCTCCTTTATGAACGCGTGCCTGACAAACACTTCTGTTCTACATGAAATAAGCTAGAATGAGTATCTCTTAGATCTCCTAACCAGAATCTTCGTGGCGTAAGCTAGAATGATGGCGGCATTCAAGAGAATCCGGAAAGTCTAAACCTTGTCTGTGGTATTCCGAGTAGGATTCAATGATTGAATGACTGTGACGATCTCCTAACTCGCGATTGCAGGGCGTTAGTGACAGACGCAAAAGGATAGTAAATCCTATTCCAGCATGATCGAGAACCGACAGATGAATAGCCGTGCCGTGACAGGGTGCGTGAGCATATTATTCACTGAGAGGATAAGATGAAGCCATTGACAAAGGTGATGCCTCCAGACGATTAGCCGTGCCGTGACAGGGCATTGGATCATTTTCCCGAGAGATGACCGAAAGTAGCCGTTGACAATGGTGATGTATCACATAAAACCAGCCATGGAAAGGAGTAAGACTGATTGGATGAAGATAGCAGGAAAGCAGAGGTTCAGAGGAACGAAAAGCATCTCCATTCGCTTATCTGAAATTCCTACCAATGATTTACATAAGTATCTCTATCCCTATTTTATTATATAATATTCGAAAACACCATTATCACTTTATATCTGCCTGACTGAGATTTACAAGGTGACCATAGCTTGCTTCATACCAACAATCTCCGTGGGATTCGACCCTTACTCACGTAAGGTATTACTTGGACGACCCAGTGCACTTGCTGGTTAGTTGTATCGAAGTTGTGACAAATTATGAGTGTGTAATCACGATTACGCGCACCAAGTTGCTCACGTTGCCAGGGATTGTTCGAGCCTGGACATCATAATTTCGTGCACCACCCCTTTACTGGCGTTTTGATGCTAGTGAGCTCTTTTCCTCTGTGATTCTTCTGCTTTATGTTCTAAACCTCCATTTTCCTGACTTATTCACTGAAATGTATTAACTAACATGAATAATAAAATTAAATAAACTCATATAATTGTTATAAACATCTAATTTTTTATAATGGCTGGGTTGCCTCCCAGCAAGCGCTTCTTTACTGTTTTTAGCTGGACTTTTACTGAGCTTTTAATTTAGTCTCAGTTTTGAGCACTCTTGCTCAACATTGCTTTCAAGATAATATTTGACTCTCTGTCCATTAATAATGAACTTTTTGTCAGAGTCAATTTCCTGAAGCTCTACATATCCATATGGTGACACACTTGTAATCACATATGGTCCCTTCCACCGGGATTTTAATTTCCCAGGGAACAATCTGAGCCTAGAGTTAAACAGCAGAACCTTCTGTCCTGGCTCAAAGATTCTAGATGACAGCTTTCTGTCATGCCACCTTTTTGCTTTCTCTTTGTAAATTTGAGCATTTTCGAAAGCATTGAGTCTGAACTCCTCCAGCTCATTCAACTGGAGTAATCTTTTCTCTCCAGCTACCTTAGCATCAAGGTTTAGGAATCTGGTTGCCCAACAGGCTTTGTGTTCCAGTTTCACTGGCAGATGATAGGCTTTTCCATACACAAGCTGGTATGGAGAGGTCCCTATAGGAGTCTTCAATGCGGTTCTGTATGCCCACAGAGCATCATCCAGACTTCTTGCCCAATTCCTTCTACGGATACTTACAGTCCGTTCCAGGATTTGTTTTAGTTCTCTATTTGAGACTTCAGCCTGCCCATTTGTTTGTGGATGATATGGAGTTGCCACTTTGTGGTTAATTCCATATCGGATCATAGCAGAGTCAAGCTGTTTATTATAGAAATGAGTGCCGCCATCACTGATCAGTACCCTAGGGACACCAAATCTGTTGAAAATATGCTTTTGAAGGAACTTCATCACTATCTTAGTATCATTAGTGGGTGTTGCAATTGCCTCTACCCATTTAGATACATAGTCTACTGCCACCAGAATATAAGTGTTTGAATATGATGGTGGAAAAGGCCCCATGAAGTCAATACCCCATACATCAAACAACTCAATCTCTAAGATCCCTTGCCGAGGCATGGCATAATCGTGAGGTAGATTACCAGCTCTCTGGCAACTGTCACAGTTACGTACAAACTCTCGAGAGTCTCTATAGAGAGTAGGCCAGTAGAAGCCACATTGGAGGACCTTTGTGGCTATTCGCTCACCTCCGAAATGTCTTCCATATTGTGATCCATGGCAATGCCATAGGATCTTCTGTGCCTCTTCTCTAGGCACACATCTACAGATTATTCCGTCTGCACATCTCTTTAAGAGATATGGTTCATCCCACAGGTAGTACTTTGCATCAGAAACCAATTTTTTCGTTTGCTGCTTACTGTACTCTTTGGGTATGAATCTCACAGCTTTATAGTTTACAATGTCTGCAAACCATGGTGCTTCCTGAATGGCAAAGAGTTTCTCATCCGAAAAGGTTTCAGAGATCTCAGTAGGGGGGAGGGACGCTCCTGCTACTGGTTCTATCCGGGACAAGTGATCAGCTACTTGGTTCTCTGTCCCTTTTCTGTCTCTTATTTCTATATCAAACTCTTGCAGAAGCAACACCCATCTTATGAGTCTGGGTTTTGAATCCTGCTTTGTGAGGAGATATTTTAGAGCAGCATGGTCAGTGTACACAATCACTTTTGATGCCACTAAATAAGATCTGAACTTGTCAATGGCATAAACCACTGCAAGCAACTCCTTTTCTGTGGTTGTGTAATTCCTCTGCGCATTATTTAAAATACGGCTAGCATAATAAATGACATGCAGAAGCTTTTCATGCCTATGTCCCAATACTGCACCAATGGCATAGTCACTGGCATCACACATTAGTTCAAATGGTAATGTCCAATCTGGTGCAGAAATGACTGGTGCTGTGACCAGCTTAGCTTTCAGAGTCTCAAACACCTGCAAACACTCTAAGTCAAAGACAAATGGTGTATCAGTAGCTAGCAGATTGCTTAGAGGTTTTGCAATTTTTGAAAAATCCTTTATAAACCTCCTATAGAATCCTGCATGCCCCAGAAAGCTTCTGATTGCCTTAACATTGGCAGGTGGTGGTAATTTTTCAATTACCTCTACCTTAGCTTGATCCACCTCTATTCCCTTGTTCAAAATTTTGTGTCCAAGGACAATTCCTTCAGTCACCATAAAGTGACATTTCTCCCAGTTTAAAATCAGGTTAGTCTCTTGGCACCTTTTTAAAACAAGTGCTAGATGGTCAAGACAGGAGCTGAATGAGTCTCCAAATACTGAGAAGTCATCCATGAAGACTTCCAGAAATTTCTCTACCATAGCAGAGAATATAGAGAGCATGCACCTCTGAAAGGTTGCAGGTGCATTGCACAGACCAAATGGCATCCTTCTGTAGGCAAATACTCCATATGGACATGTGAATGCTGTTTTCTCTTGGTCCTGAGGATCTACTACAATTTGGTTGTAACCTGAATAGCCATCCAAAAAGTAGTAGTATTCATGGCCTGTTAGTCTCTCTAGCATCTGGTCTATGAATGGTAAAGGAAAATGATCCTTCTTGGTGGCTGTATTGAGCCTTCTGTAGTCAATACATATACGCCACCCTGTAACTGTTCTTGTAGGAACCAGTTCATTCTTTTCATTATGAACCACTGTCATGCCTCCCTTCTTGGGGATAACTTGGACAGGACTCACCCAGGGGCTATCAGAAATAGGATAAATAATCCCAGCCTCTAGTAACTTAGTGACCTCTTTCTGCACCACCTCCTTCATGGCTGGATTCAGCCGTCTCTGTGGTTGAACCACTGGCTTAGCATCATCCTCCAATAGGATCTTGTGCATGTATTTGGCTGGGCTAATGCCCTTAAGATCACTTATAGACCACCCAAGAGCAGTCTTGTGTGTCCTTAGCACCTGAATTAGTGTTTTCTCTTCCTGTGGCTCTAAAGCAGCGCTTATGATTACCGAAAAAAGTGTCATCTTCTTCCAGAAATACATATTTCAGGGATAGTGGTAGTGGTTTGAGCTTTGATTTAGGAGGCTTCTCCTCTTCCTGAAGAGTTTTCAGAGGTTCTTCTATTTTCTCTGGTTCCTCCAGATCAGGCTGAACATCTTTAAAAATGTCCTCTAGCTCTGATTTGAGACTCTCAGTCATATTGACCTCTTCCACCAGGGAGTCAATATTATCATCGCTTATGCAGTATTTTGATGTGTCTGGATGCTGCATAGCTTTGACAGCATTCAACTTGAACTCAACCTCATTGACTCTCAGGGTTATCTCCCCTTTTTGGATGTCAATGAGGGTTCGTCCAGTTGCTAGGAATGGTCTTCCTAGAATGAGAGTTGCACTCTTGTGCTCCTCCATTTCCAGCACTACAAAGTCAGTGGGAAAGGCAAATGGCCCAACCTTGACAATCATGTCCTCAATTACGCCTGATGGAATCTTAATAGAACCATCAGCAAGTTGGAGGCATATCCGGGTTGGTTTAACTTCATCAGTCAAACCAAGCTTTTTGATAGTGGATGCATGTATTAGGTTGATACTTGCCCCAAGATCACTTAGAGCTGTCTTGGTACAAGCATCCTCTAATGTGCATGGTATCATAAAGCTTCCGGGATCTTTAAGCTTCTCTGGTAAGCTTTTCAGAATGACTGCACTGCATTCTTCAATGAGGAAAACTTTATCAGTTTATCTCCAGTCCTTCTTATGACTTAAGATTTCTTTCATGAACTTAGCATAAGAGGGTATTTGCTCAAGTGCCTCTGCAAACGGAATCTTTATTTCAAGAGTCCTGAGATAGTCTGCAAAGCGGGCAAATTGTTTATCCTGTTCTGTTTGGCGGAATTTCTGAGGATAAGGCATCTTGGATTTATATTCTTCAACCTTAGTTGCTGCAGATTTACTTCTTACCGAAGTGGTTGGAGAAGCCTGCCTAAGGGGGTTATTATCAGCACTTGCAAGTGTCTGATCCCCCATTGGCGTTTGAACGCCAGAATTGGGTGCAGCATGGGCGTTTAACACCAGATTGCCACCCTTTTCTGGCGTTTGGACGCCAGAATTGGCCAACCACTGGGCGTTTAACGCCAATTTTTCACCCTTTTCTGGCGTTTGAACGCCAGAATATTCCTCTCTGGGCTCTTACTATCCTCATAGGGATTTTGGGTAGTGGCTTGGTCATCCTCTGTCAGTTCCTTTCTTGGCTTTCTGCTGCCTTGAATTGAGACATTCAATGTCTTCCCACTCCTTAAATGAACAGCTTGGCATTCTTCTATTATCTGTTTAGATAATTGTTGTCTTGTCTGATTCAATTATTTTTCCATATTCTGGTTAGCATCTTTGGTTTCTTGTAGCATCTCTTTAAATTCTGCTAACTGTTTTGTTATAGAAAATAGTTGCTGATTGAGTTCAATAATTTGTTCTGGAGGACTAAGTTCAGTGGATATTGCCTCAGCCTCTTCCTTCACTGAGGTCTCACTACTTGAGTACAGGTGCTGATTTCTGGCAACTATATCAATGAGCTCTTGAGCCTCTTCAATTATTTTTCTCATATATATAGATCCACCAGTTGAGTGGTCTAGAGACATCTGGGCCTTTTCTATAAGTCCATAGTAAAAAATGTCTAACTGCACCCATTCTGAAAATATTTCAGAGGGGCATTTTCTTAGCATCTCTCTGTACCTCTCCCAGACATTATAAAGAGATTCATTATCCTCTTGTTTAAAGCCTTGGATGTCTAGCCTTAGCTGTGTCATCCTTTTTGGAGGAAAATATTGATTCAGGAATTTGTCTGATAACTGTTTCCATGTTCTTATACTTGCTGTGGGTTGGTTATTTAACCACCTCTTAGCTTGATCTTTTACAGCAAATGGAAACAATAATAATCTGTAGACATCCTGATCTACTTTCTTATCACGTACTGTATCAGCAATTTGTAAGAACTGTGCTAGAAACTCAGTAGGTTCTTCCTGTGGAAGACCAGAATACTAGCAATTTTGCTGCACCATGATAATGAGCTGAGGGTTTAGCTCAAAACTGCTGGCTCTGATGGGGGGTATACAAATACTACTCCCATAGGAAGCATTAGTGGGGTTAGCATATGACCCCAGAGTCCTTCTGGACTGTTCATTTCCACTTAAGTCCATAATGAACCTCTCTTGTTTCTGTACACACAGTTAACAAGGAAATGAAAAGATGTGTGTCTCTATGTCAGGATATAGAGCACTGGTATTGGAAGAAGGATTATGTTTTGAAAAATAAAAATAGAATAAAAGAAAAATTAAAATATTTTTATTTTTCTTTTATTTATTTAATGCTAATTTGAAATTAAAGAAATTAAAATAAAGTAAATGGGAAAAATGGTTTAAGTTTCAAAAATTAAAAGAAAAGAAATAAAGGAAATTAGAAAACTAAATTAATTAATTAATTAAAAAAGTTTGAAAAATTATGGGTGAGGATTTTCGAAAAATGAAGAGAGAGAAAGTGGTTAGGAAGTTTTAAAAAAGATATATCTTAAAATTAAATATACTTGTAAGAAAATAAATAAATAAAAGAAAAGATTTGAAAAAGATATGATTTTAGAATTTTAAAGATTGAAATTTTCTTAACAAGAAAACACCAAACTTAAAATTTTTCAATCAAAATAATAAAACAGGACAAGTAATTCGAAAATTATAAAAAAAAAAAAGAAAAAGATTTTGAAAAATTTTATAAAAGATTTTTTGAAAAATAAAAAAAAAAGAAAATTGAAAAAGAATTTGTTTTGAAAAAGATTTAAAAAGATAAATTTTTAAAATTGAAATTTTAACTTGACTAATAAGAAACTACCAAATTTTAAAAATTTTGACTAAGTCAACCTAAGGAATTCGAAAATGATGAGTAAATAAAGAAAAAGATATTTTTTTGAATTTAATGAGGAGAGAGAAAAATAATGAAATGACACCAAACTTAGAATATTTAGATCAAAACAAAGAAAACAAACGAGAAAACTTTGAATGTCAAGATGAACACCAAGAACACTTTGAAGATCAAGATGAACACCAAGAATAAATTTTAGAAATCTTTAAGAAAATAAAAACACAAAGGACACCAAACTTAAAGATTTTTATACTTTGGACACTAATAATTCGAAAATGCACAAGAAAAATAAGGAAAGACACAAAACAAGAAAAACTAAAGATCTAACAAGGAAAATAAACAAGAGCAACTTGAAGATCAAGAAAGAACAAGGAACATAAAACTCGAAAATATAAAGAACAAAAAGAACATATAATTTGAAAAATTGAAGGAAAATAAAAACATGCAATTGACACCAAACTTAAAACATGAAACTAAACTCAAACAGAAGACTCAATTATTAGTTTATTGGTTTTTGTCTATTTATTAAAAATTTTTGAAAAAAAAAAGAAATCTAGAAAAAGGAAACAAGGATTTTAAAATTTTAACAAAAACAATAATAAAAGACTCAATTTTAGTGACTCTAAACCAAAAAGATAAATTTTTCCTAATCTAAGTAACAAGATGAACCGTCAGTTGTTCAAACTCGAACAATCCCCGGCAACGGCGCCAAAAACTTGGTGCACGGAATTGCAATCACACCTTTGCAACTCCGCACAACTAACCAGTAAGTGCACTGGGTCGTCCAAGTAATACCTTACGTGAGTAAGGGTCGATCCGACGGAGATTGTCGGGTTGAAGCAAGCTATGGTTATCTTGTAAATCTTAGTCAGGAGATTAATGATAAAAATGATTTTGTTTATGAAAAGTAAATAACATGAAATAAATGGTACTTGTGATTCAGTAATGAGGAACAGGTTGAGGTTCCGGAGATGCTCTGTCGTCTGAATCTCTGCTTTCCTACTGTCTTCTTCTCCAAGCACACATGGCTTCCTTCAATGGCAAGTTGTATGTTGTGGATCACCATTGTCAATGGCTACCATCCGTCCTCTCAGATGAAAAATACCAGGCACGGTTTCTGTACGGCTAATCAATTGTCGGATCTCTCGTCTCGGATGAAAAATACCAGGTACAGCTACCGCATAGCTAATCATCTGTCGGTTCTCACTTGTGTCAGAATAGGATCTCTCTATCCTTTTGCACACTGTCACTGTGCCCAACATTCGTGAGTTTGAAGCTCGTCACAGTCATCCTGTTCCAGATCCTACTCGGAATACCACATACAAGGTTTAGACTTTCCGGATCTCAGGAATGTTGCCAATTGGTTCTAGCCTCTACCACGAAGGTTCTAATCCCACTGACTCGGTCCGTGGATTAGAGACCCAAGAGATACGCACTCAAGCTGTCGCCCAATGACTACGTTGAGCTCAGGTAGAATAGGAGTGGTTGTCAAGCACGCGTTCATAAGTTTGAGAGTGATGATGAGTGTCACGGATCATCATATTCTCTATATTGAAGTACGAGTGAGTATCTTAGAACAGAATCAAGCGTGATTGAATAGAAAACAATAGTAATTGCATTAATGCATTGAGACACAGCAGAGCTCCTCACCCCCACCTATGGGGTTTAGAGACTCATGCCGTAGAAAATACAATATGAGATGTAAAATTTCATGAGTTACAAAATGAATCTCTAAAAGTAGTTTTTATACTAAACTAGTAACTTAGGTTTACAGAAAATGAGTAACTAAGTGCAGATAGTGTAGAAATCCACTTCCGGGGCCCACTTGGTGTGTGATTGGGCTGAGCATTGAAGCTTTCACGTGCATAGGCCATTCTTGGAGTTAAACGCCAGCTTTGGTGCCAGTTTGGGCGTTTAACTCCAATTCTGGTGCCAGTTCTGGCGTTTTACGCCAGAAAAGGGTCTCTGGCTGGCATTGAACGCCAGTTTGGGCCATTAAATCTCGGGCAAAGTATGGACTATCATATATTTTTGCAAAGCCCAAGATGTCCACTTTTCAACGCAATTAAGAGCGTGCCAATTGGGCTTCTGTAGCTCCAGAAAATCCACTTCGAGTACAGGAGGGTCAGAATCCAACAACATCTGCAGTCCTTTCTCAGCCTCTGAATCAGATTTTTGCTCAGGTCCCTCAATTTTAGCCAGAAAATACCTGAAATTACAGAAAAATACACAAACTCATAGTAAAGTCCAGAAATATGATTTTTTCATAAAAACTAATAAAAATATAATAAAAAGTAACTAAAACATACTAAAAATTACCTAAAAATAATGCCAAAATGGGTATAAATTATCCGCTCATCAGCTAGTAATCTGGGGATTGCGTGCTCGCCCACCCTTACGATCAGAAAGAATGTAGGTAGGACAAAACCACATTCTCACATCTCCACCGGAACACTAAGTAAGCGGAACAAAACCTCCGTCCTTGCCAATCAATAGTCATCATTAACCAAAACCATCATAATTAAATTCATAATCATAATCATCATTAATCATATCATCAATAACATAAACATCATCCCCAACCATAATCTCTCACGTATATCTCATTTTAGTCATAAGCCTCGACTCAAATATTATTTTCTATCAATAATCACATAATAACACAATTCACATCATAACCATCAACGCAACTCCATTTCTACTTCGTACACTTTAATGTCCACTGAAGAACCGAAGATTGATGGTTCAAAGGTTATAAAAACTCTCGTTGCAAGTATAGTTACTAAACCAAGCAATCAACCTTTCTTACAAACGTTTTGGGTGTCACAAGTAACAAACCCCTTTTAAAAATTGTTAACCGAGTATTCAAACCTCGGGTCGTCTTCTCAAGGAACTACAAGGAAGTATGTTCTTATTACTGGCTATAAAGGTTGTAATCGGGGTTTAGAAGGTGAGAAGCAAGTGATTTAAATGACAAGTAAAGTAGGTGGCAATTGAAATAAATAAACACTGTAAAGCAACTTTTGGCAAGGTAAGAGAAATTGGAAGTCCAACTTGGTTATCTCCCTCAACAATAATGAAAGTTGAATATAAATTCCACTTAGTTAACCTTTACTAAAGTAAAGGAAAGTCAAGGGACTAATTAGTTTGACCTTCGAATCCTATGTATTTTCCTAAGAAAAAGTTGGGATTATTGAAGTTCAGTTCAATTAGCAAGATAACGATTATCAATTATGCTGAGTTTAATAATGTTGAGTTACTGATTTCTTAACCAAGATCAAAAGGGAAAAAGTAAAATTGTTGGAATAAAAATGTCCTTAGATGGGAAGAAATGGTAACACAAATTAAGGAGAAAGCAATCAATAACTGAAATACCTCAAATAATCATTAATTCAAATCATAACATGGGAAGGATTCATAAGTCAAGTTGGCAACATTTATAGGTACGAATAAAAGCATTAAAGTAAATATTAAACCTGGATCGAGAGTCACTCTTACAAACTAAGAGAAGTCCTAAATCCTAATCCTAATCCTAAGAGGGAGAGGAGAGAACCTCTCTCAAACTAAAACTAAATCATGGAAAGTGAAAATTGGCGAGCTCTCCCTCTGAATGGATGCGTTCCCCCACTTCATAACCTCTGGTCTACGCCTTCTGGACTTGGATTTGGGCTAAAAAGGGCTTCAGAATTCGCTATGAGCGTTTTCTGCAATTTCTGGTGCGTGGCCTCTGTCACACGTCCGCGTGGGTCACGCGGTCACGTCATTCGGAGCATTTCCTTGCCACGCGGTCACGTCAGTCATGCGACCGCGTCATGTGCGTTCTGCTTAAGGCGCACGGTCGCGTCAGTCATGGGCCGCGTCCATGCGATCACGTGGATGCCAGTTTCTTCAGAAGCTCCGTTTGGTGCTTTCCTTCCATTTTTGTATGTTTCCTTTCCATCCTTTAAGTCATTCCTACCTTAGAAGATCTGAAACTACTCAACACACTAATCACGGCATCGAATGGAAATAAAGGTAATTAAAATAATTAATATTAAAGCATAGAAAACATGTTTTTCACATACATTACATAATAAGGAAGGGAAAGTAAAACCATGCAATTAATATGAATAAGTGGGTGAAGGATTGAATAAATCACTCAAATTAAGCACAAAATATATCATAAAATATGGGTTTATCATCCACCAGGTTAGGCTTAGGCCGTTACATATGGCTTGCGGGTATGAGGTGTCTAATACGATACCTTAGACTCGAAGTCAAGGTTGCAAATTAATTTAAATACGATGTTATCTTCTATAAACAATCTCACCCTAACCCAAACACATCATCTATTTTTCATTTAATCCCATCACATCATTGTTTAATTATTCACTTTAGGGGCTAACAAACCAAGCTTTTATAATCCTCAAGTTCAACTTAGAATAGACCTAAAGACCCTTAACATTTATCTTATAATTCTTAAAAATCACACTTTTATTATCACATTCTTTAAATAACTCTCTTTCTCTAAACTCTTAGGCTTAATTGTATTAAAACCTCATACTCACACTTCTTATTCCCAAATCCTTGAGTTGATAATTAATTAATTTTTTAAATATTTAATTAAATAAATCTCTTTTCAAGTTAACTTTAATTACTTATTTATTTTTTTCGTTGTTAATCAAGTAAGTTTAACTCACCAATCAATTTTACCAAATCAATCACAACCATAAAAACTCATTTTTATTAAACCAAGTTTCCAAACTAACTTCAATTCCACTTTAAGTTCATTTTTAATTATCCATTACTTTAAATTCAATAAAAATCCTCAAAATATAACTCCTTAATTAGAATTAATTAAATTAAAATCCAAGAGAAAATCTCTAGTCTTTATGAAAGAGACAATAATTCTTCTCATTCTTGTTATTCAATTTCGTTTAAAATTTTATAAATATTTTGGCAGAATCTCCCCTAAAACTCAAATTTTTCTACCCTTCAAAGGTTCCATCCAAACCAAACATCTCTCAAATCCTTCTCAATCTTTCCAATACCAAAGAATTTCTCAACATATACAAACCAAATTTCTAATATCAGTGTATTTATTTTCTTATCTTAATTTATCTTTAAGTAATTAAATTTTTACACATTAGGACAACAAATAATTTGTCCAAATACTAATCTGCTCACGAAGAGGGTTTAAGCATTGTTACTAATTAATTTTATTATTAGAGCATTTAATCCTTTTTTAAACTGTTATCAACTTTATTCAATTACAAAAAAAATCATAAATTATCAAAGCTTAATTAATCAAACTTTGATAAAGATAAGCAAGCCATAAAACAATCATCAACTCAAATGCACATATTTTCTAAACTTTCAAAGCATTCCGAATTTGCAAAACAAACATCTCCTACCTCGATTAGCCGAAACCCCATAGAAATCCAAAAATGCAGTAAGCCTTATTATTATAACCTGCAACAACAATAGCTCTAGCAAAACAAAAGCAACATGAGGCAGTTAGGATAGCACAACAGCGACTAATCCAACAGCTCACGATAGTTTAAGGCTAAGCAAAGGCGTAAAGAAACATCAAGTAGGTTAGGACATAGTCAATTAATGGAGCATTATGGCAAGACAAGAAAAAACATAATCAGTCTTACTAGAGAAAACAAGAGAATGGAGCATCAGCAGCTCTAGTGACCCTCCCTGACGACAACTGTAACAGCCTACCCTTTAATAGCCTTATGCTTAAGTCATAATTCAATGAGGGTTTGGTGCTATGACACAAGGCTGAGATATAAATACTTATGTATAGAAGGAGATATTAAAATAAAAGCCTGTGAAGGGATTTAAACCCCAGATAAAAAGATAATTCACCAATCGTTCACACTCGATAACATACATAAGTGCGTCGGAAAAGTAGATAATTAAAAGTTTAAAGAAAGAATAAGGATCAAGAGACATATATAAGTATATATAAATATTTACTAGTATCGACCCACGAAGATTAGGCCGGCTAGAGTTACAACAGTAAAATAGTTTGATATACATAACATATCTCTCCACATATACATCAAAAGTCTCTAAAGGCAAGTTTTCAAAATGAATATATTATATGAGTTTTTCCAAAACAAGGAGAGAATCTAGAACCAAAACAGAAACAAAAAGTCTCTTTTGCCATCTTCCAGATAAAACTCCTGCTCACTGAGGAGCGTTGGGACTTGCATCTGAAAAATAGAAATATATATGGGTGAGAATCCAAACCACCGAGTTCTCAGTAGGGTAAAAGTTCCGAATTGATACAATATAAGGTAATAGGAACTCTCTTAGAAATCTTAATTTTCAAAGTTTCATTGATCCGAGCCTAGGATTCTCGTAAACCAGAAAATGACAATTTGCCTAAGGGATTCTAATCTATCTATTTATTCTCAGTTTTTCACAAATATCCAATCACTACATCATATCAAGAACAACCCTTAGTGTCACCATCACCAACATAAGGGATATCTCAGTTATTCAAACACATACAAAACAATACAAGGAATACACAAATAGAGATAACAGATAAATCAAGTAGCTCAAATAGCATATAAATAGAATTATTCAACAAGGCAAACCAAAATACAAGATGCACACCCAATCATACACACAAATGCGAATGATGCATGCCTGCCCTACTAGCCATGAGCTCACGCGTCGGTTTTATTTCCAGAACCCGACATGAGTAAGCAGGATTAACCAAGTGTCCTTACCCATAGGTTCCACAAGCAAGCGAGATTCACCAACCATCCTTGCCTGGAACACACAAGCGAGATTAACTACCGTCCTTGCCTATTACATTAGTCTATGAGTAAGCCGGATTCACCATTATCCTTACCGGGTGCCTCGAACAAGCGAGATTAACCAAGAGTCCTTGTCCGAAACAAATATTAGTCAATGTGCAAGCGGGATTAACCACCGTCCTTGCCATTGCAGTAAATTTCAAGCAAGCAGGATTAACCACCGTTCTTATCCAGAAAACCAAAACAAGCGGGATTAACCATCGTCCTTGCCCATAATTTTCTAAAAATAAATCATAAATAAATATAATAAATCATAAATATCTCATTATTTAATTTTCAAAAATTCAAGGTCTTACACTCGGAGCCTATAAAACAGCCTTCAAAATCCCAATCAGCATGTCACCATATCAACTAGTTTATGGTAAAACTTGCCATCTACCTGTTGAATTGGAGCATAGAGCATATTAGGCGAACAAATTCTTGAATTTTAATGCCAAAGCTTTAAGTGAAAGAGGACTGCTACAACTCAATGAACTTGATGAGTTTACGAGTGAGGCATATGACAATGCTCAGCTATACAAGGAGAGAACAAAAAGATAGCATGACAAAAGAATCATCTCAAGAAATTTTGAACCGGGGCAGAAGGTCTTGTTGTTTAATTCACGGTTGAAGTTATTTTCTAAAAACTCAAGACAAGGTGGCCTGGATCTTTTGTGGTGAGTAAAGTGTCTCCTTATGGACATATATAGGTAATGGAAGAAAACACAGGAAGAAAATTCACGGTGAATGGGTAGAGACTAAAGCACTATCTTCGAGAGAAAATAGACCGACAAAAATTGGTCTAACTTCTATCCTAGAAAGTGCTAAAAGTCAAGCTAGTGATGTTAAAAGAACGGCTTATTGGGAGAAAATCCAATCACTTAGTATCCTTTTGCTTATTTAGTTAATTTTTATTTCTTTATTGATGTGTCAAGATCCATAAAAACTAGCAGGGGTGCTCAACGCCCAACACTGACGCCCAGCACCCATGAAGAAGGAAAGGCATAGTGCCTAGTGCCAAGGGTTGGCGCCCAACACCAACTAGCTGAGCTCGTTACGATGCATGACGCCCAGCTCCAATGAACAAACTAAACAATTAAAATGCATGGCGCCCAACGCCCATGCTTGGAACCCAGCGCCATGACTGGCGCCCAGTGCCTGCGATGTTGGACCAAGGAGGGGTGTCCACTGCCAGTGGGTTCCGCCTAATGCCAACGAAGCTCCTTATATTGCATGGCACCCAGCGCCCATGATTGGCGCCCAACTCCTTAAAAGCCATTGATTTTCTGCTCATAGTTTTTCCTGGATTCTAATTTTATTAGTCTATTTTTTGTTGTTGCATGGTCAGAAGAAGAAGAGGCCCAAGAGACTGATGAAGATGAGGATTGAAAAGCTCACAAGAAGTGATTTTATTGAGGTTTTTCATTCTCTGTTACTAGTCATATGTCTTTTACTACTTTGTTTTCTTTTGCACGGTGTGTATGATATTTTTGTGTTTTCAATTTTTTTTCTTTTGTTTTCATTTGTTTAGGCTTTAATTTATTTAATTTTGTTTTATTATTTTTGTCCAAAATTTGTATGCATCAGAGAATATCTACTGAAGTAATTGAAAAAAATAAAAAAATGTTAAATAAGATTAAGAAAAATGTGGGTGAGGTGAAAAAAGATGTGATTACATAATGGGTTCAGTATGTGTCAAATTTGAGAACAAGATCTAGAAAATTATTATAGATATCCTTAAAAAAGTCTAAAACCATAATGCATTTAGAATGATAAGAATTGTGAATGTAAAAAAACAAATAAAAAATAAAAAAAAGGGAAAAAGAAAAAGAAAAATAACCAAGGGTTGGAATATCATGTCTAGGATCCATAAGATAAAAAAAATTTCTAGTTACGTGCTTTTGGTGTTATTCTGTCAAGGAGAGACTTGGATGAGTAAATTCGATGGGTACTTTATCACCTGATACCTTGAACCAACTAGTTCGAGAGTATCAATTGAAAATCTATACTAAAGAGTTACTTTAAGACAAAATATTGAGAGTCCAGAGACTCTAAGCACCAATGTCTGGGATATATGGGATAAAAAGATTAAAAGATATCCCTAGTTATGTGCTTGTGGTGTTATTGTGTCAAGGAGGGACTTGAGTGAGTAAATAAGAGAGGTGCTTTATTATCCGATACCTTGAGCTAACTGGTTTGGGAATATCGATTGAAAATCTATACTAAAGAGTTGTCTTGAGACAAAATATTTAGAGTTAAAGTGCAAGTATCTCCCCCTGATTAAGAAAAAAGTGTTGAATATTACAATCACAAGAGCTGAAAAGGAAAAGCGAGTTCATGATTAAAAACTATAAAAAAGATATCTATAATATCATCCACATTAGATTCTTAAATATTCATAGTTATAATTTATAGGATCATGGGACTAATGGAAGGCCATATGTGATCACATAAACCACTAAAAACTTAATCGCATATCAGAACTAGATTTCATGAAATAATTCTTCAATTCCCATCACTAAGATAATCTCTGTTCTTTTTGTTTCTTGGGAATAAGAAAAGTTTTAAGTTTATTGTTGTAATACCTTGACATCTTTACTAGTTTATTTTAGTATTTATTTTAATAAAAATTAGTAATTTTCTTAGGATAATTGAGGTTTTCACAGCTAATCTATTTTATTTGGAGTAGTGTTAGACTTGTTGTGTATTTAGGATATTTTCAAGAAAATTTAGATGACGAGAAGAAAAGTCAAAAATAATCACGGAAGGTGGGACGCCCAACGCTAACCCACTTGCGCCTAGCACTCATGAAGCCATCAAATGTGGGCACCCGGAGCCAAAAAATGTCAAAGGTGGGTGCCTAGTGCCCAAAAATATTAAGGGTGTGCACCTAAGCACCCAAAATTGGCACCCAGTGCCAATCCCCCTGCGCCCAATGCCAACTCCTCAGCACTCAAGATTTTCTCACACCCAAGGGCCCTAGCACCAAGTGCCTAACCTTGACGCGTAATGTCTTCGAAGAACAAAGAAAAAACTTTCCAGCGCCCATGATGAGCAACACAATTTGCACTTAGCGCCCATGATCAAGACCAACCAAAGAAGCCCTGGTGCCTAGCACAACGGGCCAGCACCCAGCGCCCATACACTCAAACCCAGTCTTCCTTCAGCAACAATAGACATTTTACACGGTCCACACACTCCAAAAATTTAATATTCGATTTCAGTTAGTTTAGATTTAAGATTGTGTTTAGTTTATCTTGTCCTTCTAAAAAAGATAATATTAGGTTTGGTTTAAATTTAAACATTAGGTTAAGATTTAGATTATAAATAAGCTGGAGACTAATAGTCTTAGCATCCATCATTCATTAGCATATTTCATCTTTTGTTTTGTTTGTCTCCATGAGTCACTATTTCCTTTGTGTTAGGATTAGGAGCTCTGATCTGTTTAGTTTTATGAATTGATAATGATTGTTCTTTTTGTTGATTTGTGCATTGATAATTTTAAGAGCTTGAGTTTCGTTTTATCTAAATTATTAAAGGTATTGGAAAATATCTCTAGTCTGTCTTGGCTTTCTTTATTATGCTCGGAAAGTTATTATTAGGATTAGCTTGAAACTCATTCTCGTAACTTTTCAATTGACTAGGAATAGCTTTAAACGTTATATGACATTAAATCAAAATTGCACTTTAATCCTCTTAATGTTAATTAATTGACCAAAAAATTGGCTATTGGTTAAGATGAGAGAAATTAAATCATCAAGGGATTGGGATTTGATTATATATAATTTATCGTGAAAATATATTTGTATGAATTAAGGTAATAAACATAAATGTTTCTTTTTCTGAGAATTAAACATCTATGAACCCATAACATCTTCATCCACTATCAATCCATCTCATCATTGCTCAGTTTTTATTGATATTGCTTTAAGTTCGATTCTTCCTCTTACAAAAGTTCGTTAATCTAATTAGAATTTCAATTAGACATTGTTTGTTCAATCCTTTAATTCTCGTGAGAATGATACCCACTCGTTGTAATATCACTTGAATCAATTTGGTGCATTTGCCAAAGTTCCCGTCAGACACCAGAAATTTGCAAAAAATCAAAATTGAATTAGAGGTCAAACTCAAAGTATAAAAAAATGGGACACTGAAAAATAATTGAAAAAATTAAATCGATTAAATTAAAGAAAAACTCACCACAAATACAATGGCAATGATGAAATATTAATCAAAATTCTAAAGAGAGAAAGACTTAGAGAGAAAATTCATTGAGTGAGAGTGAGAAAGTAAAGAGAAAAGGGAGGTTTTTGAAATGAGGGGGAGAGGGAATGGGTTCCGTTTTAAATTCGATCGCTTAAGTCGTCGATAAAATTGTATATTGACGGCGTCAAAATGCACCATTTTATTAATGGAATTTTACCAACGGTTTACCAATAGTGAGTCAATAATAAGGTTGGCGTACAGAAAAATAATTTATTTCTCGTTATAAATTTAAATAAATATTTAATGTCCTTTACTAAAAGCTCGGCCATCGGTATTTAATAATTAAATTATTTTTTAAATAAAATAATTTTTCGCCGTTAATAAACTTATTTCAAAAATTTTAGTATTAGTTATTTACTCACGACCATATCGTAGGTAACCACTTACGTTGGTAATATATTTATGCATCTACTAGTGTCAAGATGGCGTCAAATTTTGTTGACTACTTGCCTATTGATAAACTTAATATTTGAAAAAAATAATTTTTTTTTATTTTATCGACGCCTTCGTGGTCAAGCCATCGGTAACCTCCGCCTCCACAACTTCTGTTGATAGCGTCTTAGGTAAGTAGCGTGTGTGTAGCAGTGATAGTAGTTAATATTAGGTTTAATTACTCTATTGGTTCCTATAGTTTTGCGAAATTTTTAATTAGGTCTCTATACTTTTTTTCCTTTTAATTGAGTCCTTGCACCAAATTTTTTTTTTTAATTGAGTCTCAAGACTTCTTTTTCCTTTTATTTAAGTCCCTGCCTATACAATTAAGCCAATTACTATCAAGAGAGACCTAATTGAAAAAAAATTTGGTGCAAGAACCCAATTAAAAAAACATATAGGGACCTAATTAAAATTTTCGCAAAATTATAGAGACCAACAAAGTAATTAAACCTCAATATTAAGGTTTTATGTTTGCAACAAAAAAAATAATTAAAAATCTTAATTCATTTTTTTAGTTATTTTTTTAATTTCTAAATAGAACTTTTGAATTTTTATATTGTTTATGTTTTCAAAATATAAATTTTACTTATTTAAATATTAAGAAAATGCTAAATGAATAAATTAAAACTGCCTATTATTATTATTCTGTCAATAATACCATAGTAGCTATGGGATCTCTCGATTACAATGATGATTGAAACTTTTTTAAAAAATCTGATGATCCACCACTTGAAAGTCATATATTCCTCAAATAAAAGTTGTGGACTTATGGAGATTCTGCATGGGACAGGACATTACAAGTTGAGTTTGTGATAACTTTTATTCATTGGCTGGTTTTAATATTAGTCACACTACTTTGGCGGTGATCTCCAACTTTTATATTATTTTCCTCATAGATTTTATTTGTCTGCATCGGTCACGGTTATGATATATATTCCGATTTGTTCACCAATTTGTCTTGGTCTCATGGAATCAATTCAGTGAATAGGATTCCCAATCAGTTAGAGGAAACATGAATAAATAAACATGGAACTTTAACTTTTTTCGGTGGATAAAGAATAATCTGAACCTTGAAGGACCAAGTTATAAAAAAATGTATGGGTTGGTTCATAAATAAAGTAGAATAACGATTGAGAGAAATTTAAAAAAATTTTAGAATTTTTTATTACAAGAAAGTACCAATGGCGCGTCATGGTGGAGGAGATCTGCACGGTATCATCGCCGCGTCGTCTTCCCCGACAAGTTCTCCTCTTGTTCTGCTTTTGCTCCAGCGGATGTGAAGCACTCGGAGCACAGTTTGGGCGCAGATTCAGTGTCACTGACTGAGGAGATCTGAGAGAAGAGCAAAACAGAGAGATTCAGAGAGGAGAGAGAACTCGCCTCGCCATCGTCCTGCCGTTGCCACCGCAGTTCATCGCCTCTCCAGATCTGGTCGCAATGCCCAAGCCTCTGAGGATGTTTCATTACGACCTCTTTGACGAGACGCAGAACAAGCTTGATTATATCCTCTCTCTCTCTCTCTCTCTCTCTCTCTCTCTCTCTCTCTCTCTCTCTCTCTCTCTCTCTCTCTCTCTCTCTCTCTCTCTCTCTCTCTCTCTCTGTTAAGAACTTCCTCGAGTGCCGCCTCCATATTCTCGTCTTCAAGTCCGGCATGGCCAAGTTCATGCATCAGTGCATATTAGGTCTTTTTACATCTTTTCACATTTTTCCTCAATTTAGGGTTTTTAAATTCCTAATTTTCTATCACTCATGTTTCTTTGTTTTTTTGTGCTTACTTTAAAGTTTAGAATCTAATTTCTTAAACATTCAAGTAGCTCAAAATTTTAGTCTGATCTCTTTGTTGGTTTCTAGGCTTTTGATAAATTATTTATGTATCTAACTTGGTTCAAATGATTGTAGATGAAGGATGATTTCAAGAAGTGACATAAATTTTACTGTGAACAGCTTTTTCACAGGCCAGAGAGGAGGTTCATTGAGCTGGAGGCTCTGGAGAAAATTATACAGAAAAGAATATTGTCAGTACTGAAAATTTCAGTGGAGGCTCTGTTGGATATAGTATGTAGTCTTGGGAGTTTGTTGTAAAATTTTTATCACAGATAATGTTTAAATCTCCTTATTTGGAAAAAGAAGTGGAGATTGAATGTTGAAGTTTTGGCATTTAGCCCATGAGTGAGCAACTGTGGCTTGTAAATGAGAAGTTCTAATTTAATATTTGTCGTTAATTTCCTTTTACTGTTCAAGGGGAAACACTCAGATTGTTTCAGAATTTTCATCGAAACTTGATTGGCTGAATACAGCTCCACTACAATTTCGCAGGGTACCTTTCTTCAGCTTGTGTTATAATCCGAATAAAATATTTGCAATAACTCATTGGATTGTGGTTCTATCTTTTGACAGGATCTAAAAGGAAAAGTTGTTGTCTTAGATTTCTGGACTTATTGTTGTATAAACTGTATGCATGTCTTACCAGGCCTAGAGTTTTTGGAGAAGAAATACAAAGATATGCCGGTAATTTATTTTAAATTTCATTTTTCTATATTTTGGATATAAAATGTTGCATTTGTGTTTCTGCTTTATAAAATTTTTCTAGACTAATTTAAAAGCACTTCATGATATGAGCTTAAAATTTTCTCTGTTTGTTCAGTTTTCTTCTGCATGAAGGTGGCCAGTCATTATTGACATTGAAAACATGAGGTTATAATTTTATGTATGCTTTATATATCCAGTTCATTGTTGTAGGTGTTCATTCTGCGAAGTTTGATAATGAGAAAGATTCTGAAGCCATTCGTAATGCAGTTCTACGCTATGATATCATTCATCCGGTACGACAAAAGTTGGAATTCAATTAGTATTTCAAAGTCCATATTCTTTTACTTGAAATTTAACATTTTTAAATATTATCAGGTCTTTATCCTCTTCTGCTTATGAAGAACTGATATATCATGGTTATTCTGCTCCTATTTTGTTTTATTGTTGCACTACTGTTAATTTTAATGCTTTAGGACTCCTGAACACATGATTAACAAAACTTGTTCTATCAAATTTCTATTTTGACTCATTTGTAGGTTGTGAATGATAGTGACATGTATCTTTGGCGCAAGTTAGGCATAAATTCATGGCCAACATTTGCTGTCGTTGGCCCCAATAGTAAGCTCCTAGCACAACTTGCTGGAGAAGGTCACAAGAAGGTACTGATTCAAATTGATATGTTGAATTAATGAAATATAATTTTGAGATATACTGATACTTGTAGTCATTCTTGTTATAGCTATTAAGCTTATTACAGTGTGGTGATTTAAAAAAGTTTTACATTGTTCCTGTTTTGGAAAGGATCTTGATGATTTTGTGGAGGCAGCACTAATGTTAGCAATTGATATCCTCAACAACATGTTTTTTATTTCTATCTCTATCTCTGTTTCTCTCTCTCTCCCTTAACTTCAAATTAAACCTCAAATCCCAAAATGTATTCAGGTGGTTACTGACCTTGATGGGAACTTCATTGTACAAATTGGTAGTAGTTGGGAGCAAGGTCTGCAGGATGATTCATTTTATGATGTCACCTTTAACAAATTGGTGATAGTACTTGAAATTTAATGGAGATATAGAGGAGACAGAGGATTCGATAAGCTAATCAATCTTGCTATTCTTTTTTTTATTAATCAAACTAGTATTTTGTGGATTATGTTGGTATATAAATTTTTAGGAATTTCGTTACCTGATATACTCATTCTGTTCAAACAAGAGACTATAGTTTTTGATACGCTATTACTATTAAGGGTGAGTTTATGTTTGGCAACTTTTTTTCTCTGAACGTAGACATAATTTTATATTCTAAAAGTGCGTTCACTTGACGCATATGAAACTGTAGCTTTTACGCACTTAACGTGTGTTTAGGTTTGTTACTGGTTATTATTGGTTTTAATAATTTTCTCCATAATTTTTTTATCATTTTTAATACTTTCTTTTATATTTGATTTTTTATTTAAATTTTTTATTATAATTTTGTTATAATATGAATTATTGATTTTATTAAAAATGACAAAATAAATAAAAAATTAATCATACATAATAGAGTCATAAGTAATAAAATGTTATCGTCTAAAATAATATTAAATAAAAAACATTGAGAATATTAAAATAATTATAGAATATTTTTTGTTTGATATTATAAAATTTATTATTGTAATTTTTGTGTATTGTTTATTATTCTAATTTTTTTTATAATATGTATTATTGTTCCTATTAGAAATGATAAATTAAATCACTTGAGATTTATTATAAACTCTTTTTCATTTCTTTCAAATTTTTTCAGAAAAAAAATCACATTTCAATACGAAAGATGAATTGTACAGGAAAATATGTATTTGATTAAAATATTGTTTGATCATTAAAATATAGGTAGTAATTAAGGCTGTTTTGGGAGTATGAATTTGTATTACATTATTTTGAACCCATATTACAAAAAAAAAAAAATAGTTCGTAAAAAAAAAACAATTTTTTCAAAAAAACCAATCTTTAAATAGTTGGTCTAACTAAATCATAGTGAACCGGTCTACAAATTCATTAAATTTTGGGTCAAACTTAGAATTTCTAACACTTGTTATACAGATGCAATCCTATCCATTGAATTAGCGTCTTTTTACTTGATCCATCAAGGTCAGAAAAATACTTTTCCCACCAAAGACAAAGCCAATAAACATATCTATACATCTCACATATACATTCTTTTATTAATTTTGATTCCTGAAGGCCACACATCCAAATATACCGAATTTAGATTCTCATTCAATTTATAAATTCTTATTGAGTTTTATTATTTTAATTTAAAAAAAAAATTAATTTTTTTATTAATTCTTTTATTTAAAAAAAATAATTTCCAAATATCATGGAATAGTAATACTACATGATTATTTTATTTAAAATTGAAATAGAGAATAAAGACTAGAAAACAAATTTAAATTCAGAGCTTGTACACAACATACTTTTCCTTTTTTTTTTTTTCCTTTTTTTTTTCCTTTCTAAATTTTAGAAACCTCAAGTTTTTGTTACATGCAGAAGCTAGATATCAACACAACTTCTAGATACTTCTGTGTTACAAAAAAACTCAATAAAAAAGACACTATGCCTAAATTATTTAACGATTATATTAAGGGTACATCAAAAATTAATTATCAAATCAGCCACTCTTATAAAATATATATCAAAATACAAAAAACATATTAAAAATGAATTAAACACCACATATATTTATATACAAATATATAATAACTAATTTAATAATTAAAATATATAATAACTAATTTAATAATTAATTTTTAGTGTGTACATAACATTTTTTATTATCCATATCAAACTCAGAAGAAAAACATGTATGTTGAATCCTCATGTCATAAATGTATCAAATTAAACTTGATCTATAATTCTATATAATCTTCTTCCTGCAACAGAATTACAATCTCCTCCCTGAAAAAATTACTGTGGGCAAGGTACTGTACATTATTACATTATTAAGAATGGGGTATAAGCCAAAAATGCTATTTCATTATATCTTATCCCAAACTATATTATAGTATTCTAAAAAATTGAGTAAAGAGCACCATACAACAAAATCTGGTTGTAAGCTTGTATTAACGATTACCATGATAAAATAAAAGGCCTTGCACAGATCTATGAGTGTGTTTAAATGCAACTTTGATTTGTTTGAGTGCAGCAGCACATGCTTCTGTATCCACATCAAATCCTTCTCCTAAGAAACTTGTTCACATCGACCTTCCATTATCTTGGAGATGAAGAATCTGATCAACTAACTTCTCTGGAAGCTTTTTAGCAGCCTGTGCAAGTATGCAAAAGTTAACATAACAACGCATTGAAATCACCTCAATATGCATATATAAAAGAGGTGGAGTCCAAGGTGTCTATGTTTACGGTGGCTACAAGCCTACAATAGCTAAAAAACTTTAGCAACACTTAGAAAGTGTTGCTAAAATTAAATTTATACTTGTTTCAATTTCGTAGCACTTTTTTAATTTTTATTTGTCAAATTAAAAAACATTGTTAAATAATAAAAAAACATTACTTTGACTTTAGCAACACTTGTTAAGTGTTACTAAAATTGGGTAGTCAACATAGCCACTGTAACCAGACACCATAGCCTGCACCTATAAAAGAATCTATACCAAACTAACCTGGAAGTTCCTCATGTGCAAGATTGGTTCACATCCGACATCTGCCACTGATTTGCCGTTCGGAGTCTGCAACTTAAATCGCTCTGCATTGTACTCAGCGAGTTTATTTTCTTTGTCCGGTAGGTGATGGCAAACTTTCAGAAGCGAGTCAAGAGAATTCATCTGGAGTTAAACAAGCAATTAAGCAACATCTTCAAAGAATAAAATTTGGAGGACTTAATTACTTGTAGTTGTAGTCCAGTGACAAATCACAAGGCATTGCTCATTGATTCGTCTAAACTGAGCGACAAATTATACCTTCATGTATGGACAAGATGCACAGCCACCATGAATGGAACAACCCTCTCCACTAGCTACTCCTGGTACAACAGGAAGTGTGATATCACCCAATTGAACAGAATGAGGACTTGAAGGTGAATTTGATGATGTGCTTGAGATTGAGTCCGATGAAACTGGAAAGACAATTTCAACGGTAACTTTTGATCCCTGTGAAGAGGACTTTGTAGGATCCAACAAACTACGGACGGCAGCAACAATTGAAGTTATCATCCCTGATTCTGTCCCAAGAACAAATTGAAGATGATCATCGATGTTTCTATCCAATGATTCTTGAACCCTGTCTTTTATGAAATCCAATATGTTCTGGGTGGAGCCTACTACACCCATTCCCCTTCGTTTCGCTTCCATTGCCAATGAAAACATCTCTCCAGGTACCTCAAGATGAGCAGTAAGGAATGCATCACAATACATTTCCTTTATCTTCTCTACAACCTCATGGCCAAATAAATGGTGAACAATGCATGTTCCATCCTGACACCATGGGAAAAGAGTATTTGGTCATGAATGAGCTATAGATTGATAGTACTAGCTCACAAAATAGAAAATCAACCACCACCAAGATTTATTCCACAAGGTATAATTAGTTACAAGGATCATACATCACAATATTTTATTATAAACGGCATCTACAATGAAACCCTTATCCAAATCTTTTCTAATGGTTTTGCATTGTCACTCTCTATCCCTAGCAATTGTGCCTACAAGGATAAAACATCTTTTTTCTTTTCTTTTCTTTTTTGGACAGGGAGGATAAAACATCTTATTTACCTGAAAATAGTGAAGTCGTGGAAGTAATGATCTAATAGAGTCAAGACTATGCTCAGGATGTATCGCTGCAATCTCTTCATCAGTCATGTGTGTCATCTGCAGGAACAATTCTTTGATATTTGCACCCATGTATGAATCAGGCCCATACCATACACTCAAATCCGGCACTTGAGCAAATGCCTGTGCCAAAGGGGAGACCAAAATGTCAATTTAAGAAGGAAAAAAAATATTAAGGGACTTAAGTGGCCTGGTGCTCATCACATGATGCATCGACATGACCATTACCAAGCCAAAGGTAAATTTGCATCTGACCAACCTGTAGAATAGTTTGGACAACATTTGATGAAGTACAGGTTATTGTTGGTACAAGCTCATGCGCATATGCCTTTGTCTCCAACTTGGTGTTAATGTATATAACATGCAAAGAAGGAGCAGAGTTAGAAGCTGCCTGAAGATACTCCATATATACAGGAGTAGCTGCAGCATCAGCCAGAGAGCAGCCGATACGCTCATTTGACATCCTATAGACACCAACCTGCATATAATTAGACAAATAGTAAGGACGATGAACTAACATGAACATTGAAGTTTACTACCGCATTCAATTCATGTCATAAGGGAAAATTTTGTAGCAATCAGCGGCTCCTACACATGCTTCACCTATCATCATGTATTATGCCTGCTGATGGCAATTGGCAAATGTTCAAAGATAAGTAGGCAGAGAAAGGCATACCTCATTATAACCAGCTTGATCAAGGATGGCTCGAACATTTTCAGACATAAAATCCACACCTAGGACTGTTATGAATTGGCATCCGGCTTTTGCCATTTTGACCGCTGTATCTGCCATTACCAGAGAATCAGATATATAGATATGTGGCCACTGCTTCTGAGCAGCAGTTAGGATGCCCTGCACTTCAGGATCCATGTAAAAATGTGCAACCACGCCAATTTTCTTCTCCTTTAGCACTTTAACTAGTT
The DNA here is from genome assembly GCF_059453495.1 of Arachis ipaensis. Lineage (NCBI taxonomy): Eukaryota > Viridiplantae > Streptophyta > Magnoliopsida > Fabales > Fabaceae > Arachis > Arachis ipaensis. The sequence goes on from NC_142436.1 coordinate 85,793,829, forward strand.
CATTGACTTGTGACTCATTCGGGAACAGGTATTTGGCCTGAAGGAAAGCTAGAAGGAAATTAGGAGTTTAATAATATGATGCCAATATTATTAAGAGATATAATAAGTGTTATTTAAATAGTTAAAGGTTAGTCCCAATAAGGCCATTACAAAACCCTTTTCATAGTTAGTTCCTTTTCACTCTCTGTTACATGGATTTGGGATATGGAATTTTCAATTTTGAGGAAGCAGCCATTATGATGTGATGTAAAGGTATCCTGTTTTCTCTTTTTCTCTTAAAATCTCGTTGATTAGATTACATGGGACCTTCATCAATGAAATGTTTCGACAAATTTGGATACAATGACCTTTCAGAAAAGGACAAAAAAATGGAAACTTTCGACAAAACTGTTTTACAAACAAAACATTCCAGAAAATTACTATCCATTCTGGTTAATTTTGTGCAACTAACCCAATAAAATCAAGAGAAAATGCCCCTTTTTCGTCCTTCATCATTTGTTCGATTAGGGATAAAGCCATACTCCAGAATTTGAAAATTCCTAACCATTCGAGGAATTGATCTAAACAGCTCTACAAACGTTTTACCTGCTCATTATATCAGGTGCCGCTTATCAATAACAGAAACCGCTTAAGCCAGTTATTTGAATGGTGGAAGACCACTTTGTCGATCGAACAAATGGTCAGAAAATCAGATTAGGGAGCAGTAACAGAAAACGGCAAGATAGTGCTAACCTGAGCCTGGGCGTAGGTCCCTTTCGGAAAGAGTCCATCTGCGGAAACAACTAAAGAAGGAAAAGGCTCAAAGGGCTCCTTTCCTTCTTTCTCAGCAACCAACTGCTTCGTCCTCTTCTGCATGCTCACAAGCACGTTGTGCCACGTGTTCACCCTTGACCTTCCGGTCCCTGAACTCCCCAGGCCCACGTTCAGGCCCAACAAATCCTCCGTCTTCACCTTCAGTACCACCTCCGGCTCCGACCCATTCAGAGCCCAAACCAGACACGCGCAGTACCCCCGCGTGACCTCAGAGTCGCTGTCCGCCGCCATCCTCACCTTCCCTTCATCGTCCAATCTCACCTCCACCCAGACCCGGGCCGTGCAGCCCATCACCCGGTTACGATCCACCCGCCCCGAATCTTCCATCTGCGGCATGAGCCCAGCGTAGTGCAGCAGCCTCTTTACTCGCTCAACGGGCTCCGCCAGGGATTGGAACTCGCGGGAGAGGTGGCGGAGCTTGGAAGGGAGGAGCTGGGCAGTTTCCGAGGGGGAGAAGGAAATTAAGGCGGAGCATGAGAGAGAGTTGGGTTTGGAGGGGTTTTGGTGGGTGCATTTGATTGGTTTGGAGAAGGGTATGTTGCGTTTGTGGGCTTGGAGGAGGGTGAAAACGGGTCTGGACTTTGAGAAGAACGAGGGAGTGGCAGGGAAAGGTGTGGTTGTTGTGTTGATGACCATGGCTGCAGGAGCATCCATGAGAGGGCGGTGTTCGGGTTTTGCAGAGGTGAATGGAAATGGAATTGGATGTAATTGGAGTGGCAACTGGAGGTCTATAATAGTAGGTGCAATTTTCCAAACAAAATGACATCAAATTACATTCAGATTTAAAAAAAGGAAAAGGGAAAAAGTTGGAAAATTCGGAGTATTGTAATGTCAAGACTCAAGATGGTAATGAAATTCCAAATATCATATTCTTATGGGATTCATTCTTTGAACTTTTTATTTTTAAATTGGAATGGTAGTGATGTTGCTTAAAAATGTGGATTGTTAGGGTGTTATACTCAAATGTGAAATCGTTTAATTAGAGAAGTAGAAATTAGACGGTTCAATTTATTAGAGATACAAAAATTGAATCGTTCGATTTCTAGAGGTATACAAATCAGACTGTTCGATTTATGTTAAAAAAAATTAAAAAATTTGAAATACAAAAATTCGATCCTCTAATTTGTGTATTTTCTACAATTTTGAAAAACACCAAAAATTATAATGTTAAGATATATCACCACTTCTATTTCCATAACAAAAAAAAATTAGCCTCATTCTTTCATTTATTAACTACTAGCTAAAGTAACCATAATCAACGGCTGTATATTTATACGAGTACGCGAGCAGATTTTGTAATGTATAGTTATTATTAGTATTTTTAATGATGTAAAATTATATTTAATAGTATAAAATTATTTTTTTATTAATTAAATACAGACCAAATTTTAATAAAAGTGTTGGGTCCTAGACTTTCTCTATATATATATATATTCCAAAATTAGAAATAATACTCGAATTCAAGATCTCTACGTGAATATGAAGAGATTGTGTCATTTGAGTTATAGCTTGTTAACATTTATATAATATATATGATGTTTAATTAATTTTTAACATATATTTTATACATATAATTAATTTTAATAACTAATTTTTTATAAATATAACATAATTGTTGTGTTGATTTAATAATAATTTTTTAATAAAATACAATAAAAATTAAAAAGTCAGTTTAGAATTTAAATAAAATATATGAGACGTTTTTGAACAAAAACATTTTATTTATAGAATAATTATATGATATTTATAGATAATAAAAAAATAAATCTATATTTTTTAAAAAATAGATATTTCTTATATTAAACAAAAAGTTAAAATAAAATTCAATATTCGATTACAATAAATCATATCAAATAGAAATAGAGATAAATATGAGTTTTTTAGTTTCTTAATCTACATGAAAAGTATTGCTAACAGTTTAGAATATTATCTTTTCTTCCTCATCTAAGTTTAAATCATTTCCTAATCTAAAAATATTGCTACAAATAAAATATCAATTTTAATGTATCTTTTTTTCATATCTCAGTCATATATACATGTTATGAGAGTTATTTGAAATGTTGATTTGGATCTGAACGTGAGATTCATATCCCTTTGTATGGCAGCGTCCAACTTGTCGATGTCGAGGTATTGCATGTTCGAGTTTCTCGTGAGGAGGTGAGAGTGGTATTTGTAAGAGACTCCGATACTTAAATTAGCAATGATTTTAAGTAGGTTTTTAGTAGATTAGAAAGTAAATTATACCTAGAGTGCCAGTGTATTTATAATAGAGTTGATAACCACATTTTTTAGTAGTTCCACCTTTGTTGGTGGATAACAGTTCCTTTTATCTTGGGAGTTTGTTAGGGTCTATCTTTTAGAAAAGATAGAGATAGTTGGAGAGATTCGGGGAGATAATTACTTACTTAGATAAGTATAAGCTACCCCTTTTCAACGTGTCTGACCTTTGTAAAAAGGTCGGGTATGCGGTAGAGACTACCCTCTTAGGTGGGACTTTCATCCTTATTGGGTCTGCCTTTCATCCTCACAATCTAGGGATGGATAACTCCAGGCATTGAATATATCAAATTCAACATAGGGAGCTCTCTTTTTGTTCATCGGTATATTTTGCAAGGAAGTCGGCCAAGTATTGCAACTTGATGACTGTCTGAGCTTCATATTTCAAATCGAATTCAGATAGCTCTATAATCCACCGTAGCATCTTCCCTGCAATATCAATTTTTTGGAGGATATGTTTCATGGTCTGATTAGCTCAGGTTTTGATGGTGTGAATTTGAAAGTGGGGTCACAATCTCCGGGATGCCAAGATCAAAGTATATCCAACTTGCTCAATTTTTTTATAATTGAGCTAAGCTCCTTGTGGTACCTTATTAGTGAAGTAGTCGAGCTTTCTCCCAATGTCTTCTTCTTTAAATAGTGCAGAGGCTACTGCTTTGTCGGCGATAGCTAAATATAGGACAAGCTCTTCTCCCATTTTATATCAGATAAGAATTAGAGACTGAGGCAAGAATTTTACAAATTCTTGAAAGACTTGTTCACATTCTCGAGTCCATGTGAAGTCGTGCCTCCTTTCAAGCAGGTCAGGTTAGCTTCAATACCCCCTTTGAGTAGGCATGAACCCCCTGAAATTTGTTTACTTCTACGGCAAATGTGCAATTTGTGGGATTTAGCCTCATCCTATGCTGCCTTATTGTTTGGAATACTTCTGTCAAGTCGGATAACAAGTCGTGTTCACTCTTTTTCGAGGAGACTTTAATTGTTCTGCCTTCTGTAATTGATTTGTAAATTCAATGAAGAAAAAACTGAATTCATCAATTTATTGTCTAATTGGGTTGCATTCAAATTGGATGATGCTGCATTTTCTAACATAAGTTCGAAAGAAATGTTTCATTATTTTTACCAACAATATTTTTCATTCCTTCTTTAATTATTGACCAATATGGGTATCTTTTTTTTTTCATAAAATCTGTGTATTTAGAACATGTAACTGTTCCATTATCATGAGTGGGTATCGTGATTATTTTTGAGGTTGTAAGTTGATACCAATGTCCTTGTCCATCCTATTCACGAGGAGATTGGGATCAGTCTCGTTCCTTTTTCTTTTTTTTTTTTTTTGACGATGGTGATGAATTTGCGATTTTCAATCTACCATGGTTGGTGTTGTCATCATCATATTGAGAAGGTTCATTGGGGGCTGGTGTGCTAGCAGTGACTATGGGTGCCTTATCTTCGTCTCTGTCGTTTTGTATATTTAACCCAATTTAATTGTAGAAGTAGAATCATCATCCCCATTTGATATTGCCTGCCCATTGGAAGAAGTTTTTACAAAGTTTTCGGTATCCATAGAAACTATATTCCAACCTCTTTTTAATATGCTTGCATCTTATTCATGTCGGGTGCTTATTTGACCATCTTGTTGATCATTCGCCATTATCAAGGGTTGAGCTCCAGGTCCTCGGCAACGGCGCCAATGTTTCGAGATTACCTGAAACGGTGACTTGGACCTAAATGTGAGGTCCAGACTTCTCTAATGGCAGCGACCAACTTGTTCTTGGTGCCGAAGTGCCGCCGTCCGAGTTTTTCGTGAGGAGATGGGGGGTGGTACCTGCAAGAGACTCCGATGCTTAAGTTAGCAATGACTTTTGGCAGGTTTTTAGTAAATTAGAACGTAAATTATACCTGGAGTGTCAGTGTATTTATAGTAGAGTTGATAACCACCTTTTTGAGTAGTTCCACCTTTGTTGGTGGATAATCATTCCCTTTATTTTGGGAGTTTGTTAGGATCTATCTTTAAGGAAAAATAGAGATAGTTGGAGAGATTCCGAGAGACAGTTACTTACTTAGATAAGTATAAGCTACTCCTTTTTATCATGTCCAACCTCTGTAAAGAGGTCGGGTATGCGATAGAGACCACCCTCTTAGATGGGCCTTTCATCCTTATTGGGCCTAATTTTTGTGTTTCGGATTAGGGCATGAACAATACTAATATACTTACATTACCTATAAAAGAAGGAAACAAAATACTACAGAGAAGAAGAAAAGTAGAAAATAAAGATTATTAAAAATTAAAACAAAAAAAAATCCAGTAAATTAGGAATCAGAAAACAAAGAGAAGAGGCGACAATAAAAAAAGAAGAACAAGAAAATTGTGGATGAAATAGAAGTGGGACAAAAGGGAATAATAATTTTAAATAATATATATTTATGTATAAATATATAAATATTTTAATAATTTTTTTATTGTGTAGATAATACTTTTATTATTGAATATATCATATTTTTCTTACCAAAGAAAAAATCATATTTCAATTATCATTGAAAAGTAAATTTTTATTAGATTATTGAAAAGAGGTGAATGTTATAATGTCTTTAATATTGTATCTAACTTACTAAAAAGAATAAATAGATAATATTTAATAAATTTTAAATATTTTATTTTTTATTTTTAAAAGTAAATTAGACAATTTAAGCACTACAATAAAAAATATAAATAAAATTTATCTTATAAAATAAAACTTTTTATTTAAATTATTTAAATATAATATTTACAAAAATATGTAATTTGTAGACTGTAGTATAATTACCTATATGTACATATATCTCATATCTTAAGTACAGGGCCTAAAAATTAGTTAAAGACACATTTCAGACCCACCGTACTTAAAATATGATACATAAAGTTAAAAAATGGTAAATCGGACGTATTGTATCTAGGATATAATCATAACAAAATTTTTGGCATTGTACTCGGTATACATACAATTTATAAAAAAATATTTTTTTTAAATAAATAAACAAACACATTGAAACATAATTATAATCTAATATAAATCTTAAAATGTTATTCAGATTTAAAACACTACATCAACAAAAATTTTATAATTTTATCAAAGTATAAATTCAAAAGTTATTAGTTAAATAATAAGTATTTTTTTATTGATACTATCATTCATAACTGAAATTATAAATCATATAATGTATAAATAACTTTCGATCTTATCAATTATTAACAATTTAGTACTCTTTATATGATGCACAATTTTAACAAGATCATTAGTACAAAAATTAATTTTATTTTTAAAAATTATTTTATTAAAAATAATTAAATTAAATTTTAAAAATTTAAAATTAAATTAATTAAAACTCTTATATAATTTTTATAATAATTGAATATTTTTTATATTTAAAATTTAAAATTTTAATAATTAAAAAATAATAAAAATGAAATAATTCTATTTTTAAATCACATGTGTTATATTTTATTTTATTTTATTAATATTTTAAATATAGATAAATTTTATTGTAAATAAAGAAGAAACTAAATTAAATAGATATTACGAAAAATATTTTATATTAGTAAAAAAATTAAATAATAATAATAAGTCTTGAAATATTAATTATAATAAAATTATGAAAAATACTGTAATAAAAAATAGTACATCGACTAAATAATTCATAAGTAAAATATATAAGAATAAAGGATAGATATATTATTTAATAAAAAAATATGTTTTTATAAATTATATGTATTTCAAGTACAGTGCCAAAATTTTTATTATAGCTATATTTAGAATATAGTGTATTCAATTTTTTGTTTTTTAACTTTATGTATTATATTTCGAGTGCAATATATTCGAGATGTTTTCTAATTAATTTTTAAATTTTATATTTGAAATATAAAATGTATGTGCATATAGATAAATATGCTACAGATTATATATTTTTATAAATATTATATTTAAATAATTTATGATCAGGACCATTACAAGACCGGCATTACAGACCATAACTCGGCAATTTATGTTATTAATCGGCGTTACAGTTACTAATCGGCAATTAATGTCATTTATTAAAAAGTGACGTTACAAATCAGCTTAACGGACTGCTTCACAAAAATGAAACGTCCAACCTGACGTTCACCCTTATTATTGCTCTTTAATACAGGCAATAAAGCAGGAACATAACCGATTTATACATTATCACCTATAAAAAGGTATGATCTTCTATTCTAAAGGATACATTGAATTCTCAATACTGACTTAAGCTTCGGAGTGCCTTTGCAGGTACACTCCCCCCTGTTTCTTGCTCAAAGCTCTGCACGATTGGATATCCTCTTGGAGTAAAGCTCGGATTACCGCAAAGCTCAAAAGTCGGCGCCAAAGATAACAACTCGGCGTCGATTCCTAGAGGCTGAGCTCCCCCTCCAGGTATCCATACAAGAACAATTGGCGCCCACCGTGGGCCGAAAATATAAACCTCTCCATATATCATCGGCCTCGAGGTTCCCGTTTGAAGTCATGGCTGAGCAACCTCCACCCACACCATCCGAATTGCTCCAGATGGTGACCGAGTTGCGGCAAGCCGTGGCTGAAGAGAACCAAAGAATGGCAAATCAAATTGCCAACTTGAATAACACTCGAACCGAAAACAATAATGACCGACAAGAACGGACAGAAGAAGCCGAGCAGCAGTCAGAGCCAACACATATCTCAGACACTGCTCGACAGGAAGAGGAGCAACCCGAACATAATGAGGAAGCTCAGAAAGACATAGAGAATGACGATCAGGAAAGCTCTCTTGGACCATTCATGGCGGAGGTGATGAACTTCGTGCTACCCCGAAGGTTTACTTTGCCGACCACCATATCTCCCTATGATGGGTTAGGTGATCCGAAGAAATACATCAAGAAATTTACCTCCATAATGATAGTAAACGGTGCATCTGATAAAGTTTTATGTCGTTGTTTTCCATCTTACTTAGATGGTCCTGCACTTGATTGGTTTTGTTCTTTGCCTGCAGGATCTATTTCTCGATTTCGAGACATATCAAAGCCCTTTGAGGAGCACTTCGCTGGATCAGCCATCTACCTACATGACTCTGATTACCTGAATACAGTCAAGCAAGGCCAGCACGAAAGCCTCAAGGACTACATGACGCGCTTCACAAAGATAGCCATAAGTATACCCGACCTCCACCCCGAGGTGGAACTGCACGCCATAAAAAGCGGATTACGACCAGAAAAATTCCAGAAAACTATTGCTGTGGCCAAACCAAAAACTATGGCCGAGTTCCGTGAAAAAGCTAAAGGACATATCGACATCGAAGAACTCTGACAAGCTCGGAAAGTAGAAAAGCCTCACTATAGAGACGACGACAAAACACGGGACAACAAGAGGAATTTCAAACAAATTCCATGATATGAGACCTACACCAAATTCAACACCAAGCGCGATGATATCATCAAGGAGATCTTGAATTCGAAATTAATCAAGCCACCAAGAAAAGCTGGCAGTTACCCAGATTCAAAAGGCACCGACCGATCAAAATACTGCTCCTTCCACCAGAAGCACGGACACAATACCGACGACTGCATCGTCACCAAAGACCTACTGGAGCGACTAGCTCGGCAGGGTCACCTAGACAAATACATCAGCGGCCACATGCAGCGGCGAGCACCTCCTTCAGGAGACCAAAGCTCGGTTACACAACATGGCTGAGATAGAGACCGACCGAACAATAGCCATCTCGAACCACCAACACGTACAATTAACTGTATTTCTGGAGGTTTTGCAGGTGGAGGAGCCACAAGCTCGGCAAGAAAGAGATCTTACCGAGCTATACTTTCCATCAACGCCGATCAAATTCAATAGCAGCTGTTGCCGCCATCTCCACAGATAACATTCCAGACAGCCGATCATGACAACAGTGTAGCAAATCTGGATGATCCCGTCGCAATCTCCCTACAGCTCGGAGATCTCCTAGTAAAAAAGGTGTTGGTCGACCCAGGCAGCAGCGCCGACGTTCTCTTTTACTCAACATTCCAGAAAATGAAACTGAGCAATAACATCATCCAACCTTCCACTGGTGACTTAGTAGGATTCTCAGGTGAGCGAGTCCCGGTTATGGGCTTTGTGTGGTTACAAACCACACTCGGTAAGTTTTCCTCGTCAAAAACTTCAGACATTCAATACTTAGTTGTTGATTGCTTCAGTCCCTACAATTTAATACTAGGCCGACCTTTCTTAAATAGGTTCGGCGCTATAGTATCTACAATTCATCTTTGTGTTAAGTTCCCTTTGCAGGACAACACGATTGCAACCATTCACAGTGATGCCCGAGAAGCCAGGGAATGCTACAACAATAGTCTCAAAAGACCTAACTGTAACACAAAAGCCCAGGTTCACAATGTCGGCAACATGAACGACCAACACATGCTAGCCGACCTTGATCCCAGAGCGGGAACACTAGAAAGGCCAACCCCAACAGAAGACCTAGATAAAATCTATTTCACAGAAAACACAAACAAATTCACATACGTCGGCTCAACATTATCCTCAGAAGAAAAATCATCATTCCGAGCATTCTTACAGCAAAATACCGACCTGTTTGCTTGGATCCCAGCTGATATGCCAAGCATCGATCCATCCATCATATCACACAAGTTAGCGTTAGATCCATCTGTCCGACCTATAGCACAGAAAAAGAGAAATCTCGGCCACGACCGAAAATAGGCTTCCCTAGAAGAAACCAAGAAGCTCATCAATGCGGGCTTCATCCGAGAAATCAGATTCACAACATGGCTGGCGAACGTCGTCATGGTTAAAAAACATAACGGTAAATGGCGCATGTGTGTTGATTTCACCGATCTCAACAAAGCATGCCCCAAAGATTCCTACCCTTTGCCCTCTATTGATTGTTTAGTTGATAATGCCTTTGGTTTTGAAAAACTCAGCTTTATGGATGCATATTCTGGTTATAACCAGATCCAAATGCATCCATCCGATCAAAATAAGACAACCTTTATTACTGAATATGGAAACTATTGTTATAAGGTCATGCCATTTGGCCTTAAGAATGCAGGTGCAACATATCAACGTCTAATGGACAAAATCTTCGCCAAACAAATTGGCAGAAACATTGAGGTCTACGTCGACGATATAGTCGCCAAGACAAAGATCGGCAAAAATCACCTTGATGACCTCACAGAAATCTTCGGACAGTTAAGAAAATACAACATGCGGTTAAATCCCGAAAAGTGTGCATTTGGTGTTCAAAGCGGTAAATTCCTCGGCTTCATGCTCACTAGCCGAGGTATTGAGGCAAATCCAGAAAAATGTCGAGCTATTTTAGACATGACAAGTCCACACACCATCAAGGAAGTCCAACGGTTAACAGGGAGACTTGCTGCACTTTCTAGATTTTTACCTTGCCTAGCTTCTAAATCCTCATGTTTTTTCCAGACTTTAAAAAACAAAAAAGCTTTCCAATGGACTAATGAATGCGAACAAGCATTTACAACTATCAAAGAAACTATTTCAAAACTACCAATTTTACAAACCCCCCTACAAGGGGAGCCATTATTCTTATATTTATCTGTCACTAACTGGGCTATAAACTCTGCCCTTGTCGCAGAAAGAGAAAAGAAACAATTCCCGATCTATTTTACCAGCAAAACCTTACAGCATGTCGAGCTTCGATACCTGAGCATTGAAAAACTGGCCCTCGCCCTTGTCTTCTCAGCCAGGAGACTCCGACCATACTTTCAGAGCCATGAAATCCATGTTCGAACAGATAAACCTTTGCAGCAAGTCCTGCAGAAACCTGAGCTAGCTGGCCGACTAGTAAAATGGTCGGTGGAGCTATCCGAATTTGATATCAAGTACGAAGGCCGAGCATCCATCAAATCCCAATTTTTGGCCGACTTTATTGCTGAATTCTCAGTACCGAGTACAACTGAAGACTACATCGAATGGTCTTTATACGTCGATGGGTCCTCCAACCCACAGGGGTGTGACGCAGGTATCATACTTGACGATGGCCACGGCAACGTCATCGAACACTCCCTTAACTTCTCATTCAAAGCAAGCAACAATCAAAGTGAGTATGAAGCACTAATTGCCGGCCTCAGACTCGCCACCGACCTAAACATCACCGAACTTAAGGTATATTGCGACTCCTTGCTTATCGTCCAACAGGTAAACAACTTATACCAAGTTAAGAACCCTTTGCTTTCTAAATACCTGGATGTCGTACAAAACTTACTTTCAAAATTTTCTAAATATGAAATACAGCACATACCAAGGGAGAGTAATGGTCGAGCTGACATTCTGTCTAAACTCGCCAGCACTCAACCAAATGGGTCATCACTTTATTAGTCAACACTACTTAAGCCAAGCATTGAACTAACAAAAGTCTTAAGTGTAACACAGGAAACAGATTGGAGATCCCAATACATACAGTATCTCCAAACAGGGATCTTGCCAGGCGACGTCGAAAATGATCGACAATTCCGCCGACAAGCCTCATTTTTTACAATTTATAATAATTGCCTATATAGACGGGGATTCTCTCGTCCATTGCTTAAATGTCTTTGCAGAACAGAAGCCGAGCTTGCACTTGCTGAGGCACATGAAGGGATCTGTGGAACACACCTCGGAGTCCGAAGTCTGTATTCAAAAATCCTCAGAGCTGGATTATATTGGCCGACAATACGACAGGATTGTCAAGCAAAAGTTAAAAGCTGTAACAATTGCCAAAAACACAGTCCGATTACACATCTCCTAGCCAAACTCCTACACTGTTCCGAGGTTAGTTGGCCGTTCAACCAATGGGGCATTGATATCCTCGGACCTTTCCCCACAGCAGCAGGACATGTAAAATTCCTTGTGGTAGCAATTGATTATTTTTCCAAATGGATAGAAGCACAACCTCTAGCCAAGATTACATCACAACAAATGCTTTCCTTTGTTTGGAAATATATTATTTGTCGATTCGGCATTCCTCGGCACATTATCACAGATAATGGTCACCAGTTTGCCAATAAAAAATTCACATCTTTTTTGCAGAACTTGAAAATCAAACAACACTTCTCATTAGTAGAGCACCCACAAACAAATGGATTAGCTGAAGCCGCAAATAAAGTAATACTACATGCTCTAAGAAAGAAACTAGATGATGCAAAAGGCCTCTGGGCCGAGCTTATCCCAGAGATCATATGGGGATACAATACAATAATTCACTCAACCACAAAGGAGACACCCTTCTGTTTAGTCTACGGTTCAGACGCAATAATACCAGTGGAGATCTCCCAATCCTCACTACGCACTGAATTGGCCGACCAAACTACACAAGACATAGCTCGGCAATCCGAGCTTGACCTCATTGAAGAACTCAGATCATCCACAGTAGTCAAACATTTAGCCATGCAACAGCACATTGTCCGAAGATATAACCAGAGACTTCATCCAAGATCATTCCGTGTAAATGACCTTGTGCTTAGGAAAACAAAACAAGCTAGGAAACCATCATCACATGGCAAACTAGCAACTAATTGGGATGGCCCTTACCGAGTCACCAAAGTAATCGGCAATGGAGCCTACAGACTACAAACCCTAGAGGGTAAAAATCTCCCTAACACTTGGAATGTATCTTCCTTAAAGTTATATTACAGTTAATACCAAGGACAGGCCAGTACTCTTTTTTCTACTACCAAGATTTTTCCCACAAGGGTTTTGCTTGGACAGGTTTTAACGAGGCTAGCCTACCTGGGCCTTTGAAATCAAGGGTTCTTTAATAAATAAATTTCTTATTTTATCAAATCATTCTTTTCTTCATTTCATAGTTCCACTTTATCTATAAAAATATAACGCCGACCTTTACTATCACTCCGACCATTCGGATACAATCATTCATTCCAACTGCCGACCTTAAAACGGAATCCGATCACTCGGACACAATCAGTCAATCCAAGTGCCGACCTTAAAACGGAATCCGATCACTCGGACACAATCAGTCAATCTGACTGCGGACCTTAAAACGGAACCCGATCACTCGGATACAATCAATGAATCCGATTGCCGACCTTAAAACGAGAATTCAATCAGACAAATATCCGACCTAACTCGGAATTCGATCATTCAACATAGCCGATTTAACTCGGAATCCGATCATTCAATCAAACATATGACTGATCTAACTCGGAACCCAGTCATTTAGAATTTACCAATTAATCCATCAAATATCTGATCTTAGTCAGAATCAGAACACTATCATAACCGATTTAATCCAAACCCTACTATTCCGCAAATATTAATAGCCGATCTTAATCACAATCATTGCCGATCACTAAAACACAATCCAGTTATTATCAAACAGAATCCATGCCTATTAATCAGCATCTCAATAAACTCGGCATGCTCAAACTTTTCATTATGCTTTCCATCAAAATAATAAAATTTCACCATTTTTAGCTAAAAAAGACGTTTGGCTCAAAGCCACAGTATCACATAAATACCTATACAGACAATAATATTATCTTATAAACATAACATGCATAAAAGCATGTAACCAGAAAATCCAAGAGTTGTTTTTCACAAAAACAGTAGCAAGAGAATATCACAAAATAAAGTCTACCAGCCACAAGCAAAATACAACAGCAGCAAAACAAAACCCCACTAAACATTTTCATCTCCTTGCTCAGCAGCACCATCATATTCAACCATAACACCATCCTGAACTATTTTGCCGGGATCCATCGCTGAGAAATCCACCCCAGGAACCAGATATCTCGCCTGAAGGGAAGCCCTCTCAAGAATTTCTCCTTGCTTGTTCCTCTCTACTTCCTTCAACTGAGCAGTAACCTCAATCATACGAGTGCTAAGAGCAGATAAGTCAGATTCTTTCTTTTTTAAATCTTCAATATCTTTGGCATAACTATCCTACACCTCTTTCAAATACTTCTCAACCTCAACTAACTTCACCTCCAGCTCTGAAATTTTAGCAGCCTTTATAGCCAACTCTTCCCTCAAACTCGGATCCTCCTTTTTCTCAACAAACTTCCGATGAATTTTTTCACGGCTCTGTCCTAAACTCGCCAACCGCAGTCCCACCACCTGAGGATAAGACATTATCACATTAATATTCCATAAAACCAAAACACAAATTCAAACCTTTTACCTCAAGAATATAATCACCTGCATATATTGATCAATCGCCACATCTCCCACCTCTTCCGCCAAAATAACATCAGACGGGGTCTGGCATACCTCATCAGCAGTAATCATGAATGGATAATCTTTTCCCCAGAGCAAAGATCCCTCACTCTGCTCCACAAAATCATGTAACTTCTTCTGGTTATCATAAAACCTCTGAACCTCCTCCATCGGAACATCATCCTTCTCATCATCAGAAATGTCGGACAAATCCACCACATCACCCTTTCTTTTCCTAGCAATAACTTTCCTCCTTCCCGGCTTTGGTTGATCAACCTCACCAGCACCAACAACTTTATCAACTTTGGACGTTGAGCCTTCCTTATCCAAGTTTTTACTTTTCACACGTGCCCTCAGATTCGCCGCAGATACACCAGGGTATTTTTCACCTGAAAACAAAGGAAAACAACTTTTCACCAATGTATGTCAAAAACTGAATACAGAATTAAACCCGAACAAGCTCACCTAAGTAATCTACCACAGCCTGCTTATTTTCCTCCCACTTCAACAAATCGAACACTGAGATCAATTCCTTCCGATCAATAGCTTCGATAAGATACTCAATAATACACTCATCCCTAGGCTTGATAAACTCCGGGCCGAGTATATTATTGGGCTCAGAACACCACCAAATCGGGAATCTCTCCCCCAAATGCTCGTCCACATAAAAAGGAAAATCCCCTTCAAAACTCCTCACTTTCAGATACATTTCCTTAAATTTCTTAAATGATGACTTATGCAGCTTAAATATTGCAAACCTCGGTGAACTATTCAAGTTCACCCACCCACCTTTTCACACACCCTTCGCTTGAAAAAGTGAGAAAAATAACTTTACAGATGGCATTTCTTCCAAAAAAAAATCCATCAATACCTCAAATGCACGAAGAAAAGCCCACCCATTCGGATGTAACTGAGAAGGAGCACAATTCATCTGCTTCAAAATCTAACATTCAAAATCACTAAATGGAAGCTTCATCTTCAACTCTTCAAGCACACAACTATACATAAAAAAGTGTTCAAAACTCTCACCCCTATGAAAAACCCTATCACTTTCAGAACAGGGCAGCAGCTCCAGTCGAATTCCAGAACTAGACCTAACAACTTTACTCTTATCCACTTCATCTACAGCTCCCTGATCCAAGAACAATGACACACGACTTCTAACATCCTCATTAACCTAGTCATAAGACCAGTCTATCCTCTCTTTCTTATCCTTCTCAAAACCCATCAATAGCAACAAACAGAAACAGAGGAAGAAGAAACGAAACTCAATGAAGAAGCAAAAACAAAAGTTTTTTCACATACCTCTTTTACTCATTTTCTCCCCTTTGGAAACTCCACAGCCAACTTTATCTCACTAACTCAAAAAAAGATGTAGATGCTACACTATTGGCATTCCAATAACAGTTACCAATAAGTTACAAAAACCCCTTCAGTAACAAAAACCTACTCAGTCACATCAACCGCCCAAAGAGCAGTCTTGGAAATGACAGCACACTTAATGCCATCATTACTTCTCTCTCTTCATTTAAAAACTGTTTACTTTTTAATATATATTTTCTTTCATTAACCATTTTTAATAAAACAACTTGAGCTGGGGGCTCCAGGTCCAGCACATTCGCCGACATAATACACTTACACAACTGCCGACTTATGCTTCATTTAAAGCTCAACCTGCTTCATTAAAACATACTCTCAGGCTAAGCTTGGGGGCTATGATCAAGACCGTTACAAGATCGGCATTACAGACCATACTCGGCAATTTACGTTATTAATCGGCGTTACAGTTACTAATCGGCAATCAATGTCATTTATTAAAAAGTGACGTTACAAATAAGCTTAACGGACTGCTTCACAAAAATGAAACGTCCAACCTGACGTTCACCCTTATTATTGCTCTTTAATACAGGCAATAAAGCAAGAACATAACCGATTTGTACATTATCACCTATAAAAAGGTATGATCTTCTATTCTAAAGGATACATTGAATTCTCAATACTGACTTAAGTTTCGGAGTGCCTTTACAGGTACACTCCCCCCTGTTTTTTGCTCAAAGCTCTGCGCGATTGGACATTCTCTTGGAGTAAAGCTCGGATTACCACAAAGCTCAAAGGTCGGCGCCGAAGATAACAACTCGACGTCGATTCCTAGAGGCTGAACTCCCCCTCCAGGTATCCATACAAGAACAATTTAAATAAAAAATTTAAATAATATAAATAAAAAATAATAAAATTTTGAATATTAAATTTTAAAATATGAATAAATTATTTTTATTTAAGGAAATATTCGCTCTATCGTAATCGTTAATAAATTAATGATATTTTCATTTAAAATACAATAAAAAATGATTGTGAACCTCTTATTAAACATGTGCGTGGCAACGGGACGAGCAGGAGTAAATTTTTGTTCTATCTAATTTCGTCATATCTTACAATCGTTTATATAGGATCTGTCTTGTTCTTATTTATAAATATTAAAATCTTTACTCTAACATGTTTTTGTGGATACTTGCTCTGCACTATTTTTTTATTAAAATTTAACAAACAAAATTAAATTTTAAAATTTATATAACTATAAGTATATACATAATATAAATTAAATAAAAAAATTTTAAGAATAATACAATATCACACAATATTATTAATAATTTTATTAATTTTTTTATACCTATATATATCGGCTTAGATATTTTTTAAATTTGTCTCGCTTAAGATTTCATCGCGCCAGAAAAACCTACTTCGACCGAGTAAGGGCAGAGTGAGTCCGTGGGTTCAGGTAGTATTGTCACCCATGAAACAAAGACACTTTCACGGAGTTGTTGAATCCGCATGTCAGACACATTTTGGATACGACAATCATCGACACTCGTTGGATATGCGTGTGTTCGATGTCCAACGAACCGTATCTTAGTAAAAAATATAATTTGTTTGCCAAACATGTTTGGATATATCTAAAAATATCATCATGTGTCAACGTGTCTAGTTTTATTTTTAATATGTATTTTGGAAATGAGTTTAGAAATAGTATATATTATTATTTATTAAAATAAAAATATTTTAAATATTTATATAATTAAAAATTAATTTATATTTTGATGTCAATAAAATATCAAAATATCATTACAATTTATAGGGGTGAGCGCGGGTCGAGTTGGTTCGGGTTTAGGATAAAATTAGAACCAAACCACCTTAATTGTAATTGGTTTAGTTTGGTTCGGATTTATGTTTTTTTGTGTATATATCCGAACCAAACCAAATCGATTAAAAATAGATTGGTTCGGTTCGGGTAATTGGGTACCCGATAAAACAGAAATTCATAAAAAAAATGAAATTTTTATCTTAAAAATTCTGTAAGTACAATAAACATGTAAAATCAATAGAAATAATCCAAACATGTTAAACATCAAATACATTAAAAACTAAACACATTAAACACTAAAGACATCAAAATCCAAATATATTAAACATCAAATATATTAAAATCCAAACATATTAAACACCAAATACATTAAAAGCTAAATACAAAAGTGTAATAGAGAAAAACTCAAAATCATTAAAAAAAGTATATATATATATATATATATTTTAAATTTTTATTTTTTTATTTAATTAATATATGGTCGGATCTACGGGTTGGTTCGGGTTCCGCACTTCCGAAACCGTTACCCGAACCATACTAGAGAGATTCATTGGTTTAGTTCGAATTGGACTCGATTATCCATTGATTCCAGAATCAATTTAATTAGTTCGGTTCAAATTCAGACGGATAATCGGATATCCACTATCCATGTTCATTCTTAATAATTTATCTAAAAATTCCTTCATATTTTATATATATGTCGTGTTCTTGTGTTTTATAAAATTAAAATTTGTTTATCTTCATATCTCGTATCGTATTGTATTATGTATTGATATCTGTATTTGTGCATGATAGAATGTTATTCCTATTTAATCAATAATAACTAAATTTATAATTTCCCATCGTATCTGAATTAAACTCAATATATATATTATCTTTTAATACATGAATAAATTTTTGATATAGTCTGAATTCCGAAAATAGTGTTTTGCTAATCATGAAAATTAATAAGAGATGCCTGACATGGTGAATGAGCATCCGTGAAGGGCCACGTAAAGAGCACCCCCACCAAAATCGCGAGGAATCAATTAAAGGCCCAAAGGCAATGGGTCATGAGAAAAGTGCCCTTTATGTGATCGCTTTTTCTCTTTGTATTGTTGTCTTTTATTTATATTCCTACCTATCTATAATTCTGAGTCTCGGGCTGACCAAACTTACCATCGAATATATATATATATATATATATATATATATATATATATATATATATATATACACACACGTATATCTCTGTGTGTTTTTTATATTTTTATAAGAAAAGTTGTGATTTTTGTTGAGATGTTTAGGATGTAATTCTTCACCTTCTACAGGTATTTTTCTTCTTTGAAAAATGATATTTATATTTTTTAAATAGCTTTTAACTTAATTTAATATACTGATTAGCGTAAAAAAAATTATATAATTATCTAATTAAATTATATATTTTTAAATATTTTTTAAATAATAAATTTAAAAATTAATTAATGCAATTAATTATTTGTGAGAAAGACTTTTATTCTAAAAATACATAAAAATTAAATTTATATTTTTAGTATATCTTTTATTATTGTATAAAAGATAAATTTTTTATTTTCTATTACTTCTTATAAATTATTTTTAGAGTGATAATTATTTAAATTAGCCTTTAGATTTTTAAAATCAGACATTTTAATTCTCCAGATTTTAAAATACACAAAATAATTCTCAATATTTATTTCTGTTAAATAATACAATCTTCCTTTATTAGTCACTAAGAGTGACAGCTGACGTAGAACATTAATCCGCACATATAGTTCGTTATATGTGTGCAATTTAAACAAATCACTCTCTAGAATGAAGTATAAAATGTCTCTAAAAAATTTTAAAAAATTTTAAAATAATTCTTAAAAAAAGTTTAAAACTTTCGAAACAGTTCTTTCAAATTATTTATATATAATTATTTTAAATTAATAAATTTTAATTTTTAATATTTTCAGTATATTTATCTTAAATTTGATTATTTATGTACAATTTTTTTTATGTATTTTTAAAATAAATTATAAATTAATTTTGACAAGACAATTTTTTGTTATAAAAAATATGTATTTATATAAATACATAACGATTAATTTGGTCACTGATTTTGAGTATGTTTATAATATTTTTGTATATCTAAATATGAGATACGAGGACTGATGTGTTAGATTTCTGTTTATCTAAAACCAAATTTTTTATTGGCACAACTAAGTTATAGATTTTAGATAACAAAATAAAAAAAAAATCGTAGGACCTCGTTGGTTTTTATTTTTTTTCAATAATTTTTATTTTCAAAATTCTTTAAACAAACTGAAAATAGTAAAAACAAAAATTCTGATATTTTCACTATGTCCAATTTCAAAAATATTTTATGAATACTACTATGAATTTATGTACATCTAGATTATCGTTATATTATATATATATATAACATAGTTATTTTAGTCGTTTCTTAACAAATTTTCGAAAGTATAAAACACTAAAAATGAAAAAAGAAAATCAGAGTGATAACTACAAAATTGGATACATGTAATGGCTTTTGAAATGATTATCCCATGAGATAACTCCTCTTTGCCCTCAAAACAGTTCCAAAAAAAAGTTGTTGGACGTCATCGAGTAGTGATTGTAGAATTCCATCACTAAAATATTTTGATTTTTATTACTTGGAATTTACCCTAACACAATCCGACCTTATTGAACCAATAAAGTAGCTTGACTCTACCAACAATTATTCAATGTCTTTATGCTGGCATGATTATTACTTCATTAGGTTTGAAATTTGAAACCCGAATTTAAATGTTTTTAAGGAAACCAAGTAGCAATTGGATTAGGCTTCTTTGTTTAAAAGATGTTTAAATAATTTTTTTTCCATGATAAAGCGAATGACCGAGTTAACAACACGACTATCTCACGTTATTTTGCAAGAGTATTCTTTTTTTTTTTTTTGGGATAGTGAAAGAGTATTCTTTATTTATAGGAAACAAATTGATCCAGTCGTTACAAATCCAGCATCATAATTCGGCATTAACTATCATAATTCAGCATTATACATTTATTTTTCAGCAAGCCAACGTTATAATTCGGCAGTTCGAAATAATATCAACGAACACCTTAAAACAGAAACGTTCTATGGAATTTTATCACCCAATTATTACTCTTCAATTCAAACACTAAAACACAAATGTAACTGACCTATCTTCACCCATAAAAGGTATAGTCTTCTATCCCTCAAGGATACATTTGAATTTTCAATACCGACTTAAGTTTCGGAGTGCCTTTGTAGGTACACTCTCCCCTTGTTCCTTGCTCACGCCTAGCGCAATTGGACATCTTCTTAGAGAAAAGCTCGGACTTGCACAAAAGTTTAAAGGTCGTCACTGAAGATAACAACTCGACATCGACTCCCAGGGACCGAGCTCTCCCTTCAGGTATCCATACAAGAACAATTGGCTCCCACCGTTGGGCCGAGAATATAATCCCTTCCATATATCATCAGCTTCGAGGTTCTCGTTTGAAGTCATGGCTGAACAACTTCCACCCACACCATCCGAACTCCTTCAGATGGTGACCGAGTTGCGACAAGCCAACCAGCGCATGGCCGAAGAGAACCAAAGAATGGCAAATCAAATTACCAACTTGAATAACACCCGGATCGAAAACAACAACGATCGGCAAGAACTGACAGGAGAAACCGAGCATCAGTCAGGACCAACACACGTCTCTAAAACTGCTCGGCACGAAGAGGAGTGATAAGAGAGTTTTGGCCGGTTTAGAATCAAGAATCAATTCATTAGTAGTATAGTCTAAACCAACAATGAACTCTCAAGATCAAATGTTAAATTCAAATTAAAATAACCGAGAGTAGTTAAACCTCGGGTCATTCTCCCTAGGATGCAATCGAAGTGTTTCTCTTTCGGTTGTTAAGGGGACAAAAGGGGTTTTGCAATCAAAGAACAAAATATTAAAAGAACCAAGAAATAAAAGAACTAAGAAATGAGAAAAATTGTGAATTAATGCAAGTAAAGAGAAAGCAAGATCAAAACTAGTGAACATGCTATAAATGCAATAAAGAGCTTTGACTTGGGAATGAGGATCCAAGGAATCCTATCATCGCCATAACCACAACTGTGGTAATTATGATGAGTCAATCTTGCCTAGTCAACCCCAACCATCGAGGAGTAAGTCAAGCAAGCATAATCGACTTTAATCCATAAGTCCTAACTAACTTACCAAACTAGTTGATAAAAAGCTAGCTGGTGCACGAAATTGTGATACATATCCATGGCTTCAAAGGCTTGGTGCTCTAATCTCAATTCATGATTTGTCACAACTTCGATACAACTAACCAGCAAGTGCACTGGGTCGTCCAAGTAATACCTTACGTGAGTAAGGGTCGAATCCCACGGAGATTGTTGGTATGAAGCAAGCTATGGTCACCTTGTAAATCTCAGTCAGGCGGATATAAAGTGATAATGGTGTTTTCGAATAATAAATAATAGAATAGGGATAGAGATACTTATGGTAGGAATTTTAGATAAGCGAATGGAGATGCTTTTCGTTCCTCTGAACCTCTGCTTTCCTGCTATCTTCATCCAATCAGTCTTACTCCTTTCCATGGCTGGCTTTATGTGATACATCACCACTGTCAATGGCTACTTTCGGTCATCTCACGGGAAAATGATCCAATGCCCTGTCACGGCACGGCTAATCGTCTGGAGGCATCACCCTTGTCAATGGCTTCATCTTATCCTCTTAGTGAATAATATGCTCACGCACCCTGTCACGGCACGGCTATTCATCTGTCGGTTCTCGATCATGCTGGAATAGGATTTACTATCCTTTTGCGTCTGTCACTAACGCCCTGCAATCGCGAGTTAGGAGCTCGTCACAGTCATTCAATCATTGAATCCTACTCGGAATACCACAGACAAGGTTTAGACCTTCCGGATTCTCTTGAATGCCACCATCATTCTAGCTTACGCCACAAAGATTCTGGTTAGGAGATCTAAGAGATATTCATTCTAGCTTAATTCATGTAGAACGGAAGTGTTTGTCAGGCACGCGTTCATAAGGGAGAAGGATGATGAGCGTCACACATAATCATCACCTTCATCACGTTCTTGGGTGCGAATGGATATCTTAGAAGCGAAATAAGAAGAATTGAATAGAAAACAGTAGTACTTTGCATTAATCTTTGAGGAACAGCAGAGCTCCACACCTTAATCTATGGAGTGTAGAAACTCTACCGTTAAAAATACATAAGTGAAGGTCCAGGCATGGCCGAGATGGCCAGCCCCCTAAAACGTGATCAAAGGATCATAAGGTAATCCAAAGATGCCTAATACAATAGTAAGAGGTCCTATTTATAATAAACTAGTCACTAGGGTTTACATGAGTAAGTAATTGATGCATAAATCCACTTCTGGGGCCCACTTGGTGTGTGCTTGGGCTTGGGCTTGAGTGTTACACGTGCAGAGGCCATTTGTGGAGTTGAACGCCAGTTTCTGTGTCAGTTTGGGCGTTCAACTCTGGTTTTGGATCCTTTTCTAGCGCTGGATGCCAGATTTGGGCAGAAGGCTGGCGTTGAACGCCAGTTTACGTCGTCAATTCTTGGCCAAAGTATGGACTATTATATATTGCTGGAAAGCCCTGGATGTCTACTTTCCAACTCAATTGGAAGCGCGCCATTTCGAGTTCTGTAGCTCCAGAAAATCCACTTTGAGTGCAGGGAGGTCAGAATCCAACAGCATCAGCAGTCCTTTTTCAACCTCTGAATCTGATTTCTGCTCAAGTCCCTCAATTTCAGCCAGAAAATACCTGAAATCACAGAAAAACACACAAACTCATAGTAAAGTCCAGAATTGTGAATTTAACATAAAAACTAATGAAAACATCCCTAAAAGTAACTAGATCCTACTAAAAACATACTACAAACAATGTCAAAAAGTGTATAAATTATCCGCTCATCACAACACCAAACTTAAATTGTTGCTTGTCCCCAAGCAACTGAAAATTAAAATAGGATAAAAAGAATAGAATATACTATAAAGTCCAAACTATCAATGAAACAGAGCTTCAATCATATGAGCGGGACTTATAGCTTTTTGCCTCTTGAATAGTTTTGGCATCTCACTTTATCCATTGAGGTTCAGAATGATTGGCATCTATAGGAACTCAGAGTTCAGATAGTGTTATTGATTCTCCTAGTTCAGTATGATGATTCTTGAACACAGCTATTTTATGAGTCTTGGCCGTGGCCCTAAGCACTTTGTTTTCCAGTATTACCACCGGATACATAAATGCCACAGACACATAATTGGGTGAACCTTTTCAGATTGTGACTCAGCTTTGCTAAAGTCCCCAATTAGAGGTGTCCAGGGTTCTTAAGCACACTCTTTTTTTGCTTTGGACCTTGACTTTAACCGCTCAGTCTCAAGTTTTCACTTGACACCTACACGCCACAAGCACATGATTAGGGACAGCTTGGTTTAGCCGCTTAGACCAGGATTTTATTCCTTTAGGCCCTCCTATCCACTGATGCTCAAAGCCTTGGGATCCTTTTTTATTTGCCCTTGCCTTTTGGTTTTAAGGGTTATTGGCTTTTTCTGCTTGCTTTTTCTTTTTCTTTCTTCTTTTTTTTTTCTATTTTTTTTCGCCTTTTTTTTTTCTGCAAGCTTTGTTCTTTGCTGCTTTTTCTTGCTTCAAGAATCATTTTTATGATTTTTCAGATTATCAAATAACATGTCTCCTAGTCATCATTCTTTCAAGAGCCAACATATTTAACATTCTTAAACAACAACTTCATAAGACATATGCACTGTTCAAGCATACATTCAGAAAACAAGAAGCATTGTCACCACATCAATATAATTAAACTAAGTTCAAGGATAAATTCGAAACTCATGTAATTCTTGTTCTTTTGAATTAAAACATTTTTCATTTAAGAGAGGTGATGGATTCATAGGACATTCATATCTTTAAGACAAAGTTACTAACTACTAATGATCATGTAATGGAGGCACAAACATAGATAAGCACATATCATAGAAAACGAAAAACAGAGAAAATAAGAACAAGGAATGAATCCACCTTAGTGATGTCCTTGAGCTCTTCTATGTCTCTTCCTTGTCTTTGCTGCTCCTCCTTCATTGCTTTTAGATCTTCTTTGATTTCATGAAGGATGATGGAGTGCTCTTGATGTTCCACCCTTAGTTGCTTCCAATAATTGTGTGGAAGAAAATGTATCCCCTGAGGTATCTCAGGGATCTCTTGATTTGCAGTCAAATGTTCTACCACTGAGCTATAAACCCTTGATGGAAGCTTTTGTCTTCCCTTTCCTCTTTCTAGAGGTTTCTCTGGCCTTAGGTGCCATCAATGGTTATGAAAAAAAAAAAAGCTATGCTTTTACCACACCAAACTTAGAATGTTGCTCGCCCTCGAGCAAAAGAAGAAAGAAAAGAAGAATAAGAAGGATATATGGAGGAGATGGATGGGAATGTGTATTCGGCCATATGGGTGGGATTGGGTGGGAGAGAGATGTTGAATTTTGAAGGTAGTGGGTGTATGGATGTGAGTGGTAAATGGAAAGTAGAGGGGATGATCATGAATGGGAAGAGAGATGATGAGGTAGGTGGGGATACTGTGGGGTCCACAGATCCTGAGGTGTCAAGGCATTTACATCCCTGCACCAATTTAGGCATGTAAAATGCCCTTGCACACAACTCTGGGCGTTCAGCACCAGGTTGGTGCCTATTTTGGGCGTTCAACGCCCCCTTGCTGCCTTTTCTGGCATTGAACGCCAGAACCATGCTTGTTCTGGGCGTTCAGCGCCAGGATGCCCCCATTCTGGGCGTTCAGCGCCAGAACTATGCTCTGTTCTGGCGTTTGAACGCCAGACAGATGCTCCTCCAGGGTGTGATTTTTCTTCTGCTGTTTTTGATTCCATTTTTAATTTTTATATTTATTTTGTGACTCCACATGATCATGAACCTAAGAAAACATGAAAAACAATAAAAATAAGAATTAGATAAACATTGGGTTGCCTCCCAACAAGCGCTTCTTTAATGTCAATAGCTTGACAGTGGGCTCTCATGGAGCCTCACAGATGTGCAGAGCTTTGTTGAAACTCTCCAACACCAAACTTAGAGTTTGGATATGGGAGTTCAACACCAAACTTAGAGTTTGGTTATGGCCTCCTAACACCAAACTTAGAGTTTGACCGTGGGGGCTCTGGTTGACTCTGCTTTGAGAGAAGCTTTTCAAGCTTCCTCTCCATGGTTGCAGAGGGAGATCCTTGAGTTTTGAATACAAGGGAGTTCTCATTCCATTGAAGGACTATTTTACCTCTGTCAACATCAATCACAGCTCTTGCTGTGGCCAGGAAAGGTCTTCCTAGGATGATGGATTCATCCTCTGCCTTTCCAGTATCCAGGACTATGAAATCAGTAGGTATGTAAAGGCCCTCAACCTTTACTAATACATCTTCTACTTGTCCATAAGCCTGTCTTCTTGAGCTGTCTGCCATCTCTAGTGAGATTTTAGCAGCTTGCACCCCATAGATTCCCAGTTTCTCTATTACAGAGAGGGGCATGAGGTTTATTCCTGAACCAAGGTCACACAGAGCCTTAAAGATCATGGTGCCTATGGTACAGGGTATTATGAACTTTCCAGGATCCTGTCTCTTCTGAGGCAATGTCAGTTGATCCAGATCACTTAGTTCATTGATGAACAAGGGAGGTTCAACTTCCCAAGCATCAATGCCAAACAATTTGGCATTCAGCTTCATGATTGCACCAAGAAACTTGGCAGTTTGCTCTTCAGTAACATCCTCATTCTCTTCAGAAGAGGAATACTCATCAGAGCTCATGAAGGGCATAAGGAGGTTCAATGGAATCTCTATGGTCTATAGATGAGCCTCAGAGTCCTTTGATTCCCCAGAGGGAAGCTCCTTGTTGATCACTGGACGTCCCAGGAGGTCTTCCTCCTTGGGATTCACGTCCTCTCCTCTCCTCACAGGTTCGGCCATGGCGCTTATGTCAATGGCCTTGCACTCTCCTTTTGGGTTCTCTTCTGTATTGCTTGGGAGAGTACTAGGAGGGATTTCAGTGATCCTTTTACTCAGCTGGCCCACTTGTGCTTCCAGATTTCTAATGGAAGACCTTGTTTCATTCATGAAACTTACAGTGGCCTTAGATAGATCAGAGACTAGATTTGCTAATTTAGAAGCATTTTGTTCAGAGTTCTCTGTCCGTTGCTGAGTTGATGATGGAAAAGACTTGCTATTGCTAAACCTGTTTCTTCCACCATTATTAAAGCCTTGTTGGGGCTTTTGATCCTTCCATGAGAAATTTGGATGATTTCTCCATGATGAGTTATAGGTGTTTCCATAAGGTTCACCTAAGTAATTTACCTCTGCTATTGCAGGGTTCTCAGGATCATAAGCTTCTTCTTCAGAAGATGCCTCTTGAGTACTGTTGGATGCAGCTTGCATTCCATGCAGACTCTGAGAAATCATATTGACTTGCTGAGTCAATATTTTATTCTGAGCCAATATGGCATTCAGAGTATCAACCTCAAGAACTCCCTTCTTCATAGGCGTCCCATTGCTTACAGGATTCCTTTCAGAAGTGTACATGAACTGGTTATTAGCAACCATGTCAATGAGTTCTTGAGCTTCTGCAGGCGTTTTCTTTAGGTGAATGGATCCACCTGCAGAAGTGTCCAGTGACATCTTTGATAGCTCAGATAAACCATCATAGAATATATCTAGGATGGTCCATTCTGAAAGCATGTCAGAAGGACACTTTTTGGTCAACTGTTTGTATCTTTCCCAAGCTTCATAGAGGGATTCACCTTCTTTCTGTCTGAAGGTTTGAACATCAGCTCTAAGCTTGCTCAGCTTTTGAGGAGGAAAGTACTTGGCTAAGAAAGCCGTGACCAGCTTATCCCAAGAGTTCAGGCTGTCTTTAGGTTGAGAATCCAACCATAATCTAGCTCTGTCTCTTACAGCAAAAGGGAAAAGCATGAGCCTGTAGACTTCAGGATCTACTCCATTAGTCTTAACAGTATCACATATCTGCAAGAATTCAGTTAAGAACTGAAAAGGATCTTCAGATGGAAGTCCATGAAACTTGCAGTTCTGCTGCATCAGAGAAACTAATTGAGGTTTCAGCTCAAAGTTGTTTGCTCCAATGGCAGGAATGGAGATGCTTCTTCCATGTAAATTGGAATTAGGTGCAGTAAAGTCACCAAGCATTCTCCTTGCATTGTTGTTGGGTTCGGCTGCCATCTCCTTTACTTGTTCGAAATTTTCAATCAAGTTGTCTCTGGATTGTTGTAATTTAGCTTCTTTTAATTTTCTCTTCAGAGTCCTTTCAGGTTCTGGATCAGCTTCAACAAGAATGCCTTTTTCTCTGTCCCTGCTCATAAGAAAGAGGAGAGAAAAAGAAAAGAAGAGGAATCCTCTATGTCATAGTAAAGAGGATCCTTTTTGTTAGTAGAAGAAAAGAAGAAGAAATTCGAACACAGATAGAGGATGGGGTTCGAATTTGGTGATGATGTGAGGAAGTAATGTTAGTTAATGAATGAATAAATAGAATAGGATGGGAGAGAAGGAGGGAATTTTCGAAAATTAATTTTGAAAAGGAGTTAGTGATTTTTGAAAAATGGTTTTTGAAAAATTGTTAGTAATTTTTGAAAATTAAGTTTTAAAAATTAAAATAATTAATAAATTAAAAAGAAATTTTGAAAAAGGGAAGAGATATTTTCGAAAATGAGAGAGAGAAAGTTAGTTAGGTGGTTTTGAAAAAGATAAGAAACAAACAAAAAGTTAGTTAGTTAGTTGAAACAAATTTTGAAAAGATAGGAAGTTAGGAAGTTAGAAAAGATATTTTGAAAAGATATTTTTGAAAAAGATAAGATGAGAAGATATTTTTGAAAAGATATGATAGAAGTTAGTTTTGAAAAAGATTTGATTTTTAAAATCTCAATTAATGACTTGATTCATAAGAAATCACAAGATATGATTCTAGAACTTAAAGTTTGAATCTTTCTTAACAAGCAAGTAACAAACTTCAAATTTTTGAATCAAAACATTAATTGATTAGTTATTTTCGAAAATTTTATATAAAAATAAGAAAAAGATTTTTGAAAAATATTTTTGAAATTTTCGAAAATAACTAATAATTTTGAAAAAGATTTGATTTTTGAAAAAGATTTTGAAAAAGATAAGATTTTTAAATTGAAAATTTGATTTGACTCATGAAAAACAATTTGATTTTAAAAATTTTTGAAAAAGTCAATCCAAATTTTCGAATTTGATGAGAGAAAAAGGGAAAGATATTTTTTTTTTGATTTTTTAATTTTTATGATGAGAGAGAAAAACACAAAAAAAAATGCAATGCATGAAATTTTTAGATCAAAACATGTGATGCATGCAAGAATGCTATGAATGTCAAGATGAACACCAAGAACACTATGAAGATCATGATGAACATCATAGACACAATTTTGAAAAATTTTTAATGCAAAGAAAACATGCAAGACACCAAACTTAGAATTCTTTAATGCTTACGCACTAAGAATTCAAGAATGCATATGATAAACATGAAAAGACACAAAACAAAAAATCATCAAGATCAAACAAGAAGACTTACCAAGAACAACTTGAAGATCATGAAGAACACTATGAATGCATGATATTTTCGAAAAAATGCAAGATGCATATGCAATTGACACCAAACTTATGATATGACTCAAGACTCAAACAAGAAACATGAAATATTTTTTATTTTTATGATTTTCTAATTTTTTTGGATTTTTATTTTATATTTTTCGAAAAATTCTTTTGAAAAAGAAAAAAAGGATTCCAAAATTTTTAATATGAATTCCAGGAATCTTATGCTCTAAAGCTCCAATCAAAGGGTCAGGCATGGCTTAATAGCCAGCCAAGCTTTAGTATGTAATTCAGACATGACACGCCTGACATTCCTTACATTCAATAGCCAATTGGCTAAGAAAGATAAAGAAGCTCTTCTCTTGGGTATAAGGATTGAGACATGGCTTTACAGCCAGCCAGGCTTCAACATGCTTCATGAAACGCTAGAATTCATTCTTAAAAATTCTGAAACCATAGAATAATTTATTTTTGAAAACATATTTTTTTTCTTTTTTTTCTGAAAACAAGTGAGGAATTTTTGAAAGGTTTTTGAAAAATTTTTTTTGAAAAGAAAACAAAAAGAAAATTACCTAATCTGAGCAACAAGATGAACCGTTAGTTGTCCAAACTCGAACAATCCCCGGCAACGGCGCCAAAAACTTGGTGCACGAAATTGTGATGTCCAGGCTCGAACAATCCCCGGCAACGGCACCAAAAACTTGGTGCACGAAATTGTGATACATATCCATGGCTTCAAAGGCTTGGTGCTCTAATCTCAATTCATGATTTGTCACAACTTCGATACAACTAACCAGCAAGTGCACTGGGTCGTCCAAGTAATACCTTACGTGAGTAAGGGTCGAATCCCACGGAGATTGTTGGTATGAAGCAAGCTATGGTCACCTTGTAAATCTCAGTCAGGCGGATATAAAGTGATAATGGTGTTTTCGAATAATAAATAATAGAATATGGATAGAGATACTTATGTAAATCATTGGTAGGAATTTCAGATAAGCGAATGGAGATGCTTTTCGTTCCTCTGAACCTCTGCTTTCCTGCTATCTTCATCCAATCAGTCTTACTCCTTTCCATGGCTGGCTTTATGTGATACATCACCACTGTCAATGGCTACTTTCGGTCATCTCACGGGAAAATGATCCAATGCCCTGTCACGGCACGGCTAATCGTCTGGAGGCATCACCCTTGTCAATGGCTTCATCTTATCCTCTCAGTGAATAATATGCTCACGCACCCTGTCACGGCACGGCTATTCATCTGTCGGTTCTCGATCATGCTGGAATAGGATTTACTATCCTTTTGCGTCTGTCACTAACGCCCTGCAATCGCGAGTTAGGAGCTCGTCACAGTCATTCAATCATTGAATCCTACTCGGAATACCACAGACAAGGTTTAGACCTTCCGGATTCTCTTGAATGCCGCCATCATTCTAGCTTACGCCACGAAGATTCTGGTTAGGAGATCTAAGAGATATTCATTCTAGCTTAATTCATGTAGAACGGAAGTGTTTGTCAGGCACGCGTTCATAAGGGAGAAGGATGATGAGCGTCACATATAATCATCACCTTCATCACGTTCTTGGGTGCGAATGGATATCTTAGAAGCGAAATAAGAAGAATTGAATAGAAAACAGTAGTACTTTGCATTAATCTTTGAGGAACAGCAGAGCTCCACACCTTAATCTATGGAGTGTAGAAACTCTACCGTTAAAAATACATAAGTGAAGGTCCAGGCATGGCCGAGATGGCCAGCCCCCTAAAACGTGATCAAAGGATCATAAGGTAATCCAAAGATGCCTAATACAATAGTAAGAGGTCCTATTTATAATAAACTAATCACTAGGGTTTACATGAGTAAGTAATTGATGCATAAATCCACTTCTGGGGCCCACTTGGTGTGTGCTTGGGCTTGGGCTTGAGTGTTACACATGCAGAGGCCATTTGTGGAGTTGAACGCCAGTTTCTGTGCCAGTTTGGGCGTTCAACTCTGGTTTTGGATCCTTTTCTGGCGCTGGATGCCAGATTTGGGCAGAAGGCTGGCGTTGAACGCCAGTTTACGTCATCAATTCTTGGCCAAAGTATGGACTATTATATATTGCTTGAAAGCCCTGGATGTCTACTTTCCAACTCAATTGGAAGCACGCCATTTCGAGTTCTGTAGCTCCAGAAAATCCACTTTGAGTGCAGGGAGGTCAGAATCCAACAGCATCAGCAGTCCTTTTTCAACCTCTGAATCTGATTTCTGCTCAAGTCCCTCAATTTCAGCCAGAAAATACCTGAAATCACAGAAAAACACACAAACTCATAGTAAAGTCCAGAATTGTGAATTTAACATAAAAACTAATGAAAACATCCCTAAAAGTAACTAGATCCTACTAAAAACATACTACAAACAATGTCAAAAAGCGTATAAATTATCCGCTCATCACTAGCGTCAATAGAAACAATAGTCAACTAACTACCCAAGAATTACTACTAAATGTCGGATATTATGACTCTAGTATTCTAGGAACTCAAACCACAAGTCAAGGTGTGAAAATCTACTCAAATTCTAAGGTTGGCATTTTCACAAACACCTTGTGTGCATGAAAGTAAAACATGGAGAATTGCAAGGTAAAATGGAAAGCTATAACTAACTACCAACAAAACCAAATATAAACAAGCAATCAAACATGAAGGAAGCAAGAAACATAAAATTCATTGATCAAAACTTCAAGAAACACAAAATTACAATTATGAACAAGTAACTTGAACCAAAGAAAGTGAAAGTAAAATTGCTATAATTGAAGAGGAAATTGAGAGTACTTACAATTAAAGAGTAAAATCCAAAATCAAAGCTTGCTATAAATGCTACAATGGAAATTGATAAACCCTAAGAGAGCAATGCTACACTACTCCTACTCCTACTCCTAATTACTCTCTAAAACTATCTAAGTGAGCTCTAAAACCTCCTCCCTTCATATGTGTTGATTCTCCCCTTATATAGCACTTCAATTCAGCAATTCAGCCTTCCAAAATGGGCCAAAAGCCCCCAAAATTCGTGCAGCACATGTTTCATTACTGAAATCACGTGCAGGGACCTGTGTGGATGCACAGACATGTGCGGTCTGTGCGTCTGCACACTTGGCTGAATGTCGACCTGTGCGTACACACAGGTGGTCGTGCGCACGTACACATGGAATTTCTTTCTTGTGCACACGCACACTTTGCTGTGTGTGATTTTTCTTGTTTTCTTCATGTTTTCTCCCTTGTACATGCTTTCTTCCACTTTTGGCTATCCATTCTTGCTTCCAATGCCTGAAATCACTTAGCAAACATGTCATGGCATCAAATGGAATAAAAGTGGAATTAAATTGCTCAATTTAAGTACAAAATTGCATATTTTCACATTTAGGATCAAATCGGGGACAACACACAAAAGTATGCTATTTTGGTGCTTAAGTGTGAGTTCATGTGCTAGAATCCATCTAAATTGAGTCAAAATATACCATCAAATATGGACTCATCAATTTTTCCACACTTAAATAATAGTATGTCCTCATGCTAAACCAACAAGGAGAACAATCAAGAGGGGTCCAACTTATTAAATGTAACTATCTATATGTATGCAAGTATATTATATACTATCTATATATATCTATCTATGTATCCTATAAAATTGGTGAAAACAAACAAACAAATTTCAAGCAAGTAAATAGACATATGGGGCGAAGCAAAGAATTAATCCATTGCATCCAAAAATCTAAAGAATTGATTCAATTCATCAAAATGAAGCAACTTGCAAGAATTCATGATAAGAGATATGGAAACATAGAGTTGAGTAATTGAACCCTCACTAGGTGTGTATATACTCTAATAACTCGGTGTCTAGGGTCAATTCACTCAAATCTCTTCCTAATCCTGCTTTTAAGGTTTTGCTTCTCATCTAACAATCAACAACAAGTGATGCATGAATGCAATATCATGAGGACTTCATATGGTTGTAATGAGATTAAGGTTAAGGTAGGGTAGATATGGCCATGTGGACTGAAATGATTGAATCCTTGATTAGTTTAAGTATCCAACCCAACCTATATCAACCAAATCAAAATAAAATGCAATCCTAACCTTCCTATTATCACTTTTCCGCATGTTCATGTATGCTCTTTCATTTATACCACATATGCATTTCTTATTCTTTTCTTTTTTACTTTGGGGTGACTTTTGTCCCCTTTTTATGATGATGATGTTTTGTTTTTTTTAAGTGACAAAGTAAATGCATATGATTCTCTAGTTCATACATGAATGCACCCATTTCCAAAATTTTTCACTGAATACCCAAAAATAACATTTTCAATAACTACCAATGTCTCCCAAAATTTCTCCCACACTTCAATGAAACACACTTTTCAACCTAAGCTAATCAAGGATACAATCCTAGGCAAATTCATGGTTTTCTGCTTAAGGTTGTAATGTGGTAATTTCACAAATAATGGGGTTAATTAAGGCTCAAAAGGGGTTAACAAAGGTAGATGCAAAGGGTAGGCTATATGGGTAAAGTAAGCTTTTATCAAAGATGGCCTCAATCATACTCAAAGCAATTCAAAACATTAATCATTGGAAATAAAGAATTAAGCAAAACCAAGATTACAATCATAGAAGAGATATATCGCACAATGAACAAAATTAGTGGTTAAAATGTGTAACCACTCATTATAGCCCAAAAACTCACAAGGTATTTATTCTTTACTCTTCTATGTTCCATAAAGAAATCATTCAAGCAAGTTTGAAAAAAATTATTTTTTTATTTTTTATTTTTTTCAATCAATTCAATAGAATGCCCTTGAGACAAAATTCTTGAAAATTTGTGTTGTTTTTCACCAAAACTTATTTCCTATATGTATGTATGTTGTGATGGATGCAAATTTTTTTTTCAAAATTTCCTAGTTCTTTCCTAATTTTTAACAAGCAAAAAGTAATATGAACAATTAGGATCAAAATAAACTAGACATATGCTATTCACATCATCCAATCACTATCCATATCTATACTATATACCAACAAAACAAGCTCAAAACGTATATATACCATAATTAAAATGCAATACTAAAGATAACTAGAAGCAAACTAATATATATATACAAAAAGTACTAAACTGTAGTGCATAAGACGAAATATAAAAAATATCTACAAAAGGCATAATAAAACTGAAAATAAACTAAATGACAAGTGTTAAGGATAGAATGTTAAGACCCAAAATATCGTAGATCCTCCCCCATACTTAAATCATGCACGGTCCTTCGTGCTCAAAATAATCAATCGGGGGGATCAACCATGAGAAGCTCCACCGTCAGATGGTGGTGGGTGGTGGTGACGCTGATAAACAATGATGGCTCGGGATGTCTCTGGGGTGGTCTCAACTGCCGGTTCCTCAACTGTCTGGCTAGCTGGCTCTGCCGCCATCTCTACTATCTGCTCGGATCCAACTATCAACTCCTCAACTCTTTGGTCTACTACCTCCTCAACCGCGGGCTCCGCTAGTCTCTGCTTAGGGGGATCGACTGTCTGGCCAGCTTCAGCTGTTGGCTCCTCCGGTGCCGGCTCCTCAGTCTCAGGCTCTGGTGTATCTAGAGGAGGTGGCCCAGGGTCTTTACCCTCAAACTTCGTCACTATCCACTGGAAGCGGCGAGCATTGCGGCGCTCAAAATGGTAGAGGAGCTAAATGATCTCCCGACCCAGCTCATATGGTGTCTGAGGTCAGGGTGTGGGTGCGGGAGCTGTAGGAGGTGCTGAGGGCTCTGCTGCTGATGGTGGCTCAGTCGTCTTTCTCTTCTTCTGTGGCGGTCCGTCATAGTCGCCGTATGGAAGAAATGGCTGTTTATTGATGTAGACAGACGTCCGGTCTGTTGGGCGCCTCTCCACTCCAGATAAAGCGGCTAATTTGGTGATCAACAATGGGAAGGAAATGTTGTATTTCTGTTGTTGGTTCACCTTCCACATCGACTCTCTGATAAGGGAAAGAACAGAGATCCTCTTCCCCTCCAGAATAGCCTACAGCAAAACTGCCACATGGACTCTGATATGTATGGCATGCGTGCTCGGAAGAATGTAGTCGGCAATGATCTGCTGCTAGATCCTTGCCTCTGGATTGAGGTCAGTGCACGCAATGCTCAACGGAACTACATTGTCCCCTTTGCTGTACTCCCATCTAGCCTCAGGTAGGCCAATCTTATCCAGAACCACATCTAAAGAAAGCTTGCCCGTTGTCACATCCTTCATTATTTGAGTGTAAGCGTCACGAGCCGAAGGAATATGCGGAATATCCAAGAGGGCCTCTAAAGCAATATCAGAGGTGTCCAGTGTGACACCTCTTAGAAAAACAGTTGGGGCATCCCTCTTTAGGAAATTTGCATAGAATTCCTTGACCTGGTGGTCATTAACTTCCACCGGATTGAATTCTACAAATTTCCAATGGTAAAAGTTTAATCTGTTAAGAATCTGATCCGCATATTTCTCGGGCAGGTTTAGCTTTCTCTCATAGTGAAAGTCTCGCTTTTCCATTTTCTTATATTGTTCTTGGGTTTTAGCATTAATGAATGTGTTTGGTTGTTACTCGGAGGCACAGGAGGAGGACGAGCCAAAGGATTGGCTTTCTCCTTCCCTTTGCGGGCCATCCTGAAAAAGATAAAAAACAGAGCACAACTCAGGAGAAACAGATAAATACCACAGAATGAAGAAGGATATAATCAAATAATTTAACTAAGAGCCACTAAGATAAACAGACACTTAATTAAGGGAAAACATGTACAAAACAGTTAATTGCCCAAAAAGAAGTGTATTCTCCCAAAATCAAGTGACCTAAGAAACATAAAAGAGAATGAACAATAATTGAAGCATATATATGACTTAAGTGTACAATGCATGTGAATTGAGTTGAAAGAGATTGATTATTGCAATTGTGCCTTAAAAATTGGAAGAGTTTGCAAAACTTGGCACAAAAGGCAATAGTCAAAGCGACAATAAAAGTATGCACTTATTCACGTTGAAAGGATAAGAAATGATCACATACACATAATTTCTTGTCCAAAGCAATACTCTGGTGAAGAACAAAATGCATTGCTAAAAAACATAAGGGAACAAGTTACTATGTATGTGGTCATTGATGTTAAAAATACATGAATAAGCATTCAATTAATTCACTCAAAAATCAATATATGTACTGCTGCAATTGGCACCAAATAGAATTCAAAATGTACAAGTCTAAGACTTGTTTGGTGTCTGAGCAAAAAGAAAAGACAGAGTATGATATGCATAAAGTAGCAACTTAGTATGTTATTCACTCTCAAATGCATCAAACAAAATGATGTCAATTTGATTTTCTACACAGCTGCAAATTCAAGTTCAGTTTGATATCCCAGCACAATGAATAACTAAGTGCTCAACTAAGAAATTTATCAACTGAAGTATGATATGCACAGGAATAATTAACACCAAACAAAGGAAACACATGTATAAAATTCAAGCTCAAATTGGTGTTTAAGCATAAATAAGACAGAGTGCATATACGATTTCGTCTCAGGCAGGATTCAAAAATCAACAAAAAAATGCACTATACAAAAATTAAATGCCAAATGAAAGCAAAATCCAAGATCTATGCTGATCAGACAAAAAACTTCATTCAGGCAATATCTCGAGCATGGTATGTGCATCAGTCAAAAAAAGCATTCACAGTTCAATATTACAGTCATCCAACCCAGAAATCCAGAATTAATCAGCCAGTATCAACAACATTCAATCCAAAGAACAGAAGTCATCTAACATAATATCATCTAATCACTAAAACGGAATTATAAACAGAAGTAGAAAGCAAGCAAAATAAAGCAGTAGAAAATGGAACTGGGCAGGGAGTAGGGAAGGAAATGGAACCTGGAATGCAGAAGGAAGAAGAAGGGATGGGGAAGTGAGGGTGGTGGCGGGTGTCGCGGTCGCGGTGGCACAGAGGCACACCGCGCTGGTCGTGTTCGCCGGACTGGGAGGACGCGACTGGAGACTGGGCGCTAACTAGGGCTACTGTTGCGGACAAGAGGTAGCGCAGGAATAGGGGAAATGGGAGAATGTATGAGAAGAGAGAGAAGAAGAAGAAGAATGGAAGAGAGAGAGAGAAAGGGGAAGATGGTGATCACCGGCAGTGAACGGTCGGACGGAGATGAAGGGTGGTTGAAGGTTGGGTTAGTGGGCTGAGAGGCTGGGGTTGGGTTCAGAGAAAAGAAGAAGATGAATGAAAAGGTTGGGGTGGGGTTTGTGGAAACTGAAGCGCGAGTCCCCATTTCGAATTAACGTTCAAAAAGTGACCTGTGCGGATGCACAAGGTCGTGTGTGGACGCACACAAGGAAGAGAGGGGGGGGGGGGTTATGTACGCGCACAGAGGCGTGCGGGCGCTGTGGACAGAAGGTGAATCGCAGCCTATGCGGATGCACAAGGGGTAGTGCGAACGCACAAAAGGGGAAAAGAGGTTGCGTTCAGATGCACAAGAGATGCGTCCGCCGCGACCAGAGGGGTTGCTAAGGTCTGTGTGGGTGCACACGGCTATGCGCTCGCACAAGTGTCTTTTTTTGGAAAGAACAGGGTGACGTGTGCGGTCGCACAGGGAGAAAAGAAGGGTGGTATACACACGCACAAGCCGTGCACGTGCCGTGAACAGAGGGAGTATTGAGGGGTGTGCGAGCGCACACTGCTGTGCGGACGCACAAGATCGTGAAAACAGGGGAGCTGTGCGCACGCACAAGGCTGTGCGGTCGCACAGGAATCTGTTCCTGCAACAAAAATTTTAGCTCTAGGGCACCAAACTTGACATCCAAAACAGGTTTTCAAGTTCCAGAACATCATAAAACTCCCCAAAACACATTATTTTACTAAAATTACCCAACAAAATTTAAAATAAAACCAACCAACCAAGCAAAATAACGAATTTATTCATGAAATAAAAGCTAAAAGAGAGAAAGTTAGAAGGATATTACCATGGTGGGATGTCTCCTACCTAGTACTTTGGTTTAAAGTCCTTAAGTTGGACTTGGTGAGGAGATCCTTGTTAGGGTGGCTTGTGTTTTCACTCCTCCTTGAATCTCCAACTAGGTTTGCTCTTGATTTGACCTCCGGGGTCCCAAATGAATTGCATCAAACTCCTAAGAGACTTCAAGCTAGCAATTAGGATCCTTAAGTGTTGATCCTTGAAATTAATGCCCGAATCCCATACTTGAGTTCCTCTATCACCATTAACATGCTTGTGCACTCCCCGGAAACCACTAAATTGACTTTTGCACCAAAATTGATCTCCAAATGTTGAATTGGCTTCTTTGATGGACTTTCCATTTCTTTGCCAATTAACATTCTTCTCTCCACCATCCACTACTCCAAGAAGGGTTTGAAGTTGACAATCCGTCTCTAAGACGGCATATTGATATGGGCCTAAGAAGCTTGTTGAAGGAGTCTTCACCCGCTCAATTCGTTCTTTCACAACTATCTTTACTTCTTGGTGAATAGAATATTCCTCAACCTCCTCTAAACCTTCCTCATCATCACTCAAGTCAAAAATTGGAGGTTGTGTGAAATCCACATCAACATCTCCTTCTAAATCCAATAAGAGAGGCTCATGAAGGTCATTGGCAGGGTTGACCAAGTTGGACAAAAAATCTTGAATGATGGAATCCTCTTGATCACTTCCTACCAACTATTTCATTTGGTTCTACACATTCATCCATTAGAACTTATTGGTCATGGCATGAATGCAATAAAGCTAACCGGTCAAGAGTTTCCGCTACTATAGACATGACTTGCTCTTGTTTCTTCCGAAACTCTTATTGTTCTTGAATGAGCATGAAAAGTATGTCTTGTGTGGCTTGATCCATATGTGAATATGAAGATTGAGGTGATGAAGGTTGACAATCAAGCTCATAAAGGTAAGGGTTTTGTATGTAGTGAGGTGATGGTGTATAGAATTGGTGATTAGAGAGGTAAGTGTTTGGGTTTTGTTGAGGTGCATTGTGGTAATGGTGTGAAAAAGTCATAAAGAGAGTATAAACAAAAACTTACTAACAAAAGCAAACAAACAACCAAAAAGTGCTATTTACACTATTAACATATTCACAACAACCAAAAGATATAACACCGTTTGTATTCCCCGGCAACGGCGCCAAAATTTGATAAGAGAGTTTTGGCCGGTTCAGAATCAAAAATCAATTCGTTAGTAGTATAGTCTAAATCAACAATGAACTCTCAAGATCAAATGTTAAATTCAAATTAAAGTAACCGAGAGTAGCTAAACCTCGGGTCATTCTCCCTAGGATGCAATCGAAGTGTTTCTCTTTCGGTTGTTAAGGGGACAAAAGGGGTTTTGCAATCAAAGAACAAAATATTAAAAGAACCAAGAAATAAAAAAACTAAGCAATGAGCAAAATTGTGAATTAATGCAAGTATAGAGAAAGCAAGATCAAAACTAGTGAAAATGCTATAAATGCAATAAAGAGCCTTGACTTGGGAATGAGGATCCAAGGAATCCTATCATCGCCATAACCACAACTATGGTAATTATGATGAGTCAATCTTGCCTAGTCAACCCCAACCATCGAGGAGCAAGTCAAGCAAGCATAATTGACTTTAATCCATAAGTCCTAACTAACTTACCAAACTAGTTGATAAAAAGCTAGCGTCAATGGAAACAAGAGTCAACTAACTACCCAAGAATTACCACTAAATGTCAGACATTATGACTCTAGTATCCTAGGAACTCAAACCACAAGTCAAGGTGTGAAAATCTACTCAAATTCTAAGGTTGGCATTTTCACAAACACCTTGTGTGCATGAAAGTAAAATATGGAGAATTGCAATTAAGGTAAAATGGAAAGCTATAACCAACTACCAACAAAACCAAATATAAACAAGCAATCAAACATGAAGGAAGCAAGAAACATAAAATTCATTGATCAAAATTTCAAGAAACAAAAAATTGCAATTATGAACAAGTAACTTGAACCAAAGAAAGTGAAAGTAAAATTGCTATAATTGAAGAGGAAATTGAGAGTATTTACAATTAAAGAGTAAAATCCAAAATCAAAGCTTGCTATAAAATGCTACAATAGAAATCGATAAACACTAAGAGAGCAATGCTACACTACTCCTACTCCAATTCCTAATTACTCTCTAAAACTATCTAAGTGAGCTCTAAAACCTCCTCCCTTCATATGTGTTGATTCTCCCCTTATATAGAACTTTAATTCAGCAATTCAGCCTTCCAAAATGGGCCAAAAGCCCCCAAAATTTGTGCAGCACATGTTTCATTAATGAAATCACGTGCAGGGACCTGTGCGTCCGCACAGGTGGTCGTGCGCATGCACACATGGAAATTCTTTCTTGTGCGCACGCACACTTCGCTGTGTGTACTTTTCCTTGTTTTCTTCATGTTTTCTCCTTTGTACATGCTTTCTTCCACTTTTGGCTATCCATTCTTGCTTCCAAGGCCTGAAATCACTCAGCAAACATGTCATGGCATTAAATGGAATAAAAGTAGAATTAAATTGCTCAATTCAAGCATAAAATTGCATGTTTTCACATTTAGGATCAAATCAGGGATAAAACACAAAAGTATGCTATTTTGGTGCTTAAGTGTGAGTTCATGTGCTAGAATCCATCCAAATTGAGTCAAAATATACCATCAAATATGGACTCATCAAGAAGCAACCCGAGCATAATGAGGAAGCTCGGTCAGACAGCAAGGATGACAATCAGGAAAGTTCCCTTGGGCCATTCACGACTGAGGTGATGAATTTCGTGTTACCCAGGAGGTTTACTCAGTCGACTACCCTAACTCCCTATGATGAATTAGGTGATCCGAAGAAATACATCAAAAAGTTCACCTCCATAATGATAGTAAATGATGAGCGGATAATTTATACGCTTTTTGGCATTGTTTTTAGTATGTTTTTAGTATATTTTAATTAGTTTTTATTATATTTTTATTAGTTTTTATTTAAAAATCACTTTTCTAGACTTTACTATGAGTTTGTGTATTTTTCTGTGATTTCAGGTATTTTCTGGCTGAAATTGAGGGACCTGAGCAAAAATCTGATTCAGAGGCTGAAAAAGGACTGCAGATGCTGTTGGATTCTGACCTCCCTACACTCAAAGTGGATTTTTGGGAGCTACAGAAGCCCAATTGGCGCGATCTCAATTGAGTTGGAAAGTAGACATCCTCGGCTTTCCAGAAATATATAATAGTCCATACTTTGCCCGAGATTTGATGGCCCAAACAGGCGTTTCAAGTCAGCTCAAGAATTCTGGCGTTTAACGCTGGAACTGGCATAAAAACTGGAGTTAAACGCCCAAACTGGCACAAAAGCTGGCGTTTAACTCCAAGAAAAGTCTCTACACATGAAAACTTCAATGCTCAGCCCAAGCACACACCAAGTGGGCCCCGGAAGTGGATTTTTACACTAAACACCCTAGCTTACTCATTTTCTGTAACCCTAGGGTCATCAGTTCACTATAAAAACTACTTTTAGTGATTCATCTTGTACCTCATGACACTTTACACGTTTCTTGTTGTATTCTCTACGGCATGAGTCTCTAAACCCCATTGTTGGCGGTGAGGAGCTCTGCTGTTCTTCATGAATTAATGCAATTACTACTGTTTTCCATTCTATCACGCTTGCTTCTATTCTAAGATATTCATTCGCACCTCAACCTGATGAATGTGATGATCCGTGACACTCATCATCATTCTCACCTATAAACGTGTGCCTGACAACCACCTCCGTTCTACCTTAGATTGAATGCATATCTCTTAGCCTCATGATTCAGATCAGAGTCTTCGTGGTATAAGCTAGAATTATTGGCGGCCATTCCTGAGATCCGGAATGTCTAAACCTTGTATGTGGTATTCTGAGTAGGATCTGGGAAGGGATGGCTGTGACGAGCTTCAAACTCGCGATTGTTGGGCGTGTGACAGACGCAAAAGGATCAATGGATCCTATTCCAGCATGATCGAGAACCGACAGATGATTAGCCGTGCGGTGACAGCGCATTTGGAACTTTTTCACTGAGAGGAAGGGAAGTAGCCATTGACAACGGTGATGCCCAACATAAAGCTTGCCATGGAAGGAGCCTTGCGTTCATGAAGAAGAAGATAGTAGGTGATGCCAGGGCATCTTGGCCAGTTTCACTAACCTTTTCTTTACTGTTTTAGGATAGTTTCATGCATTTCCTTAGAAAATAAGCTAGTTTTGGGTAGATATTCACTTACACCTTGACTCAAGCATACATTGTGCATTTTACATTATTTCATGAGGATTTTGCATAAGTTTAGTGATAAATTGTATGTTGCATTGCCCATGACTTGGACTAGAACTTTGATGCACTCTATTGCTTGATTTCAGGACCAAAGGAAGCAAGGAAAGGGAGGAAACTTGCAAGGTTAATGAGAAAAGTGATTGCCAATGACACTCTCATAGCCATCATTGCCCACGTTAAGAGTCACGTTAACTAAGTTAACGTGAACTCTAACGTGGAAAAGGGAAGTTGAGCCAACGTTAGTGACACTTAACATTGTCACTAACGTTGGCAAACACTCATGAGTGGCCACGTTAGAGCCCACGTTAACCTAGTTAACGTGGCCTCTAACGTTAAAGGGGGAAGAGAAGCCAACGTTAGTGACATTCAACATTGTCACTAACGTTGGCCTAAGGATGCAA
The DNA here is from genome assembly GCF_059453495.1 of Arachis ipaensis. NCBI lineage: Eukaryota > Viridiplantae > Streptophyta > Magnoliopsida > Fabales > Fabaceae > Arachis > Arachis ipaensis. Next base: position 85,836,660 of record NC_142436.1, read on the forward strand.
CACACCACGTTAACTCCCACGTTAACTTGGTTAACGTGGGAGCTAACGTAAGAAGTGAGAGTTGTCGCCAACGTTAGTGACACTCAACATTGTCACTAACGTTGGAAGCAACCACACAACCCCCCAAGGAGCCACGTTAACTTCCACGTTAACTAAGTTAACGTGGAAGCTAACGATGAGGAATGAATGATGAACCAACGTTAGTGACACTCAACATTGTCACTAACGTTGGGATGGCTAAGAATGGCCATGTTAGAAGCCACGTTAACCTAGTTAACGTGGACTCTAACGTGAGATCTAGGGGCACATTGGAACGTTAGTGACAATGTTGAGTGTCACTAACGTTCTCGAAGTTTGGCAAGGCCACGTTAGAAGCCACGTTAACATAGTTAACGTGGGCTCTAACGTGAGGCAAAGGGGTACATTGGAACGTTAGTGAAAATGTTAAGTGTCACTAACGTTCTCGAACTTATACTTTCACTAAATGTTAACACCCCTAACGCCCTGAGCTGAAGTCTCCGCCCACTTAGCACTTTCTCTCTGCAAGTAAAGCCAAGCCCAAATAAAGAAAAGAACTGCTTCAAACTCAAGATCCAAAGGCCCAAGACTTGAAGAGTAAACTAGAAGCTGAGAATAGTAGTATATATAGGAGTATCTTTGAATTGTAAAAAGGAGTTCTGGAGGCTGGAAAAAGGGAACTACTCTCTGTATTTTACTTTCTCTGCATTTTCTAGTTTTATGATGTATTCTCCATCTTTGTTTTCATTTTTCTAGAGCTATGAACAACTAAACCCCTTTCATTGGGTTAGGGAGCTCTGTTGTAATTTGATGGATCAATACTAATTTTCATTATTCTTCTTCTATCTTTTCTCTTGATTTTACTTGAAAGCTTTCGATCTTCATCCAATTGAGTAGTTATCTTGGAAGAGAAGCTATTCAAACTTGGATCTCTTTTGAACCTTGAAAGAGGAATGAAGAGATCAAGCTAGAAATGCTTTCTCATGCTGGACCAAATTGGGTTTGGATGGGTATGTGACTATAACCCTCTCAATAGTTGATTTGGGAAATGCATGTGGTATAATCAGTGACCATACTTCATCTCTTCTCATGAGCAATTGACCAAGGAATTGGCTATTGATCAAGATTTGAGAGATTGAATTGCAAGAAATTGTAATTCAATCACTTAAGATTGCCAAGGAGATCAATGAGTGCATTGATTGAGGAAGAGATGAAAATGAACTTGATCCGGAGAATTGCAACATCTCCTAAGCCTAATGAACTCCCCATCTCTGATCTTACCCATTCTCTTTAACTTCTGCCATTTACTTTTATGAGCAAATCTCCCATTCCCATTTACAATTCTGCAATTTATTTTCAGTCATTTGCTTCCAGTCCTTTAATTCTAGCATTTACTTTTCTGTTATTTACATTCCCGCCATTTTATTTTCTGCAACTCTCAACCCAAATTCTGGATTCGCTCAACTAGAACATTATTCTAATTAAAGTTGCTTGATCAATCAATCCCTATGGGATTCGACCTCACTCTATTGTGAGTTTTTACTTGACCACAAATTCGGTACACTTGCCGAAGGGAGATTTGTTGTGAGACAAGTTTTCCGTGCATCAAGTTTATGGCGCCATTGTCGGGGATTGATTGTGCATCAACAATGATTAAATTGGAAGATCACTAGATTGAGCATTTTTATTTTGTGAATTTCATTTTCTGTTTGAGTGATTTACTTTTTGTTGTAGTTAAACTTCTTCCCTTCTCCGTCTACTCTTTTGTTCTTCTTTGTTTTTTTCAATTCTGTTTGCTAACCCACTAACTGTTTGATATATTGCATCACCCACAACTAATAGTAATTCTGACACAAATACTTTCTGCACCTATCTTTTCTTGCTTGCACTTGATGGTTGTATGACAGGGAGAAGAAACGGGGCTTCAACTTCCTTCGATTCTGAACCTGAGAGGACCTTCCTTAGATTAAGGAGGGAGGCAAGAGGAAAGAAAGTGGTTGGTGCTGAGGAAGAAGAGGAATTCTTTGAAACACACATGGAAGACAACATGGAAAACCATCATGAAGAAGAAGATCACAACCATGGGAGAGAAGGTAGAGCAAATCATGCTGGGGAGGATAGAAGAGTTTTGGGCTCTTACATCAATCCAAACCCAGGCAATTGTGGAAGTAGCATCCAAAAGCCAATAATCCATGCCAACAACTTCGAACTTAAACCACAGCTCATCACCCTTGTTCAGAACAATTGTTCGTTTGGAGGAAGTGTTCAATAAGACCCCAATCAACATTTAACCACCTTCCTGAGAATATGTGACACAGTGAAGTCTAATGGTGTTCATCCTGACGCCTATAGACTACTCTTATTTCCATTCTCACTCAGGGACAAGGCAGCCAAATGGCTGGAATCTTTCCCAAGGGAAAGCTTGACAACTTGGGAAGACGTGGTGAACAAATTCTTAGCAATATTTTACCCTCCTCAACGAATCAATAGGCTGAGAGCTGAGGTCCAAACTTTCAGGCAACAAGATGGTGAGACTCTATATGAAGCATAGGAGAGGTTCAAGGACTTAACAAGGAGGTGTCCACCTGACATGTTCAACGAATGGGTGCAGCTGCACATTTTCTATGAAGGGCTCTCTTATGAGTCAAAGAAGGCCGTAGACCATTCATCTGGAGGATCTTTGAACAAGAAGAAGACCATTGAGGAAGCCATAGATGTTATTGAAACAGTAGCAGAGAATGACTACTTCTATGCTTCCGAAAGAGGGAACACAAGAGGAGTAATGGAGCTAAACAATGTAGATGCTCTGTTGGCCCAAAACAAGCTCATTACCCAGCAGCTAGCTGACCTCACCAAGAAGATGGAGATGAACTAAGTAGCAGCAATCTCCACTTCATCAACAATCCAAGAAGGAGTGAATGAAGAAGCAGAGGGGAGTCAGGAGCAAGCCAACTACATTGGGAGTTCACCAAGGAAAAACTATGATCCATACTCCAAGACCTACAACCCTGGATGGAGAAACCACCCAAACTTTGGGTGGGGAGGTGAGCAAGATCAAAACCAAGACCAGAGACGTTACAACTCCAACAACAATGCAGCTCACCAGCAATTCACACAGAGGACGTTTCAACACCCCCACAACAACACTTTTTTATATGCTTTTCAAAACCAAAATAACACATTTGCTCCGAATCACCCATCAATTGATGACAAGCTCTCTAAGATTGAAGCCCTACTTGAAGGAATATGCCAAGAGATTCAAGAAAATAAGGTGTTCAAAGAGGAAGTGCGAGCCAATATTAAGAACCAGGGAGAGACCATTAGGAAGTTGGAATTCCAGGTGGGATATTTAGCTGAGAAAATTTCCAAACCCATCGATAGCTTCCCAAGTGACACGGAGAAAAACCCCAAGGGAGAAGCAAAGAAAGTAAGATGGGAAGATTACAAAATGGTCACTACGAGTGATCAAGAGACTGAAGACAAGCAAGGCAAACTTTGCAAACAACCTGAAGACAACTCAACAAAGGAGGAGGATAGAAATCACCAAGGACCAGAAATTTCACAACAAGAGCTGCTGAAGCTCTATGCTCCCTTCCCTCAACTGCTCAATGGTGCTGTGGGAAAGAGAATATACTCAAGGTTCCTAGACTTGTTTACATCTTTGCATGTAAACATACCATTCATCAAGGCAATTCAACAAATGCCTGCATTCATCAAGTATATGAAGGAACTTCTTCCCAGGAAAAGCTCACTCAAAGGAGGCCAGACTATAGTGATGAACAAGGAATGTAGTGCCCTTATTCAACCTGAGCTGCCTACAAAAAGAAGAGACCCAGGGAGTTTTCACATCCCTTGTGCCATAGGTGAAACTATGTTCGATAGAGCACTATGTGATTTGGGGGCCAGCATCAATTTACTGCCTTTATCCCTGGTGAAGAGGCTGCAGATTAATGAGATAATGCCCACAGATGTAATCATCAGACTGGCTGACAAAACTCAAAAGCAAGCAATAGGAGTGGTGGAAAATGTGTTGCTAAAGGTTGGGAAATACTTTCTCCCAACAGACTTTGTCATTTTGGACATGGAAGAGAGTCACACTCACCCAATCATATTGGGAAGACCATTCCTAGCTACGGCCAGAGCACTTATCGATGTAGAGAAAGGGGAGCTAATATTGAGAATCCATGATGAACGACTCAGCTTCAATGTCTTCAAACTCTCACAAGAAACAGATCAAGAGGACAAGGAACTAAGCACAAATGATAAAGAGACACTGAAGGAGGAGACAAGCACTGAAGCACAGCAAGTCCATTCTGAAACCCCCTCAATTGATAAACAAGGAAAACAGCAATTGCCACAGCTCAAGGAAAAGTTGGAGGAACCTAAACCTCTAGAGGCATGTGAAGACAACATCACAACTCCTTGGAAAAAAAAGGTCACCAAGGGGAAGGCAACCTTAAAAGAAACAAAGAAGAAGGTACCAAGGAAATGGAGGAACAAGAAGATCCCTATGAAAGGCTTCTCTCCAGGGGATAGAGTTGTCTCAGCTTACTTCCCAGATATTCCCCCTAATCTCCCTACTGTACCATCTCAGTTATCTAAGGTCTTCACTATTAACAGAGTTCTTTTCCTGGAACATGTGGAGATCATTGATTCAACCAATGGATACAAGTCCACAGCAAGAGGGGAGGACTTTAAGCACTACCAACCACCCTGATGAAGGAAAAACGTCAAGCTAGTGACGCTAAAGAAGCGCTTCATGGGAGGCAACCCATGTTTTATATGTTTTTAAAATAATGAATAAATCAATGTTTATGAATTTTAACCCAAACTTGACAAACATTTGGTGAAATATTTATCATGCAGTATATAGTGAAGAACAAGTTTGGTGTTCAAAGCAAACCAAGATGCATGCTAGTCTTGGGAGCTTTGAACAAAACTTTTCATCACATTGCTTCAAACTAAGTTTGGTGTCACCCCATGGTGCCACCGAAATGCATATAAGGACCCACTAGTAGTTAGTTAGTTAGTTGAAATTCATAAATAAACAATCAAACTCTCTTTCTTCCCTTGTATTCTAGCCGTAGAGTTTGAATTTTTTTTATATTAATTTCCTTATTTTAAATCTTTATAGGAAAGGAAAAGAAGCATGAAAAGGGATTGATTGGACAATTAAATGGGGGAGATTTCTCCACTTAATGAAGAGCACTACACACATGTCCCAAGAGGGAACGCATGGGGAAACGTTGCCATGCAACATTGGAAAAAGAAGACCCTTGAAGATCGAACCAATCACTCTCATTAAGTGATGATCCTTGTCTTTCCTTCATACACAACCCCCAACCATCCATCAAGTAACAATCCTTGCAATCCACACCTTTCATCCACTCATGACCCCCTATATAAGTAAACCTCAGTGCATGATCATTCCTCACACTCAAATTCCCACTCTCCACACTTCATACTTTCGGCTTGCTCAAACCCCTTCATCACACTCTGTCCTAGCCAACCTATTCCTCATCTCTCCGTATCTTCCAACCTCCACTTCAAAACAGCAACTCAATTCATGGCATCATCAAGCTCAAAGAGGCAAAAGAGGAAGGAACCCATGGAGAGTGTTCCTTTCGATGAGAAGAAATTCAAAACTGCCTTTCATGAACGTGAATTCGAACGGATAAGGGTGAGAAAGATATTGCCAGAGTTAATCTTCCAAATCAATGCAGATGAGTCACCACAAATTCTGGAGAAAATCGAACAGAGGGGGTGGCAATTGCTCACAAGTCCAGAGGGGAAGATTAATGGAAACCTCATCAAAGAATTTTATGCGAATGTAGTAAGAGAGGATAAAACCAAGGCCCCAACCTTCAAAAGTTACGTAAGAGGAAAAGAGGTGGACTTCAGCCCAAATACCATAACAAGAGTTCTTCACCTGAAATCACCTCGTTTTGATGAGGAAAGTTATCAAGCAAGGATAAGTAGAAGCCCTGATAATAATGAGCTCTCAGAGATAGTGGCAGACATCTGTGTTATAACAGCTGACTGGGAGAGGTACACAGATGGGAGACCCAAGTTCATCGAGAGGAGACCTGAGCCCTGAAGCCAAGGGGTGGTTTGAACTTGTGAGGAGGTCCATTCTACCAGCTACAAATAATTCAGAGGTAAACATCAATCGAGCTACTATGGTGCATTGCTTAATACAAGGTGGGAAAATCAACGTGAATGAGCTCATCGCCGAGGGGATTCAAGATTCGGCTGAGAAGGTTGATTCAGGTGCCAGGCTTTGGTACCCCAGCACCATTCTCCGCTTATACAACAAGGCCAAGGTAGTATTTGAGGACAACAACCCAGACTGGGTGAACCCAGGGAGGTCAGTTACACTCGAACGATTGGTTTATACTACACCTGCTCAGCAACAAAGAAGGCCACAAATAGGGAAACCAAAAGCAAAAGAAAAAGTTCACCAAGAGGAACATCATCAGGAAGAATACCATCAAGAAGAGCATCATGACCCAGACAACTTGAATATGACTTACCTTCTAAGAGCCATTGAAGATTTGGGACAGAGGCATATAAAAGGACAAGAGCAAATACTGAACCTTCAAACCAACTGGCTGAGCCAACAGGAAGCATGGCAAAAACAACAAATGGAGCAGCAGCAGGAACACTACTCCAGGCTCACTCAAGCCATCAACCAAGTGAACGAGAGGCAAGAGCTCCAAGAGAAGCACTTGCAAGAACTCAACCAGCGGCAGATAGCCCAAATGAAAACTTTCAATGAGTTCAGTGTACTCAATGAATGAAGGCAACTACATAGGGAAGAGTTCTATGTGAACACTCAAGCCAAGTTGAACTACATGACTAGTAACATGCATCAGCTGCACTATGTCATCCCTACATATGATGAGGTCCAAAAAGATTTTGTAGAACAAGAAGAGAGGAAGGTAAAACAACAAAAGAAGACACTCAAGAAGAAGATGGAAGATGGTGGTTTCTGGAAGAAGCTGCTTGGAAAAGGCAAAGGAAGTGGGAGCACAAGCACTCAAGAGAGACACAATGAGGACAAGCAAGGAGGGGAGGATGGGCATCCACATGAATGAAAGGTGGTGGAGTTCCTTTTAGTCCATCGTTTTCTATGCTTTAAATAAGGAAGATCTTGTATGAAATAGAACCTGCTTCCATGTTATGTTTAAACTTTTTAAATTCTGTCTTTTAAGTTTTCTTTCTGAATAGGTCCATGATTTCTGGTTTAAATGTCACTGCATCTTTCCCTTATTTACTTGTAAGCTTGTCCATTTTGAATTAAATGAAGAGAGAATGATTGTTTTTAAAAGACCAGAGTGGAGTTCATATTGTGGAAGTGCATTCATGAATCTTTGGGGTAGTCATAAGTTAGCTAAGTTGGTTCAACCACAAGGTTAGGAGGACAACTATCTATCCTGAATACTTGACTTTGGATATACCCATGAGACTGAGCATATGACAAGATCCTAATAAGAGAAAAGGGAAAGAATAATGGAAGTGAAAAACAAGAGAAAAAGAGTAAGCAATAAGGCTAGGCACCAATGGTTTGGACCTTGAGACAAGTGTCTGTGGTGCTCCTGTGTGAGGGATCTACTTGGATGAATAAGCTCTCAGGGGTGCTTTATCACTTGGTAACTTGGGTTAACTAACCCGGGATTATCAGCTAAAAATCCACTATCAAGAGTAACCCTCACTACAGAGCATTTAGTAACCCAAAGAGGTGCTGGACACCAAGGTCTCAAGAAAAGAAAATAAACAAACTATATGCTTGTGGTGTGTATGTATGGGGGAGAGACTTGAGGGAGTAAGTTCTTAGGGGTGCTTCAACACCTAGCACCTTGAACCAACTGGTTCGGGAGTGTTGGCTGAAAACTTATCTTAAAGAGTTGCCCCCTTACAGAGCACTTAGCCTAAATAACACAAATAACCCTTGAAATAACAATAAAAGGATCAATGAATAAAAGTCTCATGGGATATAAACAAAGTAAGTGTTTAGGGACATGATAAAGGTCTAAAAGCCAGTAATGGAATGAACCTAAGTTGCTATGCATGAAACCACCATAAAATCAGTAACATGACTTCCACAAGAATGACTCACTCCTCTGGATATTCCATTCATCATTCTCTTGTTCCAGTACTTGCTTAGGGACAAGCAAGCTTTAAGTTTGGTGTTGTGATGCCAGGGCATCTTGGCCAGTTTCACTGACCTTTTCTTTACTGTTTTTAGGATAGTTTCATGCATTTCCTTAGGAAATAAGCTAGTTTTGGGTAGATATTCACTTACACCTTGACTCAAGCATACATTATGCATTTTACATTATTTCATGAGGATTTTGCATAAGTTTAGTGACAAATTGTATGTTGCATTGCCCATGACTTGGACTAGAACTTTGATGCACTCTATTGCTTGATTTCAGGACCAAAGGAAGCAAGGAAAGGGAGGAAACTTGCAAGGTTAATGAGAAAAGTGATTGCCAATGACACTCTCATAGCCATCATTGCCCACGTTAAGAGTCACGTTAACTAAGTTAACGTGAACTCTAACGTGGAAAAGGGAAGTTGAGCCAACGTTAGTGACACTTAACATTGTCACTAACGTTGGCAAACACTCATGAGTGGCCACGTTAGAGCCCACTTAACCTAGTTAACGTGGCCTCTAACGTTAAAGGGGGAAGAGAAGCCAACGTTAGTGACATTCAACATTGTCACTAACGTTGGCCTAAGGATGCAACACACCACGTTAACTCCCACGTTAACTTGGTTAACGTGGGAGCTAACGTAAGAAGTGAGAGTTGTCGCCAACGTTAGTGACACTCAACATTGTCACTAACGTTGGAAGCAACTACACAACCCCCCAAGGAGCTACGTTAACTTCCACGTTAACTTAGTTAACATGGAAGCTAACAATGAGGAATGAATGATGAACCAACGTTAGTGACACTCAACATTGTCACTAACGTTGGGATAGCTAAGAATGGCCACGTTAGAAGCCACGTTAACCTAGTTAACGTGGACTCTAACGTGAGATCTAGGGGCACATTGGAACGTTAGTGACAATGTTGAGTGTCAATAATGTTCTCGAAGTTTGGCAAGGCCACGTTAGAAGCCACGTTAACATAGTTAACGTGGGCTCTAACGTGAGGCAAAGGGGTACATTGGAACGTTAGTGAAAATGTTAAGTGTCACTAACGTTCTCGAACTTATACTTTCACTAAATGTTAACACCCTTAACGCCCTGAGCTGAAGTCTCCGCCCACTTAGCACTTTCTCTCTGCAAGTAAAGCCAAGCCCAAATGAAGAAAAGAACTGCTTCAAACTCAAGATCCAAAGGCCCAAGACTTGAAGAGTAAACTAGAAGCTGAGAAGAGTAGTATATATAGGAGTAGCTTTGAATTGTAAAAAGGAGTTCTGGAGGCTGGAAAAAGGGAACTACTCTCTGTATTTTACTTTCTCTGCATTTTCTAGTTTTATGATGTATTCTCCATCTTTGTTTTCATTTTTCTAGAGCTATGAACAACTAAACCCCTTTCATTGGGTTAGGGAGCTCTATTGTAATTTGATGGATCAATACTAATTTTTATTATTCTTCTTCTATCTTTTCTCTTGATTTTACTTGAAAGCTTTCGATCTTCATCCACTTGAGTAGTTATCTTGGAAGAGAAGCTATTCAAACTTGGATCTCTTTTGAACCTTGAAAGAGGAATGAAGAGATCAAGCTAGAAATGCTTTCTCATGCTGGACCAAATTGGGTTTGGATGGGTATGTGACTATAACCCTCTCAATACTTGATTTGGGAAATGCATGTGGTATAATCAGTGACCATACTTCATCTCTTCTCATGAGAAATTGACCAAGGAATTGGCTATTGATCAAGATTTGAGAGATTGAATTGCAAGAAATTGTAATTCAATCACTTAAGATTGCCAAGGAGATCAATGAGTGCATTGATTGAGGAAGAGATGAAAATGAACTTGATCCGGAGAATTGCAACATCTCCTAAGCCCAATGAACTCCCCATCTCTGATCTTACCCATTCTCTTTAACTTCTGCCATTTACTTTTATGAGCAAATCCCCCATTCCCATTTACAATTCTGCAATTTATTTTCAGTCATTTGCTTCCAGTCCTTTAATTCTAGCATTTACTTTTCTGTTATTTACATTCCCGCCATTTTATTTTCTGCAACTCTCAACCCAAATTCTGGATTCGCTCAACTAGAACATTCTTCTAATTAAAGTTGCTTGATCAATCAATCCCTGTGGGATTCGACCTCACTCTATTGTGAGTTTTTTTACTTGATGACAAATTCGGTACACTTGCCGAAGGGAGATTTGTTATGAGACAAGTTTTCCGTGCATCAGTAGGAAAGCAGAGATTCAGAAGACAAAGCATCTCCAAAGCCTCAACCTGTTCTTCATTACTGCATAACAAGTATTTATTTCATGTTCTTTTACTTTTTACAATTAAATATGAGAATTATTGATAACCTGACTAAGAGTTACAAGATAACCATAGCTTGCTTCAAGCCGACAATCTCCGTGGGATCGACCCTTACTCACGTAAGGTATTACTTGGACGACCCAGTGCACTTGCTGGTTAGTTGTGCGGAATTGCAAAAGTGTGATTGTGATTTCGTGTACCAAGTTTTTGGCGCCGTTGCCGGGGATTGTTCGAGTTTGGACAACTGACGGTTTATCTTGTTGCTTAGATTAGGAATATTTTATTTTTGTTGGTTTAGAGTCTTTTATTTGAGTTTAGTTTTATATTTTAAGTTTGGTGTCAATTGCATGCTTTTATTTTCTTTTAATTTTTCGAAATTGCATGTCCTCAGTTCTTTCTTGATTTTTAAAAAAAATTCTAAGTTTGGTGTCTTCTTTGTGTTTTCCTTTAATTTTTCGAAAATTTTTGTTTGATTCTCTAAAAATTTTAAGTTTGGTGTGTTTTTGTGCTTTTATTTACTTAAAAATTTTTCAAAAATTTGTTCTTGGTGTTCATCTTGATCTTCAAAGTGTTCTTGGTGTTCATCTTGACATTCAAAGTTTTCTTGTTTGTTCTCTGTGTTTTGATCTAAAATTTCTAAGTTTAGTGTCATTTTGTTGTTTTTCTCTTTCTGCATTAAAATTCAAAAATCAAGAAATATCCTTTCCTTATTTTACTCATAAATTTCGAAATTTTGCATTAATTTAGTCAAAGATTTTCAAAATCATATCTTTTTTTTAGTCAAGTCAATATTCTAATTTCAAAAATTGATCTTTTCAAATCTTTTTCAAAAATCAAATCTTTTTAATTTCTTCAATCATATCTTTTCAATCATATCTTTTTTTTTAATTTGCAATCATATCTTCTCAATCATATCTTTTTCAAAATAATTCTCAATCATATCTTTTTTTTAATTTGCAATCATAGCTTCTAAATCATATCTTTTTCAAAATAATTTTTAATCATATCTTTTTAATTGCTAATTTCAAAATCTTTTTAATTAATTAATTAATTTAGTTTTCAATTTACTTTTATTTTATTTTATTTTCTTTTTGTTTTCGAAATTTTATTTTATTTTCCATTTATTTTACTTATTATTTTCGGTTACTTTTTAAAAAAATATAATTCATATCAATTCCCTTTTCTCCATCATGGACATAAGTGGAAGTGAACAGTCTAGAAGGACTCTGGAGTCCTATGCTAACCCCATTACAGCTGCATATGGGAGTAGCATCTGTATACCTCCCATCAAAGCAAGCAACTTTGAGCTAAATCCTCAGCTCATTATCATGGTGCAGCAAAATTACCAGTATTCCGGTCTTCCACAAGAAGAACCTACTGAGTTTCTGGCACAGTTCTTACAAATTGCTGACACAGTACGTGATAAAGAAGTGGATCAGGATGTCTACAGATTATTACTGTTTCCATTTGCTGTAAAAGATCAAGCTAAGAGGTGGTTAAATAACCAACCCACAGCAAGCATAAAAACATGGAGACAGTTATCAGACAAATTCTTGAATCAATTTTACCCTCCAAAAAGGATGACATAGCTAAGGCTGGACATCCAAGGCTTTAAACAAGAGGATCATGAATCCCTTTATAATGTCTGGAAGAGGTACAGAGGGATGCTAAGAAAATGGCCCTCTAAAATGTTTTCAGAGTGGGTACAGTTAGACATCTTCTACTATGGGCTTACAGAAAAAGCTCAGATGTCCCTAGACCACTCAGCTGGTGGATCTATACACATGAGAAAAACAAATGAAGAGGCTCAAGAACTCATAGATATAGTTGCTAGAAATCAACATCTGTACTCAAACAGTGAGTCCTCCATAAAAGAAGAGGCTATGGCAGTAACTACTGATCCTAATCCTCAAGAACAGATTGTTGAACATAATCAGCAATTACTCCTTATGACAAAACAATTAGCAAAATTCAAAGAGATGCTCCAAGACACTAAAAATGCTAACAAGAATATAGAAGCACAATTGAATCAGACAAGACAGCAGCTATCTAAACAGATAACAGAAGAATGCCAAACTGTCCAACTAAGGAGCGGGAAGACATTGAATAACTCAGCTCAAAGTAGCAAAAAGTCAAGAAAGGAAAAAATGACAGAGGATGACCAAACCACTACCCAAGATCCCTCTGAGGACATCAAGAGCCCAGAGAGGAATAAATCTGGCGTTTAAACGCCAGAAAAAGGGGAAAAGCTGGCGTTAAACGCCCATCCAGCACCCGACCCTGGCGTTCTATGAGGAATCAGACACCTGCAAGTGCTGATAGTAAACCCTCTAAGAAGGCTTCTCCAACCACTTCTGTAGGGAATAAACCTACAGCAACTAAGGTTGAAGAATATAAAGCCAAGATGCCTTATCCTCAAAAGCTCCGCCAAGCGGAACAGGATAAACAATTTTACCCACTTTGCAGACTATCTCAGGACTCTTGAAATAAAGATCCCGTTTGCATAGGCACTTGAGCAAATACCTTCTTATGCTAAGTTCATGAAAGAGATCTTAAGTCATAAGAAGGATTGGAGAGAAACTAAAAAAGTGTTTCTCACTGAAGAATGCAGTGCAGTCATTCTGAAAAGCTTACTAGAGAAGCTTCAAGATCCAGGGAGCTTTATGATACCATGCACAATAGAGGGTGCTTGTACTAAGACAGCTCTATGTGACCTTGGAGCAAGTATCAATCTAATACCTGCATCCACCATCAGAAAGCTTGGCTTGACTGAAGAGGTCAAACCAACCCGGATATGTCTTCAACTTGCTGATGGCTCCATTAAATACCCATCAGGCATAATGGAGGATATGATTGTCAAGGTTGGGCCATTTGCCTTTCCCACTGACTTTATAGTACTGGAAATGGAGGAGTACAAGAGTGCAACTCTGATTCTAGGAAGACCTTTCCTGGCAACTGGACGAACTCTCATTGATGTCCAAAAAGGGGAGGTGACTCTGAGAGTCAATGAGGATGAGTTCAAGTTAAATGTTGTCAAAGCTATGCAGCATCCAGACACGTCAAATGACTACATGAGCATTGATATTATTGACTCCCTGGTGGAAGAGGTCAATATGACTGAAAGTCTTGAATCAGAGCTAGAGGACATCTTTAAAGATGTTCAGCCTAATCTGGAGGAACCAGAGGAAATAAAAGAACCTCTGAAAATTCCTCAGGAAGAGGATAAGCCTCCTAAACCCGAGCTCAAGCCACTACCACCATCCCTGAAATATGCATTTCTGGGAGAAGGTGGCACTTTTCCGGTGATCATAAGCTCTGCTTTAAATCTTCAGGAAGACAAAGCACTAATTCAGGTGCTGAGGACACACAAGACAGCTCTTGGGTGGTCCATAAGTGATCTTAAGGGCATTAGCCCAGCAAGATGCATGCACAAGATCATATTGGAGGATGATGCTAAGCCAGTAGTTCAACCACAGAGGTGGCTAAATCCAGCCATGAAGGAAGTGGTGCAGAAAGAGGTCACTAAGTTACTAGAGGCTGGGATTATTTATCCTATTTCTGATAGCCCCTGGGTGAGCCCTGTCCATGTTGTCCCCAAGAAGGGAGGCATGACAGTGGTTCATAATGAAAAGAATGAACTGGTTCCTACAAGAACAGTTACAGGGTGGCGTATGTGTATTGACTACAGAAGGCTCAATACAGCCACCTGAAAGGATCACTTTCCTTTACCATTCATAGACCAGATGCTAGAGAGACTAGCAGGTCATGAATATTACTGCTTTTTGGACGGCTATTCAGGTTACAACCAAATTGCAGTGGATCCTCAAGACCAAGAGAAAACAGCATTCACATGTCCTTCTGGAGTATTTGCCTACAGAAGGATGCCTTTTGGTCTGTGCAATGCACCTGTGACCTTTCAGAGATGCATGCTCTTTATTTTCTTTGATATGGTGGAAAAATTTCTGGAGGTCTTCATGGATGACTTTTCAGTATTTGGAGACTCATTCAGCTCCTGTCTTGACCATTTAGCACTTGTTTTGAAAAGATGCCAAGAGACCAACCTAGTTTTAAATTGGAAAAAATGTCACTTCATGGTGACTGAAGGAATTGTCCTTGGGCATAAAATTTCAAACAAGGGAATAGAGGTGGATCAAGCTAAAGTGGAAGTAATTGAAAAATTGCCACCACCTGCCAATGTAAAGGCAATCAGAAGCTTTCTGGGACATGCAAGATTCTATAGGAGGTTCATAAAGGATTTTTCAAAAATTGCAAAACCTCTAAGCAACCTGCTAGCTGCTGACACGCCATTTGTGTTTGACACAGAGTGTCTGCAGGCGTTTGAAACCCTGAAAGCCAAGCTGGTCACAGCACCAGTCATCTCTGCACCTGACTGGACATTACCATTCGAACTAATGTGTGATGCCAGTGACCATGCCATTGGTGCAGTATTGGGACAGAGGTATAACAAGCTTCTGCACGTCATTTACTATACTAGCCGTGTTCTAAATGACGCACAGAAGAATTACACAACCACAGAAAAGGAGTTACTTGCAGTGGTTTATGCGATTGACAAGTTTAGATCCTATTTAGTAGGTTCAAAAGTGATTGTGTATACTGACCATGCTGCTCTTAAATACCTACTCACAAAGCAAGATTCAAAGCCCAGACTCATAAGATGGGTGTTACTTTTGCAAGAGTTTGATATAGAAATAAGAGACAGAAAAGGGAAAGAGAACCAGGTAGCTGATCACCTGTCCCGGATAGAACCAGTAGCAGGGGCGTCCCACCCTCCTACTGAGATCTCTGAAACCTTTCTGGATGAGCAACTCTTTGCCATTCAGGAAGCACCATGGTTTGCAGACAGGAAAAGGAAGAAGCATGAAAGGCTTCTCTCAATACAGAGTAAAATGAAACCCCCACATTCAAACTCTAAGTTTGGTGTTGGGAGGCCACAACCAAACTCTAAGTTTGGTGTTAAGAGGCCATCATCATGCTCTGAGTATCTGTGAGGCTCCATGAGAGCCCACTATCAAGCTACTGACATTAAAGAAGCGCTTGTTGGGAGGCAACCCAATTTTACTTACCTATGTTAATTTCTATTTTCCATTGTTATTTTATGTTTTCTGTAGGTTGATGATCATGTGAAGTCACAAAAATAATTGAAAAAGCAAAAACAAAATGAAAAATAGAATGAAAAATAGCACACCCTGGAGGAGAAGCCTACTGGCATTTAAACGCCAGTAAAGGCAGCAGAATGGGCATTAAACGCCCAGTTTGGCACAATTCTGGGCGTTTAACGCCAGAAATGGGCACCAGACTGGCGTTTAACGCCAGAAAAGGGCAAGAAGCTGGCGTTAAATGCCAGAAATGAGCAGCAACCTGGCATTTAACGCCAGGATTGGCAGTAGAGGGCGTTTTGCACGCCTAATTGGTGCAGGGATGAGAAATCCTTGACACCTCAAGATCTGTGGACCCCACAGGACCTCCACCAACCTCAACTCACTCTCTCTCACTTCTTCACACCTTTTCATAATACTCTTCCCAAAATAACCTCTACCAATCACCTCCATTACTTCTCCAAAACTATCATACAAACTACCATCACTCCTTACTTTTTCACATCATAACCACCTAAAACCCCCCTTGGCCGTACAATTCACACACCTCCATCTCCTCAATCTCTTCTTCTTTTCCTCTTTTCTTTATTCTTTTGCTCGAGGACGAGCAAACCTTTTAAGTTTGGTGTGGAAAAGCTCAGCTTTTTTTTTGTTTTTCCATAACCATTTATGGCACCTAAGACCGGAGAAACCTCTAGAAAGAGGAAAGGAAAGGCAATTGCTTCCACCTTCGAGTCATGGAAGATGGAGAGATTCATCTCAAAGGTCCATCAAGACCACTTCTATGAAGTTGTGGCCAAGACTCCTCATTGAAGAGAACAAGCCCATCACTAAGAAAAGAATGGAGCAAAGAAGAGAGCCCACTCATGGACCTCAACAAGAGCATGAGAAAATTCCTCATCATGAAATCCCTGAGATGCCTCAAGGGATGCATTTTCCTCCACAAAATTATTGGGAGCGAATCAACACCTCCCTAGGAGAATTAAGTTCCAATATAGGACAACTAAGGGTGGAGCACCAAGAGCATTCCATCCTCCTCCATGAAATTAGAAGAAGACCAAAGAGTTATGAGAGAGGAGCAACAAAGGCAAGGAAGAGACATTGAGGAGCTCAAGCACTCCATAAGATCTTCAAAAGGAAGAACTAGCCGCCATCACTAAGGTGGACCCGTTCTTTAATTTCCTTGTTCTTTATTTTCTGTTTTTCGAATTTTTATGCTTTATATTTATTTATGTTTGTGTCTTATTACATGATTATTAGTATCTAAATGTCTATGCCTTAAAGCTATGAAAATGAATCCATCACCTCTCTTAAATAAAAAATGTTTTTAATTGAAAAAAAAGAAGTGCATGAATTTCAAATTTTAAAACAGATTAATTATTTTGATGTGGTGGCAATACTTTTGTTTTTCTGAATGAATGCTTGAATAGTGCATATTTTTGAATTTGATTGTTTATGAATGTTAAAATTGTTGGCTCTTGAAAGAATGATGGAAAAAGGAGAAATGTTATCTGATGATTTGAAAAATCATAAAATTGATTCTTGAAGCAAGAAAAAGCAGTGAAAAGCTTGCAGAAAAAAAAAGAAGAGGCGAAAAAAAAAAGAGAAAAGAAAAAGAAAGAAAAAGAAAAGCAAGCAGAAAAAGCCAATACCCCTTTAAACCAAAAGGCAAGGGTGATAAAAAGGATCCAAGGCTTTGAGCATCAGTGGATAGGATGGCCCACAGGAATAAAATCCTGGCCTAAGCGGCTAAACCAAGCTGTCCCTAACCATGTGCTTGTGGCGTGAAGGTGTCAAGTGAAAACTTGAGCCTGAGCGGTTAAAGTCGAGGTCCAAGCAAAAAGAAGAGTGTGCTTAAGAACCCTGGACACCTCTAATTGGGGACTCTAGCAAAGTTGAGTCACAATCTGAAAAGGTTCACCCAGTTATGTGTCTGTGACATTTATGTATCCGGTGGTAATACTGGAAAACAAAGTGCTTAGGACTACATCCAAGACTCATAAAGTAGCTGTGTTCAAGAATCAACATACTTAACTAGGAGAATCAATAACACTATCTGGATTCTGAGCTCCTATAGATGCCAATCATTCTGAACTTCAAGGAATAAAGTGAGATGCCAAAACTGTTCAGAAGCAAAAAGCTAAAAGCCCCGCTCATCTAATTAATACTGATCTTCATGGATGTTTTTGGAATTCATTGTATATTCTCTTCTTTTTATCCTATTTGATTTTCAGTTGCTTGGGGACAAGCAACAATTTAAGTTTGGTGTTGTGATGAGCGGATAATTTATACGCTTTTTGGCATTATTTTTAGTATGTTTTTAGTATATTTTAATTAGTTTTTATTTAAAATTCACTTTTATGGACCTTACTATGAGTTTGTGTGTTTTTCTATGATTTCAGGTATTTTCTGGCTTAAATTGAGGGACCTGAGCAAAAATCTGATTTAGAGGCTGAAAAAGGACTGCAGATGCTGTTGGATTCTGATCTCCCTGCACTCAAAGTGGATTTTCTGGAGCTACAGAAGCCCAATTGGCACGCTCTTAATTGCGTTGGAAAGTAGACATCTTGGGCTTTCCAGCAATATAATAGTTCATACTTTGCCCGAGATTTGGTTGCCCAAACAGGTGTTCCAAGTCAGCTTAAGAATTCTGGCGTTTAACGCCGGAACTGGCATAAAAACTGGAGTTAAACGCCCAAACTGGCACAAAAGCTGGCGTTTAACTCCAAGAAAAGTCTCTACACATGAAAGCTTCAATGCTCAGCCCAAGCACACACCAAGTGGGCTCCGGAAGTGGATTTTTACACTAAACACCTTAGCTTACTCATTTTCTGTAACCCTAGGGTCACCAGTTCACTATAAAAACTACTTTTAGTGATTCATCTTGTACCTCATGACACTTTACACGTTTCTTGTTGTATTCTCTATGGCATGAGTCTCTAAACCCCATTGTTG
The DNA here is from genome assembly GCF_059453495.1 of Arachis ipaensis. NCBI lineage: Eukaryota > Viridiplantae > Streptophyta > Magnoliopsida > Fabales > Fabaceae > Arachis > Arachis ipaensis. The sequence goes on from NC_142436.1 coordinate 85,855,210, forward strand.
GGGGTGAGGAGCTCTGCTGTTCTTCATGAATTAATGCAATTACTACTGTTTTCCATTCTATCACGCTTGCTTCTATTCTAAGATATTCATTCGCACCTCAACCTGATGAATGTGATGATCTGTGACACTCATCATCATTCTCACCTATAAACACGTGCCTGACAACCACCTCCGTTCTACCTTAGATTGAATGCATATCTCTTAGCCTCATGATTCAGATCAGAGTCTTCGTGGTATAAGCTAGAATTATTGGCGGCCATTCCTGAGATCCGGAACGTCTAAACCTTGTCTGTGGTATTCTGAGTAGGATCTGGGAAGGGATGGCTGTGACGAGCTTCAAACTCGCGATTGTTGGGCGTGTGACAGACGGAAAAGGATCAATGGATCCTATTCCAGCATGATCGAGAACCGACAGATGATTAGCCGTGCGGTGACAGCGCATTTGGAACGTTTTCACTGAGAGGAAGGGAAGTAGCCATTGACAACGGTGATGCCCAACATAAAGCTTGCCATGGAAGGAGCCTTGTGTGCATGAAGAAGAAGATAGTAGGAAAGCAGAGATTCAGAAGACAAAGCCTCCAAAGCCTCAACCTGTTCTTCATTACTGCATAACAAGTATTTATTTCATGTTCTTTTACTTTTTACAATTAAATCTGAGAATTATTGATATCCTGACTAAGAGTTACAAGATAACCATATCTTGCTTCAAGTCGACAATCTCCGTGGGATCGACCCTTACACACGTAAGGTATTACTTGGACGACCCAGTGCACTTGCTGGTTAGTTGTGCGGAGTTGCAAAAGTGTGATTGTAATTTTGTGCACCAGTAAATAGTGCATTTGATAAAGTTTTATGTCATTGCTTTCCATCTTACTTTTACGGTCCTGCACTTGATTGGTTTTGTTCTTTGCCTACAGGTTCTATTTCTCGCTTTCGAGACCTATCAAAGCCCTTTGAGGAGCACTTTGCTGGATTAGCCATTTACCTACATGACTCCGATTACCTAAATACAATCAAGCAAGGCCAGCACGAAAGCCTTAGGGACTACATGACACGCTTCACAAAGATAGCCATGAGTATACTTGACCTCCACCCCGAGGTAGAATTGCACGCAATAAAAAGCGGACTCCGACCAGGAGAATTCCAGAAAACTATTGCTGTAGCCAAACCTAAGACTATGGCCGAGTTCCGTGAAAAGGCTAAAGGTCAGATCGACATCGAGGAACTCCGACAAGCTCGGAAAACTGAAAAGCCTCACTACAGAGATGACGACAAAGCGTGAGACAACAAAAGAATTTCAAACCAACTCCACGATATGAGTCCTACACTAAATTCAACACCAAGCGTGACAACATCATCAAGGAGATCTTGAATTCCAAATTAATCAAACCACCAAGAAAAGCTGGCAGTTACCCAGATTCAAAAGGCGCGGACCGATCAAACTACTGCTCTTTCCACTAAAAGACCTTCTAGAGCGATTAGTTCGGCAAGGTCATGTGGACAAATACATTGGCGGCCACATACAGTGGCGAGCACCCCCTTCTGGCGACCAAAGCTCGGCCATACAGCATGACCGAGATAAAGACCGACCGAACAACAAACATCCCGAACAACCAATATGTATAATTAACTGTATTTCCGGAGGTTTTGCAGGTGGAGGAGCCACAAGCTCAGCAAGAAAGTGATCTTACCGAGCTATGCTTTACATCAACGCCTATTGACGTGGCGAAAAATTTCCAATTAAGAATTTAATATAGAAGTAACGTTGCAAGTACAGTTCTTAATCGACGAAAATTCCGCTTATCAATTTAGAAAGGATTGTCACAATTTTAGAATAAAAATACTGGGAGTAGAAATTCCAAGTCGTCTCCCAACGAGTTGACAAAAGAGTGCTATTTTATTGATAAGAAGTTTTCCGAGAAATTTTAAGAGTTGGAGAACATAAAAATAAATGATTGTAAATTAAAGCAATGAAAATTAGCAAGAGAATTTATTTGAATAAAGGTTATTGTTCTACTTAGTTATCCTTTACTGAATAAAGGAAAGTCAAGCAACTAACTAACCAACTCTGAATCTTAAGTCCTAATCCTCTTCTAAGGAAGGATTAGAGTCAGAGACTAGAGAGCTAGTCAACAACTTCTAATCAAAATTAACACTTGAGTATTCCAACTCAAGGGTTTCCTTTTAATCAACTCCCAAGTCAAGTTGGGAGTCTACTCTATTGACATGAATACAACGTTCACAAGCATATAAAGGTAAAAATAGTTCTTTGCATTAATAAATCCCAAAATCATAAACATACTTATCTGAATAGGGTTAATAGGTAATCAAAAGAGTAAAGGAATAAGAAAACAAACTAGAATAGAAACTTCAACGGAGGTAGTGTCTCTTCTCAATATCCAAAGCAAAAGCATCAAAAGAATAAAAACTAGAAATCTATGAGTGTGAAGGAAACCTAGAGGAAGTAGTAATTTTTCTCTAAGATTCCAATCTAAAATCTAAAAACTATGCTAATGAGAAGCTCTATTGAGTCTCTGCTTGTCCCTCTGCTCTAGTCTGTATTTCTGGGCCAAAACTGGGTCGGAACTCGGCCCAAAATCGCCCCCAGCATTTTCTGCGATTTCTGCAGGTAGCGCATGTCACCCGTATGCGTCAGTCATGCATACGCGTCGCTGGTCATCCTCACGTGTCATGCGTACGCATCAGGTACGCGCACGCATCGCTGTGCAAACTCCAATTCACGCGTACGCGTCAGGTACACGCACGCATTGATGTGCAAATCTCCAAATCACGCGCACGCGTGAGCCATGCGTGTGCGTCGATGCTCGCTGGTTGTCTCCTTTATTTCTTGTGTTCCTTCCATTTTTTTAAGCTTCCTCTCCATTCTCTAAGCCATTCCCGCCCTATAAAGCCTAAAAACACTGAACACACAGATCACAGCATCGAATGGTATAAAAGGAGAATTAAAATACATAATTTAAAGGTTTAGGAAGCAAGTTTTCAATTATAGAACAAAACTAGGAAGGAATTGTAAAATCATGCAATTTGTATGAATAAGTGTGCAAAGACTTGATAAAAACCATTCAAATTAGCACAAGATAAACCATAAAATAGTGGTTTATCACCTATCAAACTCAACAGCAGACACTACCACACTCTCCGCATATAACATTCCAGACAGTCGATCATAATAAGAGTGTAGCAAATCTAGATGACCCGGTCGTAATCTCCCTACAACTCGGAGATCTCCTAGTAAAAAAGGTGTTGCTGGACCCAGGGAGTAGTGCCGACGTTCTCTTTTACTCCACATTCCAGAAAATAAAACTGAGCAATAAGATCCTCCAACCTTCCACTGGTGACCTAGTAGGTTTTTTAGGCGATAGAGTCCCAGTTATGGGCTCTGTGTGGTTACAAACCACACTTGCTTGTGTTAGGGACGCGTATGCGTGGTGGGCTGAAATCTCAAGCGATGCGTGTGCGTGAGTGACGCGTACCCGTGGACTTGCTTGTGTGCCAGGCATGTGTCCAGCACCACTCCTGCCCAACTTTCTGTTCAATTCCTCTATCGCACGCACACACATATGACGCGTATGCGTCAGCGACGCTTGCGCATCGTGTGCCACTTTTTTTTATTTTTTTAATTTTTTATATATCCAGAATGCAAAATACAGCATGCAGATGAATATGCAGAAATTATAAAGAGTACTGTGAAAAACAAAATGAAATAAAACTAAGAATGAAGAGGGACGATCATACCATGGTGAGTTGTCTCCCACCCAGCACTTTGCTTTTGCGTCCTTAAGTTGGACGGTCCATAAGCTCAGTCTGCTTCTGTTGTTGGTGGATCTTCCAAGAGGAAGATCTCCAACTCCTTGTTGTTCTTCATCTTCTCACCATGATACAGCTTTAAGCGATGTCCATTGACCTTGATGAATTTGGAACTTGAGGGATGACTCACGTGGAAGACTCCGTATGGCTCTATCTTCTCTACTCTATAGGGGCCTTCCCATCTTGATCGCAGCTTGCCTGGCATGAGTCTCAACCTTTAGTTGTAAAGGAGAACTAGCTCCCCAGGTCTGAAATGTCTTCTTTTGATGTGCTTGTCATGCACAACCTTCACCCTCTCTTTGTATAGCCTGGAGTTGTCATAAGCCTCGAGTCGAAGGTTCTCGAGTTCTGTCAGTTGCAGCTTCCTTTCAGCACCGGCCTTCTCAAATCCCATGTTGCATTCCCTCACAGCCCAGAAAGCCTTGTGTTCCACCTCCACTGGGAGGTGACAAGCCTTTTCGTATACTAGGCGGAAGGGACTCATTCCTATGGGTGTTTTGTACGCTGTCCGATAAGCCCAAAGCGCGTCTACAAGCCTGGTGCTCCGGTCATTCCTATGAGGCTTGACTATCTTCTCCAGTATACGCTTTATCTCTCTGTTAGACACCTCTGCTTGTCCATTGGTCTGGCGATGGTAAGCTGTGGCTACCTTGAGGATAATGCCATGTTTCTTTAATAGGCCTGTCAATCTCCTGTTACAAAAATGGGTGCCTTGATCACTCATGATTGCTCGTGGTGATCCAAAGTGACAGATAATATGCTTTCTAACAAAAGAGATAACAGTGTTAGCATCATCACTACGGGTATGAATAGCTTTGACCCATTTAGAAATATAATCTACAGCTAACAGTATATATAGGAAACCACTAGAGTTTGGGAATGGACCCATGAAGTCAATGCCCCAAACATCAAATATTTCACAGAATAGCATAAGCTGTTGGGGCATCTCATCCCTCTTGGATATATTTTCAAACCTTTGGCATGGAGAATATGATTTACAAAAGGCATTAGCATCCTTAAAAAGAGTGGGCCACCAGAATCCACAGTCTAAAATTTTCCTAGCTGTTCTTTGAGGACCAAAATGGCCACCACTCTCAGAAGAGTGGCAGGCCTCTAAAATTGACTAGAATTCTGATTGAGGCACACACCTTCTAATTATCTGGTCAGCACCATACATCCATAAATATGGGCCATCCCATATATAATATTTGGACTCACTTTTCAGCTTGTCCTTTTGATGCTTAGTAAAATTGGGAGGGAATGTATGAATAACTAGATAATTAGTTATAGGCGCATACCAAGGAACTACTTCAGATATTGCATGTAAGATATCAAATGGAAAAGCATCATTGATAGGAGTGGAGTTAGTCTTAATGTGCTCTAGGCAACTTAAGTGGTCCGCCACTAAATTCTGGGAACCACTCCTATCTTTGATTTCTAAATCAAATTCTTGCAGCAGCAATATCCAACGTATTAACCTTGGTTTGGACTCTTTTTTAGCTAATAAATATTTTAGAGCTGCATGGTCTGAGTATACTACCACCTTAGTACCAAGTAAGTAGGCTCAGAATTTATCCAGAGCAAAAACAATAGCCAGAAGCTCTTTTTCAGTGGTAGTATAATTAGACTGAGCAGCGTCTAAGGTCTTAGAGGCATAAGCAATTACGAAAGGATCCTTACCTTCACGGTGAGCCAGCGCCGCTCCTACTGCATGGTTGGAGGCATCACACATAATCTCAAAAGGCTGGCTCCAGTCTGGTCCTCTCACAATCGGAGCTTGAGTCAAGACGATCTTCAGCTTATCAAACGCTTCCATACAGTCCTCACTCAGCTCGAACTCGACATTTTTCTGCAGCAGTCTGGATAAAGGTAATGCTACCTTACTGAAGTTTTTAATAAATATCCGGTAGAAACCTGCTTGACCAAGGAACGAACAGACTTCCCTCACGGAGGAGGGATAAGGTAAACTAGCAATGACATCTACCTTTGCTGGATCTACAGAAATACCAGTATTGAAACAACATGTCTTAGAACAATACTTTGTTTTACCATAAAATGACATTTTTCAAAATTTAATACAAGGTTTGAACTAAGACACCTGTCTAATACTCTAGCTAAACTATCCAAGCAAAGGTTAAAAGAATCACCATACACACTAAAGTCATCCACGAAAACTTTCATACAGCTGATGAGCGGATATTTTATACGCTTTTTGGGGTTAATTTCATGTAGTTTTTAGGATGTTTTAGTTAAGTTTTTAGTATATTTTCATTAGTTTCTAGGAAAAATTCATATTTCTGGACTTTACTATGAGTTTGTGTGCTTTTCTGTAATTTCAGGTATTTTCTGGCTGAAATTGAGGGAGCTGAGCAAAAATCTGATTCGGGCTGAAAAAGGATTGCTGATGCTGTTGGATTCTGACCTCTCTGCACTCGGAATGGATTTTATGGAGCTACAGAAGTCCAATTGGCGCGCTTCCAATTGCGTTGGAAAGTAGACATCCAGGGCTTTCCGGAAATATATAATAATTCATACTTTGCTCAAGGATAGACGATGTAAACTGGCGTTCAACGCCAGTTTCATGTTGTAGTCTGGCGTCCAGCACCAGAAACAGGTTACAAGTTGGAGTTCAACGCCAGAAATAGGTTACAACCTGGCGTTGAACACCAAAACAGCCCAGGCACGTGAGAAGCTTTAGTTTCAGCCCCAGCACACACCAAGTGGGCCCCAGAAGTGGATTTCTGTACTATCTATCATAGTTTACTCATTTTCTGTAAACCTAGGTTACTAGTTTAGTATTTAAACAACTTTTAGAGATTTATTTTGTATCTCATGACATTTTAGATCTGAAATTTGTACCTTTTGGCAGCATGAGTCTCTAAACCCCATTGTTGGGGTGAGGAGCTCTGCAGCGTCTCGATGAATTAATGCAAGTACTTCTATTTTCCATTCAAACATGTGTGTTCCTATCTAAGATATTCATTCGCGCTTAATTATGGAGAAGGTGATGATCCGTGACACTCATCATCTTCCTCAACCCATGAACGTGTGCATGACAACCACTTCCGTTCTATATTAGATTTAATGAGTATCTCTTAGATTCCATAGTTAGAATCTTCGTGGTATAAGCTAGAATTGATGGCGTCATTCAGGAGAATCCGGAAAGTCTAAACCTTGTCTGTGGTATTCCGAGTAGGATTCTGGGATTGGATGACTGTGACGGGATTCAAACTCGTGAGTGCTGGGCGTAGTGACAGACGCAAAAGGATAGTAAATCCTATTTCAGTATGATCGAGAACCTCTAGATGATTAGCCGTGCTGTGACAGAGCATTTGGACCATTTTCACTGAGGAGATGGGAAGTAGCCATTGACAACGGTGACACCTTACATAGAGCTTGCCATGGAAGGAATTTTGCACTTTTGCATGCATGAGGGAAGAGGAATACAAGAGAAAAGCTGAAATTCAGAAGACAAAGCATCTCCAAAACCCCAACATATTCTCCATTACTGCATAATAAGTATTTATTTCATACTCTCTTATTTTTCGTAATTCAATTTGATAAGTGAATTGTTTTCCTGACTAAGAGTTACAAGATAACCATAGATTGCTTCAAGCCAACAATCTCTGTGGGATTCAACCCTTACTCACGTAAGGTATTACTTGGACGACCCAGTGCACTTGCTGGTTAGTTGTGCGGAATTACATAGTGTGAAGTAATTTTCGTACACCAACAGCTCTCAATAAGATATGAGAAAAATACTCATCATGCATCTTTGGAAAGTAGCCGGTGCATTACATAAGCCAAAAGGCATCCTCTTATATGCATACGTTCCAAAGGGACATGTAAAAGTATTTTTCTCCTGATCCTCAAGAGCTATATGAATTTGAAAATATCCTGTGTAACCATCTAAAAAGCAGTAGTGTGATTTACCTGACAAGCGATCAAGCATCTGATCGATAAATGGCAGGGGGTAGTGATCCTTGCGAGTGGCCTGGTTGAGGCGCATGTAATCAATGCAAACTCTCTATGAATTTGGCACTCTAGTTGCTATGAGCTCTCCATGCTTATTCTTCACTGTTGTGACTCCAGACTTCTTGGGCACCACTTGTATTGGGCTAACCCATTCACTATCTGAGATGGGGTAGATGATGTCAGCTTCAAGCAGTCTGGTCACTTCCTTCTTGACAACTTCTAAGATGGTGGGGTTCAGTCTTCTTTGAGGTTGACGGACAGGCCTTGCTCCCTCTTCTAAAAATATCCTATGCTCATAAACTTGAGGGCTGATGCCTACTATATCCGCTAAGCTCCACCAAATTGCTTTCTTGTGTCTTCTCAGCATACTAAGCAGCTGCTCCTCCTGTTGGGAAGTGAGTTCCCTTGCAATGATAACTGGAAGCTTCTGATTATCCTCAAGGTAAGCATACTTGAGGTGGGGTGGAAGGGGCTTTAATTCCATATTCTGCTCATGGCTAGGCACTTGATCATCTGGAGCTAGTGATGATGGCAAAGTATTCTCATTGTGTTCAGAGGGTTTCCCCACACTTGGACCATGCTCTATGTGCTGCTCTTCTACTTCCTCCTGGTGAACTGCAGCTACAGTTTCATCTATGATGTCGCACTGGAAGATGGAATGATCTTCCGGAGGATGCTTCATGGCTTCATCCAAGTTAAAGCTCACTGCTATGCCATCTATCTCAAAGGAGTAAGTTCCTGAGAAGGCATCTAGTTTAAACTTTGAAGTCTTCAGGAATGGCCTTCCAAGCAGGATGGATGATGGTCTTCCTGAGTCATTAGGGGGCATCTCCAAAATATAGAAGTCAATAGAAAATGTGAGCCCCTTAATGCTCACCAGCATGTCTTCAACAATTTCAACCACTGTGATTATGCTTTTATCTGCCAAAACAAAACGAGCTGCCGACCTTTTTAAGGGAGGGAGCCTCAAAGCATCATATACAGACAATGGAATTATGCTAACACACGCTCCTAAGTCACACATACAGTCAGAAAATGTTACACCCTCAATGGCACAACTAACCATGCACAGACCCGGATCCCCACATTATATTGAGCTACCTAAGGGAATGGTTTCTAAATCCTATATTCTATCCTTATGCATGCATAAATCCTTTAAAAATTTTGCATATTTAGGTACCTGGTGAATGGCATAAAAAAGGAGAATGGTTACCTCAACCTTTTTAAAGATCTCCACCATCTTTGGGTCGAGCTTCATCTGCTTTCTGGACTTCCTAGCAAGATGTGGAAAGGGGATAGGGACGGCGTCTCTTGCAGCTTCAGCTTCCTTTGGCGTGCTCTTCTCTGGTTGAGCTGCTTCTTCTTCAACCATGTCTTGTACTTCATCCTCTTCTTCAGCATCCTCCACCTCAATAATATCTTCAACTTGAATTTTCTCCCTTGAGCTTGGCTCCTCATGATTCCTCTCTTGTAGTGTGGTTCCGAACCTCAAAGTGATGGCATTGATTCCACCTTTGGGGTTGGGTAAAGGTTGAGAAGGAATTGCACTGGAGCTTGAAGGTTGATTGTTGGAGGTAATTAGTGAATCCATCCGGGAGATGAGAGCTTGTATGGTGGAGTTAAGACCATTTATGGAAGAGTTAATTGAATTCTGAATGTCTTGGTGTCCTTGCATCATAGTGCGAAGCATCTCATCATTCGAAGAAGAAGGGGGGGTAAGTGATTTGAGGGGCCTGCTGTTGGTTGTTCTGAGGTGCTTGGGAATGCCTTTGGTGAGGTGCTCTATAAGGCTAGTTTTGCTTCTGGTGTTGATAGGGAGGATTCTACTGATACCGGTTTTGCTGATTGTTATTATTATTCCACCTCTGATTTCTTTGGTTGTCTCTGCCTCCTCTGTTATAGTTGTCCCTCCATCCTTGGTTGGAGTTATCCCTCCACCCCTGGTTGGAGTTGTCTTGCCAACTTTGGTTATAGTTTTCACCTTGGTTATAATTGCCGCCTTGTTGATAGTATCCTTGATTCGGGCAGTCATAGAAGTTATGAGTAGCTGCCAAGGTGTTGTCTTCTTGTTGGAGCTGCGGACACTCATCAGTGTAATGAGTATAATCAGCACATTTTCGCATACTCTTTGAGGAACCAGCTATTGACTATGTTGTTGTGGGGGAGGCTGAGGTTGTTGTTGATTCAGCTGTAGCTATTTCTGTATGTTGGTCATCTCTCCCAGAGTCTGAGTGAGTACAGCAGTCTCACTGCTAGAGGAAACCTCCGCAACGGTCTTGGGATGGTTGTTCCTATACCTGACATTCTGAGTAGACTTTGCTAGATCAGTGATTAGTTGCCAAGCTTCTGCCGACGTCTTGTATTTCTTCAGAGAACCATTACTTGCAGCATCTAGTGTAGTCTTATCCTGAGGCTTCATGCCTTGTGCTGATCAACACTATCTGATCAATCTTGTGGTGGGGGGCATGAATCTAGAAGATTCCTGAAGCGCTCCCAATATTCATAAAGGGTATCTGACTCACCTTGGATAATGCAGAAAATCTCTTTCCTCAATCTATCTGTAACTTCAGCTGGGAAGTATTTTTTCAGGAACTCCCTTCTGAGCAGATCCCAATTAGTGACAACCTCTTCAGGTTGAGTGTAGAACTACTTTCTTGCCTTTTTCTCAAGAGAAAACGGGAAGGCAGACAGCAAAATAGTGGTCTCATCTGCACCATGACGCCTAACAGTCTGAAAGTATCTAAGGTACTTGATAGGCTCCTGAGCAGGTAAGCCATGAAACTTAGGTATTAGGTTGATTAGTGCAGTCTTCAGTTCAAATTCTGCAGCCAGATTTGGGCGACGTGCTTGATACGGTTGCAGTGTAAAGTCTGGAGTGCCTGCTTCCTAGAGAGTAATCCGTCTGGGCTGCGCCATATTACCTACACGTAAATCAACAAAATCAGTAGTAGAGGAGCTTGTTTCTTCCTCAAATGCCGCTTCAGATTCGCTCTCAGATAAGACTGGTGAATTGGTAGTAACCACTTCACCACCCTTAGAGGCTAACCGACGCCGAGCTCGCCTAATACGTGAAATAGTTCTTTCAATTTCAGGATCAAACGTGGCTAAGCTCGAGTCAGGCAGTGAACGCGTCATTCAATGAAAGAAACATACAGCTCATGGTAATAAAATAAAATAAAAATGTGCAAATATGTAAAATTAAAAATATTTACACCAACTGATAATTTAGAACGCTATTACAACTCCCCGGTAACGGCGCCAAAAATTGACGTGGCGAAAAATTGCCGATTAAGAATTTAATATAGAAGCAACGTTGCGAGTACAGTTCTTAACCGACGAAAATTCCGCTTATCAATTTAGAAAGGGTTGTTACAATTTTAGAATAAAAATACTGGGAGTAGAAATCCCAGGTTGTCTCCCAACGAGTTGACAAAAGAGTGCTATTTTATTGATAAGAAGTTTTTCGAGAAATTTTAAGAGTTGGAGAACAGAAAAATAAATGATTGTAAATTAAAGTAACGAAAATTAGCAAGAGAATTTATTTGATTAAAATAAAAGCCTTGATCGGAAGAAGATTTATCGGAAGTTCTATCCATGTTGGATTTTCCCAAGTGTAATAGTAAAAGGTTATTGTTCTACTTAGTTATCCTTTACTGAATAAAGGAAAGTCAAGCAACTAACTAACCAACTCTGAAACCCAAGTCCTAATCCTCTCCTAAGAAATGATTAGAGTCAGAGACTAGAGAGCTAGTCAACAACTTCCAATCAAAACTAACACTTGAGTATTCCAACTCAAGGGTTTCCTTTTAATCAACTCCCAAGTCAAGTTGGGAGTCTACTCCATTGACATGAATACAACGTTCATAGGCATATAAAGAGAATAAAGAGAAAACATGATAAATTAAATAATAACTGAAAATTAATTAAAGCTAAAAATAGTTCTTTGCATTAATAAATCCCAAAATCATAAACATACTTATCTGAATAGGGTTAATAGGAAATCAAAAGAGTAAAGGAATAAGAAAACAAACTAGAATAGCAACTTCAACGGAGGTAGTGACTCTTCTCAATATCCAAAACAAAAGCATCAAAAGCATAAAAACTAGAAATCTATGAGTGTGAAGGAAACCTAGAGGAAGTAGTAATTTTTCTCTAAGATTCCAATCTAAAATCTAAAAACTATGCTAATGAGAATGTCTGTTGAGTCTCTGCTTGTCCCCTGGCTCTAGTCTGTATTTCTGGGCCGAAACTGGGTCCGAACTCGGCCCAAAATCGCCCCCAGCATTTTTTGCGATTTCTGCAGGTAGCGCATGTCACCCGTACGCGTCAGTCATGCGTATGCGTCGCTGGTCATCCTCGCGTGTCACGCGTACGCGTCAGGTACGCGCACGCATCGCTGTGCAAACTCCAATTCACGCGTACGCGTCAGGTACACGCACGCATCGATGTGCAAATCTCCAAATCACGCGCACGCGTGAGCCATGCGTGTGCGTTGATGCTCGCTGGTTGTCTCCTTTATTTCTTGTGTTCCTTCCATTTTTTAAGCTTCCTCTCTATTCTCTAAGCCATTCCTGCCCTATAAAGCCTAAAAACACTGAACACACAGATCACAGTATCGAATGGTATAAAAGGGGAATTAAAATACATAATTTAAAGGTTTAGGAAGTAAGTTTTCAATTATAGAACAAAATTAGGAAGGAATTGTAAAATCATGCAATTTGTATGAATAAGTGTGCAAAGACTTGATAAAAACCATTCAAATCAGCACAAGATAAACCATAAAATAGTGGTTTATCACCTATCAAACTCAACAGCAGACACTACCACACTCTCCGCATATAAAATTCCAAACAACCGATCATAACAATAGTGTAGCAAATCTAGATGACCCGGTCGTAATCTCCCTACAACTCGGAGATCTCCTAGTAAAAAAGGTGTTGCTGGACCCAGGGAGTAGTGCCGACGTTCTCTTTTACTCCACATTCCAGAAAATAAAACTGAGCAATAACGTCCTCCAACCTTCCACTGGTGACCTGGTAGGTTTTTCAGGTGAGAGAGTCCCAGTTATGTGCTTTGTGTGGTTACAAACCACACTTGGTGAGTTTCCCTCGTCAAAAACTTCAGATATTCAATACTTAGTGGTTGACTGTTTTAGTCCTTACAATTTAATACTTGGCTGACCTTTCTTAAATAGGTTCGGTGCTATAGTATATACAATTTATCTCTGTGTTAAGTTCCCTTTGTAGGATAACACAATTGTAACCATTCACAGTGATGCCCGAGAAGCCAGGGAATGCTACAACAACAGTCTCAAAACACCTAACTCAAACACAAAAGCCCATGTTCATAACATCGACAGCCTGGACGACCTACCAGCTCTGGCCGACCTTGACCCTGAAAGACCAACCCCAACAGAAGACCTGCATAAAATCTATTTCATAGAAAGCACGGACAAGTTCACATACGTCGGCTCAACATTATCTTTAGAAGAGAAATCGTCATTTCGAGCATTCTTACAGTAAAATGCCAACCTGTTTGCTTGGACCCCAACTGATATGCCAGGCATCGATCCATCCATCATATCCCACAAGTTGGCATTAGATCAATCTGTCCGACCAGTATCACAGAAAAAGAGAATCCTCGGCCATGACCGAAAACAAGCTTCCCTGGAAGAAACCAAGAAGATGATCAATGCGGGCTTCATCTAAGAAATCAGATTCACAACATGGCTGGCAAATGTCGTCATGGTAAAAAACATAATGGTAAATGGCGCATGTGTGTTGATTTCACCGATCTCAACAAAGCATGCCCCAAAGATTCCTATCCTTTGCCTTCTATTGATTGCTTAGTCGATAATGCCTCTGGTTATGAAAAACTCAGCTTTATAGGTGCATATTCTGGCTATAACCAGATCCAAATGCATCCATCAGATAAAAATAAGACAGCCTTTATTACTGAATATAGAAACTATTGTTATAAAGTCATGCCATTTGGCCTTAAGAATGCAGGTGCAACATATCAACGTCTAATGGACAAAGTTTTCTTCAAACAGATCGGCAGGAACATTGAGGTCTACCTTGACGATATGGTCACTGATGAATCCATATTTGATGATATATTTTGGCTATAATTGGATGGATTTCATCACATAAACTCACACTTATTCACCAAAATAGCATACTTTTGTGTTTGATCCCTAAATTGAGCCTAAATGTAAAAACATGTATTTTTATGCTTAAATTGAGCAATTTAATCCCACTTTTATTCCATTCGATGCCGTGATATGGTTGTTGAGTGATTTTAGGTCCTAGAGGCAAGAATGGGTTGGTGGAAGTGGAAGAAAGCATACAAAAAGGGAGAAAGCATAAAGAAAACAAAGGAGGAGAGCTTAGCCATGCGTGTGTGCGCACAAGGATGCGTGCGTATACACAAGAAAGGAATCAGCATGCGTGCGTGTGCACAACCCTCTGTGCGTACGCACAAGTGAAAATTCAGCGAGGTGTGCGGACGCACACGTCTGTGTGTCCGCACAAGTACCAGTGCGTGCCTTCATTAAAAATGCACGTGACTCGCGATTTTGGGGCTCTTTTGGCCCATTTCTGAAGGCTTGGAGGCTGAAATAAGGGGCTATATGAAGGAGCAACAACACATAACAAAGGGGAGCCATCTTAGAGTAGGAAAAACACATAGTAGGAGTAGGAGTAGTGTAGATTAGGAATTTCTCCCTAAGGTTTAATTAAGGTTTGTAGCATTTTATACTTCAAGTTTTGTTCTTGGATTTTGCTATTTCATTGTAAGTATTTCTTTAATTCCTCTTTTATTACATTACTTGTTCTACATTTCCTTACACTTTAATTTTCTTTGTCAATATTTACTTTGCTTTGCAATTTTGGATTTCTAGTTGTTTAATTTGATGTTTGATGGCTTTTATATGTTTGTTTGAGTTGCCTTTATTGACTTTGAGCATTTATGGTTCATAGCTTTCCTTAATTACAAATTTTGCCTTATTTTGTGAATATGCACACTAAGTGTTTGATGAAATGTCAACCCTAGCTATGGGGTAAATTTCCACCCATTGGCTTGGGAAAAATGAGTCTATGGATTACTAGAGCCATAATGTCCAATATTTAGTGATAATTCTTGGGAAGTTAGTTGATTCTTGTTTCCATTAAAGCTAGCCTTTTATCAACTGGTTTGGTAAGTTGGTTAGAACTTATGGATTAAGGTCAATTATGCTTGCTTGACTTACTCCTCGATGTTTGGGGTTAACTAGGCGAGATTAACTCATGATAATTATCATAGTTGTGGTTATGGCAAGGAAGGGATCCCATAACTCATCCCAAGTCAAGGTTTCATTTATGTTTTGAACCATTTTTCAATCATTTTATAGTTTTACTTGTTTATATTACATGCATAGTTCTTTTGTTCTTTCATTACTTTATTAGTTGCAATTTTGCCTTGTTCTTTTATCTCTTTATTTGTTTGCTTCCTTATCATTGAAAATCCTTTTGATTCTCACAACCAAAATTGTGTGCACTCATTGGCATTAGTTCCAAGGGAGAACGACCCGGGAGTTTAAATACTCTCGGTTTACATATTTGCTTTGAATTGTGACAATATCTTGGATTGAATTTTGATTGAGAGGATCCATTGCCGGTTTGGACTATACTCACAACGGAATTACTTTGTCTAGTTTTCCGAATTGGCATAAATTCTCCTCTATCAAATTGCCGCCGTTGCCGGGGAGCTAGCGTCATGAGTGCTATATTTTGGTTGTTGTAAATATGTCCATAGTGTGAATAGATACTTTTTGGTTGCTTGTTTGCTTTTGTTGGTTATTAGGATTTTGTTTCTTTTGTTACTTGATGTCTTTAGTTTTTATTTTCTATTTCCTCTATGAGTCATCACCCTCTTGGTTTGTAGTTTGGTTGTGCTTATTTTGTAGGGCTTGATAACCTCAATTTTGGATTGCATTATGGGATTGGAGCACCAATTTTGGGAGGAGCAACCTTCTCCATATTACAATGAACCAAACCATCCCCAATATGCATATCTAAACCAAGGATATGGTGGATTTCACTATGGTTATGCACCTCCACCACCTTATGCCTATGACCCATACCCTCAACATAACTCTCAATCACGACATTTTCAAACACCACACCACCACCACCATATACCTTCTCACATGCCACCTCATGATACTCACCAACATGAATCACCTCCCATATATCCAACCTTCTTCCCAACCAATAAACCTTCCCTCTTATCCCAATGTAAAGCTTTTCCACCCTTGGCCCAAGACCATCAAGACCTTCAAGCCTTTCTCCAAGTGCAAGAAGGATTCCAAAAGACTCAAGGGCAATTCATGGCTACCATAGCCGAAGCAGTGAACTGCTTGGTTCTTCTACGCTCATCCGATCAAGATATTTCTCTTAGAGGATGTAAGGAAACAATTGAAGGGCGTAGAGAAGAGGGGAAGGTGGAGCCCCAAGGGAAATAAGAAGAGTTAGGTCATGACATGCAACAAGAGGGAGAAGGTGGAGTATGTGAACTGGAAGAGAGAAGGGGAGAATTGAAGGAGATTGATCAAGATGAGGATTCCATCATTCATGGTTTTTTGTCCTCTTTGATCAATCCCCTTAAGGATCCTAATGAACCTCTTCCCCTTGAGTTTGAGAAAGACATGGAGGTAGACTTCTCACAACCTCCTTGTTATGATGTGAGTGATGGGGAAGAGGAGGAAGAGGTTGGTAAGGAAAGAGTTGTCAACCAAGAACATATTGAGTAGGTGGCAATTTCATCTATGAGCTTCATTAGCCCGCATCAATATGCTATCTTGGAGACGGACTACCAACTCATGGTCCTTCTTGGGTTGGTGCATGGTGGAAAAAGGAGTGTTGGTAGCCAAAGGACTCCAAGGATCATCAAGAAGGTTAATCCAAGAATCAGAGTTCAAGTGGTATATAGAGCACAATTGGGTGATTTCTGGAGAATGTTGGGTTGCTACAAAGGTCGTTTGAGAGCTTTTCCATCCGGCTTGAAGCATGAAGATCAGAAACATGGAGAACGGGAGACTAGAATATGGGATCCCAGAGGAGCCTCTAAGTGCAAGCTTGGTTGGAGGTTCAAGGAGGAGTGGAAACACAAGCCACCCTAGCAAGAATCTCCATAAAAAGTCCAACTTAGGACTATAAACCAAACTGCTAGATGGGAGACACCCCACCATGGTAACATCTTTCTTACCCTTCTCTTTGTTTATAGTCTTAGTTATTGCATAATTGCTTGTCTTAGTTAGCTTAGGATTAGTTTAATTTCTAGTTTAGATATGTTAATTTGCATATGGATCATGATCTTGTGATGTTTTGAATGTTTGGGGTTGAAATATGTGTTGAGCTAAGGTAGAGTGCCCCATAAATTGAAGAATTTTTTTTGAAAAAAATAGGACATCTGTGCGTGCGTACAAAACCTCTACATCTAGCGTCCTGTGCGTATACACCCAGCTGTGCATACACACACCCCCTTGCAAAGCCTCTGCTGGCAGCACTCGCATGCTTTGTGTGCACGCATTCCCCTGTCTTTTGCACCCTGTGCATGTGCACCCACTCGTGCGTATGCACACGACCCCTGTTTCGCACACTCTGTGCGGCCGCACAGGCCTGCGCGTCCGCACGCAAGCTGGCAGCCCCTCTGGTGGGAGCGTTGGCATGGCTTATGCACGTGAACACAACCCCCTATCTTTCCCTCTGTGCGAGTGCACGGACTTGTGTGCGCACGCACACATGATCCCTCCTTAAAAAAATCTTCTGTGCGCACGCACAGGATATGCGTGCGCACACTTATTACACCCCCTTCTGTCTAGAGCGTTCGCATGACTTGTGCGGCCGCACCCCTCCCCTTTTCACCTAGTGTGTGTACGCACACATGTCTGTGCGTACGCATAAATGCTATTTTGGGCAAAGTTTTTATTTCTCTTCCAATTAAGCCCTAAAGCACTCCCACCCCTTCCATCCCTTCCTTTTCTTGCTTTTTGCATGTTTCTCTACTTGTTTTACTTCATTCTTATTGCATCGTTTCTTTGTTTTAGTAATTACATTAGTTTTACTCTAGTTGGTATTGAATAAATTGCAAGTGTCACTTTATGTTAAATAGGTTTCTTGTCACTTGAAGTTTAAACCAATGCATTTATACTTTGCCTTGGATTACTAGTATCTAGTGGGTTTGATAACTTGTGTTTTGATTGTACCACTAGGACAAATTATATAAGTGCACTGAGTTAAGTGAATTGAGTTGAAACTTACTTGTCACCATGATTTCCATATTAAATTCATCACGTGACCAGTACTTGCTCCTTGTTAATGCTTTGCATTTGTTTGAGTGACTTAGCTGGATTCTTATCACGCTTATCACTTTTTGTAACAATACCCTTCCATGTGACTTTTTCATTATGCTTCATGATGAGTAGAGAGTTTTTGTTCATTATTGAATTGGTTGTTGTTTATTGTGCTATTTTATAGTAATCTTGTGCTTTAACTTGCACAATTACAATAGCCAATATCTTAATCACTGAATTCACTTTCATAGTTACCTAAGGTTGCTTGTGTCTTAAGTTTTGCTCATTCTCCACTTGCAACCTAGGTTACCTAATTGAGGGACATATGCTAATTCTTTTGATTGTGTGATCCCCATTTACCCGGCCAATGTGCGTTGTTCTAAACCGTGCACACTTAGAACACACACATTGTCATACCACACATATCTCACTTTTCCTCAATTGTGTTTATTTTTTTACTCAGCAACTGGAACCCCTGAGCCCACCAGCTGAAGGTGGAGCTTCATAGCTCCTCACCACCAGATTTTGTTCATGCACGGAGGACCGTGCAACGCTTAAGTGTGGGGGAGGATTCGTCATTTTGGGGCGTAAACTTACTTTTCTGAACACTTTGCACTTTATTTTTGTTTCTTTTTATTATATTTTTTGTAGATATTTAGAGTGCTTTTGATTGTTTCATTGCATTTTCTTCTAGTATATATATCTTAGCTTATGCATAGTTTATTTCTAGTTATTGCATGTTGCATTTTTGCATCTTTTTCTTAGTATATATTTTATAGATAGAAGTTGTGATTAGATGATGTGAATAGTATAGCACCTAGTTCAATCTTGTCCTAATTGTTCATGTTAAATTTTGGATGTTGAAAATTAGGAATAGAACTAGGGAAGTTTTTGAAATTGCATCCATCACATCATACATACATATAGGAAATAATTTTGGTGAAAAACAACAAAGATTTTCAAGATTTTTATTTTTAGGGTATTCTATAGAATTGATTTAGAAAATTATTTTTAAAACTTGCTTGAATGATATTTTATGGAGCATAGAAGAGGAAAGAACAAAATACCATGCGAGTCTTTGAACTTTAATGAGTGGTTGCACATTATAACCACAATTTTTGTTCGTTGTGTGCTACATCTCTTCTATGATTGTGATCTTGGTTTTGCTTGATTCTTTATTTCCGATGTTTGATATTTTGAATGCATTTAGCATGATTGAGGCCATTTTTGAATTAAACTCACTCACCCATATGGACCTACCCTTGCATCTACCTTTGTTAATCCCTTTTGAGCATTTTAATCCCCTTTGTTCTAATTGTTAGCACATCACAACCTTAAGCGGAAAAACCATGAATAACCTTGAATTGCTTCTTTGATTAGCTTAGGTTGAGGAGTGTGTGTCATTTAAGTATGGAGGAAATTTTGGGAAGCATTGGTAGAGAAACATTTTGTTTTGGGTTAATTATTGAAAATTTAGAAAAAATGGGTGCACATTCATGTATCAATTTGCTTTAACCATATGCATTTGTCATAGAAAAAGAAAAAAAATAAAAAAAAATGAAATGAAAGAAAAATATAGTAATAAGATGGGACAAAAGTTATCCCAAGAAAAAAAATATGAATGAGAAATGCATATGTGTTTTAAATAGAACTAAGGCATGAATGTGTGTGTGAAAAGAAGTAATGGGTGGCAATGATGCATTGTTGTGATTTGATTGATATAGGTTGAGTTAGATACTTAAGCTAATCAAAGATTCAATCTTTTAGTCCACTTAGCCATATTTATCATACCTTACCCCAACCCCATTACAACCTTCTAAAGACCTCATGATACTTGCATACATGCATCAAATACTTGTTGATTGTTAGATGAAAAGCAATCCCTTGAAAGCATGATTAGAGGAGACTTGAGTGATTAAACCTTAAACACTGAGTGCTTAGAGTGTATACACACCTAGTGAGGGTTCGATCACTCAACTCTATGTTTCCATACTCTTATCATGTATTCTTGCAAGTTGCTTCATTTTTTATGAGTAAATCAATTCTTTAGATTTTTTATTGCATTGAGTTATTTCTTTGCCTAGCCCTATATGTCTATATACTTGCTTGGTATTTGATTGTTGCTTTCACCAAATCAATAGGACATTATAGATAGATAGATAGATATAGTATATTCATACTTGCATGCACATAGGTAGTTGCATTCAATAAGTTATTTCCCTTTTGATCATTCTCCTTATGTGTTTAGCATGAGGACATGCTATTGTTTAAGTATGGAAGAATTGATGAATCCATATTTGATGATATATTTGGCTATAATTGGATGGATTTCATCACATAAACTCATACTTATTCATCACCAAAATAGCATACTTTTGTGTTTGATCCCTAAATTGAGCCTAAATATGAAAACATGCATTTTTGTGCTTAAATTAAGCAATTTAATCTCACATTTATTCAATTCGATGTCGTGATATGCTTGTTGAGTGATTTCAGATCCTAGAGGCAAGAATGGGTTGGTAGAAGTGGAAGAAAGCATGCAAAAAGGGAGAAAGCATGAAGAAAACAAAGGAGAAGAGCTTAGCCATGCGTGCGTGCGCACAAGGATGCGTGCGTACGCATAAGAAGGAAATCAGCATGCGTGCGTGCGCACAACCACCTGTGCGTACGCACAAGAACCCAAGCAGAGCGGATCCAGAGCATCGCGAAGTGTGCGTGCGCACAACCCTCTGTGCGTACGCACAAGTGGAAATTCAGCGAGGTGTGCAGACGCACACGTCTGTGCGTCTGCATAGGTACCAGTACGTGCCTTCATTAAAAATGCACATGACTTGCGATTTTGGGGCTCTTTTGGCCCATTTCTGAAGGCTTGGAGGCTGAAATGAAGGGCTATATGAAGGAGCAACAACACATAACAAAGGGGAGCCATCTTAGAGTAGGAAAAACACACAGTAGGAATAGGAGTAGTGTAGATTAGGAAATTCTCTGTTAGGTTTAATTAGGGTTTGTAGCATTTTATACTTCAAGTTTTGCTCTTGAATTTTGCTATTTCATTGTAAGTATTTCTTTAATTCCTCTTTTATTACATTACTTGTTCTACATTTCCTTACACTTTAATTTTCTTTGTCAATATTTACTTTGCTTTGCAATTTTGGATTTCTAGTTGTTTAATTTGATATTTGATGGCTTTTATATGTTTGTTTGAGTTGCCTTTATTGACTTTGAGCATTTATGGTTCATAGCTTTCCTTAATTTATTACCAATTTTGCCATGTTTTGTGAATATGCATACTAAGTGTTTGATGAAATGTCAACCCTAGCTATAGGGTAAATTTCCACCCATTGGCTTGGGAAAAATGAGTCTATGAATTACTAGAGCCATAATGTCCAACATTTAGTGATAATTCTTGGGAAGTTAGTTGATTCTTATTTCCATTAAAGCTAGCCTTTTATCAACTAGTTTGGTAAGTTGGTTAGAACTTATGGATTAAGGTCAATTATGCTTGCTTGACTTACTCCTCGATGTTTGGGGTTAACTAGGCGAGATTAACTCATGATAATTATCATAGTTGTGGTTATGGCAAGGAAAGGATCCCATAACTCATCCCAAGTCAAGGTTTCATTTATGTTTTGAACCATTTTTCAATCATTTTATAGTTTTACTTGTTTATATTACATGCATAGTTCTTTTGTTCTTTCATTACTTTATTAGTTGCAATTTTGCCTTGTTCTTTTATCTCTTTATTTGTTTGCTTCCTTATCATTGAAAACCCTTTTGATTCTCACAACCAAAATTGTGTGCACTCATTGGCATTAGTTCCAAGGGAGAACGATCCGGGAGTTTAAATACTCTCGGTTTACATATTTGCTTTGAATTGTGACAATATCTTGAATTGAATTTTGATTGAGAGGATCCATTGCCGGTTTGGACTATACTCACAATGAAATTACTTTATCTAGTTTTTCGAATTGGCATAAATTCTCCTCTATCAGTTGTAACGACCCAATTTTCAATATGTCTAGATCATACCGGAAATTGAGCGCTACCAATTTGTCTTCCTAATTATTATCTATTATTTATCATATGAGCCTGATTCGTTGTTAAACGCGTAGTTAATTTGCGTGGTGTATATTTTTTTTTGAAAACGTTTGGATTAATAGACAGAATCATTTATAATCAATTCACAAGTAATAACAGATAAAGCAGTTATAAATAACCACACAAAAATACGTCACAAGTAGTTGACAACATTCGGTGATTCAGCCTTTATTAGCATATAGACTGTTAGTTAGAACACCCCTAGATATAGCTAAATAATATCTATGTACATATATATATACACAACATCCCAGGTCCTCACCTGTTCAAAAGGTCCCTAAGCTGACACCTAGGCTAGCCTAGACTCTATACTCACCTAGTCCCTTTAAACTACTAAAGCGAGGGAAAGTACGTTCTAAGTCTTCACAACTCAAGTCAGGTGGAACGTCATCAAAAGATAGAACATCATCTGCTACTCCTCTGCACGATCAGACTTTTCCACAGGACGTCTCTCTGGTACCTCATGAAGTAGCCACACAATAGGAATCTCGTACATAGGATTTAGGTTAAAGTGCGCATACGAACAGGGTGCAGACGTTGGCTGGTCTCACAGTATATACATATAATCTGAGAACGATATTCACCCTAGACTCAGAAGACTACCTAGAGCAGAATCCTCTTCTTGCGAACGGTCATTAGCGAACTATGGTAAGGTACTCTTACTTCCATCTGAAGGGGGAAGGGAGAGAGAAGGGGTAAGAACTGGGGAGTTCTTAGTAGGGTCGGGGTTATTAGTTACGTTCATTTATTTGGGGTCGATTAGTAGACGAGTAACATAGTATAGCGAAGCAGTAAATAGAAGATAAAGATAGAAAGAGAAAGTAGAGACAACAAAAAGCAGAACACAAACAAAAGAATACAAGAAAATAAAACACAGAAATAACATACGAGTAGACAAACATAAAGAAGTAGATCACACACAGAAAGGAATGCAACAGAGAATGATGCGCAGACAAGAATGATGCATGTCTAGCCCTAGCGCAGGCCATGAGCTCATGTGTCGGTTGGCTGCCCGCAATCCCGACGTTTATCCGGTCACGAGTAATCCCGATTTCCCGAATACGATTTTCCGTTCCTAAATAAATGCGCATATAATAATAGCCGCTCATTTGAGACAGCCTCTGCTTACTGCAGGAAAATATATATATACTCTGCTCTGCTCTGGGGAAGCGGAAAATAGCTGTAAGTAACTTAGTTTCCCTACAGAAGCTCTGGGTTGCATGAAGCAACTAATATATATATAAATATAGCTCTGGGTTGCATCAAGCAACTAATATATATATATATATATATATATATATATATATATATATATATATATATATATATATATATAGCTCTGGGTTGCATTAAGCAACTAATATATATATATAAATATAGCTCTTTATATTATATTACTCTTCTCTTTATATCTCTTTACTCTGTTCTGGTTTCTCTTTTCTCTGTATCTCTTTACTCTGTTTTAATTACTCTGTTCTCTGTATCTCTTTTCTCTTCTCTGATTACTCTTTTCATCTGTATCTGTATTAATCTTTTTCTCTTTATCTCTTTACTTTACTCTGGTTACTCTGTTTTCTGTGTTTCTCTACTCTGCTCTGATTTCTCTGCTTAACGTATGTATTTAAAGTTTATGTAAATTTTGGTATGAATAGTTCGCCTGTCCCAAGTATAGGTTCATTAAGTCTATACTGAAACAGTTTAACTTTTCATATAATACCTAACCCTAGTCGCAACTCAAGGACTAACTATGTTGCCCTAGTTCGTTCACTAATTTCTGTCTATTTTTCTGTTATTAAAACTTTACAGACTTTTCTTTTGATTTTTATCTTTTCTTCAAATTTTTATCTTTTATTTATCTTTGCCTCACTAATATATTTTTACCACTCCCTAAGTGTTTTATGGAGGTAATTATGGGATTCTACGCTTAAAGTTGTCTTTCTAAAGCTTTTACAGAAAATTGCCTTTTCCGTATTATTTTATTATTTTTATTAAAATATTATTTTTAATTAAATATTATTATTTAATATTTTATTATTTTTTATTATTTTATCATTAAATTTTCGAAAATTAACTTAATTTTACTTTTAACCTTTAAAATTCACTTTTTACCACCCGTAACTTTTAATATTTCTACTTTTACCACCCTAACTTTCAGAAATTACCAAATAACCCCTCAAACACCAAAATAATTACTTCCTTGCCCTTTCTAAGATCTAAAAGGTGTTCTTCATTGTTCTTCACCACACTCAAAGTGTTCTTCGTGTTCTTCATAAATTCTTCAGATTCTTTCTCTGTTTTTACCCGTTTTTCAGTCTTTTCAGCAACCGATTTTTACTATAGTTCATAATAAATTAGCAGCCACTAAAACCCCATCTTTTCTACATGATTTCAACACAAATTGAACCTCAATTTAAGCTTAGGGTTTCGTTTTTCCAGCTGCCCAAGAACATGAACTTTAAAGCTTGAATTTCATCAAATTTCATTAAAATTTCACCAAATTTTCACCAAGAATCAATCATATATGCAACCAATTTTTAGCACAGACAATTTATACAACATTCACACAACTCAAACACAAATAATCAAGATTAATTTCGTGACACCCTACCTGGTTTTGCAGCTCCTAATTCGGTTAAACTTTCAGGTGGTCCTTAAGCACTTTTTCCTCCTAAATCACATCAAGAACAACTTTAAATCCAAAAACTCTCAACTGACCAAATCTCACTCAGTATGTTAGGAAGAGATATCTCACCTTAGACTTGCTGGAAATTCACGTTTCTTGGCCCTCAAGTCAAGTTAAGCATGATTTCTAAGGAAGAACATCAAGAAAACACATGTTTTGCATGGTTTTCCTTGAAAACCGAATTGAAATGGGAGGGAGACAGTCATCTCACCTTATTTCCATCCTTGATAAGTTACATGGTTATGTAGAGGAAGAAGAGAGGATCATTTTGGTGAAATCAGAGTTTTGATTTGAGTTTTAGTTCAGAAGAAATCAAGCTTTGAAGATTAAGTGTTCATGAAAGTTTCTCTCTTTTCTCTCTTGTTATTTTCGGCCAAAATGATGAAATGAGACAGCCTTGGAGGTCTTGGGGGTGTAAGGTGAGTTGTGATTGGTTGGCTTGGAGGTGGATTAAAATAATATTAAAATATCTCTGGTGTACAACTACTAAAACTAGGTGTACTGGAACACTCGTAAAAACATCTCTAAAAATTATTTTCTGAGCTACTAGCATAAATGACACTAGTAACATATTTATTATGAGAATAGAACATTTATAATGAGGCCTTAGAATTGCTAAATTCATCAGAGAGTGCTGGTGCTAAGCTGCACCAGTAAACCGTAAACCCGGTTAAACCGATTTTCTGTTTTTAACAAAAACAGACCAGGTAACCCTATAATGTCATTCAAGCATTTTCTAATACTAATATAATGATAATATTATACTATTATCTCTCTCCTCTCATGAATCGAGTCTGGTTCGTCAAACAGAGACTATTTACGAAAATCAGAATCAAAACTGCCAACCGATACGGTTCAAAAACTAGGTTCTTCGCGATTGCATTATCGAGCTTGCCTCAAAGGAGGTTCTAGATTAAGGATGACATAATGATAATGAGGATTGAGATACTTGATGATATAGCAGAGTTGTTCCCTTTACTGATCTTCTGGAGAAATCTGTACTTTTAGAAAAGATCTCATGTACTCGAAAAGCAGGGTTGTTACATCAGTTGCTAAGACAAAGATCGGCAACAATCACCTTGACGACCTCGCAGAAATCTTCGGTCAACTAAGAAAATACAACATGCGGTTAAATCCCGAGAAGTGCGTATTTAGCGTCCAGAGCGGCGAATTCCTCGGCTTCATGCTCACAAGCCGAGGTATCAAGGCGAATCCAGAAAAATGCCGAGCTGTTTTAGACATGACAAGCCCACAAACCATCAAAGAAGTCCAATGATTAACAGGGAGACTTACTACACTCTCTAGATTTTTACCCTGCCCAGCTTCTAAATCTTTATATTTTTTCCAAACTTTAAAAAAGAAAAAAGCTTTCCGTTGGACTGATGACTGCAAACAAGCATTCCAAGTTATTAAAGAAAATGTTTCAAAATATAAAATTCCATCGTTGAAAGTATAGTCTAAACCGACAATTAATTCCCAAATCAAATGTTAAATTCAAATCACAACAAATATAAACTGAGAGTATTTATTGGCTATGAAGGAGAGCATGGGGAATTGGGAATGAAAGCAAGAGAGCAAGAAATGTAAATAGCAAGAAAGTAAATGAACATCCAAGGAATGTAAATGGCAACTCTTGGTAAGAATTGGATAATCTAGGCTTCCTATCCTAGTTGTGGACTACAAACATGGCAATTGTGTGGAAGCAATACAAACTAGTCAATCCTCCTTGAGAATTAATCAAAAGGTGTAATTGATCTCAATCCATAAGTCCTAGTCAATTCACTAATTACTTAGTGAAAGACTAGCGTCAATAGAAACCAGATTAATTAACCATTCTCACACAATGCGGAATGGACATCCACAACTCAATTCCACCCAAACATCAAATTTCTCAACCAAGAGTGTGAAAATTAAACATGCAAGAAATTAAACATCAAAGCAAATAAAAGTCAACATAATAAAGTCAAAGCAATTAAATGCAAGTAAATGAAACTTAAAATGCAAGAAACCTCTTGGCAAGTAATTGAAGGCTAAGGCTACCTATCCTAGTCATTGACCACAAACATATGATGATTATGAAGAGTTAATCCTACTTAGTCAACCTTACATCGAAGATAAGTCAAATAGGCATAGTTGATTCCAATCCCTAAGTCCTATGTCAACACTAGGGGTCACATAGAGTCAAGGAAGACCAAATCAACTAACTACTCTAATGTATCAAGAAAGAATGGACATCAATAACTCAAGAATTACCAAAGTCAACAATTCCAAGCCCAGAGTGTAGAAAAACTAAGTGAAAACGAAGCCAAGCATTTTATCAAACACTTGGTGTGCATGAAAAAGCATCATCTGAAACTCTAGAATTCATTCTTAAAAATTCTGAAGAACATAGAGTAATTTTTTTTTGAAAATTTTTTTCGAAAATAAAAAAAGCTTTAAAAATAAAATAAAATTACCTAATCTGAGCAACAAGATGAACCGTCAGTTGTCCAAACTTGAACAATCCCCGGCAACGGCACCAAAAACTTGGTGCACGAAATTGTGATCTCAACTGCGCCAACAGCTTGGTACGCACGATCGTAATCTCAATTCTTTTTCACAACTCCGCACAACTAACCAGCAAGTACATTGGGTGGTTGTTCCCACGGAGATTGTCGGATTGAAGTAAGCTATGGTCATCCTTGTAAATCTCAGTCAGGCGGATTCAAATGTTTATTTGGTTTTGATAATTAAAATATAAATAAAATAGAAAATAAAATAAAGATACTTATGTAATTCATTGGTGGGAATTTCAGATAAGGGTCTGGAGATGCTTTGTTGCTTCTGAACTTTTGCTTTCCTACTGCTTTCTTCCAACCATGCGTTACTTCCTTCCATGGCAAGCTGTATGATCCTCTCGGATGAAAACAAATCCATATGCGCTGTCACCGCACGACTAATCATCTGTCGGTTCCCGCTAGCGTCGGAATAGGACCATTGTCCTTTTGCACACTGTCACTTGTGCCCCACATTCACAGGTTTGAAGCTCGTCACAGTCATCCCTTCCCAGATCCTACACAGAATACCACAGACAAGGTTTAGACTTTCCGGATCCTGGATCCTACTTGGAATACCACAAACAAGGTTTAAACTTTCCGGATCCCAGGAATGGCTGCCAATAATTCTAGCCTATACCATGAAGGTTCTAATCTTAGATTAGAAACCCAAGAGAATATACTGCAGCTGTCGTCCAATGACTACATTGAACATCATGTAGATCGCTTTGTGGTTGTCAGGCACGCGACTTTGGCTAAGCGTGTAACGAAGATTGGGTGATTGTCACGGGTCACCCCTTCATTCTGACTTAACTGAATTAAGTACGAGAGTATATCTTGGAGAAGAAGTAGGCGTGAATTGAATAGAAAACAGTAGTAATTGTATTAATTCATGAAGAACAGCAGAGCTCTACACCTTAATCTATGGGGTGTAGAAACTCCACTGTTGAAAATACATAAGTGAAAGGTCTAGGCATGGCCATGAGGCCAGCCTCCAAATGTGTACAATGGTCTATGAGAACATAATATGGTTAAAAGACTAAGGTCTAAGGACTAAACGTCCAAAGATATAAAATAAATCCCTAAAAGTAGTTTTTATACTAAACTAGTAACTAGGGTTTACAGAAAATGAGTAACTAAGTGCAGATAGTGCAGAAATCCACTTTCGGGGCCCACTTGGTGTGTGCTTGGGTTGAGCATTGAAGCTTTTTCATACTTAGGCTGTTCCTAGAGTTAAACGCCAGCTTTGGTGCCAGTTTGGGCGTTTAACTCCAATTTTGGTGCCAGTTTGGGCGTTTTATGCCAAGATGTTTTAGGCTGACTTTGAACGCCAGTTTGGGCCATCAAATCTTAGGCAAAGTATGAACTATTATATATTTCTAGAAAGCGCAGGATGTTTACTTTCCAACGCAATTGAGAACGTGATAATTAAGCTTCTATAGCTCCAGAAAATCCACTTCAAGTGCATAGAGGTCAGAATCCAACAACATCTGCAGTCCTTTTTCAGCCTCTGAATCAGATTTTTGCTCAGGTCCCTCAATTTCAGCCAGAAAATACCTGAAATCACAAAAAAACACACAAACTCATAGTAAAGTCCAGAAATATAATTTTTGAATAAAAACTAATAAAAATTTAATAAAAATTAACTAAATCATACTAAAAACTATGTAAAAATAATGCCAAAAAGGGTATAAATTATCCGCTTATCACAACACCAAACTTAAATTGTTGCTTGTCCCCAAGCAACTGAAAAAAAAATAGGATAAAAAGAAGATAATATACAATGAATTCCAAACTTATCAATGAACTTAGTTCCAATTAGATGAGTGGGATTTGTAGCCTTTTTGCTTCTGAATAGTTTTGGCATCTCACTTTATCCTTTGAAGTTCAGAATGATTGGCATCTATAGGAACTTAGAATTCAGATAGTGTTATTGATTCTCCTATTTTAGTATGTTGATTCTTGAACACAGCTACTTTATGTGTCTTGGCTGTGACCCTAAGTATTTTGTTTTCCAGTATTACCACCGGATACATAAATGCCACAAACACATAACTGGGTGAACCTTTTTAGATTGTGACTCAGCTTTGCTAGAGTCCCCAGTTAGAGGTGCCTAGAGCTCTTAAGCACACTCTTTTTGCTTTGGATCACGACATTAATCGCTCAGTCTCAAGCTTTTCACTTGACACCTTCACGCCACAAGCACATGGTTAGGGACAGCTTGGTTTAGCCGCTTAGGCCAGGATTTTATTCCTGTGCGCCCTCCTATCCATTAATGCTCAAAGCCTTGGATCCTTTTTATTTTACCCTTGCCTTTTGGTTTAAAGGGCTATTGGCTTTTTCTGCTTGCTTTTTCTTTTTCTTTCTTTCTCTTTTTTTTTCGCATATATTTTTTTCGCATTTTTTTCTACAAGCTTTTCACTGCTTTTTCTTGCTTCAAGAATCAATTATATGATTTTTCAGATTATCAAATAACATTTCTCCTTTTTCATTATTCTTTCAAGAGCCAACAATTTTAACATTCATAAACAACAAATTCAAAAATATGCACTGTTCAAGCATTCATTCAGAAAATAAAAGGTATTGCCACCACATCAAAATAATTAAACTAATTTCAAGATATAATTCGAAACCATGTACTTCTTGTTCTTCTGTAATTAAAAGCATTTTTTATTTAAGAAAGGTGATGGATTCATAGGACATTCATAGCTTTAAGACATAGACACTAGACACTAATGATCATGTAATAAAGACACAAACATAGATAAAACATAAGGCATAGAAAACGAAAAACAGAAAAATAAGAACAAGGAAATTAAAGAACGGGTCCACCTTAGTGATGGCAGCTAGTTCTTCCTCTTGAAGATCTTATGGAGTGCTTTAGCTCCTCAATGTCTCTTCCTTGCCTTTGTTGCTCCTCTCTCATGGCTCTTTGGTCTTCTCTAATTTCATGGAGGAGGATGGAATGTTTTTGGTGCTCCACCCTTAGTTGTCCCATGTTGGAACTCAATTCTCCTAGGGAGGTGTTGATTTTCTCCCAATAGTTTTGTGGAGGAAAATGCATCCCTTGAGGCATCTCAGGGATTTCATGATGAGGAATTTCCTCATGCTCTTATTGAGGTCCATGAGTGGGCTCTCTTGTTTGCTCCATCCTTTTCTTAGTGATGGGCTTGTCCTCATCAATGAGGGTGTCTTCCTCTATGACAATTCCGGATGAATTGCATAGGTGACAAATGAGATGAGGGAAGGCTAACCTTGCCAAAGTAGAGGACTTGTCTGCCACCTTGTAAAGTTCTAGGGATATGATCTCATAAACTTCTACTTCCTCTCCATTCATGATGCTATGGATCATGATAGCCCGGTCTATAGTAACTTCAGACCGGTTGCTAGTAGGAATGATAGAGCGTTGGATGAACTCCAACCATCCCCTAGCCACGGGTTTGAGGTCAAGCCTTCTTAGTTAAACCGGCTTGCCTCTTTTATCTCTCTTCCATTGAGCGCCTTCCACACAAATATCCCTAAGGACTTAGTCCAACCTTTGATCAAAGTTGACCCTTCTAGTGAAATGGTGAGGATCTCCTTGCATCATTGGCAAGTTGAATGCTAACCTCACATTTTCTGGACTAAAATCCAAGTATTTCTCCCGAACCATTGTGAGCCAATTCTTTGGGTTTGGGTTCACACTTTGATCATGGTTCTTAGTGATCCATGCATTAGCATAGAACTCTTGAACCATTAAGATCCTGACTTGTTGAATGGGGTTGGTGAGGATTTCCCAACCTCTTCTTTGAATCTCATGTCGGATCTCCGGATATTCACTCTTTTTGAGATCGAAGGGGACCTCGGGGATCACCTTTTTCTTGGCCACAACTTCAGAGAAGTGGTCTTGATGGACCTTTGAGATGAATCTCTCCATCTCCCATGACTCGGAGGTGGAAGCAATTGCCTTCCCTTTCCTCTTTCTAAAGGTTTCTCTGGCCTTAGGTGCCATTAGTGGTTATGGAAAAATAAAAAGCTTAAGCTTTTCCCACACCAAACTTACAAGATTTACTCGTCCTCGAGCAAAAGAAGAAAGAAAAGAGTAGAAGAAGAGGAAATGAAGGAGATGGAGGTGAGGAGAGGGTTCAGCCAAGGGGGAGAGAAGTGTTTGTGATGTGTGAAAGTTGAGGTAGTGAGGAGGGGTATTTATAGGGTAAGGGAGAGAGGGTAGTCGTGTATAAGGGGTTGTGTTTGGGAGGGGAATGGTTTGAATTTGAATGGTGAGGTAGGTGGGGTTTAATGATGGATGGATGCGAGTGGTGAAGAGGTTGTGGGGAAGAGGGTAGGATTTGATAGGTGAATGGTATTTGGGGAAGAGGTATTGAGGTGATTGGTCAATGGTGTTTGGGGAAGAGTGTTATGGAAAGGTTTGAAGAAGAGAGAAGAAGAAGTGGGGTAGGTGGGGATCCTATGGGTCCACAGATCCTGAGGTGTCAAGGAATTCAAGTCCCTGCACCATTCTGGCGTTCAAACGCCCATTCTGTGCCAATTCTGGCGTTTAACACCAGCTCTGCTGCCTTTCCTGGCGTTAAACGCCAGTTCTGCTACCTTTTCTGGTGTTAAACGCCACTCTGCTGCCCATTTCTGGCGTTAAACGCCAGCCAGATGCCCATTTCTGGCGTTTAATGCCAGCCTGTGCCAGACAGCCCTTTCTGGCGTTAAACACCCAGAGTGCTGCCCATTCTGGCATTTAACGCCCAGAATGCTGCCAGGCTGGGCGTTAAACGCCTATTCTGCTATCCTTACTGGCGTTTAAATGCCAGTAAGCCTATCCTCCAGTGTGTGCTATTTTTAATGCTGTTTTTCATTCTGTTTTTGATTTTTTAGTTGTTTTTGTGACTTCACATGATCATCAACCTAAAAAAAACATAAAATAATAATGGAAAATAAATAAATATAATTAAATAACATTGGGTTGCCTCCTAACAAGCGCTTCTTTAATGGCAATAGCTTGACAGTAAAGCTCTTAGAGAGCTTCACAGAGATTCAGAGCTTAATGGTGGCCTCCCAACACCAAACTTAGAAGTTGAGTGTGGGAGCTCTATTTGACTCTGTATTGAGAGAAGCTTTTCATGCTTCCTCTCCATGGTTACAGAAGAAGATCTTTGAGCCTTAAATACAAGGTAATCCTCATTCAATTGAAGGACTAGCTCTCCTCTGTCCACATCAATCATAGCTCTTGCTGTGGTTAGGAAGAGTCTTCCAAGGATGATGGATTCATCCTCATCCTTCCCTGTGTCTAGGATTATGAAATCAACAGGGATATAAAGGCCTTCAACCTTCATTAAGACATCCTCTACAAGTCCATAAGCTTGTTTTCTTGAATTGTCTGCCATCTTTAGTGAGATTCTTGCAGCTTGCACCTCAAAGATCCATAGTTTCTCCATTACAGAGAGGGGCATGAGGTTTATACTTGACCCAAGGTCACACAAAGCCTTCTTAAAGGTCATGGTGCATATGGTACAAGGTATTAAGAACTTTCCAGGATCCTGTTTCTTCTGAGGTAATTTCAGTTGAACCAGATCACTTAGTTCATTGATGAGCAATGGAGGTTCATCCTCCCAAGTCTCATTACCAAATAACTTGGCATTCAGCTTCATGATTGCTTCCAGATATTGAGCAACTTGCTCTTCAGCAATATCTTCATCCTCTTCGGAGGAAGAATACTCATCAGAGCTCATGAATAGCAACAGTAAGTTCAGTGGAATCTCTATGGTCTCTATATGGGCCTCAGATTCCTTTGGTTCCTCATTAGGGAACTCCTTGGAGGCCAGTGGACGTCCATTGAGTTCTCTCTCACTGGAAATTATTGCCTTTCCCTCCTCCATGCATTCAGCCATGTTGGTTATATTTATGGCCTTGCACTCTCTTTTTGGATTCTCTTCTGTATTGCTTGGGAGAGTACTAGGAGGGAGTTCAGTAATTTTCTTACTCAGCTGACCCACTTGTGCCTCCAAATTTCTAATGGAGGACCTTGTTTCAGTCATGAAACTAAGAGTGGTTTTAGATAGATCGGAGACTATAGTTGCTAAGTCAGAGTGGCTCTGCTTAGAATTCTCTGTCTGTTGCTGAGAAGATGATGGAAAAGGTTTGCTATTGCTAAACCTGTTTCTTCCACCATTATTATTATTATTAAAGCCTTGATTAGGCTTTTGTTGATCCTTTCATAAGAAATTTGGATGATTCCTCCATGAAGAATTAGACGTGTTTCCATAGGATTCTCCCATATAATTCACCTCTTCCATTACAGGATTCTCAGGGTCATAGACTTCTTCTTCAGAGGAAGCTTCCTTAGTACTGCCTATTGCAACTTGCATTCCAGACAGACTCTGAGAAATCATATTGACTTGCTGAGTCAATATTTTATTCTGAGCCAATATGGCATTCAGAGTATCAATCTCAAGAACTCATTTCTTTTGAATTGTCCCATTATTCACAAGATTCCTTTCAAAAGTGTACATGAACTGGTTATTTGTAACCATTTCAATGAGTTCCTGGGCTTCTGCAGTCGTCTTCTTCAGATGAAGAGATCTTCCAGCAGAGTGATCCAATGACATCTTGGACAATTCAGACAGACCATCATAGAATATACATATGATGCTCCATTCTGAAAACATGTCAAAAGGACACTTTCTGATCAATTGCTTGTATCTTTCCCAAGCTTCATAGAGGGATTCACCTTCCTTCTGTCTAAAGGTTTGGACTTCCATTCTAAGTTTGCTCAACTTTTGAGGTGGAAAGAATTTGGCCAAGAAGGCATTGACCAATTTTTCCCAAGAGTTCAAGCTATCTTTAGGTTGTGAGTCCAACCATGTCCTAGCTCTGTCTCTTACAGCAAAGGGAAAAAGAATAAGTCTGTAGACCTCAGAATTAACCCCATTGGTCTTAACAGTGTCACAGATTTGCAAGAATTCAGCTAAGAATTGATGAGGATCTTCCAATAGAAGTCCATGAAACTTGCAATTCTGCTGCATTAGAAAAACTAATTGAGGCTTAAGCTCAAAGTTGTTTGCTCTAATTGCAGGAATTGAGATGCTCATTCCACAGAAGTCAGAAGAGGGTACAATAAAGTCACCAAGCATCTTCCTTGCATCTCCACCATTGTTGTTGGGTTCGGCCATCTCTTCTTCTTTTTCGAAAAATTCTGTCAGATCCTCTCCAGAGTGTTGTGCTTTAGCTTCTCGTAGCTTCCTCTTTAGAGTCCTTTCAGGTTCCAGGTCAGCTTCAACAAGAATGTTCTTATCCTTGATCCTGCTCATATGAAAAAGAAGAGAACAGAAAAGATTAGGAATCCTGTATGTCATAGTATAGAGATTCCTTTATGGGAGTGGAAGAATAGAAGAGTAGAATGAAGAAGGGAGAAGATGAAGAATTCGAACACAGAGAGAGGGAGAGGGTTCAAATTTTTAAAAAGAAGAGAGGTGTTAGTAGATAAATAAATAAATAGAAAGAGATGAGAGGGAGAGAATTCAAAATTTAAATTAAAATAAAAGGAAAATATTTTTGTTTTTATTTTAATTATTAGTTAGTATTTGAAATTTAAGAGAAGAGATAAAATAAAATTTAAAAACTGAATGAATTAATTAAATAAAAAGAGATTTTTGAAAAAGTTAGTGATTTTCGAAAATTAGAGAGAGAAAAGTAGTTAGGTGGTTTTAAAAAAGATATGATTGAAATAGTAAACTTTTAAAATCAAACAAAAAGTCAAGTAGTTAATTGAAAAAGATTTGAAAATCAATTTTGAAAAGATAAGAAGTTATAAAAGAATTTGAAATTAAGTTTTGAAAAAGATATGATTGAAATTTGTTTTCAAAAGGATTTGAAAAGAAAATTAAAAAGATTTGATTTTTGAAATTAAAGTTGATTACTTGACTAATAAGAAACTAAAAGATATGATTTTAGAAGTTAAAGATTGATCCTTCTTAATAGGCAAGTAACAACTTGAAAATTTTTTTGAATCTAAACATTAATTGCTAGCATTAATTTCGAAAATTATGAAATAAAAATAAGTAAAAGATTTTGAAAATCAAATTTTAAAATTTTTGAAAATATTAAGAAGGAAATTGAAAAAGATTTGATATTTGAAAAAGTTTTGAAAAGATAGGATTTTTAAATTAAAAATTTTGACTTGACTATTAAGAAACAACTAAATTTTAAAACTTTATGACTAAATCAAATCAAACTTTCGAAAATTATGAGTAAAATAAGGGAAAGATATTTTTTTATTTTTGAATTTTTAATGAGGAGAGAGAAAAACAACTAAATGATGCAAAACATAAAAATTTAAGATCAAAACTAATAATACATGCAAGAACACTTTGAATGTCAAGATGAACACCAAAAACGCTTTGAAGATCATGATGAACATCAAGAACATATTTTTGAAAATTTTTAAGAAAAGAAAAACATGCAAGACACCAAACTTAAAAATTTTTATTCTATAGACACTAATAATTCAAAAATGCAAGAACTCAATGCATGTGTTTTTCGAAAAATAAAAGAGAATTCAAAAGATGCAATTGACACCAAAATTTAAATTTGGCACTAGACTCAAACAAGAAACACAAAATTCTTTTTGGTTTTTATGGTTTTATTAATTTTTTTTTGTATTTTTCGAAAATTGTTTGGAAAAAGAAAAATAAGAAATTCAAAATTTTTAATGATAATTCCAGGAATCATGCAATGTTAGTCTAAAGCTTCAGTCTAAAAAGATTAGACATGGCTAGCCAAGCTTCAGCAGGACATTACATACAACAGCCAAATCGATGGGAATCAACTAGCTCTTGTGATGATAAAAGCATCATCTGAAACTCTAAAATTCATTCTTAAAAATTCTGAAGAACATAGAGAAATTTTTATTTTGAAAATTTTTTTCGAAAATAAAAAAGCTTTAAAAATAAAATAAAATTACCTAATCTGAGCAACAAGATGAACCGTCAGTTGTCCAAACTCGAACAATCCCCGGCAACGGCGCCAAAAACTTGGTGCACGAAATTGTGATCTCAACTGCGCCAACAGCTTGGTACGCACGATCGTAATATCAACTCTTTTTCACAACTCTGCACAATTAACTAGCAAGTGCACTGGGTCGTCCAAGTAATAAACCTTACGTGAGTAAGGGTCGATCCCACGGAGATTGTAGGCTTGAAGCAAGCTATGGTCATCCTTGTAAATCTCAGTCAGGCGGATTCAAATGTTTATGGGGTTTTGATAATTAAAATATAAATAAAATAGAAAATAAAATAAAGATACTTATGTAATTCATTGGTGGGAATTTCAGATAAGCGTCTGGAGATGCTTTGTTGCTTTTGAACTTCTGCTTTCCTACTGCTTTCTTCCAACCATGCGTTACTTCCTTCCATGGCAAGCTGTATGATCCTCTCGAATAAAAACAAATCCATATGCGCTGTCACTGCACGGCTAATCATCTGTCGGTTCCCGCTAGCGTCGGAATAGGACCATTGTCCTTTTGCACACTGTCACTTGTGCCCCACATTCGCAGGTTTAAAGCTCGTCACAGTCATCCCTTCCTAGATCCTACTCGGAATACCACATACAAGGTTTAGACTTTCCGGATCCTGGATCCTACTCGGAATACCACAGACAAGGTTTAGACTTTTCGGATCCCAGGAATGGCTGCCAATAATTCTAGCCTATACCACGAAGGTTATAATCTTAAATTAGAAACCCAAGAGAATATACTCCAGCTATCATCTAATGACTACGTTGAACATCGTGTAGATCGCTTTATGGTTGTCAGGCACGCGACCTTGGCTAAGCGAGTAACAAAGATTGGGTGATTGTCACGGGTCACCCTTTCATTCTGACTTAACTGAATTAAGTACGAGAGTATATCTTGGAGAAGAAGTAGGCGTGAATTGAATAGAAAACAGTAGTAATTACATTAATTCATGAAGAACAGCAGAGCTCCACACCTTAATCTATGGGGTGTAGAAACTCCACCGTTGAAAATACATAAGTGAAAGGTCTAGGCATGGCCATGAGGCCAGCCTCCAAACGTGTACATTGGTCTATGAGAACATAATATGGTTAAAAGACTAAGGTCTAAGGACTAAACGTCCAAAGATATAAAATAAATTCCTAAAAGTAGTTTTTATACTAAACTAGTAACTAGGGTTTACAGAAAATGAGTAACTAAGTGCAGATAGTTTTTACCAAACTTATTCAATCTAACATGCAACATGCAAAAAGTTACTAAAATAAAGTTATAAGCACTAAAGAGATATATACAAACAAACCAAATCAAACAAAGTGCAAATAAGAACAAAATTGCAAAAATTGAAGAGAAAAGAACAAAAAAGAATATTGCAGAGTGTGTAAGAGAAGAATTTTACCCCCCTTGAAGTTGGCGATCCTCCCCCACACTTAAATTGTGCACGGTCCTCCGTGCATGCACATGATCCGGGGGATGAAGGACTATGAGACTCCACCTTCAGCCGGTGGGCTCCAGGGGTTCCGGTTGCTCGTTGACAAAGAAACAACAATTGAGGAAAGGTAAGATGTGTCTGGTATGATAAAAGGCAATATGTGTATTCTAAATGCGCACACAATTTAGAACACAACACATTGATCAATTAAAACAATAACCACAAAAGCAAAATAAATATCATGTTCCTCAATTAAGTAGTCCTAGGTTGCAAATAATAGATAAGAAAAACTTAAAGTACAAACAACCTAGGTAACCACAACCAAAGTGAATTGAGTATTTGAGCTATTGGATATTGAAATTGTGCAAGTGAAAGTACAAAATTAATAGAAAATAGCACAACTAACAATAACCAATTCAATGATGAAAAAAGACTACTTATTCATTCTTAGGAATAATGAAATAATCACATGTATAAGGTGCTTGTTAGAAAAAGTGACAAGTCTTGATAAGAATCAAGTCAAGTCGACTCAAAAAATGCAAAGCATTAACAAGGAACAAATACCTTGTTATGTGATTATATTCACTTAAACCATGATGAATAAATAGCTCAACTCAATTCACTAAAGTAAAAGTGCACAATTCATAATGCCGAACAAGGATAAAGTTTAATGCATATGGTCATGACAACATATGAATCAAACTAACAATTCAATTAGGCAATTAAAGAAGGCTTTAATGCTCAGTGCACAAATTCATCACCAAAACTTAAACAAGAAGCAACCCAATCAACATCAAGTAAATACTTGCAACTTATTTAATTAATAAACAACTAAGAAATTAATATAATTACCAAAATAAAAATGAAATACAAACAAAACAAAGTAGAACAAGTAGAGCAGAAGGCAAGCAAGAGAAGAGTGGGGTAGAAGAGAAAAGAAGAGAAGGAGTAAAGTGGGTGAAAACAGGGGCGTGTGTACACACAGGGGTGTGCGTACGCACACTAGGTGGAAAATGCGGTTGTGCGCGCGCACAACAACGTGCGGGCGTTGCAAACAGAAAGGGCATAAGGGTCTGTGCGCATGCACAGAGGCGTGTGCGGACGCACAGAAGGGAAAAGAGGGAGGTGATCCCACACACAAGGGGTGCGTGTGTTGCGAGCAAAGGGGGTGTTGAAGGTTGTGCGTGCGCACAAAGCTATGCACACGCACAGGAGTTTTTCTTTTTTTGGGAAAGGGTCATGTGTGCGTGCGCACACAAGTTCGTGCGCGCGCACAGAAGCATAAGAGGGCAGGGGTTCATACGCACAGGCTGTGCCAACGCTCCTAGCAGAAGGGAAGCAAGTTGGCGAGCGGATGCACACGTCTGTGCGTCCGCACAAAGAGTGCGAAAAAGAGCATGTGTGCATACACACAGGTACGTGCGCACGCACAGGTCGCAGAAAACAAGGGAATGCGCGCGCACAAGGCGTGCTGGCACTGCGAACAGAGGGCATTGATAAACCACTATTTTATGGTTTATCTTGTGCTAAATTGAGTGATTTTTATCAAGTCTTTACACACTTATTCATACAATTTGCATGATTTTACAATTCCTTCCTAATTCTGTTCTATGACTGAAAACTTGCTTCCTACGCCTTTAAATTGTGTAATTTAATGTCCTTTTATACCATTCGATGCCGTGATCTATGTGTTAAGTATTTTAAGGCTTTATAGGGCAGGAATGGCTTAGAGGATGGAAAGGATGCTTGCAAAAATGGAAGGAACACAAGAAACTAAGGAGATGACTAGCGTGCGCGCGAAAAGCAAATTTGCATGGCGACGCGTGCGCGTACTTGACGCGTACGCGTGACTGACGCGTACGCGTGACATGTGCCACGTGCAGAAATCGCAGAAGACACTGGCGGCGATTTTGGACTGAGTTTGAGCCCAATTTTTGGCCCAGAAACACAGACTAGAGCCAGGGGACAGGCAGAGACTCAACACACATTCTCATTCAGATAGTTTTAGTTTTTAGTTTGAATCTTAGAGAGAAACTACTACTTCCTCTAGGCTTCTTCATATTCATAGTTTTAGATTTTATTGCTTTTGATTTGGATATTGAGAAGAGTTACTACCTCCGTTGAAGTTTCCATTATTCTAGTTTGTTTCCTTATTCTCTTACTCTTTTAATTACCCATTAACTCTATTCAGATATGGATGTTTATGGTTTTGGAATTTATTAATGCAAAGAATTATTTTTATCTTTAATTAATTTTCTGTTATTACTTTATTTGAATTTCCATGTCTTCTTTTTATTCCCTTTTATCGTTTATGAAAATGGCATTCATGTTAATGGAGTAGACTCCTAACTTGACTTGGGAGTTGATTAAAAAGAGACCCTTGAGTTGGAATACTCAAATATTGATTTTAATATGAAGTTGTTGGCCAACTCTCTATTCACTAACGCTAATCCTTCCATAGGAGAGGATTAGGACTTGTGAATTGGAGTTGGCTCAATTGCTTGACTTTCCTTTATTCAGTAAGGGTTAACTAAGTAAAAACAACAACCTCTTACTATCATACTTGAGAAAATCTAACAAGGATAGAACTTCCGATTAATCTTCTCCCGGTTAAGGCTTTTATTTTGATTATATAAATTCTCTTGTTAATTTTCATTGCTTTAATTCATAATTATTTTAATTTCCCGTTCTCCAACTCTAAAATTTCTCGGAAAAATTCCTCACTGATAAAATAGCACTCTTTTGTCAACTCGTTGGGAGACGACCTGGGAATTCTACTCCCAGTATTTTATTCTTAATTTGTGACAACCCTTTTTAAATTGATAAGCGGAATTTTCGTCGGTTAAGAACTGTGCTTGCAACACTATTTTCACTATAAATTCTTAATCGGCAATTTTACGCACGTCAAATTTTGGCGCCGTTGCCGGGGAGTTGCAATAGTGTGCTAAATTATTGGTTAGTTGGTGTAAATATTTTTAATTTTACATATTTGCGTATTTTATTTTATTTAATTACCATGAGCTGTATGTTTCTTTCATTGAATGACGCGTTCACTACTTGATCCGAGCTTAGCCGCGTTTGATCCTGAAATTGAAAGACTATTTCACGTATTAGGCGAGCTCAGCGTTGGTTAGCCTCTGAGGGTGGTGAAATGGTTACTACTAATTCACCAGTCTTATCTGAGAGCGAATCTGAAGCGCCATTTGAGGAAGAAACAAGCTCATCTTCTACTGATTCTGTTGATTTATGTGCAGGTAATATGGCGGAGCCTAGAAGGATTACTCTCCAGGAAGCAGGAGCTCTAGACTTTACACTACAACCGTATCAAGTGCGTCATCCAAATCTGTCTGCAGATTTTGAACTAAAGACTGCACTGATCAACCTAATACCCAAGTTTTATGGCTTACCTGCTCAAGATCCTATAAGGCACCTCAGAGATTTTT
The DNA here is from genome assembly GCF_059453495.1 of Arachis ipaensis. NCBI lineage: Eukaryota > Viridiplantae > Streptophyta > Magnoliopsida > Fabales > Fabaceae > Arachis > Arachis ipaensis. The sequence goes on from NC_142436.1 coordinate 85,896,531, forward strand.
AGACAGCCTGTTCAACTGCTAGGCATCATGGTGCAGATGAAACTACTATTTGGCTATATGCCTTTCCGTTTTCTCTTGAGGGGAAGGCAAGGGAGTTGTTACTAATTGGGATCTTCTCAAAAGGGAATTCCCGGACAAGTATTTTTCAGCTGAAGTTACAGATAGATTGAGGAAAAAAATTTTTTGCATTATTCAAGGAGAATCAGAGACTCTTTATGAGTATTGGGAACGCTTTAGGAATCTCCTAGACTCATGCCCCCACCACAAGATTGACCAGTTGGTGTTGATTAGCTACTTCACACAAAGCATGAAGCCTCAAGACAAGACTACACTAGATGCTGCGAGTAATGACTCTCTAAAGAAGTACAAGACGATGACAGAAGCGTGGCAACTGATCATCGATCTAGCTGAGTCTACACGGAATGTCAGGCACAGGAACAACCATCCCAAGGCTATTGCGGAGGTTTCCTCTAGTAGTGAGACTGCTGCTCTCACACAGACTCTGGGAGAGATGACCAACATACTGAAGCAGCTACAGCTGAATCAACAACAACCTCAGCCTCCCCCACAACAACAGTGTCAACAGTTGGTTCCTCAGAGAGTGTGCGGAATATGTGCCTGCCATACTCATTACACTGATGAGTGTCCGCGGCTCCAACAAGAAGACAACACCTTGGCAGCTACCCATAATTTCTATGACCGCCCGAATCAAGGATATTATCAACAAGACGGCAATTATAACCAAGGTGAAAACTACAATCAAGGTTAGCAAGATAACTCCAACCAAGGCTGGAGAGACAATTCCAACCAGGGGTGGAGAGATAATTCCAACCAAGGATGGAGGGACAACTATAACCGAGGAGGCAGAGACAACGGTGAAAATCAGAGGTGGAACAACAACAACAACAGACAGCAGAACCAAAACTAGCCTTACCGAACACCTCACCAAAGGCAGTCCAAAGCGCCTCAGAACAACCAACAGCAGGCCCCTCAAAACATTTACCCCCTTCCTCTTCTAATGATGTGATGCTTCGCTCTCTTGTGCAAGGACAACAAGACATTCAGAATACACTTAACTCTACTATAAATGGTCTGAACGCTACTTTACAAGCGCTCATCTCTCGGATGGATTCATTATCTACCCCTAACAATCAACCTTCAAGCTCTAGTGCAATTCCTTCTCAACTTTTACCCAACCCCAAATGTGGAATCAATGCCATTACTTTGAGGTCCGAAACCACACTGCAAGAGAGGAGTCATGAGGAGCCATGCTCAAATGAAGACATTCAAACTGAAGACATTGTTGAGGTAGAGGATGTTGAAGAAGAGGAGGAAGCACAAGATATGGTTGAAGAAGAAGTAGCTCAACCAAGGAATGGAGTGCCAAAAGAAGATGAAGTTACAAGAGAAGCCATTCCCATTCCATTTCCACACCTTGCTAGGAAATCCAGAAAGTAGATGGAGCTCGACCCCAAGATAGTGGAGATCTTCAAAAAGGTTGAGGCAACTATTTCCCTTTTTGATGCCATTCGCCAGGTACCTAAATATGCTAAGTTTCTAAAAGATTTATGCATGAATAAAGATAAAATACATGAGTTAGAAACTATTCCACTAGGTAGCTCTATTTCTGCTTTAATGGGTGCTGTACCGGAAAAATGTAGTGATCCGGGTCTATGCATGGTTACTATTACTATTGAGGGTGTAAAATTTTCTAACTGCATGTGTGATTTAGTTGCGTGTGTGAGTATTATGCCATTATCTATATATGATACCTTGAGGCTCCCTCCCTTAAAAAGGTCGGCAGTACATTTTGTTTTGGTAGATAAAAGTATAATATCAGTGGTTAGAGTTGCTTAGGACGTGCTGGTGAGCATTAAGGGGCTCACATTTCTTATTGACTTTTATATTTTGGAAATACCCCCTAATGACTCAAGAAGACCATCGTCTATCCTTCTTGAAAGGCTATTTCTGAAGACTTCAAGGTTCAAATTGGATGCCTTCTTAGGAACTTACTCTTTTGAGATAGATGGTAGAGCAGTGAGCTTCAACCTGGATGAAGCTATGAAGCACCCCCAGAAGATCATTCCGTCTTCTAGTGCGACATCATTGATGAAACTATAGCTGCAATTCACCAAGAAGAAGTAGAAGAGATGTACATGGAGCAAGGTGCAAGTGTGGGGAAACCCTCTGAGCTTACTGAAGATACCTTGCCACCACCAATGGCTCTAGAAGACCAAGTGCCTAGCCATGAGCAGAAAATGGAGTTGAAGCCCCTTCCACCTGATGATTGGATTTTTGTGTGGTTTAGAATTTTCAAATGAAATCTCGTGGCAAGTATAGTTTCTAAACCAACAAATAATCCTTTCATACAAAAGATTATTTGTCACAAGTACAAACCCCTAAAATTATAAACCGAAGTATTTAAACCTCGGGTCGTTCTCCCTAGGAATTGCAATAAAGTGTTCTTGTTATTGGTTATGAGGTATGTTTGGGGTTTTTGAGATAATAGTCAAGAAATGTAAATGGCAAAAGAAATAAACTAACAACTAGAAAGGCTCTTGGCAAGGTATGAGAACTAGAAGTCCTATCCTAGTTATCCTCTTCAATTGTGACATCAAATTGTCCATTGCTCCCACTTAGTTAACCTCTAACCATGGAGGAAAGTCAAGTGGATAAATCAATTTGATTCCTCAAGTCCTAATCAACTCCTAAGGAAAGATTAGCTTTAGAGGCATTCAAATCAACTAGCAACTTCTAATCCTCAATCAACAAATGCATTAGACAACTCAAGAGTCACTAATTACTCTACCTAGGCCAAGAGAAGAAAAATCTATACTAGAATCCAACCAAGCATTTCATCAAACACATGGAAGGCATAAAAGAAAAGTAAAGCAATTCAACAATAAAGGAACATGAATCATAAATTGCATCAAAAGAGAAATAGAAGAAACAAAAAAGCATCAACATAAAAGTAGAGAATTACATGAATTAAATGCTAAACTAGAGAGAAGAGAGGTAGAAGAAGAAGAATTACAAAGGGAAAAGTAAATCAAAGCATGAACTTAACCTAGACCTAAGAGATTCTAATCTAGATCTAACCTAATCCTAATTCTAGAGAGAAGTGAGAGCTTCTCTCTCTAAAACTAACTTTCCCTCTAAAAGTTAAACTAAAACTAAACTAGTGTGTCCAGACTTGTGATTCTCCTTCATTCCTTGGGTTAAATAGCATCAGAGATGGGTTGAATTTGGGCCTGGGAAGCCCAGAAATTGTCCCCAGCGGATTCACTTTAAGTGGGTCACGTGCGAATATCGACGCGTACGCGCACGTCACGCATACGCGTCGCTTGACAATTTTCCATCCACGCGCACACATCATGTGCGCGTACGCGTCGCCATGCGACCTCATCATTTCATGCGTGCGCGTCTGCTGCGCATGCGCGTCGTTGATCTCATCCCAAATCCTTACTTTTCCATGATTTCTCCACTTTGCATGCTTTTTTCTCCATTCCTTTGATCCATTCCTAGCCTTTTCAACCTGAAATCACTAACACACACATCAAGGCATCTAGTGGAATCAAAGGTGAATCAAAATTGGCAATTAAGGGCCTAAAAAGCATGTTTTCACACTTAAGCACAAATTAGGAGACAATCATGAAACCATGCTATTTCATTGAATAAATGTGGGTAAAATGTCATAAAATCCTCCAAATTAAGCACAAGATAAATCCTAAAAATGGGGTTTATCAACCTCCCCACACTTAAACCTAGCATGTCCTCATGCTAGAACCAAGAGAAAGCAAAGGGTATCAACATTTATTCAATGTAAACTAACTAAATGCAATCCACCTATATGCAACTATCTACATGAATACAATTGCTTGGTCAAAATAAATCAATTCCCAAGAAAACATATATAAGCACAAGGGCTAAAGGTATTAACAACCATGCCAAACCACAATTGAATTGAGTTATTAAATATTTTTACAAAATTGCATGAAAAGAGATGATCATAGGTGAAAACATATAATTGAGCAATCGAACCCTCACTGGATGTGTTTGCACTTTATTCGCTCAAGTGTTTAAGGTTGATTCACTTAATTCTCCTCTATTTCATGCTTTCCAAGATTTGTTCTTCATCTAACAATCAACAAATATTCAAAGCATGTATACAATTATCATGAGGTCTTTCTCAAGGTTGTAATGGGGTTAGGGTCAAGGTAGGGTCATATACGGTTAGGTGGACTAGAATTTGAATATTTGATAAGCTTAAACTTTCCACCTAACCTATGACATCCTATACAATTCCAAACTAACCTAACTACCAATTTTTCACTTTTTCACACACTTATGCATTTCCTTTTCATTTCACAACACTTATGCATTGATTCTTATTGAACTTTACTTTGGGGCATTTTGTCCCCTTTTTATTTCTTTCTTTTTCTTTTTCTTTTCTTTCTATTTTTTCTTTTCTTTTCCATATTTTTTTCTTTCTTCTTTTGTTTTTTCCTCCTTTTTTTTCTATATACAAGAACATCAATGCATAAGGTCTAACATTTGATTAATACATGAGCATGCACCCAATTCCCAATATTTTCAACAAAAAACAAAATTACCCTTTTATTCAACCAATGTCCCAAGTTTTCCCACACTTGAATGTTACACATTCATACTAGCCTAAGCTAATCAAAAATCCAAATTAAGGACATTTATTATTTTCCGCTTCAAGGCTTGTAGTGTGCTAAAATTAAGAACAAGTGGGTTAATCGTAGGCTCAATTTTGGCTAACAATGGAAGATAAAAGGTAAGGCTCTTTGGGTAAGTGAGCTAAATGAAATAATGGCCTCAATCATATAAATGCATGTCTACACAAAATAATAGACATAAAGAATCAAACAAATCAAAGATTACAATCATAGAAAGAGAATAATGCACACAAGAAGGGAAAATAAGTGGTTATAAGATGTAACCACACCATTAGGCTCAAATCTCACAAGCTTGTGTTCTTAGCTCAAAACATGTTCCGCAATGTATATACAATTCAAGGAAATTCAATGAAAGATTTTACTCAAATCAATTGGTGCCCTATAGATAATTTCTCGAAAAATTTTATTATTTTGACTAAGCTTATTATGTATACATGCAAAAATAAGAAAATGCAACAAAAAAAATCCTAAAAGACCTAAAATGAAATGCAAGAGTTTTGGGATTAGAAACTTGTCACCCAAGAACGCCGAATGGTTGGACAACCTCCCCACACTTAAAAGTTTCCACCGTCCTTGGTGCATTCAAAGATGAGCAAGGGGGTACGGTGACTCTCCGGATTGCCACCTTCAGCTGGTGGGTCAACCGGTTTGCTGCGTGTTCTTTCCGTCATTTCTGTTGTTGCTTGTGGTGCATCATTCATGAAAAGTAGAAAATAACACCGTAAGATAAGAAAATACAAAAGCAACGAAGCGTAACTTGTTGGAATGAGATAAATCACTAGAATTGAGTGAGTGAATTAGTGTGACATTAATGAAAGATAGGTGTGTGGATCTTAAATTAGGCGCCTTTTAGAACACACACTATCATAGGAAGCGATGTCACAAAAGAAGCATGCAGTTCACTCATCCTAGTGCGCTTGAGATGCTTTAAACTTGTGGGTTAAACAACCAAACAAGCAATGAAGGAGCATGAAAGCATTCAAGCCCTAAACATATGGGTGCATATAATCATGAAACACAATGTATTAAGATGAATGCACAACATCAACCATCAAGAAATTCCCTACTCGAGGAAAATGATTCCAATTACATGGTGGCCAAATCATGCAATTCAAGAAGAGTTACAAGCTTGAAGGCAATTCTCATCACTCGGTATTCTCGAAAGGTAAGCATGAAGAACTTAAAACCAAGTAGCAGAATATAACCTCAATCAAGGAATCCAACAAAGATTATAAACACAATGATGTTAAGATAACATTCTTTTTAGTACTCAGCAGCAATTAATGGTAAACAAAATTAATAATCCAACACTTATTATTAAAACAAAAAGTAAACAAAAATAAAACTAACTAGACAACTAACTAACTAAAAGGAATGGTTATAGATGGTGTTTAGTAGTGTTGGATGAGGGATAGGAGAAGAGAAGAAGAAAGGAGAAGGAAAGAAATGGAAAGAGGAAAAGAAAAGAAGTGTAGTGAAGGAAGAACACCCACGCATACGCGTGCATGCCGCACGCGCGTCGATGGGTTATGGCGAGAGTGGCGCGTACGCGTCGTGTACGCGTACGCATCAGTTGGTTTGTGCCTCAGGCACAATGCGCGCGCAGTGTTCGCATAACTCTCGGGTCCTTAGCTGGGAGGTGAAAATCTGGTATCCACGCGTACGCGTGAGGGATGCGTCCGTGTGGATGGGAGAGAACGCTTGAGGCACACGTACGCGTGAGGTGCACGTACGCGTGGATGGTGCTCTTTTTTTTTTTCAAAATTTTTCTGTTTTTGAACCAAACCAAGCATACCAAACCTCCAAACAGCTATCAAAACACCATAAAACCTTATTTAACATACTAAACTACCAAACCAACTCAACAAACTAATCTAAACATGAATTTAAACTAATTCTACCAATATGTACAAAAGAGAAAAAGGAAAGATTTTACCATAGTGGGGTGTCTCCCACTTAGCACATTTGTTTTATTGTCCTTAAGTTGGACTTATGGGGAGCTCCTCTCAAGGTGGCTTGTGCTTAAATTCTTCTTGGAACTCCCACCAATGCTTGGTTCTCCATTGTGTCCCAAGATTTCTCATGAGTTGCACCAAGTCTTGATGGGGTTCTTCACAAGCTTGGGGCTTCCAAAGTTGATCCTCGTCTTGTAATCCGGGATCCCACACTTTATTTTCACACCCGTCTTGAAGTTGATCATCATTATTAGTCCATCCGGGTGGTACGACCGTAGAATTCTCATTTAAGCGACCAAACTTCTCCTAGACCCATGCAATCTAGCACTATACCAACCCTTTCTATTAAGCTTTGAACATGTCACCATGATGAGCCTTGCTTTACAATGCCAACCACTAACCATCTCTCTCTTGCTCTTAAAGCCACAAATATTTCTAAATTGACCATCCGTCTTAAGCAAACTATATTCAAGTGGGATAATGAAGCTTAGAGATAAGAGGTTTACCCACTTGAATGAGAGAATAGATGGTGATGGCTTGGGGAGAGGTGTCTCCAATATCCTTACAAGCTCTACTCCCTTGTGGTCTTCCTTGTCAACCTCCACCTCTTCACAAACTTCTTCATTTTCAATCCTTTGTTCATCATTTTCATCTAACTCTTCTCCATCACTCAAATCATAAATGAGAGGATGAGAAAAATCTACCTCCACATTGCCTTCTATGTTATTGGGAGAAGGTTCTTCATGTTCAAAGGATTCACCACTAAGAGGATTGGATGCATGATCATCATCACCACGGGAACTCAATTCTTGCTTCATTCACTCCAAGTCTTCATTCAAAAATTGTTTTGGAGGTTGTGCACTCTCGTCCTCAATATCAAATTCAATCTTCTTGGAGAGGTTCTCTTCAACTCTAGGTTCCCAAGGAGGTTCCGTATCTCCTAAGTCTTCAACCACTTCTTCCTTTTCTTCAATGATTATAGGCTCCTCCAATTACTCTAACACAACATAGCATTCCTCCTTCTCCACCGAAGTTTCCAATCTCTCCTTCATGCTATACTCTTCGATTGATTCTCCACATGTGACCATGGGAGTGCTTTGAGTACTCAAGCATTGGGAGGCTAATTGGCTTACTACCTCGGTCAAGGTAGCCACAAATTCTAGTGTCTTCCTTTGCATTTCTCCTTGCCCTTGAATTATAAGGCCAAGGGTTTCATCCATTGAGGATTGGAGTGGATAAAAGGGTTCATTGTCTTGGAGAAAGGGTTCATAATAGGAAGGTGGTTGTTCTTGGTAAGGGTATGGTGGTGTATATTGAGGTGGTTCTTGGGAGTATTGATATTGGAATGGTGGTTCCATGTATGGCTCATATGGTTCAAAAGGTGGTTGGTAGGATGGATATGGATTTGGGTCATATGGAGGTGTTTGGTGAAATGAGGCTTGTGAGTGTGGTGGATGGCTATGTTGAGGGTATGGTTCGTAGGCATATGGTGGTGGTTCTTGAAAGTCACAAGGGAATTCACCATAGCCATTTGATTGGTGTGCATTATAGAATGGCTCTTGTTCATAGTCTATTGGTGGAGGTTGTTGCCATGAAGATTGATCATATGCATATGGCTCCTCCCACCTTTGATTGTCCCATCCTTGATACACATCCTCATTGTAGTCCTTATTTCCTACAACATAGTTAGAACCAAACTCATAGCCAAAGTGAGAATTCATAGTGAAAAGAGAAAATAAGAAACAAAAGCTAATAAGAAAGAATGCAACAAAGTCCTAAAACTAGCAAAAAACTAACAAGCAATCCAAAAATAAAACTATTCACAATATTCACATATATACAATAACCAATAACCTAACACCATCGCCATTCTCCGGAAACGGCGCCATTTTGATGAATGGAATTTTTGTGTGGTAAAGAATTTCACAAATGAAATCTCGTTGCAAGTATAGTTTCTAAACCAACAAATAACACTTTCATACAAAAATTTGATTGTCACAAGTAACAAACCCCTAGTTATTCTAATAACCGAAGTATTTAAACCTCAGGTTGTCTCTCAAAGGAATTGCAGGGTAATGTTCTTGTTATTGGCTATGGACATGTATATTTTGGGGTTTTGGATAAGAAACAAGAAAAGTAAATTGTAATGGAAATCAAATAACAAAAAGGTCTTGGCAAGGTTTCCTGGTCAAGGCTCTCTATCCTTATCACTAACCACAACATGATAATTGCAAGGATCAATCCCATTAAGTCATCCTCTAACAAGTAAAGGAAAGTCAAATGAGTTGTATCAATCCAAGTCCATAAGTCCTAGCTATTCACTAATTAAATTAATGAGAGCTAGAGTCAATGGCTACCAACTATCAATCACTTGGACATTAGCAACTCAAGAATTCCTAAGTTACCTTCTGTTACGGCCTGGCCCAAGCAGTTTACGGGCTGGCCCGACCCGAGAAACACCCGACCTGAACGGTTGGGGGCGAGACGCTCAGACCTCGACCCGGACACACGTCCCTAACACGCGTCCCTGACAGCTTCGCCACAGCTGTGCAAGGGAGGCCTCGAAGAAGGTGGGCCTGTCCCTGCAGGGCCCACCTCTGACACGGTATAAATGGGGAAGGATCTACCCTTTCCCCAAGGTACGTCACATACCAACCACCCCCTTTTCACCTGCACACTTGACTGACTAGAGTGTCGGAGTGTCTTTGTAGGTGACACCCCCCTTTCACATCTGAAGAGCTCGGGACCTCGCCTACTCCAACCCAGAGACGTACAACTAGACGACTTCCCCTTTGTTGATCAGGATATTCACCCGATCCGTCCGGTACCCGACCTACCAAACATTGGCGCCGTCTGTGGGGAAGTTCCATGGACTTCGTACTGGTCCAAAGTGGAACAGGCCGCGAGGCCGAGCCCGGAGGGGATGCTGCCGCGACTACTTTCCAGCAGCGCACAAGATCCCCTCTAAGACACCCAACACAATTTCGCGAAGGACGCCTTGATGACAAGTCATCTTAGCCTAGTTTCACTAGTCTTTTTCCTTTGTTTTCATTTAGTTTTATGCACTTTCTTAAGCCATAAGTAAGCCAATTGGGTTGAATTTCATGTTTCCTTTGATTCAATCAACCATGGATAAATTGATGCATTTTCATGAGTTTTTGTGCCATAATTGCTCATATGACAAGAATAAGAATAACTCTCATGATTATGGCATAGCTTTGATACAATTGTTGATTGATGATAGGTGGAATAAAGCTTGGAGGAAGGTTGCAAGAATGGGCTTGAAAAGAGGGATCAACGTTTGAGCTAACGTTTGCGCCAATGTTTGCCTCAAACGTTGAGGCAAACGTTGGTTGAAGAAGAAACAGGGGAAGGAGCCAGCGTTTGCGCCAACGTTTGCCTCAAACGCGAGGTCAAACGTTGGCGCCAAAAAGAAGAGAAATAGCACTCCTGGGCACTGCAACGTTTGAGCCAACGTTTGCCTCAAATGTGAGGTCAAACGTTGGCTACATTTTGGCAAGAAAGAACATGGAAGAGCACCCATGATTGATGGGTTAGATGAGCTACGTTTGCACCAACGTTTGCCTCCACTACTGCATAACAAGTAACCTTTAATCCATGCTCTATTGTTTATTTGCAATTCAACTGATAAACATAATTGACTTCCTGACTAAGATTTACAAGATAACCATAGATTGCTTCAAACCAACAATCTCCGTGGGATTCGACCCTTACTCACGTGAGGTATTACTTGGACGACCCAGTGCACTTGCTGGTCAGTGGTACGAGTTGTGAAAAGTGTGATTCACAATTTGTGCACCAAGTTTTTGGCGCTGTTGCCGGGGATTGTTCGTGTTTGGACAACTAACAGTTTATTTTGTTGCTTAGATTAGGAAAAATTTCTCTTTTTTTTTGGTTTAGAGTCTTTTATTATTTATCCCTTGTTAAAACACTTTAAATTTATAGCTCAGTTAGTTAGAACGTGGTGTTTATGTTCATGGTAATTGGCTATCATATTTTTTAAAACCTTTTTCAAAAATATTTTCTCTATTAAATTTTGTGCCAAACTTTAAGTTTGGTGTTTTCTTGTTGATTTCCCTTTGGTTTTCGAAAATTTTGGTGGTTTTCTGAAAATTTTAAGTTTGGTGTTCCTTGGTGTTTTCCCTCCAAAACTTTCAAAAACAAGGAGCATTAGATCTAAAAATTTTAAATCTTGTGCTATCTTATTGTTTTTCTCTCTCCTCACTAAATTCAAAATTATCTTTTCTCTCCATTTTTAAAACAAATTTTCGAAAATTATATATAAAAAAAAAATTTAAAATCTTTTCCAAATCATATCTTTTTCAAAATCTCCTAACCACTTTCTCTCTCCTCACTTTTTCGAAAATCATAATTTTTGTTATTTTTATTTTTGGTTAAGTTGTCCTCTTTCTATAAAATAAAATAAATAAAAAGGTAAATCAATCCAAGTTATATCCCTTTATCCATCATGGACATAAGTGGAAATGAACAGTCCAGAAGGACTCTGGGGTCATATTCTAACCCCTCTATTGCTTCATATGGGAGTAGCATCTGCATACCCTCCATTGGAGTTAGTAGCTTTGAGTTGAATCCTCAGCTCATTATCATGGTGCAGCAAAGTTGCCAGTATTCCGGTCTTCCACAGGAAGAACCTACAGAGTTTCTAGCACAATTTTTACAAATTGCTGACACAGTACATGATAAGGAAATAGATCAGGATGTCTACAGACTATTACTGTTTCCATTTGCTGTAAAAGATCAAGCTAAAAGGTGGTTAAATAACCAACCTAAGACTAGCATAAGAACATGGAAACAGCTGACAGAAAAATTCCTGAATCAGTATTTCCCTCCAAAAAGGATGACACAGTAAGGCTGAACATCCAGGGCTTTAAACAAAGAGATAATGAATCTCTTTATGATGCCTGGGAGAGATACAGAGAGATGCTACGAAAATGCCCCTCTGAAATGTTTTCAGAGTGGGTTCAATTAGACATCTTCTACTATGGGCTTGCAGAAGGAGCTCAGATGTCTCTAGATTACTCAGCTGGTGGATCTATCCACATGAGAAAGACAATTGAAGAGGCTCAAGAGCTCATTGATACAGTTGCCAGGAATCAGCATCTGTACCTAAGCAGCAACCCTTCCATGAATGAAGAGGTTAAAACAGTAACTGCTGAATTCAGTACTGTAAAACAAGCTGCTGAATTCAATCAGCAATTGGATTTTCTAACAAAGCAGCTAGCTGAATTTAAGGACAGGCTACAAGAGACAAGGATAGCTAATATACATATGGACGAACAGTTTAAGCAAACAAAGCAGCAGCTATCAAGGCAAATAGCAGAAGAATGCCAAGCAGTTCAATTAAGAAGTGGGAAAACATTAAATACCCCACCTCAAGGCATCAAAAATTCAAGAAATGAGCAACCCACCAAAGATTCACCTGAGGACAGTAAGAGCCCAGGGAAAAATAATTCTAGCACTAAAACGCCAGAAAATGGGTGGAAGGCTGGCGCTGAACGCCCAGACCATGCCCAAAACTGGCGTTCAGCGCCAGAAACAAGGCAGGATTGGCGTTCAACGCCAGAAATGGGCAAGAATCTGGCGTTGAACGCCCAAATGGGGCAGAATCCAGCATTGAACGCCTAAAATGGGCACATTTCTGGCGTTCAGGCGCCAGGAACAAACAGTGAGCTGGCGTCTAACGTCACTCCAGTTTCTGACTCTGCACTCAATTGCCAATGAGGGATCAGACACACACAAGTGCTGATAACAACCCCTCTAAAAAGGCTTCTTTAACCACTAAGGTTGAGGAATATAAAGCCAAGATACCTTATCCTCAAAAACTCCAGAAAGAGGAGCAGGATAAGCAATTTGCTCGCTTTGCAGATTATCTAAGGACTCTTGAAATAAAGATTCCATTTGCAGAAGCACTTGAGCAAATACCTTCTTATGCCAAGTTCATGAAAGAGATCTTGAGTCATAAGAAGGATTGGAGAGAAACAGAAAGAGTTCTCCTCACTGAAGAATGCAGTGCAGTCATTCTGAAAAGCTTTCCTGAAAAGCTTAAAGACCCTGGGAGTTTTCTGATACCATGCATATTAGAAGGTAATTGCACCAAGACAGCTTTATGCGATCTTGGGGCAAGCATCAACTTAATACCTGCATCCACTATCAGAAAGCTTGGTTTAACTGAAGAAGTTAAACCAACCCGAATATGTCTCCAACTTGCTGATGGTTCTACTAAATACCCATCAGGCGTGATGGAAGACATGATTGTCAGAGTTGGGCCATTCGCCTTTCCCACTGACTTTGTTGTGCTGGAAATGGAGGAGCACAAGAGTGCTACTCTCATTCTAGGAAGACCCTTCCTAGCGACTGGACGATCCCTCATTGACGTCCAACAGGGGGAAATAACCCTGAGAGTCAATGATGATGAGTTTAAGTTGAACGCTGTCAAAGCCATGCAGCATCCAGACACATCAACAGACTGCATGAAAGTTGATCTCATTGACTCTTTGGTAGAAGAGATCAACATGGCTGAGAGTCTCGAATCAGAGTTGGAAGACATCTTTAAAGATGTTCAGCCTGATTTGGAGGATTCAGGGGACATGAAAGAGCCTCTGAACTCTCTTCTGAAAGAGGAAAAACCTCCTAAACCCGAGCTCAAGCCACTACCATCATCCTTGAAATATGCATTTCTGGGAGAAGGTGACACTTTTCCAGTGATCATAAGCTCTGCTTTAAATTCACAGGAAGAGGAAGCACTTATTCATGTGCTAAGGACACACAAGACAGCTCTTGGGTGGTCCATAGGTGACCTTAAGGGTATAAGCCCAGCTAGATGCATGCACAAAATCCTATTGGAGGATAATGCCAAACCAGTGGTTCAACCACAGAGGCGGCTAAATCCAGCCATGAAGGAAGTGGTGCAGAAAGAGGTCACCAAATTACTGGAGGCTGGGATTATTTATCCTATTTCTGATAGCCCCTGGGTGAGCCCTGTTCAAGTCGTCCCAAAAAAGGGAGGCATGACAGAGATTCATAATGAAAAAAATGAACTGATTCCTACAAGAACAGTTACAGGGTGGCGCATGTGTATTGACTACAGAAGGCTCAATACAGCCACCAAAAAGGATCATTTTCCTTTACCATTCATAGACCAGATGCTAGAAAGACTAGCAGGTCATGATTATTACTGCTTTTTGGATGGCTACTCAGGCTATAACCAGATTGCAGTAGATCCCCAGGATCAAGAGAAAACAACATTCACATGTCCATCCGGAGTGTTTGCTTATAGAAGGATGCCATTTGGGCTATGTAATGCGCCTGCAACCTTCCAGAGATGCATGCTCTCTATTTTCTCTGACATGGTGGAAAAATTTCTGGAAGTCTTCATGGATGACTTCTTAGTATATGGAGACTCATTCAGCTCCTGTCTTGATCACCTGAAACTTGTTTTGAAAAGATGCCAAGAAACCAACCTAGTTTTAAACTGGGAAAAGTGTCACTTCATGGTGACTGAAGGAATTGTTCTTGGGCATAAAATCTCAAACAAGGGAATAGAGGTGGATCAAGCAAAAATAGAGGTAATTGAAAAATTACCACCACCTACCAATGTTAAGGCAATCAGAAGCTTTCTGGGGCATGCAGGATTCTATAGGAGGTTTATAAAGGATTTTTCAAAAATTGCAAAACCTCTAAGCAATCTGCTAGCTGCTGACACGCCATTTGTGTTTGACACAGAGTGCCTGCAGGCGTTTGAAACGCTGAAAGCTAAGCTGGTCACAGCACCAGTCATTTCTGCACCAGACTGGACATTACCATTTGAGCTAATGTGTGATGCCAGTGATCATGCCATTGGTGCAGTATTGGGACAGAGGCATGACAAGCTTCTGCATGTCATTTATTATGCCAGTCGCGTTCTAAATGATGCCCAGAAAAATTACACAACCACAGAAAAAGAACTACTTGCAGTGGTTTACGCCATTGACAAGTTCAGATCATACTTAGTAGGATCAAAAGTGATTGTGTATACTGACCATGCTGCTCTTAAATATCTACTCACAAAGCAGGATTCAAAACCCAGGCTCATCAGATGGGTATTGCTTCTGCAAGAGTTTGATATAGAAATAAGAGACAAAAAAGGGATAGAGAACCAAGTGGCTGATCATCTGTCCCGGATAGAGCCAGTGGAAGGGACGTCCCTCCCTTCTCTTGAGATCTCTGAGACGTTTCCTGATGAGCATTTATTCACCATTCAGGAAGCACCATGGTTTGCCGATATTGCAAACTATAAAGCTGCAAGGTTCATACCCAAGGAGTACAACAGGATACAAAAGAAGAAATTAATTACTGATGCAAAGTACTACTTGTGGGATGAACCTTATCTCTTTAAGAGATGTGCAGACGGAATTATCCGTAGGTGTGTGCCTAGAGAAGAAGCACAGAGGATCCTGTGGCATTGCCACGGATCTCAATATGGAGGCCATTTCAGAGGTGAGCGAACAGCCACCAAGGTCCTCCAATGTGGCTTCTATTGGCCCACACTCTATAAAGATTCCCGAGAGTTTGTACGTAATTGTGACAGTTGCCAAAGAGCTGGTAATCTGCCTCATGGTCACGCCATGCCTCAACAAGGAATCTTGGAAATTGAGTTGTTTGACGTATGGGGAATTGACTTCATGGGACCATTCCCACCATCATATTCAAACACTTATATTCTGGTGGCAGTTGACTATGTATCAAAATGGGTTGAGGCTATTGCCACACCCACCAATGATACTAAAACAGTGCTGAAGTTCCTCCAGAAACATATCTTTAGCAGGTTTGGTGTCCCTAGAGTGTTAATCAGTGATGGGGGCACTCACTTCTGCAATAAACAGCTTTACTCTGCCATGGTTCGGTATGGAATTCGCCACAAGGTGGCCACTCCATATCATCCACAAACCAATGGGCAAGCTGAAGTCTCTAACAGAGAATTAAAGAGAATCCTGGAACGGACAGTAAATACCCGTAGAAAGGATTGGGCACGGAGCTTGGATGATGCTCTGTGGGCTTACAGAACAGCATTCAAGACCCCTATAGGAACCTCTCCATACCAACTCGTGTATGGTAAGGCATGCCACTTGCCCGTGGAACTGGAACATAAGGCCTACTGGGCAACCAGATTCCTAAACTTTGATGCCAAATTAGCAGGAGAAAAATGATTGCTCCTGCTAAATGAGCTAGAGGAATTCAGATTCACAGCTTTCGAAAATGCCAAGCTTTATAAAGAAAAATAAAAAAAATGGCATGACAGAAAGCTGTCATCTAGAATCTTTGAACCAGGACAGAAGGTCCTGTTGTTTAACTCTAGACTCAGGCTATTCCCCGGGAAACTGAAATCCCGGTGGAGGGGACCATACATGATTACAAGTGTGTCACCATATGGTTATGTGGAGCTTCAAGATATTGATTCTGATAAGAAGTTCATTGTCAATGGACAGAGAATCAAGCATTATCTTGAAGGCAACATTGAGCAAGAATGCTCAAGGCTGAAGCTAGATTAAAAGCTCAGCAAGGTCCAGCTAAAGACAATAAAGAAGCGCTTGCTGGGAGGCAACCCAGCCATGGGGCAACAATCCTCTAAGCATTTTGCCCTATTTCTATTTTTATTTTTATTTGTTTATATAGAGTTCATTGACAACAGGGTAAATAATCATTTACAGAAGACCTCGGCACACAAAACAGAGAAAAAGATCTCACTGGCAAGAAAACGCCAGTAATGATAGCAGCTGGGCGCTCAACGCCAAAAAGGGGCACCCACTGGGCGTTGAACGCCAGTAATGGCAGCAGCTGGGCGTTGAACGCCCAGGAGAGCAGCAATTGGGCGCTGAACGCCCAAAACAGGCAGTGTTTGGGCGTTCAAACGCCAGGAATGCAGGGAGGAGCCAAATTCATCTTTTCCACACGTATTTCCATTTTAATTTCAAATTTCATGCTTCAATGCATGATTTTTTTTACATGAACATGTCAAGAACCCTGATTTCTAAATTCCATAATTTCTAAAAACCCTACCACAAAAAAATTTTTTAAATGTATTTTAATCTATAAGCACCAGGCATCTTTGCAAATTCAATCCAACTCTTTTAAAATCTTTTCTGAAAACAAATCCATCTTTCCAAATCCAATCCATATCTTTTTAAAATTTCCATATTATCTTTTTCAAAATTCAGATTTATCTTTTTCAAAAATCTATCATACCTTTTCAAAATTAAATTATATCTTCTATCTTATCTTTTTCAACTCAATCTTTTTATCTTATTTTGTCCAATTTTTCGAAAACCCACCCTCCTATCCCTTTAAATTTGGGTTCGGCCACCCCCTCCTCCATCAACAATTGCACCTAGCTCTCCTTCTATTCCTCTCATTTCTTTTCTTTTGCTTGAGGACAAGCAAACCTCTAAGTTTGGTGTGTTTATCCGAGATCACTAAGATCATGGCTCCCAAAGGAAAACAACCCACCCCAAGAGGCAAGAAAGAGAGCGTTCCAAAACCACTTTGGAATCAAGGGAAGTTCTTATCTAAAGAACATTCAGACCATTATCTTAAAGTAATGGGTCTGAGATCAGTGATCCCGGAAGTTAGATTCGATCCGAAACAAGATGAATATCCGGAGATCCAGGAGCAAATTCGAATCAGGAACTGGGAAGTCCTAGCTAATCCTGAAACGAAAGTAGGAAGGAACATGGTCCAGGAGTTCTATGCTAATATGTGGCAGACTGACAAGCAAAAACTATCTGGAACTGCCTTCTATGAATTTCGGACCATGGTCAGAGGGAAGATTGTTCATACCACCCCTGACAAGATCAGAGAGATCTTAAAGATACCTCAACTAAAGGATGATCCAGACTCCTTCAACAGGAGGATGATGAGAGCAGACATTGACCTGGATAAGATTCTAGAGGACATATGTATCCCTGGAGCCAGGTGGATGACAAACCCCATTTGTAGGGTTTATCTTGTATTGATTCTAAGAGATTTTAATACCTTTTACCCTCATTTATCCATTGAAATAGCATGGTTTTGTGATTGTCTCCTTATTTGTGCTTAGATGTGAAAACATGCTTTTCAACCCTTAATTTGATGGTTTTAATCTCCCTTTGATTCCACTAGATGCCTTGATATGTTTGTTAGTGATTTCAGACTGAAAAGGGCTAGGAATGGATCAAAGGAGTGAAGAGGGAAAGCATGCAAAGTGGAGAAATCATGAAAAGTCAAAGAAGTTGAACTCGCCCATGGACGCGCGCGCGCACCTGGCGCTTACGCGCACCTGCGAATCACCCCATGGACGCGTACGCGTGCTGTGCGCGTACGCGTCGGTGCTGATATATGATTTTTTAATGAATTCGCAACCAACGAATTCTGAAGGGTTGTGAGGCCCAATTGCAACCAACTTTGGCGCCAAAGATGCTATTTAAAGCCAAGGATTGAAGAGAAAAGGGGATTCCATTCATTACACACACATTAGGATTAGTTTAGAAGTAGTTTCTAGAGAGAGAAGCTCTCACTTCTCTCTAGAATTAGGATTAGGATTAGGATTAGTTCTTAGAGCTAGGGTTTAATCTTTGCTTTCTTCTACTTCTACATTTTAATTCTTTGTTGTTAGATTCATCTTCTTCTACTCTTTTGTTGTAATTTCCTTTATGTTGTTCTTGCATTTTGTTGTAGATCTAGTATTGTTCCCTCTACATTCTTTCAATTCAATAAGAGGTAATTCATAATAATTGTTCTTCTTTGCTTTTCTATTGTTGATCTCTTGC
This sequence comes from Arachis ipaensis, assembly GCF_059453495.1. Classification (NCBI taxonomy): domain Eukaryota; kingdom Viridiplantae; phylum Streptophyta; class Magnoliopsida; order Fabales; family Fabaceae; genus Arachis; species Arachis ipaensis. The sequence continues at coordinate 85,915,011 of NC_142436.1, forward strand.
CTTTGTAGTTAGATCTCTCTTTAATTCTTGCAATTTATGTTGTTTACTTTTATTGCCTTTTATGTGTTTGATGAAATGTCTCTTATAGCTATTAGTTAGATTTTGTTCCTCTTGGCCTAGGTAGAGTAATTAGTGACACTTGAGTTATCTAATTCCTTTGTTGATTGATAATTGGAGAGATTGCTAATTGGTTTGGAGTGCACTAAAGCTAGTCTTTCCTTGGGAGTTGGCTAGGACTTGTGGCTCAAGTCAATTCATCCACTTGACTTTCCTTTCTTTAGTAAGGGTTAACTAAGTGGTAGCAATGAACAATTCTCATCACAATTGAGAAGGATAACTAGGATAGGACTTCTAGTTCTCATATCTTGCCAAGAGCTTTGTTAGTTGTTAGTTTATTTTCTTTGCCATTTATATTTCTTGTCCAAAAGCTTAAAAACCCCAAAACAACTCAAACCAATAACAAGACACTTTATTGTAATTCCTAGGGAGAACGACCCGAGGTTTGAATACTTCGGTTATAAATTTTAGGGGTTTGTTACTTGTGACAAACAATCTTTTGTATGAAAGGATTATTGTTGGTTTAGAAACTATACTTGCAACGAGAATTCATTTGTGAAATTCTATACCATCAAAAATCCATTAATCAAAATGGCGCCGTTGCCGGGGATTTGCAATGGTGTTATGTTATTGGTTATTGTACATATGTGAATAGTGTGAATATCTTGCTTTTTGCTTTATTTGCTAGTTGTAGAATTTTATTTCTCTTATTTTCCATTATCTTTTGATTTTTGTTTTCTCTTTCCATTATGAATTCTCATTTTGGCTATGAGTGTGATTACAACTATGTTGTAGGTGATGAGGACTATAATGGAGATGTGTATCAAGGATGGGACAATCAAAGGTGGGAAGAGCCATATGCTTATGATCAATCATCATGGCAACAACCTCCACCAATGCACTATGAGGAAGAGCCATTCTTTGATGCATATCAATCAAATGGCTATGGTGGATCTCCTTGTGATTTCCAAGAACCACCACTATATGCCTATGAGTCATATCCTCAACATGACCCTCAACCACACTCACAAGCCTATTTTCAACAAACACCTCCATATGACCATGATCCTTACCCACCATACCAACCTCCTTTTGAACCATATGAGCCATACATGGAACCACAATTCCAAGATTACTACTCCCAAGAACCACTTCAATACACACCACCACCTCACCAAGAAGAACCACCTTCCTATAATGAACCCTTTCTCCAAGACAATGAACCTTCTTATCCACTCCAACCTCTAATGGATGGAACCCTTGGTGTTCTTCTTCAAGGACATGAGGAGATGACAAGGGATGTGCAACAATTCATGACCGCCTTGGATGCGGTGGTAAACCGGTTAGCATCCCAACTTTTGGACACTCAAGGAACTCCCATGGCTCAAGAAGAGCATAGCATGAAGGAGAGATTGGAAACTCCGGTGGAAAAGGAGGAAGGCTACTTTGTGTTAGAACAATTGGAGGAACCTATGACCATTGAAGAAGAGGAAGAAGTGGTTGAAGACTTAGGAGATGCGGAACTTCCATGGGAAGCTAAAATCAAAGAAAATCCCTCCAAGAAGAGTAAATTTGATGTTGAGGAGGAATGTGCACAACCTCCAAGGCATATTCTATATGAAGACTTGGAGAGAATGAAGCAAGAATTGAGTTCCCTTGGTGATGAAGATCATGCATCCAATCTTCTTGGTGAATAATCCTTTGAATTTGAAGAATCCTCTCCCAATGAATTTAAAAGTGATGTGGAGGTAGATTTCTCTCAACCTCCCATTTATGACTTGAGTGATGGAGACAAGCTAGATGAAGTTGATGAACAAAGGATTGAGAATGAAGAAGTTTATGAAGAGGTGGAGATTGACAAGGAAGAACACAAGGGAGTGAAGCTCGCTAGCACATTGGAGATACCTCTCCCCAAGCCACCACCATCCATTCTCTCATTCAAGTGGGTAAATTCCTTATGCTCAAGCTTTATTATTCCCCTTGAATATGGTTTGCTTAAGACGGATGGTCAACTAAGACATATTTGTGGCTTTAAGAGTAAAAAGGAGATGGTTAGTGGTTTGAAATATCATTCTAGGTTCATTATGGTTGCATGCTCAAAGCTTAATTGTAAGAGTTGGTGTAGAACTAGATCGCTTGGGTCTAGAAGGATGTTTGGTCATTTCCTTGAGAATTCACCTTGCTCACCACCCACATGGATTAATGATAATCAACTTGGAGATGGGTGTGAAGACAAAATATGGGATCCGGGAACACATGAGGATCAACATTGGGATCCCATGGTTTGTGAAGAACTCCATCAAAGCTTGAAGATATTAATCTTGAATGATGGAGCTTATTGGAAGTCCAAGCATTGGTGGAAGTTCCAAGATGAGTACAAGCACAAGCCACCTTGATGAGGAGCTCCCCATAAGTCCAACTTAAGGACAATAAACAAAAGTGCTAGGTGGGAGACAACCCACCATGGTAAAATCCTTTCATTTTCTCTTTTGTACATATTGATAGAATTAGTTTAATTTCATGTTTTGTTTAGATAGTTGAGTTTAATTGGTAGTTTAGTATGTTAAATAAGGTTTTAGGGTGTTTTGGTAGCTGTTTGGAGGTTTGGAATGCTTGGATTGGTGCAAAAAAAAAAAAATTTTGAAAAACGCAGCACCATCCACGCGTACGCGTACATGGCGCGTACGCGCACTTCCAGCATTTTCGACCATCCACGCGCGCGCGCCATGCGTGCGTACGCGTGGATTGAGAAGTTCCAACCTCCATACATTTTCCAGAGAGTTGTGCCTGCGCCGTGCCAACGTTGTGCCTCTGGCACAAACCCCACTTGCGCACACGCGCACATGACGCGTACGCGTCACTCTCGAAATAAGCCATCCGCGCGCGCGCTGCATGCGCGCGTACGCGCGAATTTCCTTCCTTCACCACATTTCTTTTCTTCTCCTCTTTTTATTTCTCTCCTTCTCCTTTCTCCTACCCCTCATCCAACACTTCCAAACACCATTGACAACCATTTATTTTAGTCAACAAATTAGTTAGTTAGTTAGTTGATTAGTTAGTTTTAATTTAGTTTTCCTTTTATTTTCTCTCTTTTCATCATAAGTGTTGGAGTATTGACTTTGTTTACTATACATTGCTATATCCCTTATTGCCTAAATGCTATTTTAGCATGAATGTTTTTAGATAATCTTTGTTGGATTCTATAATTGAGGTTATATTTTGTTACTTGGTTTTGAGTTCTTCATGCTTACCTTTTGAAAAATACCAAGTGATGAGAATTGTCTTCGAGCTTATAACTCTTTTGAATTGGATGTTGTAGCTAGCCACCATGTGATTTGAACCGTATTCTTTGATTAGGCAATCTCTTGATGGATAATGTTGAGCATTTACCTTAATGCATTGTATTTCATGATTATATCCATCCATATGTTTGACTTGAATGCTTTCATGCTTCTCTAATGCTTGTCTTACCTTACAAGCTTACTTAAAGCATCTCAAGCACACTAGGATAAGTGAAGTGCATGCTTCTTTTGTGACATAGCTTTTATGCTAATGTGTATTCTAAACTGCGCAATTTAGAATTCACACACCTAATATTTCTTAATGTCACACTAATTCACTCACTCATTTCTAGTGATCTACCTCATTCCAACAATGTATGCTTCTTTGCTTTCATATCTTCTCATCTTATGGTGTTATATTTTTATTTTTCATGAACAATGCACCACAAGCACACATGGAAGCGGAAGAAAGAACATGCAGCAATCTGGAGATTCGCCGTACTCCCTTGCTCATCTTTGAGTGCACCGAGGACGGTGCAAACTTTTAAGTGTGGGGAGGTCGTCCAACCGGTCGGCGATTTTGGGTGACAAATTTCTAATCCCAACACTTTTGCATTTCATTCTAGGATTTTAGGATTTTTACCTGCATTTTCTTATTTTTGCATATGTATACACAATAAGCTTAGTCAAGATAATGAGAATTTTTCAAGATTTCTATCTATAGGGCATGTCAATTGATTTGAGTGAAAACTTTTCATAGAACTTGCTTGAATTATATATATTGTGGAACATGTTTTGAGCTAAGAACACAAGCTTGTGAGATTTGAGCCTAACGGTGTGGTTACATCTTACAACCACTTATTTTTCCTTCTTGTGTGCATTATTCTCTTTCTATGATTGTAATCTTTGATTTGTTTGAATCTTTATTTCCATTATTTTGTGTATTCATGCATTTATATGATTGAGGCCATCATTTCATTTAGCTCACTTACCCAAATAGCCTACCTTTTATCTTCCATTGTTAGCCAAATTTGAGCCTACGATTAACCCACTTGTTCTTAATTTAGCACATTACAAGCCTTAAAGCGAAAAATAATAAATGTCCTTATTTGGATCTTTGATTAGCTTAGGCTAGAGTGTGTGTATCATTCAAGTGTGGGAACCTTGGGACATTGGGTGAATAAAAGGGTAGTTTTGTATTATTATTGTAAATATTGGGAATTGGGTACATGCTCATGTATTGATTAAATGTATAGACCTTATGCATTGGTACTCTTGTATATAGTTTGAAAGAAAGAAAAAATGAGAAAAACAAAAAAAAAATATATGAAAAGTATAGAAAAAAATGGAAAAAGAAAGAAAAAGAAAAAGAAAGAAATAAAAAGGGGACAAAATGCACCAGGGTGAAGCTCAATAAGATCAATGCATATGAGTTGTGAAATGAAAAGAAAATGCATGAGTATGTGAAAAAGTGAGAAAATGGGTAGTTAGGTTAGAACTTAATTGTATAGGATGTCATAGGTTAGGTGGGAAGTTTAAGCTTATCAAAGATTCAAATTTCAAGCTCACTTGACCAAATATGCATCCTACCTTGACCCTAGCCCCATTACAACCAATGAAAAGACCTCATGATACTTGTATGCATGCATGAAATAAATGTTGATTGTTAGAAGAAAAACAATTCTTGGAAAGCATGAAATAGAGGAGAATTGAGTGAATCAACCCTAAACACTTGAGCGAATAGAGTGTAAACACATCCGGTGAGGGTTTGATGCTCAATTACATGTTTTCACCTATGATCATCATTCTTCATGCAAGTTTGTAAAAATATTTAATAACTCAATTCAATTGTGGATTAGACTTGCTAGTCCTTAGCCCTTGTGCATATATGTTTCTTGGGAATTGATTTATTTTGACCAAGCACTTGCATTCATTTAGATAGTTGCATATAGGTAGATTGCATTTAGCTAGTTTCCATTGAATAAATGCCATACCCTTACTTCATTCTTGGTTTAAGCATGAGGACATGCTTGGTTTAAGTGTGGGGAGGTTGACAAACCCCATTTGTAGGGTTTATCTTGTATTGATTCTAAGAGATTTTAATACCTTTTACCCTCATTTATCCATTGAAATAGCATGGTTTTGTGATTGTCTCCTTATTTGTGCTTAGATGTGAAAACATGCTTTTCAACCCTTAATTTGATGGTTTTAATCTCCCTTTGATTCCACTAGATGCCTTGATATGTTTGTTAGTGATTTCAGACTGAAAAGGGCTAGGAATGGATCAAAGGAGTGAAGAGGGAAAGCATGCAAAGTGGAGAAATCATGAAAAGTCAAAGAAGTTGAACTCGCCCATGGACACGCGCGCGCACCTGGCGCTTGCGCGCACCTGCGAATCACCCCATGGACGCGTACGCATGCTGTGCGCGTACGCGTCGGTGCTGATATATGATTTTTTAATGAATTCGCAACCAACGAATTCTGAAGGGTTGTGAGGCCCAATTGCAACCAACTTTGGCGCCAAAGATGCTATTTAAAGCCAAGGATTGAAGAGAAAAGGGGATTCCATTCATTACACACACATTAGGATTAGTTTAGAAGTAGTTTCTAGAGAGAGAAGCTCTCACTTCTCTCTAGAATTAGGATTAGGATTAGGATTAGTTCTTAGAGCTAGGGTTTAATCTTTGCTTTCTTCTACTTCTACATTTCAATTCTTTGTTGTTAGATTCATCTTCTTCTACTCTTTTGTTGTAATTTCCTTTATGTTGTTCTTGCATTTTGTTGTAGATCTAGTATTGTTCCCTCTACATTCTTTCAATTCAATAAGAGGTAATTCATAATAATTGTTCTTCTTTGCTTTTCTATTGTTGATCTCTTGCCTTTGTAGTTAGATCTCTCTTTAATTCTTGCAATTTATGTTGTTTACTTTTATTGCCTTTTATGTGTTTGATGAAATGTCTCTTATAGCTATTAGTTAGATTTTGTTCCTCTTGGCCTAGGTAGAGTAATTAGTGACACTTGAGTTATCTAATTCCTTTGTTGATTGATAATTGGAGAGATTGCTAATTGGTTTGGAGTGCACTAAAGCTAGTCTTTCCTTGGGAGTTGGCTAGGACTTGTGGCTCAAGTCAATTCATCCACTTGACTTTCCTTTCTTTAGTAAGGGTTAACTAAGTGGTAGCAATGAACAATTCTCATCACAATTGAGAAGGATAACTAGGATAGGACTTCTAGTTCTCATATCTTGCCAAGAGCTTTGTTAGTTGTTAGTTTATTTTCTTTGCCATTTATATTTCTTGTCCAAAAGCTTAAAAACCCCAAAACAACTCAAACCAATAACAAGACACTTTATTGTAATTCCTAGGGAGAACGACCCGAGGTTTGAATACTTCGGTTATAAATTTTAGGGGTTTGTTACTTGTGACAAACAATCTTTTGTATGAAAGGATTATTGTTGGTTTAGAAACTATACTTGCAACGAGAATTCATTTGTGAAATTCTATACCATCAAAAATCCATTCATCAGTGGACCACCAACACAAAGGGTGTCCCAAATCAACTCAAGAGAGAGGATCTCAAACCAGCCGCCAGAAGATGGCTGGACTTCATTGGGCGTTCTCTGTTGCCCACTAGCAACCGATCTGAAGTCACAGTTAAAAGAGCAGTGATGATTCATTGCATCATGATGGGGAAGGAAGTGGAGGTTCATCAGTTGATTTCCACTGAACTCTACAAGATTGCTAACAAAAATTCAAAAGAGGCCAGGTTGGCTTATCCAAGCGTGATTTCTCTGCTCTGCAAGGACGCTGGAGTAAGAATGGGAATAACTGAATATATCCTAATTGAAAAGTCAATCACCAAAGCATCAATGGAGAGACAACAAGCACAGGAGGATCCCATCAAGAAGAGAGCACAGGAATTCCTCCCAGAGATCCCTCAAGCTGAATACTGGGAATATCTTGAGACGTCCATCACCAAGATACGGGAAGCTATGGAGCAAATAATAAAAGAACAGAAGGAACACAGTCAAATGCTGACCTATATGTTTAAAGAACAAGAGGAGCAGGGGCGTGACTTAAGGGAACTGAAGCGCCAAAAGTCTTCTCTTGTAGGACCAAGCACCCCAAGGATCAGAGGAACCCCCGTGCCCCCAGAATAAAGGTTGTTAATTTCCAATTTCTGCCTTAACTCTGTGACAGTGTCCTTATAAAAGTTTACCTTAGAAGTCATATAATAGTAATTAGTATCTATTTGATTTTATCTCCAATTAAGCTATAGTTTATTTTTCTCATCATCATTAAACATGAATAAAATAGTAGATCTTTTGAATAAGAAGCAATAAAATTTCGAGTTTTAATAAGAGAAATTCTAATTAGTTAAATGTGGTGGCAATGCTTTCTATCTTCTGAATGAATGCTTGAACAGTGCATATGTCTTTTGAATTTGTTGTTTAAGACTGTTAAATATGTTGGCTCTTGAAAGAATGATGAACATGAGACATGTTACTGATAATCTGAAAAATCATAAAAATGATTCTAGAAGCAAGAAAAAGCAGCAAAGAATAAAGCTTGCAAAAAAAAAAAAAAAAGAGAGAAAGCAAGCAGAAAAAAGCCAAAAGCTCTTAAAACCAAAAGGCAAGAGCAAATAAAAAGGATCCCAAGGCTTTGAGCATCAGTGGATAGGAGGGCCTAAAGGAATAAAATCCTGGTCTAAGCGGCTAAACCAAGCTGTCCCTAACCATGTGCTTGTGGCGTGAAGGTGTCAAGTGAAAACTTGAGACTGAACGGTTAAAGTCAAGGTCCAAAGCAAAAAGAAGAGTGTGCTTAAGAACTCTGGACACCTCTAATTGGGGACTTTAGCAAAGCTGAGTCACAATCTAAAAGGTTCACCCAATTATGTGTCTGTGGCATTTATGTATCCGGTGGTAACACTGGAAAACAAAGTGCTTAGGGCCACGGCCAAGACTCATAAAATAGCTGTGTTCAAGAATCATCATACTGAAATAGGATACTCAATAACACTATCTGAGTTCTAAGTTCCTATAGATGCCAACCACTCTGAGCTTCAATGGATAAAGTGAGATGCCAAAACTGTTCAGAAGCAAAAAGCTACTAGTCCCGCTCATCTAATTAGAATCTGAGCTTCACTCAAAAACTCTGAGATATTATTGCTTCTCAACTTATTAGTCTTCTATTTTATTTTTCTAAGTTGCTTGAGGACAAGCAACAGTTTAAGTTTGGTGTTGTGATGAGCAGATATTTTATACGCTTTTTGGGGTTAATTTCATATAGTTTTGAGTATGTTTTAGTTAGTTTTTAGTTTATTTCCATTAGTTTTTAGGAAAAATTCATATTTCTGGACTTTACTATGAGTCGTGTGTTTTTCTGTAATTTCAGGTATTTTTCTGGCTGAAATTGAAGGAGCTGAGCAAAAATCTGATTCAGGCTGAAAAAGGACTGCTGATGCTATTGGATTCTGACCTCCCTGCACTCAAAGTAGATTTTCTGGAGCTACAGAACTCGAAATGGCATGCTTCTAATTGCGTTGGAAAGTAGACATCTAGGGCTTTCCAGCAATATATAATAGTCCATACTTTGCACAAGGATAGACGACGTAAACTGGCGTTCAACGCCAGTTCTCTGCCCAATTCTGGCGTCCAGCGCCAGAAAAGGAGCAAAAGCTAGAGTTGAACGCCCAAACTGGCATAAAAACTGGCATTCAACTCCACAAATGGCCTCTGCACGTGAATTGCTTAAGTCTCAGCCCAGCACACACCAAGTGGGCCCCAGAAGTGGATCTCTGCATCATCCATCATAGTCTAATCATATTTTGTAACCCTAGGCTACTAGTTTAGTATTTAAACAACTTTTAGAGACTTATTTTATATCTCATAACATTTTTAGATCTAAACTTTGTATTCTCTGACGGCATGAGTCTCTAAACCCCATTGTTGGGGGTGAGGAGCTCTGCTGTGTCTCGATGAATTAATGCAAGTATTTCTGTTTTCCATTCAAACACGCTTGTTCCTATCTAAGATGTTCATTCGCGCTTAACTGTGATGAAGGTGATGATCTGTGACATTCATCACCTTCCTCAAACCACGAACGTGTGCCTGACAACCACCTCCATTCTATATCCGATTGAATGAGTATCTCTTAGATTCCTTAATCAGAATCTCCGTGGTATAAGCTAGAACTGATGGCGGCATTCATGAGAATTCGGAAAGTCTAAACCTTGTCTGTGGTATTCCGAGTAGGATTCAAGGATTGAATGACTGTGACGAGCTTCAAACTCCTGAAGGCTGGGCGTTAGTGACAGACACAAAAGGATAGTAAATCCTATTCCAACCGGATCGTGAACCAACCGGTGATTAGCCGTGCTGTGACAGAGCGCGTGAGCGTAGTTTTCACTGGAAGGATGGAAGGTAGCCATTGACAACGGTGATCCACCAACACACAGCTTGCCATAGGAGGACGTGCGTGCGTGAACAAGAAGACAGAGGAAAGCAGAGATTCAGAAGACAAAGCATCTCCAAAACTCCAACATATTCTCCACTACTGCATAACAAGTAACCTTTAATCCATGCTCTATTGTTTATTTGCAATTCAACTGATAAACATAATTGACTTCCTGACTAAGATTTACAAGATAACCATAGATTGCTTCAAACCAACAATCTCCGTGGGATTCGACCCTTACTCACGTGAGGTAATACTTGGACGACCCAGTGCACTTGCTAGTCAGTGGTACAAGTTGTGAAAAGTGTGATTCACAATTTGTGCACCAGTCCCCTCCACCGGGATTTCAATTTCCCGGGGAATAGCCTGAGTCTAGAGTTGAACAGCAGAACCTTCTGTCCTGGCTCAAAGATTCTAGATGACAGCTTTCTGTCATGCCACTTTTTTTATTTCTCTTTATAAAGCTTGGCATTTTCGAAAGCTGTGAATCTGAATTCCTCTAGCTCATTTAGCTGGAGCAATCTTTTTTCTCCTGCTAATTTGGCATCAAAGTTTAGGAATCTGGTTGCCCAGTAGGCTTTATGTTCCAGTTCCACGGGCAGGTGACATGCCTTACCATACACAAGTTGGTAAGGAGAGGTCCCTATAGGGGTCTTGAATGCTGTTCTGTAAGCCCACAGAGCATCATCCAAGCTCCGTGCCCAATCCTTTCTACGGGTACTTACTGTCCGTTCTAGGATTCTCTTTAATTCTCTGTTAGAGACTTCAGCTTGCCCATTAGTTTGTGGATGATATGGAGTAGCCACCTTATGGCGAATTCCATACCGAACCATGGCAGAGTAAAGCTGTTTATTGCAGAAGTGAGTGCCCCCATCACTGATGAGTACTCTAGGGACACCAAACCTGCTAAAGATATGTTTCTGGAGGAACTTCAGCACTGTTTTAGTATCATTGGTGGGTGTGGCAATGGCCTCAACCCATTTTGATACATAGTCAACTACCACCAGAATATAAGTGTTTGAGTATGATGGTGGGAAAGGTCCCATGAAGTCAATTCCCCATACATCAAACAACTCAATTTCCAAGATTCCTTGTTGAGGCATGGCGTAACCATGAGGCAGATTACCAGCTCTTTGGCAACTGTCACAGTTACGTACAAACTCTTGGGAATCTTTATAGAGTGTGGGCCAATAGAAGCCACATTGGAGGACCTTGGTGGCTGTTCGCTCACCTCCGAAATGGCCTCCATATTGAGATCCATGGCAATGCCACAGGATCCTCTGTGCTTCTTCTCTAGGCACACACCTACGGATTATTCCGTCTGCACATCTCTTAAAGAGATAGGGTTCATCCCACAAGTAGTACTTTGCATCAGTAATTAATTTCTTCTTTTGTATCCTGTTGTACTCCTTGGGTATGAACCTTGCACCTTTATAGTTTGCAATATCGGCAAACCATGGTGTTTCCTAAATGGCAAATAAATGCTCATCCGGAAAAGTCTCAGAGATCTCAAGAGAGGGGAGGGGCGTCCCTTCTACTGGCTCTATCCGGGACAGATGATCAGCCACTTAGTTCTCTGTCCCTTTTCTGTCTCTTATTTCTATATCAAACTCTTGCAGAAGCAACACCCATCTGATAAGCCTGGGTTTTGAATCCTGCTTTGTGAGTAGATATTTAAGAGCAGCATGATCAGTATACACAATCACTTTTGATCCTACTAAGTATGATCTGAACTTGTCAATGGCGTAAACCACTGCAAGTAATTCTTTTTCTGTGGTTGTGTAATTTTTCTGGGCATCATTTAGAACGCGACTAGCGTAATAAATGACGTGTAGAAGCTTGTCATGCCTCTGTCCCAACACTGCACCAATGGCGTGATCACTGGCATCACACATTAGCTCAAATGGTAATGTCCAGTCTGGTGCAGAAATAACTGGTGCTGTGACCAGCTTAGCTTTCAGCGTTTCAAACGCCTGCAGGCACTCTGTGTCAAACACAAATGGCGTGTCAGCAGCTAGCAGATTGCTTAGAGATTTTGCGATTTTTGAAAAATCCTTTATAAACCTCCTATAGAATCCTGCATGCCCCAGAAAGCTTCTGATTGCCTTAACATTGGCAGGTGGTGGTAATTTTTCAATTACCTCTATTTTTGCTTGATCCACCTCTATTTCCTTGTTTGAAATTTTATGCCCAAGAACAATCCCTTCAGTCACCATGAAGTGACACTTTTCCCAGTTTAAAACTAGGTTGGTCTCTTGGCATCTTTTCAGAACAAGTTTCAGGTGATCAAGATAGGAGCTGAATGAGTCTCCGTATACTGAGAAGTCATCCATGAAGACTTCCAGAAATTTTTCCACCATATCAGAGAAAATAGAGAGCATGCATCTCTGGAAGGTTGCAGGTGCATTACACAGCCCAAATGGCATCCTTCTATAATCAAACACTCCAGATGGACATGTGAATGCTGTTTTCTCTTGATCCTGAGGATCTACTGCAATCTGGTTATAGCCTGAGTAGCCGTCTAAAAAGCAGTAATAATCATGACCTGCTAGTCTTTCTAGCATATGGTCTATGAATGGTAAAGGAAAATGATCCTTTCTGGTGGCTGTATTGAGCCTTCTGTAGTCAATACACATGCGCCACCCTATAACTGTTCTTGTGGGAACCAGTTCATTTTTTTCATTATGAATCACTGTCATGCCTCCCTTTTTTGGGACGACTTGGACAGGACTCACCCAGGGGTTATCAGAAATAGGATAAATAATCCCAGCCTCTAGTAATTTGGTGACCTCTTTCTGCACCACTTCCTTCATGGCTGGATTTAGCCGTCTCTATGGTTGAACCACTGGTTTAGCATTATCCTCTAATAAAATTTTGTGCATGCATCTAGCTGGGCTTATGCCCTTAAGGTCACCTATGGACCACCCAAGAGCTGTCTTGTGTGTCCTTAGCACTTGAATAAGTGCTTCCTCTTCATGTGAATTTAAGGCAGAGCTTATGATCACTGGAAAAGTGTCACCTTCTCCCAGAAATGCATATTTCAAGGATGGTGGTAATGGCTTGAGCTCGGGTTTATGAGGTTTTTCTTCTTCCAGAAGAAATTTCAGAGGCTCTTTCACGTCCTCTGAATCTTCTAGACCAGGTTGAACATCTTTAAAGATGTCTTCCAACTCCGATTCGAGACTCTCAGCCATGTTGATCTCTTCTACCAAGGAGTCAATAAGATCAACTTTCATGCAGTCTATTGATGTGTCTGGATGCTGCATGGCTTTGACAGCGTTCAACTTAAACTCATCATCATTGACTCGCAGGGTTATTTCCCCCTGTTGGACGTCAATGAGGGATCGTCCAGTTGCTAGGAAGGGTCTTCCTAGAATGAGAGTAGCACTCTTGTGCTCCTCCATTTCCAGCACAACAAAGTCAGTGGGAAAGGCGAATGGCCCAACTCTGACAATCATGTCTTCAATCACGCCTGATGGGTATTTAGTGGAGCCATCAACAAGTTGGAGACATATCCGGGTTGGTTTAACTTCTTCAGTTAAACCAAGCTTTCTGATAGTGGATGCAGGTATTAGGTTGATGCTTGCCCCAAGATCACATAAAGCTGTCTTGGTGCAATTACCTTCTAATATGCATAGTATCAGAAAATTCCCAGGGTCTTTAAGCTTTTCAGGAAAGCTCTTCAGAATGACTGCACTGCATTCTTCAGTGAGGAGAACTCTTTCTGTTTCTCTCCAATCCTTTTTATGACTCAAGATCTCTTTCATGAACTTGGCATAAGAAGGTATTTACTCAAGTGCTTCTGCAAATAGAATCTTTATTTCAAGAGTCCTGAGGTAATCTGCAAAGCGAGCAAATTGCTTATCCTGCTCCTCTTTCCGGAGTTTTTGAGGATAAGGTATCTTGGCTTTATATTCCTCAACCCTAGTTGTTGCAGGTTTATTGCCTGCAGAAGTGGTTGAAGAAGCCTTTTTAGAGGGGTTGTTATCAGTATTTGTGTGTGTCTGATCCCTCACTGGCAATTGAGTGCCAGGGTTAGAAACTGGAGTGACGTTGGATGCCAACTCCTTGTCTGTTCCTGGCATCTGAACGCCAGAACTATGCCCATTTTGGGCGTTCAGCGCCAGATCTTGCCCATTATGGGCGTTCAACGCCAGATCCTTGCCTATTTCTGGCGTTGAACGCCAGTCCTGCCTTGTTTCTGGCATTGAACGCCAGTCCTGAGCATGGTCTGGGCGTTCAGCGCCAGCCTTCCACCAAATTTCTGGCGTTTTAGTTCCAGAATTACTTTTCCCTGGGCTCTTACTGTCCTCAGGTGAATTTTGGGTGGTTTGCTCATCTCTTAGCTTTTTGCTGCCTTGAGGTGGGGTATTTAATGTTTTCCCACTTCTTAATTGAGCTGCTTGGCATTCTTTTGTTATTTGCCTTGACAGCTGCTGCTTTGTTTGCTTAAACTGTTCTTCCATATGTATATTAGCCATCCTTGTCTCTTGTAGTCTATCTTTGAATTCGGCTAACTGTTTTGTTAGAAAGTCCAATTGCTGATTGAATTCAGCAGCTTGTTCTACAGGACTGAGTTTAGCAGTTGCTGTTTTAACCTCTTCTTTCATGGAAGGGTCATTGCTTAGGTACAGATGCTGATTCCTGGCAACTGTATCAATGAGCTCTTGATCCTCTTCAATTGTCTTTCTCATGTGGATAGATCCACCAGCTGAGTAATCTAGAGACATCTGAGCTCCTTCAACAAGCCCATAATAGAAGATGTCTAACTGAACCCACTCTAAAAACATTTCAGAAGGGTATTTTCGTAGCATCTCTCTGTATCTCTCCCAGGCATCATAAAGAGATTCACTATCTCCTTGTTTAAAGCCTTGGATGTCCAGCCTTAGCTGTGTCATCCGTTTTGGGGGAAAGTATTGATTCAGGAATTTTTCTGTCAGCTATTTCCATGTCCTTATGCTGGCCTTAGGTTGGTTATTCAACCACCTCTTAGCTTGATCTTTTACAGCAAATAGAAACAGTAATAGTCTGTAGACATCCTGATCTATTTCTTTATCATGTACTGTGTCAGTAATCTGTAGAAACTGTGCTAGAAACTCTGTAGGTTCTTCCTGTGGAAGACCGGAATACTGGCAACTTTGCTGCACCATGATAATGAGCTGAGGATTCAACTCAAAGCTACTGACTCCAATAGAGGGTATGCAGATACTACTCCCATATGAAGCCGTAGAGGGGTTAGAATATGAACCCAGAGTCATCCTGGACTGTTCATTTCCGCTTAGGTCCATGATGGAGAAAGGGAGATGGTGTAAAATAGAAAAAATATTATTTATTTATTTATTTATTTATTTATTTCGAAAATGAAATAAATTAAAATAAAATAAATAAAAATGGTTGAAAATTTTCGAAAAAAATGAGGAGAGAGAAAGTGGTTCGGATGTTTTGAAAAGGTTTTAAATTTTGAAATAAAAATCTGAATTTTAAAGGAAGATTTCGAAAATTTGCTTTAAAATAGAGAGAAAAGATATTTTTGAATTTAAAGAGGAGAGAGAAAAATAATAAGATAGCACAAGATTTAAAATTTTTAGATCTAATGCTCCTTGTTTTTGAAAATTTTGGAGGGAAAAACACCAAGGAACACCAAACTTAAAAATTTTAAGATCACGTCACAAAGAAAACTCAAGAACAATTTGAAGACTCACAAGAACACAAGAACATGAAGGAAGAACACCAAACTTAAAATTTTTAGAAAATCAAACTAAAATTTTTGAAAAACACAAAAAAATCACAAGAAAACACCAAACTTAAAGTTTGGCACAGGATTTAATAGAAAAATTATTTTTTTTCTTTTGAAAAAGATTTTAAGAAAAGGAAAATAAGGATTCTAAAATTCTAACACGACAACAATAAGAGACTCAAAACTAAAAAGAGAAATTTTTCCTAATCTAAGCAACAAAATAAGCCGTTAGTTGTCCAAACTCGAACAATCCCCGGCAACGGCGCCAAAAACTTGGTGCACGAATTGTGAATCACACTTTTCACAACTCGTACCACTTACCAGCAAGTGCACTGGGTCGTCCAAGTAATACCTTACGTGAGTAAGGGTCGAATGCCATGGAGATTGTTGGTTTGAAGCAATCTCTGGTTATCTTGCAATTCTTAGTCAGGAAGTCAATTGTATTTATCAATTGAATTGCGAATGAATAGGAGAGCATGGGTTAAAGGTTACTTGTTATGCAGTAATAGAGAATATGTTGGAGTTTTGGAGATGCTTTGTCTTCTGAATCTCTGCTTTCCTTTGTCCTCTGATTCACGCACGCATGTCCTTCTATGGCAAGCTGTGTGTTGGGGCATCACCGTTGTCAATGGTTACATCCCCTCCTCTTGTGAAAATGGTCCAAATGCTCTGTCACAGCACGGCTAATCATCTGAGGTTCCCGATCATGCTGGAATAGGATTCACCCTCCTTTTGCATCTGTCACTACGCCCAGCACTCGCGAGTTTGAAGCTCGTCACAGTCATTCAATCCCTGAATCCTACTCGGAATACCACAGACAAGGTTTAGACTTTCCGGATTCTCATGAATGCCGCCATCTATCTAACTTATACCACGGAGATTCTGATTAAGGAATCTAAGAGATATTCATTCAATCTGATGTAGAACGGAGGTGATTGTCAGACACACGTTCGTGGATTGAGAAAGGTGATGAGTGTCACTGATCATCACCTTCTTCATAGTTAGGCGCGAATGGATATCTTAGATAGGAACACGCATGTTTGAATAGAAAACAGAAGTACTTGCATTAATTCATTGAAACACAGCAGAGCTCCTCACCCCCAACAATGGAGTTTAGAGACTCATGCCGTCAAAGAATACAAAGTTCAGGTCAAAAAATGTCATAAGATACAAAATAAGTCTCTAAAAGTTGTTTAAATACTAAACTAGTAGCCTAGGTTTACAAAAAATGAGTAAACTATGATGGATGGTGCAGAGATCCACTTCTGGGGCCCACTTGGTGTGTGATGGGGCTGAGACTTAAGCAATTCCCGTGCATAAGGCTGTTTTGGGCGTTCAATGCCAGGTTTGGATCCATTTCTGGCGTTGAACTCCAACTTTTAATCCTTTTCTGGCGCTGGACGCCAGAATTGGGCAGAGAACTAGCGTTGAACGCCAGTTTACGTCGTCTATCCTTGAGCAAAGTATGGACTATTATATATTTCTGGAAAGCCCTGGATGTCTACTTTCCAACGCAATTGGAAGCGCGCCATTTTGAGTTGTGTAGCTCCAGAAAATCCACTTTGAGTGCAGGGAGGTCAGAATCCAACAGCATCAGCAGTCCTTTTTCAGCCTGAATCAGATTTTTGCTCAGCTCCTTCAATTTCAGCCAGAAAAATACCTGAAATTACCGAAAAACACACAACTCATAGTAAAGTCCAGAAATATGAATTTTTCCTAAAAACTAATGGAAATAGACTAAAAACTAACTAGAATATACTAAAAACTATATGAAATTAACCCCAAAAAGCGTATAAAATATCCGCTCATCAACTACTCTGATCTCAATAAAGCATGCCCTAAGGACTGCTCCCCCCTTCCCAACATCGACGCACTCGTCAACGCAGCTGCGGGATACCGGTATCTGAGTTTCATGGATGCCTACTCCGGCTACAATCAGATACCGATGCACTGGCCAGACAAGGATAAAACGGCGTTCATAACGCCAGGGGGGACCTACTGCTACAGAGTGATGCCGTTTGGCCTAAAGAACGCGGGGGCAACGTACCAGAGACTGATGAACAAAATATTCAGCAACCTCATCGGCAAGACAGTGAAAGTTTACGTGGATGATTTCCTCGCAAAAACCACCCGTCCTGACAATCTCATAAGCGACCTGGAGAACGTGTTTGCGGCCCTCCGACAACACGGCATGAGGCTCAACCCGCTTAAGTGCGCCTTTGCCATGGAGGCCGGAAAGTTCCTGGGATTCATGATAACCCAAAGAGGAGTGGAGGCCAACCCTAAAAAGTGCCAAGCAATACTCTAGATGAGGAGTCCGGGCTGCATCAAAGACGTTCAGCGGCTGATGGGAAGGCTCACAGCGTTGTCCCGTTTCCTCGGTGCATCGGCAGCAAAGGCCCTACCCTTTTTTGCTTTGATGAAGAAGGGAATAACATTTGAGTGGACCCCTGCGTGCGAAGAAGCCTTCAACCACTTCAAAGAGATTCTAGCAGCACCCCCAGTGCTCGGGAAGCCGAAAGCCAGAGAGCCACTCTATCAATACCTAGCCATCACAAAGGGGCGCTCGCAGCGGTGTTGGTACGGGAAGAAGGGAAGGCCCAGCAACCGATCTACATTGTGAGTAGAGCACTGCAAGGGGTAGAACTCAGATACAGCAAGCTGGAGAAGCTGGCATTGGCACTTCTGGTCTCCTCCCGCCGATTGCGACAGTACTTTTAGAGTCACCAGGTGGTCGTGAGAACGGACCAGAGGATTCGTCAGGTGCTCCAAAAGCCTGATCTGGCGGGAAGAATGATGACCTGGGCCATCGAACTATCCCAATACGACCTAGGCTACGAGCCCCGACACGCGATTAAGGCGCAAGCAATGGCAGACTTCCTGGTGGAAGTAACTGGGAATCCAACCGAGGACACAGACACACGGTAGAAGCTCCATGTAGACGGAGCCTCCAACCAGACGTCCGGGGGTGCCGGGATCATTTTAGAAAGTCCGGCCGGAGTCATCTATGAACAATCGGTTAAGTTTGAGTTTCCCATATCGAACAACCAAGCAGAATACGAAGCCCTCCTAGGGGGTTTGGTTCTAGCTCATGAAGTCGGGGCCAAGAGGCTGGAAGTATGCAGTGACTCGTAAGTCGTCACTTCGCAAGTAAATGGAAGCTACCAAACCAGAGACTCACTACTACAGAGATACTTAGAGAGGGTCAAAGAGCTGAGCAAACAATTTGAAGAGGCCACGGTCCAACACGTTCCAAGGGAGAGGAACAGACGGGCATACCTCCTATCCAAGCTGGCGATCACAAAACCCGGAACCGGCAACCGCTCCCTCCTCCAAGGCATCACGAAAGAGCCAACAGTTGCCCTCCACCTGACCAAAATAGGCCCTTCTTGGATGGACTCCATCACCGACTTCTTGGAAAACGGCAAACTCCCTCAGGATGAAAAGGAAGCCAAAGCGGTAAGAAGGGAGGCCGCCAAATATACGATCATACAGGATCAGCTATTCAAAAAGGGACTCAGCCAACCTTTGCTGAAGTGCCTGCACCCCGACCAGACGAACTACGTACTCAGAGAAGTCCATGAGGGGTGCTGCGGCCACCATATCGGGGACAAACCCCTAGCAAGGAAGCTCATCCGAGCTGGATACTACTGGCCGACAATGATGAATGACTCTAAGGAGTTTGTAAAGAAATGCGCGAAGTGTCAACAAAACGCCAACTTCCACAGAGCGCCAGCTTCCGAGCTGAGTTTACTAACGTCCACTCGACCTTTTGCACAGTGGGGAGTCGACCTCTTGGGACCCTTCCCAGTTGGCCCAGGGCAGGTCAAGTACCTCATAGTTGCCATCGACTACTACACCAAATGGATAGAGGCTGAGCCGCTCGCTATCATATCCTCATGCAATTGTAGGAAGTTCATGTGGAGGCAGGTGATAACCCGTTTCGGCATCCCAGAGACCGTCATTTCGGATAACGGGACGCAATTCACCGACAAGAAATTCACAGAGTTTCTCACTGGCTTGGGGATAAAACAGAAGTTCTCCTCAGTTGAACACCCCCAAACAAACGGGCAAGTGGAGTCTGCAAATAAGATCATCTTACTAGGTCTTAAAAAGCGTTTAGATAGCAAAAAAGGCACGTGGGCCGATGAGCTTGTCTCAGTTCTCTGGTCCTACCGAACAACCGAGCAAAGCTCCACAGGGGAAATCCTCTTCCGCTTAACGTACGGGGTCGAGGCAGTGATACCCGTGGAGATCGGCGAACCGAGTCTGCAGTTACTCTTCGCAGGAGTAGAAGAAGCAGTGGACAAAGACCTGGTAGACGAGGTTAGAGAGGTGGCCCACTTGTCAGAGGTAGCGCTGAAACAGAGGAAAGCCCTATGATACAACACCAAGGTCCTCAGAAGGGAATTTGAAGAAAGAGACCTCGTCCTGCGACGAAACGACGTCGGGCCACCGACCCCAGGAGTAGGAAAGCTGGTGGTAAATTGGGAAGGCCCCTATAGAGTCAAAGAAGTGCTTGGCAAAGGCGCCTACAAGCTGGAAAGACTCAACAGCAAAGAAATCTCGAGAACATGGAATGCAGGTAACCTGAGAAGGTTCTATTCATAGCTTGGGCACACCGGCCAAACGGCCTGACGAGCTAGATAGATGTTTACTTTTGTCAGAATTCTTCCATCTACTATTCCCCAATACGTGTCCCAAACAATCGCATTCTTCAACGGCAACCCGGGACTGATCACCCCGGGAGCCAGTCGGATCACAGCCACAATTAACGGCCGTGATAATATGACCAAGATGATAACAAGCAATAAGTCCACACCAGAAAAATGATAACAAAAAACAAAATACCGCTAAATAAGCAAAAAAGATAATTACTAGCTGACCAAGCGACCCAAAGTATAAGTGAGTTTCAAAAGATCTACACCAAAAAGCCATAAAGCTACATAAAATCACAAGGCATAAGAGTTCACTTTCGAGGCATATCGACAATCTTGCCGTCCTGAATCGTCTTGAAAACCCCAATCGCCGAGGTGTCAAAGTCGGGAGCTACAATCTTCACCTGAGCCTTGAGCGCCTCCTCAGTCATGAAGATCGCATTCTTCCCCTGTTCCTTGGTCGCCTTATGATTCCTCTTGAGCTCTTCGACCTCAGCTTGAGCAGCTCTAGCCGATGAAACGGCCTGGTCACGCTCCTTCTCCAAGGCCGCCACCCGACCCTGCGCGGCATTCAACTGGCTCTCAAGAGTCATCTCCCGCTCGACCAAACGGGACACGGTCTCATCGGAAGCTTTCAACTTCTCCTCAGCAGAGGCAGCTTTCTCCTCAGCAGCCTTAAGCTTCTCCCCTGCCTCAGACAGCTGCCCCTGGAGTGACTCGACTTGAACCTTGAAATCGTTATTCACCTTGGCAGAAGACTCAAGTTTCCTCCGAAGCGCCTGCATCCCCGACAACTCGAACTCGGCCTTCTGAGCTATCACAGCTCCACAGAGCAGAGTACGATACATCCACCTCGCCTGGCTCGCCAATTCGGTGCCATGGAAGTGATCCTCCGTGCCAGGGATCAGCTGGGAGTCAAGGAAAGCGGCAGCGTAAAAATTCCTCTCCATGACGGTAAGAGTTCCTTCCAGGCTGGAGGAGGCCCTCTGCCTCTTGGGAGTAGGGACAAGCTTGAAATCATCATACTCCCGCTGGGTGGAGGACGACTGCCTAATACCGGCCGCCTCCTCGAAAATAGGAGAAGCCTGCATCCCAGCGGAATTCTTGTCGGACATCACGGTGTCTTGAAGAGAGGGCACAGCTTGGCCCCCCTTCTCCTCGGCAGGGCCTTCCGACTTCCTGTTGACCTTCTCTTCCGTCTTCTTCTCGTTGCTATCCTTTAAAAAGGTCTTGACCAAACCTTCAAGCCCAGTTACCGAGGCAGACATCTCCACTGCAGCAAACAAACAAACACGTCAGTTGTGAAGTCGGGAATAAAAAACAATGATAAACAACACAAAAGTATAAGACAAAACGGCTGACAAATATAACTCCTGGCGGCCTCCCGTTCATCCATAAGGAGGTGGGGGTTCACCGGGTTCCTTCCAAAAAGCGCAAATAACACATCGGCAATCCTCTTATTTATAGGGGACATTCCCTTGTAGGTCACCTTTATGAAGGAGTTGGACCCCACCCCGAAACTCCAATACGTCGGGATGAGGCGTTCTCCCTCTAGCGACAACCAAAAGGGATGGCGATCTTTGACAGGGCGAACTTTGAAATATTTGTCCTTGAACCCATGATAGGAGTCCTCGAACAAGCCAAATATCTTCCGACCTTGGGCAGATCGGAAAGACAGGAACCCTTTCCTCGCTTTCCCTTGTTTGGAAGGGTTAGTAAGGGTGAAGAAGAAAAGAAAGACATCCACCGACGCCGGCAGCTCGAGATATTCACAAACCATCTCGAAACAGTGGATAGAGGCCCAGCTGTTCGGATGAAGCTCCGACGGGGACACGGATATCCGATTAAGAAGCGACATCTGGAAGTCGGAAAACGGTATGCGAACGCCCACCTGGGTGAACATGGCTTTGTAAAACCATATCCAGTCGGGAACTCGGGGGGAATGAAAATTAATCTCATACAGCCGCTCATTGGGGGCAGGAACGAAGACCTTGTAATTGGCCTCCTCGTCTGTCCCCCCACAGAGATACTCGGCTTGACGGAATTCCGTCAACTCCTCCAGATCCATCCGGTTCGGGGAATCCTTCACATCGGAGGTCACCCAGGCGTAAGGGTCGTAGCTCGCGGCAGAAGGGGAAGCCCGGGAAATGACGTGAGGCATACCTACAGTGGGGTACCACTCCGTTAGTCTATGAGGTCGGGTGCCCAGGAAAAACCCAGAAACTATGTCCACCATATTCAACAGTTAAGATCAGGCATAGCTAAAGTTATCTATCATGCAAGCTACCTAAAAGCCTAACCTGGAATGGTACCCCTCCCCTAACACATCTACTTGGCACCAAAAAGTCATCCACCAACAAAAATCAAACAAGACAGCAAGAACACAAAGCAGATACAAACAACAAACGTACAACAATGAAGCAGAAAAGAGAGAGGATCAAAGATTACCTGAATCGGTTGCGAAAACTGAGAAGGAAGAAAGAAAGATGCACAGAGATGCTAGGACGAAGCTCTGGGATGCTCTGGGATTTTCTGGGTGGAGGAGAATGAGATAGTAGAAGCAAGAGTGTAAACGAAAAAGATCAAAGCAAAACTGTTTAAAACTGCCACCCAGGAAGCACGAAAGACCTGGGGGCAAAATAGTCTTTGCATACGAGGTTTTCCAGCCCATTAGGAGCATTAAATGCCCTGCGCGAAGAACGAGGCGAAAAATGGTCGCTCCAACAACGAACAGACACGCACACAAGAGGCACGTCCACCCCACGGACGACCGGCCTGACGACGCCACTCGAGAAAGGAGATGACGCGCCACCAACTATCCTCTCAATCGTTGCTGGCACGTCGGGGGCACTGTTACGGCCTGGCCCAAGCAATTTACGGGCTGGCCCAACCCGATCAACACCCGACCCGAACGGTTGGGGGCGAGACGCTCAAACCCCGACCTGGACACGCGTCCCTGACACGCGTCCCTGACAACTTCGCCACAGCTGTGCAATGGAGGCCTCGAAGAAAGTGGGCCTGTCCCTGCAGGGCCCACCTCTGACACGGTATAAATGGGGAAGGATCTACCCTTCCCCCAAGGTACGTCACATACCAACCACCCCCTTTTTCGCCTGCACACTTGACTGACTAGAGCGTCGAAGTGTCTTTGCAGGTGACCCCCCCTTTCACATCTGAAGAGCTCGGGACCTCGCCTACTCCAACCCGGAGACGTACGACCAGACGACTTCCCCTTTGTTGATCAGGATATTCACCCGATCCGTCCGGTACCCGACCTACCGAACACCTTCCCAAGCCAAGAATATAAATTTCTACTCTAAAATCCAACCAAGCATTTTGACAAACACTTGGAAGGCACAAAAGAAAATCATAGTAAATTGACAACAATAATGAAATCTAACAACAATTATTGCAAAGAATAAACAACAACAATCAAAAAGAGCATTATTGATATGGATTACTTCAAATTGAATTGAAAGAAAATAAAATGAATAAGAGTAGATCTACAATAATGTATAGAAACAAAATAGAAGAAATTACAACAAAGGAGTAGAAGAACAACATGTAACAACAAAGAATTGAGAAGTAGAAGTAGATGAAAGCATGAATTGAAACCTAGATCTAAAATTATTGGCCTAAACCTAATCCTAATTCTAAAGAGAAGCTCACTTCTCTCTCTAAAACTAACTAAAACTAATCCTAATGATTCCTAATGATGTTAATTGATGCATTCCCCTTCAATCCTTGGTCATTTTAAGTGTTTTGGCGCCAAAGTTGGTTTAGCATGGGCCCACAGCTTCTCAGAATTCGCTGGGCACGTTTTCACATTAAAATCACGTGCCGGCACCGACGCGTACGCGTACAGCCCGCGTGTGCGTCCCTTGAAGTTTTCGCGATCCACGCGTGCGCGTACATTGCGCGTGCGCGTGGATGATGCATCTCAAATCTTTGGCTTTTCTATGTGTTCTCCACTTTGCATGCTTTCCTCTTCACTCCTTTGATCCATTCTTAGCCTTTTCTACCTGAAATCACTTAACAAACAAATCAAGGCATCTAGTGGAATCAACGGTGAATAAAAATCATCAAATTAAAGATCTAAAAGCATGTTTTCACATTTAAGCACAAACCAAGGGAGAATCACAAAACCATGCTATTTCATTGAGTAAATATGAGAAAAGGTTGATAAAATACTCTAAATTCAACAAAAGATAAATCCTAAAAACGGGGTTTATCACCACCCCACCTCAAGTATGCTTACCTTGAGGATAATCAGAAGCTCCCGGTTATCATTGCAAGGGAACTCAATTCCCAACAGGAGGAGCAGCTGCTTAGTGTGCTGAGAAGACACAAGAAAGCAATTGGGTGGAGCTTGGCGGATATAGTAAGAATCAGCCCTCAAGTTTGTGAGCACCGGATATTTTTAGAAGAGGGAGCAAGGTCTGTTCGTCAACCTCAAAGGTGGCTGAATCCCACCATCCTGGAGGTTGTCAAGAAGGAAGTGACCAGGTTGCTTGAAGCTGATATCATCTATCCAACTCAGATAGCGAATGGGTTAGCCTAGTACAAGTGGTGTCCAAGAAGTCTGGAGTCACAACAGTGAAGAATGAGCATGGCGAGCTCCTGACAACTAGAGTACAGAATTCCTAGAGGGTGTGCATTGACTACAGGCACCTCAACCAGGCTACTCGCAAGGATCACTACCCCCTGCCATTCAGGTAAATCACCTGTCAGGTAAATCACACTGCTATTTTCTAGATGGTTACACTGGCTATTTTCAAATTCATAAAGCTCCTAAAGATTAGGAGAAAACTACTTTTACATGTCCCTTTGGAACGTATGCATACAAGAGGAAGCCTTTTGGCTTATGTAATGCACCGTCTACTTTCCAAAGATGCATGATGAGTATTTTCTCAGATCTTATTGAGAGCTATATGGAAGTTTTCATGGATGACTTTAGTGTGTATGGTGATTCATTTAATCTTTGCTTGGATAGTTTAGCTAGAGTATTAGACAGGTGTGTTAGTTCAAACCTTGTATTAAATTTTGAAAAATGTCACTTTATGGTAAAACAAGGTATTGTTCTAGGACATGTTGTTTCTAATACTGGTATTTCTGTAGATCCAGCAAAGGTAGATGTCATTTCTAGTTTACCTTACCCCTCCTCCATGAGGGAAGTCCGTTCGTTCCTTGGTCATGCAGGTTTCTACCGGAGATTAAGGTAGCATTGTTTTTATCCCGACTGCTGCAGAAGGATGTTGAGTTCGAGCTGAGTAAGGACTGTATGGAAGTATTTGATGACTTAATAATGACTCCACTCCTAGATCACATTAATAATGACACCACTCCTATCAATGATGCTTTTCCATTTGATAGCTTGCATGCAATATCTGAGGTAGTTCCTTGGTATGCACCTATAACTAATTATTTAGTTAGTCATACCTTACCTCCCAATTTTACTAAGCATCAAAAGGACAAGCTGAAAAGCGAGTCCAAATATTATATATGGGATGACCCATATTTATGGAGGTATGGTGCTGACCATATAATTAGAAGGTGTGTGCCTCAAGCAGAATTCCAGTCAATTTTAGAGGCCTGCCACTCCTTTGAGAGTGGTGGACATTTTGGTCCTCAAAGGACAGCTAGAAAAATTTTAGACTGTGAATTCTAGTGGCCCACTCTTTTTAAGGATGCTAATGCCTTCTGTAAATCTTTCTCCCCATGCTAAAGGTTTGGGAATATATCCAAGAGGGATAAGATGCCCCAACAGCTTATGCTATTCTGTGAAATTTTTTATGTTTGGGGCATTGACTTCATGGGTCCATTTCCAAACTCTAATGGTTTCTTATACATATTGTTAGCTGTAGATTATGTTTCTAAATGGGTGGAAGCAATTCCTACCTATACTGATGATGCTAAGATTATTATCTCCTTTGTTAGAAACCATATTATCTGTCGCTTTGGATCACCACGAGAAATCGTGAGTGATCAAGGCACTCATTTTTGTAACAGGAGATTAACAGGTTTACTGAAGAGACATGGCATTGTGCACAAGGTGGCAACAGCTTACCACCCTCAAACCAATGGGCAAGCCGAAGTGTCTAACAGAGAGATAAAGTGCATATTGGAGAAGATAGTTAAGCTTCATAGGAAGGTTGGAGCACCAGACTTGTAGATGCGCTTTGGGCTTATCAGACGGCATACAAGACACCCATGGGAATGAGTCTCTTCCGCTTAGTATACGGAAAGGCTTGTCATCTCTCAGTGGAGGTGGAACACAAGGCTTTCTGGGCTGCCAGGGAATGCAACATGGGATTGGAGAAAGCCGGTGCTGAAAGGAAGCTACAACTAGCAGAGCTGGAGAACCTTCGACTCGAAGCATTATGACAACTCCAGACTATACAAAGAGAAGGTGAAGGCTGTGCATGACAAGCATATCAAGAGAAGAGAGTTCAAACCTGGGGAGCTAGTTCTCCTTTACAACTCAAGACTGAGGCTCATGCCAGGCAAGCTGCGTTCAAGATAGGAAGGCCCTTATAGAGTAGAGAAGGCAGAGCCATATGGAGTCTTCCACCTGAGTCATCCCTCAAGCTCCAAATTCATCAAGGTCAATGGACATCACTTGAAGCTGTATCATGGTGAGAAAATGAAGGACAATAAAGAGCTAAAGGTTTTCCTCTTGGAGGATCCACCAACAGAAGCAGACTGAGCTTGTGGACTGATGAGCAGATAATTTATACGCTTTTTGGCATTGTTTTTAGTATGTTTTTAGTAGGATCTAGTTACTTTTAGGGATGTTTTCATTAGTTTTTATGTTAAATTCACATTTTTGGACTTTACTATGAGTTTGTGTGTTTTTCTGTGATTTCAGGTATTTTCTGGCTGAAATTGAGGGACTTGAGCAGAAATCAGATTCAGAGGTTGAAGAAGGACTGCTGATGATGTTGGATTCTGACCTCCCTGCACTCAAAATGAATTTTCTGGAGCTACAGAACTCTAAATGGCGCGCTTCTAATTGCGTTGGAAAGTAGACATCCAGGGCTTTCCAGCAATATATAATAGTCCATACTTTGGCTAAGAATAAACGACGTAAACTGGCATTCAACGCCATCTTTCTGCCCAAATCTGGCGTCCAGCGCCAGAAAAGGAGCCAAAACCAGAGTTGAACGCCCAAACTGGCACAAAAGCTGGCGTTCAACTCCAGAAAGGACCTCTACACGTGCAACACTCAAGCTCAGCCCAAGCACACACCAAGTGGGCCCCAGAAGTGGATTTATGCATCAATTACTTACTCATGTAAACCCTAGTAGCTAGTTTATTATAAATAGGACCTTTTACTGGTCTTTTTGACCATCTTTGGATCCTGGATTGTATTTTGATCCTTTGATCACGTTTTGGGGGCTGGCCATCTCGGCCATGCCTGGACCTTCCTTTATGTATTTTCATACGGTAGAGTTTCTACACTCCATAGATTAAGGTGTGGAGCTCTGCTGTTCCTCAAAGATTAATGCAAAGTACTACTGTTTTCTATTCAATTCATCTTATTTCGCTTCTAAGATATCCATTCGCACCCAAGAACGTGATGAAGGTGATGATTATGTGTGACGCTCATCACCATTCTCCCCTATGAACACGTGCCTGACAAACACTTCCGTTCTACATGAATTAAGCTAGAATGAATATCTCTTAGATCTCTTAATCAGAATGTTCGTGGCGTACGCTAGAATGATGGTGGCATTCAAGAGAATCCGGAAAGTCTAAACCTTGTCTGTGGTATTCCGAGTAGGATTCAATGATTGAATGACTGTGACGAGCTTCAAACTCGCGATTGTTGGGCGTTAGTGACAGACGCAAAAGGAGGGTGAATCCTATTCCAGCATGATTGAGAACCGACAGATGATTAGCCGTGCTGTGACAGAGCATGTGAGCATATTTTTCACTGAGAGGAGGGGATGTAGCCACTGACAACGGTGATGCCCTTACATAAAGCCAGCCATGGAAAGGAGTAAGACTGATTGGATGAAGATAGCAGGAAAGCAGAGGTTCAAAGGAACGAAAGCATCTCTATTCGCTTATCTGAAATTCCTACCAATGAATTACATAAGTATTTCTATCCCTATTTTATTATATTAAATTCGAAAACACCATTATCAATTTATATCTGCCTAACTGAGATTTGCAAGGTGACCATAGCTTGCTTCATACCAACAATCTCCGTGGGATTCGACCCTTACTCACGTAAGGTATTACTTGGACGACCCAGTGCACTTGCTGGTTAGTTGTATCGAAGTTGTGAACCATGGTATTGGCACCATGTTCTTGGCGCCATTGCCAGGGAAAGAAAGAGCCATGAATTTTACATAATTAAAGTGTAATCACGATTACGCGTACCAAGTTGCTCACGTTGCCAGGGATTGTTCGAACCTAGACATCACAATTTCGTGCACCAAGTTTTTGGCGCCGTTGCCGGGGACTTAATTGTTCCTGTTTGGCGCCAAGAATCGTCTGAGATCCCAATCCCGGCAACAACATCAAGTTTTTGGCGCCGTTGCCGGGGATTGTTCGAGTTTGGACAACTGACGGCTCATCTTGTTGCTCAGATTAGGTAATTTTCTTTTTGTTTTCTTTTCAAAAATTTTTCAAAAAAATTATTTCAAAATTTTCTCACCTGTTTTCGAAAAAAAAATTTATTCAAAATTTTTAAGAATGAATTCTAGTGTTTCATGAAGCATGTGAAGCCTGGCTGGCTGTAAAGCCATGTCTAAATTTATTTGGACTGAGGCTTGCAAATTGTTATCAAGAGCAATATACTCTGGTGTTAAATGCTGAAGCTTGGCTGGCCATTGGCCATGTCTAGTGTTTTGGACCGGAGCTTTCATTGAAAGCTTGGTTGGCTAGTGAGCCATGTCTAATTCCTGGACTTAAGCTTTAGACTAACATGGCAAGATTCCTGGAATTCATATTAAAAATTTTGGAATCCTTATTTTTCTTTTTCAAATAATTCTCGAAAAAAATACCAAAAAAATTAGAAAATCATAAAAATCACAAATATTTTTGTGTTTGAGTCATGTGTTATGTTATAAGTTTGGTGTCAATTGCATGTGCATCTTGCATTTTTCGAAAATTCTCATGCATTCATGGTGTTCTTCATGATCTTCAAGTTGTTCTTGGTAAGTCTTCTTGTTTGATCTTGATGATTTTTTGTTTTGTGTCTTTTCTTGTTTTTCATATGCATTCTTGAATTCTTAGTGTCCAAGCATTAAAGAATTCTAAGTTTGGTGTCTTGCATGTTTTCTTTGCATTAAAAATTTTTCAAAAATGTGTTCTTGATGTTCATCATGATCTTCATAGTGTTCTTGGTGTTCATCTTGACATTCATAGCATTCTTGCATGCATCACATGTTTTGATCTAAAAATTTCATGCATTGCATCTTTTTAGTGTTTCTCTCTCATCATAAAAATTCAAAAAAAAAATCAAAAAAATATCTTTCCCTTTTTCTCTCATCAAATTCGAAAATTTGGATTGACTTTTTCAAAAATTTTTAAAATCAAGTTGTTTCTTATGAGTCAAATCAAATTTTCAATTTGAAAATCTTATCTTTTTCAAAATCTCTTTCAAAAATCAAATCTTTTTCAAAATTCTTGGTTATTTTCGAAAATTCCAAAAATAATTTTCAAAAATCTTTTTCTTATTTTTATATCAAATTTTCGAAAATAACATAATCAATTAATGTTTTGATTCAAAAATTTGAAGTTTGTTACTTGCTTGTTAAGAAAGATTCAAACTTTAAGTTCTAGAATCATATCTTGTGATTTCTTATGAATCAAGTCATTAATTGAGATTTTAAAAATCAAATCTTTTTCAAAACTAATTTCTAAAATATCTTCTTATCTTATCTTTTTCAAAAATTTGATTTCAAAATATCTTTTCTAACTTCCTAACTTCTTATCTTTTCAAAATTTGTTTCAACTAACTAACTAACTTTTTGTTTGTTTCTTAACTTTTTCAAAACTACCTAACTAACTCTCTCTCTCTAATTTTCGAAAATATCTTCCCTCTTTTTCAAAAATTTCTTTTTAATTAACTAATTATTCTTATTTTTTATTTTTGATTTTAAAAATTTTCGAAAAATACTAACACTTTTCAAAAATCATTTTCGAAAATCACTAACTCTTTTTCAAAAATTATTTTCGAAAATTCCTTCTCTCTCATCTTATTCTATTTATTTATTCATCCACTAACATCTCATCTCACATCTCTGCCATCCTCACAGTTGTGTTTCTTTCTTTACATCACACTCTTTGTCTCCCTCTTTTCTTCCACTCACAAAGGGATCCCTATACTGTGGTATAAAGGATCTCTATTATTATTATTTTTTTTCTGTGCCTTCTTCTTTGTCATATGAGCAGGAGCAAGGACAAGAATATTCTTGTTGAAGCAGATCCAGAACCTGAAAGGACTCTGAAGAGAAAATTAAGAGAAGCTAAATTACAACAATCCAGAAATAACCTTTCAGAAATTTTCGAACAGGAAGAGGAGATGGCAGCCAAAAATAATAATAATGTAAGGAAGATGCTTGGTGACTTTACTGCACCTAATTCCAATTTACATGGAAGAAGCATCTCCATTCCTGCCATTGGAGCAAACAACTTTGAGCTGAAATCTCAATTAGTTTCTCTAATGCAGCAGAACTGCAAGTTTCATAGACTTCCATCTGAAGATCCTTTTCAGTTCTTAACTGAATTCTTGCAGATATGTGATACTGTTAAGACTAATGGAGTAGATCCTGAAGTCTACAGGCTCATGCTTTTCCCTTTTGCTGTAAGAGACAGAGCTAGATTATGGTTGGATTCTCAACCCAAAGACAGCCTGAACTCTTGGGATAAGCTGGTCACGGCTTTCTAAGCCAAGTACTTTCCTCCTCAAAAGCTGAGCAAGCTTAGAGCTGATGTTTAAACCTTCAGACAGAAAGAAGGTGAATCCCTCTATGAAGCTTGGGAAAGATACAAACAGATGACCAAAAAGTGTCCTTCTGACATGCTTTCAGAATGGACCATCCTGGATATATTCTATGATGGTTTATCTGAGCTATCAAAGATGTCACTGGACACTTCTGCAGGTGGATCCATTCACCTAAAGAAAACGCCTGCAGAAGCTCAAGAACTCATTGACATGGTTGCTAATAACCAGTTCATGTACACTTCTGAAAGGAATCCTGTGAATAATGGGACGCCTATGAAGAAGGGAGTTCTTGAAGTGGATACTCTGAGTGCCATATTGGCTCAGAACAAAATATTGACTCAGCAAGTCAATATGATCTCTCAGAGTCTGCATGGAATGCAAGCTGCATCCAACAGTACTCAAGAGGCATCTTCTGAAGAAGAAGCTTATGATCCTGAAAACCCTGCAATAGCAGAGGTAAATTATTTAGGTGAACCTTATGGAAACACCTATAACTCATCATGAAGAAATCATCCAAATTTCTCATGGAAGGATCAAAAGCCTCAACAAGGCTTTAATAATGGTGGAAGAAATAGGTTTAACAATAATAAACCTTTTCCATCATCCACTCAGCAACAGACAGAGAACTCTGAACAAAATGCTTCCAATTTAGCAAATCTAGTCTCTGATCTGTCCAAGGCCACTGTGAGTTTTATGAATGAAACAAGATCTTCCATTAGAAATTTGGAAGCACAAGTGGGCCAGCTGAGTAAAAGGATCACTGAAATCCCTCCCAGTACTCTCCCAAGCAATACAGAAGAGAACCCAAAAGGAGAGTGCAAGGCCATTGACATAAGCACCATGGCCGAACCTACAAGGGGAGTGGAGGACGTGAATCCCAAGGAGGAAGACCTCCTGGGATGTCCAGTGACCAATAAGGAGCTTCCCTCTGAGGAACCAAAGGAATCTGAGACTCATCTAGAGACCATAGAGATTCCATTGAACCTCCTTATGCCCTTCATGAGCTCTGATGAGTATTCCTCTTCTGAAGAGAATGAGGATGTCACTGAAGAGCAAACTGCCAAGTTTCTTGGTGCAATCATGAAGCTGAATGCCAAATTATTTGGCATTGATACTTGGGAAGTTGAACCTCCCTTGTTCACCAATGAACTAAGTGATCTGGATCAACTGACATTGCCTCAGAAGAGACAGGATCCTGAAAAGTTCATAATACCCTGTACCATAGGCACCATGATCTTTAAGGCTCTGTGTGACCTTGGTTCAGGAATAAACCTCATTCCCCTCTCTGTAATAAAGAAACTGGGAATCTATGGGATGCAAGCTGCTAAAATCTCATTAGAGATGGCAGACAGTTCAAGAAAACAGGCTTATGGACAAGTAGAGGACGTGTTAGTAAAGGTTGAAGGCCTTTACATCCCTGCTGATTTCATAATCCTGGATACTGGAAAGGAAGAGAATGAATCCATCATCCTAAGAAGACCTTTCCTGGCCACAGCAAGAGCTGTGATTGATGTTGACAGAGGTGAAATAGTCCTTCAATGGAATGAGAACTCCCTTGTGTTTAAAACTCAAGGATCTCCCTCTGCAACCATGGAGAGGAAGCAGAAAAAGCTTCTCTCAAAGCAGAGTCAACCAGAGCCCCCACAGTCAAACTCTAAGTTTGGTGTTGGGAGGCCACAACCAAACTCTAAGTTTGGTGTTGAACTCCCTTATCCAAACTCTAAGTTTGGTGTTGAAGAGTCTCAACAAAGCTCTGCACATCTGTGAGGCTCCATGAGAGCCCACTGTCAAGCTATTGACATTAAAGAAGCGCTTGCTGGGAGGCAACCCAATTTTTATTTATCTAACTATATTTTTCTTAATTATATGTCTTTATAGGTTCATGATCATGTGGAGTCACAAAATAAATATAAAAATTGAAAACGGAAACAAAAACAGCAGAAGAAAAATCACACCCTGGAGGAGCATCTGTCTGGCGTTCAGCGCCAGAACAGAGCATGGTTCTGGCGCTGAATGCTCAAAATGGGCAGCTTCTGGGCGCTGAACGCCAGAACAGGAATGGTTCTGGCGTTCAATGCCAGAAATGGCACACAAATGGGTGTTGAACACCCAAAATGGCCACCAACCTGGCGCTGAACGCCCAGAGTTGTGTGCAAAGGCATTTTACATGCCTAATGGGTGCAGGGATGTAAATCCTTGAACACCTCAGGATCTGTGGACCCCACAGGATCCACTCAGGATCTGTGGACCCCACAGGATCCACTCAGGATCTGTGGACCCCACAGGATCCACTCAGGATCTGTGAACCCCACAGGATCCACTCAGGACCTGTGGACCCCACAGGATCCCCACCTACCTCCACTCACTTCTTCTCACCACTCTCTTTCACACAACCCCATAAACACTCTTCCCCAAAAACCCTTCACCAATCACCTCAAACTCTCTTCCCCATCACCTCTTCACCACTCACATCCATCCACTCTTCCCCATAAACCTACCTCATAAACTCTACCTACCTTCAAAATTCAAAACCAATTTTCCACCCAAACCCACCATATGGCCGAAACCTTTCCCCCCTCCCTTCCCTATATAAAGCCCTCCATTCTTCATCAAACTCACACAACACACCCCTCTACACGCCTCTTGGCCGAAACCACATCTCCCTCTCCCTCTCCATATTTCTTCTTCTTCTTCTTCTATTCTTTTGTTTATTGCTCGAGGGCGAGCAAAATTCTAAGTTTGGTGTGGTAAAAGCATAAGCTTTTTGTTTTTCCATTACCATTGATGGCACCTAAGACCGGAGAATCCTCTAGAAAGGGGAATGGGAAGACAAAAGCTTCCACCTCCGAGTCATGGGAGATGGAAAGGTTCATCTCCAAAGCCCATCAAGACCACTTCTATGATGTTGTGGCCAAGAAGAAGGTGATCCCCGAGGTCCCTTTAAAACTCAAAAGAAATGAGTATCCGGAGATCCGACATGAAATTCAAAGAAGAGGTTGGGAAGTTCTAACAAATCCCATCCAACAAGTCGGCATCCTAATGGTTCAAGAGTTCTATGCTAATGCATGGATCACCAAGAACCATGATCAAAGTAAGAACCCGGATCCAAAGAACTATGTTATAATGGTTCGGGGGAAATACTTGGATTTTAGTCCGGAAAATGTGAGGTTGGCGTTCAACTTGCCAAACATGGAAGAGAACGCACGCCTCTACACAAGGAGAGTCAACTTTGATCAAAGGTTGGACCAAGTCCTTATGGACATATGTGTAGAAGGAGCTCAATGGAAGATTGACTCCAAAGGCAAGCCGGTTCAACTAAGAAGACTGGACCTCAAGCCTGTAGCTAGAGGATGGTTGGAGTTCATTCAATGCTCAATCATTCCCACTAGCAACCGGTCTGAAGTTACTATAGACCGGGCCATCATGATCCATAGCATCATGATTGGAGAAGAGGTGGAAGTTCATGAGATTATACCTCAAGAACTCTACAAGGTGGCTGACAAGTCCTCTACTATGGCAAGGTTAGCCTTTCCTCACCTCATTTGCCACCTATGCAATTCAGCTGGGATTGACATAGAGGGAGATATCCTCATTAAAGAGGACAAGCCCATCACTAAGAAAAAGATGGAGCAAGCAAGAGAGCCCAGTCATAGAGCTCAAGAGGCGCAAGAAGCTCATTACCATGAGATTCCGGAGATGCCTCAAATGCACTTTCCTCCACAAAACTATTGGGAGCAAATTAACACCTCCCTAGGAGAATTGAGTTCCAATATGGGACAACTAAGGGTGGAACATCAAGAGCACTCCATCATGCTTCATGAAATAAGAGAAGATCAAAAAGCAATGAGGGAGGAGCAACAAAGACAAGGAAGAGACATAGAAGAGCTCAAGGACATCATTGGTTCCTCAAGAAGGAAACGCCACCATCACTAAGGTGGATTCATTCCTTGTTCTTGCTTTCTCTATTTTTCGTTTTCTATATTATGTGCTTATCTATGTTTGTGTCTTCATTACATGATCATTAGTAGTAGTAACTATGTCTTAAAGTTATGAATGTCCTATGAATCCATCACCTCTCTTAAATGAAAAATATTTTAAATCAAAAGAACAAGAAGTACATGAGTTTCGAATTTATCCTTGAACTTAGTTTAATTATATTGATGTGGTGACAATGCTTCTTGTTTTCTGAATGTATGCTTGAACAGTGCATATATCTTTTGAAGTTGTTGTTTAAGAATGTTAAATATGTTGGCTCTTGAAAGAATGATGACTAGGAGACATGTTATTTGATAATCTGAAAAATCATAAAAATGATTCTTGAAGCAAGAAAAAGCAGCAAAGAACAAAGCTTGCAGAAAAAAAATAGGCGAAAAAAAAAAAGAAAAAGCAAGCAGAAAAAGCCAGAAGCTCTTAAAACCAAGAGGCAAGAGCAAAAAGCCAATAACCCTTAAAACCAAAAGGCAAGGGCAAATAAAAAGGATCCCAAGGCTTTGAGCATCAGTGGATAGGAGGGCCTAAAGGAATCAAATCCTGGCCTAAAGGAATCAAATCCTGAACCCTAAACCCTAAGCGGCAAAACCAAGCTGTCCCTAACCATGTGCTTGTGGCGTGTAGGTGTCAAGTGAAAACTTGAGACTGAGCGGTTAAAGTCAAGGTCCAAAGCAAAAAAAGGAGTGTGCTTAAGAACCCTGGATACCTCTAATTGGAGACTTTAGCAACGCTGAGTCACAATCTGAAAAGGTTCACCCAATTATGTGTCTGTGGCATTTATGTATCCGGTGGTAATACTGGAAAACAAAGTGCTTAGGGCCACGGCCAAGACTCATAAAGAAGCTGTGTTCAAGAATCATCATACTGTACTAGGAGAATCAATAAAACTATCTGAAATCTGAGTTCCTATAGATGCGAATCATTCTGAACCTCAATGGATAGAGTGAGATGCCAAAACTATTCAAGAGGCAAAAAGCTATAAGTCCCGCTCATTTGATTGAAGCTATGTTTCATTGATAGTTTGGAATTTATAGTATATTCTCTTCTTTTTATCCTATTTGATTTTCAATTGCTTGGGGACAAGCAACAATTTAAGTTTGGTGTTGTGATGAGCGGATAATTTATACGCTTTTTGGCATTGTTTTTAGTATGTTTTTAGTAGGATCTAGTTACTTTTAGGGATGTTTTCATTAGTTTTTATGTTAAATTCACATTTTTGGACTTTACTATCAGTTTGTGTGTTTTTCTGTGATTTCAGGTATTTTCTGGCTGAAATTGAGGGACTTGAGCAGAAATCAGATTCAGAGGTTGAAGAAGGACTGCTGATGCTGTTGGATTCTGACCTCCCTGCACTCAAAATGGATTTTCTGGAGCTACAGAACTTGAAATGGCGCGCTTCCAATTGTGTTGGAAAGTAGACATCCAGGGCTTTCCAGAAATATATAATAGTCCATACTTTAGCTAAGAATAAATGACGTAAACTGGCGTTCAACACCAGCTTTCTGCCCAAATCTGGCGTCTAGCGCCAGAAAAGGAGCCAAAACCAGAGTTGAACGCCCAAACTGGCACAAAAGCTGGCGTTCAACTCCAGAAAGGACCTCTACACGTGCAACACTCAAGCTCAGCCCAAGCACACACCAAGTGGGCCCCGGAAGTGGATTTATGCATCAATTACTTACTCATGTAAACCCTAGTAGCTAGTTTATTATAAATAGGACCTTTTACTGGTTTTTTTGACCATCTTTGGATCCTGGATTGTATTTTGATCCTGTGATCACGTTTTGGGGGCTGGCCATCTCGGCCATGCCTGGACCTTCCCTTATGTATTTTCATACGGTAGAGTTTCTACACTCCATAGATTAAGGTGTGGAGCTCTGCTGTTCCTCAAAGATTAATGCAAA
Source organism: Arachis ipaensis (assembly GCF_059453495.1). Taxonomy (NCBI): domain Eukaryota; kingdom Viridiplantae; phylum Streptophyta; class Magnoliopsida; order Fabales; family Fabaceae; genus Arachis; species Arachis ipaensis. Next base: position 85,952,053 of record NC_142436.1, read on the forward strand.
GTACTACTGTTTTCTATTCAATTCATCTTATTTCACTTTTAAGATATCCATTCGCACCCAAGAACGTGATGAAGGTGATGATTATGTGTGACGCTCATCACCATTCTCCCCTATGAACACGTGCCTGATAAACACTTCCGTTCTACATGAATTAAGCTAGAATGAATATCTCTTAGATCTCTTAATCAGAATCTTCGTGGCGTACACTAGAATGATGGCGGCATTCAAGAGAATCCGGAAAGTCTAAACCTTGTCTGTGGTATTCCGAGTAGGATTCAATGATTTAATGACTGTGACGAGCTTCAAACTCGCGATTGTTGGGCGTTAGTGACAGACGCAAAAGGAGGGTGAATCCTATTCCAGCATGATCGAGAACCGACAGACGATTAGCCGTGCTGTGACAGAGCATGTGAGCATATTTTTCACTGAGAGGAGGGGATGTAGCCACTGACAACGGTGATGCCCTTGCATAAAGCCAGCCATGGAAAGGAGTAAGACTGATTGGATGAAGATAGCAGGAAAGCAGAGGTTCAGAGGAACGAAAGCATCTCTATTCGCTTATCTGAAATTCCTACCAATGAATTACATAAGTATTTCTATCCCTATTTTATTATATTAAATTCGAAAACACCATTATCAATTTATATCTGCCTAACTGAGATTTGCAAGGTGACCATAGCTTGCTTCATACCAACAATCTCCGTGGGATTCGACCCTTACTCACGTAAGGTATTACTTGGACGACCCAGTGCACTTGCTGGTTAGTTGTATCGAAGTTATGAACCATGGTATTGGCACCATGTTCTTGGCGCCATTGCCAGGGAAAGAAAGAGCCACGAATTTTACATAATTAAAGTGTAATCAAGATTACGCGTACCAAGTTGCTCACGTTGCCAGGGATTGTTCGAGCCTGGACATCACAATTTCGTGCACCATGGACTGTCCAACTTAAGGACGTAAAAGAAAAGTGTTGGGTGGGAGACAACCCACCATGGTATGATCGTCCCTTTTCATTCCTAGTTTTCTTTTATTTTATTTTTCACAGTATTCTACATAATTTCTGCATAATCATCTGCATTCTGCATAATCCAAAAAAAAAGGATGTACGACGCGCGAGCGTTCCTGACGCATTCACGTCAAGCGTGATTTCACAACACCAAGGAATTGACCCAAGAGTTGCGCAGGAGTGGTGACGGAAGTGTGCTTTGTGCACAAGCAAGCCCACGCGTATGCGTGACCCTGGAAATCGGCGTAAATAGTGTGCTGAACAAAGAGTTGTGCTGCCCACACGCTGGAACTGTGCTAGAGGCACAAAATTAGCCACGCGTACGTGTCTCTGACGCGTTCACGTCATTTTCACTATGTGGCTATCCACGCGTGCGCGTATCTGACTCGCACGCGTCGTATGCCTTTTTGGCTTTCATGCGTTTTAACCCGAGAGTTGTGCGTGCGCGGGACTGCCTTCGCCTGACTGGCACAACCACTGTCAGGCGTACGCGTCCCAGACGTGTACGCGTCATTTAAAACTTGCGCGACCCACGCGTACGTGTACACGTCGCAAGCGACGCACAATTCAACCAGTACGCCGTTGGATCTCAATTATCCCCTCCCCCAATCCTATTTCTTTTTCATTCCTAATTATTTCTTCTTTCTTTCTTCTTCCCTCTTTTTCCTTATTCCTCCTTACCATCTACTACTTTCTTCCTCCCTTTTCCATCTTCTACCTCAGGTTCTTTTCTTTCTCCCATCTACTTTTTCATTCTTCTTTCATTATTGCATATTAATAATTTATCTTTGTTCTCAATTTTTATTAGCTTAGTTATTTGTGGTTTATTTTGCATTCTTTTTCCATGCATATTTATGTTGGTGTTGGAGTTTTATTTGGATAATACCTTCCTATAATTAAGCTTGTGGATCTTATGAGGAGTGATTTGACAATTGACATTTAAATTTGGCTCTCATATACATTTGGATTCATTATTTTCATTCCTATTTTAACTTGCACACCAAGTGTTTGTGAAAAAGCTCTTATGGCATTTTGAACCCTATTTTCTTTTACTCTTTTACTTGAATGCCTCTTTTTCACAACATTTGGAATCCACATGTACTTGGGATTATCATTCACAATTGTCATCATACAAGTGCTCTTTAATTTGGCACATTTACTAATTGATGCTTGAGTTATGCTTCTCATGCCTATTACTTCCATGTGTTTACCCTCTTGCATCTAATTATTCTGAATTGCCTACTTGATCTTAATTGATGTCTTACCTACATGTTGTAGGTACCATGTATTTAAGCTATTATCTTTTCTTTGACATTCATTATCACTTGAAATTTTCTCCTTCCGGTTTTTGGTTCTATTTATTTAACAATCTTCCTCTTTCGTTCTTCCTTAGGCATGGGTACTGCGAACAGATGTTCCCCATCCTAGCCGAGAGGAACTACAACAATGACTCATTGTTCCAACACACTTTGTTGATTTTGTGGATCCCCGCATAGAGAGGAGACAATGGGAATTTTTGAGGACGCAGCCGCGGGAGGCCAACTTATCATGGCTAGTTGAATTCTACTCCAACTTCCACTCGCCTACTCTGTAGATTGTCTATGTTCGTCAGCAACAAGTCCCTGTCTCCAAGAGTGCCATACAGCGAGCACTGGATCTTCCACCTAGCCCAGAGGGATTGGATGCATATCAAGAGGCCTCTCTTAAGCGCCAAATGTATCAGTTCGACTGGGATAGCATCCTTGGAGTTATAGGCCAACCTGGCAGCACCTGAATCTATGGGCCGCATCGGTCAAAACCCAAGAGCATCTCAGCCCAGTCACTTACCTTGGAGGCTCGTGATGCATGGAAACTTGTCTCTTAACAAATCTCCCTCGGCAAGTATACCGAATTGTCGTCAAGTAAAAACTCACAATAGAGTGAGGTCGAATCCCACAGGGATTGATTGGTCAAGCAACTTTAATTGGAGGAATGTTCTAGTTGAGCTAAGCAGAATTTGGTTTGAGAGTTGCAGGAAATTAAATGGCGGGAAAGTAAATAGCAGAAAATGTAAATGCTGGAAATAAATAGCTGAAAATAGATGACGGAAAATAAATTGCAGAATCTTAAATGGGAATGGGGAAGATGATCATAAAAGTAATTGGCAGAAATTAAAGAGAATGGGTAAGATCAGAAATGGGGAGTTCATTAGGCTTAGGAGATGTTCCATCCTCCGGATCAAGTTTATTTTCATCTCTTCCTCAATCAATGCATTCATTGATCTCCTTGGCAATCTTAAGTGATTGAATTCCAATTCCTTGGTAATTCAATCTCTCAAATCTTGATCAATAGCCAATTCCTTGGTCCAATTGCTCATGAGAAGAGATGAGGTATGGTCACTGATTATACCACATGTATTTCCAAATCAAAGTGTTGGTAGAATTATATGTCACTATATCCATCCAAACCCCAATTTGGTCCAACATGAGAAAGCATTTCTAGTATGATCTCTTCATTCCTCTTCCAAGGTTCCAAAGAGATCCAAGTATGAATAGCTTCTTTTCCAAGATAGCTACTCAATTGGATGAAGACTGAAAACTTTCTAGTAAAATCAAGAGAAAAGAAAGAAGAAGAATAATGAAAACTATTATTGATCCATCAAATTACAACAGAGCTCCCTAACCCAATGAAAGGGGTTTAGTTGTTCATAGCTCTGGGAATGGAAAACAAAGATGGAGAATGCATTCTGAAAAGTTAAACTAGAAGTTGCAGAGAAAGTAAAAAATACAGAGAGTAATTCTAATAATGCCAAAAGCTCTCTTCTAGTTCAAAGTTCTCCCTATTTATACTATTCTTCTGATCTTCTAGTTGCTTCTTTAAGTCTTGGATATGGGCCTTTGGATCCTGAGTTGAAGCAGTTATCTTCTTCAGTGGGCTTAGCTTTACTTGCAAAGAAAATGTGCAGTAGGTATGGACTTTAGCTTGGGGCGTTAGTGGTGTTAACGTTAAGTGAAATTGTAGGGTCGAGAACGTTATTGACAATCACCTTTTTCACTAACGTTCCTAACCCAAAAATGGTCCACGTTAACTTCAACGTTAGTGGCGCTAACATGACCACTAACGTTGCTTCTTGGCCCTTCGCAAACGTAACTGGGGTTTACCTTTTCCAATAATGTTGAGAGTACTGATGACAAGTCATCTTAGCCTATTTTAACTAGTCTTTTTCTTTTGTTTTCATTAGAATTATGCACTTTCTTGAGCTACAAGCAAGCCAATTAGGTAGATTTTCATGTTTCCTTTGATTTAATCAACCATGTATGAATTCATGCTATTTCATGAGGTTTTATACTATAATTGTTACATATTATGAAAGAATGAATATCTCATGATTTCAAGCGTAGCTTTGATGTGTTTGGTTGATTAATGATAGGTGAAGAAAGCTTGGAGAAAGGTTGAAGCAAGAAGGAATAGCTAGGAGTAAAGAGAAGACAATGGAATAAGTGAAATTGAACCAGGAAGCAAAAAGCTGGACCTAAAGTTAGCCTCAAACTTTTGCACAAACTTTTGGGAGAAAAGTTAGCCCCAACGTCAGCCCCTAACTTTTGGGCTAACGTTGGAACTTGAAAATCACTCCCTGGGTACCAAAAGTTTGCGCCAACGTTAGCCCCTAACTTTGAGGCTAACGTTGGCACATGAAAATCCTCCCTGGGCACCAAAAGTTTGCGCCAACGTTAGCCCCCTAACTTTGAGGCTAACGTTGGCATGAAGAAAACCTCCCTGGGCACCAAAAGTTTGCGCCAACGTTAGCCCCCTAACTTGGTGGCTAAGGTTGGCACATGAAAATCACAAGGGGAGGAGCAAAAGTTTGCGCCAATGTTAGCCCCTAACTTGGTGGCTAACGTTGGCGCCACAAGTGCACAAGGTAAGGCCAACGTTAGGGCCAAAGTTAGACCCCTAACTTTGGCACCAACGTTGGTATCAGATGGATATAGCTGCTGATATGAAAAGTTTGGGCAAAAGTTAGCCCCCTAACTTTTGCTCAAACTTTTGGTCCAACTTTTGCAAAACTCAAACCCGGTTCAATTGGTTCGTTTTGGTTCCTCTTCAAACTCCAAGAGCAATCAACCAAGGCCTCTTTCAACCCAATTCCACCAAGAGCAAAGGTCCAACTCAAGGCTTGAAGATCATTGGAAGAAAGTGTATAAATAGGATAGAATTCAAGTTCTTCGGAGAGCTTTCTTTTGGAATTTTCATAATAGTTTTCGGAAAGCTTTTGATATTGAGTGATCTTTAATTTCTTTGTCTTGGGGAAGGAGAATACACTTCTCTTCCTCTCAGTTTTATTACTTTCAATTTCAATTACAATTGTCTTGGATTCTTGGGTTGGAGAATTGAAGAAATTCTGTTTCAATCTCAACCTTGGATCTGACTGCTTTATTTACTGCTTGATTGAATTTCAATTTCTGTTAATTGCTCTTCATCCACTTTCTTTGAATTTCAATTACAATTTCTTGTTGGATCTAGGAAGGCATTGAGATCTAGACTTGGTTTTCTAGTCTCTGGGTCCTGAGATCTAATTTCCCAATTTTACATTTTCTGTTTACTGTTTTCATGTTCATTTACTTTTCTGCTTCAAGATCCAATCTAACCCAAACCTTCTTCTACTTCTCTGTTTGATGCAATTTACTTTTCCTTGTTTAAATTCTGCAAATCCAATCCCCAATTCCCTTTACAATTCCAGCCGTTTACATTTCTTCCACTTTAAGATTCCGCAATTTACTTTTCTTGCATTCTAAGTTTCTGCTATTTAATTTCTTGGTCTTTAAGATTCAGCACTTTAATTCCCTGTTCTCTTTACTTCCATGCAATTTAATTTCTGCAAATCACAAAACACTCAACCAAATCTTGATTCGCTTGACTAAATTAACCACTAAGCTAAAATTGCTCAATCCTTCAATCCCTGTGGGATCGACCTCACTCCCGTGAGTTTTTTATTACTTGATACGACCCGGTACACTTGCCGGTTAGATTTGTGTGTTTTGGGGGAAATTTATTTTTCACCAAAATACTCATCAAGTTTTTGGCGCCGTTGCTGGGGATTGATTAGATTGATAATGATTAAGTGAGGTGGTGATCTAGATCAAGCACTTTCTCTTTAATTTTGATTAACCCACTAACTGTTTGATTTTTTGCTTAAACTAACTAACACTTCAATCTAGAAGTAGATTGAAGTGTCACTGGTTTTGTGCATTTCTCATGCTCTGCTTGTATGTCAGGTATAAGAAGAACCATACCCAATTTTCATGAACAAGACGAAAGAACTCTCAGGAGGTTAAGAAGAGCTGAAAGAGGGAAAAATATTGTTGGAGAAGAGGAATCAGACGAAGAATTCCAAGAGATGGAGGAACATTCAACCAATACACCAGGTGGAGCAGACAACAACAATGACAACCCACCCCAGAGGAGAGTTTTGGCTTCCTATACCTTTGCAAATCCTAGACATTGTGGGAGCAACATCTTGGCTCCAAATGTCAATGCTAACAATTTTGAACTCAAGCCACAACTCATCACTCTGGTTCAGAACAATTGCTCTTTTGGTGGAGGACCACTTGAGGACCCACACCAACATTTATCCACTTTCTTGAGGATATGCAACACTGTCAAAACTAATGGAGTGCCTCCTGACAGTTACAAGCTTATGCTATTCCCATTTTCTCTCAGGGACAAAGCCACTCAATGGTTGGAATCTTTTCCAAGGGACAGCATTAATAACTGGGATGATTTGGTAACCAAGTTTCTTGCCAAGTTTTACCCACCTCAGAGGATTATAAGGTTGAAGGCTGAGTGATGACAAGTCATCCTAGCCTATTTTAGCTAGTCTTTTTCTTTAGTTTTCATTAGAATTATGCACTTTCTTGAGCCACAAGCAAGCTAATTGAGTAGATTTTCATGTTTCCCTTGATTGAACCAACCATATATGAATTTATGCCATTTCACGAGGTTTTATGCTATATTTGTTGCATATTATGAAAGAATGAATATCTCATGATTTTGAGCATAGCTTTGATAAGTTTGGTTGATTAATGATAGGTGAAGAAAGCTTGGAGAAAGGTTGAAGCAAAGAGGAATGGCTAGAAGTGAAGAGAGGACAATGGAATAAGTGAAATTGAACTAGGAGGCACGAAGTTAGCCCCAACGTTAGCCCCCTAACTTGGAGGCTAACGTTAGGCATGAAGATTACTCCCTGGGCTCCCCACGTTTGAACCAACGTTAGCCCCCTAACTTGGAGGCTAACGTTGGCAAGAGAAACTTCTTCCCTGGGCACCAACGTTTGCGCCAACGTTAGCCCCCTAACTTGGAGGCTAACGTTGGCACATAAATTACAAAGGGGGAAGGGCCAACGTTTGCGCCAACGTTAGCCCCCTAACTTGGAGGCTAACGTTGGCGCCACTAGCATATAAGCAAGGCCAACGTTAGGGTCAAAGTTAGACCCCTAACGTTGGCACCAACGTGCATACCAGTAAATTTTGCTTGCTGCTATGAAAAGTTGGAGCCAAAGTTAGACCCCTAACTTTGGCTCAAACGTTAGGTCCAACTATGGCTAACTTCAAAACCGGTTCAATTGGTTCATTTTGGTTCTTCTTCAAACTTCAAGAGCAATCAACCAAGGCCTCTTTCAACCCAATTCCACCAAGAACAAAGGCCCAACTCAAGGCTTGAAGATCATTTTGGAAAGTGTATAAATAGGATAGAATTCAAGTTATTCAGAGAGCTTTCTTTTTAGAATTTTCATAATGGTTTTCGGAGAGCTTTTGAACTTGGGTGAACTTTAATTTCTTGTTTTCAATTGCTTTCAATTTCATTTGACATTTGTCTTGGATCTTGGATTGGAGAATTGAAGAAATTCTGTTTCAATCTCAATCTTGGATCTCTCTGTTTCTTTACTGTTAATTGAATTCCATTTCCGGTTCATTGTTCTTCATCTCTTTTCTTTGCAATTTACAATTCCCTTGCTATTGTTCTTGTTGGATCTAGGAAGGCATTGAGATCTAGACTTGGTTTTCTAGTCTCTGGGTCCTGAGATCTAAATTTCTCATTTCAATTCCCTGTTTATTGCTTTTTCTGTTCATTTACTTTACTGCTTCAAGATCCGGTTCAATCCCAATTCCCTTTCCCTCTTCTGTTTGATGCAATTTAATTTTTCCTTGTTTAATTTCTGCAAATCCACATCCCAATCCCCTTTACATTTCAAGCAATTTACATTCCTTGCACTTTAAGATTCCGCAATTTACATTTCTTGCACTCTAAGCTTCCGCCATTTAATCTCTTGTTCTTTACGTTTCAGCAATTTATTTCTTGTTCTCTTTACTTCAATGCAATTTAATTCTGCAAGTCACAAAACCATCAACCAAATCTTGATTCGCTTGACTAAATCAACCACTAAACTAAAATTGCTCAATCCTTCAATCCCTGTGGGATCGACCTCACTCCCGTGAGTTTTTATTACTTGATACGACCCGGTGCACTTGCCGGTTAGTTTTGGGTGTTTTGGGAGAGATTCATTTCTCAACAAAATATCTCATCACTGAGGTACAAACATTTACACAAATGGAGGCTGAACCCATCTATGAGGCATGGGAGAGGTACAAGGCTCTAATCAGGAAATGTCCCCCTGCCATGTTTAATGAGTGGGAGAAGCTGCAGAACTTCTATGAAGGCTTAACACTGAAATCCCAGGAAGCTTTGGATCATTCAGCTGGAGGTTCCTTGCAACTCATGAAAACTGCAGAAGAGGCTCAAGAACTCATTGATATGGTGGCCAACAACCAATATTTCTTTGCTCATCAAAGAGGCCGCCAACTATTACAAAGGAGAGGAGTAATGGAACTAGAAGGAGTGGATTCAATCCTGGCTCAAAACAAATTAATGCAGCAGCAAATTCAACAACAATTTGAGCAAATGACCAAGAGGATTGATGGCCTCCAAGTTGCAGCAGTTAACACCAACCAACCATCAGCCACATGGGGGCAAAATGAAGAAATCCAAGAGGAGCAACAGCAGGAACAAGTCCAGTACATGCATTCAAGCCCAAATGAATTCTATGGTGATACCTACAACCCCTCATGGAAAAATCACCCCAACCTCAGATGGGGAGACACTCACAACCAAAACCAACACCCATGGCAGAGGAATTCAAACCAAAACAACCCAAGAAACAACCAAAACTACAACCAGCAGCAGACTAACCAAAACACATACAGAAAACCTCAAAACAACTACCCTAATCTCAACCAGTACCAATCCAATAACCAACCCACCAACCAAAATGCCTATCATCCACCACCCACATCTCACAACCCACCACAAGCACCACCTGAACCTCAAAGACTCACCAACTTAGAGACCTTGATAGAAAAAATGATGAAACACCAGGAAATAACAAACAAAAACCATGAAGCATCATTAAAGAGCTTAGAGAGGCAGATTGGGCAACTCTCCAAGCAAGTATCTGTTGAGAGATCTTCAAACTCACTGCCCAGTGACACAATCCCAAATCCCAAGGAGGAATGCAAGGCAATACAATTAAGGAGCGGGAGAACATTGATAAGGAACAATGACACTACACAGAAGCAAGCAGAGAGCATCAAAGAACCAACAGAGGATGAGAAGCAAGCAAAGGACGATGAAGCTAAGGAGCAAGTTGTGATGCCAAACAAAAGCACTGAGAAACTTAAAGAGAAGGACAACCAGCCACATAGCTCAAAGAAAGTAATCCAGGGACAGCAGCAAATAGGAAAGAGCATCACACCTCCACTGCCATATCCCCAGAGGTTTAACAAAGAGGTTAAAGACCAGCATTTTCACAAATTCCTTGAGATTTTTAAGAAGCTGGAAATCAATATCCCCTTGGCTGAAGCACTTAAGCAAATGCCTCTGTATGCCAAATTCTTGAAGGAGCTTGTCAACAAGAAAAGAAGCTGGGATGAGAAAGAAACCATAATGATTATTGAGGAATGCAGGGCCTTGATTCAAAAGGGGCTTCCTCCCAAGCTTGAGGACCCATGGAGCTTCCTGTTGCCTTGCACCATTGGGGAATTGACCATCACTAAAGCAATGTGCGATCTCGGAGCAAGTATTAACTTAATACCATCCTCCTTGGTGAAAAAGCTGCATATAGAGGAGGTCAAACCAGTACAAATGTCTCTGGAGCTGGTAGACAAGTCAATGGTATACCCCAGGGGTGTAATTGAAAATCTTTTGGTCAAGGTGGACAGTTTTATATACCCTGCTAATTTTGTGGTTCTAGAATCAAACGATGATGATGGTGACTCTGTTATACTGGGAAGGCCATTCTTGGCCACTGCTAGAGCTATCATAGACGTAGAGGAAGGGGAATTAACTCTCAGGATGCATGACCAGAGTGTCACTCTGAAAGTATTACCAGAGGCACAATTTAGCAAGGAGAAGAAAGACTATATGAAAAATGACCAGGAAGGTCACAGCAACATCCCAATGCTAAGGATTGTGCAGACTGATGAAGAAACCCAAGAGGATATTAGAGTATTAGCCACTGAAAAGAGAGGCCCCCAAGGAAATCCTACGACCAGAAAAGAAAGATCAACAAAAGGAAAGATGAAACGCAGAAACAAAGTAAAAAGGGGTTGGAAGAATAGAAAGATTCCAACAGAGGGGCTTTCCAAAGGTGACAAAGTGCAACTGATATATCAATAGCTGGGGGCAACTCAACAAACCGAGGATTACTACACTGTCAGCAACATACTCTCATTAGAGCATGCTGAAATTGAACACCAGAGAACAAAGAAAAGGATCACGGTCAGAGGAGACAAATTGAGGCCCTACAAGCACCAACCACCATAAAAGAAAGCCTCAATGTCAAGCTAATGACAATAAAAGAGCGCTCCATGGGAGGCAACCCATGCTTTAAGATTCATGTCATTTTAAATTCAATAGGTTATGATCAATTGAGCATGAGTTCTTTTCTCTTTTCATGAACATGTCCATTGACTGCATGCACTATTTTGAAACATATGCTAAGTTTGGTGTGCCTTCAAGCACACTAAACCAATGTTACAAATAATTCCATTTTGCATGTTTGGAGTATCTTGACAAAGCATATGGCCAAACACTAAGTTTGGTGTCCACATAGCTTCATGAAAAGTAGAAACTCATGCATCAATAATCATACAATTGTTGTTTTCCAAAATCTTATAAATGGAAAAATTCTTTTCCGGTAATGAAGGCATTAATTGTGATGTACCATTTGACAAGAAACAAGTATGGTGTTCATCAAACCTTGATGTACCGATTTAGGGATACAATTGATCCTTCATGAAAAAAAAAAGGGGAGAAAAAGAAAGTATGATGAAAACAATTCTTATGAACATTTAACATTTGAATCTCACTAATTGGAGGAAGATACTCATTTTCTTTATATATGACCAAACATTAAGTTTGGTGTCCGCAAAGGAGAGTGTCACGGTTCAAATGATATAAGAATTCATGGTCCACATAGTTTTAATAAAAAGAAAACTCTTGCTACGGTTGGATAAAACTAATGTATGTTGTCTTGTTGTGGTGACTAGGAGGTCAAAGAATCTTCAAAGAAAAAGACAAGACAAAGGAAAGCATAGCATGTGGACAAAATCCCATCACATGCCTCGAAAAAGAAATATGCCACTCCTTGAGAATGATCACGGCAAAGGCAAGGGAAGGAGCAAACTTTGTCTTCATTCATCCTTACATGCATACCTTTGATCTCCATAAGTCTAATTGCATCCCAACCCTTCATTGCTCATTTAAAAGCATACCACCTTCAAGCCATGCACATGACCGAATCACTCCAACCTTGGAAACTTCACTCCCTTCATCACTCCTCAACATAACAAGCTCTGTGCAACATTTCTCTTACTTTAAACTCCAACCATTTAAACTTCTCTTCATCATTTCTTGTCATAGCAAGTTCGGTCTCAATTTCTTTTTGCTCCAAACACACATCAAACTCTCCAACATTTTTCACACTCCTTCTAACCTCACAAGACTCAACCAACCAAGTGATCATGGCCTCCTCCTCAAGAACCAAACGAAGAAAAGGGAAAGATCCCATGGTGGAGGAAGACACACATGAATATGACCAACGGAGATTCAAGTCTTGGTTTCATCAAATGCAAATTCAATGGATGAACGAGAAAAGAATCTATCCTGAAATTCCATTCTTGTTGCCGGATGATGGATGTCAAGAAATGAAGGACAAAATTCGGAAGAGGAGGTGGGAGGAACTTGCATCACCAGCCATCCGAATCAATGCCAATATCATAAGAGAGTTCTATGCAAATGTCCCAAGGCTTGACATGCGTGAGCCCCCAACGTACAAGAGCTATGTGCGGGGGGTGGAAGTAGACTTTAGCCCGGATGCAATCAAGAAAGTCTTGAAACTAAAGTCAGACCGCTTTAGTGAACCGGGATACCAACAAAGATTGAATGAGAATCAGGATTATGATGAGATTGCGAGAGACATTTGTATGGAGAACTCAGAGTGGGAAGGAGATGACAAGAACAGATATAAGTACCTGAAGAGATGTAACCTCACCCCGGAAGCAAAAGGATGGTATGAGTTGATGAAAAGATCAATTCTGGGCACAGTGAACACCTCAGAAGTTAACAGGGAGAGAGCCGTGATGCTGCATTGCATCATTGTGGGAGGAGAGATAAGAGTTCATGACATCCTTGCAAAAGACATTCAAAAGCTGGCTGAGAAGAATTCGGCTGGATCTTGGTTATACTATCCGAGTACCATTTGGAGGTTGTGTGCAAAGGCTAAAGTTCCAATGGAAGAGGAGAATCCAATGTGGTTAAGCCAAGGCATGCCCATAACCATTGAATGAATGATGATGACCCTTGAAGCACATCAAGGCCGAAGACCACATGGAAGAAGGGAAAGAGAAGAACCAATGGAAGAAGATGAGCCACACATAGAAGAAGAGCCACAAGAGGAGGAGGAACAGCCACACTTTTTCCCACATGGCAATATGGATATGACTCAAATGCAAGAAGCAATAGGAAGATTGTCACAACAGTACATGAGAATCCAAGAAAGGCAAGAGGAATACCATTCTCTGTACATGAAAAACCAACAAGCACAAGAAGAAAGGGAGCTAAGAATAATGAACAAACAAAGTGAATTCGAGTCAAGATTCCTTGTGATGCAAGAAGAACATGCTTTTCAATCTCATGAATCTTTTGGAAAGTTGGAACAGATGCAAGCTGAAAATTTGAGGGCTCTCAAAGAGTTCACAACACTCCAAGATGCAAGGTATGAAGTACAAGCCGATTACAACATCAATAGCCAAATCAAACTGAACTATATTGGAGAACATTTGCACAACATGGATCCGGCTTTCCCAACTTTTGATGAATTCTTCAAAAAGAGAAGTGAGGTAGAGGTAAGCAATGCTATGAGACTTGAAGATAGAGTGGAGGAGGCTATGAATAAGGCTGGCTTTTGGCGAGGTCAACAGGCACCAAACACGGATGGTGGGAACACTAGCAGCCAAGTGTATGAAAGGAGAAAGAAAAGGCATGACAAATGAAAGGTGGACTTGCTCCTTGTTCATCACTACAAAAAAAAAAAACATGCATTCTATCTGTTCTAAGTGTCTTTGCATCTTTAAGTAGTTCTTTTTAATTAAAAGTCTTTGCATTATGTTTGTTTCTTTTAAAATAAGTAGGCTAGTTTATGTGTGTGCTTGTGTGTTTACTTTCACTTGACAAGAAGCATGTGTTGAATAAAGAAAAGTTCAATAAAAGAAAAGTTTGAATGTGAAGCAAGATGATCTCTGTTAGATAGAAGTAGAATAAAAGTAAGTGGTGGTATGTGTGTGGTTGTATAATAGCTCACTTTTAGTGAATAAAGAGCTAGGATATCTCTTTCTAAGTAAAGAGTGGCCTACTGTCTATGAATCTCAATTAAATAAAAAAATTCCTTGGTTAGAAAGAAAAACAAAAAGAAGGAAAGAAAAGAGATAGCCAAAAAGTGGCAGAACAAAAGGAAACAAAAAGAAACAAAGCTGGACACCAATAGCTTGAACTTTAAAATATATGCCTGTGATGTCTTTGTACTAGGATCTGCTTGGATTAGTAAGCTCTTAGGAGTGCATCAACACTCGGTGACTTGGGTTAACTAATCCGGGATCATCAGCTGAAAGTCCACTATCAAGAGCAACCTAACTACAAGGCATTTAGTAACCCAAAGAGGTGCTGGGCATCAATGTTTTAAGAAGGAATGTGAGCCAAGTGTCTATGGTGAATAATGTGTCAAGTATAAAGAAAAGAAAATCAACTTGCTACACATGACACTCAAATAAAGCTTATAAACAACGTAATAGCCAAGGATAAAGGAATAATGAGAGGTCATAGCAGTATGTTACTTGAAGCTTGAAGGAGACTTTCTAGGCCTAGGAGTCAGTAAGAAGTGAGTATTTACATATCCACACAAGACCCCCTGAACTATCAATAATACTCTGCTAGCATGAACATCCTCTTCCATTTCATTCTTTCTTCTCAATAAATCTTTTCTTGCTTGGGGACAAGCAAGCTTTAAGTTTGGTGTTGTGATGACAAGTCATCTTAGCCTATTTTAACTAGTCTTTTTCTTTTGTTTTCATTAGAATTATGCACTTTCTTGAGCTACAAGCAAGCCAATTAGGTAGATTTTCATGTTTCCTATGATTTAATCAACCATGTATGAATTCATGCTATTTCATGAGGTTTTATACTATAATTGTTACATATTATGAAAGAATGAATATCTCATGATTTCAAGCATAGCTTTGATGTGTTTGGTTGATTAATGATAGGTGAAGAAAGCTTGGAGAAAGGTTGAAGCAAGAAGGAATAGCTAGGAGTAAAGAGAAGACAATGGAATAAGTGAAATTGAACCAGGAAGCAAAAAGCTGGACCTAAAGTTAGCCTCAAACTTTTGCACAAACTTTTGGGTGAAAAGTTAGCCCCAACGTTAGCTCCTAACTTTTGAGCTAACGTTGGAACTTGAAAATCACTCCCTGGGTACCAAAAGTTTGCGCCAACGTTAGCCCCTAACTTTGAGGCTAACGTTGGCACATGAAAATCCTCCCTGGGCACCAAAAGTTTGCGCCAACGTTAGCCCCCTAACTTTGAGGCTAACGTTGGCATGAAGAAAACCTCCCTGGGCACCAAAAGTTTGCACCAACGTTAGCCCCCTAACTTGGTGGCTAAGGTTGGCACATGAAAATCACAAGGGGAGGAGCAAAAGTTTGCGCCAATGTTAGCCCCTAACTTGGTGGCTAACGTTGGCGCCACAAGTGCACAAGGTAAGGCCAACGTTAGGGCCAAAGTTAGACCCATAACTTTGGCACCAACGTTGGTATCAGATGGATATAGCTGCTGATATGAAAAGTTTGGGCAAAAGTTAGCCCCCTAACTTTTGCTCAAACTTTTGGTCCAACTTTTGCAAAACTCAAACCCGGTTCAATTGGTTCGTTTTGGTTCCTCTTCAAACTCCAAGAGCAATCAACCAAGGCCTCTTTCAACCCAATTCCACCAAGAGCAAAGGCCCAACTCAAGGCTTGAAGATCATTGGAAGAAAGTGTATAAATAGGATAGAATTCAAGTTCTTCGGAGAGCTTTCTTTTGGAATTTTCATAATAGTTTTCGGAAAGCTTTTGATATTGAGTGATCTTTAATTTCTTTGTCTTGGGGAAGGAGAATACACTTCTCTTCCTCTCAGTTTTATTACTTTCAATTTCAATTACAATTGTCTTGGATTCTTGGGTTGGAGAATTGAAGAAATTCTGTTTCAATCTCAACCTTGGATCTGACTGCTTTATTTACTGCTTGATTGAATTTCAATTTCTGTTAATTGCTCTTCATCCACTTTCTTTGAATTTCAATTACAATTTCTTGTTGGATCTAGGAAGGCATTGAGATCTATACTTGGTTTTCTAGTCTCTGGGTCCTGAGATCTAATTTCCCAATTTTACATTTTCTGTTTACTGTTTTCATGTTTATTTACTTTTCTGCTTCAAGATCCAATCTAACCCAAACCTTCTTCTACTTCTCTGTTTGATGCAATTTACTTTTCCTTGTTTAAATTCTGCAAATCCAATCCCCAATTCCCTTTACAATTCCAGCCATTTACATTTCTTGCACTTTAAGATTCCGCAATTTACTTTTCTTGCATTCTAAGTTTCTGCTATTTAATTTCTTGTTCTTTAAGATTCATCACTTTAATTCCCTGTTCTCTTTACTTCCATGCAATTTAATTTCTGCAAATCACAAAACACTCAACCAAATCTTGATTCGCTTGACTAAATTAACCACTAAGCTAAAATTGCTCAATCCTTCAATCCCTGTGGGATCGACCTCACTCCCGTGAGTTTTTTATTACTTGATACGACCCGGTACACTTGCCGGTTAGATTTGTGTGTTTTGGGGGAAATTTATTTTTCACCAAAATACTCATCAAGTACCCCTTTCTCCCTACGTTAGAGTTCACGTTAGTATAGTTAATGTGGCCTTTAACGTAGGCTTGCCAAATCTTCGAGAGCATTAGTGACACTTACCTTTGTCACTAACGCTTCAAAATGCCCCTTCTTCCCACGTTAGAGTTCACGTTAACTAGGTTAACGTGACTTCTAACTTGGTATTGATAGCCATCTCCAACGTTAGTGACAAAGGTGAGTGTCACTAACATTGGCTCATTATCCATCTTCTCCACGTTAGCTTCCACGTTAATGTAATTAACGTGGCTCATAGTGGCTTAATCCAACGTTAGTGACAAAGGTGAGTGTCACTAACGTTGGTGATTCCTTGCTCCCTCCACGTTAGAGTCCTCGTTAACTAGGTTAACGTGACTCTTAACGTGGCAAATATGAGCTTAGTCCAACGTTAGTGACAAAGGTGAGTGTCACTAACGTTGGCATTATCTTCCTCATCTACGTTAGAGTTCACGTTAACTAAGTTAATGTGACTCTTAACGTGGCCAGCTGCCACTTTAGAACGTTAGTGGCACTTACTTTTACCACTAACGTTGGAGTTCTACTTCTCTTCCACGTTAGCTTCCACGTTAACATAGTGTACGTGGCAACTAACGTGGGCTATGATGGCTCACGAAGGCATTAATGGCGATTACTTTTCTCATTAACGTTGCAAGCTAGCCTCCATTCCACGTTAGTGGTCACGTTAGCTAGACTAACGTGGCTACTAACGTGGTTCTTCCTTGCTTCCTTTGTCCTGAAATCAAGCAATAAAGTGCATCAAAGCTCTAATCCAAGTTATGAGACATGCATCATTCAAATTTGTCATTTAATTCATGCATAATTCTCATGAAATCATGTAAAATTCACAATGTTTGCTTGAATCAAGATGTAAGTGATTATTTACCCAAAACTTGCTTATTTCCTAAGAAAGTGCATGAAACTACCCTAAAACCATAAAGAAAAGGTCAGTAAAACTGGCCAAAATGCCCTAGCATCACAACACCAAACTTAAAGCTTGCTTGTCCCTAAGCAAGTACTGGAACAGGAGAATGATGAATGAAATGACAAGATGAATGAATCATTCTTATGGAAGTCATGTCCTTGGTTTTATGGGGTTTCATGCATAGCAACTTAGGTTCATTCCTTTACTGGCTTTCAGACCTTTATCATTCCTTGGAATACTCACTTGATGGCACCCTTTGAGACTGTTATTTATTGATCCCTTTGTCTTTCCAAGGTTTATTGCATCCTTAGGCTAAGTGTTCTATGAGAGGGCGACTCTTTAAGATAAGTTTTCAGCCAACACTCCCGAACCAGTTGGTTCAAGGTGCTAGGTGTTGAAACATCCCTAAGGACTTACTCCCTCAAGTCTCTCTCCCCCATACATGCACACCACAGGCATATGGTTTGTTATTTTCTTTCCTTGAGGTCTTGGTGTCTAGCACCTCTGTGGGTTATTAAATGTTCTGTAGCAAGGTTGCTCTTGATAGTGGATTTTCAGTTGATAATCCCGGGTTAGTTAACCCAAGTTACCAAGTGATGAAGCACTCCTAAAAACTTATTCATCCAAGCATATCCTTGGTACAAGAGCACCACAGACACATCCCTCAAGGTTCAAGCCCTTGGTTCCTAGCCTTATTCTTTATTACCTTTCTTTCTTTTTCAACTCTTAGTGTTCTTTTCCTTTTTGTTATTTGGATCTTATTATTTAGCTAGTCTCATGGGGTGTGTTTCAAGCATATAATTCAGGACAGATAGTTGCCTTCCCACCTTGTTGGTGAACCAACTTAGCTAAGTTATTACTACACCACAAATTTAAGGACTTACTCCACAAATTAAACTCCACTCTGGTCTTTCATAACATCTCTTTTTATTTAGCTTAAAAGGACAAACATACAATAAGCAAGATGCAGATGAAGATAGGTAACTTGAACCAGCACACATATGAAAAAGGCAAGAAAAATACTAAAGACAGCATTGAAAAACCTAAACTACCATGGAAGCATGTTCTATTTCATACATGATTTTCCTTATTTAATACTTGAAAAAGATGGGACAATGAGGGAACTCCACCACCTTTTACTCATGGGGGTGCTCATGCTCTCCCTCTTGTTTGTCATCATCCATAATTTTTGCATTTTTCTTCGCCTTCTTAGATGATGGTGCACCAATTCTCCAGGAGATTCCTGCAAAGTCGTTGGAAGTTGCTTGTTCCCAAAGCACTTGAGAAATAGTTAGTATGCATGTATGCTTGTGAATTTCTGAACTTAACTTGGTGTGTGAACACCAAACTTAGTTCCTTGCCTAATACAGTAGGTTGAATACATGTAGAAAAGCTCATGTATTGTTATCAGCAAAACAACTATGAACTAGAAACTAACTACTGTTAAGTAGTTCCCCTGATTGGTTGGATCTAGCAATTTGCCCTTGAAGGAGTGTAGTGTGATTCTAACTGAAATCGTTAGTGGAACACCAAACTTAGAATTACACACTCACTCTTGTATTGCTTTGGTGTGTAACACCAAACTTAGCTCCTCACAATACGGGGAAAACGACTTGTGATTTTTATTGAAATGCAAATGAAAAGAAAACTACCTTAGGTTGGGTTGCCTCCCAACGAAGCGCTCTTTTAGCGTCGCTAGCTCGACGATTCCTCCATTATTTGAGGTGATACTTCACTTTGGGGTTTTTCCCCATGTTGCCCATGTAGTGTTTGAGCCTTTGTCCGTTTACAGTGAACGTCCTCTTTGAACTTTCCTCCATGATTTCTATGTGCTCATACGGCGAGACCTTTGTGACAAGAAAGGGTCCTGACCACCTTGATTTGAGTTTCCCAGGGAAAAGTCTTAATTTGGAATTGTAGAGGAGCACTTGCTGTCCTTCTTCGAAGCTCCTGGGTATCAAATGGAGGCCGTGCCTTCTCTTTGCCTTTTCTTTATAAATCTTGGCATTTTCATAGGCTTGAGATCTGAACTCCTCCATTTCTTGCAGCTGCAAGACCCTTTTTTCACCAGCAGTAATGCTATCAAAATTTAGCAGCTTGAGAGCCCAGAGGGCTTTGTGTTCCAGCTCCAATGGTAGATGACAGGCCTTTCTATACACCAGTTGGTATGGGGACATCCCGATTGGTGTTTTGAATGCCGTTCTGTATGCCCACAGAGCATCATCCAGCTTCTTCGACCAATCCTTTCTTGACGCTCCCACAGTCTTTTCCAGAATTCTTTTCAGCTCTCTGTTAGATATCTCAGTTTGCCCACTTGTTTGGGGGTGGTAAGGCGTGGCAATCTTGTGTTTCACCCCGTATCGTAGGAGGAGAGCTTCTAGTGGTCTGTTACAAAAATGGCTCCCTCCATCACTGATGAGTGCTCGTGGGACTCCAAACCGGCTAAAGATATTCTTTCTGAGGAAGTTCATGACCACCTTATTATCATTCGTTGGGGTTGCAATAGCCTCTACCCACTTGGAAACATAATCCACTGCTACCAAGATGTACTTGTTTGAATATGAGGTTGGGAATGGTCCTATGAAATCGATTCCCCACACATCAAACAGTTCCAGTTCTAAGATGAAATTTTGTGGCATCTCATTTCTTTTGGGTAAGTTTCCAGCTCTTTGACATTCATTGTAATTCTTTACCAGTTCTTTGGCATCCTTGAAAAGGGTGGGCCAAAAGAATCTGCTTTGTAACACCTTGGCTGCAGTTCTGTCCCCTCCAAAATGGCCTCCATAGCATGAGCCGTGGCAGTTCCACAAGACCTCTCGTCCCTCTTCTTTCGAAACACATCTTCTCAGGATTCTATCTGGACACTTCTTGAAGAGATATGGCTCATCTCAGATAAAATATTTCGCATCATTGATGAGCTTCCTCTTTTGATGTTTGTTGATCTCTGGAGGTAAAGCTCCAGTTGCCTTGAAATTGGCAATGTTTGCAAACCAAGGTGCTTTGTGAACCATCATTAACTGCTCATCTGGGAAACATTCATTCACACTTGTACCATGTGTTCCACCCTTATCATGAGGAATTCTGGACAGGTGATCCGCTACCTTGTTCTCCACTCCCTTCTTGTCTCTAATTTCAATGTTGAATTCCTACAACAACAAGATCCATCTTATTAGTCTTGGTTTTGATTCTTGCTTGGCAAACAAATATTTAAGTGCTGTGTGATCTGTGAAAACGATTACTTTGGCACCAATGAGGTATGATCTAAACTTGTCAAATGCAAAAACTATTGCCAGCAACTCTTTTTTAGTAGTAGTATAGTTTCTTTGAGTATCATTGAGGACTTTGCTGGCATAGTATATTATATGGACTAAGTTCTCTTTCCTCTGTCCTAACACTGCCCCAACTGCGAAGTCAGATGCATCGCACATCAGTTCAAATGGTAAGTTCCAATCAGGTGGGGAAATGATAGGGGCAGAGGACAGCCTCTTTTTCAAGTTTTCGAAAGCTAGCATGCACTTTTCATCAAAGACAAATAGTGTATCAGATACAAGGAGATTGCTTAAGGGCTTGGCTATCTTTGAAAAATCTTTAATAAACCGTCTGTAAAAGCCAGCATGCCCTAAAAAACTCCTAATTGCCTTGACATCACTTGGTGGAGGTAATCTTTCAATGAGTTCCACCTTAGCTCTGTCTACCTCAATGCCCTGGTTAGACACCTTATGGCCAAGGACTATTCCTCCTGTTACCATGAAGTGACATTTCTCCCAGTTCAAGACCAGATTGGTCTCTTGACATCTCTTTAACACCAGGGCTAGGTGATCTAGACAATTAGGAAATGAATCTCTGAATACTGAGAAGTCATCCATAAAGACTTCGATGAATTTTTCTATCATATCTGAGAAAATGGAGAGCATGCAGCGTTGGAAGGTTGCAGGTGCATTGCATAACCCAAATGGCATGCGTCTGTAGGCAAACACTCCATATGGGCAAGTAAAGGAGGTTTTCTCTTGGTCTCTTGGATCAACCACTATTTGGTTATATCCTGAATAACCATCGAGAAAACAGTAATATGCATGTCCTGCAAGTCTTTCCAGCATCTGATCCATGAAAGGAAGGGAGAAATGATCTTTTCGTGTAGCTTCATTGAGTTTTCTATAGTCTATGCACATCCGCCATCCTGTGACGGTCCTTGTAGGGATTAGTTTGTTCTTCTCATTGGGGACTACAGTGATTCCTCCCTTTTTTGGGACAACTTGTACAGGGCTGACCCATGGGCTGTCTAAGATCGGATAGATCACTCCTCCTTGCCACAACTTCATGACTTCTTTCTGTACCACTTCCTTTATGACTGGGTTCAGCCTCCTTTGGGGTTGAACGGATGGTTTGGCATCATCTTCCAACAGTATCTTATGCATACATATGGCCGAACTGATTCCCTTCAAGTCAGCAAGGGTCCATCCTATGGCATCTTTGTGCCTTTACAATACTTGGAGTAGCTCTTCCTCTTGTTCTTGGCTGAGGGATGAATTTATGATCACTGGATAACTTTCATTTTCTCCTAGATATGCATACTTGAGAGTGGGTGGCAGTGCCTTTAGTTCAAGTTTGGGTGCTTCTTTCTTTCCATTCTTCTCCTCTATTGTGCACTGAGCTTGAACCTCAGCTGTTGCAGCCTCTTCGCTTGATGCTGATTCCTCCTCTTCTGTTAACCCCTCAAGTTCTTCTTCTTCAAAAGTCTCTTGTACTACATCTTCCAGTGAGTCCAACCTCATACATTCTCCCAATGGTTCCTGTGGGTAGTTCATGGCCTTGAACACATTGATCATCATTGTTTCATTGTGTAGTCTAAGGGTAAGTTCGCCCTTTTGGACATCGATGACAGCTCCAGTAGTAGCTAAGAATGGTTTACCCAAGATGATAGAAGCCTTAGCTCCTTCCTTCATATCTAACACTACAAAGTCTGCTGGAAAGATAAAGTCTCCTACCTTCACTAGCAAGTTTTCCACTATGCCATGAGGAAACTTGAATGATCAGTCTGCCAGTTGTAAGGCCATTTTTGTTGATTTGGCCTCCTCAATCTTCAGTTTTCTCATCATAGCTACAGACATCAGATTTATGCTGGCTCCTAAATCACATAGAGCCTTCTCCACTGTTATTTCTCCTATAATACAAGGAATCTGGAAGCTCCCAGGATCCTTCAATTTCTGGGGCAGTTTATGCTGAATGATGGCACTGCATTCCTCGGTTAGTATCACAGTATCATTGTTCTTCCAGCTTCTCTTCTTGGTCATCAACTCCTTCAAGAACTTGGCATAGAGCGGCATTTGCTCTATTGCTTCAGCAAAGGATATGTTAATCTGCAGTTTCTTGAAGATTTCTAAAAATCTGGAGAACTGGCTGTCATCCCCCTTCTTCCTCAATTGTTGAGGATATGGGACTTTCGGAACATACGGCTTCAGCTCTTCTTCCTTTTGATGTGAGTTGGAGGTGGGGACTTGAACTTCATCTTGTTCCTCCTTTCTTCCAATTGAAACTTTTTCTTGTGGTTGCTTGGAAGTCTCCTTCAATTCCTTCCCACTTCTGAGGGTGATAGCTTGACACTCCTCCCTCGGCCTTGACTCAATGTTGCTGTAAAGGTCATGGCCAGGAGCTTGCTGAAATAGGTAGCCAATTTGTGTCTCAAGTTTCTTGATGGCAGCATCTTGATTTTGCATGTTGGATCGCACTTCCTCTCGGAACACCTTACTATCTTGGATCTCCTTGCATATGCCTTCAAGTAGAGTTTCAATCCTTGAGAGTCTTTCTTCCGATGATGGAGAGTTGAGATTGGAAGGATGAGAAGGGCCATTTTGACTTTGGTATGGATGTTGAGAGGTGTTGTTAGGTGGGTGTTGATATGACCTCTGTGTGGAGTGTTGGTGAGCTGCGTTGTTGTTGGGGTTGTGGCGTCTCTGATCTTGGCCTTGATCCTGTTAGTTTCCCCACCCAAAGTTTGGGTGGTTCCTCCAATCGGGATTATATGTTTTGGAGTATGGGTCATGGTGCTGCCTAGGTGAACTTCTAATGTAGTTGGCTTGTTCCTGATCACCCTCTGCTTCTTCATTCACTCCTTTTTGAGATGCTGCTAAGGTGGTGATTGCTACCACTTGATTCCTCTCCATCTTTTTGGTAAGGTCAGCCAACTGCTTGGTAATAAGCTTGTTTTGAGCTAGCAGTGCATCCACATTGTTCAGCTCCATCACTCCTCTAGTGTTGCCTCTTTCAGAAGCATAGAAGTAGTCATTCTCTGCTACAGTCTCAATGACATCTATGGCTTCTTCAATGGTCTTCTTCTTGTTCAGAGATCCCCTGGATGAGTGGTCTACTGCCTTCTTTGATTCATACGAAAGGCCTTCATAGAAAATGTGCAACTGCACCCATTCATTGAACATATCTGGCGGGCATCTTCTTGTCAGGTCCTTAAACCTCTCCCATGCTTCATATAGAGTCTCACCATCTTGCTGCCTGAAGGTTTGTACGTCAGCTCTCAACCTATTGATTCATTGAGGAGGATAGAATCTTGCCAAGAATTTGTTCACCACGTCTTCCCAGGTTGCTAAACTCTCCTTTGGAAAGGATTCCAGCCATTTAGATGCTTTGTCCTTGAGTGAGAAGGGAAACAGAAGTAGTCTATAGGTGTCAGGGTGAACACCATTAGACTTCACAGTATCGCATATCCTCAGGAAGGTGGTTAGATGTTGATTGGGGTCTTCTTGGACACTTCCTCCGAATGAACAATTGTTCTGAACAAGGGTGATGAGCTGTGGCTTTAGTTCAAAGTTGTTGGTATGTATGGTTGGCCTTTGGATGCTACTTCCACAGTTTCCTAGAATTGGGTTGATGTAAGAACCCAGAACTCTTCTTTCTTGTCCAGCCTGATGCGCTGGACCTTCTCTGCCATGGTTGTGAGCCTCATCTTCATGATGGTTCTCCATATTCTCATCCATGTCTGGTTCAAAGTACTCCTCCTCTTCCTCAGCACCAACTACTCTCTTCCCTCTTGCTTCCCTCCTTAATCTAAGGAATGTCCTCTCAGGTTCAGAATCAAAGGAAGTTGAAGCCCTGCTTCTTCTACCTGTCATACACCCAATAAGGCACAAGCAAGAAAGATAGATGCAGACAATATTTTCTGTAGAAATGCTGTTAGTGTGAGTGATGCAATATATCAAATAGTTAGTGGGTCAGTGAACCAAATATTAAAACAAAATGCAGGTAACACCACTAATGGGTGAAAGGTAAAGGGAAAGAAATAACTAAAACTGAAAGTAAATTACTCAGATGAAACTAAATCAAACAAAAGGAAAATGTTCAATCTAGTTATCCACCAATTTAATCATTGTTGATACAAAATCAATCCCCGGCAACGGCACCATAAACTTGATGCACGGAAACTTGTCTCTTAACAAATCTCCCTCGGCAAGTATACCGAATTGTCGTCAAGTAAAAACTCACAATAGAGTGAGGTCAAATCCCACAGGGATTGATTGGTCAAGCAACTTTAATTGGAGGAATGTTCTAGTTGAGCTAAGCAGAATTTGGTTTGAGAGTTGCAAAAAATTAAATGGCGAGAAAGTAAATAGCAGAAAATGTAAATGCTGGAAATAAAGAGCTGAAAATAGATGACGAAAATAAATTACAGAATCTTAAATGGGAATGGGGAAGATGATCATAAAAGTAATTGGCAGAAATTAAAGAGAATGGGTAAGATCAGAAATGGGGAGTTCATTAGGCTTAGGAGATGTTGCATCCTCCGGATCAAGTTCATTTTCATCTCTTCCTCAATCAATGCATTCATTGATCTCCTTGGCAATCTTAAGTGATTGAATTCCAATTCCTTGGTAATTCAATCTCTCAAATCTTGATCAATAGCCAATTCCTTGGTCCAATTGCTCATAAAAAGAGATGAGGTATGGTAACTAATTATACCACATGTATTTCCAAATCAAAGTGTTGGTAGGATTATATGTCACTATATCCATCCAAACCCCAATTCGGTCCAACATGAGAAAGCATTTCTAGCATGATCTCTTCATTCCTCTTCCAAGGTTCCGAAGAGATCCAAGTATGAATAGCTTCTTTTCCAAGATAACTACTCAATTGGATGAAGATTGAAAGCTTTCTAGTAAAATCAAGAGAAAAGAAAGAAGAAGAATAATGAAAACTATTATTGATCCATCAAATTACAACAGAGCTCCCTAACCCAATGAAAGGGGTTTAGTTGTTCATAGCTCTGGGAATGGAAAACAAAGATGGAGAATGCATTCTGAAAAGTTAAACTAGAAGTTGCAGAGAAAGTAAAAAATACAGAGAGTAATTCTAATAATGCCAAAAGCTCTCTTCTAGTTCAAAGTTCTCCCTATTTATACTATTCTTCTGATCTTCTAGTTGCTTCTTCAAGTCTTGGATATGGGCCTTTGGATCCTGAGTTGAAGCAGTTATCTTCTTCAGTGGGCTTAGCTTTACTTGCAAACAAAGCGTGCAGTAGGTTTGGACTTTAGCTTGGGGCGTTAGTGGTGTTAACGTTAAGTGAAATTGTAGGGTCGAGAACGTTAGTGACAATCACTTTTTTCACTAACGTTCCTAACCCAAAAATGGTCCACATTAACTTCAACGTTAGTGGCACTAACGTGACCACTAACGTTGCTTCTTGGCCCTTCGCAAACGTTACTGGGGTTTACCTTTTCCAATAACGTTGAGAGTACCCCTTTCTCCCTACGTTAGAGTTCAGGTTAGTATAGTTAACGTGGCCTTTAACGTAGGCTTGCCAAATCTTCGAGAGCATTAGTGACACTTACCTTTTTCACTAACGCTTCAAAACGCCCCTTCTTCCTACGTTAGAGTTCACGTTAACTAGGTTAACGTGACTTCTAACGTGGTATTGATAGCCATCTCCAACATTAGTGACAAAGGTGAATGTCACTAATGTTGGCTCATAATCCCTCTTCTCCACGTTAGCTTTCACGTTAATGTAATTAACGTGGCAACTAACGTGGCTCATAGTGGCTTAATCCAACATTAGTGACAAAGGTGAGTGTCACTAACGTTGGTGATTCCTTGCTCCCTCCACGTTAGAGTCCTCGTTAACTAGGTTAACGTGACTCTTTACGTGGCAAATATGAGCTTAGTCCAACGTTAGTGACAAAGGTGAGTGTCACTAACGTTGGCATTATCTTCCTCATCCACGTTAGAGTTCACGTTAACTGAGTTAACGTGACTCTTAACGTGGCCAGCTGCCACTTTGGAACGTTAGTGGCACTTACTTTTACCACTAACGTTGGAGTTCTACTTCTCTTCCACGTTAGCTTCCACGTTAACATAGTTAACGTGGCAACTAACGTGGGCTATGATGGCTCACGAAGGCGTTAATGGTGATCACTTTTCTCATTAACGTTGCAAGCTAGCCTCCATTCCACGTTAATGGTCACGTTAGCTAGACTAACGTGGCTACTAACGTGGTTCTTCCTTTCTTCCTTTGTCCTGAAATCAAGCAATAAAGTGCATCAAAGCTCTAATCCAAGTTATGAGACATGCATCATTCAATTTTGTCATTTAATTCATGC
Source organism: Arachis ipaensis (assembly GCF_059453495.1). NCBI lineage: Eukaryota > Viridiplantae > Streptophyta > Magnoliopsida > Fabales > Fabaceae > Arachis > Arachis ipaensis. The sequence goes on from NC_142436.1 coordinate 85,979,113, forward strand.
ATAATTCTCATGAAATCATGTAAAATTCACAATGTTTGCTTGAATCAAGATGTAAGTGATTATTTACCTAAAACTTGCTTATTTCTTAAGAAAGTGCATGAAACTACCCTAAAACCATAAAGAAAAGGTCAGTAAAACTGGCCAAAATGCCCTGGCATCATCTCGCGTGTGGCCACAGATTATGCCCCACTATATCTTTCCGAGCACTCACGAGTCCACCTTCACAGCGGACATGGCTGTCCTCATCTGGGGCATCCTGATAGAGCAACCTCTCAACCTGCCCCGACATATCCGGCAAGCCATAGGACACGTACAGATAGTGGGTAACCTGCCTTTCCCCGCATTGGTTTTAGATTTAGTCTCTGCAGCAGGTTTGTCCTATCGGGCAGGAGACACGAAGGTCATGATCCCTAGGGCTGACCAGTATGTGCCAAATGGGAAGTACATCAGGCCACCAGTTCCTTCTACAAGCTGGCCTGCAGGCCCATCTTTGGATACTCCTCCTTCTTCTACTCCACCATCATCCACACCACAAGCACCATCCACCCATCAGATGTTCCTTCAGATCCTTGAGAGGTTCGACCGGCAGGACCGGCGAATGGAGCAAATGGAGCACCGTAACAAGTGCTGATACAATTATCTGAAGGAATTCATCGTTGGTACTCACCCACCTCCGAAACCGAAGGACACCCCGGACTCCCCTTCATCCAGTAACACAGGGAGCTATGGCGAACCAGACAGCGAAGGCGATGCTTCCAGCCCTACCTTGCTCCTTACTGATGGCATAGAGGACCGTGCCAAGCCTTAAGTGTGGGGAGGTCAGTCCTTGACTTCCGGAGGTAATCTCTCTCTCTTAACACCAACATTATAGTTTTTCTTTTGTTAGATAGCATATATTGCATGATAAATATTGTTTGCATGTATGTTTTGCTTGGTTAAAGTAATGAGTTTCTTTTCAAGACCCTATTTTATAATGTTTCACTAATTTAAATTGAAATTTTTTGTTAAACTTGTTTGAAAATTATAATTTGGAACATGAATTATGGCTAAGAACACACAACCTGTGAGATTTTGAGCTTAATTATATGGTTACACTATTTAACCATAATATTTTATTCTTGTGTGTTTTCTTCTCTATGATTGCAATCTATGGTTTGTTCCATTCTATATGTCCATTGTTTAGTGTATTTGCATGCATACATATGATTGAGGCCATCATTTGTTATTAGCTCACTTATCCCAAATAGCCTACCATTTCAATTACCTTTTTTGCCACTTTGAGCCTTTTTAATCCCCATTTGTTCTGTATTTTACCACATCACTAGCCTTAAGTGGAAAAATAATTAATTACCCCAATTGAATCTTTGGTTAGTTTAAGATAGAGATTGTGTATCAATTTAGTGTGGGGAATTGTGGGAACTTGGGTTGATGAGAAAGTGTTGAGTTTTATTGACAAGATATTGGGAATTTGGGTGCATACTCATGTGAGACCAAAAAAAACTATATGCATTGATATGTTATGTTTGCTTTCATGTTCATAAAAAAATTACAATATAAATAAATAAATAAATAGGGGACAAAATTACCCCAATGTTAAGTTTAATAAAAGATTAATGCATATGTGGTGAAATTAAAAAAAAAATTTATATATGAGTATGTGAAACATACAAAAGTGAGATTATGGGTAGCTAGGAATAATTTCATAGATATAGAGTGTGTGTTAGGTGAGAACTTAGGTAAGTCAAAGATTCAATTTACAGCTTACTTGGCCATAGATATATCCTCACCTTTACCTTAGCCCCATTACTAGAGAAGAGTAGAGTGAATTAACCCTAGACACTTGAGCAATTAGAGTGCATATACACTACCAGTGAGGGTTCAATGCTTGATTCTATGTTCCCTGCTTTCATGAGCTATCTTCTTACAAGTTTACCTATCTTTTACTGTGTACTTTGAATTAGTAGAATCTGATTTATGTTTGTCTTGGAGAACTTGTTTACTTTTAACTAAGTAGATAGAAACATCTTAGCATAGAGTTGCATCCATATATAGGTTGCATTTCATGAGTCTTACTTTTCCCCATTTATTCTTTTGATCTCCTTGAGCTTAGGATAAGGACAAGCTAATGTTTAAGTGTGGGGAGATTGATAAACCACTATTTTATGGTTTATCTTGTGCTAAATTGAGTGGTTTTAATCAAGTCTTTGCACACTTATTCATACAATTTGCATGATTTTACAATTCCTTCCTAATTCTGTTCTATGACTGAAAACTTGCTTCCTACGCCTTTAAATTGTGTATTTTAATGCCCTTTTATACCATTCGATGCCGTGATCTGTGTGTTAAGTGTTTTCAAGCTTTATAGGGTAGGAATGGCTTAGAGGCTGGAAAGGATGCTTGCAAAAATGGAAGGAACACAAGAAACTAAGGAGCTGATTAGCGAGGAACGACGCGCGCGCGTACCTGACGCGTGCACGCAAAAAGTGAATTTGCATGGTGACGCGTGCGCGTACCTGACGCGTACGGGTGACACGCGAAGAAGACCATCGACGCGTACGCATGATTGACGCGTACGCATGACATGCGCTACGTGCAGAAATTGCAGAAGACGCTGAGGGGCAATTTCAGCCTGAGTTTAGACCCAGTTTTCAGCCCAGAAACACAGACTAGAGCCAGGGGACAAGCAGAGACTCGACACATTCTCATTCAGATAGTTTTAGTTTTTAGTTTGAATCTTAGAGAGAAACTACTACTTCCTCTAGGCTTCTTCATATTTATAGTTTTAGAGTTTATTGCTTTTGATTTGGATATTGAGAAGAGTTACTACCTCCGTTGAAGTTTCCATTATTCTAGTTTGTTTCCTTATTCTCTTACTCTTTTAATTACCCATTAACCCTGTTTAGATATGGATGTTTATGGTTTTGGAATTTATTAATGCAAAGAATTATTTTTATCTTTAATTAATTTTCTGTTATTACTTTATTTGAATTTCCATGTCTTCTTTTTATTCCCTTTTATCGTTTATGAAAATGGCATTCATGTTAATGGAGTAGACTCCCAACTTGCCTTGGGAGTTGATTAAAAGGAGACCCTTGAGTTGGAATACTCAAGTATTGATTTTAATAGGAAGTTGTTGGCCAACTCTCTATTCACTAACGCTAATCCTTCCATAGGAGAGGATTAGGACTTGTGAATTGGAGTTGGCTGAATTACTTGACTTTTCTTTATTCGGTAAGGGTTAACTAAGTAAAAACAACAACCTCTTACTATCATACTTGAGAAAATCCAACAAGGATAGAACTTCCGATTAATCTTCTCCCGGTCAAGGCTTTTATTTTGATTATATAAATTCTCTCGTTAATTTTCATTGTTTTAATTCATAATTATTTTAATTTCCCATTCTCCAACTCTAAAATTTCCCAGAAAAATTCCTGACTGATAAAATAGCACTCTTTTGTCAACTCGTTGGGAGACGACCTAGGAATTCTACTCCTAGTATTTTATTCTTAATTTGTGACAACCCTTTTTAAATTAATAAGCATAATTTTTGTCGGATAAGAACTGTACTTGCAACGTTATTTTCACTATAAATTCTTAATCGGCAATTTTACGCACGCAGGCATAAAGGCTTGTGTGCATACGCACGGCTGGGTGCAGCCGCACAGAAGATGAATTTTCGTTGTTGTGTGCGTGCGCACAAGGGTGTGCGCACGCACATGCCCTGTTTTTCCCAAAATTTTTCTTCAAAATTCTAAGGCACCAAACCTTAGTTCAACCAAAACTCAACACCAAAACATGCAAGAACCCATAAATTCATGATCCAAACCAAAATTAACAAAACTAACTCAAAATTAAACTAATTCTAAGCTAACCAAGCATAACAAAAAGTAAATAAGTCAAAAAATATACAAAAAGAGAAGAGTTAGAACAATGTTACCAAACACTTTTATTTAATGTCTTTAAGTTAGACAATTGGGAGAGCCTTTGCTGTGGTGGCTTGTGCTTGATTTCCCCACCAATGCTAGAATGTCCAATGTCCTCTGGGATCCCAATCCTAACCATCAACAAAGACAACCAAAAATCAAGCTATTTACATATTAACATATTTACAATAGCCCATAACCTACACCATTGCAACTCTCCAGCAACGACGCCAAATTTGACGATGAGAATTTATCGTTGATCTAGAATTTCAAAATATAAAATTCCATCGTTGAAAGTATAGTCTAAACCAACAATTAATTCCCAAATCAAATATTAAATTCAAATTAAAAAAATATAAAACGAGAGTATTTAGCTCCCGAGTCGTCTTCCCTAGGAGTTGCAATGAAATGTACAATTATTGGCTATGAAGGAGAGCATGGGGAATTCGGAATGAAAGCAAGAGAGCAAGAAATGTAAATAGCAAGAAAGTAAATGAACATGCAAGGAATGTAAATGGGAACTCTTGGCAAGAATTGGGTAATCTAGGCTTCCTATCCTAGTTGTGGACCACAAACATGACAATTGTGTAGAAGCAATACAAACTAGTCAATCCTCCTTGAGAATTAGTCAAAAGGTGTAATTGATCTCAATTCATAAGTCCTAGTCAACTCTCTAATTACTCAGTGAAAAACTAGCGTCAATGGAAAGCAGATCAATTAACCATTCTCACACAATGCGGAATGGACATCCACAACTCAATTCCACCCAAACATCCAATTTCTCAACCAGAGTGTGAAAATTAAACATGCAAGAAATTAAACATCAAAGCAAATAGAAGTCAATGCAATAAAAGTCAAAGCAATTAAATGCAAGTAAAGGAAACTTAAAATGCAAGAAACCTCTTGGCAAGTAATTGAAGGCTAAGGCTACCTATCCTAGTCATTGACCACAAACATATGATGATTATGAAGAGTTAATCCTACTTAGTCAACCTTACATCGAAGATAAGTCAAATAGGCATAGTTGATTCCAATCCCTAAGTCCTATGTCAACACTAGGGGTCACATAGAGTCAAGGGAGACCAAATCAATTAACTACTCTAATATATCAAGCAAGAATGGACATCAATGACTCAAGGATCACCAAAGTCAACAAATTCCAAGCCCAGAGTGTAGAAAAACTAAGTAAAAACTAAGCCAAGCATTTTATCAAACACTTGGTGTGCATGAAAATAAAATAATATTAAAAATACATTAAAAATAAATTCTAAAGCTACCAAAGCAAGAAAATGATAACAACAACTAAGGAAAGCAATAAATGAGCATGAAACATAAATTTCCATTAATTGTAAATTAAAATAACAAGAGTGTCATAACATGAAAATAACAAAATAAAGGAAATAACAAGAGAAATGAAGAAGAGCAAGGAAGTAATAACAATAAATGACAAGGAAAAGTAAATAGAAACAAGAATGAAAAGTATAAATTACAAGAAATTAAACTAAAGAACCCTAATAATAGAGAGAGGGGGAAGCTTCTCTCTCTAGATAACAACCTACATAATGCTAATCAGACCCTAATTTCTCCCCCCTTTCGCATGGAGTAAGGCCTTCCTTCATATAGCACTCAATCAGCTTCAGAAAGCCCCAAAATTGGGCCTTGGAGGCCCAAAAATCGCCCCCAGCGATTTGCAATAAATGATTCACGCGCTGGGACGTGTGCGGACGCACAGGTGTGTGTACGCACACATGCTGATTTTCTTCTTGTGCTTATGCACAGGATGTCGTGCGTACGCATACATGATTTTATGGCTTTTGTGCGTACGCACAGGTGGTTGTGCGCACGCACACTCCAATGTGTGCTTCTCCTTTGTTTTCTTCATACTTTCTTCCTTTGTACATGCTTCCTTCCACTTTTTCCTTGCCAAACTTGCCTCTAGGATCTAAAATTACTCAACAAACATGTCATGGTATCGAATGGCATAAAAGTGGGACAAAAGTTATTAAAATAAGCACAAAATAGCATGTTTTCACATTTAGGCACAATTAAGGGAGAGAACACAGAAGCATGCTATTTGGGTGAATAAATGTGGGTTTATATGATGAAATCCATTCAAATCAAACCAAAATATACCGAAAAATATGGACTCATCAATTTCTCCACACTTAAATAATAGCATGTCCTCATGCTAATCACAATCAAAGGAGAAGGATAAGGAGGGAAAGCAATTTATTTGATGCAACTAACTACATGCATGCAACTATACTAAATACTATCTATCTATATCTACACTATGGTTCCTATTGAGTTTGGTAAAAGCAAACAAGAGATTCCAATTAATCCGAAACAAGCCTTAAGGCCAAGGCAAAGAGTCGGTACACTATGATCAAAGTCCACAGAATTGAATTGAGATTTTCAAAACTAACCAACAAACAACTTGCGAGAAGATACAATATAAGGCACAAGAACATAGAATTGAGTGACCGAACCCCTCACCAGATGTGTATTCACTCAATTCGCTCAGTGTTTAGGGCTCAATTACTCAATTCTCCTTTAATCATGTTTCTCAAAGATTTGCAAGTCATCTAACAATCAACACTTATTTAGTGCATGCATGCAAATATCAAGAGGACTTATTCATGGGTTGAATGGAGCTAGGGTCAAGGTAGGATGCATATGGTCAAGTGGGCTAGAATTTGAATCTTTGATCAGCCTAAGCTTCCCCCCTAACCTATGACAACCTATACAATTCAAAGCTAACCTAACTACCCATTCTTCACTTTTTCACACACTCATGTATTCTCTTTTGATCACCACACATATGCATTGATTCTTATTGAACTTCACTTTGGGGCATTTTTTCCCCTTTTTGTTACTTTTCTTTTTCTTTTCTTTTTCTATATATATTCTTTTTTTTCTCATCATTTTTTTCCTTCTTTTTCAAACTAAAATATATACAAGAACATCAATGCATATGGTTTAACATAATTCATACATGAGTATGTACCCAATACCCAATATTTTGACAGAAAATATAAAAACACCCTTTTATCCCAATCAATGTTCCCAAACTTCGCAAACTTAAATGATAAACACACTCACTAGCCTAAGCTAATCAAGGATCCAAACAAGGGATATTTATTGTTTTTCTCTTAAGGCTTATGATATGCTAAAATTAAGAACAAATGGGTTTAGCATGGCTCAAAGTTGGCTAATGATGAGCGGATATTTTATACGCTTTTTGGTGATATTTTCATGTAGTTTTTAGTATATTTTAGTTACTTTTTATTATATTTTTATTAGTTTTTATGCAAAAATCACATTTCTAGACTTTACTATGAGTTTGTGTGTTTTTCTGTAATTTCAGGTATTTTCTGGCTGAAATTGAGGGACCTGAGCAAAAATCTGATTCAGAGGTTGAGAAAGGACTGCAGATGCTGTTGGATTCTAACCTCCCTGCACTCGACATGTATTTTCTGGAGCTACAGAAGTCCAATTGACGCGTTCTTAATTGCGTTGGAAAGTAGACATCTTGGGTTTTCCAGCAATATATAATAGTCCATACTTGGCCCGAGATTTGGTAGCGCAAACTGGGGTTTAAACGCCAGCTCCTTACCCTTTTCTGGCGTTAAATGCCAGAACTGGCATAAAAGTTAGAGTTAAAACGCCCAAACTGGCACAAAAGCTGGAGTTCAATGCCAAGAATAGCCTATGCACGTGAAAGCTTCAGTGCTCAGCCCAAACACACACCAAATGGGCTCCGGAAGTAGATTTCTGCACTGTCTATCTTAGCTTATTCATTTTCTGTAAACCTAGGTTACTAGTTGAGTATAAAAACCACTTTTAGAGATTTATTTTGTGCATCATGACATTTTTACATTTGAATTTTGTATCTTCTACGGCATGAGTCTCTAAACTCCATGGTTGGGGGTGAGGAGCTCTGTTGTGTCTCGATGGATTAATACAATTACTACTGTTTTCCATTCAATCACGCTTGTCTCTATTCTAAGATATTCACTCACACTTCAACATGATGAATGTGATGATCCGTGACACTCATCACCATTCTCAACCTATGAACGCGTGCCTGACAACCACTTCCGTTCTACATTAGATTGAGTGTGTATCTCTTTGGTTCCTGGTTCACGAGTTTGATTGTCTCTCCTGACAACAGAGCATTTAAATCTGTGAGATCAGAGTCTTCGTGGTATAAGCTAAAATCAATTGGCAGCATTCTTGAGATCCGGAAAGTCTAAACCTTGTCTGTGGTATTCCGAGTAGGATACGGGAAGGGATGACTGTGACGAGCTTCAAACTCACAAATGTTGGGCGCAGTGACAGTGTGCAAAAGGATCAATGGATCTTATTCCAACACTAGTGAGAACCGACAGATGATTAGCCCTACAAAACCCGTAGCTGGACCATTTTCACTGAGAGGACGGATGGTAGCCATTGAAAACGGTGATCCACCAACATACAGCTTGCCATGGAAGGAGCCTTGCGTCCGTGAAGAAGAAGACAGTAGGAAAGCAGAGATTCAGAAGACAGAGCATCTCCAAAACCTAACCCGTTCTCCATTACTGCATAACAAGTATTATTTAATCCATGTTCTTTTACTCATTCCAATTAAAACTGAGAATTATTATTGATATCCTGACTAAGAGTTACAAGATAACCATAGCTTGCTTCAAGCCGACAATCTCCGTGGGATCGACCCTTACTCACGTAAGGTATTACTTGGACGACCCATTGCACTTGCTGGTTAGTTGTGTGGAATTGCAAAAGTGTGATTGTGATTTCGTGCACCAAGTTTTCGAGTTTGGATAACTGACGGTTTATTTTGTTGCTTAGATTAGGAAAAAATTTTCTTTTTGGTTTAGAGTCTTCTATTATTGTTTTGGGTTAAAATTTTAAAATCCTTATTTTATTTTTCTAAATTATTTTTGAAAAATTTCAAAACCAATAACTTCATAATTTAGTCTTCTATTTGAGTTTAGTTTTATATTTTAAGTTTGGTGTCAATTGCATAAGTTTATTTTTCTTTCATTTTTTTTCGAATTATTAGTGCTCAGAGTATAAAAATTTTTAAGTTTGGTGTCCTTTGTGTTTCTGTTTTCTAAAATTTTTTTTCAAAAGTTGCTCTCAGTGTTCATCTTGATATTCAAAGTTTTCTTGTTTGTTTTCTTTGTTTTGATCTAAAAAAAATTCTAAGTTTGGTGTCACTTTATTATTTTTCTCTTTCCTCATTAAAGTCAAAAATATCTTTCATATTTATTTAATTGAATTTTCGAAAATTTCATTTAAAAATTTAGATTTTTATTTTAGAAAATTTTTATTCTATCTTATCTTAGTTTTGAAATTTAAAAATTCAAAATCCCTTTCAAAAATCATATCCAAAGTTTTTCAAATCTTCTTAATTAAGTAATTATTTTAGTTTTCAAATTTATTTTTCTTTTTTTTCTTTTAGTTTTTGAATTTTATTTTTTGATTTCTAATTATTTTATTTTATCTTATTTCTTTTTATTTATTCAATTTGTTTTTAATTAAATAAAATAAAAAATATATATTTTATTTGCAATTTACATCAATTCCCTTTTCTCCATCATGGACCTAAGTAGAAATGAACAGTCCAGAAGGACTCTGGGGTCATATGCTAACCTCATTACGGCTGCATATGTAAGTAGCATCTGTATACCTCCCATCAAAGCAGGCAGTTTTGAGCTAAATCCTCAGCTCATTATCATGGTGCAGCAAAATTGCCAGTATTCCGGTCTTCCACAGGAAGAACCTACTGAGTTTTTAGCACAGTTCTTACAAATTGCTGACACAGTATGTGATAAAGAAGTGGATCAGGATGTCTACAGATTATTACTATTTTCATTTGCTGTAAAAGATCAAGCTAAGAGGTGGTTAAATAACCAACCCACAACAAGTATAAGAATATGGAAACAGTTGTCAGACAAATTCCTGAATCAATATTTTCCTCTAAAATGGATGACACAGCTAAGGCTGGACATCCAAGGCTTTAAACAAGAGGATAATGAATCTCTTTACAATGCCTGGGAGAGATACAGGGGGTGCTAAGGAAATTCCCCTCTGAGATGTTTTCAGAGTGGGTGCAGTTAGACATCTTTTTTGAGCTTACAGAAAAGGCTAAAATATCTCTAGATCACTTAGCTGGTGGATCTATACACATGAGAAAGACAATTGAAGAGGCTTAAGAGCTCATTGATACAGTTGCTAGAAATCAGCACATGTACTTAAGCAGTGAGTCCTCCTTGAAGGAAGAGGCTAAAGCAGTATCCACTGAACTTAGTCCTCAAGAACAAGTTGCTGAACTCAATCAGCAACTGCTTATTATAACAAAATAGTTCGCAGAATTCAAGGAGATGCTCCAAGACACTAAAAATGCTAACCAGAATATGGAAGCACAATTGGATCAGACAAGACAGCAGCTATCTAAACAGATAACAGAAGAATGACAAGCTGTTCAACTAAGGAGTGGGAAGACATTGAATAATTCAGCTCAAGGTAGCAGAAAGCCAAGAAAGGAACAACTAACAAAGGATGACCAGACCACTGCCCAAAATCCCTCTGACGACAGTAAGAGCCTAGAGAGGAAGTAGCGTTCAAACACCAGAAAAGGGTGAAAAATTGGCGTTAAACGCCCAGTGGATGCCCACTTCTGGCATTCAAACGCCAGAAAAGGGTGAAAAACTGGCGTTAAACGCCCATTCCATGCCCAGTTCTGGCGTTCAAATGCCAGAAAAGGGTGGAAAATTGGTGTTAAACGCCCATCCAACCCCTAATCCTGGTGTTCAAACGCCAATGAGAGATCAGACACCTGCAAGTGCTGATTGTAACCCTCCTAAGAAGGCTTCTCTAACCACCTCTGTAGGAAATAAACCTGCAGCAACTAAGATTGAGGAATACAAAACCAAGATGCCTTATCCTCAGAAACTCCACCAAGTAGAACAGGATAAACAATTTGCCCACTTTGCAGACTATCTTAGGACTCTTGAGATAAAGATCTCGTTTGCAGAGGCACTTGAACAAATACCCTCTTATGCTAAGTTCATGAAAGAGATCTTAAGTCATAAGAAGGATTGGAGAAAAAATGAAAAAGTTTTTCTCACTGAAGAATGCAGTGCAGTCATTCTGAAAAGCTCACCAGAGAAGCTTAAAGATCCCGAAAGCTTTATGATACCATGCACATTAGAGGGTGCTTGTACCAAGACAGCTCTATGTGACCTAGGAGCAAGTATCAACCTAATACCTGCATCCACTATTAGAAAGCTTGGCTTGACTGAAGAAGTCAAACTAACCTGAATATGCCTCCAACTTGCTGATGGCTCCATTAAATATCCATCAGGCATAATTGAGGACATGATTGTCAAGGTTGGGCCATTTACCTTTCGCACTGACTTTGTAGTGCTGGAAATGGAGGAGCACAAGAGTGCAACTCTCATTCTAGGAAGACCCTTCCTAGCAACTGGACAAACTCTCATTGATGTACAAAAAGGGGAAGTGACCCTGAGAGTCAATGAGGATGAGTTCAAGTTAAATGCTATCAAAGCTATGCAGCATCCAGACACATCAAATGACTGCATGAGCGTTGATATTTTTGACTCCTTAGTGGAAGAGATCAATATGACTGAGAGTCTTGAATCAGAGCTAGAGGACATCTTTAAAGATGTTTAGCCTGATCTGGAGGAACTAGAGAAAACGGAAGAACCTCTGAAAACTCCTCAGGAAGAGGAGAGGCCTCCTAAACCCGAGCTCAAACCACTATCACCATCCCTGAAATATGCATTTCTGGGAGAGGATGACACTTTTCCCGTGATCATAAGCTCTGCCTTAGAGCCACAGGAAGAGAAAGCACTACCTCAGGTGCTAAGGACATACAAGACAGCTCTTGGGTGGTCCATAAGTGACCTTAAGGGCATTAGCCCGCCAGATACATGCATAAGATCCTATTAGAGGATGATGCTAAGCCAGTGGTTCAACCACAGAGGCAGTTAAATCCGGCCATGAAGGAAGTGGTGCAAAAAGAGGTCACTAAATTACTAGGAGCTAGGATTATTTATCCTATTTCTGATAGCCCCTGGGTAAGCCCTGTCCAAGTTGTACCTAAAAAGGGAGGCATGACAGTGGTTCACAATGAAAAGAATGAACTAGTTCCTACAAGAACAGTTACAGGGTGGCGTATGTGTATTGACTACAGAAGGCCCAATACAGCCACCAGAAAGAATCATTTTCCTTTACCATTCATAGACCAGATGCTAGAAAGAGTAGCAGGTCATGACTATTACTGCTTTTTGGATGGCTATTCAGGTTATAACCAAATTGTAGTAGATCCTCAGGATCAAGAAAAAACAGCATTCATATGTCCATCTGGAGTATTTGCCTAGAGAATGATGCCTTTTGGTCTGTGCAATGCACCTGCAACCTTTCAGAGATGCATGCTCTCTATTTTCTCTGATATGGTGGAAAAATTTCTAAAAGTCTTCATGGATGACTTCTTAGTATTTGGAGACTCATTCAGCTCCTGTCTTGATCATCTAGCACTTGTTCTAAAAAGGTGCCAAGAGACTAACCTGGTTTTAAATTTGGAAAAATGTCACTTTATGGATCAAGCTAAGGTAGAGGTAATTGAAAAATTACCACCTCCCACCAATGTTAAGGCAATCAGAAGCTTTCTGGGACATGCAGGATTCTACAGGAGGTTTATAAAGGATTTTTCAAAAATCGCAAAACCTCTGAGTAATCTGCTAGCTGCTGATACACCATTTGTCTTTGACACAGAGCGTTTGCAGGCCTTTGAGACTCTGAAGGCTAAGTTGGTCACAGCACCTGTCATTTCTGCACCAGACTTGACATTACCATTCGAATTAATGTGCGATGCCAGTGACCATGCTATTGGTGCAGTATTAGGACAAAGGCATAACAAGCTTCTGCATGTCATTTACTATGCCAGCCGTGTCCTAAATGACGCACAGAAGAATTACACAACCACAGAAAAAGAGCTGCTTGCAGTGGTTTATGCCATTGACAAGTTTAGATCATATTTAGTAGGATCAAAAGTGATTGTGTACACTGACCATGCTGCTTTTAAATATCTACTTACAAAGCAGGATTCAAAACCTAGGCTCATAAGATGGGTGTTTGATGAGCGGATAATTTATACGCTTTTTGGCATTGTTTTTAGCTAGTTTTTAGTAGGATCTAGCTACGTTTTAGTATATTTTTATTAGTTTTCAAGCAAAATTCACATTTCTAGACTTTACTATGAGTTTGTGTATTTTTTTGTGATTTCATGTATTTTCTGGCTGAAATTGAGGGACCTGAGCAAAAATCTAATTCAGAGGCTGAAAAAGGACTGCAGATGCTGTTGGATTCTGACCTCCCTGCACTCGAAATGGATTTTCTGGAGCTACAGAAACCCAACTGGCACGCTCTCAATTGCGTTGGAAAGTAGACATCCTGGGCTTTCCAGCAATATATAATAGTCCATACTTTTCTCGAGTTTTGATAATGCAAACTGGCGTTTAAACGCCAACTTTCTACCTTTCTAGCGTTAAACGCCAGAACTGGCATAAAAGCTGGAGTTAAACGCCCAAATTGGCACCAAAGCTGACGTTTAACTCCAAGAAAAGTCTCTACATGTGAAAGCTTCAATGCTCAGCCCAAGCACACACCAAGTGGGCCCCGGAAGTGGATTTCTACATCATTTACTTATTTCTGTAAACCCTAGGTTACTAGTTCATTATAAATAGGACCTTTTACTATTGTATTTTAATCAGGAAATCTTTAGATCATTTTGGAATCTATCTTTTCATCTCTTGATCACGTTTAGGGGGGCTGGCCATTCGGCCATGCCTGGACCTTGTTCTTATGTATTTTCAATGGTGGAGTTTCTACACCCCATAGATTAAGGTGTAGAGCTTTGCTGTTCCTCATGAATTAATGCAAAGTACTATTGTTTTTCTATTCAACTTAAGCTTATTCTTTTTCTAAGATATTCATTCACACACAAGAACATGATGAATGTGATGATCAAGTGACACTCATCACCATTCTCACTTATGAACGCGTGCCTGACAAACACTTCCGTTCTACATGAAAACAAGCTTGAATGCATGTCTCTTGGATTCCTGGTCCATGTGTTTGATTGTCTCTCCTGACAACAGAGCCTTCAATTCCTTAAGATCAGAGTCTTCGTGGTATAAGCTAGAATTAATTGGCAGCATTCTTGATATCTGGAAAGTCTAAACCTTGTCTGTGGTATTCCGAGTAGGATCTAGGATGGGATGACTGTGACGAGCTTCAAACTCGCGAGTGTTGGGTGTAGTAATAGACGCAAAAGGATCAATGGATCCTATTCCAACATAAGTGAGAATCGACAGATGATTAACCGTGCAGTAACAGCGCATTTGGACCATTTTCACTGAGAAGACGGACGGTAGCCATTGACAACGGTGATCCTCCAACATACAGCTTGCCATGGAAAGGAGTATGAACGATTGAATGAAGACAGTAGGAAAGCAGAGATTCAGAAGCAACAAGTATCTCCATATTCTTATCTGAAATCCCACGAATGAATTACGTAAGTATTTCTATCTTATTTTATATTTTATTTATATTTTAATTATCAAAACCTCATAACCATTTGAAATCTGCCTGACTGAGATTTACAAGATGACCATAGCTTGCTTCAAGCCGACAATCTCCGTGGGATCGACCCTTACTCACGTAAGGTATTACTTGGACGACCCAGTGCACTTGCTGGTCAGTTACACGGAATTGTGAAGAAGTCTTGAGATCACGTTCTCCTACACCAAGTTTTTGGCGCTATAGCCAGGGAATGAATAATCACAATTTCACGTACCAGTGTTGCTTCTGCAAGAGTTTGATATAGAAATAAGAGACAGAAAAGGGACAAAGAACCAGGTAGCTGATCACCTGTCCCGTATAGAACCAGTAACAGGGGCGTCCCTCCCTCCTACTGAGATCTCTGAGACCTTTCCGGATGAGCAACTCTTTGCCATTCAGGAAATACCATGGTTTGCAGACATTGCAAACTATAAAGATGCGAGATTCATACCCAAGGAATACAGCAGGCAGCAAACGAAAAAATTAATTTCTGATGCAAAGTACTACTTGTGAGATGAGCCATATCTATTTAAGAGATGTGCAGACAGAGTAATCCGTAGATGTGTACCTAGAAAAGAGGCGCAGAAGATCCTATGGCACTGCCATGGATCACAATGTGGAGGACATTTCGGAAATGAGCGAACAGCCACTAAGGTCCTCCAATGTGGCTTCTACTGGCCTACTCTCTATAGAGATTCCCGAGAGTTTGTGCGTAACTGTGATAGTTGCCAGAGAGCTGGTAACCTGTCTCACGGTTATGCCATACCTCAATAAGGGATCTTAGAGATTGAGTTGTTTGATGTATGGAATATTGACTTCATGGGGCCTTTCCCACCATCTTACTCAAACACTTACATTCTGGTGGTAGTAGACTATGTATCCAAGTGGGTAGAGGCAATTGCAACACCCACTAATGATACTAGAATAATAGTGTAGTTCCTCCAGAAGCATATCTTCAGCAGATTTGGTGTCCCCAGAATACTAATCAATGATGGAGGAACTCATTTCTGCAATAAACAGCTTGACTCTACTCTGATCCGATATGGAATTAACCACAAAGTGGCAACTCCATATCATCCACAGACAAATGGGTTGGCTGAAGTCTCAAATAGAGGAACTAAAACGAATCCTGGAATAGACTGTGAGTACCCGTAGAAAGGATTGGTCAAGGAGTCTGGATGATGCTCTATGGGCATACAGAACTGCATTCAAAACTTCTATAGGGACCTCTCCATACCAGCTTGTGTATGGAAAAGCCTGTCACCTGCTAGTGGAACTGGAACACAAGGCCTATTGGGTAACCAGATTCCTAAACCTTGATGCCAAGTTAGCTGGAGAGAAAAGATTGCTCCAGTTGAACGAGCTAAAGGAATTCAGACTTAATTCTTTCGAAAATGCAAAAATTTACAAGGAGAAAGCAAAAAGGTGGCATGACAAGAAACTGTCATCCAGAGTCTTTGAGCCAGGACAGAAGGTTCTGCTGTTTAACTCTAGACTCAGATTATTCCCTAGGAAATTAAAATCCCGGTGGAGGGGACCATATGTGATTACAAGTGTGTCACCATATGGATATGTAGAGCTTCAGGATATTGACTCTGACAAAAAGTTCATTGTTAATGGACAGAGAGTGAAGCATTATCTTGAAAGCAATATTGAGAAAGAATGCTCAAAACTGAGACTAGATTAAAGCTCAGTAAAGTCCAGCTAAAGACAATAAAAAAGCGCTTGCTGGGAGGCAACCCAGCCATTAGCAAAGTTTATCTGTTATTTAAATAATAATTATAGGAGATTGATATAAATTATCTTCAAGGTTAATTATCAATTGCAGGAGTTTACAGAGTTACAGAAGGATTCAGAGCATAAAGCAGAGAAAAGGAGCTCACTTGCACGAAAACGCCAGTAAGGGGTATTTTGGGCGTTAAACGCCAGTAAAGATACCATCCTGGGCGTTTAGAAAAACGCCCAGTGATAAAAGATTTTTGGCGTTTAACGCCAGCCAGGGTACATGGCTGGGCGTTAAACGCCCACAATGGCCAACATATGGGCGTTAAACGCCAGAATGGATACCATTCTGGGCGTTTAACGCCAGAAAAGGCAGGGGGAGGAGATTTTGTTTCCAATTCAAATTTTTTCAAACTTTCATGTTTTAGTTCATAATTTTCTTCATAAACATGTTACAAATTTTCATCACTCACATTTAATCTTCAAAAATTCAATAATCTTCTAAATCCCTTTTCAAATTTCTTTCAAATCCTTTCCAAATCTTTTTCAAAAACTCATTTATCTTTTCAATTCCTTTCCAAATCTTTTCCAACTCATCATATCTCCTTTTAATTCTTAGATGCATCAACAAATTTTCAGATTTAACTTCTTTATATTTTTTCATATATTTTGAATTTTAAAATCTCATCTTTTTCATATCATGATTCATTTTTTTCTTCACCAATCATATCTTTCTATCATATCTTTTTCAAAATTTTCGAAACTCCACCCCTCCACTTTTAAATACACGTTTGGCCACCCCCTCTCCTCCACAACTCGAATCTGACTCTCCTCCTATTCCTCTCTTTTCCTTTTTTTGCTTGAGGACAAACAAACCTCTAAGTTTGGTGTGCTTTTCTGTGATCACCGAGCTAAGACTCATTGAGATCATGGCTCCTAAAGGAAAACAAACCACTTCAAGAGGCAAGAAAGAGAATACTACAAAGCCACTTTGGAATCAAGAGAGGTTCTTAACCAAAGAACATGCAGACCATTACCACAAAATAATGGGTCTGAGGTCAGTAATCCCAGAAGTTAAATTCGCTCTGAAAGAATACGAATATCCAGAGATCCAAGAACAGATTCGAAATAGAGGCTGGAAAATTCTAGCTTATCCAGAAACAAAGGTGGGAAGAAATATGGTTCAGGAATTCTACTCAAATCTGTGGCTGACAGATAAGCAGAGAATGACTGGAACTGCCTTCCATACCTTTCGAACTATGGTTAGAGGGAGGATCATTTACTTCCACCTTGACAAAATAAGAGAGGTCCTCAAGCTGCCTCAACTGCAGGATGATCCAGAATCTTTTAATAGGAGAATGGTGAGAATAGATAAACAGTTAGACCAAGTTCTAAAGGACATATGCCTCCCTGGAGCCAAGTGGATAACCAACTCAAAAGGTGTCCCAAACCAACTCAAGAGAGGAGATATCAAACCAGTCGCTAGGGGCTGGCTGGACTTCATTGGGCATTCTATACTGCCCACTAGCAACTGCTCTGAGGTCACTGTCAAAAGAGCAGTGATGATCCATTGTATTATGCTGGGAAATGAAGTGGAGATTCATCATTTGATTTCTTGTGAGATTTATACAATTGCAAATAAGAACTCCACTGAAGCCAAATTAGCTTACCCAGGCTTAATCTCTCTGCTATGTAAAGATGCTGGGGTGAAGATGGGAGTAGATGAATTCATCCGAGTCGAGCACCCAATCACCAAGAAGTCAATGGAAGGACAACAAGTGCAAGATAACTCCATCAAAAGGAGGGCGCAGAAGTTCCTCCCAGAAATCCCTCAGATTGACTACTGGACCTGCCTAGAAGCATCTGTCACCAAGCTGCAAGAAGCTATGGATCAACTTAAGAAAGAACAGCAAAATCAAAATACATGCTCTGCAAACTGCTTAAGGAGCAAGAAAAGCAAGGGCGTGAGCTACAGGAGCTGAAGCGCCAGAGGCTCTCCCTTGAGGGACCAGACACCCCACAGATTGAAGGACCATCCATCTCCCAAAATAAAGGTTGTTGAGTCCTAATCTTAACTCTGTGATAACTTTTATTATTAGAAACCTATCTTAAGAATTATATGAATATTAGTAATTAGGATCTTTATTTTTAATATTATTTTTATGTCCAGGTAAGCTATAATTTATTTTTCTCTTTATCATTAAACATGAATAAAATAGTAGATTCTCTGAGTAAAGATGCAATTATTTCGTGTTTTTAAGAGAAGAATTCAAAATTATTTATTTGTGGTGGCAATAGTGTTTATTTTCTGAATGAATGCTTGAACAGTGCATATTTTTTATAATGAAGTTTATGAATGTTAAAATTGTTGGCTCTTGAAAGAATGATGAAAAAAGATAAATATTATTGATAATCTGAAAAATCATGAAATTGATTCTTGAAGCAAGAAAAAGCAGTGAAGAACAAAGCTTGCGAAAGAAAAGAGAAAAATAAAAGAAAAATAAAAAGCAAGCAGAAAAAGTCAATAGCCCTTTAAACCAAAAGGCAAGGGTAAAAAGGATCCAAGGCTTTGAGTATTAATGGATAGGAGGGCTGAATCAAGCTGTCCCTAACCATGTGCTTGTGGCATGCAGGTCCAAGTGAAAAGCTTGAGACTGAGTGGTTAAAGTCGTGATCCAAAGCAAAAGAGTGTGCTTAAGAACTCTGGACACCTCTAACTGGGGACTTTAGCAAAGCTGAGTCACAATCTAAAAAGGTTCACCCAGTTATGTGTCTGTGACATTTATGTATCCTGTAGTATTACTGGAAAACAAGATGCTTAGGGTCACAGCCAAGACTCATAAAGTAGCTGTGTTCAAGAATCAACATATTAAACTAGGAGAATCAATAACACTATCTGAATTCTGAGTTCCTATAGATGCCAATCATTCTGAACTTCAAAGGATAAAGTGAGATACCAAAACTGTTCAGAAGCAAAAAGCTACTAGCCCCGCTCATCTAATTAGAATTTGAGCTTCACTAAAAACATTGGGATTCTCTTGCAACTTGATCCTCTTTTTATCCTATTTTATTTGTCTAGTTTCTTGAGAAGAAGCAACAATTTAAGTTTGGTGTTGTGATGAGTGGATATTTTATACGCTTTTTGGTGATATTTTCATGTAGTTTTTAGTATGTTTTAGTTACTTTTTATTATATTTTTATTAGTTTTTATGAAAAAATCACATTTTTATGAAAAAATCACATTTTTTGACTTTACTATGAGTTTGTGTATTTTTCTGTAATTTCAGGTATTTTCTAGTTGAAATTGAGGGACCTGAGCAAAAATCTGATTTAGAGGCTGAGAAAGGACTGCAGATGCTGTTGGATTCTGACCTCCCTGCACTCAAAATGGATTTTCTGGAGCTACAGAAGTATAATTGATGCACTCTCAATTGCGTTGAAAAGTAGACATCTTGGGCTTTCTAGAAATATATAATAGTCTATACTTAGCCCGAGATTTGGTAGCGCAAACTGGCGTTTAAACGCCAGCTCCTTACCCATTTCTGGCGTTAAACGCCAGAACTGGCATAAAAGTTGGAGTTAAATGCCCAAACTGGCACAAAAGCTGGAGTTCAATGCCAAGAATATCCTATGCAGGTGAAAGCTTCAGTGCTCAGCCCAAACTCACACCAAGTTGGCCCCGGAAGTGAATTTCTGCACGATCTATCTTAGCTTACTCATTTTCTGTAAACCTAGGTTACTAGTTGAGTATAAAAACCACTTTTGGAGATTTATTTTGTGCATCATGACATTTTTACATCTGAATTTTGTATCTTCTTCGGCATGAGTCTCTAAACTCCATGGTTGGGGGTGAGGGGCTCTGCTGTGTCTCGATGGATTAATACAATTACTACTATTTTCCATTCAATCACGCTTGTTTCTATTCTAAGATATTCACTCGCACTTCAACATGATGAATGTGATGATCCGTGACACTTATCACTATTCTCAACCTATGAACGCGTGCCTGACAACCACTTCCATTCTATATTAGATTGAGTGTGTATCTCTTTGGTTCCTGGTTCACGAGTTTGATTGCCTCTCCTGACAACAGAGCATTCAAATCTGTGATATCAGAGTCTTCGTGGTATAAGCTAGAATCAATTGGTAGCATTCTTGAGATCCGACAAGTTTAAACCTTGTCTATGGTATTCCGAGTAGGATCCAGAAAGGGATGACTGTGACGAGCTTCAAACTCACAAATGTTGGGCGCAGTGACAGTGTATAAAAGGATCAATGGATCTTATTCCAACACTAGTGAGAACCAACAGATGATTAGCCCTACGAAACCCGTAGCTGGACCATTTTCACTGAGAGGACGGATGGTAGCCATTGACAACGGTGATCCACCAACATACAGCTTGCCATGGAAGGAGCCTTGAGTGCGTGAAGAAGAAGACAGTAGGAAAGCAGAGATTCAGAAGACAGAGCATCTCCAAAACCTCAACCCGTTCTCCATTACTGCATAACAAGTATTATTTAATCCATGTTCTTTTACTCATTCCAATTAAAACTGAGAATTATTATTGATATCCTGACTAAGAGTTACAAGATAACCATAGCTTACTTCAAGACGACAATCTCCGTGGGATCGACCCTTACTCACGTAAGGTATTACTTGGACGACCCAGTGCACTTGCTGGTTAGTTGTGCGGAATTGCAAAAGTGTGATTGTGATTTCGTGCACCAGCTAACAATGGAAGATAACGGGTAGGCTATTTGGGTAAGTGAGCTATTTGAACAATGGCCTCAATCATATACATGCATTCATACATAAAATAATGGACATATAGAATCAAGCAAATCAAAGATTACAATCATAAAAGGAGTTTATCACACAAGAAAAAACTTTATGGTTGAAGATGTGCAATCATACAATTAAAGCTCAAATCTCACAAGGTATATTGTTCTAGCTATTTTCTATGTTCTATAAAAAATACTTCAAGCAAGTTTGAAAGACAATTTCTCATTTCAATCAATGGCATGCCTTAAAAAGAAGAATTCGTGAAAATTCCTTGTTGTTTTACCAAACTTATTCAATCTAACATGCAACATGCAAAAAGTTACTAAAATAAAGCTATAAGCACTAAAGAGATATATACAAACAAACCAAACCAAACAAAGTACAAATAAGAACAAAATTGCAAAAATTGAAGAGAAAAGAACAAAAAAAGAATATTTCAGAGTGTGTAAGAGAAGAATTTTATCCCCTTTGAAGTTGGCGATCCTCCCCACACTTAAATTGTGCATGGTCCTCCGTGCATGCACATGATCCGGAGGATGAAGGACTATGAGACTCTACCTTCAGCCGGTGGGCTCCAGGGGTTCCGGTTGCAAGTAGACAAAGAAACAACAATTGAGGAAAGGTAAGATGTGTGTGGTATGATAAAAGGCAATGTGTGTATTCTAAATGCGCACACAATTTAGAACACAACACATTGATCGATTAAAACAATAACTACAAAAGGAAAATAAATAGCATGTTCCTCAATTAAGTAGTCCTTGGTTGAAAATAATAGATAAGCAAAACATAAGGTACAAACAACCTAGGTAACCACAACTAAAGTGAATTGAGTATTTGAGCTATTGGATATTGAAATTGTGCAAGTGAAAGCGCAAAATTAATAGAAAATAGCACAATTAACAATAACCAATTCAATTATGAAAAGAGACTACTTATTCATTCTTAGGAATAATGAAATAATCACATGTATAAGGTGCTTGTTACAAAAAGTGACAAGTCTTGATAAGAATCAAGTCAAGTCGACTCAAAAAATGCAAAGCATTAACAAGGAACAAATACCTTGTTATGTGATTATATTCACTTAAACCATGATGAATAAATAGCTCAACTCAATTCACTAAAGTAAAAGTGCACAATTCATAATGCCAAACA
The DNA here is from genome assembly GCF_059453495.1 of Arachis ipaensis. NCBI lineage: Eukaryota > Viridiplantae > Streptophyta > Magnoliopsida > Fabales > Fabaceae > Arachis > Arachis ipaensis. Next base: position 86,001,346 of record NC_142436.1, read on the forward strand.
AGGATAAAGTTTAATGCATATGGTCATGAAAACATATGAATCAAGCTAACAATTCAATTAGGCAATTAAAGAAGGCTTTAATGCTCAGTGCACATATTCATCACCAAAACTTAAATAAGAAGCAACCCAATCAACATTAAGCAAACACTTGCAACTTATTTAATTAATAAACAACTAAGAAATTAATATAATTACCGAAATAAAAATTAAATGCAAACAAAACAAAGTAGAACAAGTAGAGCAGAAGGCAAGCAAGAGAAGAGAGGGGTGGAAGAGAAAAGAAGAGAAGGAGTAAAGTGGGTGAAAATAGGGGCGTGCATACACACACTAGGTGGAAAATGCGGTTGTGCGCACACACAACAATGTGCCGGCGTTGCAAACAGAAAGGGCATAAGGGTCTGTGCGCACGCATAGAGGCGTGTGCGGACGCACAGAAGGGAAAAGAGGCAGGTGATCCCACACACAAGGGGTGCGTGTGCTGCGAGCAGATGGGGTGTTGAAGGTTGTGCGCGCGCACAAAGCTATGCGCACGCACAGGAGGTTTTTTTTTGGGAAAGGATCATGTGTGTGAGCGCACACAGGTCCGTGCGCACGCACAGAAGCGTAAGAGGGCAGGGGTTCATACGCACAGGCTATGCCAACGCTCCCACCAGAAGGGAAGCAAGTTGCTGTGCGGATGCACACGTCTGTGCGTCCGCACAAAGAGTGCGAAAAAGAGCATGTGTGTGTACGCACAGGTACGTGCGCACGCACAGGTCGCAGAAAACAAAGGAATGCGCGCGCACAAGGCGTGCTGGCGCTGCGAACAGAGGGCATTGCTAAACCACTATTTTATGGTTTATCTTGTGCTAAATTGAGTGGTTTTTATCAAGTCTTTGCACACTTATTCATACAATTTGCATGATTTTACAATTCCTTCCTAATTCTGTTCTATGACTGAAAACTTGCTTCCTACGCCTTTATATTGTGTATTTTAATGTCCTTTTATACCATTCGATGCCGTGACCTGTGTGTGGTGCACGAAATTGTGATCTCTGGTAATGGCTCCAAAAACTTGGTGCTCTAATCTCAATTCATAATTTGTCACAACTTCGATACAACTAACCAGCAAGTGCACTGGGTCGTCCAAGTAATAAACCTTACATGAGTAAGGGTCGATCCCACGGAGATTGTTGGTATGAAGCAAGCTATGGTCACCTTGTAAATCTCAGTCAGGCGGATATAAAATAGTTATGGAGTTTTCGAAAATAAATAATAAACTAAGGATAGAAACACTTATGTAATTCATTGGTGAGAATTTCAGATAAGCGTGTAGAGATGCTTTCGTTCCTCTGAATCTCTGCTTTCCCGCTGTCTTCATCCAATCAGTCTTACTCCTTTCTATGGCTGGCTTTATGCAAGGGCATCACCGTTGTCAATGGTTACATCCCCTCCTCTTGTGAAAATGGTCCAAATGCTCTGTCACAGCACGGCTAATCATCTGAGGTTCCCGATCATGCTGGAATAGGATTCACCCTCCTTTTGCGTCTGTCACTACGCCCAGCAATCGCGAGTTTGAAGCTCGTCACAGTCATTCAATCCCAAAATCCTACTCGGAATACCACAGACAAGGTTTAGACTTTCCGGATTCTCATGAATGCCGCCATCAATCTAGCTTACACCACGAAGATTCTGATTAAGAGATCCAAGAGATAATCATTCAATCGAAGGTAGAAAAGAAGTGGTTGTCAGGCAAGCGTTCATAGGAAATGATGATGATTGTCACATTCATCACATTCAGGTTGAAGTGCAAATGAATATCTTAGAAGCGGAATAAGTTGAATTGAATAGAAAAACAGTAGTACTTTGCATTAATCTTTGAGGAACAGCAGAGCTCCACACCTTAATCTATGGAGTGTAGAAACTCTACAGTTGAAAATACATAAGTGATAATGGAGTTCATTGGTCTCGGCCCCAGAGGGGAACCGGAGTAACCAAGACTGCGAATACAATGATAAAAAGTTCTATTTATACTAAACTAGTCACTAGGGTTTACAGAAGTAAGTAATTGATGCATAAATCCACTTCCGGGGCCCACTTGGTGTGTGCTTGGGCTGAGCTTGAATGTTACACGTGTAGAGGTCAATCTTGGAGTTGAACGCCAGCTTTTGTGCCATTTTGGGCGTTGAACTCCACTTTGCAACTTGTTTCTGGCGCTGGACGCCAAAATTGGGCAGAGAGCTGGCGTTGAACGCCAGTTTGCGTCGTCTAAACTTGGGCAAAGTATGGACTATTATATATTGATGGAAAGCCCTGGATGTCTACTTTCCAACGCAATTGGAAGCGAGCCATTTTGAGTTCTGTAGCTCCAGAAAATTCATTTTGAGTGTAGGGAGGTCAGAATCCAACAGCATCAGCAGTCCTTCTTCAACCTCTGAATCTGATTTTTGCTCAAGTCCCTCAATTTCAGCCAGAAAATACCTGAAATCACAGAAAAACACACAACTCATAGTAAAGTCCAGAAATGTGAATTTAACATAAAAACTAATAAAAACATCCCTAAAAGTATCTAGATTCTACTAAAAACATACTAAAAACAATGTCAAAAAGCGTATAAATTATCCGCTCATCACAACACCAAACTTAAATTGTTGCTTGTCCCCAAGCAACTGAAAATCAAATAGGATAAGAAAAAGAGAATATACTATAAATTCCAAACTATCAATGAAACATAGCTCCAATCAGATGAGCGGGACTTGTAGCTTTCTGCCTCTTGAATAGTTTTGGCATCTCACTTTATCCATTGAAGTTCAGAATGATTGGCTTCTATAGGAACTCAGAGTTCAGATAGTGTTATCAATTCTCCTAGTTTAGTATGATGATTCTTGAACACAGCTATTTTATGAGTCTTGGCCGTGGCCCTAAGCACTTTGTTTTCCAGTATTACCACCGGATACATAAATGCCACAGACACATAATTGGGTGAACCTTTTCAGATTGTGACTCAGCTTTGCTAAAGTCCCCAATTAGAGGTGTCCAGGGTTCTTAAGCACACTCTTTTTTTGCTTTGGACCTTGACTTTAACCGCTCAGTCTCAAGTTTTCACTTGACACCTTCACGCCACAAGCACATGGTTAGGGACAGCTTGGTTTAGCCGCTTAGACCAGGATTTTATTCCTTTAGGTCCTCCTATCCACTGATGTTCAAAGCCTTGGGATCCTTTTTATTTGCACTTGCCTTTTGGTTTTAAGGGTTATTGGCTTTTTGCTCTTGCCTCTTGGTTTTAAGAGCTTTTGGCTTTTTCTGCTTGCTTTTTCTTTTTCTTTCTATTTTTTTTTTCTATTTTTTTTCTGCAAGCTTTGTTCTTTGCTGCTTTTTCTTGCTTCAAGAATCATTTTTATGATTTTTTAGATTATCAAATAACATGTCTCCTTGTCATCATTCTTTCAAGAGCCAACATATTTAACATTCTTAAACAACAACTTCAAAAGATATATGCACTGTTCAAGCATACATTCAGAAAACAAGAAGCATTGTCACCACATCAATATAATTAAACTAAGTTCAAGGATAAATTCAAAACTCATGTACTTCTTGTTCTTTTGAATTAAAACAGTTTTCATTTTAAGAGAGGTGATGGATTCATAGGATATTCATAACTTTAAGACAAAGTTACTAACTACTAATGATCATGTAATGAAGACACAAACATAGATAAGCACTTAACATAGAGAAAATGAAAAAAACAGAAAGTGAGAACAAGGAATGAGTCCACCTTAGTGATGGTGGCGTTTTCTTCTTGAGGAACCAATGATGTCCTTGAGCTCTTCTTTGTCTCTTCCTTGTCTTTGTTGCTCCTCCCTCATTGCTTTTTGATCTTCTCTTATTTCATGAAGGATGATGGAGTGCTCTTGATGTTCCACCCTTAGTTGTCCCATGTTGGAACTTAATTCTCCTAGGGAGGTGTTGATTTGCTCCCAATAGTTTTGTGGAGGAAAATGCATTTGAGGCATCTCCGGGATCTCATGGTGATGAGCTTCCTGCGCCTCTTGAGCTCCATGAATGGGCTCTCTTGCTTGCTCCATCTTTTTCTTAGTGATGGGCTTCTCTTCCTCAATGTGAATGTCTCCTTTTATGAAAGCTCCAGCTGAGTAACATAGATGGCAAATAAGATGAGGAAAAGCTAGCCTTGCCCCAGGGGAGGGCTTTTCGGCTATTTTGTAGAGTTCAAGGGAGATGACTTCATGAACTTCTACTTCCTCTCCAATCATGATGCTATGAATCATGATGGCCCGATCCACAGTAACTTCAGATCGGTTGCTAGTGGGGATGATGGAGCGTTGGATGAACTCCAACCATCCTCTAGCCACAGGCTTGAGGTCCAGTCTTCTTAGTTGAACCGGCTTGCCTTTGGAGTCAATCTTCCATTGAGCTCCTTCCACACATATGTCCATGAGGACTTGGTCCAACCTTTGATTAAAGTTGACCCTTCTAGTGTAGGGACGCTCATCTCCTTACATCATAGGCAAGTTAAACGCCAACCTCACATTCTCCGGACTAAAATCTAAGTATTTCCCCCGAACCATTGTAACATAATTCTTTGGATTCGGGTTCTTACTTTGATCATGGTTCCTAGTGATCCATGCATTGGCATAGAACTCTTGAACCATTAGGATGCCGACTTGTTGGATGGGGTTTGTTAGAACTTCCCAACCTCTTCTTTGGATTTCATGTCGGATCTCTGGATACTCATTTTTCTTGAGTTTGAAAGGGACCTCGGGGATCACTTTCTTCTTGGCCACAACATCATAGAAGTGGTCTTGATGAGCTTTGGAGATGAATCTTTCCATCTCCCATGACTCGGAGGTGGAAGCTTTTGTCTTCCCTTTCCCTTTTCTAGAGGATTCTCCGGTCTTGGATGCCATCAATGGTAATGGAAAAACAAAAAGCTTATGCTTTTACCACACCAAACTTAGAATTTTGCTCGCCCTCGAGCAAGAGAAGAAAGAATAGATGAAGAAGAAGAAGAAAATATGGAGAGGAGGGGGGAGGTGTGTTTCGGCCAAGAAGAGAAAAGAGGGTTGTGTTGTGTGAATATGAGGAAGAATGGAGGGTTATATATAGGGAAGGGAGGGGGTAAGGTTCGACCATAAGGGTGGGTTTTGGGTGGGAAATTGATTTTGAATTTTGAAGGTAGGTGGAGTTTATGGGAAAGAGTGGATGGATGTGAGTGGTGAAGTGGTGATAGGGAAGAGAGATTGAGGTAATTGGTGAAGAGTTTTGGGGAAGAGTGTTTATGGGATTGTGTGAAAGAGGGGTGAGAAGAAGTGAGTGGAGGTAGGTGGGGATCCTGTGGGGTCCACAGATCCTGAGGTGATCCTGTGGGGTCCACAGATTCTGAGGTGTTCAAGGATTTACAACCTTGCACCAAATTGGGCATGCAAAATGCCCTTGCACACAACTCTGGGCGTTCAGCACCAGATTGGTGCTTGTTCTGGGCGTTGAACGCCCATTTGTTGCCCATTTCTGGCGTTGAACGCCAGAACCATGCTTGTTCTGGGCGTTCAGCGCCAGCTCTTCTCCAGGGTGCATTTCTGGCGTTTAGCGCCAGAACCATGCTCTGTTCTGGCGTTGAACGCCCAAAACATGCTTCTTACTGGCGTTTAAACGCCAGTAAGGTCTTCCTCCAGGGTGTGATTTTTCTTCTGCTATTTTTGATTCCGTTTTCAGTTTTTATATTTATTTTGTGACTCCACATGATCATGAACCTAATAAAACATGAAAAACAATGAAAATTAGATAAATAAACATTGGGTTGCCTCCCAACAAGCACTTCTTTAATGTCAATAGCTTGACAGTGGGCTCTCATGGAGCCTCACAGATGTGCAGAGCTCTGTTGAGACCTCCCAACACCAAACTTAGAGTTTGGATATGGGGGTTTGACACCAAACTTAGAGTTTGGTTGTGGCCTCCCAACCCCAAACTTAGAGTTTGACTGTGGGGGCTTTGTTTGACTCTGCTTTGAGAGAAGCTTTTTATGCTTCCTCTCCATGGATGCAGAGAGAGATCCTTGAGTTGTAAACACAAGGTTGTCCTCATTTATTTGAAGGATCAATTATCTTCTGTCCACATCAATCACAGCTCTTGCTGTGGCTAGGAAAGGTCTTCCTAGGATGATGGATTCATCCTCATCCTTCCCAGTATCTAGGACTATGAAATCAGCAGGGATGTAAAGGCCTTCAACCTTTACTAACAAGTCCTCTACTTGTCCATAAGCCTGTTTTCTTGAATTGTCTGCCATCTCTAATGAGATTTTAGTGGCTTGCACCCCAAAGATTCCCAGTTTCTCTATTACAGAGAGGGGCATGAGGTTTATTCCTGAACCAAGGTCACACAAAGCCTTAAAGATCATGGTGCCTATGGTACAAGGTATTAAGAACTTTCCAGGATCCTATTTCTTCTGAGGCAATGTCAGTTGACCCAGATCACTTAGTTCATTGGTGAACAAGGGAGGTTCATCTTCCCAAGTCTCAATACCAAATAATTTGGCATTCAGCTTCATGATTGCACCAAGAAACTTGGCAGTTTGCTCTTCAGTAACATCCTCATTCTCTTCAGAAGAGGAATACTCATCAGAGCTCATGAATGGCATAAAGAGGTTTAATGGAATCTCTATGGTCTCTAGATGAGTCTCAGATTCCTTTGGTTCCTCAAAGGGAAGCTCCTTATTGATCAATGGACGTCCCAGGAGGTCTTCCTCCTTGGGATTCACGTCCTCTCCTTCCTTCACAGGTTCAGCCATGGGGATTAATTCAATGGCCTTGCACTCTCCTTTTGGATTTTCTTCTGTATTGCTTGGGAGAGTACTAGGAGGGATTTCAGTGATCCTTTTACTCAGCTGGCCCACTTGTGCTTCCAAATTTCTAATGGAAGACCTTGTTTTATTCATGAAACTTACAGTGGCCTTGGACAGATCAGAGACTAAGTTTGCTAAATTAGAAGTATTTTGTTCAGAGTTCTCTGTCAGTTGCTGAGTGGATGATGGAAAAGGTTTACTATTGTTAAACCTGTATCTTCCACCATTATTAAAGCCTTGTTGAGGCTTTTGATCCTTCCATGAAAAATTTGGATGATTTCTCCATGATGAGTTATAGGTGTTTCCATAAGGTTCACCTAAGTAATTTACCTCTACTATTGCAGGGTTTTCAGGATCATAAGCTTCTTCTTCAGAAGATGCCTCTTGAGTACTATTGGATGCAGCTTGCATTCCATTCAGACTCTGAGAAATCATATTGACTTGCTGAGTCAATATTTTATTCTGAGCCAGTATGGCATTCAGAGTATCAATTTCAAGAACTCCCTTCTTCATAGGCGTCCCATTACTCACAGGATTCCTCTCAGAAGTGTACATGAACTGGTTATTAGCAACCATGTCAATGAGTTCTTGAGCTTCTGCAAGCGTTTTCTTTAAGTGAATGGATCCACCTGCAGAAGTATCCAATGACATCTTTGATAGCTCAGATAAACCATCATAGAATATATCCAGGATGGTCCATTCTGAAAGCATGTCAAAAGGACACTTTTTGGTCAGCTGCTTGTATCTTTCCCAAGCTTCATAGAGGGATTCACCTTCTTTTTGTCTGAAGGTTTGAACATCCACTCTAAGCTTGCTCAGCTTTTGAGGAGGAAAGAACTTGGCTAAGAAAGCCGTGACCAGCTTATCCCAAGAGTTCAGGCTGTCTTTGGGTTGAGAGTCCAACCACACTCTAGCTCTGTCTCTTACAGCAAAAGGAAAAAGCATGAGCCTGTAGACTTCAGGATTTACTCCATTGGTCTTAACAGTATCACATATCTGCAAGAATTCAGTTAAAAACTGAAAAGGATCTTCAGATGGAAGTCTATGAAACTTGCAATTCTGCTGCATCAGAGAAACTAATTGAGGTTTCAGCTCAAAGTTGTTTGCTCCAATGGCAGGAATGGAGATGCTTCTTCCATGTAAATTGGAATTTGGTGCAGTAAAGTCACCAAGCATTCTCCTTGCATTATTATTATTATTTTCAGCTGCCATCTCCTCTTCTTGTTCGAAAATTTCTGAAAGGTTGTCTCCGGATTGTTGTATTTTGGCTTCTCTTAGTTTCCTTTTCAGAGTCCTTTCAGGTTCTGGATCTGCTTCAACAAGAATATTCTTATCTTTGCTCCTTCTCATATGAAAAAGCGGGACAGAAAAATAATAATAATAGAGGCCCTTTTTACCACAGTATAAAGGTCCCTGTGTGAGTAGAAAAAAAGAAGAAGAAACAATTCGAACACAGATGGAAGAGGGGGTTCGAATTTGGGTGAGATGAAGTGTTAGTAGATGAATAAACAAATAGAAGGAGATAAGAGAGAGAGAGAATTTTCGAAAATAATTTTTGAAAAAGAATTAGTGATTTTCGAAAATAGTTTTTGAAAAAGGTTAGTAATTTTCGAAAATTAAAATAATTAGTTAATTAAAAAAGAGATTTTGAAAAAGAGGGAAGATATTTTCGAAAATTAGAGAGAGAGAGTTAGTTAGGTAGTTTTGAAAAAGATAAGAAACAAACAAAAAGTTAGTTAGTTAGTTGAAACAAATTTGAAAATCAATTTTGAAAAGATAAGAAGATATTTTTGAAAAGATATGATTGAAATTAGTTTTGAAAAAGATTTGATTTTTAAAATCACAATCGATGACTTGATTCACAAGAAATCACAAGATATGATTCTAGAACTCAAAGTTTGAATTTTTCTTAACAAGCAAGTAACAAACTTGAAATTTTTGAATCAAAACATTAATTGATGATGTTATTTTCGAAAATATGATGTAAAATTAAGAAAATGATTTTTGAAAAATATTTTTGGAATTTTCGAAAATAGATAAGAAAAATGAAAAAGATTTGATTTTTGAAAAAGATTTTGAAAAAAAGATAAAATTTGAAAATTTGATTTGACTCATAGAAAACAGCTAGATTTTAAAAATTTTTTTAAAAAAGTCAACTCAAATTTTCGAATTTTATGAGAGAAAAAGGGGAAGATATTTTTTTTATTTTTGAATTTTTATGATGAGAGAAAAAAACATGAAAATGATGCAATGCATGAAAATTTTTCGATCAAAACAATGAATGCATGCAAGAATGCTATGAATGTCAAGATGAACACCAAGAACACTTTGAAGATCATGATGAACATCAAGAACATATTTTTGAAAAATTTTTAATGCAAAGAAAACATGCAAGACACCAAACTTAGAAATCTTTCATGTTTAGACTCTATGGATGCAAGAATGCATATGAAAAACAAGAAAAGATGCAAAACAAGAAAACATCAAGATCAAACAAGAACACTTACCAAGAACAACTTGAAGATCATGAAGAACACTATGAATACATGAATTTTTGAAAAATGCAAGATGAATATGCAATTGACACCAAACTTATAACATGACACATGACTCAAACAAGAAACACAAAAAATATTTTTTTTTTGATTTTTATGATTTTCTAATTTTTTTTTGTATTTTTTGAAAATTGATTGAAAAAGAAAAATAAGGATTTCAAAATTTTTAATATGAATTCCAAGAATCTTATGCTCTTTAGTCTAAAGCTCCAATCAAAGGGTCAGGCATGGCTTAATAGCCAGCCAAGCTTTAGCATGAATATGAGTGTAATTCATTCAATTTTAGGCCAAAACCTCAGTCCAAAAGAATTTAGACATGGCTTTATAACCAGCCATGCTTCATGAAACACTAGAATTCATTCTTAAAAATTCTGAAGAAAAATATATTTTTGAAAACATTTTTTTTCAAAAACAAAGGAGAAATTTTTTGAAAGATTTTTAAAAAATTTTTGAAAATAAAACAAAAAAGAAAATTACCTAATCTGAGCAACAAGATGAACCGTCAGTTGTCCAAACTCGAACAATCCCCGGCAACGGCGCCAAAAACTTGGTGCACGAAATTGTGATCTCTGGTAATGGCTCCAAAAACTTAGTGCTCTAATCTCAATTCATAATTTGTCACAACTTCGATACAACTAACCAGCAAGTGCACTGGGTCGTCCAAGTAATAAACCTTACGTGAGTAAGGGTCGATCCCACGGAGATTGTTGGTATGAAGCAAGCTATGGTCACCTTGTAAATCTTAGTCAGGCGGATATAAAATAGTTATGGAGTTTTCGAAAATAAATAATAAACTAAGGATAGAAACACTTATGTAATTCATTGGTGAGAATTTCAGATAAGCGTGTAGAGATGCTTTCGTTCCTCTGAATCTCTGCTTTCCCGCTGTCTTCATCCAATCAGTCTTACTCCTTTCTATGGCTGGATTTATGCAAGGGCATCACCGTTGTCAATGGTTACATCCCCTCCTCTTGTGAAAATGGTCCAAATGCTCTGTCACAGCACGACTAATCATCTGAGGTTCCCGATCACGCTGGAATAGGATTCACCCTCCTTTTGCGTCTGTCACTACGCCCAGCAATCGCGAGTTTGAAGCTCATCATAGTCATTCAATCCCAGAATCCTACTCGGAATACCACAGACAAGGTTTAGACTTTCCGGATTCTCATGAATGCCGCCATCAATCTAGCTTACACCACGAAGATTCTGATTAAGAGATCCAAGAGATAATCATTCAATCGAAGGTAGAACGGAAGTGGTTGTCAGGCACGCGTTCATAGGGAATGATGATGATTGTCACATTCATCACATTCAGGTTGAAGTGCGAATGAATATCTTAGAAGCGGAATAAGTTGAATTGAATAGAAAAACAGTAGTACTTTGCATTAATCTTTGAGGAACAGCAGAGCTCCACACCTTAATCTATGGAGTGTAGAAACTCTACCGTTGAAAATACATAAGTAATAATGGAGTTCATTGGTCTCGGCCCCAGAGGGGAACCGGAGTAACCAAGACTGCGAATACAATGATAAAAAGTTCTATTTATACTAAACTAGTCACTAGGGTTTACAGAAGTAAGTAATTGATGCATAAATCCACTTTCGGGGCCCACTTGGTGTGTGCTTGGGCTGAGCTTGAATGTTACACGTGTAGAGGTCAATCTTGGAGTTGAACACCAGCTTTTGTGCCATTTTGGGCGTTGAACTCCACTTTGCAACTTGTTTCTGGCGCTGGACGCCAGAATTGGGCAGAGAGCTGGCGTTGAACGCCAATTTGCGTCATCTAAACTTGGGTAAAGTATAAACTATTATATGTTGCTGGAAAGCTCTGGATGTCTACGTTCCAACGCAATTGGAAGCGCGCCATTTTGAGTTCTGTAGCTCCATAAAATCCGTTTTGAGTGCAGGGAGGTCAGAATCCAACAGCATCAGCAGTCCTTCTTCAACCTCTGAATCTGATTTTTGCTCAAGTCCCTCAATTTCAGCCAGAAAATACCTGAAATCACAGAAAAACACACAACTCAAAGTAAAGTCCAGAAATATGAATTTAACATAAAAACTAATAAAAACATCCCTAAAAGTAACTAGATTCTACTAAAAACATACTAAAAACAATGCCAAAAAGCGTATAAATTATCCGCTCATCAGTGTGTTAAGTGTTTTCAGGCTTTATAGGGCAGGAATGGCTTAGAGGCTGGAAAGGATGCTTGCAAAAATGGAAGGAACACAAAAAACTAAGGAGCTGACCAGCGAGGATCGACGTGCGCGCGAATCCGACGCGTGCGCGCGAAAAGCGAATTTGCATGGCGACGCGTGCGCATACCTGACGCGTACGCGTGACACGTGAAGAAGACCATCGACGCATACGCATGACATGCGCCATGTGCAGAAATCGCAGAAGACGTTGGGGCAATTTTGGGCTGAGTTTGGACCCAATTTTCAGCCCAAAAACACAGACTAGAGCCAGGGGACAAGCAGAGACTCAACACACATTCTCATTCAGATAGTTTTAGTTTTTAGTTTGAATCTTAGAGAGAAACTACTACTTTCTCTAGGCTTCTTCATATTCATAGTTTTAGAGTTTATTGCTTTTGATTTGGATATTGAGAAGAGTTACTACCTCCGTTGAAGTTTCCATTATTCTAGTTTGTTTCCTTATTCTCTTACTCTTTTAATTACCCATTAACCCTGTTCAGCTATGGATGTTTATGATTTTGGAACTTATTAATGCAAAGAATTATTTTTATCTTTAATTAATTTTTTGTTATTACTTTATTTGAATTTCCATGTCTTCTTTTTATTCCATTTTATCGTTTATGAAAATGGAATTCATGTTAATGGAGCAGACTCCCAACTTCACTTGGGAGTTGATTAAAAGGAGACTCTTGAGTTGAAATACTCAAGTGTTGATTTTACGCACGTCGGGCATAAAGGCTTGTGTGCGTACGCACGGCTGGGTGCGGCCGCACAGAAGGTGAATTTTCATTGTTGTGTGAGTGCGCACAAGGGTGTGCGTACGCGCATGCCCTGTTTTTCCCAAAATTTTTCTTTAAAATTCTAAGGCACCAAACCTTAGTTCAACCAAAACTCAACACCAAAACATGCAAGAACCCATAAATTCATGATCCAAACCAAAATTAACATAACTAACTCAAAATTAAACTAATTCTAAGCTAACCAAGCATAACAAAAAGCAAATAAGTCAAAATATATACAAAAAGAGAAGAGTTAGAACAATGTTACCAAACACTTTTATTTAATGTCTTTAAGTTAGACAATTGGGAGAGCCTTTACTATGGTGGCTTGTGCTTGATTTCCCCACCAATGCTAGAATGTCCAATGTCCTCCGGGATCCCAATCCTAACCATCAACAAAGACAACCAAAAAGCAAGCTATTTACATATGAACATATTTACAATAGCCTATAACCTACACCATTGCAATTCCCCGGCAACGGCGCCAAATTTGACGATGAGAATTTATCGTTGATCTAGAATTTCAAAATATAAAATTCCATTGTTGAAAGTATAGTCTAAACCAACAATTAATTCCCAAATTAAATGTTAAATTCAAATTAAAACAAATATAAACCGAGAGTATTTAGCTCCCGAGTCGTCTTCCCTAGGAGTTGTAATGAAATGTACAATTATTGGCTATGAAGGAGAAGATGGGGAATTGGGAATGAAAGCAAGAGAGCAAGAAATATAAATAGCAAGAAAGTAAATGAACATGCAAGGAATGTAAATGGGAACTCTTGGCAAGAATTGGGTAATCTAGGCTTCCTATCCTAGTTGTGGACCACAAATATGGCAATTGTGTAGAAGCAATACAAACTAGTCAATCCTCCTTGAGAATTAGTCAAAAGGTGTAATTGATCTCAATCCATAAGTCCTAGTCAACTCACTAATTACTCAGTGAAAGACTAGCGTCAATGGAAACCAGATCAATTAACCATTCTCACACAATGCGGAATAGACATCCACAACTCAATTCCACCCAAACATCCAATTTCTCAACCAAGAGTGTGAAAATTAAATATGCAAGAAATTAAACATCAAAGCAAATAGAAGTCAATACAATAAAAGTCAAAGCAATTCAATGCAAGTAAAGGAAACTTAAAATGCAAGAAACTTCTTGGCAAGTAATTGAAGGCTAAGGCTACCTATCCTAGTCATTGACCACAAACATATGATGATTATAAAGAGTTAATCCTACTTAGTCAACCTTACATCGAAGATAAGTCAAATAGGCATAGTTGATTCCAATCCCTAAGTCCTATGTCAACACTAGGGGTCACATAGAGTCAAGGAAAACCAAATCAACTAACTACTCTAATGTATCAAGCAAGAATGGACATCAATGACTCAAAGATCACCAAAGTCAACAATTCCAAGTCCAGAGTGTAGAAAAACTAAGTGAAAACTAAGCCAAGCATTTTATCAAATATTTGGTGTGCATGAAAATAAAATAATATTAAAAATGCATTAAAAATAAATTCTAAAGCTACCAATACAAAAAAATGATAACAACAACTAAGGAAAGCAATAAATGAGCATGAAACATAAATTTCCATTAATTGTAAATTAAAATAACAAGAGTGTCATAACATGAAAATAACAAAATAAAAAAATAACAAGAGAAATGAAGAAGAGCAAGGAAGTAATAACAATAAATGACAAAGAAAAGTAAATAGAAATAATAATTAAAAGTATAAATTACAAGAAATTAAACTAAAGAACCCTAATTCTAGAGAGATGGGGGAGCTTCTCTCTCTAGAAAACAACCTACATAATGCTAATCTAACCCTAATTTCTCCCCCCTTTCACATAGAGTAAGGCCTTCCTTCATATAGCACTCAATCAGCTTCAGAAAGCCCCAAAATTGAGCCCTGGAGGCCCAAAAATGCCCCAGCGATTTGTAATAAATGATTCACGTGCTGGGACGTGTGCGGACGCACAGGTGTGTGCGTACGCACACATGCTGATTTTCTTCTTGTGCGTACGCACAGGATGCTTTCTTTTGTCTGGAAATACATTATTTGTCGATTCGGCATCCCTCGGCACATTATCACAGATAACGGTTGCCAATTTGCCGAACAAAAATTCACATCCTTTTTACAGGAGCTAAAAATCAAACAACATTTTTCGTCAGTGGAGCACCCACAAACAAACGGCTTAGCAGAAGCTGCAAATAAAGTAATACTACACGCAATAAGAAAGAAACTGGATGATGCAAAAGGCCTCTGGGCCGAGCTTATCCCAGAGATCATATGGGGATACAACACCACAATTCACTCAACCAAAAAGGAAACACCCTTCTGGTTAGTCTACGGTTTAGACACAATGATACCAGTGGAGATCTCCCAATCCTCACTACGCACTGAAATGGCCGACCAAACTACAAAAGACATAGCTCGGCAATCCGAACTTGACCTCATAGATGAACTCAGATCGTCCACAGCAGTCAAATATCTGGCCAAGCAACAACACATAGCCCGAAGATATAACCAAAGACTTCACCCAAGGTCTTTCCAAGTAAACGACCTTGTGCTCAGGAAAACAGAACAAGCTAGAAGACCTTCAACCCATGGCAAACTGGCAGCTAATTGGGAAGGCCCTTACCGAGTCACAGAAGTCATCGGCAATGGAGCTTACCGATTACAAACCATAGAGGGTAAAGATCTCCCAAACACTTGGAATGTATCATCTTTAAAGTAAAACCAGGAATAGGCAAGTACTCTTTTTCCTACTACCAAGATTTTTTCCTAAAAAGGGTTTTGCTTTAAGAGGTTTTAACGAGGCTAGCCTACCTAAGCCTTTGAAATCAAAAGTTTTACAAAAAAAAATAAATTTATTATCCAGTCAATACTCTTTGCATTTCATACTTCTCATTTATCTGATATTTATACCACCGATCTATACTCCGAACCGACCATTCGGTAACAATCAGTCCAAACAGCCGAACTATAATCTACCTCCGACCATTTGGATACTATCAATCAAACAAACTACCGATCTATATTCTGAATCTAATCATTCAGATTTTATCCTTCAAATAACTAACCGATCTAACTCGGAATCCGATCAATCAAACTCTATCAGTCAAATAACCCGAACTTACTCCGAAACCGATCATTCGGAACCTCTCAGTCAAACTAAATATCCGATTTTACTCCGAAACCAATCATTCGGAATCTCTCAGTCAAAATAAATAGCTGATCTTACTCCCGAATCCGACTATTCAAAATTAATCAGTCAAATAGATTACCGATCTTCATCCAGAACAAATCAAAATGGGTTAAACAATGGCAGATCTTTTTCCATAATCAAACAAACTGGACAAATCAATTGCCGATCTTTTCCCATATCCATCGGATAAACTATTCGCCAACTAAATGACAAACAACTCAGTATTCACCGATCAAAACAACATACTACTCATTTATCTGTCAGTACTCAACAATCAAACTAACAGATTATAAATTTACCAACCAAATCAATTACAACCTAGAATGTAACAAATCCCAAAACCATATCAGGCATTCCTAGCTATTCAATTATATCTTCATCAGGACATAACTATCACAAACCTAAAAGACTAAGGTCAAATCAAACATACAGAGAACAAAAACAAATATCAAACAAGTAGATACCTCTTTACATGATGCATTAAACCATCACATTGTGTTTATAGCCAACAAAAAGCTGAGTCTCAAAAAGACAGCACAAAGGCTAATCAAACTGTCAAATAAATACAAACAAAACATTTCAAATAAAAGAAACCTATTCCACATTTTTGTCTTCCTCCTCAGCAGCGCCATCGTCCTCAACCATAGCTCCATCTTGGATAATCTTTGCCGGATCCATTAGAGAAAAATCAACCCCAGGAGCAAGAAACTTGGCCTGCTGAGAAGCCCGCTCAAACCCTTCCACAAACGAATCAAGGATCTCAGTTTCCTTTTGTTTCTCCACACCTTTCAGTTTTGCCGTAACTTCAATTACCTGAGCATTCATTGAAGAAAGGTCGGCTTCTTTTCTCTTCAGATCCTCAACTTCTTTTGCATAATTTTCCTTCATCACCTTCAACTCCTTCTCACTTTCTGATAACTTACTCTCTAATTCAGATACCCTAGCAATTTTTAAATCCAACTCCTCTCTTAACTTCGGATCTCCTCTTACCTCAGCTACCCCACGATGTTTTTTCTCTTGGCTGCACCCTAGGCTTGCCAACCGAAAACCAATCACCTAAAAAGCCCAGGAAAATACCATAAAAAACACACTTATATACATATGAGTTTATAAAATCAGAAAAGCATAACACTACCTACATAAACTGATCAATAGCAACATCTCCAACCTCATCCGCCAAGGTCACATCAACCGACGACTGACAAACTTCATCAGCCACAACCACATAAGGAAAACCCTTCCCCTACAATGACAACCCATCACTATGATCGGAAACGTCATGTAATTTCTTTTGGTTTTCAAAAAACCCTTCAATCTCTTCCATAGGAACTCCTCCTTTATCATCCTCAGAACCCTCAGACAAATCAACAACATCAGTTTTTCCCTTCCTCAGAATAACTTTCTTTCTTGACAGTTTTGGTTGATTAACCTCCCCAGCACCAACAACCTTCTCCGCTTTTGAATTAGACCCTTCTTTCTCTAGATTTTTACTTTTAACTCGAGATCTCAGGGTAGCAGCCGACACCCCAGAATACTTCCCCCCTGCAAACAAAAACAATCAAATTACCACCATATATAACACAAAACAATACCTATACATTTCAAAAGCTCACCTAAACACTTTATAACCGCTTGCGTATCTTCATCCCATTGCAATAGATCAAACACGGATATTAGTTCTTTTCGGTCAACAAGCTCTACCAAGTACTCAATAATACATTGATTCCTCGGATTTATCTCTTCAAGTCTGAGTATATTCTACGGCTCCGAACACCACCACAACAGAAATTTCTCCCCTAAATTCTCATCTAGGTAGAATGGAAACTCCTCCTCTACACTTGCAACCTTCAGAAACATTTCCTTAAAATACTTGAACGAAGACTTATACAACTTAAACACAGCAAAATCTGGAGAACTATTCAGATTAACCCAACCACCCTTCCAGACACCTTTGGCCTGAAACATACAAAAGAACAATTCCAACGATGGTTCCTCTTCCAGATACTCCATCAGCACCTCAAAACTTCGCAAAAATTTCCATCCATTGGGATGAAGCTGAGAGGGAGCGCAGTTCAATTGCCTCAACACCTAACACAAAAACTCTGAGAATGGAAGCCTCACTCTCAGTTCTTCTATAATACAGCTATAGATAAAGAAATACTCAAACCCCTGTAATTTATGATACACACGATCATCAATAGAACACAGTAACAGTCCCTGAACCCCCCTTCACTATCGTCTTCAAGTCTATTTCTTTCACAGCATCCACATCCCTGAACAGTGATATACGCATTTTCACATCCTCACTAACCTAATTGCTGACCAGTCCACCTTCTCCCTCATCTCTTTCTCTCTCTTAATACCCATATCAAGCAAACAAATTTCGAAAGTTGCAACAAAAAATTACAGAGGAGAAAGGAAATTAGAACTAACCTCATTTGCTCATTCTTTCCCAGGAACTTGCACAGCAAAACTTTCAATCCAAAGTGAAATGATACTCTAAACAACAAAGCTGTTTACATTCTAATGCAGTTACCCACAAGTAACTCCCACCGGTTAAGTTTCCCATGTCAACTCTATCAATCAACTCAACCAGTCCAAGTGGCATTGAAAATGACAAACCTCTTAATGCCATCATAACTTACCTCTCTCTTCATTTATAACAGTTACCTTTCCTAATTGATTATTTTCAAATTAAAGTTTTAATAAAGCATCTTGATCTGGGGACTCCAACCCTATTTTGGCCAAGTTATGACCTCATTCAATGGCCGACTTATGATTCATTAAAAGCTCAACCCGCTTCATTAAACACTTTTTCTGGCTAAGTTTGGGGGCTATGATCCGGTCGTTACAAATCCAGCATCATAACTCGGCATTAACTATCATAACTCAGCATTATACACGTTATTATTCGGCAAGCCGACGTTATAACTCGGCAGTTTGAAATAATATCAACGGACGCCTTAAAGCAGAAACGTCCTATGGGATTTTATCACCCAATTATTACTTTTCAATTCAAACGGTAAAACACAAACGTAACTGACCTATCTTCATCCATAAAAGGTATAGTCTTTTATCCCTCAAGGACACATTTGAATTCTCAATACTGACTTAAGCTTCGGAGTGCCTTTGCAGGTACGCTCCCCATTTGTTCCTTACTCATGCCTAGTGAAATTAGACATCCTCTTGGAAAAAAGCTCCAACTTGCACAAAATTTCAAAGGTCGTCACCGAAGATAACAACTCGGCGTCGACTCCCAGGGACCGAGCTCTCCCTTCAGGTATCCATACAAGAACACAAACAAAACAAAAATTCCACGACCGAAAATATAGAAAAAGAAAGTGGGAGTCCAAGGCCGATATGTTTTATTTTTGGTTGGGCAAGACCAATGTTCTTACTCCTACTTTTAGAAAGAAATGTGGGTGGATTCGGCCCACAAAAGGGGCCTTTGGAACTTTTAGATTCTATCCCCTAGGTTTTTTTTTCTAAAATAAAATTAAAAATTTTATTATTTTCTCAAACATGATTTTTGGACTTTAATCCCCAAATACAATTTTTTTTTGGCATTTAGGCAAGTTCGCGGAACCCCGACGAACTCTAAAAGATAGCAAGTTCGCCTTACCCTCCCCCGAACACCCCTTAAAGTTTTCAAAATGCAGGTTTTTTAATCCATATTATTGTCTCTAGAAGAGTATATAGATCTATAAATACAGTATATAGGAGTACACAAAAATACACCTACAACAAGCATGCCTTCTTCAAGAATTTTTTTTTAATTATAAATTAAGGAAAACAGGCCATATTTAACAATGCAACCATTATTATCGTCTCCAAAAATACACCGGTACACCAGAATACATATTTAACAATGACAACCATTATTATCGTCTCCAAAAATACACGGGTACACCAGAATAAACCATATTTAACAAGAATTTTTTAATTAAAAATTAAAAAAACTATTTCCCAAAAATAAAATATGACTTATTTTTTGGATGGTCTATACGACTTATTTCCCAAAAAAAAACTATTTCCCAAAAAAAAACTATTTCCCAAAAAAGTAAAATACACAAGAGTACACAGGAATAAGTCGTATTTTATTTTCGGGAAATAATTTTTTTTATTATTTTTAATTAAAAAAATCCTTGTTAAATATGACTTATTCCGGTGTACCCGTGTATTTTTGGAGACGATAATAATAGTTGCCATTGTTAAACATGACTTGTTTTTCTTAATTTATAATTAAAAAATCCTTGAAGAAGTCATGCTTATTGTCTGTGTATTTTTGTGTACTCCTATATACTGTTTGTAGATCTATATAATCTTTTAGAGATGATGATATGGATTAAAAAACGTGCACTTTAAAAACTTTAAGGGGAGTTCGGGGGAGGGTAAGGCGAACTTGCTATTTTTTATAGAGTTCGCCGGAGTCCGGCAAACTTGCCTAAATGCCAAAAAAAAAAAAAACATCATATTTAGGGAATTAAAGTCTAAAAATCGTGTTTGAGAAAATAATAAAATTTTTTATTTTATTTTAGAAAAAAAAACTATCCCCTACTATGACCAAAAAAATAAATAAATAAATAAAAAAGATTATATCCCCTACAATGAATGCGTTATAACTTATATCCAGACCAAAATTAAATTCTCACTTTGTTGTGGTGGTCAACCTAGAGAACCCTTGCTTTATGGTTTTTGGTTTTTTATTCAAATAAATATACTAACTATATTATTTCCTGATATACACAAAAATAAAAGTTTTGACGTAAATTCGCAATAGTGTTTCATCGTGTTGTGGTTAAACTATTCAAAGCATTTCGCATGGTCATGCTAGAATTTGTATGCATAGATAGTTCCATTTTGCATGGTTGTGTTGCAAAATGTTAGTGACTTTTTTATAGGACAATTCTCCAAGCAATTCGCAACAAGATATTGGGATTTGAGGCATGTTTTTATGTTACATAAGTTTTTCGAGGAGGTATTGTGAAATGAGTGTATTTCTTGACACGCAATCATCTGTTGCGAAATGTATGAGAAAAATCTGTAATTAATTCTGAATACTCACCACTATATATAGGACCAGATGCTCTCATCACTAATCAAAAGATTCGTTACTAGTTCCTTAAATGTCAATGAATCAAAGAAAAATTTTTAATGACAATAGTAGAAACTTTGCAGTGTAGTTTTTTTTTGTTTTGAAAGGGGATAAATTGTATTCAAAAAGAAGAACCAAAAACATCCAAATGGGCTAAATTAGTTACATGTTTAGGAGTCTCTTCCAATCATATAATATTTGGTTGGGTCAAAGCTAATTTGGCCAAAGTATGGACTATTCTATTCTCCTCCTTTTTTACATGAGAAATGTGAATAAATCTAAATTTACATAAAGCATCTTTACAATTTGACACTAAAATTCCAAAATAATTTTTATGAATATCATTCTCCTTCAAGGCTCTAATAACGTCTATGTTATCACCTTCTAAGACTATATCAAAAAACAACAATCTAAGGCCAAGTTAAGGCCTATAAGGCAAGCTGTGGCTTCCACTTCAATTATAGAAGATGTGGTTGAAAATAACCAAGTGGCTGCAACCATAATCTTTCCTTCAAAATTCATAATAACTGCTCCCTCACCATTCGGTCCTTCCTTTAAAATTTCTTCATCCACATTCAATTTGAAGAGGTTTGGCTCCGGCGGCACCCAACACACTGAACTGCGACTCCCCGGTGGTGGCTCCGCTGTGAAGTTCTTTGTCGACCTTGACACGGTTGTGAATTCCTGGTATCCAAGAGTTGCTATATTCACTAATTCTTGTATGTCGTGTTCCTTATCTTCAAAAATTAATTTGTTTCTTCCCCACCATATTGCATTTAGGCATTCAATAAATAGACCTATTTTCCTTTTTCCGATTTGGTTTAGCGATTCTTCAATCCAAGCTCCAATTGGGTGGTTCTGTGCTCTCTCTGTTCCGAGGTTGAAAGGGCTAGCAAACCAAAATTGTTGTGCCCAAGTACAGCCTCTGAATATGTGTTCTTCTGTCTCCTCCTTTCTCCAGCATCTTAGACAAAGTGATGTGCATGTGATACCTCTTTTCTGAATATTGATTTTGGTTAGCAGGGATGATGTTAACAATCTCCATGTGAAATTAAGGATGCGGTTCAGCGCTTTTGTATTGTAAAGGACTTTCCAAGGGAATCAGTTCTGGTGCTCCTGGTTGCTAGACTGAGCGTGGTTTTGTGGCCGAGAACGGATGAGGTGGTAAGCTTTCTTGACCTCATATTCTCCATTCTTTGATTCTTTCAAGTAGTAGTAGTCTTCTTGTTGGTTCTGGTCTAGAGGAATGTTAAGTATCTGTTCTGCTTCGAAATGAAAGAAATCCTGTCTCATGATGTCCTCTTTCCATCGAATGGTTTCCTGATCAATAAGTTGTTCCACCCTGGTTTCCAGATCAAAACTCGAGCAGGTGCTCCAAATTCTGAATCCGTCTTAATTCGGAAGCCATGGGTCTTCCTATATTTTAATTGATATGCCATTACCGATCCTCCCAGATTTAGAACCCATTTAGCATTCTAAATACTTCTCCAAGTGTAGCTTGGCATGTTTCCAATAACTGACTTGAGAAAAGATCTTTTGTTGTAGTATTTGGCTTTCAATGTCCTTGATGCTAGTGAATTAGAAAATTTAATCAATCTCCATTCCTGTTTGGCCAAAAGTGCTTGATTAAAAGATTCAAAGTTTATAAATCCTAGCCCCCTTCTTGCTTTGCCAAACTCAATTTTGACCATTGATAAACCACTATTTCATGGTTTATCTTGTGCTCAATTGAGTTATTTTTATCAACTCTTTACCCACTTATTCATACTATTTGCATGGTTTTACATTTGCCTTCCTAATTATGTGCTTTGATTGAAAACATGCTTCTTTGGCCTTAAGTTCCCTATGTTTGATCCTCTCTTATTACCATTAGATGCCTTGATATGTGTGTTAAGTATTTTCAGAGATTACAGGGCAGGAATGGCTCAGAGGATGGAAAGGAAGCATGCAAAAGTGGAAGGAATACAAGAAGTTTGAGAAATTGCTAAGCTGTCCAGCCTGACCTCTTTGCACTCAAACAGCTATAACTTTAGCTACAGAGGTCCAAACGATGCGGTTCCAGTTGCGTTGGAAAGCTAACGTCCAGGGCTTCGATTTGATATATAATATGTCATAGTTTCCCTGAAGCTAGGCAACGCGAACGCGCGCTCCACGCAGACGCGTCGCAGTTCCAAAAATCAGCGTGGCAGATTTCTTCTCCAGCGATTTCTGGGCTGTTTTCGACCCAGTTTTCGGCTCAGAAAACACAGATTAGAGGCTGTAAAGTAGGGAAATCCATTCATTCATAAAAATAAGCTCACAATACACAATTTTAGGATTAGATGTAGTTTTAGAGAGAGAGGTTCTCTCCTCTCTCTTAGGTTTTAGGATTAGGATTCAACTCTTCATCAGGTTCAATATTTCTTTTACTTTATATTTATCTCTTTTTTTTTTTTTTTTGAAACAAAGGAAGCTCAACACATTAAAGTGGAGCAAATAAAAGAAAAAAGAAGACACATAACTAGCTACCAACAAATAAACCAACCCCTACTATCCCCAGTACTCTCATCCTCCCCCAGGATCACCACCACTCCATTCCGTGTAGCTCATCAACGTCCTTGTGTGTATGACCTCCAGGCTTGCTCTTGCATTCTTGAAGATTCGTGCATTCCGTTCCAACCAGATGTTCCAAATCACTGCAAAGAACACTGACATCCACATCTTCTTCCCCTGTTGTCTATTATGCATTCCATGCCAACTCTCAAACATTTCTTTAACAGTTCCGGGAATCACCCACTCCCTTCCTAGTAACCTCAGCCACTTGCACCACACCTGCCATGTTACCTCACACCTAAGGAATAAATGCTCAACAGATTCTAATTCCTTGGTACACAGTACACACATACTATCCCCCAGAATGTTGACTCCTAGTTTAGTCAGCCGCTCCTTGGTGTTAACTCTACCCACTAGCACAAACCACCCAAAGAGCTCAATTCTCGGAGGAACGAAACCTTTCCAAATGGAACTCGTGAAGCTATAACTCGTTATCTCAGCTGATAATGTCTCCGCTTGTATAGCCTGGATCACAGAACTAGTAGAGAAAATACCTTTATTTTCAAACTTCCACACCACATTGTCCTCCCTACCTGATGACAACCTCACTGGCCTTAACCTCTCATGCAGTTGATTGACAAGCTCCAGCTCCCATTGGAACAGTGCCCTCCTCCATTGAAAATTCCAAATCCAATCAAGCCCATCCCAAAAACCACACTCCCCGATGACAAGTCCTTGCTGACTGGAAATAGAGTAGAGTCTCGGATGACTTCCTTTCAGAGTACCACCTTGAACCCAGTTATCTTCCCAAAATCGAGTCTGCATACCATTGCCTACTTCCATTACCAGTCCACTTACCACTTTATCACGAATCCGCGGTTCTTTTATATTCAGCTGACATATGTCCTTCCAAGGGCCACCCTTTACTGGTAAAGGCTGAGTTGCTAACATGACATCCGGGTTCAACTTATTACACGAACACACAATCTTCTTCCACAGCGGGCAATCCTCCTTTGAAAACCTCCACCACCACTTAAACAGAAGCGCTGTGTTTCTCAGCACTGCATCACCAACCCCCAATCCCCCAACCTTTTTTGGAGCCTGAACTATCTCCCACTTTACCATAGGTATACCATAGTTCCCGTTCTCCCTGCACCACATAAAGTTCTGTTGTAAAGCAATCAGCTTGTCCGCTACCACTTTATATTTATCTCTTATTTTCAGATACTTTAATGCTTGTATTAGTTATGTTGCCTAATTGGCTTATGAACTTTTCCATGTTAAGATTTGAATATTTTATTTAATATAATTGAGGTATTTCAGATTTATCACTTCTTCTATTGTTTGTTATTAATTAATGTTCTAAGTTGGATCCTAACTTGATTTTAGAGTTGATTAATATTCGGAGACCCTTGAGTTGAATTACTCAAGAGTTAAATTGTAATTGGGTTTATCGTTGGCTGGCTCTCTAGTCACTAACACTAATCCTTCCCAAGGGAGAGGATTAGAACTTGTGAATAGAAGTAGACTTCCAACTTACTTGACTTTCTTTTACTTTACTTGGTAAAGGATAACTAAGTAGAAGTAACCTTCAATTATCAATTAATCTTTAGAAAAATCCAACAAGGATAGAACTTCCGGTTAATCTCTCCTAATCAAGGCTTTTTATGTAATTACATAAAATCTCTTATTTATTTTTATTGCTTTAATTTATAAATATACCTGTGCCCATTGTCCAAACTCCAAAATCCCAATTTACAAACTCATAACCAATAATAAGAACATACTTCCCTGCAATTCCTTGAGAAGACGACCCGAGGTTTAAATACTCGGTTATCAATTTTAAAGGGGTTTGTTACTTGTGACAACCAAAACGTTTGAAAGAAAGGTTGATTGCTTGGTTTAGTAACTATACTCGCAACGAGAATTTACTATAACTTCTAAACCATCAATCTTCAGTTCTTCAAAATGGCGCCGTTGCCGGAGAATTGCAAACGTGTGCCTTATTGTTGGTTATTGTAAATATTTGCTTTTTACCTGTTTTTATTTTTATTTTTATTTTTGCTTTTTCGTAAATTAAGAGGTTATTGGTTTTTATTTAGTTATTAAAAAAAATTTTCAAAAAATTTTTTCTTGGTGTTCATCTTGATCTTCAAGTTGTTTTTCGTGTTCATCTTAAACTTCAAGTTGTTCTTAGTTGTTTTCTTCGTTTTGATCTAAAAAATTTTAGTTTGGTGTCATTTTATTGTTTTTCTCTTTCCTTATTAAATTAAAAAATTCAAAATTTAAATCTTTTTCAAAAAAATCATATCTTTTTCAAAATCTTATCTTACCTTATTTCAAAAATCAAATTTCAAAATTCAAATTTCAAAAATTTAAAATTCAAAAATTCAAAATTTTAAATTTCAATAACCTTTTAATTTAAAATTTATTTTTATTTTTGTTTTTAATTTTTATTTGCTATTATGAATTCTCACCCCCATCGCTTTGAGTTTGGTTCCAATGCTGTTGCAAGGAATGAAAATTATAATAGGAACATGCATCAAGATCAAAACAATCAGAGATGGAAGGAGCCAAGAGGATCTGATCAACCCTTTAGGCAACAACACCTTCCAGGATACCATGGACAAAGACCATCCTACAATGCATGCCAAGACAATAGATATGGTGGACCCCCTTATAGTTACCAGCAAGCTCCACCATATGCCAATGAACCACCTCCTCAAAATAGCTTTGGACCACCATACTCACAAGCCCCTTACCACCAAACACCCTCATATGATCCTAACCCTTATCCACCATACCAACCACCTTATGAGCCATATGAACCATATCAAGAACTACCACTTCCCTATGTACCATGTCCATATCCATCACCTCAAGACTCAACAGAGCGTTTCAAGGAAGCAATGGAAAGACTTAATGCAACCCTTCGCCAGCTGGACCAAGCAATAAATCAATTACCTTCCAAACGTTCAGACATTCAGGGAACCCCCATGGCTTCATGTGGGCAATCTAATGAAGAACGTAGCATGAAGGAGACATTAGAAACTCCAGTGGACAATACGGAGCATGACTTTGTACTGGAACAAGTGGAGGAAGCTGTAATTATTGAAGAAGAAGAATTGGTTGCAGACTTAGGAGATGTTGAACCTCCATGAGAAATTCAGGTTATAGAACCTCCTTCCAAGGTAATTGAAATTAATGCTGAGGAGGGTGTACAACCTCCAAGGCATACCATGGTTGAAGACTTGGAAGATGTTGATCAAGAAATGGAGACTAAAGAAGCAGAAGCACAGCCTCCCATGCCCTTGGTGAGCAATGAAGAAAAGATTGAACTGGAAGAAAGATACCAAGAGGAAGAGGTTAAAATTGAAGAAGCTTGCAAAGAGGTGGAAGTTGTCAAAGAAGAGCACAATGGAGTGGAGCTGGAAATCACCTTACCGAAGTTATTGGAGACCCCTCCCCCTAAGTTGCCATTATCCTTCACAACATTCAAGTGGGTAAAATTCATATCCCTTAGCTTTCTAATTCCACTTGAATATGGGCTACTGGAGACGGATGGTCAACTTAGAGCTCTTTGTGGCATTAAGAGTAAGAGGAAGATGGTCAGTGGTAAGAATTGTCCTGCAAGGTTCATTATGGTTGGAAGCTTTAAGTTTAAACGCAAGGGTTGGTGTAAAGCTCAACTGAATGGGTCTAGGAAGTTGGTTGGCCGCTTTAGTGAGAATTCAGATTGCTTGCCACCCGGATGGAATCATGATGATCGACAAGAAGACGGGTGCAATAGCAAGGTTTGGGATCCTGGAATCTGTTATGACATCCAACACCCCGGGAGCCTAAGAATCTGTTTGAAGCTGCTCAAAGGCTTTACGTGCCTAGTTTGGGATCCCGGAGGCTATTGGAATTACAAACATTGGTGGAGATTCCTGGATGAGTTCAAGCATAAGCCACCATAACAGGAAGCTCATCAAATGTCCAACTTAAGGACTTTAACTAAAAGTGCTAGGTGGGAGACAACCCACCATGGTATGATCGTTCTTTTCTTTATTCTCAGTTTTCCTATTCAATAACTCTTCTCTTTATTAGTACATTTCGTGCATCTGTATTTACATACTTTTATTTTAAAAAAAAAATTTCACGCGACGCGACCGCCTCATTGACGCGTTCGCGTCGCAGGAGATGGGAGGAAATAATAAAGCAAACAGAGAGTCCCGCAAGAGCGTGGCTGGAGGCGTACCAGTGGCACAAAACGCCCCACGCGACCGCGTCACTCACGCGGCCGCGTGCCCTGGAATTCGACGAGAAAAGGGTGCATGACCGAAAGTTGTGCTAGAGTGGTGCTGGATTGGTGCTGAATGCACAATTCTTTCCACGCGGACGCATGGCTCACGCGTCCGCGTCATATCCTTCTCATGGCCACTCACGCGATCGCGTGCCCCACGCAATTGCGTCACCCCAGATTTGGTAAAAATAAACTTTCAAACAGAGAGTTGTGCGAGTGCGAGGCTGCCCTCGCGCCAGTGGCATAAAACGGGTCACGCGACCGCGTGACCCACGCGTCCACGTCACCTGACCTTATCGCGCACCACGCGACCGCATCACCCACGCGTCCGCGTCGCCTGCGTCGCACAACTTATCCAAATCAGCGCCAATTATCTTATCTTTTCTTTTCTAATCCTAATTTCTTCTATCTTTTCTTCTTTCTTTCTTACTTTCTTTCTTTCACCTCTCATTCCTTTTCACCTTCATTCTATTTTACTTAATTTATGTGCATATTTCATTCATTACATTTTAATTTAGTGCATATTTTTCTTTTCTTTTCTAAATTCATTGTTTTTCCTTTGGTGTTAAAATTTTCTTATTTAACTGTTGCATCCTTTCTTGAATTATTTTGGTGCTTAGTGACTTGTTTTACACTGTGGGCTAATATTAATTATCTGCCAATGCCAATCTTTTATGATACTTGCACTTTATTTGCATTGACATGAACTTATATTGATATTTTCATTACCCACACTCCTCCCCTTTGTTGCAAATTCTGCACCACTGGTATGCCATGTGCTTCTATTATTTTCTCACGTACATGTTGAAGCTTCCATGTAAATGAGCTCCTTATTATCTGGCATTAACACCCATATTTTATTTATTTTCTATCTTTATTTTAGGTTACTTTTCTTTCCTTTTTCTTTCAGGATGGCCACCAGGAAGAGAACCGGAAGACGTTTACATGGGAGAGACAAACAAGTTCCTACGCACATTCCTTGATGAGAAAAGTGTCAGTTGAAGCAACCCGTCCACTTGTACATCCTAGCATGCACCGAAGACGGTGCAATCTTTAAGTGTGGGGAGGTCGATACCGATCTCCATGGGTTAGTTACTCTTCTATCTCAACACCAATGTTTTATTTTCCTTGTTAGTTGTTGCATTTGCATGTTTGATTGCATGATTATTTGATTTTGTGCATATTTTATCACTTGGTTGAAGTAATATTTTCTTTTTCAAGAAACCTTTTAAGAGCATTTCACTAATTTGAATAAAATTTAGTGTTACACTTGTTTGAAGAAATATTATACTAGAACATGGTTTAGAGCTCGAACACACAAAACCTGTGAGATTTTTGAGCCTATTTGAATTGGTTGCATTTTACCAACCAATATTTTAATTTTTGGTGTGTGTTTTTCTCTCTAAAAATTGTGATCTTTGTCTTGCTTAATTCTATATTTTCATAGTTTGATGTATGCATACACTTACATGAGTGAGGCCTTTGTTTCACTGAGCTTACATACCCATATGGCCTTACCCTTTCATTATTCTTTGCAAACCAATGTTGAGTCTATTATACCCCTTTGTTCTTTACTTTAGCACATCATTAACTCTAAGCGAAAAATAATAATGTCCTTAATTTGAATCCTTGGTTAGCTTAGACTAGTGAGAGTGCTCATGAATTAAGTATGGGGAAAGTTGAATTTGGAAACATTTGGTTTGAGAATTGAGTATGTTAGAATTTTCTGAAAATGTGAAAAAAATGTTTAGGACATGATTCATGCATCCAATAATTTAATCATATGCATTAAGAAAAATAAAAGAAAAGAATATATATATATATATATATATATATATATATATATATATATATATATAAAATAAAAAAAGAAGTGAGAAAAAGAAAAAAAAAAGAGCAATTAAGCAAAAAGGGGACAAAATGCCCCAAAGTAAGTGGTGAAAGCAATGCATATGTACTTTAGAATGCATGAATATGTGGAAAACATGGTTAATGGATAGTTAGATGTGGTATTATGATTACATGGATTGTCTAAAGTTAGGTGAAAAGTTTAAGTTAATTGAGGATTCAGATTTTAGTCCACTTGGCCAAATACAATCCTACCTTGACCCTAACCCCATTACAACCCTTAAAAGACCTCTTGATATGTGTATCTGTGCATTAAATTTATGTTGATTGTTAGATGAAGAGCAAGCCTTAGAAAGCAAGGTTAGTAGAGAATTGAGAGAATCGAACCTAAAACATTTGAGTGATTAGAGTGCATACACTCCTAGTGAGGGTTCGATGCTCGATTCTTTGTTCCCGGCTTTCATGAGCTATTTTCTTCTACAAGCCTATTTGTACTTCATTTTTATGATTTGAATTAGTGAAATCCAGTTCATATTTATTCTTGGAGAATTTATTTACTTTTAACCAAGTAGGTAGAAACATCTTAGCATGTAGTTGCATTCATATAGGTAGGTTGCATTTCATACATTCTATCATTCCTCTTCACTTCTTTATAGCTTCTCTTGAGCTTAGCATGAGGACATGCTAATGTTTAAGTGTGGGGAGGTTGATAAACCACTATTTCTTGGTTTATCTTGTGCTCAATTGAGTGGTTTTTATTAACTTTTTACCCACTTATTCATACTATTTGCATGGTTTTACATTTGCCTTCCTAATTATGTGCTTTGATTGAAAACATGCTTCTTTGGTCTTAAGTTCCCTATGTTTGATCCTCTCATATTACCATTAGATGCCTTGATATGTGTGTTAAGTGTTTTCAGAGATTACAGGACAGGAATGGCTCAGAGGATGGAAAGGAAGCATGCAAAAGCGGAAGGAATACAAGAAGTTGGAGAAATTGCTAAGCTGTCCAGCCTGACCTTTTCGCACTCAAACGGCTATAACTTTAGCTACAAAGGTCCAAACGACGGGGTTCCAGTTGCGTTGAAACGCTAACGTCCGGGGTTTTGATTTGATACATAATATGCCATAGTTGCTCTGACGCTAGGTGACGCGAACGCGCACTCCACGCGAACGCATCGCAGTTCCGAAAATCAGCGTGGCAGATTTCTTCTCCAGCGATTTCTGGGCTGTTTTCGACCTAGTTTTCGGCCCAAAAAACACAGATTAGAGATTATAAAGTGGGGGAATCCATTCATTCATAAAAATAAGCTCACAATACACAATTTTAGGATTAGATGTAGTTTTAGAGAGAGAGAGGTTCTCTCCACTCTCTTAGGTTTTAGGATTAGGATTCCTCTTAAAGGATTTAGGATTCAACTCTTCACCGTTCAATATTTCTTTTACTTTATATTTATCTCTTATTTTCAGATACTTTAATGATTGTATTAGTTATGTTGCCTAATTGGCTTATGAACTTTTCCATGTTAAGATTTGAATATTTTATTTAATATAATTGAGGTATTTCAGATTTATCACTTCTTCTATTATTTGTTATTAATTAATGTTCTAAGTTGGATCCTAACTTGATTTTAGAGTTGATTAATATTTGGAGACCCTTGAGTTGAATTACTCAAGAGTTAAATTGTAATTGGGTTTATCGTTGGCTGGCTCTCTAGTCACTAACATTAATCCTTCCCAAGGGAGAGGATTAGAACTTGTGAATAGAAGTAGACTTCCAACTTACTTGACTTTCTTTTACTTTACTTGGTAAAGGATAACTAAGTAGAAGTAACCTTCAATTATCAATTAATCTTGAGAAAAATCTAACAAGGATAGAATTTTCGGTTAATCTCTCCTAATCAAGGCTTTTTATTTAATTACATAAAATCTCTTATTTATTTTTATTGCTTTAATTTATAAATATACCTGTGCCCATTGCCCAAACTCCAAAACCCCAATTTACAAACTCATAACCAATAATAAGAACATACTTCCTTGCAATTCCTTGAGAAGACGACCCGAGGTTTAAATACTCGGTTATCAATTTTAAAGGGGTTTGTTACTTGTGACAACCAAAACGTTTGTAAGAAAGGTTGATTGCTTGGTTTGGTAACTATACTCGCAACGAGAATTTACTATAACTTCTAAACCATCAATCTTCAGTTCTTCAACCATCTAACCCAATGCACCTTTCTTTCTCCATTTTTGCTCCCCCAGTACAATTTACTAATCATGCTCTCTATATGTTGACATAAGCTTTTGGGCATTTGAAAGCATCCCATAATGTATGAGGGAATTTCTTGAGCGACTAATTTTATAAGAACTTCTTTCCCCACCTTGAAAATGCTATTCTCCTTCCATCCCTTCAGCTTCTTTCACACTCTATCTTGGACAAAATCAAAGATTTGTT
This sequence comes from Arachis ipaensis, assembly GCF_059453495.1. Taxonomy (NCBI): domain Eukaryota; kingdom Viridiplantae; phylum Streptophyta; class Magnoliopsida; order Fabales; family Fabaceae; genus Arachis; species Arachis ipaensis. Next base: position 86,033,135 of record NC_142436.1, read on the forward strand.
TCTTAGATCTTCCAACAAAAGTTGGAATCCCCAACTACTTTGAATTGTTCTCCACTGCCTTAATCTGTAACCATTCTTGGATAAGCATATGTCTGAGAGGAGGCATGTTTCGGCTAAAAGAGATTTTTGATTTATCCAAATTGATTCTTTGGCCTGAAGCTAATTGGTATGCTTGTAGAATTTTTTTCACTTTTGTAATGTCTTGATCAGCTGCTCTTATGAAGAAAATGTTGTCATCTGCAAAAGAAAAAGTGTGATATTTTTGGTGCATTCCTAACTATCTTTATTCCCTGAATCGCTTTCCTTTTCTGAGCTTTGATAAGGAGACCCGAGAACACCTCCGCACAATATAAACAGGTGTAGAGAAAGGGGATCCCCTTGCCTTATGCCTCTAGTGGGTTTGAAACTCTTGGAGGGACAGCTATTAATAAGTACTGAGAAAGACACTGAGCTGATGCATTTTTGGATTAGTTTCACCCACTTTTGTGGGAATCCCGTAGACTTGATAACCACCAAGAGAAAATTCCATTCGATCCGATCATATGCCTTAGCCAAATCTAACAAAATGCCCATGAAATTTTTTGCTTCGTTTACCTTTTTTCTCATATAGTGGAATATGTCAAAAACCACTAAGCTATTATCCATAATTAATCTACTGGAAACAAAGGTACTTTGGTACTCTCCCACAATCTCCGGTAGAATTTGCTTTAGTCTGTTTGCAATCACCTTCGTCGTTATCTTGAAAATCACATTGCAAAGAGATATCGGCCTATACTCTCCGGTGTGCTTTGGGGTCTTTGTTTTGGGGATTAGGGACAAAAAAGTATTATTCATCTCTTCAAAGTCTCCCTCCCCATTTAGAAAGTTAAGGATCCACTTAGAAGTTTTCTCTCCCACAATATCCCACATCCTTTGGTAGAAGAGTGCCGGCATCCCATCCGATTCGGGAGCTTTAGTTGGCTGCATGTGCTTTAAAGATGTTTTGACTTCCTTTTGTGTGAAGTCCTCCTCCAAAATATTAAAAGCCTCCTGCGAGACTCTGCCTCCCACTGCTGTAGCTACTTGTTCTTCTTCCATCGTCCCTTCGGTCTTAAACAATTCCTCATAAAAGTTCACTATAATTTTCTCTATTTTTTTCTCATCTTCAAAAAGAATTCCTGCATCATCAGTAATCCTCTCTATTCAGTTTCTTTTGTTCCTTTGCGATGTTTTCTGATGAAAATATTTAGTATTTTTCCCCCGCTTTAAGTCACGTTGCTCTAGATCTTTGTGCGCACTTAATCTCTTCTTGGTACAATAAATCGTCTAACTCTCTTTGTGTCTTCTTTAGTCTCATGATAGTCGATTCAGATTGCGGGAGGGTTGTGAGATGCTCTATAGAATCCTGCTTCTCTTTGATCTTCTTTGGTAGTTGCCCAAAATTCTATTTTTCCTATTGTTGTAGCTTTCTTCCACAATTTTTCAGCTTCCATTTTAAATGTTCTTCACTACCCAATCAACTCTTGAATATTACTTCTTTACACTCTTGGTTTTGAAGCCACATTTCTTCAAATCTAAAGACATTTGGCCTCTTCCTCATTCTTTTGTTCTCTTGACCTGTTACGTCAATTAAGAATGGACAGTGATATGATCTGTACCTCTGTAAGTGTCTTACAATTGTCTCTGAAAAAGCTTCCTTCTAGTCAATTGTTGCAATTGTCATGTCAAGTCTCTCTTGAATATTCATGTCTCCTGGTTGGTTATTTGTCCATGTAAAAGAGTATCCCATAAACTCCAAGTCTAACAGCTGATTCATTTGTAGTACTTCTGGAAAGCCTTTTATTTGGCTATAAGTAACTGGCAATCCCCCTGTCTTCTCTTTCTGTTCCAGGATTTGGTTAAAATCTCCAAACACCAACCATAGCATGTTTTGAGATTGACCAAGCGAGCTCAAGAAATCTCATAATTTTTGCTTGTTGGCTGCATCCGGATTCCCATAGAACCCCATAATCCTCCACTGCTGTACAGCTTCTACTACTTTTACATTTATGTCACATAGATGATACTTCCAAAAAAATAAAGCTATTCCACATAACCACCAAACCTCCCGCTCTACTTCTTCCTTCCCCTTCACAGTCAATCCCCATAATGTTTTCCATTCTTCCTCTATTTTTAATACGATTTAATTCGTCAATCTTTTTCCTCATCTCCATTAAGAAAATGAGGTTGGAATCTTGCTGTTTCAAGAGCTTGTTCAAAGCTTTCACTGCCCATGGGTTCCCAAGCTCACAGCAATTCCAACTAATTATCTTCATGAAATTTGGCAGGGCTGCCCTGCAGCTTCTGCCTGTGTATTTTTGCTCCTTGCTTGGTAGCGTTTGCTGCTGCCTCCCATCTCCCTATCCTCCATTTATGTGTCTTCTTCCTTTCTCTTTTTATTTTGTTCTGGCACTTTAGTTTTCTGGCATGCTATTCTTAGTTTTGTTCATATTATGTTTTCTAGGACTATCAATAAAATTGTGATACAATTTTTTTCTCAATTTTACTAGGAGTGCATTGTTCTTTCATTTTGCAACCTGCGAAATTGAGATATAATGCACAAAAATATAATTACATTTACTATCACTTAAATTGAAAAATATAAATTTTTATTTAAATAAAAAATTCCATAGTTTTTATTATTTCCAGAAAAATAACTAAATAAAAAAAAACAGAGTTTATTAAATAAATTCATTAAACTAGAAGAAAGAGGAAAAGAAGAGAGGAGAAAAAAAAAGAAGAAGAAAGAAAACAAAAAATAAAAAAAAAGTGAGAAGAGTTCATCAAATTAGAAGAACAAAAATATCAAAAATAATTTGTTGTGTTTTTTGTAATTTGTATGTTATAAAAATATATTAGTGAGTTTATGTTAGCACCACTCAAATATTTTTGTGTGCAAAAGTTTGACAATTAGGTATAACCATATAAAAATACAATTTTGTAAAAAAAAAAAAAAAATTAACAGACAATAAAATTTCCGTAAACATTTTGCAAAGACCAAAATGTTAAATTAGAAAATATGTAATATATAGACATTAGCTTTAAAATTTTGAGAATAAATTTTTTTAGTCAACAATCAGCTAATACTTTTTTATTCTTTATAATAACAACTCAAATCTTTAATATTTGTTTATCCAATATTTTTTTATTGATTCTTGGTTAGGGAAAATTGATTTGCTACAAAGTCATTTTAAGAATATAAAATTAGAGAAATCTATTGGCCCCCGATATAGTGCTATCATCAATGATCTCTTTACTTGCTTTAAGGGGATATAATTAATTAATAGCTCGCAATGCTGTTTGATTTTCCTGTTTCAAAATGTTTATCAATAACATGCTTATGTTGATTATTTTTCTATTAGTATTTTTGTTTGGATAAATTTTTAAGATTTTTTTAAAAAGTAAAAATAATTTAATATTTAAATATTTTATGTAAAAAAATATTTTTGTGTATCAATTATATTTAAATATAATAATATAATTTTTTTATCTATTATATTAAGACATCTTTTTAAAAAATAAAAATTTTTTTAAAAAATGTAAAATATAGCTTTTAAAAAAAATTCTTTTAGTAGTTATATTTTTATTATTAAAAATTTGTCAAACACACTAAAAAATAAAAAAAAATTGTTAAAAAAAATCTGTTTTTAACAACTTAATGACACTTAATAATTTAATTGTAATAACTAAATACATATTAACTATATACATTTATATATCTAAATGTAATTTTATTTAGAAAAATGTTAGGCGTCCAAATATTTTATAAATCAAATTTTTATGTTTTTTTTTTTTTTTTTTGTATATAGACGGGAATTTCTTTCTCTTCCTCTTCTTTCGTTATCTTTGTCGTCATTATCTTCTTTTGTGCATTTCTTTCTTCAACATTGTTGTTGTGGTTGCTGTTGCCACCGTTGCCATCATTATCGTTGCCACCATTACTGTCTTCTTGGAGGATTATATATCCAGAACATTGGCTCACTCAACTAACAAATACAATTGCAGTAAAAATTTGTGTATTATGTGCAAGAATTTGTATGCTATATGCAAAGATTTATGTGTTATATGCAAGAATTTGTATACTATATCAATGAAATACGCACAATACATAAATTTTGGTATACAACACAAATCTTGATGCATAGCGAAGAAATTCTAATGTGCAGCACATAAATTTTTGGAAGACTACTACCCAAAACATCGACTCACCCAACTAACAAAATATATTATTTGTGTGTTATGTGCAAAAATTTGTGTGTTGTGTGCAAATTTTTATACTGTACTAATGAAATACGCACAACACAAATTTTGGTGTACAACACAAAAATCCTGATGCATAACATAAAAATTTTGATGTAACACAAAAAATTTTGGAGGACTACATACCCATAATATTTGACTCAACCAACTAACAAAATTCGCAACAAAAATTTGTGTGCTATGTGCAAAAATTTGTATATTGTACCAAGAAAATATAAACACATAAATTTTAGTGTACAATACAAAAATTTTAGTGCATAGCATAGAAATTTTGATGTGTAGCACATAAATTTTTGGAAGACTACAGCCCCTAGAACATTGACTCACCTAACTAACAAAATATATTCGTAGCGAAAATTTATGTACTATATTGATAAGTTTGTGTTATGTACAAAATATTGTGTTATACTTTAAAAATTTGTGTGCTATATCAATAAATTTTTGTATTCTCCAATAAAAATTTGCATACTGCAAAAAATGCAAAAAAGGAATAGCGATATATGCATGCATTTTTTTTTATTGGACTTTACACCAACTTTATTAACAAAACACTTATATATGTAGTATGACTCTTATTTATTAGTAATTCTTTGAGTAAAGCTTCAAGAAACTTTAAAACTGATTTAAAACAGATTTTAATTATAATTGTGGAAGTGTGTCGAATTTCACAATTCACATTATTTTACCCCAGAAGAGAAAAAATAAAAAAATTTGCTTCAAGTTATACTTTTGGTTGCTTCTTTATGTCGTAACATTGAAATCATTGCTCACGTGAAAAAAATGAACATTAATTATGGGATTATGCTACAGTCATCAAAGTCAGTGACTAATATAAAATATATATTAAAATATATAAATATATTAATGACTAATTTTAATAATTAATTTTATATATGAATAATATTCTTGTTAATTATAAAATAGCCAATTCTATTCCGTGACAAGGTCCAAAATTTTCATTTTCAGGAAAAAGCGGCAACCAAGAAGGCAACGACGTATTTCCATTTTCTCCTTTTTTTTTTAATAAACAGTTTACTTATCTTGCTTTGGTTTCATGTTTTTTAGTTGAGTTTCATAAACCTTAGTCCTTACCATTATTAATTAATCACATGCCCCAGCTGATGTTTCACATTTGAAACTTCTTTTTAGTTTCCTTATTAATTAACTAACCTTATGAATTTATTAACTAATTGTGGCTCCTAGGTATAGTTAAATTAGGCTGCACAGAACGCTAAAATAAGAACGCAGAAACACAATTATATTTGACAAATAAAACATAAAAATACTAAATTAATATATTTTGAGACAATACCATTAAAAGCCACAACTACTATTTATTTTTTCATTCACTAGTTTTATTAAATTTTTTGTATAAAAAAAGTTAAACTAAACTTTAATAAAAACACTAAATTTTATATCTTTTATCTTTATATCTCAATGTCCTGTTCTCGAGACTAGCAGCCTTAGATTCGATGAGACTTTCCAATTAGAAATCACAACATAGAAAAACTTCGACACAGCAAGTGGCGACAACTTAAAACTTCTGAAAAATGAGATTTAACACAGCTTTTCTTCTATATTACATTGATTTCAGACTTGGGCTAATGATAGTATATTCTATCAAAATTTCTGAACAAGAAATAACAATCAAAGCGCTGGCTATAACCCCATCCACGCTTTTGTGAAGGGGTAAGATAAAAGTATTTACAGGGACTGGCTCCAAATCCCCCCCCCCCCTTTTTTTGCCTGGCAACAGGTGTGGCCATATTTGCCCTTGATTTCAAGGGAGAATAGGCATGCGAGTGTGATGGGGTGGATCATCATCTCCGAAGGCAATCTCTCATGAAGAAAGAATGTCTTAAAGCTTCCCTGGCTGTAAGCCTTTCTGAGGGATCATATCTAAGCAATCCCTGCAAGAGGTGTATAAGATCACCAGCGGAGTGATCAACATGCTGCATGATAAGGTTCTGCAATTATTTGAAGAGAATAATAGTGAGATCATGCCCAATAAAATCATCCAAGTTCCTTCATTAAGTTCTGAAAGCTAGTATAATAACTATACAGACCTGTAGCCTAGGAAGCTTCATTACGGCTTTAATACTATCCCTCGAGGTTGCACCTTCTGGCCAGTCTAATCTACCCCTTCTAACGTACTTTTCAGCATGTCGGCTAAGCATATGCCAAGAAAATATTCAGTCATATGTTGCTAAAGATCAATAAATGACAGCATAGTCATGCTGCTAATGACTTACTCTACTCTCTTCAGCATGTGCTGAGGTAGTGGTCCAAGCACCCTCTCCATCATGGCAAGGTGCTCTAAATTCTCATGGGTCTGAAACAAAGCTTCACCCTGCAATAGAAGCTCACACCTTAAGATCATGCATTAATGCTTTATAAATGTGCTTTGAAGCAAGTTTTCAAAGGGCTAGACGTACAGTGCATAACTCAACCAATATACACCCCACACTCCAAATATCACACGGGTAACTCCAGCCCAGTCCTACAAATCATACAAAAATCAAGTATAACAATGTTATCATAACCATGTGATTTATAAACCAGAAAAAACAATTTGCTATGCAAGGGAGACATTTTTTCTACAGAAGTTGATTTGTACATACCAAGGATAACTTCAGGTGCCCTATAGTGTCGAGTTGATACAATGTAATTCTGATCTTCTCGCTCATAAGTCGTGCTGCCAAAATCAATAACCTTTATAGCACTTGACTTGGGCACTCTCTTGAAATAAGAACTTGGTGATCTTGATGAACTCTGTTCAACAAATACAACAGATGTCAGTGACTGAATGACTGAATCTACTGTTATCAACAAAAATGGCATCTCCAGGCTTGAATAAGATTTTCAATAATCGTATATTTGGAACATGAATTTTGATTTTAAATGATTAAGTATGTAGACAAGTTTGGAAGTCAGTTTACTTTTATCTTTATAGATACTAAACATATGTCTGAAATAGAGCAGAAAAAAGAAGTACCTTGTAATCAGGAACTTTGACATACTCGGGAGAAACTAGAAGTATGTTTTCAGGCTTCAGGTCAGTATGGATCATTCGCAAATCATGCATGACTGCAAGTTTTTAGAGAAAGCAACACAAATAGTAAGTTCACCCATAGCAACAAAAATAAAAATAATAGTCTGATGACACATATACAACAACCTTCTATGGATCAAGCAAATTAGTTTGTATAATCAGCAGCTAATGATTATTTATGAAGCGATATTATTTGTATGCTTAAATAGGGAAGAAGTATATAAATAGCTTAAAAGGAAACTACACACATGCTACACATTCCAACAGTTGTCTGCCAATCTCACGGACAAGATCAATGGGAAATGAGCGATAATTGTTTTTCCGAAGAAAATCGTATAAGCTTGGTCCAAGTTTCTCAAAGACCTGTTAAAACCATTTAAATTCACCGACATCTTAACCCCCATGTTATGTGTATTGGGGAAATCAATCCATCACAAATCAATCAAATACTTACAATACAGATATGATTACGATAGTCAAACCAGTTCCGTATTTGCACACAACTGCAAGGAATAAGCCCATTTAACATATGCAAAGGAATTAAATATTTTCCACGGTACAAACATAGGTGGATAACAAAATAATGCCAAAAGTACTTACCGATTGCCACCTTTATCGTGTTTACCAAGCTGCTGCAGCACCTCAATTTCAATCATGGCTGCTTCCCGATACTTCTTTACCCCCCGAACAATTTTAATGGCAACCATTTCCTTCCTTTCTCTGTCCCAGCATTCTAAGACCTGTCCAAAAGTTCCTTCACCCATTTTGCTATGAATCTTGTCTACAACCACAACAAAGAAGAGTGTGAGCTATGAAGCATTCATAATTCTCAACCAACAACAAACATCCGGGGACCCAACTTAAACTCCTATATCCCAAACAGGTTTACATAGTATTAACTACACAAAATTGAAGTCCAGATCAGATAGTTAATGGACTGAGGATGCATGGACACCTAAATGCCAAGTTTTCCAGCAAACAATGACACATCCAAGAAACAAAATAAAGCATGATGAGACCATGACATATATGAATGTAAATTTCTTAATGATGGTAAAGTGTAATTACAGCGAGAAGTTAAATTTTCTCCAAGCTCAAAAATGTAATGGCCATCTTTGTCATCATCTCGCTGAGGGGGAGAACCATTTCGAGCAACACCCTTAACAGAAAGAGAACTACTGGTATGTTCTGAGGGACCCCATGAAGGAGCATAGCTTGAAATAGTTCCAACCTCTTGTCCACAAAATAATCCTACCTGAGCCTACACATAGCCATCCATTCATGCACCACCAAGAGTTAAAACAAAAAAATCTCGCCCACCAACATGAACTAGACAACCCCTATATAAAATGCCCTTAAACCATCTCAGATTGTTTCAAATAAAACAGTATACACATCATCCGTGCGGTGAAATAAGCAAGCTTTCACCGATACACACATTAATCATCCAAAAGTGTATAACAAATAATACCGACAACAATAAAATCAATAATGGAGCAACCCAGGATGCAACAATTTACATCAGATAGCTCATCAAGTTTATTTTCAGCGCAAAAGACATTATTTGCTAGGATCAACCACAAATATTAATATATTAAGCTTCGGCATAACGGGTAAGAGCACAAAAAGGCTAGTTTTCACCAAAAGCCTTAACAAGTGTATTCCTGTAAAAACGGAAAAAACCTCCATAGCCAAAAAGCAAAATTAGATCCATCATAGCATGTTTCACATGTTTTCAGTAACAATACATATAGATAAACGAAGATCACAAATACCGTAATCTAAGATAAACCGATCAACAGATCAAATATAAAGTCAACTATCGTCGAAAATTGAATCAATTCATCTCCAAAACATCAATTAAACGAACAAAATCTAACAGATCTAACAAAAAACAACAGAACAATTGTTATACAAAATTTTATTGGGAAACGAGCAGAGCAACGTTACCTGAAACCAACATACCTAATCTACAAAAATTTTCACCAGATCTACATCCAGAAAGGAAAAATCAAAGGAAAAGGATATCAGATCTGAAATTTCGGGATCAGATCTATTTACCTTTGGGGCCTCAGGGATATCCCAGCCTAATCTAGCTCTCTTTCTCGGGCGTCGATCCATGTGAGGTTGGGGGAATCCAAAGACGCGCTCCATCTCCATGATTTCTATGAACTGCGAAAACTTCAGAAGAGAAAATTGAGGTGAAAGATTAAGATGAAAGAAAAAAGACACGCTTTTTAGTTTCCGGTTTGCTTTCTCGCGAGGATAGCGTCTGAGGAACCCTAATTTTGATGCAAGGCTAATAATGATGACCATGGAGGTGGTTGAGATGAAATCTAACCATACACGTGTCGCGTTGTTGTAGCATCTAGTTGAGTGGATCGTGCTGTCAACTATGGACTGTGGTTAAAATTTGGGCCACGACTTAACTGCGGTTTGGTTAGGTTTAGGGTAGCTGGAATGGAATAAATTGAGATTGGAATGGAATCAATGGATATGCTGGTAAGGGACGGGATTAGGATGCTTTAAATTTTTTTTTTTTTTGTGACAGGAAAAGTGCGTATTTCATTCAATTGGGCCAAGGATATCTAGCCAGAGATAGATTTTGAACATTGTTTGGAGTTTCTTTCATTCACACTAGATTTAGATTGGTAAGTGTCAATTGGGTTAATTCATGAGTAACTCTATTTTTTATTCTTTTAACATGACTAAAAGAAATGCTCTTGAAATTTCCAACAAGAGATATAGTGTCTGTCATGAATGAACCAAAACAAGTTTCATCAATTCTGCTTTGTTTAAGAGTATTCACTACATTCAAATTGCCATTCTCCAAAACAATTTGTGTGAGACAGGGGCACAGATTCGGTACACTGAGGAGTTTGCGCACTGAAGTGCCAAAAAGTTGTTTGACGCACCAATAAGCTAAAAAGTATCAAAATTAAAATGTATGTTTTTATAGGGTCTTTTTTACAATTATATATAAAATAGGGGATAACTTCTTTTAATTTTTTTAAACGAGTATATTTCATTTAATTGTTAAAAGCCGCTTCTTCTTCCAGGTTCTCTTTCTCCCTTTTCTTTGCCGTCGCAGCGCACTGCCCCTTCCTTATCTCCACCGCTAACAACGACTCAAACCTCCCCACCGCCTCTCCTACTCGCTTCTTCATCGCGCTACCAACTCCTCTTCCCCATTCAGCCATGATAGATTCGGCACCGTCTTCTTCGGTACCCCCGAAGTTCACTGCTCACACTCCGCCGAAAATTACAGTGACTCATACCGTCCATCTCTTCAGAAGTGCCTATATCCTCATGCTCAACAGTAGGATCCACTTCCATAGCATAGAGATTGGTGAAGTCATTGACCAAAATTAGAGTCTTTGTAAATCGTTGTTGAAAAGGAGATTGTGAGTTAGCTCGATGGAAATGATGAGAACAGAGTCGCCAACAATGTCGAGAAGAATCGAGAGTATTGAGTTGTATGTGATTTTGCCCATGCCACCCTTACCACCAACAAAGACCCATTTGAAAGTTTTTTTGTTCTAGAATGTTTTGCACTATTTCTTCTGGCAAAATCTGCTGATCCACCATGGTCACACTGCTCCTATTTCTCTTAACTGCGTTTTTGAATAGTCCGTGAAAGCCAAAAACGAGATTTCGCGTTTTTGAATAATTAATTAATTTTTATGACAACTATAATTAATAAAATTAATTTAGCACTTATTAATTTTTTATATCATATTATTATAATTAATAAAATTATTTTAAAAATTTACTAATTTATCAGATTATATTACTATAATTAATAAAATTATCAAAAATATAAGTAATTTCCTAAATCATATTACTATAGATTATAAAGTTATCAATAATACTTATCAATTATTTAATAAAATTAATCCCAAAATTATTAATTTCATACTCTATATCATTAATAATTTTTCATGACATATTACTATAATTAATAAAATTAATTTAACATAATAATTAATTTCTCATATTATATTAACATAATTAATAATATTATTTTAAAATTTTTTAATTTCTTAGGTTATATTATTATAACTAATAAAATTATTAAAAAAATAACTAATTTCCTAAATTATATTACTGAAATCTATAAAATTATTTTAAAAAATTACTAATTTCATATAACATCTTACTGTAATTAATAAAATTATTCTCTATGTTATTTAACTATAGTTAATAAAATCAATATAACAAAATTAATAATTTCTAATATTTATATATATAATTAATCAAATTATTCTCAAAATTAAGATTCAGGATTTATGAGGTTTTTATTTGTGTAATATGGAACTTCTTCTTCCTCATCGTGTTATCTTCTTAAATTTTTTTGTGTATACTCTCTGTATTCTCTATGTACTTTCTGTCTGTACTAACTTTTATAGTATCTTATTATAATTAATACCCTATCTAATTAATATTTTTTATAACATATTACTAGAATTAATAAAATTAATTTAATAAAATTATTAATTTCTCATATCATATTAATATAATTAATAAAATTATTTTAAAAATTTACTAATTATTTTTCGAACCATATTACTTTAATTAATAAAATTACTAAAAAATAACTAATTTTCTAAATTATATTACTACAATACATAAGTTACTCTAAAAAATACTATTAATAAAGTTACTAATTTTCAATATATATTACTATAATTAATTAAGTTACTCAAAATATTATTAATTTCTCAAAACATCTTACCTTAAAAAAAAGATATATTTTATATATATCCAAATATTACTCTTATCTTATATATACAAATATCACTCTCTTTTTTTTTGGTCTTTTTTTGTTAGATTTTGTAAAAAAAATAAAATATTTTTTAGAAAATATTAAAAATATTTTAATTGATAAAATTAAAATATTATATGGATATTTATAAAAAATTTTCAAATATTAGTTTGACTATAACAAAATATATTTATCTTTGAAAAACAAAATACCAAGTGATTTGGCTTTTGAAATTGGAGTTTGGCATTTTAGGATTTAGGGTTAAATTTCTTATCATATTAACAAATAAAAATTTTAAAAACACATTCCGAATCCGCAACTTATTAAGTGAGTATGAAAGACTATACCATTTGAGTCATAGCTAATTGGCTACTCCTTTTTTTTTCTTAACTTTTTTATTTTAATAAACCAAATAAAATACAAATATTCGAAGTTAAAAATAGCCAAAATTCATATGTGGAATAATATGAATATAGTTATTTTAATAAAATTAATAACAAAATTACTAATTTCTAATATATATATATATATATATATATATATATATATAATCAAATTACTCTAAAAATTACTCATTTAAAGTTTAGGATTCAGGATTTATGAGATTTTTATTTGTGTAATATGAGACTTCTTTTCATTCGTGTTATCTTCTTGAATTTTTTTTGTGTGTATTCTCTATACTCTTTATATACTCTCTATCTATACTAACTTTATAGTATCTTGTTATAATTAATATTCTATATAATTAATAAATTTTCATAACATATTACTATAGTTAATAAAATTAATTAAACATAATTATTAATTTCTTATATCATATTAATATGATTAATAAAATTATTTTAAAAATTTATTAATTTTTTAGATGTTATTACTATAATTTATAAAATTAATAAAAAATAACTAATTTTTTAAATTATATTATAATCCATAAAATTACTCTAAAAAACTACTAATTTCACATGGCATCTTACTATAATTAATAAAATTATTTTCGTTATCATCTAACTATAATTAATAAAATTAACGTATCAAAATCACTAATTTTCAATACATATTACTATAACTAATTAAGTTATTCAAAATATTACTAATTTTCAGAATATTTTACTTTAAAAAAAGATTGAATTGAATTATTTAACCCATAATAATTGGTTTAGAATATAGTCATTTAAAATGTATTTATTGTTTAATTTTCTTTTCATAAAATGTTTCCTTCATTGATTTCACAATTTTGCAAAGAAATTAAAAGAAAGATCTTGTTGTGAAACTCGCGCTCTCCTTGCTGCAAGATTGTTGTGGGGTCCAAAGCTTCACCGAGTTCTCGCTGAAAGAGGGAGGATGCTAGAGAAGACGGTGCCAAAGCCGCCATGGCCGATTGGAGAGGAGTAGTAGAGGCAGTGGGGAGGTTTGGAGTTGTCGCCTGCGGTGAAAATAGTGGAAGGCCCAAGGCCCAGTGCGCTTGCAATAGCGGACGAAGAGGAGGAAGCTAAGAGAACGACGAAGAGGAAGAAGGCATCTGCCCTATGTTACACGCGACAACATCTCCCTCCTAATCTCATCTCTACCATATTGTAATCCTCTTTGTCGGGGTATCTGTTCAGTGGTTGCTGTCGCCTGTCGAGGTGTTACTGTACACCTGAAGTATTGTCGTCTGCGGGCGTTGGGGATGCCGTCATCGGAGGTAAAGGACCGTGTTGGTGAGGAGGGGTCATGCGCGTTGGCAACGAGGATATTGGCCAAAAAGCCATCCTCCCACACTGTGCTATCATCGGAGGTGAAGTCTCATCCTCTTCCACTCGGGCTTAATGGTGCCCCCCACTCCGGCGTTCAACGATGTGCAGAATAATACAACAAAAATATCTTACCTAACAAAATTTTATCAGTTCTAAATTAATTTAAATATTTGATTTTTTTAATTTTTTGATATAATACCACAAAATATTTAAAATTTAACAATAATAACCATCATAAAACTAATATTTATAAAGTTATCCCACTGACAAAAAAGTAGACTAAAGTATTACTAGCCAATCATATGAAAGTAGATTCAGACAAATTTCTACTGTTAGATTAAAAAGCATATATAATCCAATGACTCCTTATCAATAGGCACACCGTTTAGCCAAAATTAAATGTTATACACATTGGTAAGCCAAACATACACGGCACATGAAATCCGTGCCCGTGAAACAGCAATCTTTGGCTAAACTTATCCCAAGAGACGTTGTATATGCCGTAGTCATTCGGGCCTTCAGTGGAAAGGGAATTATCTAGGTTGTTGAAGTTAAAATACGGCCTAAATAGTCTTTAGCTACTATGTCATCCCCTCCTTTACTCCGGTTGGTTGTTGCCGTGTCTGTATTAATTTTGATCAGATTAGTTGGTGGAGTTCCCAATTCTGCCTAATTTGAGTCATATGATCTTGTTGCGATTTTTTCTCTTTTTTAGTGGCATGCACTGTCTAGAATTCAAAACAGGTTTTCACTGCATTTTCAACTTCCTCATCTATTGATCTTTCTACTTTCGAACACCAGAATGTTCCTTGCTCTCCAAAGTTGTTGCAATAGGAAATAGAACCTCGATTTCTCCTTTTCTTCCACTTGCTTCAACATGCAGATTATTCATTCTCTCATATCAGTTCCTTGGGATGCTTCTGTGCACAGGGTGAAGGGAGTTGCAAACCAAAATCTTTTAGCAAAGTTGCAGTCTCTTAGATAGTGGCTCTCGTTTCGTCCTCGGTCCAACATCGAGTGCATATGGGCAAGTCGTTGATTCCTCTTCTGGTCGGACTTCTCTGTAACGCCCTACCACACAGAGCTTTATGCTTAAGTCGTAAAATAGAGGTGGTGAGGTATCACAACCTCTAAAATAAAATATATACATAGTAATAGTTGAAAAAAATTCGTAATGAGAAGCCTTGAAGGAAAGCTTAAGCCAAAGAGTCGCAAAAAGAAAAGGGCATCGCTCACGTAAAAGAAACTTGGATAAGAAGAAAAAGTAAAGATATATATACATAAAGAGCGGATTATAAAAAAAATACAGAATATCAAGCTCCAAACTCGACCTGCGAAGCCAAGGCCGGCCAGAGAATATTATATACATATATATACATCCCAAAATACATAAAGTAAGAACATTTCTCCATAGCCTCTAGGAGGATCAAACATAAGTATAAACGGAGAAGAAACTATATATATAACTTTGCTTACAGCAGGAACTCCAGACGCTCACCGAGGTGCCTGTTGACTTGCATCTGAAAAGCAATAATATATGTATGGAATAGGAACCGGGAGCTCTCATCATGGTAATGGTGCCAGCATAGGTAATATATAAAGTCTCCGGAAAGCCAGATGCAATCCTAGAACTCCGACACTCAGAATTAAACTTAAAGAATTATTCTAATCCATAAATTGGGTAGATTATCTAAGGTATTTATGTTCTAAGTCAAACCTAAGTTAACACTTTACTTTCCGCCTCCTCCAATCCTCCGAAACACCGGTGGAACTATCCTCGTCACTCCTTTGCCAGACAAGAGATCTCTCAATTGCATAGACATATAATATAGACAAGAAAAACACGGATATAATTCAGTTACAGCAGGTAGAACATATAGCAAATAAGCATAGTTAATCAAATAGGCAAACCTAAGTAATGCACACTCAAACAAAACAGACAAACGCATATGATGTATGCTTGTCCTATGACTAATGAGTCTCATCTATTGGTTATATAGCCAAACCCGACATGTCCAGTAGCTAACTCTGGACAGTCCCTTCATGTGCGCATCCCCAAGAGTTTATTCATATAATTCTCAATTATTCAATTTTCATCTTATTAGGGGAATTTCTGGGGAGTTAAAGTGCCTGGTCACATCTTGTGACTTAGGGTCAACAGTGTATCGAGTCTCAACCTGGAGCGAGTGGTGGCTAGCCACTGCATTTACTCAGAAAAACTCATAACTCAGATAATAGAAGTGCAATAAGCCATATAATTATTCAAATTCAATTAATCATTATCATTACGGCTGTCATTCATCACATATGGAGTATTTCTGCATTTCTCAAACATAAATTATTACTTCAAACATCTTTCTTCACTGCCAAGTTAACTTCTTCTCTAAGTTCACCCCTCTTCCTATGATTAGGGACTTGGTATAGAAGTTTGGAAGGTAAATATAGAGGTTTAGAAGCTAGAAAATAGGTTTAGTTGATAAAAATATAACTTTTTCAAAACAGGAGTTTCGCGTATGCATGCCATGTTTCGAAGTATGTGGAGGTGTAATTTACTCATCTCACGTACGCAACTCATGTCCGCGTACACGACCCCCTTGGACAGGGAAGCCTTCCCATGTCGCGTGGTACTGCTCGCGTATGCGAGCCTGTAAATCCTCTCATTCCATGTACGCATACACACTCCCATATACGCGGGACGTCTGGGCAGAGCCCAGGGTCCGGGTATGCATGCCCATCAAAAGTGGTAAAAAGCTGTTAAGTTTTGCAGAAATCACTTCTGCACATCAAACTTTCGACGTGCATAACTTTTTCGTCAAAAATCATTTTTACTCCGTTCTTCAAATGGCATAAACTTCACAGAAATAATTTTCATTTGAAATAAGTTTAACAAGATTTGAGGGTTCGGAAGATGAGTTATGGCCTGTCGAAGTTGGTTAAAAATCAAGTTTCACAAAAAATGCCAAACCTCTATTTTTACCAAACTTCCATTTTAAAACAAATGTATTACATCTCAAAACAACACTAAATATATTCAAGACCATTTTATATCCATTCCATCTCTTCCACATATGCCAATTACTCGGTTATATTCACTTCCATTGCACACAATCTAAGAATCAAGACAACATAACTCATGTTTATCAAACTATCATCATCATAATTCATTATTATAATCAAACATCATAATCATCATTGTTCAGCACATGCTCATAATCAATTTTCAAGATTTTCACCAAAGTATCTAAACTTTAATAAGTCATCATAGTTCAACCAAACCTACGGCTAACTAGCCCACGTTCTCATGTTACATTACACATTATCTACGAGAAACCAAAACCATTTCTTTGCCGATTCCTCCCTAAGCCTGGAACGCCACAAATATCGTCGTTCTATAAACGTTCCAAGCTCCCAACACACACCAAACAGAAACCCCGCCTCCAAAGATCCAAAATCAAGCTCCCAACATCACCAATTTGCCTCTAAAACTCAAAATTCAATCTAATACCATATAAATATCACTAAATCAACTTAGAGTTTGCTATACCAATAATTTCACAAGAGTTAGAGGATTCTCACCTTACCAATGGATGTTTGGGACAAGACTCAATAAATATACAAAGCTAATTTGATCCTAAATACCAAAATTTAAGAAAATCTCAACACAATTGCTCAAAATTTTTGAAATTAAGGTGGGTGAACAGTTGGGTTAAAAAATGAGATTTACCTACCACTTTGGATTTGAAGAGCGCAATGCAGTGGTCGCGTGGTCACAAACGGTGCGGCGATCGGAGCTTCGAATGGGAAGATATGGTGGAATGAAATTGGAGTCAAGGGTTTAAGTTCCTCTTTTCCTCCCCTTTTCTAGTTTCAGCGTGTTTCCCAAATGAATTAGGGAAGAAGAGCTGAGCTCTTCATTTAAGTGGATATTGGGTTGGGCCTTGGGCCCTGGTGTGGAAAATCGTGATTACACTTTTCACAACTCCACACAACTAACCAGCAAGTGCACTAGGTCATCCAAGTAATACCTTATGTGAGTAAGGGTTGATCCCACGGAGATTGTCAGCTTGAAGCAAGCTATGGTTATTTTGTAAATCTTAGTCAGGAGATTAATGATGAGAGTGATTGTATTTATGAAAAATAAATAACATGAAATAACTAGTACTTGTGATTCAGTAATGAGAAACAGGCTGAGGTTCCGGAGATACTCTGTCATCTGAATCTCTGCTTTCCTACTGTCTTCTTCTCCAAATACGCATGGTTTCTTTCAAAGGCAAGCTGTATGATCCTCTCGGATGAAAAATACTAGGTACGATCTCTGCACGGCTAATCAACTGTCGGATTTCTTGTCTCGGATGAAAAATACCATGTATAGCTACCGCACGGCTAATCATCTGTTGGTTCCCACTAGCGTCGAAATAGGACCCTTGTCCTTTTGCACACTGTCACTGTGCCCAACATTTGCAGGTTTGAAGCTCGTCACAGTCATCCCTTCCCAGATCCTACTCGAAATACCACAGACAAGGTTTAGACTTTTCGGATCCCAGGAATGCTGCCAATTGGTTCTAGCCTATACCACGAAGGTTCTAACCTCCGGACTCGGTCCGTGGATTAGAAACCCAAGAGATACGCACTCAAGCTGTCGCCCAATGACTACGTTGAGCTCAGATAGAATGGAAATGGTTGTCAGACACGCGTTCATAGGTTGAGGATAATGATGAGTGTCACGGATCATCACGTTCTCTATATTGAAGTACGGATGAGTATCTTAGAATAGAATCAAGCGTGATTAAATAGAAAACAGTAGTAATTGCATTAATCCATTGAAACACAGCATAGCTCCACACCCCCACCTATGGGGTTTAGAGACTCATGCCGTAGAAGATACAATATGAAGTGTAAAAATGTTATAAGTTACTGAATGAATCTCTAAAAGTAGTTTTTATACTAGACTAGTAATTTAGGTTTACAGAAAATGAGTAACTAAGTGTAGATAGTGCAGAAATCCACTTTCGGGACCCACTTGGTGTGTGTCTGGGTTGAGCTTTCAATCTTTCACGTGCATATGCCCAAAGTTGGAGTTAAACGCCACCCTGGGTGCCAAAATGGGCGTTTAACGCCAAGAATTATGCCAGTTCTGGCGTTTTACTCCAAAAAGTTTTAGGCTGACTTTGGACACCAGTTTGGGCCATCAAATCTTAGGCAAAGTATGAACTATTATATATTTCTGGAAAGCCCAAGATGTCCACTTTCCAACGCAATTGAGAGCTTACCAATTGGGCTTCTGTAGCTCTAGAAAATCCACTTCGAGTGCAGGAGGGTCAGAATCCAACAACATCTGCAGTCCTTTTTCAGCCTCTGGATCAGTTTTTGCTCAGGTCCTTCAATTTCAGCCAGAAAATACCTGAAATCATAGAAAAACACACAAACTCATAGCAAGGTCCAGAAATATGATTTTTGAATAAAAACTAATAAAAATATAATAAAAAATAATTAAATCATACTAAAAACTATGTAAAAACAATGCCAAAAAGGGTATAAATTATCTGCTCATCACAACACCAAACTTAAATTGTTGCTTGTCCCCAAGCAACTAAAAACAAAATAGGATAAAAAGAAGAGAATATACAATAAATTCCAAAATATCAATGAAGCTTAGTTCCAATTAGATGAGCGGGACTAGTAGCCTTTTTGCTTCTGAACAGTTTTAGCATCTCACTTTATCCTTTGAAGTTTAGAATGATTGGCATCCATAGGAACTCAGAATTCAGATAGTGTTATTGATTCTCCTAGTTCAATATGTTGATTCTTGAACACAGCTACTTTATGAGTCTTGGCCGTGACCCTAAGCATTTTGTTTTCCAGTATTAGCACCGGATACATAAATGCCACAGACACATAACTGGGTGAACCTTTTCAGATTGTGACTCAGCTTTACTAAAGTCCCTAGTTAGAGGTGTCCAGAGCTCTTAAGCACACTCTTTTTGCTTGGGACCACGAATTTAACTGCTCATTCTGATGAGCGGATAATTTATACCCTTTTTGGCAGTGTTTTTATATAGTTTTTAGTATGTTTTAGGTGCTTTTTATTATATTTTTATTAGTTTTTATTCAAAAATCACATTTCTGGACTTTACTATGAGTTTGTGTGTTTTTTTTGTAATTTTAGGTATTTTCTGGCTGAAATTGAGGGACCTGAGCAAAAATCTGACCCAAACGCTGAGAAAGGACTGCAGATGCTGTTGGATTCTGACCTCCCTGCACTCGAAATGGATTTTTTGGAGCTACAGAAGTCTAATTGACGCACTCTCAATTGTGTTGGAAAGTAGACATCTTGGGCTTTCCATCAATATATAATAGTCCATACTTGGCCCTAGATTTGGTAGCACAAACTGGCGTTTAAACGCCAGCTCCTTACCCTTTTCTTGCGTTAAACGCCAAAACTGGCATAAAAGTTGGAGTTAAACGCCCAAATTGGCACAAAAGCTGGAGTTCAATGCCAGGAATAGCCTATGCACGTGGAAGCTTCAGTGCTCAGCCCAAACACACACCAAGTGGGTCCTGGAAGTGGATTTCTGAACTATCTATCTTAGCTTAATCATTTTCTGTAAACCTAGGTCACTGGTTCATTATAAAAACCACTTTTAGAGATTCATTTTGTACCTCATGATATTTTACATCAGAACTTGTATTTTCTATGGCATGAGTCTCTAAACCCATGGTTGGGGGGTGAGGAGCTCTGCTGTGTCTTGATGGATTAATGCAATTACTACTATTTTCCATTCAATCACGCTTGTTTCTATTCTAAGATATCCACTCGCACTTCAACATGATGAATGTGATGATCCGTGACACTCATCACCATTCTCAACCTATGAACGCGTGCCTGACAACCACTTTCGTTCTACCTTAGATTGAGTGTGTATCTCTTTGGTTCCTGGTTCACGAGTTTGATTGCCTCTCCTGACAACAGAGCATTCAAATCTGTGAGATCAGAGTCTTCGTGGTATAAGCTAGAATCAATTGGCAGCATTCTTGAGATCCGGAAAGTCTAAACCTTGTCTGTGGTATTCCGAGTAGGATTCGGGAAGGGATGACCGTGACGAGTTTCAAACACACAAATGTTGGGCGCAGTGACAGTGTGCAAAAGGATCAATGGATCTTATTCTAACACTAGTGAGAACCGACAGATGATTAGCCCTACGAAACCCGTAGTTAGACCATTTTCACTGAGAGGACGGATGGTAGCCATTGACAACGGTGATCCACCAACATATAGCTTACCATAGAAGGAGCCTTGCGTGCGTGAAGAAGAAGACAATAGGAAAGCAGAGATTCAGAAGATAGAGCATCTCCAAAACCTCAACCTGTTCTCCATACTGCATAACAAGTATTATTTAATCCATGCTCTTTTACTCATTCCAATTAAAACTGAGAATTATTATTGATATCCTGACTAAGAGTTACAAGATAACCATAGCTTGCTTCAAGCTGACAATCTCCGTGGGATCGATCCTTACTCACGTAAGGTATTACTTGACGACCCAATGCACTTGCTGGTTAGTTGTGCGGAATTGCAAAAGTGTGATTGTGATTTCGTGCACCAAGTTTTTGGCGCTGTTGCCGGGGATTGTTCGAGTTTGGACAATTGATGATTTATTTTGTTGCTTAGATTAGGAAAAATTTTTCTTTTTAGTTTAGAGTCTTCTATTATTGTTTTTGGTTAAAATTTTAAAATCCTTATTTTATTTTTATTAATTATTTTCGAAAATTTTCAAAACCAATAGCTTCATAATTTAGTTTTCTATTTGAGTTTAGTTTCATATTTTAAGTTTGGTGTCAATTGCATAATTTTATTTTTCTTTCATTTTTTTCGAATTATTAGTGCTCAGAGTATAAAAAATTTTAAGTTTGGTGTCCTTTGTGTTTTTGTTTTCTTAAAAATTTTTCAAAAGTTGCTCTTAGTATTCGTTTTGATATTCAAAGTTTTCCTGTTTGTTTCCTTTGTTTTGATATAAAAATTCTAAGTTTGGTGTCATTCTATTATTTTTCTCTTTCCTCATTGAATTCAAAAATATCTTTCATACTTATTTAATTGAATTTTTGAAAATCTCATTTAAAAATTCAGATTTTTATTTTAGAAATTTTTATTCTATCTTATTTTAGTTTTGAAATTTCAAAATTCAAAGTCCCTTTCAAAAATTATATCCAAAGTTTTTCAAATCTTCTTAATTAAGTAATTATTTTAGTTTTAGAATTTATTTTTCCTTTTTCTCTTAGTTTTTGAAATTTATATTTTAGATTCTAATTATTTTATTTTATTTTATCTTATTTCTTTTTTACTTATTCGGTTGTTTTTAATTAAATAAAATAAAAATAAAAATATATTTTATTTGCAATTCACATCAATTCCCTTTTTTTCCATCATGGACCAAAGTGGAAATGAACATTCCAGAAGGACTCTGGGGTCATATGCTAACTCCATTACTGCTGCATATGGGAGTAGCATCTGTATACCTCCCATCAGAGCAAGCAGTTTTGAGCTAAATACTTAGTTCATTGTCATGGTGCAGCAAAATTGCCAGTATTCCGGTCTTCCACAGGAAGAACCTATTGAGTTTCTAGCATAGTTCTTGCAAATTGCTGACACAGTACGTGACAAGGAAGTAGATCAGGATGTCTACAGATTATTACTGTTTCTATTTGCTGTAAAAGATCAAGCTAAGAGGTGGTTAAATAACCAACCCACAGCAAGCATAAGAACATAGAAACAGTTATCAAACAAATTCTTGAATCAATATTTCCCTCCAAAAAGGATGACACAGCTAAGGCTGGACATTCAAGGCTTTAAACAAGAGGATGATGAATCCCTTTATAATGCCTGGGAGAGGTACAGAGGGATGCTAAGGAAATGCCCCTCTAAAATATTTTCAGAGTAGGTGCAGTTAGACATCTTCTACTACGGGCTTACAGAAAAAGCTCCAATATCTCTAGATCACTCAACTGGTGGATCTATACACATGAGAAAGACAATTGAAGAGGCTCAAGAGCTCATTGATACAGTTGCTTGAAATCAGCATCTGTACTTAAGCAGTGAGTTCTCCCCAAAAGAAGAAGCTAAAGCAGTATCCACTGAACTTAGTCCTCAAGAACAAGTTGCTGAACTCAATCAACAATTGCTTATTATAACAAAACAGTTCGAAGAATTCAAGGAGATGCTCCAAGACACTAAAAATGCTAACCAGAATATGGAAGTACAATTGGATCAGGCAAGACAGCAGCTATCTAAACAGATAACAGAAGAATGCCAAGCTGTTCAATTAAGGAGTGGGAAGACGTTGAATAATTCAGCTCAAGGTAGCAAAAAGCCAAGAAAGGAACAACTGACAGAGGATGACCAAACCACTGCTCAAAATCCCTCTGAGGACAGTAAGAGCCCAGAGAGGAATGCTTCTGGCGTTCAAATGCCAGAAAAGGGTGAAAAATTGGCGTCAAACACCCAGTGGATGCCCACTTCTGGCGTTCAAACGCCAGAAAGGGGTGAAAAAATGGCGTTAAATGCCCATTCCATGCCCAGTTCTGGCGTTCAAACGCCAGAAAAGGGTGAAAATTTGGCATTAAATGCCTATCCAACCCCTAATCCTGGCGTTCAAACGCCAATGAGGGATCAGACACCTGCAAGTGCTAATTGTAACCCTCCTAAGAAGGCTTCTCTAACTACCTCTGTAGGAAATAAACCTGCAGCAACTAAGGTTGAGGAATACAAAGCCAAGATGCCTTAACCTCAAAAACTCCGCCAAGCGGAACAGGATAAACAATTTGCCCACTTTGCAGACTATCTCAGGACTCTTGAAATAAAGATTCCGTTTGCAGAGGCACTTGAGCAAATACCCTCTTATGCTAAGTTCATGAAAGAGATCTTAAGTCATAAGAAGGATTAGAGAGAAACTGAAAAGGTTTTTCTCACTAAAAATGCAGTGCAGTCATTCTGAAAAGCTTACCAGAGAAGCTTAAAGATCCCGAAGCTTTATGATACCATGCACATTACAGGGTGCTTGTACCAAGACAGCTCTATGTGACCTTGGAGCAAGTATCAACCTAATACCTGCATCCACTATCAGAAAGCTTGGCTTGACTGAAGAAGTCAAACCAACCCGAATATGCCTCCAACTTATTGATGGCTCCATTAAATATCCATCAGGCATAATTGAGGACATGATTGTCAAGGTTGGGCTATTTGCCTTTCCTACTGACTTTGTAGTGCTGGAAATGGAGGAGCACAAGAGTGCAACTCTCATTCTAGGTCCTAGCAACTGGACGAACTCTCATTGATGTACAAAGAGGGAAAGTGACCCTGAGAGTCAATGAGGATGAGTTCAAGTTAAATGCTGTCAAAGCTATGCAGCATCCAGACACATCAAATGACTGCATGAACATTGATATTATTGACTCCTTGGTGGAAGAGATCAATATGATTGAGAGTTTTGAATCAGAGCTAGCGGACATCTTTAAAGATGTTCAGCCTGATCTGGAGGAACCAGAGAAAACAGAAGAACCTCTGAAAACTCCTCAGGAAGAGGAGAGGCCTCCTAAACCCGAGCTCAAACCACTACCACCATCCCTGAAATATGCATTTCTGGGAGATGATGACACTTTTCCTGTGATCATAAGCTCTGCCTTAGAGCCACAGGAAGAGAAATCACTACTTCAGGTGCTAAGGACACACAAGACAACTCTTGGGTGGTCCATAAGTGACCTTAAGGGCATTAGCCCCGCCAGATGTATGCACAAGATCCTATTGGAGGATGATGCTAAGCCAGTGGTTCAACCACAGAGGCAGTTAAATCCAGCCATGAAGGAAGTGGTGCAGAAAGAGGTTACTAAATTACTAGAGGCTGGGATTATTTATCCTATTTCTGATAGCCCTTGGGTGAGCCCTGTCCAAGTCATCCCAAAGAAGAGAGGTATGACAGTGATTCATAATGAAAAAAATGAACTGGTTCCTACAAGAACAGTTACAGGATGGCGTATGTGTATTGATTACAGAAGGCTCAATACAGCCACCAGAAAGGATCATTATCCTTTACCATTCATAGACCAGATGCTAGAGAGACTAGCAGGTCATGAATACTACTACTTTTTGGATGGCTATTCAGGTTACAACCAAATTGCAGTAGACCCTTGACGTCAGGATTTTTGCCAGTAAAGAAGTTCATAAAAACAGTCGCATTGTAGATATAGTCTCTAAACCGACAGAAATCCCTTCGTACAAACGTTTTGGGTGTCACAAGTAATAAACCCCTTTAAAAATTGTTAACCGAGTATTCAAACCTCGGGTCGTCTTCTCAAGGAACTGCAAGGAAGTATGTTCTTATTATTGGCTATAAAGATTGTAATCGGGGTTTAGAAGGTGAGAAGCAAGTGATTTGAATGACAAGTAGAGTAAATGGCAATTAAAATAAATAAATAATGTAAAGCAACTTTGGCAAGGTAAGAGAAATTGGAAGTCCAACTTAGTTATCTCTCTCAACAATAATGAAAGTTGAATCTAAATTCCACTTAGTTAACCTTTACTAAAGTAAAGGAAAGTCAAGGGACTAATTAGTTTGACCTTCGAATCCTATTTATTTCCTAAGAAAAAGTTGGGATTATTGAAGTTCAGTTCAATTAGCAAGATAACGATTATCAATTATGCTGAGTTTAATAATGTTGAGTTACTGATTTCTTAACCAAGACCAAAAGGGAAAAAGTAAAATTGTTGGAATAAAAATGTCCTTAAATGGAAAGCGATGGTAACACAAATTAAGGAGAAAGCAATCAATAACTGAAATACCTCAAATAATCATTAATTCAGATCATAACATGGAAAGGTTTCATAAGTCAAGTTGGCAACATTTATAGGTACGAATAAAAGCATTAAAGTAAATATTAAACCTGGATCGAGAGTTACTCTTACAAACTAAGAGAAGTCCTAAATCCTAATCCAAATCCTAAGAGAGAGAGAGGAGAGAACCTCTCTCAAACTAAATCTAAATCATGGAAAGTGAAAATTGGCGAGCTCTCCCTGAATAGATGCGTTCCCCCACTTTGTAATCTCTGGTCTATGCCTTTTGGACTTGGATTTGGGCCAAAAAGGGCTTCAGAATTCACTATGAGCATTTTTTGCAATTTCTGGTGCGTGGTCTCTGTCACGCGTCCGCGTGGGTCACGCGGTCGCGTCATTCGGAGCATTTCTTTGCCACGCAGTCGCGTTAGTCATGCGACCGCGTCATGTGCGTTCTGCTTAAGGCGCGCGGTCGCGTCAGTCATGCGGCCGCGTCGCTGCTGATTCACGCTTGGCATGCGATCACTTCGTCCATGCGATCGTGTGGATGCCAGTTTCTTCAGAAGCTCCGTTTGGTGCTTTCCTTCCATTTTTGTATGTTTCCTTTCCATCCTTTAAGTCATTCCTACCTTAGAAGATCTGAAACTACTCAACACACTAATCACGGCATCGAATGGAAATAAAGGTAATTAAAATAATTAATATTAAAGCATAGGAAACATGTTTTTCACATACATCACATAATAAGGAAGGGAAAGTAAAACCATGCAATTAATATGAATAAGTGGGTGAAGGATTGAATAAATCACTTAAATTAAGTACAAAATATATCATAAAATATGGGTTTATCAACCTCCCCACACTTAAACAATAGCATGTCCTCATGCTAAATCCAAGGTAAAAAGTAAGGTTAAAGTGGTGGAATGTTATGCAATGCAACCTATTCTAAATGCATCTACCTAAATGAGTCATGCAATTCCAATTTATCCACTCATATATAAAGCTTACATGTAGTCAAATTAATTCACATTCTCAAGGGGTCATATATATATATATATATATATAGCATTTTAGCAAATGAGATGGGAAATAAAAATATTGTACAAACTTGCAAAACAATTAGTAATTTAAGCACAGATATATGTTGATGAGCTATTGAACCCTCACTGGATTTTGTGTTTACCCTCTAGTCACTCAGTGTTTATTGGGTTTATTCACTCTACTTTTCTTTTTATTCCTACTTTCTATAATTTTGTTCTTCATCTAACCAATCAACAATTATAGAGTACAGTCATACCAAAAATCATGAGGTCTTTATTTAAGGTTGTAATGGGGCCAAGGTAAAGGTAAGGATATATGTATAAGGTTAAGTGAACTAATAAGTGAATCCTTAATTAGACTAAGATCTCACCTAACATACATGTTTAGTAGAACAAGCTTCTTTACCAATTTTCCCATATTATCCCACTTGTTGTTACATGCTCATGTTTCAATTTTTATTTTTATCCCATGTGCATTGCTTTTATTTTGCATTGGGGAATTTTTTTCGTATCCCCTTTTATTGAATGCTGAAAAATAACCTTTTTTTAATGCACATGGTAATTGAATCACTTTGATTTCTCATGAGCATGCTTCCCAAATTTTATTTTATTTCTTTTAACTTTTCTACCTTTTGTTTCTATCATCCATGTTCCCAATAGGTTTCCCACATTTTAATCTATTCATAATTTTTCTATCTTAAGCTAACCAAGGATTCAACTTGGGATTTTATTTTGTTTTTCTACTTAAGGCTAGTAGTGTGGCTAAATAGAATAAAAGGGATTTTAAAGGCTCAAGGGGGCTAACAAGGGTGATGTGAAAGGTAGGTTATTTTGGGGTAAGTGAGCTAAAATCAAATGATGGCCTCAATCATTCTTTTGGCATGTATCTATATTCTATAATTGGACATATAGATTAAAGCAAAGTAAAGAATATCAGAATAAAAAGAAACGAAACACACAGAAATGAAATTATGGTTTGAATGCAACCATACAATTAAGCTCAAGACTCACAGGCTGTGTGTTCTCTAACTCAAGCATCATATATCATTCATACATGTTATGCAGGTTTAGTTAAAAATTCCCATTATTCTCATAAAAAAATTATTTAGGGTAGCCTTTAAAGTTTTAATGTTCCTCCTTGATGAAATGTTGTCAACTTAACTATATGATGTAATGCTATATATACAAGGTTTATGGATTTAAATCTGTTATGTTCAATTTCCTAGCTTACTTCCTTTTTATAATTTTTCAATTTAAACTATGCTATCTTATGCTAAAAAGGGTAAACTATACTAATTAATCCACTAATAAGTCAGAATTGCAAACTAAACTAAATAACTAAAAATATGAACTAAAAATGCAAAATGCAAAAATAGAGTAAAAATACATAAAAGGAGCAATGTATAAGTACTCAGAAAAAAAGAAAAATACAGAAAAAAAGAGATGTAGTGGTTCACCAAAATAACACGCCAGAGATGGCGACCTCCCCACACTTACAATGAAGCATCGTCCTTGATGCTCAGTCAAGCCGGGTGTGAAGGGGTGTCATCACTAGTAGGGATGGTAGCTGGAGGCTCTGTGGTGTACTGCTGGAGCGCTTCTGGAATCTTCAGAGATCTCTCCAGGTGTAGATTCCTGGAGTTTGCAAATGCCGGATACTTCAGCTCACAGTACCGATTTGCAAATTTTATTGAATCATTTGCAGGGAGCAGCTGGTCAGCTTTTTCCTGCTGTGTAAAGTTCTTCTCCCGCCATGAGGAATTATGCATGAGGGCAATGATGGACTGGGAGGAATCTTCTCTCTTGCGCTTGCCAGTAGCCTTGTCTTTTCCTTTTCTCTGTGAGGCAGACATCTGGTAGGCGTGAGGAGTAGAACGGGGTAAGAAAGCGGCTGGGTGGTGGCTGTGGCGGCGTTCGGCGCGGTGGAGGGTACGGCGGCATGGTGGCGGCTGAGGGGGTAGTGCAGGAGGGGGTAATGGGGATAGGGTTTAGGGTAATTGATAGAGGAAGGGAGGGGGTGCGTGTGGGTGGCGGAGGGCCGGCGGTGGTGGGTGGTGGTTCGCGGAGGAGGGGGGCAGTGGCGGTGGGAAGAGAGGAAGAAAGAAGAAGGAAGAAGGGGAGGGAGGAAGAGGGTCGATGGCGGCGGCGTCTGGGCGGTGGCGGCGACTGGGCAGTGGTCGGGGCGGCGGCAATGGTGGCTGGGTGGTGGTTGAGAGAAGGGGAGGAAGAGAGGGAGAAGAGGATTGGGGGGGGGGGCTGTGCGACTGATAGGGTTCGCGTGGCTGGGGGGGTTATATTTTCAAATCCACGCGATCGCGTGGGGGACGCGGTCGCGTGGTGGGGGTGAAAGTGGGAGTGACGCAATCGCGTGGGTCGCGCGATCGCGTGAGAGGGGTAGGAGAGGGGGTGACGCGAACAAGTGGGTCGCGCGATCGCATGAAAAGGATGGAAGAGGAGATGACGCGATCACGTGGGTCGCGCAATCGCGTCGCTCACGCGGTCGCGTGGGATTGGTTTTGTGCAAGTGACGCGATCGCATGGGGCATGCGATCGCGTGGGTCAATTTGTGCAAAACACACAAGGGCCGCACGATTCCAGCCTAACTCTCTGGACGTTGGATTTTTTTACGCCGATCTCCAGGTCACGCGGCCGCGTGGATGACGTGGTCGCATGGATAGTGTTTTCGCCATATGATGCGATCGCGTGGGTCACGCGGTCGCGTCGTGCATCCCCTTTTTTTTTTTAATAACTTTTGAATGCAGAATGCAGTATGCAGAATGCAATGATTAATATGAATGCCATGCATGATTCCAGGTTCAATAAAATGAAATAAAATTCGAAAACAAAAAAAACTAAATAAAATTAAAATTGCAAAAGGAACGATCATACCACGGTGGGTTGTCTCCCACCTAGCACTTTTAGTTAAAGTCCTTAAGTTGGACATTGGAGGAGCTTCCTGCTATGGCGGCTTATGTTTAAATTCATCCAAAAATCTCCACCAGTGCTTGGAATGCCAATAGCCTCCGGGATCCCATACTAGGCATGTAAAGCTTCTGAGCAGCTTCAGACAAATTTTCAGGCTCCCGGGGTGACAAATATCAGAATAAACTCCAGGATCCCAAGCCTTGCTTTTAAATCCGCCTCCATCTTGATCTACGTGTTTCCATCCGGGCGGTTTAAAAGGTGGAATCTCACCATGGTGACCAAACGTTCTCCGTGATCCATGCAATTGAGCATGATACCAATCCGTGTACTTCGAGGTGAAGTGTGGAACCTTATTGAACCTTGTGCACCAGCTCTGAGTACGAGCCATTTCCCTCTTACTCTTAAAGCCGCAAAGAGCTCTAAGCTGGCCATCTATTTCAAGCAAACCATATTCAAGTGAATAAGTAAAGTTATAGGTTAAGGATTGTACCCACTTGAAGCTTGTATTAGGTGGTAATGGCCTTGGGGTAGGTGTTTCCAGTGGTTCTGTAAGTTCTACTCCCTTGTGCTCTTCTGTGAATTCCTCCACTTCCTTGTAAGGTTCTACAATTGTATCTGTGTCCTGGTCAAAGTCTTCTATGTCTTCCTCATCACTTGAGTCATAGATTAGAGGTTGAGAGAAATCTACCTCCGCATCGTCTTCATATTCACTTGGGGAAGATTCTTCTAACTCAGAGAATTCACTTGTGGATGCCAGTTCATTACTAAGAGAATTTGACTTGTGACTATCATTATCAAGGGAATTTGTGTCCTGGGTTATTCCGTCTGATTCTTCATAAACAACTTGCCTTGGAGATTGTACAATATCCTCCTTAGCATCAACTGTATCGTCCTTGACGGAGTTCTCCTCAGTTCTGGATTCCCATGGAGGTTCAGTATCTCCTAGATCTTCAACCAACTCTTCTTCTTGAACAATGACAGCTTCTTCTACTTGTTCTAGTACGAATTTATTCTCTGTCTTGTCCACTGAAGTTTCTGGTATCTCCTTCATGCTACGCTCTTCGTTAGACTGTTCACATGGGGCTGTGGTTGATCCTTGTGTATTTGAGTGCCTAGAAACCCATTGAATTGCTACTTGCTCCAGTTGTCGAATGGTTGTTTGAAATTTATTTATTGTTTCCTTTAGGCGAACCTCTGCTTCTCGGGTTGCCGGACTTGGACATGATACATAGGAAAGTGGTGGTGATTGGGAGTAATTGGATTGGTACTGCGGTAAGGAAGGATCATATGGTGGCGAATGGTGAAGAGAAGTTTGTGAGTGTGGTGGTTCGAGGTTATGTTGAAAGGATAGTTTATATGCACGGGGTGGGGCTTGTTGGTAGTTACAAGGTTGTCCACCATATCTTTCAGCTGGGTATGCAAGGTAGAATGGTCTTTGTCCAGGATATCTCGGAGGGTGTTGCTGCCTAAAGGGTTGATTAGATCCTCTTGGCTCCATCCATCCTTGATTGGTCTGACCTTGATGCATATTCCTGCTGTAACTTCTATTTCCTTCAACAAAGTTAGAACCAAACTCAAAGCGAGAGGGGTGAGAATTCATGGTAGCAAATAAAGATAAAAAGGAAAAACAAAAATAAATAAACAAGCAAAAGAAAAATATTTACAATAACCAATAATAAGGCACACGTTAGCAGTTCCCCGGCAACGGTGCCATTTTGACGTCAGGATTTTTGCCAGTAAAGAAGTTCATAAAAACAGTCGCGTTGTAGATATAGTCTCTAAACCGACAGAAATCCCTTTGTACAAACGTTTTGGGTGTCACAAGTAACAAACCCCTTTAAAAATTGTTAACCGAGTATTCAAACCTCGGGTCGTCTTCTCAAGGAACTGCAAGGAAGTATGTTCTTATTATTGGCTATAAAGATTGTAATCGGGGTTTAGAAGGTGAGAAGCAAGTGATTTGAATGACAAGTAGAGTAAATGACAATTAAAATAAATAAATACTGTAAAGCAACTTTTGGCAAGGTAAGAGAAATTGGAAGTCCAACTTAGTTATCTCTCTCAACAATAATGAAAGTTGAATCTAAATTCCACTTAGTTAACCTTTACTAAAGTAAAGGAAAGTCAAGGGACTAATTAGTTTGACCTTCAAATCCTATTTATTTCCTAAGAAAAAGTTGGGATTATTGAAGTTCAGTTCAATTAGCAAGATAACGATTATCAATTATGCTGAGTTTAATAATGTTGAGTTACTGATTTCTTAACCAAGACCAAAAGGGAAAAAGTAAAATTGTTGGAATAAAAATGTCCTTAAATGGAAAGCGATGGTAACACAAATTAAGGAGAAAGCAATCAATAACTGAAATACCTCAAATAATCATTAATTCAAATCATAACATGGAAAGGTTTCATAAGTCAAGTTGGCAACATTTATAGGTACAAATAAAAGCATTAAAGTAAATATTAAACCTGGATTGAGAGTCACTCTTACAAACTAAGAGAAGTCCTAAATCCTAATCCTAATCCTAAGAGAGAGAGGAGAGAACCTCTCTCAAACTAAATCTAAATCATGGAAAGTGAAAATTGGCGAGCTCTCCCTGAATGGATGCGTTCCCCCACTTTGTAATCTCTGGTCTATGCCTTCTGGACTTGGATTTGAGCCAAAAAGGGCTTCAGAATTTGCTATGAGCGTTTTCTGCAATTTCTGGTGCGTGACCTCTGTCACGCGTCCGCGTGGGTCACTCGGTCGCGTCATTCGGAGCATTTCTTTGCCATGCGGTCGCGTCAGTCATGCGGCCGCGTCGCTGCTGATTCGCGCTTGGCACGCGATCACTTCGTCCATGCGATCGTGTGGATGCCAGTTTCTTCAGAAGCTCCGTTTGGTGCTTTCCTTCCATTTTTGTATGTTTCCTTTCCATCCTTTAAGTCATTCCTACATTAGAAGATTTGAAACTACTCAACACACTAATCACGACATCGAATGGAAATAAAGGTAATTAAAATAATTAATATTAAAGCATAGGAAACATGTTTTTCACATACATCACATAATAAGGAAGGGAAAGTAAAACCATGCAATTAATATGAATAAGTGGGTGAAGGATTGAATAAATCACTTAAATTAAGCACAAAATATATCATAAAATATGGGTTTATCAACCCTCAAGACCAAGAAAAAATAGCATTTACATGTCCTTCTGGATTATTTGCCTACAGAAGGATGCCTTTTGGTCTGTACAATGCACCTGCAACCTTTCAGAGGTGCAAGCTCTCTATCTTTTCTGATATGGTAGAGAAATTTCTGGAAGTCTTCATGGATGACTTCTCAGTATTTGGAAACTCATTCAGCTCCTGTCTTGACCATCTAGCACTTGTTCTGAAAAGATGCCAAGAGACTAACCTAGTTTTAAACTGGGAAAATGCCACTTTATGGTGACTGAAGGAATTGTCCTTGGGCATAAAATTTCGAACAGGGAAATAGAGGTGGATCAAGCTAACGTAGAGGTAATTGAAAAATTACCACCACCTACCAACGTTAAAGCAATCAGAACCTTTCTGGGGCATGCATGATTCTATAGGAGGTTTATAAAGGATTTCTCAAAAATTGCAAAACCTCTGAGCAATCTGCTAGTTGCTAACACAACATTTATCTTTGATACAGAGTGTCTGTAGGCGTTTGAAACTCTGAAAGCTAAATTGGTCATAGCACCAGTCATTTCTGCACCAGACTGGACATTACCATTCGAACTAATGTGTGATGCCAGTGACCATGCCATTGGTGCAGTATTGGGACAGAGGCATAACAAGCTTCTGCATGTCATTTATTATTCTAGCCGTATTTTAAATGACGCACAGAAGAACTACACAACCACACAAAAGGAGTTGCTTGCAGTGGTTTATGCCATTGACAAGTTCAGATCTTATTTAGTAGGATCAAAAGTGATTGTGTACATGGTGCGTGGTAGAAGTTAACCAATTAAGAGATTTCAAATAAGAGAATAGCATTGCACGTATAGCTCTTAACCAGCTAAGATCTGCCTCACCAATTTAAAAAGGGTTGTCACAAATTTTAGAAATAAAAATACTGGGAGTATGAGTCCCAAGTCGTCTCCCAACGAGTTGCAGGAAAGAGTGCTAATTTATTAATCAGAAAATTCTCAGAAAGTTTGAGTTTTGATAATGAGTAATTAAAATAATTGTGAATTAAAGCAATAAAAATAAACTAAGAATAATTATTGATATTCCAAATAAAAGACCTTGATTGGGGGAATAATTAAGTGGAAGTCCTATCCTTGTTAGAATCTTCTCAAGTGTGGTGTAAAGAGGTTGTTGTTCTCACTTGGTTAACCCTTACTGAATAAAGAAAAGTATAGTGATTGAGCTAACTCTTACCCGCAAATCCTAGTCCTCTCCCTTGGGAAGGTCCAGCATTAGCAGATACAGAATTAGCCAAGAACGTCCAATTTAACTAGGTACTTGAGCATTCCAACTCAAGTGTTTCCTCTTAATCAACCCCATGTCAAGTAGAGGTTCTACTCCATTGACATGAAATTAATAATCATAAAAATATAAGAAGACATAATTAAATAAAATTAAATAAAGAATTAAAATTAATTAAAAATAAAAATAACTCTATATATTAATAAACTCAAAATGTAACATACTTATTTGAATAGAGTCAATAATCAACTGAAAAGAGTAAAGAATAAGGAAACAAACTAAAGTAATATCTTCACGGAGGTAATGGCTCTTCAACATCCACAATCCAAAGCAAAAGCATAAACAATCAATGTAACACTAATCTAGATTCAGATCTAAAACTAAAGTAATCCTAATGTGATAAATCCGAATGTGTGTGGATGCATGTTGAGTCTCTGCATGTTCCCTTGCTTTATTCTGTGTTTTTGGGCCAAAAATTAGGTTAAAATGCGGCCCAAAATTGCCCCCAGGGTATTCTGTTATTTTTGCGGATCGCGCAGGTTACGCGTACGCGTCGTCCACGCGTTCGCGTCGTTCACGCGTTCGCGTCGTTCAACGATTTTCCTTGTCATGCGTTCGCGTCGTCCACGCGTTTGCGTCGTCCACGCATTTGCGTCATTCGTGCAGACTTCAATCCCCGCGTTTGTGTCAGGCACGCGTTCGCGTCGCTGCGATTTCTTCTTTTTGTGTGCTCGCGTGGCCATGTGCTCGCGTCATTGTTTGCTGGTCATCTCCTTGGTTTCTTGTGTTCCTTCCATTTTTGCAAGCTTCTTTTTCATTCTCTAAGCCATTCCTGCCCTATGAAGCCTGAAACACTTAACGCACAGATCACGGCATTGAATGGTATAAAGGAGAATTAAAATACATAATTAAAAGGTCTCTAGAAAGCAAGTTTTCAACCATAGAACAATTTTGGGAAGGAATTGTAAATACATGCTAATCATATGAATAAGTGGGTAAAGACTTGATAAAACCATTCAATTAAACACAATATAAATCATAAAATAATGGTTTATCAACCTCCCCATACTTAAACATTAGCATGTCCTCATGCTTAGTTGAAGGAGATAAAATAAATGAGTAGGGAAATGCGAAACTCATGAAATGCAATGCAACCTATATATATGAATGCAATTATATGATTCTTGTCTACTTGGTTAAGATAAATAAGCTCTTCAAGACAAACATAAATTTAATTTTCACTAACTCAATTTATATAGTAAAAATAGGTAACATTGTAAGAAGACAGCTCATGAAAGCAGGGAACATAGAATTAAGCACTGAACCCTCACTGATGGTGTATGTGCACTCTAGTCTCTCAAGTGTATAGGGTAATCATCTACTCTTCTCTAATCATGCTTTCTAAATTTTGTTCTTCACCTAACCAATCAACAATATTTAATGTACCAATGCAAACATCATGAGGTCTTTTCAAGGTTGTAATGGGGCTAAGGTAAGGGTAAGGGTATATATATATATATATATATATATATATATATATATGGCTAAGTGAGCTATAAATTGAATCTTTAATTAACCTAAATCATGCCTAGCTACCCAAAAATTTTCCACTTTTGCATTACATACTCATGCATCAACTTTCTTTTAATTTTTATCACATATGCATTGATCTTTGAACTTAGCTTAACTTAGAATTGGGGTAATTTTGTCCCCTTATTTATTTATTTATTGAATATTTTTGAATTTTTTTTAACATGAAAATGAATATAGCTTATCAATGCACATGGATTTTTAAAAATTTTTATAGTTTCACATGAGTAGGTACCCAAATTCCCATTATTTTATCATTACACATTCCCTTATTAACCCTTGTTCCCACAATTCTCCCATACTTAATTAACACACAATTTCTATCTTAAGCTAACCAAAGATTCAATTGGGATATTTAATTATTTTTCCGCTTAAGGCTAGTAATATGGTAAAATATAGAACAGACGGGATAAAATGGCTCAAAATGGCTAACAAAGGTAATTTAAAGGGTAGGCTTATTTGGGATAAGTGAGCTAAAATAAAACAATGGCCTCAATCATATGCATGCATATAACATATTAAACATTGGACATATAGGATGAAACAAAATAAAGATTACAAAATAAAGATTAACCATGTAAATAAGCTCGAATCTCACAGGTTGTGTGTTCTTAGCTTTTTAAACTATGTTCCAAATACAACTTCAAACAAATTTAACACAAAAGTTTTTATTTAAGTTAGTGAAATTTTTCGAAAGTAGTGTCTTAGAAGAAACTTATTATCTTCAATCAAGTAGAACATGCATGCAAATAACCAATTTCTATGCAATCTATCCTATTCTAGACAAAAGAAAAATTAACTAGATATCCTATTTTATTGGTGTTTAGGGAAGAGAATTTACCTCCGGAAGTCAGGTACTGACCGACCTCCCCACACTTAAGGCTTTGCACCGTCTTCGATGCGATTTGTTAGGAATAGAGGGGGGCTGGTAGCAGTATCTCCACTATCGGGACCGTCATGGCTCCCTGTGCTGGTAAATGAAGTGGAGTCCGGGGTGTCTGGGTCTTTGTCAGGTCTGTAGTTTCCCATAAGTAGCTCCTTAAGGTATGTGAATCAGCGCTGGTTACGGCGCTCTCTTAGCTTTGCTTTATGTTCCTGCCGATCCAACCTTTCAAGTATTTGATGGAGCAGTTGGTTTGTTGTAGGTGCTTGTGGTGTGGAAGAAGAGGGGGTGTCTTATGCTGGTTCTGTGCTCTGGTTGATAGTGGCTGCTGGAGGTCTGATATATTTCCCGTTAGGGATGTGCTGATCATCCCGTGGAAGCATGGCTTTGGTGTCCCCATCTCTGTAAGAGACTCTGGCTGCTGAGACGAGATCTGAAACTAAGGCGGGAAAAGGTAAGTTGTCCGCAATTTGTACGTGTCCCATAGCATCCTGAATGTGTCTTGGTAAGTTTAGAGGCTGGTCTGTAAGGATACACCAGAGTAAAATAGCCATGTCTGCAGTGAAGGAGGACTCATGTGTGCTCAGAAAGACGTAATGGAACATAATCTGTGCCCATACTCGAGCCTCCAAGGTAAGTGCTGAAGCCAATATGCCCTTAGGTCGGGAACGATGGTATCTGTAGATCCATCTGCTGCCAGGTTGTGCAATAACTCTGAGAACGGCGTCCCAGTCAAATTGGTATGTCTGACGCTTGAGTGAGGCTTCTTGGAATGCATCCAATCCTTCTGGAGTAAGGGGAAGGTCTAAAGCTTGTTGAATGGCCTCTTCAGTTATGGGGACTTGTTTCTGACGGACATAGACAGACTGCATAGTTGGCATGTGAAGTTGGAGTAGAATTCTACTACCCACGATAGATTAACCTGCCGTGGCTGTCTCCGTAGGAACTCCCATTGTCGTCACTCAATGCGGGACTCAACAAAGTCAGCAATGTAGGTTGGGAGGATAAGAAGGTGCTCATTGTTATAGTTCATTGCTTCCAGGATGGGAAACATCTGCTCACAGTAGCGGTTAGGAAACCGTGCAGTGTCCTTTACTGGAAAAGCTTTTTCTTTTTCATCGACCTTGATGATCCTCTTGATTCATTTTGTTGAGGGTTTCACCGCTGTTGAAGATGGCTCTGCCACTAATGCTCTTTTTGTTCCTTTCCTTGCTGGTGGTTTGGGAGTAGCTTTCTCCTTGCCTTTCTTAGTGGCCATCCTGAAAAAGGAAAGAGGTAAGTACATGTAAAGTTAAGGGTTCGAGCAAGGGAGCGAACATTATGGTTGATAATCAATGCACGGTAAAGAGGGATGTTGTTAACACATGGTCTAGACTACATGTGAAAAGTTCATCAAAGGTAATATAGCAAGTGCATGTGATGGCAATTGAATGCGAGATGTTTATTGGCATGCCGAAAAAGGCATTAGTAGTATAGATCAAGCATTCAATGTCCAAGTTAGATTACCAAGTCTCTCAAACTGGCAACCTGTTTGTATTGACAATTATTTTTAATTAATAAAATATAAAAGAGATTTTGTGAAAAACAGGCATTAAAGTAGTAGAGTAAAATAATTAAAAATAATGTGTAATGCCATACGGGCGTTTTCACAAACACTTGGCATGTATGGTGAATATGTTATTGAAAGTAGTAAATTGAACATGCAAGCAATCTCTTATGAAAAGTAATATATAATTGTCAAACAATTCCACAATATCTCACAAGCAAAATATAAAAGAGAATAATCACCTAATTAAATTGTTAACACCAATTAAAGGAATAAAAAGAAAGAAAAGAAAATATAGATAATGAAAGTGAAAAGAAAAAGAAAACATAGATAAAAATAATAAAGGAAAAGTAAAAAGTAAAGAAAGAAAGAAAAGAACCTTGATAATGGATGTGAAAAATAAGGAAGGAGAAGGTAAAAAAAAATGAGAATGAGTAGAGAACGAGGAAGGGGGAAGAAAGAAATAATAAGGGAAAAGAGAAAATAAGGATTTGGGGAAGAAAAGATAAGATATTTTGGCTGATGTGGATAATCTGTGCGCCGCATGTGACGCAGACGCGTGGGTCACGCGGTCGCGTGGTGTTTGGTTCTTGTCAAGTGACGCGGATGCGTGGGTCACGCGGTCGCGTGACTTGATTTGTGCGAATGGCGCGAGAGTAGCTGCGCGTTCGCGCAACTTTCTATTTCAAACTCATTTTGCCAAATTTTAGGGTGACGCAATCGCGTGAATGGCCATGTTTGGAGGACGACGCGGCCGCGTGGGGCACGCGGTCGCGTGATGGGGCTGGTGCTTCCAGCATCATTCCAGCCCAGCTCCATGGTGTGCGAAATTG
This sequence comes from Arachis ipaensis, assembly GCF_059453495.1. Lineage (NCBI taxonomy): Eukaryota > Viridiplantae > Streptophyta > Magnoliopsida > Fabales > Fabaceae > Arachis > Arachis ipaensis. Next base: position 86,072,044 of record NC_142436.1, read on the forward strand.
TGATCTAGATGTGAAATTGTTGTTCGAAATTGATTCCCTGGCAATGGCTCCAAAAACGTGTGCACAATACCATGGTCCAAACATAACTTCACAACTTCGCGCAACTAACCAGCAAGTGCACTGGGTCGTCCAAGTAATACCTTACGTGAGTAAGGGTCGAATCCCACGGAGATTGTTGGTATGAAGCAAGCTATGGTCATCTTGTAAATCTCAGTCAGGCAGATTAAATTGTTTTAAGAAATTATAGTGGATGAAAATAAATAAAATATAAAATAGGATAGTGGTACTTATATAATTCATTGGTGAGAATTTCAGATAAGCGTATAGAGATGCTTTCGTCCCTCTGAACCTCTGCTTTCCTGCTGTCTTCATCCAATCCTTCCTACTTCTTTCCATGGCAAGCTGTATGTAGGGCATCACCGTTGTCAGTGGCTACATCCCGTCCTCTCTGTGAAAATGGTCCGATGCGCTGTCACTGCAAGGCTAATCATCTGGAGGTTCTCGATCATACTAGAATAGGATTCACCATCCTTTTGCGTCTGTCACTACGCCCAGTACTCGCGAGTTTGAAGCTCGTCACAGCCATCCCTTCCCGGATCCTACACAGAATACCACAGACAAGGTTTAGACTTTTCGGATCTCAGGAATGGCCATCCATGGGTTCTAACTTATACCACGAAGATTTCAATATCTCGGACTCGGTCCTCTGTATTAGATATCCAAGAGATACTCATTCTAGCTTGTTTGCATGTAGAACAAAAGTGTTTGTCAGGCACGCGTTCATAGGTGAGAATGATGATGAGCATCATATAATCATCACATTCATCATGTTCTTGGGTGCGAATGGATATCTTAGAATAGGAATAAGCTTGAATTGAATAGAAAAACAGCAGTACTTTGTATTAATTCATGAGGAACAGCAGAGCTCCACACCTTAATCTATGGAGTGTAGAAACTCTACCGTTTGAAAATACATAAGTGATAATGGTCCAGGCATGGCCGAATGGCCAGCCCCCATGAAAGTCTAAGATAGCATAAAACTAATCAAAGATCTGATCCGAAGATAGCATAAAGTCCTATTTATACTAAACTAGTTACTAGGGTTTATAGAAATGAGTAAATGATGCAGAAATCCACTTCTGGGGCCCACTTGGTGTGTGCTTGGGCTGAGCTTAAAGTTTACACATGGAGAGGTCATTCTTGGAGTTGAACGCCAGTTTGTAACGTGTTTCTGGCGTTGAACTCCACTTTGCAACTTGTTTCTGGCGCTGAACGCCAGACTGCAACATGGAACTGGTGTTCAACGCCAGTTTGCGTCGTCTAAACTCGGGCAAAGTATAGACTATTATATATTGCTGGAAAGCCCTCAATGTCTACTTTCCAACGCAATTGAAAGCGTGCCATTTGGAGTTCTGTAGCTCCAGAAAATCCACTTTGAGTGAAGGGAGGTTAGAATCCAACAGCATCTGCAGTCCTTCTTCAACCTCTGAATCTGATTTTTGCTCAGGTCCCTCAATTTCAGCCAGAAAATACCTGAAATTACAAAAAAATACACAAACTCATAGTAAAGTCCAGAAATATGATTTTTAATTAAAAACTAATAAAAATATACTAAAAACTAACTAAATCATACTGAAAACTATGTAAAAACAATGCCAAAAAGCGTATAAATTATCCGCTCATCACTCCACCATAACTTGCTACCATACACCTCTTCTACGTCAATTTTTAGGGTCACACGTTCGCGTGGTTGACGCGGACGCGTGGGAGGCTCTTTTGCAGAAAGACGCGGACGCGTCATTGACGCAGTCGTGTGGGCATGGTTATGCCTAAGGCGCGCCTCCAGCCACTCTTTCGCGTGACTTTCTGTTCAACTTTCTTTTCTTCATAACGCACCTGCGATGCGGACGAGTCAGCGATGCTTACGCGTCGCGTGCTTTTTTTTTTTTTAGATATGCAGAATGCTAATGCAAACTATATGCAACTATATGCAGGGATGATGAGAAGAGTCATTAACATCATAAAAATAAAATAAAGTAAAAAAATAAAGCTAAGACTGAAATGGAACGATCATACCATAGTGGGTTGTCTCCCACCTAGCACTTTGCTTTTACGTCCTTAAGTTGGACGTTCTTCCAAGAGGAAAACCTCTAGTTCTTTGTGATCCTTCATCTTCTCACCATGATAAAGCTTCAGGCGATGCCCATTGACCTTCAGAAATTTGGAGCTAGTAGGATGACGCAGGTGGAAAACTCCGTATGTCTCTGCCTTTTCTACTCTGTAGGGGCCTTCCCATCTTGATCTCAGTTTACCTGGCATAAGCCTCAGTCTGGAGTTATAAAGAAGAACTAACTCCCCTGGTCTGAATTCTCTCCTTTTTATATGCTTGTCATGGACATCCTTCATCTTTTCTTTGTATCTCCTGGAGTTGTCATATGCTTCTAGGCGAAGATTCTCCAGTTCTGCTAGTTGTAGTTTTCTTTCAGCACCAGCTTTTTCAAGATTCATGTTGCACTCCCTCACAGCCCAGAAAGCCTTGTGTTCCACCTCTACTGGAAGGTGGCAAGCCTTTCTGTATACAAGCGGAAGGGGCTCATCCCAATGGGCGTCTTGTACGCTGTTCTATATGCCCAGAGTGCATCTTGTAGCCTGGCACTCCAGTCCTTCCTATGAGGTTTTACTATCTTCTCTAGAATACGTTTAATCTCTCTGTTAGAGACTTCTGCTTGCCCATTGGTTTGGGGATGGTAAGCTGTTGCTACTTTGTGAACTATCCCATGCTTCTTCAATAATCCTGTTAGTCTCCTGTTACAAAGTGGGTGCCTTGATCGCTCACGATTGCTCGTGGTGATCCAAAGCAACAGATAATATGGTTTCTAACAAAGGAAACAACAGTGTTAGCATCGTCATTGCGGGTAGGAATTGCTTCCACCCATTTAGAAACATAATCCACAGCTAACAGTATATAAAGGTAACCATTAGAATTTGGAAATGGACCCATGAAGTCAATGCCCCAAACATAAAAAAATTTCACAGAAAAGCATAATCTGTTGAGGCATTTCATCCCTCTTGGATATATTACCAAACCTTTGGCATGTGGAACAAGATTTACAAAATTCAGCAGTGTCTTTAATAAGAGTAGGCCACCAGAATCCACAGTCTAGAATTTTTCTAGCTGTTCTCTGAGGGCCAAAATGTCCTCCACTCTCAGATGAGTTGCAAGCCTCTAAAATAGACTGGAATTCTGATTGAGACACACACCATCTAATTACCTTATCAGCACCACACCTCCATAAATATGGATCATCCCATATAAAATGTTTTGACTCGCTTTTCAGCTTGTCTCTTTGATGCTTAGTAAAATTTGGAGGAAAAGTGTGGCTAACAAGATAATTAGCTACAGGTGCATACCAAGGAACTACTTCAGATACTGCATGTAAGCTATCAAATGGGAAATTATCATTTATAGGAGTGGAGTCATCCTTAATGTGCTCAAGGCGACTCAGGTGGTCTGCCACTAAATTCTGGTTACCACTCCTATCTTTAATTTCTAAATTAAATTCTTGCAGCAGCAGTATCCAACGTATTAGCCTTGGTTTGGATTCCTTTTTAGCTAATAAATATTTTAGAGCTGCATGGTCTGAGTACACTACTACCTTAGTACCAAGTAAATAGGCTCAGAATTTATCCAGAGCAAAAACAATAGCTAGAAGCTCTTTTTCAGTAGTAGTGTAATTAGATTGAGCAGCATCTAAAGTTTTAGATGCGTAAGTGATTACAAAAGGATCCTTACCTTCGTGCTGAGCCAGTGCCACTCCTACTGCATGGTTGGAAGCATCACACATGATTTCAAATGGTTGGCTCCAATCTGGTCCTCTCACAATTGGAGCTTGAGTCATGCAATCTTCAGCTTATCAAATGCTTGCATACAGCTCTCACTGAACTCGAACTTAATATCTTTCTGCAGCAATCTAGATAAAGGCAATGCTACCTTACTGAAGTCCTTAATAAATCTCATGTAAAAACCTGCGTGGCCAAGGAACGAACGGACTTCCCTCACGGAGGAGGGGTAAGGTAAACTAGAAATAACATCCACCTTTGCTGGATCTACGGAAATGCCAGTATTTGACACAACATGTCCTTGTACAATTCCCTGTTTTACCATAAAGTGACATTTTTCAAAATTCAATACAAGATTTGTACTAACACATCTATCTAACACTCTAGATAAACTGTCCAAGCAAAGGCTAAATGAATCACCATATACGCTAAAATCATCCATAAAAACCTCCATACAGTTCTCAATAAGATATGAAAAGATACTCATCATGCATCTTTGGAAAGTAGCAGGTGCATTACACAAGCCAAAAGGTATTCTTTTATAAGCATACGTTCCAAAGGGACATGTAAAAGTGGTCTTCTCCTGATCTTCAGGAGCTATATGAATTTGAAAGTATCCTGTATAGCCATCTAAAAAATAATAATGAGATTTACTTGACAGGCGATCAAGCATTTGATCAATGAATGGCAAGGGGTAATGATCCTCGCGAGTGGCTTGGTTGAGACGCCTATAGTCAATGCAAACTCTCCATGAATTCTGCACTCTAGTTGTCAGGAGCTCTCCATGCTCATTTCTTACTGTTGTGACTCCAGACTTCTTTGGCACCACTTGTACTGGACTGACCCATTCACTATCTGAGATGGGGTAAATGATATCTGCTTCAAGTAGCCTGAACACTTCCTTCTTGACAACTTCTAAGATGGTGGGATTCAATCTTCTTTGAGGTTGATGGACAGGCTTTGCTCCCTCTTCTAAGAATATTCTATGCTCACAAATTTGGGGACTGGTGCCTACTATATCCGCCAAGCTCCATCTAATTACTTTCTTATGTTTTCTCAGCATACTGAGTAACTGTTCTTCTTGTTGAGAAGTGAGTTCCTGTGCAATGATAACTGGAAACTTCTGCTTGTCTTCAAGGTAAGCATACTTGAGGTGTGGAGGAAGAGGCTTTAATTCTAATTTCTGCTCATAGCTAGCCTCTGGATCATCCGGGGCTGGTGATAATGGTAAAGTGTTCTCATTGTTTTCAGAAAGTGTCCCCACACTTGGACCTTGCTCCATGTACTTCTCTTCTAATTCTTCCTGGTGAACTTCAACTACAGTTTCATCAATAATATCGCACTGAAAGATAGAATGATCTTTCAGAGGATGCTTCATAGCTTTATTTAAATTGAAACTCACTGTTCTGCCATCTATCTCAAAGGAGTAAGTTCCTGAGAATGTATCCAGCTTGAACTTTGAAGTCTTCAGGAATGGTCTTCCAAGCAGGATTGATGATGGTCTTCCTGAGTCATTAGGGGGCATTTCCAGGATGTAGAAATCAATGGGAAATGTGAGCCCCTTAATGCTCACTAGTACATCTTCAGCAATTCCAACTACTGTAATAATGCTTTTATCTGCTAACACAAAACAAGCTGTCAACCTTTTTAAGGGAGGGAGCCTCAAAGTATCATATATAGACAAAGGCATTATACTAACACACGCTCCTAAATCACACATACAGTCAAAAAATATCACACCTCCAATGGTACAGTTAACCATACATGGACCTGGATCACTACATTTTTCAGGTATACCTCCCATTAAAGCAGATATAGAACTACCTAAAGGAATAGTTTCTAATTCATTAATCTTATCTTTATGTATGCACAAATCTTTTAGAAACTTTGCGTATTTAGGTACCTGTTGAATAACATCAAAAAGGGGAACAGTTTCTTCGACCTTTTTTAATATTTCTACCATTTTGGGATCAAGTTCCATCTGCTTTCTGGGCTTCCTTGAAAGTTGTGGAAAGGGGATAAGATGGGCGTGATTTGCAGCTTCGGTATCCTTTGGTGCTTCATTCTGTGGTTGAGCTTCCTCTTCTTCAACTATGTCTTGTACGTCCTTGATAAACCCATATTTCATGAGTTCTTTTGTGCTTAATTTGAGTGATTTATTCAATCCTTCACCTACTTATTCACATTAATTGCATGGTTTTACTTTCCCTTCCTTATTATGTGATGTAATTGAAAAACATGTTTCCTAAGCTTTAAAATTAATTAATTTAGTTACCTTTATTTCCATTCGATGCCGTGATTAGTTTGTTGAGTAGTTTCAGATTTTCTAAGGCAGAATGACTTAAAGGATGGAAAAGGAAACATACTAAAATAGAAGGAGAAAGCAAAACGGAGCTTTAAGGAAACTGGTATCCACGCGATCGCATGGATGACGCGATCGCGTGCCAAGCACGAATCAGCAGCGACGCGGCCGCATGACTGACGCAACCGCGCGCCTTAAGCAGAACGCACATGACGCGGTCGCATGACTGACGCGACCGCGTGGCAAGGAAAAGCTCCGAATGACGCGACCGCGTGACCCACGCGGATGCGTGACAGAGGCCACGTATCAGAATTTACAGAATACGCCCCCAACGAATTCTGAAGCCCTTTTTGGCCCAGATCCAAGTACAGACAGCATAGACCAGAGGTTATAAAGTGTGGGAATGCACCCATTCAAGAGAGCTCGCAATTTTTGTTACTTTCAATGATTTAGATTTAGTTGAGAGGGAGATCTTCTCTCTCTCTCTCTCTCTCTCTTAGGATTTAGGATTTCTTCTTTTTTAAGAGTGACTCTCAATCCAGATTTTACGTTCTTTGTTTTAGCTTTCTTTTACTTTTATTCCCGCACTTGAATTAATCATTGAATTTATGAATTCTTCCATGTTACAGACTGTTATTTAAATTAATGATATTTGAGGTATTTTCAGTTTATGATTGTTCTCTTTGATTTAAATTACCATTGCTTCCCATCTAAGGATATTTTTATTATTCTAGCAATTTTACTTTTTCCCCTTTTGGTCCTGGTTAAGAATTCAGTAACTCAACAGTTATTAAACTCAACATAATTAATAATCTTTATCCTGCTAATTCAGCTGAACTTAAGTAATCCCAATCTTTTCTTAGGAAATAAATAGGATTCAAAGGTCAATTTAATTAGTTCCTTGACTTTCCTTTGCCCTAGTAAAGGTTGACCAAGTGGAGTTTAGATTCAACTTTCATTATAGTTGAGAGAGATAACTACGTTGGACCTCCAACTTCTCTTACCTTGCCAAAAGTCTGCTTTACAGTATTTATTTATTTTAATTGCCATCTACTTTACTTGTCATTTAAATTACTTGCTTCTCATATTCTAAACCCCGATTACAACCTTTATAGCCAATAATAAGAACATACTTCCTCGCAGTTCCTTGAGAAGACGACCCGAGGTTTGAATACTCGGTTAACAATTTCTAAAGGGGTTTGTTACTTGTGACACCCAAAATGTTTGTACGAAGGGATTTTTGTTGGTTTAGAGACTATATCTACAACGCAACTGCTTCTATGAATCTCTTTATTGGTAAAAATCACTAACGTCAAAATGGCGCCGTTGCCGGGGAACTACTAACGTGTGCCTTATTATTGGTTATTGTAAATATTTTTCTTTTGCTTGTTTACTTATTTTTGTTTTTCCTTTTTATCTTTATTTGCTACTATGAACTCTCACCCCTCTCGCTTTGAGTTTGGTTCTAATATTGTTAAAGGAAATAGAAGTTACAGTAGGAATGTGCATCAAGGTCGAACCAATCAAGGATGGATGGAACCAAGAGGATCTAATCAACCCTTTTGGCAGCAACACCCTCCGAGATATCCTGGACAAAGACCATTCTACAATGCATACCCAGCTGAAAGACATAGTGGACAACCTTGTAACTACCAACAAGCCCCACCCCATGCATATAAACCATCCTTTCAGCATAACCTCGAACCACCACACACACAAGCTTCTCTTCACCATTCGCCACCATATGATCCTTCCTTACCCCAATACCAATCCAATCACTCCCAATCACCACCACTTTCCTTTGTATCATGTCCAAGTCCAGCAACCCGAGAAGCAGAGGATCGCCTAAAAGAAACAGTAAGAAAATTTCAAACAACCATTCAACAACTGGAGCAAATGATAATTCAATGGGATTCTAGGTGCTCAAATACACAGGGATCAGCCACAGCTCCATGTGGACAATCCAATGAAGAGCGTAGCATGAAGGAGATACCAGAAACTCCAGTGGACAAGACAGAGAATGAATTTGTACTAGAACAATTAGAAGAAGCTGTCTTTGTTCAAGAAGAAGAGTTGGTTGAAGACCTAGGAGATGCTGAACTTCCATGGGAATCCAAAATTGAGGAAAACTCCGTCCAGGATGCTACAGTTGATTCTAAGGAGGATATTTCTCCAAGGCAAGTCGTTTATGAGGAATCAGACGGAATAATCCAAGAAGTAAATTCCCTTGACGGAATCATCCGCAAGTGAATTCTCTGAGATCGAAGAATCTTCCCCAAGTGAATATGAAGATGATGCGGAGGTAGATTTCTCTCAACCTCCAATCTATGACTCAAGTGATGAGGAAGACATAGAAGACTTTGACCAGGACACAGATACAATTGAAGATCTTTGCAAAGAAGTGGAGGAATTCACAGAAGAGCACAAGGAAACGGAACTTGCAGAACCACCAAAAACACCTATCCCAAGGCCATTACCACCTAATACAAGCTTCAAGTTTGTACAATCCTTAACTTATAACTTTACTTATTCGCTTGAATATGGTTTGCTTGAAACAGATGGCCAGCTTAGAGCTCTCTGCGGCTTTAAGAGTAAGAGGGAAATGGCTCGTACTCAGAGTTGGTGCACAAGGTTCAATAAGGTTCCACGCTTCACCTCGAAGTACATGGATTGGTATCATGCTCAATTGCATGGATCACGGAGAACGTTTGGTCACCACGGTGAGATTCTACTTTTTAAACCGCCCGGATGGAGACATGTAGATCAAGACGGAGGCGGATTTAAAAGCAAGGCTTGGAATCCTGGAGTTTATTCTGACATTTGTCACCCCGGGAGCCTAACAATATATTTGAAGCTGTTCAGAAGCTTTGCATGCCTAGTTTGGGACCCCGGAGGCTATTGGCATTCCAAGCACTGGTGGAGATTTTTGGACGAATTTAAACATAAACCACCATAACAGGATACTTCTCCAATGTCCAACTTAAGGACTTTAACTAAAAGTGCTAGGTGGGAGACAACCCACCATGGTATGGTCGCTTCTTTTTCAATTTATTTCTTGCTAATTGCTTTCATTTTTCCTTTTTCATTTTAATTTATTAAACCTGGAATCATGCATAGCATTTCATGTTAATCATTGCATTCTGCATTTTTCATACATATAAAAAAAAGGGGGTGCACGACGCGACCGCATGCCCAATGCGATCGCGTCATACTGCGAAAAACACCACCCGCGCGACCGCGTGACCCACGCGGCCGCGTGACCCACGCGGACGCGTGATATATATATCGGTGTAAGGATCCAACGAACAGAAAGTTAAGCTGGAATCGTGCGGCCCTTGTGCATTTTGCACAAATTGCCCCACGCGATCGCATGCCCCATGCGATCGCGTCACTTGCACAATACCAATCCCATGCGACCGCGTGAGCGACACGATCGCGTCGCATGGATTGCACATCACCCCAAAAGGAGACAGAGAGTTATGCTAAAACGGCGCTGGAGTCGTGCGTTTAGCACGAATTCCAGTGACGCGATCGCGCGACCCACGCGATCACGTCACCCCTCTTTCCCCCCTCTCATGCGATCGCGCGCCCCACGCAATCGCGTCACTCTCATTTTCACCCCAACCACGCGACCGCGTGCCCCACGCGGCCGCGTAGATTTGAAAGTATAACCCCCCAGCCACGCGAACCCTATCAGTCGCGCAACCCTCCACCCCCAACCCTCTTCTCCCTCTCTGCTTCTTCTTCCTCCAGCCACCACCCAACACCACCCAGCCGCCACCGCGCCCCCACCCAGACGCCGCCGCCGTCCAGACACCGCCGCCGCACACCCCCTCCCCCTCCCTTCTTCTTCCCTCTTCCTCTCTCCTCCCCTTTCCGCCACTGCCCGCTGAAACACCACTCACCACCGCCGGCCATCCAGCCGCGCCCCCCTCCGCCACCCACCCGCAAGCCCCCCTCCCTTCCTCTATCCCTAACCCTAGGACCCTATCCCCTTTCCCCCTCAGCCGCCACCGCGACGCCGTGCCCCGCCACCGCGCCGGACGCCACCGCAGCCACCGCGCCGGACGCCGCCGCAGCCACCGCGCCGGACGCCGCCGCAGCCACCGCGCCGGACGCCACCGCAGCCACCTTCTTCCTCGTTCCACCTCTCCCGCCTACCAGGTTCCGCAAAACGCAACCCATTTTTTCCGTTCGTCGTTTTTCTGTAATTTTTTCCGTTTCTGTTCATATTTAGGATAGATAGATATGCATGTTGTAGTGGAATTTTTAGGTTGTTAGGTAGCTTAGGCTGTGGTTAGTGGATCTAGGTCTGTTTACTTGCACTGTTCTTGTTTCTGTTTTATCATAACTGCAATTCTGCTGTTCTTGTTCATATGCTGTGATTTCTTGCATTTGCTGCTTGTTACTCTAAATTTTCCCGTTTCTATTAATTATAGGTAACTGCAGCAAGTTTTTAATTCATATAAACTGCTATGATTGCTGTTTATTTTCTGGGACAATCCAATTTTAGCCGGAATGCTGCCCAAATTTTTTGAATATTGTTTTCATTTATGTTTTGGTTTGGCATTTCTGACCTCTGTTTTACTCTGCTTTACCCAAACCGTTTCATGAATGCTATGGCAGACTTTCTTATCCTCTTAGATTTCCTGGTTCATAAACTGCATTTGTGATTAACTGATTCCAATTTGTGCTTTCTTTATCTCTATTCGAATCAGCATCACCCGGTTTTCCTTGTTTGATTATGAGTACTTCTATTCTTACCTGTGAATCCTTGTTATATGGATTTTTTTTCTCTATGCCACTTACTTTAACCCGCACTTTCCTAACTCACTAATTTTAATTTCCTAATTTCTTTTTCAAATTCTAACCATACTAACCCTTTTGAACTCTTTTCTAATTATTTTCACTTTCCTCTAACTTTCTAACCATGGCATATTGATTATTTTTCCATTTAACATAAATTCAATCATATTTCATTTACTCATTTTCCTTATTTTACTTCTCCTTTGCCGCTTTCAGCTTCCTTTGTTTATTGCCTATTTGATTTACTATTTTTATCCATATCCTGGTTTTCTGTTTTTCAGGATGTCTGCCTCACAGAGGAAAGGTAAAGGCAAGGCTACTGGCAAGCGCAAGCGAGGAGATTCCTCCCAGTCCATCATTGCTCTAATGCATGATTCTTCATGGCGGGAGAAGAACTTCACACAGCAGGAAAAAGCTGACCAGTTGCTCCCTGGGAATGATCCTATAAAATTTGCAAACCGGTACTGTGAACTGAAGTACCTGGCTTTTGCAAACTCCAGAAATCTATACCTGGAATGAACTCTGAAGATCCCAGAAGCCCTTCAGCAGTACACCACTGAACAAATCAAGCAAAGGGGCTGGTTCTTTCTGGAAAGAACACTGACAGAGGTCAACGCATCTTGGATCCAGGAATTCTTCTGCAACTACTACCTCACTACCCTAGATGCAGTGAACCTGAGAGGAAAACAAATTCTGGTCACTGAAGAGGCCTTAGAGGACATTCTCCGGCTCCCAGCCAAGTCCGATCAGCCTGATGGTTATTCAAAGGCTGAGGAGGACATGCGTCAGATGCAGTTTGATTGGGATGCCGTGAAGGTACGGATAGCTCTCGACCCGACAGTTCCTTGGGAGATGGGTCAGGACACTACCATGCCTCGAGGGATCAAGAGAGCATACTTAAACGATGAGGCTCGGTTATGGCATTAGATCTTGAGTAATTATGTGATGCCGAGTACTCACGAGACGGAGATCCCGGCTGCTATGATCACCCTCCTTTGGTGTGTGCTGGAGGGTAAGGACCTTTATCTGCCACGTTTCATTCGGCACTATATGGCCAGGGCTCACGTCCGAGGCACCCTCCCTTTTCCGTATCTGGTTACACAGCTTGGCCGTCGAGCTGACGTGCCATGGGAGGATGCCGATGAGAGACCACCAGCGGCGGATTGCAGGAAGATCATTCCGCACAGCCGGAACTTCTTAGCCTTGGGCCACAGACCACCACCATTCACTGCTACTGATGAGTCAGCCCCACCGTCTGCTGGACCCTCTTCCTCCACTGCTGCTCCACCTACCCCTGCTACCACCACTACACCTCCACCTGCCACAGAGCCCGTCTATCATCTGGTGCACCGCTTGTTTTGACGACTTGACCAGATGGAACATCTTAACAAGCGGCGCTATGAGCACCTAAAGCTGATGATACGATCCGGTGACATCCCCTCCGAGCCCGACACACCGTCCGAGGCATCTGAGGAGGAGGCGGATGCGCCCGAGGCAGAGACCCATCCCTAGGAGGCAGCACCAGCCGCACCACAGGCAGCGGTCCCACATCAGATTGAGGCTGCGGATCTTGAGATCCCGATCCAGTCAGCACCTCCTCCACAGCAGCCAGACCCTCAGCCCACCACCATCACTGAGACTCCAGCTACCATCCCTCCCAGTGATGACACTCCTTCACACCCGGCTTGATTGAGCATCGAGGACGATGCTTCCTTTTAAGTGTGGGGAGGTCGCCATCTCTGGCATTTATTTTGGTGAACCACTACATACTTTTTTCTTTTATTTTGGATATTTTTCTGTATTTTTCCTTTTACTGTTATTTTCTGAGTACTTATACATTGCTTTTATGTATTTTTACTCTATTTTCTGCATTTTGCATTCTTAGTTCATATTTTAGCCATTTAGTTTATTTTAGTTATTTAGTTTAGTTTGCAATTCTGATTTATTAGTGGATTAGTTAGTATAGTTTACCCTTTTTAGCATAAGATAGTATAGTTTAAATTGAAAAATATAAAAAGGAAGTAAGCTAGAAAATTAAACATATCAGATTTAAATCCATAAACATTGTATATAGCATTACATGATGTAGTTAAGCTGACAATATTTCATCAAGGAGGAACATTAAAACTTTAAAAGCTACCCTAAATAATTTTTTATGAGAATAATGGGAATTTTTAACTAAACTTGCATACAATATATAAATGATATATGATGCTTGAGTTATAGAACACACAGCCTGTGAGTCTTGAGCTTAATTGTATGGTTGCATTCAAACCATAATTTCATTTCCGTGTGTTTCACTTCTTTTTATTCTGATGTTCTTTCCTTTGCTTTAATCTATATGTCCAATTATAGAATATAGAATGTTGATACATACCAAGAGAATGATTGAGGCCATCATTTGATTTTAGCTCACTTACTCCAAAAATAGCCTACCTTTTACATCATCCTTGTTAACCCCCTTGAGCCTTTAAAATCCCTTTTATTCTATTTAGCCACACTACTAGCCTTAAGCAGAAAAACAAAAGAAAATCCCAAGTGAATCCTTGGTTAGCTTAAGATAGAAAATTATAAATAGATTAGAACATGGGAAACCTATTGGGAACATGGGTGATAGAAACAAAAGGGTAGAGAAGTTAAAAGAAATAAAATAAATTCGGGAAGCATGCTCATGAGAAAATCTAAGTGATTCAATTACCATGTGCATTAAAAAAAAGGGTTATTTTTCAGCATTTAAATAAAAGGGGATACAAAAAAAATTCCCCAATGCAAAATAAAAACAATGCACATAGGATAAAAATAAAAAGTGAAACATGAGCATGTAACAATAAGTGGGATAATATGGGAAAATAGGTAAAGAAGTTTTATCTTGCTAAATATGTATGTTAGGTGAGATCTTAGTCTAATTAAGGATTCACTTATTAGCTCACTTAACCCTATACATAAATCCTTACCTTTACCTTGGCCCCATTACAACCTCAATTAAAGACCTCATGACTTTTTGGTATGACTATATTTTATAATTGTTGATTGGTTAGATGAAGAACAAAACTATAGAAAGCAAGAATAAAAAAGAAAAATAGAGTAAATAAACCCAATAAACACTGAGTGACTAGAGAGTAAACACAAAACCCAGTGAGGGTTCTATAACTCATCAACATATATCTGTGCTTATATTTACTAATTGTTTTGCAAGTTTGTACAATGTCTTCTTTCCCATCTCATTTGCTAAAATGCTTTATTATTTAAGGGTTGGCTATACATATACATGACTCCTTGAGAATGTGAATTAACTTGACTACATGTAAGCTCTATATATGAGTGAATAAATTAGAGTTGCATGATGCATCATTCATTTAGGTAGTTGCATTTAAATTAGGTTGCATTGCATGACATTCCATCACTTTAACCTTAATTATTTACCTTGGATTTAGCATGAGGACATGCTAGTGTTTAAGTGTGGGGAGGTTGATAAACCCATATTTCATGAGTTCTTTTGTGCTTAATTTGAGTGATTTATTCAATCCTTCACCTACTTATTCACATTAATTGCATGGTTTTAATTTCCCTTCCTTATTATGTGATTAAATGAAAAACATGTTTCCTAACCTTTAAAATTAATTAATTTAATTACCTTTATTTCCATTCGATGCTGTGATTAGTGTGTTGCGTAGTTTCAGATTTTCTAAGGCAGAATGACTTAAAGGATGGAAAAGGAAACATACTAAAATGGAAGGAGAAAGCAAAACGGAGCTTTAAAGAAACTGGTATCCACGCGATCGCATGGATGACGCGATCGCGTGCCAAGCACGAATCAGCAGCGACGCGGCCGCATGACTTACGCGACCGCACGCCTTAAGCAGAACGCACATGACGCGGTCGCATGACTGACACGACCGCGTGGCAAGGAAAAGCTCCAAATGACGCGACCGCGTAACCCACGCGGACGCGTGACAGAGGCCATGTATCAGAATTTATAGAATATGCCCCCAGCGAATTCTGAAGCCCTTTTTGGCCCAGATCCAAGTACAGACAGCATAGACCAGAGGTTATAAAGTGTGGGAATGCACCCATTCAAGAGAGCTCGCAATTTTTGTTACTTTCAATGATTTAGATTTAGTTGAGAGGGAGATCTTCTCTCTCTCTCTCTCTCTCTCTTAGGATTTAGGATTTCTTCTTTTTTAAGAGTGACTCTCAATCCAGGTTTTACGTTCTTTGTTTTAGCTTTCTTTTCCTTTTATTCCAGCACTTGAATTAATCATTGAATTTATGAATTCTTCCATGTTACAGACTGTTATTTAAATTAATGATATTTGAGGTATTTTCAGTTTATGATTGTTCTCTTTGATTTAAATTACCATTGCTTCCCATCTAAGGATATTTTTATTATTCTAGCAATTTTACTTTTTCCCCTTTTGGTCCTGGTTAAGAATTCAGTAACTCAACAGTTATTAAACTCAACATAATTAATAATCGTTATCCTGCTAATTGAGCTGAACTTAAATAATCCCAATCTTTTCTTAGGAAATAAATAAGATTCAAAGGTCAGTTTAATTAGTTCCTTGACTTTCCTTTGCCCTAGTAAAGGTTGACCAAGTGGAGTTTAGATTTAACTTTCATTATAGTTGAGAGAGATAACTACGTTGGACCTCCAACTTCTCTTACCTTACCAAAAGTCTACTTTACAGTCTTTATTTATTTTAATTGCCATCTACTTTACTTGTCATTTAAATTACTTGCTTCTCATCTTCTAAACCCCGATTACAACCTTTATAGCCAATAATAAGAACATACTTCCTCGCAGTTCCTTGAGAAGACGACCCGAGGTTTGAATACTCGGTTAACAATTTCTAAAGGGGTTTGTTACTTGTGACACCCAAAACGTTTGTACGAAGAGATTTTTGTCGGTTTAGAGGCTATATCTACAACGCAACTGTTTCTATGAATCTCTTTTCAGATTTTCTAAGGCAGAATGACTTAAAGGATGGAAAAGGAAACATACTAAAATGGAAGGAGAAAGCAAAACGGAGCTTTAAGGAAACTGGTATCCACGCGATCGCATGGATGACGCGATCGCGTACCAAGCACGAATCAGCAGCGATGCGGCCGCATGACTGACGCGATCGCGCGTCTTAAGCAGAACGCACATGACGCGGTCGCATGACTGACGCGACCGCGTGGCAAGGAAAAGCTCCGAATGACGCGACCGTGTGACCCACGCGGACGCATGACAGAGGCTACGTATCAGAATTTACAGAATACGCCCCCAGTGAATTCTGAAGCCCTTTTTGGCCCAGATCCAAGTACAGACAGCATAGACCAGAGGTTATAAAGTGTGGGAATGCTCCCATTCAAGAGAGCTCACAATTTTTGTTACTTTCAATGATTTAGATTTAGTTGAGAGGGAGATCTTCTCTCTCTCTCTCTCTCTCTCTCTCTTAGGATTTAGGATTTCTTCTTTTTTAAGAGTGACTCTCAATCCAGGTTTTACGTTCTTTGTTTTAGCTTTCTTTTACTTTTATTCCAGCACTTGAATTAATCACTGAATTTATGAATTCTTCCATGTTACAGACTGTTATTTAAATTAATGATATTTGAGGTATTTTCAGTTTATGATTGTTCTCTTTGATTTAAATTACCATTGCTTCCCATCTAAGGATATTTTTTATTATTCTAGCAATTTTACTTTTTCCCCTTTTGGTTCTGGTTAAGAAGTCAGTAACTCAACAGTTATTAAACTCAACATAATTAATAATCGTTATCCTGCTAATTGAGCTGAACTTAAGTAATCCCAATCTTTTCTTAGGAAATAAATAGGATTCAAAGGTCAGTTTAATTAGTTCCTTGACTTTCCTTTGCCCTAGTAAAGGTTGACCAAGTGGAGTTTAGATTCAACTTTCATTATAGTTGAGAGAGATAACTACGTTGGACCTCCAACTTCTCTTACCTTGCCAAAAGTCTGCTTTACAGTCTTTATTTATTTTAATTGCCATCTACTTTACTTGTCATTTAAATTACTTGCTTCTCATCTTCTAAACCCCGATTACAACCTTTATAGCCAATAATAAGAACATACTTCCTCGCAGTTCCTTGAGAAGACGACCCGAGGTTTGAATACTCGGTTAACAATTTCTAAAGGGGTTTGTTACTTGTGACACCCAAAACGTTTGTACGAAGGGATTTTTGTCGGTTTAGAGACTATATCTACAACGCAACTGTTTCTATGAATCTCTTTACTGGTAAAAATCACTAACGTCAGTCCTCTTCTTCTTTAGCATCTTCCACTTCCACCACATCCTCTGCTGGCACGTGTTCTGGTGGACTTGGCTCCTCATGGTTCCTCTCCTGTAATGTGGTTTTGGACCTCAAAATGATGGCATTGATGCCACCTTTGGGATTAGACAGTGGTTGAGAAGGAATTCCACTGGAGCTTGAAGGTTGATGTGTGGAATTAAGTGATGAATCCATCCGGGAGACGAGAGCTTGTAAAGTGGCAGTCAAGCCATTCAGACTAGAGTTCAGCTGCACCTGCATGTCCTATTGTCCTTGCACAAGAGAACGGAGCATCTTGTCATTTGATGAGGAATTAGAATAAGTGATCTGAGGAACTTGTTGTTGGTTGTGCTGGGTTCCTTGTGATTGTCTTAGGTGAGGTGCTCTGTAAGGTTGGTTCTGATTCTACTGTCTGTTGTTGTTATTGTTATTCCACCTCTGGTTTCTATTATTGTCTCTGCCTCCTCTGTTATAGTTGTCCCTCCATCCAGGGTTAGAATTATCTTTCCAGCCTTGATTGGAGTTGTCTTGCCATCCATGGTTATAGTTGCCACCTTGGTTGTAGTTGCCACCTTGTTAATTGTATCCTTGATTCGGGCGGTCATAGAAGTTGTGAGTGGCTGCCACAGTGTTGTCTTCCTGTTGGAGCTGCGGACATTCATCAGTATAATGTCAATAATCAGCACAGATCCCGCATACTCTTTGTGGGACCAACTGTTGGCTTTGCTGTGGTGGGAGAGGCTGAGCTTGTTGTGCTTGTTGTTGATTCAGCTGCATTTGTTTCAGTAGGTTGGTCATTTCACATATACTCTGTGTGAGAGTAGTAGTTTCAATGCTAGAAGAAACTTTGGCAACAGCCTTGGGATGGTTGCGCCTCTGTCTATGATTCCTAGTGGACTCAGCTAAGTCGCTGATCAGCTGCCATGCTTCATCTGCGGTTTTGTACTTTTTCAAAGAACCATTACTAGCACCTTCTAGTGTAGTCTTATCCTGGGGATTCATGCCTTAAGTGAAGTAGCTGATCAATACTAGTCTATCAATCATGTGATGGGGACATGCGTCCAGGAGATTGTTGAAGCGCTCCCAATATTCGTAGAGAGTCTCGGATTCGCCTTGAACAATCATTGAAATCTCTTTCCTCAATCTATCAGTAACTTCAGCTGGAAAGTATTTTTCCAAAAATTCTCTTCTAAGCGTATCCCAGTTAGTAACAGTCGCTTCCGGTTGAGTGTAGTACCATTCCCTTGCCTTTCCCTCAAGAGAAAACGGGAAGGCAGTTAACAGAATAGAAGTTTCATCTGCACCATGACGCCTAACAGTAGAATAGACTGTCTGGAAATTCCGAAGGTGCTTGATAGGCTCTTGAGCAGGTAAGCCATGAAACTTGGGCATCAAGTTGATTAGTGCAGTCTTTAGTTCAAAATCTGCAGCTAAAGTTGGGTGATGCACTTGATACGGTTGCAGTGTGAAGTCTGGGGCTCCTGCTTCCTGGAGAGTAATCCTCCTAGGTGCTGCCATGTTACCTGCACGTGAATTAACTGAATCAGTAGTAAATGAGCTAGTCTCGCTCTCAGATGGCGGTTCAGATTTGCCCTCAGATGAGACTGGTGAATCGATAATAATCACTTCACCACCCTCAGAGGCTAACCGACGTCGAGCTCGCCTAATACGTGAAAGAGTTCTTTCAATTTCAGGATCAAAAGTGGCTAAGCTCGAATTAGGCAATGAACGCGTTATTCAATGAGAAAAACATATAGCTCATGGTAACAAAATAAAAGTAAAATATGCAAATAAAAATAAAATATGTACACTAGTTAATAATCTAGCACACTATTGTAACTCCTCGGCAACGGCGCCAAAAATTGGTGCGTGGCAGAAGTTAACTAATTAAGAGATTTCAAATAAGAGAATAGCGTTGCACATATAGCTCTTAACCAGCTAAGATCCGCCTCACCAATTTAAAAAGGGTTGTCACAAATTTTAGAAATAAAAATACTGGGAGTATGAGTCCCAGGTCGTATCCCAACGAATTGCAGGAAAGAGTGCTAATTTATTAATCAGAAAATTTCTAGAAAGCTTGAGTTTTGATAATGAGTAATTAAAATAATTGTGAATTAAAGCAATAAAGATAAACTAAGAATAATTATTGATATTCTAAATAAAAGGCCTTGACTGGGGGAATAATTAAGTGGAAGTCCTATCCTTATTGAAATCTTCTCAAGTGTAGTGTAAAGAGGTTATTGTTCTCACTTGGTTAACCTTTACTGAATAAAGGAAAGTATAGTGATTGAGCTAACTCTTACCTGTAAATCCTAGTCCTCTCCCTTGGGAAGGTCCAGCGTTAGCAGATACAGAATTAGCTAACAACGTCCAATTTAACTAGGCACTTGAGCATTCCAACTCAAGTGTCTCCTCTTAATCAACCCCCATGTCAAGTAGAGGTTCTACTCCATTGACATGAAATTAATAATCATAAAAATATAAGAAGACATAATTAAATAAAATTAAATAGAGAATTAAAATTAATTAAAAATAAAAATAACTCTATATATTAATAAACTCAAAATGTAACATACTTATTTGAATAGAGTCAATAATCAACTGAAAAGAGTAAAGAATAAGGAAACAAACTAAAGTAGTATCTTCACGGAGGTAATGGCTCTTCAACATCCACAATCCAAAGCAAAAGCATAAACAATCAATGTAACACTAATCTAGATTCAGATCTAAAACTAAAGTAATCTTAATGTGATGAATCTGAATGTGTGTGGATGCGTGTTGAGTCTCTGCATGTTCCCTCGCTTTATTCTGTGTTTCTGGGCCGAAAATTAGGTTAAAACGCGGCCCAAAATCGCCCCCAACGTATTTTGTTATTTTTGCAGATCACGTAGGTCACGTGTACGCGTCGTCCACACGTTCGCGTCGCTCAACGATTTTCCTTGTCAAGCGTTCGCATCGTCCACGTGTTCGCGTCATTCGTGCAGCCTTCAATCCATGCGTTTGCGTCAGGCACGCGTTCGCGTCGCTGCGATTTCTTCTTTTCGCGTGCTCGCGTCATTGTTCGCTGGTCATCTCCTTGGTTTCTTGTGTTCCTTCCATTTTTGCAAGCTTCCTTCTCATTCTCTAAGCCATTCCTGCCCTATGAAGCCTGAAACACTTAGCGCACAGATCACGGCATCGAATGGTATAAAGGAGAATTAAAATACATAATTAAAAGGTCTCTAGGAAGCAAGTTTTCAACCATGGAACAATTTTGGAAAGGAATTGTAAATACATGCTAATCATATGAATAAGTGGGTAAAGACTTGATAAAACCACTCAATTAAATACAATATAAATCATAAAATAATGGTTTATCACCTCCCTACACTTAAACATTAGCATGTCCTCATGCTTAGTTGAAGGAGATAAAATAAATGAGTAGGGAAATGCGAAACTCATGAAATGCAATGCAACCTATATATATGAATGCAACTATATGATTCTTGTCTACTTGGTTAAAATAAATAAGCTCTTCAAGACAAACATAAATTTAATTTTCACTAACTCAATTTATAGAGTAAAAACAGGTAACATTATAAGAAGACAGCTCATGAAAGTAGGGAACATAGAATTAAGCACTGAACCCTCACTGATGTCTCTCAAGTGTATAGGGTAATCACTCTACTCTTCTCTAATCATGCTTTCTAAATTTTGTTCTTCACCTAACCAATCAACAATATTTAATGTACCAATGCAAACATCATGAGGTCTTTTCAAGGTTGTAATGGGACTAAGGTAAGGGTAAAGGTATATATATATATATATATATATATATATATATATATATATATATATATATATATATATATATATATATATATATATGGCTAAGTGAGCTATAAATTGAATCTTTAATTAACCTAAGCTTTCACCTAACATACATACACTCTATATAACTCTAGAATCATGCCTAGCTACCCAAAAATTTTTTTACTTTTGCATTACATACTCATGCATCAACTTTCTTTTAATTTTTATCACATATGCATTGATCTTTGAACTTAGCTTAACTTGGAATTGGGGTAATTTTGTCCCCTTATTTATTTATTTATTGAATATTTTTGAAATTTTTTTTAACATGAAAATAAACATAGCTTATCAATGCACATGGATTTTTAAAAATTTTTACAGTTTCACATGAGTAGGTACCCAAATTTCCATTATTTTATCATGACACATTCCCTTATTAACCCTTGTTCCCACAATTCTCCCATACTTAATTAACACACAATTTCTATCTTAAGCTAACCAAAGATTCAATTGGGATATTTAATTATTTTTTCGCTTAAGGCTAGTAATGTGGTAAAATATAGAACAGACGGAATGATCCGCAGATGCGTGCCTAGAGAGGAGGCACAGAGGATCCTATGGCATTGCCATGGATCACAATATGGAGGACATTTCGGAGGTGAGTGAACAGCCACAAAAGTTCTCCAATGTGGCTTCTACTGGCCTACCCTCTATAGAGACTCCTGAGAGTTTGTACATAACTGTGACAGTTGCCAGAGAGCTGGTAATCTGCCTCATGGTTACTCCATGCCTCAGCAAGGGATCTTAGAGATCGAGTTGTTTGATGTATGGGGTGTTGACTTCATGGGGCCTTTCCCACCATCATACTCAAACACTTACATTCTGGTGGCAGTAGACTATGTATCTAAATGGGTAGACGCAATTGCCACACCCACTAATGATACTAAGACAGTGCTGAAGTTCCTCTAGAAGCATATCTTCAATAGATTTGGTGTCCCTAGAATACTAATCAGTGATGGAGGGACTCATTTCTGCAATAAACAGCTTGACTCTGCTTTGATCTGATATGGAATTAACCACAAAGTGGAAACTCCATATTATCCACAGACAAATGAGCATGCTGAAGTCTCAAATAGAGAACTAAAACGAATCCTGGAACGGACTGTAAGTACCCGTAGAAAGGATTGGGCAAGGAGTCTGGATGATGCTCTATGGGCATACAGAACTGCATTCAAAACTCCTATAGGGACCTCTCCGTACCAGCTTGTGTATGGAAAAGCCTGTCACCTACCAGTGGAACTGGAACACAAGGCCTACTGGGCAACCAGATTCCTAAATCTTGATGCCAAGTTAGCTGGAGAGAGAAGATTGCTCCGGTTGAATGAGCTAGAGGAATTCAGACTCAATGCTTTCGAAAATGTAAAAATTTACAAGGAGAAAGCAAAAAGGTGGCATGATAAGAAACTGTCATCCAGAGTCTTTAACTCTAGGCTCAGATTATTCCCTGGGAAATTAAAATTCTGGTGGAGGGGACCATATGTAATTACAAGTGTGTCACCATATGGATATGTAGAGCTTCAGGATATTGACTCTGATAAAAAGTTTATTGTTAATGGACAGAGAGTCAAGCATTATCTTGAAAGCAATGTTGAGCAAGAATGCTCAAAACTGAGACTAGATTAAAGCTCAGTAAAGTCCAGCTAAAGACAATAAAGAAGCGCTTGCTGGAGGCAACCCAGCCATTAGCAATGTTTATTTGTTATTTAAATAATAATTATAGGAGTTTGATATAAATTATCTTCAAGGTTAATTATCAATTGCAGGAGTTCATAGAGTTACAGAAGGATTCAGAGCCTAAAGCAGAGAAAAGGAGCTCACTGGCACGAAAATGCCAGTTAGGGGTATTTTGGGCGTTAAACGCCAGAATGGGTACCATTCTGGGCGTTTAACGACAGTAAAGGTACCTTCTTGGGCGTTAAACGCCAGAATGGGCACCATTCTGGGTGTTTAATGCCAGAGTTGCAGCATCCTGGGCGTTTAGAAAAACGGCCAGTGATAAAAGATTTCTGGCGTTTAACGCCAGCCATGGTACCTGGCTGGGCGTTAAACGCCCACAATGGCCAACATATGGGCATTAAATGCCAGAATGGATACCATTCTGGGCATTTAACGCCAGAAAAGGCAGGGGGAGGAGATTTTGTTTCCACTTCAAATTTTTTCAAACTTTCATGTTTTAATTCATAATTTTCTAGATAAACATGTTACAAATTTTCATCACTTACACTCAATTTTCAAAAATTTAATCTTCTAAATTCCTTTTCAAATTTCTTTCAAATCCTTTCCAAATCTTGTTCAAAAACTCATTTATCTTTTCAATTCCTTTCCAAATCTTTTCCAACTCATCATATCTTCTTTTAATTCTTAGATGCATCAACAATTTTTCAGAATTAACTTCTTTATATCTTTTTCATATCTTTTAAATTTTAAAATCTCATCTTTTTCATATCATGATTCATTTTTTACCAATCATATCTTTCTATCATATCTTTTTTAAAATTTTTGAAACTCCACCCCTCCACTTTTAAATACACGTTTGGCCATCCCCATACCTCCACCATTCGAATTTGTCTCCCCTCTATTCTTCTCCCTTCCTTTCTTTTGCTTGAGGACAAGCAAACCTCTAAGTTTGGTGTGCTTTTTATGATCCCTGAGCAAAACCTCACAAAGATCATGGCCCCTAAAGGAAAAGAAACCACTCTAAGAGGCAAGAAAGAGAACAATCCAAAACCACTTTGGAATCAAGATAGGTTCTTAACCAAAGAACATGCAGACCATTATCACAAAATAATGGGTTTGAGGTCAGTGATCCCGGAAGTTAAGTTTGATCTGAAAGAAGACGAATATCCGGAGATCCAAGAATAGATTCGAAACAGAGGTTGGGAAATCCTAGCCAATCCTGAGATAAAGGTTGGAAGAAACATGGTTTAGGAATTTTACTCAAATCTGTGGCTGACAGATAAGCAGAGAATGACTGGAACTGCCTTCCATATCTTTCGAACCATGGTCAGAGGAAGGATTATTTACTTCCACCTTGACAAAGTAAGAGAGGTCTTCAAGCTGCCTCAACTGCAAGATGATCCAGAATCTTTTAATTGGAGAATGGTGAGAATAGATAAACAGTTGGACCAAGTTCTAGAGGATATATGCCTCCCTGGAGCCAAGTGGATAACCAACTCAAAAGGTGTCCTAAACCAACTCAAGAAAGGAGATCTCAAACCAGTCGCTAGGGGCTGACTGGACTTCATTGGGCACTCTATACTGCCTACTAGCAACCGTTCTGAGAACTCCACTGAAGCCAAATTGGCTTACCCAAGCTTAATCTCTCTGCTATGTAAAGATGCTGGGGTAAAGATGGGAGTAGATAAGTTCATCCCAGTTGAGCACCCAATCACCAAGAAGTCAATGGAAGGACAACAAGTGCAAGATAACTCCATCAAAAGGAGGGCGCAGGAGTCCCTCCCAGAAATCCCTCAAATTGACTACTAGACCCGCCTAGAAGCATCTGTCACCAAGCTGCAAGAAGTTATGGATCAACTTAAGAAAGAACAGCAGAATCAAAATAGCATGCTCTGCAAGCTGCTTAAGGAACAGGAGAAGCAAGGGCGTGAGCTACAGGAGCTGAAGCGCCAGAAGCTCTCCCTTGAGGGACCAGACACTCCACAGATTGAAGAAGCACCCACTTCTCAAAATCAAGGTGTCCTAACTCTGTGATAACCTTTATTATTAGAGATCCATTTTAAGAGTCATTTATTTTTATGTTTTTAATTTTCTGTCTTCTATTATTATTGGTCTGCTCTTATGTTTATTTTAAGTCTTATTTTTATTTCATGATTAATAAAATTTAGAGACTACGCCTTAAAGTTATGAATGTCCTATGAATCCTTCACCTTTCTTAAATAAAAAAATGGTCTTAATTACAAAAGAACAAGAAGTACATGATTTCGAATTATATCCTGAAAATAGTTTAATTATTTTGATGTGGTGACAATACCTTTTGTTTTCTGAATGAATGCTTGAACAGTGCATATTTTTGAATTTGTTGTTTATTAATATTAAAAAATTGTTGGCTCTTGAAAGAATAATGAAAAAGGAGAAATGTTATTGATAATCTGAAAAATCATAAAATTGATTCTTGAAGCAAGAAAAAGCAGTGAAAAAAAAAAGAGAGAAGAGAAAGAGAAAAGCAAGCAGAAAAAGTCAATAGCCCTTTACACCAAAAGGCAAGGGTAAAAAGGATCCAAGACTTTGAGCATTAATGGATAGGAGGGCTCACATGAGTAAAATCCTGGCCTAAGCGGCTAAACCAAGCTGTCCCTAACCATGTGCTTGTGGCGTGAAGGTGTCAAGTGAAAAACTTGAGACTGAGCGGTTAAAGTCGTGGTCCAAAGCAAAAAGAGTTTGCTTAAGAGCTCTGGACACCTCTAACTAGGGACTCTAGCAAAGCTGAGTCACAATCTGAAAAGGTTCACCCAGTTATGTGTCTGTGGCATTTATGTATTCGGTGGTAATACTGGAAAACAAAATGCTTAGGGTCACGGCCAAGACTCATAAAGTAGCTGTGTTCAAGAATCAACATACTGAAATGGGAGAATCAATAACAGTATCTGAATTCTAAGTTCCTATGGAAGCCAATCATTCTGAACTTCAAAGGATAAAGTGAGATGCTAAAACTGTTCAGAAGCAAAAAGGCTATAAGTCCCGCTCATCTAATTGGAACTGAGTTCATTGATAAGTTTAGAATTCATTGTATATTCTCTTCTTTTTATTCTATTTTGTTTTTAGTTGCTTGGGGACAAGCAACAATTTAAGTTTGGTGTTGTGATGAGCGGATAATTTATACCCTTTTTGGTAGTGTTTTTATATAGTTTTTAGTATGTTTTAAGTGCTTTTTATTATATTTTTATTAGTTTTTATTCAAAAATCACATTTCTGGACTTTACTATGAGTTTGTGTATTTTTCTGTAATTTCAGGTATTTTCTGGTTGAAATTGAGGGATCTGAGCAAAAATCTGATCCAGAGGCTGAGAAAGGACTGCAGATGCTGTTGGATTCTGACCTCCCTGCACTCGAAATGGATTTTTTGGAGCTATAGAAGTCCAACTGACACGCTCTTAATTGCGTTGGAAATTAGACATCCTGCGCTTTCCAGCAATATATAATAGTTCATACTTGGCCCGAGATTTGGTAGCGCAAACTGGCATTTAAACACCAGCTCTTTACCCTTTTCTGGCATTAAACGCCATAACTGGCATAAAAGTTGGAGTTAAACGCCCAAACTGGCACAAAAGCTTGAGTTCAACACCAGAAATAGCCTATGCACGTGGAAGCTTTAGTGCTCAGTCCAAACACACACCAAGTGGGCCCCGGAAGTGGATTTCTGCACTATCTATCTTAGCTTACTCATTTTCTGTAAACCTAGGTCACTGGTTCATTATAAAAATCACTTTTAGAGATTCATTTTGTACCTCATGACATTTTACATCAGAACTTGTATTTTCTACGGAATGAGTCTCTAAACCCCATGGTTGGGGGGGGGGTGAGGAGCTCTACTGTGTCTTGATGGATTAATGCAATTACTACTGTTTTTCATTCAATCACGCTTGTTTCTATTCTAAGATATCCACTCGCACTTTAACATGATGAATGTGATGATCCGTGACACTCATCACCATTCTCAACCTATGAACGTGTGCCTAACAACCACTTCCATTCTACCTTAGATTGAGTGTATATCTCTTTGGTGTCTGGTTCACTAGTTTGATTGCCTCTCCTGACAACAGAGCATTCAAATCTGTGAGATCAGAGTCTTCGTGGTAAAAGCTAGAATCAATTGGTAGCATTCTTGAGATCCGGAAAGTCTAAACCTTGTCTGTGATATTCCGAGTAGGATCCGGGAAGGGATGACTGTGACGAGCTTCAAACTCACAAATGTTGGGCGCAGTGATAGTGTGCAAAAGGATCAATGGATCTTATTCCATCACTAGTGAGAACCGACAGATGATTAGCCCTACGAAATCCGTAGTTGGACTATTTTCACTGAGAGGACGGATGGTAGCCATTGACAACGGTGATCCACCAACATACAACTTACCATAGAAGGAGCCTTGCGTGCGTGAAGAAGAAGACAGTAGGAAAGCAGAGCTTCAGAAGATAGAGGATCTCCAAAACCTCAACCTGTTCTCCATACTGCATAACAAGTATTATTTAATCCATGCTCTTTTACTCATTCCAATTAAAACTGAGAATTATTATTGATATCCTGACTAAGAGTTACAAATAACCATAGCTTGCTTCAAGCCGACAATCTCCGTAGGATTGACCCTTACTCACGTAAGGTATTACTTGGATGACCCAGTGCACTTGCTGGTTAGTTGTGCGGAATTACAAAAGTGTGATTGTGATTTTGTGCACCACAGCCTCAAGCTTTTCACTTGACACCTTCACGCCACAAGCACATGGTTAGGGACAGCTTGGTTTAGCCGCTTAGGCCATGATTTTATTCCTTTAGGCCCTCCTATCCATTAATGCTCAAAGCCTTGAATCCCTTTTTTTTTACCCTTACCTTTTGGTTTAAAGGGTTATTGGCTTTTACTGCTTGCTTTTTCTTTTTCTTTCTTTTTCTCTTTTTTTTGTTCGCCACTTTTTTTTCTTTTCTCCCCCCTTTTTTTTTGCAAGCTTTTCACTGCTTTTTCTTGCTTCAAGAATCAATTTTATGATTTTTCAGATTATCAATAACATTTCTCCTTTTTCATTATTCTTTCAAGAGCCAATAATTTTAACATTCATAAACAACAAAATAAAAAATATGCACTGTTCAAGCATTCATTCAGAAAACAAAAATTATTGCCACCACATCAAAATAATTAAACTAATTTCAAGATAAATTTTGAAACCCATGTACTTCTTGTTCTTTTGCAAATAAAAATATTATTCATTTAAGAAAGGTGAGGGATTCATGGAATCATTCATAGCTTCAAGACATAAACTCTAAACTTTATTGATCATGTAATAAAAATAAGACATAAAATAAACTTAAAAACAGACAAATAATAATAAAAGAAAGGAAATTAAAGACACAAAAATAAATGACTCTAGTATTAATGCTTATGAAACTCTTAAAATAGGTTTCTAATAATAAAAGTTATCACAGAGTTAGGACTTAACAACCTTGATTTTGAGGGGTAGGTGCTCCTTCAATCTGTTGGACGTCCAACTCTTCAAGGGATAGCTTCTGACGCTTTAGCTCCTGTATCTCACACCTTTGTTTCTCTTGTTTTATGAGCATTTTACAGAGCATGCTATTTTGATTCTGCTGCTCTTCTTTGAGTTGATTCACAACTTCCTATAGCTTGGTGACAGATGCTTCTAAGCGGGCCCAATAGTCGAATTGAGGAATTTCTAGAAAGATCTCATGCGCCCCCCTCTTGATGAGGTTATCTTGAATTTGAGGTCCATCCATCACTTTTTTGGTGATTGGACGTTCAACTGTGATGTATTTATCTACACCCATTTGTACCCCAGCATCTTTGCATAACAGACTAATCAAGCTTGGGTAGGCCAATTTGGCCTCAGTGGATTCCTTGTTTGCAAACATGTACATTTCAACAGGGATCAGCTGATGAATCTCTACCTCCTTCCCCAGCATAATACAGTGGATCATCACTGCTCTCTTGACAGTGACTTCAGATCGATTGCTGGTTGGGAGTATAGAATGCCCTATGAAATCCAGCCACCCTCTAGCAACTGGTTTGAGATCTCCTCTATTTAACTGGTTTGGGACACCTTTTGAATTGGTAATCCACTTGGTTCCAGGGTTGCATATGTCCTCTAGAACTTGATCTAGCCTTTTATCCTTGGCCATTCTCCTGTTAAAGGACTCTGGATCATCTTGTAGTTGAGGAAGTTTAAGAACCTCTCTCACTTTGTCAAAATGGAAGTAAATTACCTTCCCTCTGACCATAGTCCGAAAGGTGTAGAAAGCAGTTCCATGTAATCTTTACTTCTCTGTCATCCATAGATTTGCATAGAATTCCTGGACCATGTTTCTTCCAACATGTATCTCAGGATTAGCTAGGACTTCCCAGCCCCTATTTTGAATCTGCTCTTGGATCTCCGGGTATTCATCTTCTTTCAGATTGAACCTAACTTCCGGGATCACTGATCTTCTACACACAATTTTGAAGTAATGGTCTGCATGTTCTTTGGTGCAGAAGTTTTCATGCATTCAACGTGGTTTTGGATTGCTTTCTTTCTTCTCTCTTGAAACATTTTGTCTTCCTTTGGGTGCCATGAGATTGGTTTGTTTTAACTCAGGGATCACGAAAAGCACACCAAACTTAGCGATTTGCTTGTCCTCAAGCAAAATAAAAAGAAAGAAGATGAATAAATGGAGAGAAGGATTCGAATGAGGGAGGAGAGGTGATGGCCGAATGTATAAATAAAGGGGAGGGAGGGAATGGGTTCGAAATTTTAGAAAAAGATATGCTTTGAAAGATATGATTGATAAAAGATAAACATGATATGCAAAAGAGAAGATTGTTTTCAAAATTAAGAGATATGAAAAAGATTTGAGGAAGTTAGATCTGAATTTTTGTTTATCCATCTATGAAATAAAAGATAATATGAATGAGTTAAAAAGATTTGAAAAGAAATTGGAAATATGAGTGAGGTTTTGAAAAGGAATTGAAAAGAATTGAAAAAGAATTAAAAAGAATTTATAAGATTATAAATTTTTGTGAATGGAAATTAAAAAAATGAATGTTTGTAATGTTTGGATGCAGAAAATTTTGATTTAAAACATGAAAATTCGAAAAAAATTGAATTGGGAACGAAATTACCTCTCCCCTAGCTGTGCTGGCATTAAACGCCCAGAATGATAGTCATTCTTGCGTTTAACGCCCATCTGGTGGCCATTTTGGGCGTTTAACGCATAGCCAGATACCCTGGCTGGCGTTAAACGCCAGAAATCCTTCCTTACTGGGCATTTTTTTGAACGCCCAGGATGCTGCCAATTCTGGCGTTAAACGCCCAGAATGGTAGCCATTCTAGAATTTAACGCCCAAATTGCCTCTTTACTGGCGTTTTGATGCCAGTGAGCTCTTTTTCTCTGTGATTCTTCTGCTTTATGTTCTGAACCTTCATATCCTTGACTTGTTCACTGAAAAAGCATTAATAAACACGAACAACAAAATTAAATGGACTTATATAATTGTTATAAACATCTAATTCTTTGATAATGGCTGGGTTGCCTCCCAGCAAGCGCTTCTTTACTGTCTTTAGCTGGACTTTACTGAGCTTTTTAATTTAGTCTCAGTTTTGAGCATTCTTGCTCAACATCACCTTCAAGATAATGTTTGATTCTCTGTCCATTAACAATAAACTTTTTGTCAGAATCAATATCTTGAAGCTCTACATAACCATATGGTGACACACTTGTAATCACATATGGTCCTCTCCACTAGGATTTCAATTTCCCAGGGAACAATCTGAGCCTAGAGTTAAACAGCAGGTCCTTCTGTCCTTTCTTAAAGACTCTAGATGACAGCCTTTTGTCATGCCACCTTTTTACTTTCTCCTTGTAAATTTTAGCATTTTCGAAATCATTGAGTCTGAACTCCTCCAGCTCATTCAACTGGAGTAATCTTTTTTCTCCAGCTACCTTAGAATCAAGGTATAGGAACCTGGTTACCCAGTAGGCCTTGTGTTCCAGTTCCACTGGCAGATGATAGGCTTTTCCATACACAAGCTGGTATGGAGAGGTCCCTATAGGAGTCTTGAATGCGGTTCTGTATGCCCACAGAGCATCATCCAGACTTCTTGCCCAATCCCTTCTACGGGTACTTTCAGTCTGTTCCAGGATTTGTTTTAGTTCTCTATTTGAGACTTCATCCAGCCCATTTGTCTGTGGATGATATGGAGTTGCCACTTTATGGTTAATTCCATATCTGACCAGAGCAGAGTCAAGCTATTTATTGCAGAAATGAGTTCCTCCATCACTGATCAGCTAGAGAAACCGAACCTGCTGAAGATATGCTTCTGGAGGAACTTCATTACTGTCTTAGTATCATTAGTGGGTGTTGTAATTACCTCTACCCATTTAGATACATAGTCTACTACCACCAGAATATAAGTGTTTGAATATGATGGTGGGAAAGGTCCCATGAAGTCAATACCCCATACATCAAATAGCTCAATCTCTAGGATCCCTTGCTGAGGCATGGTATAACCTTGAGACAAATTACCAGCTCTCTGGCAATTGTCACAGTTACGTACAAACTCTCGTGAGTCTCTATAGAGAGTAGGCCATTAGAAACCACATTGGAGAACCTTTGTGGCTGTTCGCTCACCTCTAAAGTGTCCTCCATATTGTGATCTATGGCAATGCCATAGGATATTCTGTGCTTCTTCTCTAGGCACACATCTGCGGATTACTCCGTCTGCACACCTCTTAAAGAGATATGGTTCATCCCACAAGTAGTACTTTGCATCAGAAATCAATTTTTTTGTTGCTTACTGTACTCTTTGGGTATGAATCTCACAGCTTTATAGTTTGCAGTGTCTGCAAACCATGGTAATTCCTGAATGGTAAAGAGTTGCTCATTTGAAAAGGTTTTAGAGATCTCAGTAGGAGGGAGGGACGCCCCTGCTACTGGTTCTATCTGGGACAGGTGATCTACTACCTGGTTCTCTGTTCCTTTCCTGCGTCTTATTTCTATATCAAACTCTTACAGAAGCAACACCCATATGATGAGTCTGGGTTTTGAATCCTGCTTTGTGAAGAGATATTTTAGAGCCGCATGGTCAGTGTACACAATCACTTTTGATCCCACTAAATAAGATCTGAACTTGTCAATGGCATAAACCACTGCAAGTAACTCATTTTCTGTGGTTGTGTAATTCTTCTGCACGTTATTTAAAACACGACTAGCATAATAAATGACATGCAGAAGCTTGTTATGCCTCTGTCCCAATACTGCACCAATGGCATGGTCACTGGCATCACACATTAGTTCAAATGGTAATGTCCAGTCTGGTGCAGAAATGACTGGTGCTGTGACCAGCTTAGCTTTCAGAGTCTCAAACGCCTGCAGACACTCTGTGTCAAAGATAAATGGCGTGTCAGCAGCTAGCAGATTGCTCAGAGATTTTGCAATTTTTGAGAAATCCTTTATAAACCTCCTATAGAATCCTGCATGCCCCAGAAAGCTTCTGATTGCCTTAACATTGGTAGATGGTGGTAATTTTTCAATTACCTCTACCTTAGCTTGATCCACCTCTATTCCCTTATTTGAAATTTTGTGCCCAAGGACAATTCCTTCAGTCACCATAAAGTGACATTTTTTCCAGTTTAAAACCAGGTTAGTCTCTTGGCACCTTTTCAGAACAAGTGCTAGATGGTCAAGACAGGAGCTGAATGAGTTTCCAAATACTGAGAAGTCATCCATGAAGACTTCCAGACATTTCTCTACCATATCAGAGAAGATGGAGAGCATGCACCTCTGAAAGGTTGCAGGTGTATTGTGATGACATGTCACCATGTCATGTTTTTCTATGCTTTTTCATACAAGAAATTGATAATTAGTGCTTAAATATTACATTCTTTTATGCTTAAATGGTGTATTTCCTTGATCTTTTAATTTTATAAATTTGGTAGGAAATAAGAAGAAAAAGAAGCACAAAATAAGCTAAAAAGGAGAAAAAAAGAGCTTTGGGGCACACTTTGAAGTTGGAGCACACTTTGGAGTCTTAGGCCACGCTTTTAAAAGCGTGGCCCATGACCAAATAAAGGAAGCATGAACAATCAGCACACAAAGCTCAGTTCACTAAGTGAACTTAGCTTTGCCGTACAAGAAAAATGTGTTTGGAGGCAAGAAATTTCGCTAAGTTAAAAGTGGGCGTTTACAGCATGACCATGCCTCCTTCAAAGGGCAATAACTTAAGCTACAGACGTCCAATTGATGTGCTTCCAGTTGCGTTGGAAAGCTGACATTCAGAGCTTTCCAACGATGTATCATAGTCCATATTTGGCATGAAATTGAGGCACGAGTGAAAGGCATCTTTAAGGGCTAAAAATAAGCAAAAAAATCAGCCAATGCTTTCACCAAGGCTCGAAGGGGGAGACACAAGGAAAGCAAGGCAAGAGCAAAATAGTGCTCAGTTCACTTTTCCAACTTAGCTTTATCGGGCTCCTCCTCAAAGAAAATCAAAGTGTAACATTTGGAAAAGGCTTCAACAAGGGTTCGAACCAAGCACCCAAGGGACCAAGTGGAGCGCTACACAAAGCACTCAAAGGAAAGCTCAGTTAACTTTTCCAACTGAGCACCCCTTTTCCCCACATTTTGGCACGCCCAAAGGCACCAAGGAGCAAGCATGATGCGCAACAATTTGGCACACTAAGGGGCTGGGACGCACAAAATGGCACGGACAAGCACAACTTGAAAGCTAAGTTGGGTTTTCCAACTGAGCTTTCCCCTGGGAGCAACACCCATGGACCAAAAATTGAATAAAAATTCCATTTAAATTCAATTCTTCTCCAAATTGAATCAAGGCCAACCAAACCCATTTCTCCTCAGATCCAAAGCAAGCAAAGCCCACATCATCACTCAAAGGCACAAGAACAAGCTAGAATTAGGATTTTCATTTAATTTGTTTTTCATTTCAATTTTATTTTATTTTCATTTTGTAAAAAGCCTATATAAAGGCATCACTATCATCTTCAAAAGGGGAGCTGAATTGTATGGAGGCTAGCTCCAATAGGGAGTTGTGCACTCTTTAGTTTTCATTTTGCTTTCTCTCTTAGTTTTCTTTTCTGTTTTGAAATTTTGGATTGAGATTGGAAGGAATTCTGTTTTCATTCTCCATCTGCAACTTCCCTTGTTCTTCTTCTGCAGTTTACTTTTCCATTTTCATTTTGCTATTGTTCTTGTTGGATCAAGGAAGGATTAGAGATCTAGACTTGTTTTCTAGTCTCCTCCACCCCTGAGATCTTCAACACCCTTTCAAATTGCTGCAAATTAAGCATTGCTTTTCTGTTTTTAATCTTTCAAGCATTTTTACTTTCTGTTGCATTGCTTCCAATTTACATTTCCTGCAATTGCTCTAAGTTTTAACTCACTACAATTTTGCTTATCTGTTTACATTGCTCCCAGCACCCAGTCCCTTTTATTCTTCCTGCAATTTAGATTTCCAGTTGCTTGAATTACTGCTTCTATTTTACTTTTCATGCAAGTTAATTCTTCTGCAATTGTTCTAAGTTACTGATTTACTGCTTTCATTTAAATTCCTTGCACCCAATCCCCTTTACATTTTATGCAATTTACATCTCTTGTCATTTAAGTTTCTGCAATTTACATTTCTTACACTTTAAGATTTTGCTCATTTACTTTCTGCAACTTTAAATTCTTGTCAATTTACTTTCTGTTGGCTACATTTCAACCAATTTCACTTCAATGTTAGCTTGACTAAACTAATCACCCACTAAAGTTGCTTGATCCATCAATCCCTGTGGGATCGACCTCACTCTAAGTGAGTTTTACTACTTGATACGACCCGGTACACTTGCCGGTGAGTTTTTGGTGTTTTGGGAAATTCAGTTTTCCACAAAAATGCCATCAAGTTTTTGGCGCCGTTGCCGGGGATTGATTTAGATCAACAATGATTAAGTGGGTGAGAAGTCTAGATTAAGCATTTTCTTTGTTTTTTGTTCTTGAAACCAAGGTGTTTGTGTTTTTGCCTCACTAAGCAAATATCATCTGAAACATGAATTTCAATTTTATTTGGCGTTGTGTTTTACAAAATTCAAATGGAGTTCAACTCATCTTATGATCAAACAAATTTTATGGGATATTACCCACCATCACCAATCTCTAATGGTGGCTGGGAATATCACCAAGAGAATACACATTCTGAGCACTCCAATTCATGGAGATTTGCTTCAGAGACACAAGATGAGCAAGAAAATCACATGGGATATCTTCCTCCACCACAAAATGATGCAAGTTGCTATTCTAATGATGGCTGGGGGAAGCAAAACCAGAAAACAGTTGAGAGCCCATATTCCACTTATCAAGAGCCATCTTCACTCGAACGTACTATCAATTCACTTATACAAAATTTTCCAACCTCACCTTCTAGTTCTTCATTTGAAAATTCTTCATCACTGGACTTTGTCTCCACACAAAATCCTTGCCAAAACTCACCACCCACACAAATTTCCATGAACCAAGGCCTCTCAAAGCTTGAGTCCATGCTCAAAAGACTTGCGGAGGAGAAAGAGAAATACCAGAAAGAACAAGAGAACTCCCTCAAAAACATGGAAGCGCAATTAAGCCAACTGGTGAGTGCAATGAAGAAGAAGGAAAAACAAGAGGAAGAGGCTACTGAGTCAAGTGAATTTTTAGTGAAAAAGGAAGAGATGGTGGAAATAGTTGAAAATGAAACTACACTTGAGGTGACAAAAGAACCTGAACACTCACAACCTCCTCAAACCCACCTGGACCAAAAAGTCTCAACAATTGAATCTGAGATTAAAAGATATGAAGAGGAGATGAAAAAATGTTGGGAAGATCAACAAACCTCCTCTATGAAAGAGCTATTAAAACAAATGCTGAGTGTAAAAGAGGAAGTGGAGGAGCAAGAAATTGAGGAGGACAATCAAGGACGTCCATTCTCAAGTGAAGCAGAAAATCACATGAAGGAAGGGCTCATGGAACCACCAGTTCAAGAGGCCCTTAATGAAGGAAACACTCCAAAAATCACACAGCAACCATGTCTTGAATTCAAGGATGTGAAGGCAATTAACAAAAGCACCGAGAAGAGGATTGTGACCAAAATACCAAGGACAACATTCAAGAGGAAGTCAACCACAAGCAATCCAACCCCTAAACCACTAGCAAGTAAGCTCAGTCAAGCCATGTACAAAAGAAAGCTTGCTGAGAGGAAACCAAGACAGGGGGCAATAGCTGAATCTTCTCCTCCCTTGAGGTCATTCCTCTTAACAAATTGGAAGAAGAGGAAGAAAGTGAAGAGCAACATGCCAACAGTAGGTAATGTTTCTCTTCCTTGCTTTGCTTTCTTTCTTTGCTTTGTTTAAATTCAATAAATTGGCATATGGTTACATTCTAAGTTTGGTGTTGCCTTGCAAAAAATTGTTTTCAATCTTTTTGGATGATTGCATCAAATCAAAAATGAAAGTGACACACCAAGATTCTAAGTTTGGTGTGCCACTTATTTTTCTATGCAAATCATTCAGCAACACCACTTGTTTGCATAATCATAATGTTCTTTGCACTGTTATCTTTCTTTTAGTTAGACAATTTTAGTTTTCTCTTTGTTTTTAGTCATTTCCTTGTTTTAAATGCTTTCTTTTATTTACTGTGTTTGTTAATACACTACCAAGAGAGCTTTATTCATGACAGATTCTTGGCTTGGTGATTGTACTTAACAAATAACAGCTTCATTTGCTTAGTTTTTAGTTAAATAAAATTGACATATGATTGCATTCTAAGTTTGGTGTTGCTATGCAACACAATTTTTTTCCAATCTTTACTAGATACTTGCATTGATTCCAAGTGAAAGTGTCACACTAAGTTTGGTGTGTCACTTATCTTTTATGCAATGTATTGTGCACACCTTCTTATCTATGCAATCAAAATGTCTCTGTCTCTTGTGCCTTGATTGTTATCTTTAATTTTGCTTGCTTAAAACACATGTGTTACTAACATTTCATTGTATAAGACATTCATGATCCATCTTAGCCCCATAGCCATTGTTCTAATTGTTGCTTGAGGATGAGCAAGCATTCTGATTTTGGCAAGGGAAAGGGAAGAATAAGAGGAAAATGACAACAATAGAGAAGATGGACTACAAGGTTGTAAAGTTCCTTTTCCTCTCCTTTGTTTCCAGCACTGTATTTTGCATGATTGTCTTTATATTCTCTGTATGCATGTGTGGTATGAATAAGCATAGCTTGAATATTGATTTGTAACATGTTGCCATGCCATTATGACTACCAACTTGAGTTTTGTAAAGCTTAAAGCAGTAAAGTATCATGATCATAAACAAACAAGGCATTAAAGAAGATTTTAGCATGTGCATACAAGTATTGGAAAGCTAGTATGATTAATTGTTGCTCAATTGCATTGGATTTTATTTAATTGAAGTTTTCATCTAGGACAATTTGTGAAATCTTTTGAAAATCATGAAAACCTTGAAGAAGCAAATACAATTAAAGCAAAAAAAAAAGAAAAAGGGAAAGAATGAGAAAGCTGAAGGCTCTGAGTACCAATGACAATTTGTTAAGTACTTGTGGTGTTTATGTATCAAGCCAAATGCTTGAAAACAAAACACTTAGAAGTCAAGGCTAGGCTCAAGTGCAAAAGCACTCCCTCAAAGCTCAAGGTTCTGAGCATCAATGATTAGAGAGTCAAGAAAAGAAAAAGAAAAATGAGCTTAATGAAGTCCTCTAATTAAATGCTTGTGGTGCTTATGTATCAAGTGGTAATACTTGAAAACAAAGCATTTAGAGTCGTAGCTTTGTTATTAACTCATGGGGCAAAGCACCCAAAAGGAGAAGCTAATAAGAAAATCAAAAGCTTGTTTCAAGGGAAAATTATAAGGAAAAGATTTCATAAATTGAGCTAGATAGAAGCATCAATCATTTACATTTCTTTTGTGATTGTAGCATACTTAGAAAACTAGCTAACCATGAACATTGAGTTGCTATTCTTCTTACCTTGGATTGTCAATCTTTATTGCATGATTCTTTTCTTGCTTGAGGACAAGCAAGGTTTAAGTTTGGTGTTGTGATGACATGTCACCATGTCATGTTTTTCTATGCTTTTTCATACAAGAAATTGATAATTAGTGCTTAAATATTACATTCTTTTATGCTTAAATGGTGTATTTCCTTGATCTTTTAATTTTATAAATTTGGTAGGAAATAAGAAGAAAAAGAAGCACAAAATAAGCTAAAAAGGAGAAAAAAAGAGCTTTGGGGCACACTTTGAAGTTGGAGCACACTTTGGAGCCTTAGGCCACGCTTTTAAAAGCGTGGCCCATGACCAAATAAAGGAAGCATGAACAATCAGCACACAAAGCTCAGTTCACTAAGTGAACTTAGCTTTGCCGTACAAGAAAAATGTGTTTGGAGGCAAGAAATTTCGCTAAGTTAAAAGTGGGCGTTTACAGCATGACCATGCCTTCTTCAAAGGGCAATAACTTAAGCTACAGACGTCCAATTGATGTGCTTCCAGTTGCGTTGGAAAGCTGACATTCAGAGCTTTCCAACGATGTATCATAGTCCATATTTGGCATGAAATTGAGGCACGAGTGAAAGGCATCTTTAAGGGCTAAAAATAAGCAAAAAAATCAGCCAATGCTTTCACCAAGGCTCGAAGGGGGAGACACAAGGAAAGCAAGGCAAGAGCAAAATAGTGCTCAGTTCACTTTTCCAACTTAGCTTTATCGGGCTCCTCCTCAAAGAAAATCAAAGTGTAACATTTGGAAAAGGCTTCAACAAGGGTTCGAACCAAGCACCCAAGGGACCAAGTGGAGCGCTACACAAAGCACTCAAAGGAAAGCTCAGTTAACTTTTCCAACTGAGCACCCCTTTTCCCCACATTTTGGCACGCCCAAAGGCACCAAGGAGCAAGCATGATGCGCAACAATTTGGCACACTAAGGGGCTGGGACGCACAAAATGGCACGGACAAGCACAACTTGAAAGCTAAGTTGGGTTTTCCAACTGAGCTTTCCCCTGGGAGCAACACCCATGGACCAAAAATTGAATAAAAATTCCATTTAAATTCAATTCTTCTCCAAATTGAATCAAGGCTAACCAAACCCATTTCTCCTCAGATCCAAAGCAAGCAAAGCCCACATCATCACTCAAAGGCACAAGAACAAGCTAGAATTAGGATTTTCATTTAATTTGTTTTTCATTTCAATTTTATTTTATTTTCATTTTGTAAAAAGCCTATATAAAGGCATCACTATCATCTTCAAAAGGGGAGCTGAATTGTATGGAGGCTAGCTCCAATAGGGAGTTGTGCACTCTTTAGTTTTCATTTTGCTTTCTCTCTTAGTTTTCTTTTCTGTTTTGAAATTTTGGATTGAGATTGGAAGGAATTCTGTTTTCATTCTCCATCTGCAACTTCCCTTGTTCTTCTTCTGCAGTTTACTTTTCCATTTTCATTTTGCTATTGTTCTTGTTGGATCAAGGAAGGATTAGAGATCTAGACTTGTTTTCTAGTCTCCTCCACCCCTGAGATCTTCAACACCCTTTCAAATTGCTGCAAATTAAGCATTGCTTTTCTGTTTTTAATCTTTCAAGCATTTTTACTTTCTGTTGCATTGCTTCCAATTTACATTTCCTGCAATTGCTCTAAGTTTTAACTCACTACAATTTTGCTTATCTGTTTACATTGCTCCCAGCACCCAGTCCCTTTTATTCTTCCTGCAATTTAGATTTCCAGTTGCTTGAATTACTGCTTCTATTTTACTTTTCATGCAAGTTAATTCTTCTGCAATTGTTCTAAGTTACTGATTTACTGCTTTCATTTAAATTCCTTGCACCCAATCCCCTTTACATTTTATGCAATTTACATCTCTTGTCATTTAAGTTTCTGCAATTTACATTTCTTACACTTTAAGATTTTGCTCATTTACTTTCTGCAACTTTAAATTCTTGTCAATTTACTTTCTGTTGGCTACATTTCAACCAATTTCACTTCAATGTTAGCTTGACTAAACTAATCACCCACTAAAGTTGCTTGATCCATCAATCCCTGTGGGATCGACCTCACTCTAAGTGAGTTTTACTACTTGATACGACCCGGTACACTTGCCGGTGAGTTTTTGGTGTTTTGGGAAATTCAGTTTTCCACAAAAATGCCATCATATTGCACAGACCAAATGACATCCTTCTGTAGGCAAATACTCCAGAAGAACATGTGAATGCTATTTTCTCTTGGTCTTGAGGATCTACTGCAATTTGGTTGTAACCTGAATAGCCATCCAAAAAGCAGTAGTATTCATGACCTGCTAGTCTCTCTAGCATCTGGTCTATGAATGGTAAAGGAAAATGATCCTTTCTGGTGGCTGTATTGAGTCTTCTGTAGTCAATACACATACGCCACCCTGTAACTGTTCTTGTAGGAACCAGTTCATTCTTTTCATTATGAACCACTGTCATGGCTCCCTTCTTGGGGATAACTTAGACGGGGCTCACCTAGGGGCTATCAGAAATAGGATAAATAATTCTAGCCTCTAGTAACTTAGTGACCTCTTTCTGCACCACTTCCTTCATGGCTGGATTCAGCCGCCTCTGTGGTTAAACTACTGGCTTGGCATCATCCTCCAATAGGATCTTGTGCATGCATCTGGCTGGGCTAATGCCCTTAAGATCACTTATAGACCACCCAAGAGCTCTTGTGTGTCCTTAGCACATGAATTAGTGCTTTCTCTTCCTGTGGCTCTAAAGTAGAGCTTATGATTATTGAAAAAGTGTCATCTTCTCCCAGAAAAGCATATTTCAGGGATGGTGGTAGTGGTTTGAGCTTGGATTTAGGAGGTTTCTCCTCTTCCTGAGGAGTTTTCAGAGGTTCTTCTGTTTTCTCTGGTTCCACCAGATCAGGCTGAACATCTTTAAAAATGTCCTCTAGCTCTGATTCAAGACTCCCAGTCATATTGACCTCTTCTACCAGGGGGTCAATAATGTTAGTGCTCATGCAGTCTTTTGAAGTGTCTGGATGCTGCATAGCTTTGACAGCATTCAATTTGAACTCATCCTCATCAACTCTCAATGAGGGTTCGTCCAGTTGCTAGGAATGGTCTTCCTAAAATGAGAGTTGCACTCTTGTGCTTCTCCATTTCCAGCACTACAAAGTCAGTGGGAAAGGCAAATAGCCCAACCTTGACAATCATGTCCTCAATTATGCCTGATGGAATCTTAATGGAGCCATCAGCAAGTTAAAGGTATATCCGGGTTGGTTTAACTTCATCAGTCAAACCAAGCTTTTTGATAGTGGATGCAGGTATTAGGTTGATACTTGCCCCAAGATCACATAGAGCTGTCTTGGTACAAGCACCCTCTAATGTGCATGGTATCATAAAGCTTCCAGGATCTTTAAGCTTTTCTGGTAAGATTTTTAGAATGACTGCACTGCATTCTTCAGTGAGAAAAACTTTTTCAGTTTCTCTCCAATCCTTCTTATGACTTAAGATCTCTTTCATGAACTTAGCATAAGAGGGTATTTGCTCAAGTGCCTCTGCAAACGGAATCTTTATTTCAAGAGTCCTGAGATAGTCTGCAAAGCGGGCAAATTATTTATCCTATTCCACTTGGCGGAGTTTCTGAGGATAAGGCATCTTGGCTTTGTATTCTTCAACCTTAGTTTCTGCAGGTTTATTTCCTACAGAAGTGGTTGGAGAAGCCTGCTTAAGGGGGTTGTTATCAGCACTTGCAGGTGTCTGATCCCTTGTTGGCGTTTGAACGCCAGAATTGGGTGCTTTTTGGGCGTTTAACGCCAGGTTGCCACCCTTTTCTGGCGTTTGAACGCCAGAATTGGTTATCCTTTGGGTGTTTAACGCCAATTCTTCACCCCTTTCTGGCGTTTGAACGCCAGAATCATTCCTCTCTGGGCTCTTACTGTCCTCAGAGGGATTTTGAGCAGTGGCTTAGTAATTTTTTGTTAGTTGTTCCTTTCTTGGCTTCCTGCTGCTTTGAATTGAGACATTCAATGTCTTCCCATTCCTTAATTAAACAACTTGGTATTCTTCTGTTATCTGTTTAGATAGCTACTATCTTGTCTGATTCAAGTGTTTTTCCATATTCTCATTAGCATCTTTGATTTCTTACAGCATCTCTTTAAATTTTGCTAACTGTTTTGTTATAGTAAGCAATTGCTGATTGAGTTCAGTAACTTGTTCTTGAGGACTAAATTCAGTAGATACTGCTTTAACTTCTTCTTTCATGGAGGACTCACTACTTAAGTACAGATATTGATTTCTAGCAACTGTATCAATGAGCTCTTGAGCCTCTTCAATTGTCTTTCTCATATGTATAGATCCACCAGCTGAGTGGTCTAGAGATATTTGGGCCTTTTCTGTAAACCCATAGTAAAAGATGTCTAACTGCACCCATTCTGAAAATATTTCAGAGGGACATTTCCTTAGCATCCCTCTGTACCTCTCTCAAGCATTATAAAGGGATTCATTATCCTCTAGTTTAAAGCCTTGGATGTCCAGCCTTAGCTGTGTCATCCTTTTTGGAGGGAAATATTGATTTAGGAATTTGTCTGATAACTGTTTCAATGTTCTTATGCTTGCTGTGGGTTGGTTGTTTAACCACCTCTTAGCTTGATCTTTTACAGTAAATGGAAACAGTAATAATCTGTAGACATCCTGATCTACTTCCTTATCACGTACTGTGTCAGCAATTTGTAAGAACTGTGCCAGAAACTCAGTAGGTTCTTCCTATGGAAGACCGGAATACTGACAATTTTGCCGCACCATGATAATGAGCTGAGGATTTAGCTCAAAACTGCTAGCTCTGATGGGAGGTATACAGATACTACTCCCATAGGAAGCATTAGTGGGGTTAGCATATGACCCCAGAGTCCTTCTGGACTGTTCATTTCTACTTA
This sequence comes from Arachis ipaensis, assembly GCF_059453495.1. Classification (NCBI taxonomy): domain Eukaryota; kingdom Viridiplantae; phylum Streptophyta; class Magnoliopsida; order Fabales; family Fabaceae; genus Arachis; species Arachis ipaensis. The sequence goes on from NC_142436.1 coordinate 86,114,760, forward strand.
GGTCTATGATGGAGAAAGGGAGATGATGTGAATTACAAATAAAATATATTTTTGTTTTTATTTTATTTAATTAAGGATAAACCGAACTAAAAAGGAAATAAGATAAAATAAAATAAACTGATTGGAAAATAGAATATAATTTTCGAAAACTAAAAGAAAAAATAAAATAAAAAATTAGAATACTAAAATGATTAATTAATCAAAAGGATTTGAAAAATTTTGGATATGATTTTCGAAAAAAGTGAAGAGAGAGAAAGTGGTTAGGGGGTTTTGAAAAAGATATGTCTTAAAATTAAAGATACTTGTAAAAATAAATAAATAAAAGAAAAGATTTGAAAAAGGGTGTGATTTTAAAATTTGAAGATTGAAACTTTCTCAACAAGAAAACACCAAACTTAAAATTTTTCAATCAAAATAATAAAATAGCACAAGTAATTCGAAAATTATGAATAAGAAAAAGATTTGGAAAAATTTTATAAAAAATTTTCGAAAAATAATAAAAGAAATTTGAAAAAGAATTTGTTTTGAAAAAGATTTAAGAAGATAAATTTTTAAAATTGAAATTTTAACTTGCCTAATAAGAAACTACCAAATTTTAAAAATTTTGACTAAGTCAGCCTAAGGAATTCAAAAATAATGAGCAAATAAAGGAAAATATATTTTATTGAGTTTTTAAATTTAATGAGGAAAGGTCACCAAAAAAAAAAAAATTTAATGAGGAAAGAGAAAAACAATAAAATGACACCAAACTTAGAATTTTTAGATCAAAACAAAGAAAGCAAACAAGAAAACTTTGAATGTCAAGATGAACACCAAGAACACTTTGAAGATCAAGATGAACACCAAGAGCAAATTTTGAAAATTTTTAAGAAAATAAAAACACAAAGGACACTAAACTTAAAAAATTTTTTCTACTTTGGACACTAATAATTCGAAAAATTGAAAGAAAAATAAAATCATGCAATTGACACCAAACTTAAAATATAAAACTAAACTCAAACAGAAGACTAAATTATGAGGTTATTGGTTTTAAAAATTTTCGAAAATAATTTAGAAAAAGAAAATAAGGATCTTAAAATTTTAACCAAAAACAATAATAGAAGACTCAATTTTAGTGACTCTAAACTAAAAAAGATAAATTTTTCCTAATCTAAGCAACAAAATAAACCGTTAGTTGTCCAAACTCGAACAATCCCCGGCAATGACGCCAAAAACTTGGTGTGGGAAATCGTGATTACACTTTTCACAACTCCGCACAACTAACCAGCAAGTGCACTGGGTCGTCCAAGTAATACCTTACGTGAGTAAGGGTCGATCCCACGAAGATTGTCGGCTTGAAGCAAGCTATGGTTATTTTGTAAATCTTAATCAGGAGATTAACGATGAGAGTGATTGTATTTATGAAAAATAAATAACATGAAATAACTAGTACTTGTGATTCAGTAATGAGAAACAGGCTGAGGTTCTGGAGATGCTCTGTCATCTGAATCTCTGCTTTCCTACTGTCTTCTTCTCCAAACACGCATGGTTTCTTTCAATGGCAAGCTGTATGATCCTTTCGGATGAAAAATACCAGGTACGATCTCTGCACGGCTAATCAACTGTCGGATTTCTTGTCTCGGATGAAAAATACCATGTATAGCTACCACACGGCTAATCATCTGTCGGTTCCCACTAGAGTCGGAATAGGACCCTTGTCGTTTTGCACACTGTAACTGTGCCCAACATTCGCAGGTTTGAAGCTCGTCACAGTCATCCCTTCCCAGATCCTACTTGGAATACCACAGACAAGGTTTAGACTTTTCGGATCCCAAGAATACTGCCAATTGGTTCTAGCCTATACCACGAAGGTTCTAACCTCCGGACTCGGTCCGTGGATTAGAAACCCAAGAGATATGCACTCAAGCTGTCGCCCAATGGCTACGTTGAGCTCAGATAGAACGAGAGTGATTGTCAGACACGCGTTCATAAGTTGAAGATAATGATGAGTGTCACACAGATCATCACATTCTCTATATTGAAGTACGAATGAGTATCTTAGAATAGAATCAAGCGTGATTGAATAGAAAACAGAAGTAATTGCATTAATCCATTGAAACACAGCAGAGCTCCTCACCCCCACCTATGGGGTTTAGAGACTCATGCCATAGAAGATACAATATAAAGTGTAAAAATGTCATAAGTTACTGAATGAATCTCTAAAAGTAGTTTTTATACTAGACTAGTAACTTAGGTTTACAGAAAATGAGTAACTAAGTGCAGATAGTGCAGAAATCTACTTCCGGGACCCACTTGATGCGTGTCTGGGCTTAGCTTTCAAGCTTTCATGTGCATATGCCCAAAGTTGGAGTTAAACGCCACCCTGGGTGCCAAAATGGGCGTTTAACGCCAAGAATTATGCCAGTTCTAGCGTTTTACGCCATAAAGTTTTAAGCTGGCTTTGGACGCCAGTTTGGGCATCAAATCTTGGGCAAAGTATGGACTATTATATGTTTCTGGAAAGCCCAAGATGTCTACTTTCCAACGCAATTGAGAGCACGCAAATTGGGCTTCTGTAGCTCCAGAAAATCTACTTCGAGTGCAGAAGGGTCAGAATCCAACAGCATCTGCAGTCCTTTTTCAGCGTTTGGATCAGATTTTTGCTCAGGTCCCTCAATTTCAGCCAGAAAATACCTGAAATCACAGAAAAATACACCAACTCATAGCAAGGTCCAGAAATGTGATTTTTGAATAAAAACTAATAAAAATATAATAAAAAATAATTAAATCATACTAAAAACTATGTAAAAACAATGCCAAAAGGGTATAAATTATCTGCTCATCAGGCCCAAAGTGGGTTCGGTTTAACCGATTTGGCTTGTTGGTCCGATTTTGGACCAAAATCTTTAAAATTAGTGCCGAAATTCGTATTTTTAATATTTTTACCTCTTTGGGTTAATAAAACTTAATTTGCTAATTTATTTTAATTGTAATTAATTTATCGGCCAATTATTTATTAGTTTCGCGGGTTTTACATCCTACCCACCTAATTAAGAATTTTGCCCTCAAAATTCAAATTCAATTACCTGAAAAGAGGTGTGGATAGTCCTTTCTCATTTCGGATTCGAGTTCCCAAGTATGTTCTTCAATTCCAGCTTGACTCCAAGCAACTTTAACTAGTGCCACTTCCTTTGTGCACAACCACTTAATACTGGTATGTCAATTCGAACCGGAGTCACTTGAAGCGTTAAATCCTCTTTCAATTGAACTGATTCAGGTTCTAGAATATGGCTGGTGATGGGATTTTTTTGGAAATGAATTCCAACACCCTAACTAACCGGCAAGTGTACCAGGTCATATCAAGTAATAATAACTCACATGAGTGAGGTCGATCCCACAGGGATTGAAGGATTGAGCAATTTTAGTTTAGTGGTTGATTTATTCAAGCGAATCAAGTATTGGTTTGAGTGGTTTGTAATTAACAGAAGCTAAATTGCAAGAAATGTAAAGGGAGAGGGGTAATTGACTGAAAATTAAAGTGCAGAGAAATTAAAGAGGCTGAATCTTAAAGTGCAAGGAATATAAATTGCAGAAACTTAGATTGCAAGAAATGTAAATGACTGAATCTTAAAGTGCAAGAAATGTAAATTGCTTGAATTGTAAAGGGAATTGGGAACTAGGATTGCAGAATTTAAACAAGAACAAGGGAATTGCAATAAACAGAAGAGTAAAAGGTGAATTGAAGTAAAGTAGATCTAAACAGAAAAGTAGAAATGCTTTGAGGAAATAAAACAGAAAGTAAATGTAGCTCAATTGCAGAAATAAAAAAGAGAAATTAAAGATCTCAGGAGTGGAAGAGACTAGAAAATATGTCTAGATCTCAAATCCTTCCTTGATCCAACAAGAACAATTGCAAAAGAAATAGAAAAGTAAGTTGCAGAAGTAGTAGAAGAGAAGAAGCAGTAAACAGAATTTGAATTATGCAAAAAAATAAACAAAGAGATCTCAAGGTGAGATTGAAACAGAATTCCTTCAATTCTCCACCCAAGATCCAATACAAGAAGTAAAGATTGCTCAAGCGAGAACAAGGAAGAAGAGAGATCAATTCTCCTTCCAAATTCTCTAAGATCCAAATTCAAAGTAAAAAGCTCAAAATTACAAAAAATGAAAATTCTTAAAGAAGCAAAAAGGGTTCTATCTAAATCAAACTATCACCTATTTATACACTTTCTAATTTAGATCTAAGAATTTGGGTGGGCTTTAAAATTTGGTGAAGAAATGAATTAATTTGGATTTTTGATGGATTTTGGCCCAAGTGCACCTCCCAGGGAAAAGCTCAGTTTAAATACCAAACTGAGCGCCCAAACTTGTCTTTTGCTTGCCCAAATTGTGCGCCAGCCCCTTGTCCGTGTTGCTCTTCAATAGAGCTTAGTTAAAAAATTGAACTGAGCTCTATTCTTGCCTTTGGTGTGTCAATGTTGTGCGCATCATGGCCTCTTTGGCCGTGTCAATGTGCGCTTGATCCCATCCTTGGTGTGCCAAAGTGTGAGTGATGGGGGGAGAGTAGTGCTCAGTTGGGAAAACTAACTGAGCTCCCCATTGTAGCGTCCTCAAGCTTCCAAGTTCGACCCTTGGTGGAGGAAATCTGAAGCTAATTTCCTTGGAGGGGTTGGACGCTCCTTCCTTGCTTCCCATGGAGCTCCTTGGTTTGAACCTTGGGAGAGCCATCTTGGCTCATTTTTTTTGCACCAAAGTAGCGCTCCTCCCTTGTGTTCCACGGAGTTCCCAGGTTCGAATCTTAGCCAAAGCATCTTGGCTTAATTTCCTTGCAAGCTTGGTAGTGTGAGGTTCCTTGTTCGAACCTTGGAGGAAGCTTTTTGGCCATTTTCTTCTTCTTTTCCTTGCAAGGAGCGTTCCTTGCCTCTCTTAGTTCATGAGTTCGAAACTTGGTGGCTCCATTCCTTGGAATTGCATCTTGAATTAATATTGAAAAGCCCCCCGATAAAGCTCACTTAGTGAACTGAGCTTTATGTCTTTGCCTTGCTTTCTTTGATGCTCAGTTCACTAAGTTAACTGAGCTTTGTGCCTTGCTCTCTCCCATTTTTCCTTGTGGAGCTCGGTTTTCTTTCTCAACTTAGCTTTCCTTCTTCTTCAAGGTTGCTACGCTTTTTCTTCTCTTGGGCACGCTTTTTGCTTCCTTTGGATACGTTCCTTATGCCACGCTTTTCTTATTTTCTTCTTTCTTCACCTACAAGTAATTAAATCAACCAATCAAAGTATCACCAAATTCACAAGGTTTATAAATCAATTAATTATTAATTAAATTTAGCTTGAACCTCATAATTTTGTATCAATTAAAGGGTGGTTGGTTGATTCAAAGAAACCATGCAATTCCACTCTAAATTACTAACTTATAATGCAAGAAAGTGCATAAAACTTATTAAAAACAAAGAGAAAGACTAGTAAAACTAGGCTAAGATGACTTGTCATCACATGGTATCAGAAGTGCACTTCCGAAGCTGCGACACATGAAATACGTCATGCAGGTTCGAAAGATATGGCGGTAAAGCTATCCAATACACCACCGGCCCAGTTTTCTTCAAAATCTGAAACGGACTGATGTAACGAGGATTCCATTTCTTTGCTTTGATCACTCTACCCACTCCTGTTGTTGGAGTGACCTTTAGAAATACATGATCTCCTTAACTAAATTCCAAAGGTTTTCATCTCTAATCGGTAGCGTAACTTTTCTGGCGGCTTTGAGCAGTAAACATTCTATTTCGGATTTTCTTAATCTATTCGGTGGTTTCAGTTACTAACTCAGGCCCCAATAAACTGGATTCTCCAAATTCATAGCAACATAGTGGAGATTGGCACTTTCTTCCATACAGAACCTCATACGAAGCCATTCCGATACTCGCATAATAACTGTAACACCCTAATTACCTTAAGCCTTACCTCTAGCCGTAAAGCAAAGGATAACTAAGTGCCACAACAATTCTAAGGCTTATACGATAATATATATATATACCACTTGTAAAGGTTGAACTTATAAAGGTTCTTGTAAAAGTTGATCTTGTAAAGGTTGAATCATTTGAACTTGAAAAACTGGTGCCGGTTGTAACATTTCTTGTAAATCTATCATTCTTGCTCTATGAATTATTTGTCTAGTTCTATAGATTCTCTTATTTTTAATACTTTCTTTAACACTTTTTAATGATTTACTAGTTTTAGTATTACTTATTAATTTTCTAACTCTGATTATTTTATTGTTTAACTTTTCTATTTCTACTGTTAATTCTGAAGATTCAGTTGCTAATCTTCTTATTTTCATTGCTATTGCCATCATTCTTATTTTCATTTTTCTTCTAACAAGCTTTAAAGAGTTAAGTCTCTTCTAAAACTCTTTCATGTTATGAGAATATAAATAATAACTAAGATAATAAAGAAGAATGATTATAAGAAAAGAAGGAATAAGATAGTAAGCTTATAGAGATGAACTTGTACTATTATTTGTTGTAAAGTTGATACAATCTTGAAGATGATTACAAATACTTCAGAGAATCTTTGAAGTAAAAGAATATGAGAATAGAGAGAGCTTTAGAGCTTTCAAATTTTTGATGCCTTGAAATGAATGAGGCCTTCAGTATTTATAGACATCAAGTGATTACTATTTTGTTACTATTTACCGACAGTACTGTTTGCTTTTACTGTTTGCCGACTTTTACTGTTTTACCGACATTTACTGTTTGCTTTTACTGTTTTGCCGACATTTACTGTTTGCCCTTTTTTTTACAAAGATCATTTTCTTTTTTATTGGGCTTTTACATTGTTTTTATATACTGTTCTTATTGTTATTCTATTACATTTCAAAAGGGTCTTGGGAATCTTGAAAGTAATGAGCCGGACTAGATTGAACTTCTTCGTCTTCTCTATGAGGCACAACCTAGATTGCTTGTAATGAGTTCTAGATATCTTCTTCTAATGTTGCTGCTGCTAGGGCTGCCATAATTTGTTGTTTCTGTGCTAAGAATAGAGATTCTTTTTTATATTCATTAACATTACTGCTCGTAGCTGATATGGCAGGGTGTTTTTGTGAAGCTGTTAACCACTGATCAATAGCTGTTTTCCTTAATAAATTTAAATCATATTTGTTTCACCATTTGATTTTTATTACTCTTACTAAATATTGTATGCTGGGATATTCTTCAAATGCTGCTGAGTCATATTCCCATGTTAGGATCCAGCTGATTCCCATGGCTGCTATGAATGATATGAATTTGTATTCGGGTAGGAATGATGATTTATTTTTAAAATACTCATAAGCCAGACTGGCTTCTTTTGGGAAGAAGTCTTGTAATGGTCCAAAGGTCTGAAACCATGATTGGAACCATTTTAGAAATTGTAATGATATTCCTTTTTTGAACCAGATGAACCAAGAATGAGGGCTTGGTGCTAAGTATAATATATGATTCCAAGCTTCTTGATAATCAATTAATCATAGTAAGTATAATTTTGGGGTTCAAACTTCAACGAGAAACTCTTAGATTGATATGGGAGTAATTCCCACTCTTGTAAGGATAATATCTTCATGATTTTTATTTTCGAATAAATGGGCTATTTGGTATTGGGATCCTTGTAATGTGTTAATTCGATAGATCTGGTGTCTACTAATATGAATTCATAAAATTTTTGGAGTTTTTGTGGGTTGATAGGAATGTAATGAAAAGTGTTAGGAAAAATGGTTTTGTATAGGATTTTTTCTATCTTTTTTGAACCAGTCCTTTTCAATGGTTGATATTCTAATGGGATTAGGTTTTTCATAATATGAAAACTGTTCTTTCTATCTCTCTCTCTCTCTCTCTCTATATATATATATATATATATAAAGGAATAATAGTATGAGAAGCCCGATGAAGGATTATAGCTCAAAGACCGAGATACAAAAGCGCGAAGCATTCACACAATAACTAAAAGCATAAAGGATAAGATACAGATACAAAATAACCAAGTATATGTATATATATAAGCTTAATAGTCATAGAGTACTAGCCGCAGCCCACAGAGTTTAGGCTGACTAGTTATATACAAACATAACAGAGTTTTATAAAGGTACAAACATAAACAACCTGTCTCTTAAGTTTTTAGTCTCTAGGACAACAAAGTAATAAAGGTACAAAAGATAGAGAGAACTACAACGAAATAATCAAAATGCAAAAGATGATAAAAGATCCTCCGCTCTGTCACCATCACGCAACTCACCGAGGTGGGTTACGACCTGCATCTGAAAAATAACAACAGAATATGGTATGAGAACTGGAGGTTCTCAGTATGGTAACAGTGCCTAGTAATGTAAGATATAAGGCTTCGGGACGTGATAAGCAATCCTAGAACTTCACATAAAACGTAAGATTCAAGCTTAAAGCATAACTAAAATTTAAAACCATAACTAAACAGGGGTAATCTAACTTAGAGAGTTCTAAATTCACCGCTGTCCCACAGCCTCCACCAGCCTAACTGCCATGCGATCCCATCGCCACCACCTACCGAACCTCCTCAATCCCAGTAGAAAACACAAGTAATTCATACAAGTAAAGCACAAGTAATTATCATGTATAGCAAGTAAATCAAGAAGCAATTAAGCATGTTATACAATTAGGCATAGTATGCAAATAAACAAAGCAATCAACCACATAGAAAATCCACATGATGAATGCCTACCCTATTGGCTGTGATATCACATTGTCGGTTCAATTGCCAACCCGACACATCCTCATGGAGATGTTACCTTTCGGTCACAAATCAAATGGGTACCTCCAGGGATATAGTGCTCGTGCATACTCTTGTGATTCCAAAAGGATGCGAGTAGGATACTCAGCCACAAACCTCACATCTCAATGTAAGCGGGACTAACCACCGCCCTTACGCCGCCGCCACAACCTCGACAGGCGGGATTAACCTAACGGCCCTACCAGGCATATAGCGTCTCAACAATATCAGTATAATACAATATATATCCATATCTCATTTATTGATCATTTTTAGTATTCAATATTTTCTCATTTATCTTGGAGTCCCAGACTCGTCACAAACATTTTCAATTCTTATTTCCACAGCTCATTATACTCATCATCAATATAGTACTCTTCTAATCCACACAACTATTCCATCCTCAGTATTCCAGAAACCTAAGGCCCCATTTTCTAAATTCATATAGAATTTCACCAAATTAAGTCATTAACTAATCTTTAGTAATATTAGGACCTAATTACTAGATAGTACTCTTAAACAACAATTTAAGGAAGTTTAGAAAGTTAGAGAACCCTTGAAAACGAAGAAAAATCATTTTTTCAGCAAAACGGGGTCTGTGCATATGCATGCCCAAGTGTGCGTACGCACACTTCAATTTTGGACCATCACGCGTACGCATCCATGGGTCGCGTACGTGGGGTGTTGGACAGAAACCATCACCCGCATATGGTGCAGGAGGCCGCGTACGCATCCTTGCGTTTTGGCCCATCTCGCGTATGCATGCATAGGCCGCGTACGCATGAGGGCCTAGTAGAGAAGTACGCCCACGTATGGGGGTGCTCACGTACGCATGCCATCCTAGATTTGCAAATTCTGTAAAGTTGCATAAATCAATTTTAAACACCAAACTTTAAACGTTCATAACTTCCTCTACAAAATTTCATTTTTCTCAAACTTTATATCAATTTAAAGCTCTTAAAATAACCTTTGATTTAAAATAAAGATCATCCAATTTAAAGATTTGAGGCTCAAGTTATGATCCGCTGAAGTTTGCCAAATATTAAGTTTTATAAAATCAGTAAGGTTCTCTAAATTTCAAAACTCAAAAAGACCCAAACCAACTCAAACATACCCAATTATCCATAATAATCACTCTCCAACCAATTCTGATTCATATAACTATGAAAACCTCCCAATCTCATAATTTGGCTTAGATTCCTACCAACACAATCATCATAAAACCTCACCACTACTAATCAATTCCATTCAAAATCTTTATTTCTCAATTCAATATCATTAAAATTCACCTTCACCAACAATTGTGTACCAACATCAACCATAACAATCAAGTCTTATTATCATCATCAACATTTATTATCAAAAACCCAATTCACCATCATAATTTATCAAAATCATTATAATCATCAATACTCATCATGCATCATCAATAATCCAAACCTATCCTATAGTCAACTAGCCTAAGTGTCCAGAAACATTACATATTACATAGAGAAAATCGAAACCATACCTTGGCCGATTCTCAATATGCATAATACACCAAAATTTGACCCCAACCATGCTTTCACAAGTTTTCAAGTTCAATCAAGCCACCATACACATCCAAAAGCTCCAATAATCTTAATTTCCAAGCTATACACAATTAATTTATCATAATTAATACCTAGGGTTTACCAAAATCATAAATCCATAAGGGATCAAGACATTCTTACTTTAACCAAGGGTTTTAGGGGCAAAACCCTATAGCAACCAAGTGCTAGAGTGTACATAAACACCCAAAATCACAAAAATCTCTCAAAAACCAAATCTAAAATTTCAAAATTCACAATGGCTGAAAACTGGGTAGGGATTTTTGAGAAGCTTACCACAATACCTAGCTAGAAGTGACAGGCTCGGCAAGAGGTTCACGTAGTCAGAAACGGCATGTGAATCAGAGCACCACAGCTCAAGTTATGGTTGAATGAAGTTGAAGATGAAGTGTTTTGGAAACCCTCACCTCTCTTCCTCTCAATCACGCTGCTGCTGCTGTGTTGTGTTGAAAGTGGTTGAAATGGCCACTTAAATATGTATTTATATGTTGAGCTTGGGCCCAACTTGGGCTCAATCCAACCCGTTAGCGTTTTTGGCCCGTTTGGCTTAAATTCGGGCCAAACCTTTAAAATTAACGTCTGATTTTCAACTTTAATTATTTTCTTAAGTTTTTCTACAGTTTTTACTGCTTTCACACAGTACCGGACAAATTTAAGCCGGTACTGCCAGCTAATTTATCGGTACGCATTTTTACGTAATTTTTCACAGAAAATTATATTTTCTAACTCAGAAAAATCTATTGAGTCCAAATATCATATTTAAATTTTCTAATTAATATTCTAAATTTTTGGAATCTATTTTTGGCAATTAAATTAATTAATTAAGCAGTTAATTAATTACGGTTCTTACAATAACTGTTGTTGTATGCAAACTCCACTAGTAGCATATACTGATCTCAACTCGCCAGATGGTCCAGCACACAAGCCCTCAACATATCTTCTAGGGTTTGTATCGTCCTCTCTGATTGACCATCGAGTTGAGGATTGTACGCCGTACTTAAGCTGAATTGAGTTCCAAACGCTCATTGGAAAGCTCCCCAGAATCTTGAAGTGAAACGAAGATCTCTGTCGGAGATTATGGTGGTTGGCATACCATGCAACCTAAAAATTTTCTTAATGTACAAGCATGCTAGCTCCTCCAAAGTATAATTCATCCGAACGGGCAAAAAGTGAGCTGACTTTATCAACCGGTCCACAATCACCCAAATTGCGTCAAATCCAGCCCGAGTTCTCGGCAATCTTAACACGAAGTCCATTGCGATACTTTTCCACTTTCATTGCAGAATTTCCAAAGGTTGTAGGGTTCCAGATGGTTTCTGGTGCTCGATTTTTACCTTTTGACAAGTTAGACACTTAGAAACGTGTAACACCACATCGCTTTTCATTCCCGGCCACCAGAACATCATCTTCAGATCATGATACATTTTGGTACTCCCTAGAAGAATTGAAAACTTCTCCAGTGAGCTTCTGTTAGCACATCTTGCCTTAAGTCTCCCACGTTTGATATACAGATCCTGCCCTTATACCTCCACACTCCTTCTCTGTCCTGTGTGACTCCTCTTGGTTCCTTTTGTTGGACCATTTACAACATTTTTTGCATTTTGATAAACCCCAATTTTGTAGTTTATATTGTTTAGAATTTGAGGGTTTTGTCAATATTTTTCACACTTATTCACAAGAATTGCATGGTTTTGTGTTCTCTTCCTAATATTGCTTCATGATGAAAAACATGCTTCTTTTGCCTTAAAATTGCCATATTTTGATCCTCTTTTATTACCATTTGATGCCGTGACATGTTTGTTGAGTAATTTCAGAGTTTATAGGGCAAAAATGACCTAGAAGAGAGAAAAAAAGCATGCACAAGTGGAAGGAACATGAAGAATTGGATTTTGGGAATTCAGCATCGACGCGCATGTGCACTTCACGCGCATGCGTGGGTGCAGAAAGTTGGAAATGGCGCGCAAAGATAGGCGCATCCGCGTGGGTTAGCAAAATCTCCATCGATGCAGACGCGTGCTCGACGCGCACGCGTGGGTCGTGAAACTCAATCGACGCGCACGCGTGCATGACGCACACACATGACAAGCTGCACGTGACCTCATTAAAGAAAATCGTGTCTGGCGATTTCTGAGGCTCAACAGGCCCAAATTCAAGCTGGTTCTGCATGGAAAAGACCCAAGAATCCAGGGGGGAAAAGAGGAGATCATTCATTACACACTAAGACACAATTTTAGCTAGTTTTTTATTTTTGTTCTTTTAGAGAGAGAAACCCTTATTCCTCTCTAGATCTAGTTTGATTTGATCTTCCCTTGTTGAATTCTGAATTGGATCTTGTTGATTTTTAGTTTTGATTACTTAATTTGAATTCCTTAGTATAATTTTGTTAGATCTTGTGTTAGATTTATGTTTTTTTGTCAATTGTCATTTTCTACCTATTTTGTGAATCTTGTGGATCTTGAATTGTGTTACATTGATGATTTCCATGATTAATTGTGTTGTTTGAGTAATTTTCCATTGATACTTGTTAGTGGGTACTTTTTAATTTCAATTTAATTGCATCTTGAATACGTCTTTTAGTAATTCTCACCATGTGTTTGATGAAATGTTTCATTTGATTATGGAATAGTTTTCTTTACTCTTAGCCTAGGCTAAGGGAATTGGGTAAACTTGATTCATTGTGTCTAATTGATTTGACGATTTGAGAACCCTTAGTGGTCAATTTGATAACCATTGACACTAGCCTACTACTAAGTCAATTGGTAGCTAGGTTGGACCTTATGGATTGATGTTGACCAAGCTATTTGATATACTTCAAGTATAGAAGTAAACTTAATGAGCTTGGTTCCTCACAATTGTCAAGATATGGTTATTAGACAAGGATAGTGATCCCAATTCCTATGCCTAGCCAAGAGTGCTTTTATTATTCGTATTTGAAACACAAAAATTTCAATTGCTTACTTCTAGTTATAGTTACTTGTGTAGTTTTAGAGTAGAATTATATTAGATGTTTTCTTATAGTTGGAATCGCTCATACCTTGCTTTAGCTACGTGAATTAGTTTCTTGCACTTTAAGATTTCTTGCTTGTTGAGTCTCTTAGTTTAATTTCTTGCTCATGACTTGCAACCCCAGAATTCTAACCAATGGTGATGTACATGTTTGCCCATTCCTTGTGAGATGACCTGAGGTTTGAATACTTCGGTTACTTTTATTGGGGTTGAACTTATGACAACCAATTCCTTAAAATTTGATCAGAGGGTCGATTATCGGTTTAGACTATACTATTACGAAATCAATTTGAGAGATTCTAAACTGGTATAAACCTTTGTGCTTATCAAATTTTTGGCGTCGTTGTCGGGGAATGGTTGCAGCGTATGCCTTGACATTGGTTATGTGAATATGTGAATAGTGTAGATAGTTTACTTGCTTTCAATACCTAGTTGTAGTTTAGATTTCTTTTGTACATGTGCTATGACTCCCAAGTTTGATGACTCGGTCTCAGCCGAATTGCAGCTTTGCCGAGTTTGACCCTGAGATTGAAAGAACTTTATTACATACTCGGCAAGCTAGACGGCGGTTGGACTATACGGCTAGCACTTCAGCCTCTCTTGAGGAACACATCGAATTACTAGACGGTGCCGAGAGTGACTTGGAGTCCGCTACTTCTTATTCTTCTGTTGGCACCACTAATACTTCTTTACATCCCACAGGTGAACCATACATGGCGGAGCCACATCGAATCACCTTGCATGAGCAAAGAGCTCCGGATACCATACTCTAACCTTTGCAAGCAAGGTATCCCAATCTTGACCTAAACTTTGAGTTGAAGAATAGCTTGATAAATCTACTCCCCAAGTATCATGGGTTGCCGGGCCAAGACCCCATCCGACATCTAAGAGATTTTCAAGTTGCTTGTTCCACGGCTCGAAGACATGGAGCCGATGAGGTGGCTATTATGGTTTTTGCCTTCTCCTTCTCTCTTGAGGGGGAAGCAAAAACATGGTTTTATTCGTAGCCGGATGAGATTGTGACCGATTGGGATTTCTTGAGAAGAGAGTTTCTAGACAAATTTTTTCCGCCGGAGAAGACCGACTACATTTGGAAGGAGATCTCAGATATAATGCAAAAGGACCAAGAGAGTTTGTTTGAGTATTGGACTTGGTTCAAGAGGCTATTGGAATTTTGTCCACACCATGGATTGGATACTCACTTGCTCATTAGTTACTTCACCGGAGGTCTTTGTGCGGAAGATAGAAGGTTGCTCACCGCTTCTAGTGGTGGTTCTCTTTCCAAAAAAAGATGGTGGGAGAAGCTTGGAGCTTGATAAATGATGTTGCCGAGGCTACACAACATGTAAGAGCAAGGAGCAACCCTCTCAAGGGTGTGACAGAAGCATCCCCTTCAGAAATAAGCTTGACCAAGGCGCTTGGGGATATGACCACTATCCTTACAGAGATACAAAAAGATCAAAAGGCATTCTACTCCATCCAAGCCATCCAAGCCCTACCCCAAGTTCCTCAACTTGAAGGTCCTCCTAGAATTGGTGGTTTGTGCTCTAGCACCACACATTACACCGATCAATGTCACCAAATTCAAGAGGAGTATGCCCTTGCCGTAGCCAATGTGAACTACAACAACCGTCCACCCTATCCCTTTCAAGGCCAAAACAACTACTCTCATGGAAATAATCACAATCAAGGGTGGAGGGATAATGCACAAGGGGGCAATCAAATTCAAAGATGGAACAATTCTTCTTCTCACTACAACAACAATCACCAATCCTCATCCCAATACCACCATAACAACAACAACCACCAAGCCAACCAAAATCACCACAACCAAAACTAAAATAATTACACCAAGTACCAAGCACCACATCAAAGACAACACTCCAACCAAGCCTCTTCATCCTCCACCAACCAAGTTGATGAGCTTAGAGCTACTATGAAGAAACAAGAGGAGAACAACAAGGCTCAATTCAATACCTTGAGTGCATGATGCCAGGGCATTTTGGCCAGTTTCACTGACCTTTTCTTTACTGTTTTTAAGGTAGTTTCATGCATTTTCTTAGAAAATAAGATAGTTTTGGGTAGATATTCACTTACATCTTGATTCAAGCATACATTGTGCACTTTACATGATTTCATGAGAATTTTGCATGAATTATATGACAAATTGGATGATGCATGACTCATGACTTGGACTAGAACTTTGATGCACTTTGTTGCTTGATTTCAGGACAAAAGAAGCAAAGAAGAACCACGTTAGCAGTCACGTTAGTCCCACTAACGTGACCTCTAACGTGGAATGGGTGCTAACTTGCAAAGTTAATGAGAAAGGTAATCGCCAATAACGCCCTCGAAGCCATCATAAGCCCACGTTAAGAGTCACGTTAACTAAGTTAACGTGAACTCTAACATGGAAGAAGACAACAAGGCCAACGTTAGTGACACTCTCCTTTGTCACTAACGTTGGACCAAGCTCATAATTGGCCACGTTAGTTGCCACGTTAACTTAGTTAACGTGGACTCTAACGTTAAGAAGCAAAAGAGAAGCCAACGTTAGTGACATTCACCTTTGTCACTAACGTTGGCCAAGCCTCCATAAGCCACGTTAACTCCCACGTTAACTTAGTTAACGTGGAAGCTAACGTGGAGAGAGCAATTGATAGCCAACGTTAGTGACACTTACCTTTGTCACTAACGTTCGGGTGAACCACCAAGAGCCACCATGAGCAACTCCCACGTTAACTTAGTTAATGTGGAAGCTAACGTGGATAAAGAGATGATGAGCCAACGTTAGTGACACTCACCTTTGTCACTAACGTTGGGGATGGCTAGCATTACTACGTTAGAAGCCATGTTAACCTAGTTAACGTGGACTCTAACATGGGAAAGGGGCACATTGGAACGTTAGTGACAAAGGTAAGTGTCACTAACATTCTCGAAGAATTGGCACTGCTACGTTAGAAGCCACGTTAACCTAGTTAACGTGGACTCTAACGTAGGGACAAGGGAGGACTCTCCACGTTATTGGGAAAGGTAAGTCCCAATAACGTGTACAAAGGACCAAGAGGCAACGTTAGTGGTCACGTTAGTGCCACTAACGTTGAAGTCAACGTGATCATATTTGGTTAGGAACGTTAGTGAAAAAGGTGATTGTCACTAACGTTCTCGAACCCACACTTTCACTTAACGTTGACACCACTAACGTCCTGAGTCAAAGTCCCTGCCTACTTCACCTTTTCTCTCTACAAGCAAAGCTAAGCCCAATAAAAAGGATAACTGCTTCAAACTCAATATTCAGAGGCCCATACCCAAGACTTGAAGAGCCAACTAGAAGATGAGAAGAGTAGTATATATAGGAGTAGCTTTGAATTAGTTAGGGTTTTGGAAACTTTAGGGAGCCTTTGGCATAGAACTATTCTCTGTATTTTACTTTCTCTGTACTTCTAGTTTTACTTTCATAATGTATTCTCCATCTTGGTTTTCATTTTCCAGAGCTATGAACAACTAAACCTCTTTCATTGGGTTAGGGAGCTCTGTTGTAATTTGATGGATCAATATTAGTTTTCATTCTCCTTCTTCTATCTTTTATCTTGATTTTACTAGAAAGCTTTCGATCTTCATCCAATTGGGTAGTTATCTTCGAAAAGAAGCTATTCATACTTGGATCTCTTCTGAACCTTGAAAGAGGAATGAAGAGATCATGCTAGAAATGCTTTCTCATGCTGGACCAAATTGGGTTTGGATGGATATGTGACTATAATCCTACCAACACTTGATTTGGGAAATGCATGTGGTATAATCAGTGACCATACTTCATCTCTTCTCATGAGCAATTGACCAAGGAATTGGCTATTGATCAAGATTTGAGAGATTGAATTACCAAGAAATTGGAATTCGATCACTTAAGATTGCCAAGGAGATCAATGAATGCATTGATTGAGGAAGAGATGAAAATGAACTTGATCCGGAGAATGCAACATCTCCTGAGCCCAATGAACTCCCCATTTTTTATCTTACCCATTCTCTTTAATTTCTGCCATTTACTTTTATGAGCAATTACCCCATTCCCGTTTAAGATTCTGCAATTTACTTTCCGCCATTTACATTCAGCTCTTTATTTCTAGCATTTACTGTTTCTGCTATTTACTTTCCCGCCATTTAATTTTCTGCAAATCTCAATTCAAATTCTGGTTCGCTCAACTAGAACATTCCTCTAATTAAAGTTTCTTGATCAATCAATCTCTGTGGGATTCGACCTCACTCTATTGTGATTTTTTACTTGACGACAAATTTGGTACACTTGCCGAAGAAAATTTGTTGAGAGACAAGTTTTGTGTGTATCAAGTTTATGGCGCCGTTGCCGGGGATTGATTTTGAATCAACAATGATTAAATTGGAGGATAACTAGATTGAGCATTTTTCTTTTGTTTGATTCAAATTTCTGTTGAGTTAATTCGCTTTCAGTTTTAGTTAATTTCTTCCCTTCCCCCTACTTTTTCGTTTATTTTTTTAGTTATTCAGTTCACTAACCCACTAACTGTTTGATATATTGCATCACTCACACTAATAGTAATTCTAACAGAATACTTTCTGGATCTGTTTCCTTGCTTGTACCATATTGGTTGTATGACAGGGAGGAGAAGCGGGGCTTCAACTTCCTTTGATTCTGAACCTGAGAGGACCTTCCTTAGATTAAGGAGGGAAGCAAGAGGAAAAAGAGTAGTGGGTGCTGAGGAAGAGGAAGAGTACTTTGAACTAGACATGGAGGAGAATATGGAAAACATTCATGAAGAAGAGGCTCAAAACCATGGCAGAGAAGGTCTAGCAAATCATGCTGGGCAAGAGAGAAGAGTTCTAGGCTCCTACATCAACCCAAACCCAAGAAACTGTGGAAGTAGCATTCAAAAGCCAACTATACATGCCAACAACTTTGAACTAAAACCACAGCTCATCACCCTTGTTCAGAACAACTGTTCATTCGGAGGAGGCGTCCAAGAAGACCCCAATCAACATCTAACCACCTTCCTGAGGATATGCGATACTGTGAAGTCTAATGGTGTTCATCCTGACACCTATAGACTACTTTTGTTCCCTTTCTCACTCAAGGATAAGGTATCTAAATGGTTGGAATCCTTCCCTAAGGAGAGTTTGACAACCTGGGAAGATGTGGTGAACAAATTTTTAGCCAGATTCTATCCCCCTCAAAGAATCAACAGGCTGAGAGCTGAGGTTCAAACTTTCAGGCAGCAGGATGGTGAGACTCTATATGCAGCATGGGAGAGGTTTAAGGACCTAACAAGGAGGTGTCCACCAGATATGTTCAACGAATAGGTGCAGCTACATATTTTCTATGAAGGCCTTTCTTATGAATCAAAGAAAGCAGTAGACCACTCATCCGGGGGATCTCTGAACAAGAAGAAGACCATTGAGGAGGCCATAGATGTCATTGAAACTGTAGCAGAGAATGACTACTTCTATGCCTCTGAAAGAGGGAACACTAGAGGAGTGATGGAGCTAAACAATGTAGATGCTCTGCTGGCCCAAAACAAGCTCATTACCAAGCAATTAGCTGACCTCACCAAGAAGATGGAGAGGAACCAAGTAGCAGCAATCACCACCTCATCAACAACCCAAGAGGGAGTGAATGTAGAGGCAGAGAGTGAGCAGGAGCAAGCCAACTACATTGGAAATTCACCTAGACAAAATCATGACCCATACTCCAAGACCTACAACCCTGGTTGGAGGAATCACCCAAACTTTGGGTGGGGGAATCAACAAGATCAAAGCCAAGATCAGAGACGTTACAACCCCAACAACAATGCAGCCCACCAACAATTCACACAGAGAACATATCAACACCACCATAACAACACCTCTCCACATCCATATCAAAACCAAAATAACACTCCTCATCCTTCTACCTCTAATCCCAATCCACCATCATCTGATGACAGACTCTCAAGGATTGAGAACCTACTTGAAGGCATATGCAAATAGATTCAAGACAATAAGGTGTTCAAGGAGGAAATGCGAGCAAATTTTAAGAACCAGGGAGACACCATCAAGAGGTTGGAATCTCAAGTGGGGTATCTCTCTGAGAAGATTCCCAAACCTACAGATGGATTCCCAACTGACACAGAGAAAAATCCGAGAGGTGAAACAAAGAAAGTAAGATGGGAAGATTGCAAGATGGTCACTATAAGTGGTAAGGAGACTGAGGACAAGCCAAACAAGCCGTCAGAACAACCTGGAGATACCTCAGCAGAGAAGAAGGAAAAAGATCACCAAGAACCAAAAATCTCACAACAGGAGCTGCTGAGACTCTATGCACCCTTTTCCCAACTACTCAATGGTGCTGTGGAGAAGAGAATATACTCAAGATTTCTTGACTTGTTTGTATCTCTGCATGTAAATATACCATTCATCAAGACCATCCAACAAATGCCTGCATACATCAAGTATATGAAGGAACTGCTTCCCAGGAAAAGCTCACTCAAGGGAGGCCAAACTATAGTGATGAACAAGGAGTGCAGCGCCCTCATTCAACCAGAGTTGACTACAAAAAGAAAGGACGCAGGGAGTTTCTACATTCCTTGTGCCATCGGAGAAACCATGTTTGATAAGGGACTCTGCGATTTGGGAGCAAGCATCAACTTAATGCCCTTATCCCTTATGAAGAGGCTGCAGATCAATGAGATAATGCCCACAGATGTAGTCATCAGGCTGGCTGATAAAACTCAAAAACAAGCAATAGGAGTGGTGGAAAATGTGTTGGTAAAGGTTGGGAAATACTTCCTCCCAACAGACTTTGTCATATTGGACATGGAAGAGAGTCACACTCACCCAATCATATTGGGAAGACCATTCCTAGCTACAGCCAGAGCACTCATAGATGTAGAGCAAGGGGAGCTAATCTTGAGGATCCATGATGAACAACTCAGCTTTAATGTCTTCAAACTCTCACAAGAAACAGATCAAGAGAACAAGGAACCAAGGAAGAATCACAGTGAGATACTGAAGGAAGAAACAAGCACTGAAGCACAACCAGCACATCTGGGAACTCCCTTGATTGATGAACAAGGCAAATAGCAATTGTCACAGCTCAAAGAAAATCAAGAGGAACCCAAACCACCAAAATCATATGAGACCAGTAACCACATTTCCTTAGAGGAGGAGGTCACAAAGAGTAAGACAACATCACAAGAAACAAAGAAGAAGGTACCAAGGAGGTGGAGGAACAAGAAGATCCGTACCGAGGACTTCTCTCCAGGGGATAAAGTGATCTCAGCTTACTTCCCAGATATCCCCCCTGATCTCCCCACTGTACCATCTTAGTTACCTAAGGTCTTCATTATCAACAGAGTTCTCTCCTTGGAACATGTAGAGATCATTGATACAACCACTGGATATAGGTCTACTGCCAGAGGAGAAGACTTGAAGCATTATCAACCTCCCTGATGAAGGAGAAACGTCAAGCTAGTGACGCTAAAGAAGCGCTTCATGGGAGGCAACCCATGTTTTATATGCTTTTAGAAAATAGTGAATAAGTCAATATTCATGAATTCCAACCCAAACTTGACAAACACTTGGTGAAATCCTTATTAGGCAGTATATAGTGAAGAATAAATTTGGTGTTCAAAGCATGCCGAGAGAGCATGAATGCAAACCAGAGCATGCTAATCTTGGAGCCTTGAATAAAATTTTTTCATCACAGTGCTACAAACTAAGTTTGGTATCACCCAAGGTGCCACCAATGTGCATATAAGGATACACAGTTAGTTAGTTAGTTGGTGTTCATGAATAAATAATCTAGTTCTTTTTCTTTATTATTCTAGCCGTAAAGTTTAATTTCTCAATGATATTAATTTTTCTTATTTTATTTTTATAGGAAAAGGGAAAGGAACATTGAAGGGGATTGATTGGACAATTAAATGAGGAAGGTTCAGACACCACAAGAGGAGGGTACTATACACGTGCATCAAGGAGGGATGCATTGGAAAATGTTGCCATGCAACATTGAAAAGAATGAGACCCTTGAAGACCGAACCATGCCCCCTTATAAAGACGATGATCCTTGTGCCCATCCCCTGTAAAACCCCATCCGTCCATCCAACAACCACCACATAAATCCATACCCTTCACTCCCTCATCATTTCCCTATATAAGTGAGTCCTAGTCCATACCCCCTTCACATTCCAAATGCCCAGCTTAATATCTTCCTCTCAGAACCAAACCATTCTTACCACATTAAAAAAACATTCCCCCTCACTCCCTTCATTGCACTCAATCCTAAACAACCAAAAGCCTCCACACCCTTACCACCTTCACACATTAACTCCCATTCATGGCATCTTCGAGCTCTAAAAGAAGGAAGGAAAAGGAACCTATGGAGCAACACCCGTATGATGAAAAGAAATTTAGAAGCTTGCACCATGCATTGCAGTACGGGTAGATGGTTGATAAGGAAATAATTTATGAACTTGGATTTCAAGTCAGAAAGAATGAGTGCCCGGAAATCACGACGAAGGTAGAAAAGAGGTGATGGGAGCTCCTCACTGATCTGGTGGTTAAGGTAAATGCAGATCTTATAAGAGAATTTTATGCAAATGCGGTCCAATATGATAAGGCAGATGAGTCATATACAAGCTTTGTGAGAGGAAAGATTGTTGATTTCAGTCCCATGAGTGTCATGAGAGCATTAAAGCTACGGTCCATACCGTTTGAAGAAGAGAGTTATCATTCAAGAATGGACAACAGCTCCAATTATGACCAGATTATGCAAGATATTTGTGTACCCAGAGCTGACTGGGAAAGATATGCAGATAGGAGACCAAGGTTCATCAAGAGAGCAGACCTCACTCTGGAAGCAAAGGGGTGGTTCGAAATTGTAAGGAGGTCCATCCTCCCAGCAGGGAATAACTCGGAGGTGAATCTCAAGAGAACAACAATGGTGCACTGTATACTCAAAGGAGGAGAGATCAAGGTACATGAACTCATAGCCGCAGGCATTAGAAAGATGGCAGAGAAAAGCGACTCAAGAGGAAAGTTAGGTTACCCCAGCACTATTTACCGACTATGCAAGAAAGCTGGGGTGGTGTTTGAAGATGAGGACCCCGTGTGGATAAAAGAGGGCATTCCAATAACTGTTCAACGGATGCATGCTGCCGCATCCCCCCTGCCTCAACGGAAGCAAAGGAAGAGGCCAGCTCCTCAAGTAGTAGAAGGACAAATCTTAGAGGGGCAAGCACCAGCCACTTTGGATATGCACCAACTACAGGAAGCCATTGATGGCCTATCTAGACAATATTTGGAAAGCCAAGGAGCACAGAAAGAGCTTCAACTACAGATGATGGGGCAGCAAGAGGAATCACTCTCAAGATGGATGACTCAACAAAGGGGAGTGGCAAAAGCAAATGATGGAGCAGCAACTGAGTCAAGGACAACAATGGAGTAAAACATTCCACAGGATAGAACAAAGGCAAAATGAACAACAAGAATCCATCAGGCCTAACTTATTATTCGATATAATGAGAAGCACCTTTATTGAACTAGAACCCTTATCCCCCAACGGATCTACCCAGTAATGTGTGATGAGTTCCGACCTCGAAGGCCCATTCGCTTTCAAAAGAACCCCTCGTGAGTGAGTGATTCCAGATAGATTGAAGACGATTTCTGGCATCCTTTACTTTCTTTAGTACTTTCCCCTGGCCTCTGCACACATACATGAGATGCATCGAAGACAAATAGAACAGGCAGAACTATTGGACGAGTAAAGAGCATTCGCAGAAGGAGTTTACATGAGCGAGACTGGGCATCATATAAACACTCAAGCCATGCTCGGATACTTAGTAGGACATCTGCCTATATTGCATCTGGGAATTGCAAGGTATGAAGAAATGAAGGATGAATTAGCACGAGAAGAAAGACAAAGGGTGGAAGAGAGTCATGAATCAGTGAGGAAGGCACTTGAGGATTGGAAGCAAGCAAGATTGGCACGGATGCGAGGAAATGCAAGAGGACAAAAGGAAGACAAACAAGGAGGGGAGCATGGGCAACCACATGAGTAAAAGGTGGTGGAGTTCCTTCTTTGGTCCATCTTTTTCTATGCTTTAAATAAGGAAGATCTTGTATGAAATAGAACATGCTTCCATGTTAGTTTGAACCTTTTTCAATTCTGTCTTTTAAACTTTTTGTTGATTAGGGCTGTGTTTTCTAGTCTGAATGTCATTACTGCATCATTCCCTTACTTAATTGTATGCTTGTCCTTTTGAATCAAATGAAAAGAGAATGAGTATTTTATAAAAGACCAGAGTGGAGTTCATACTATGGAGTAAGTTCCTGAGTTTGTGGTGTGGTCATAAGTTAGCTAAGTTGGTTCAATCACAAGGTGGGAAGACAACTATCTGCCATGAATCATATGCTTGAACACACCCCATGAGACTAGCTAAATAACAAGATCCTAATAAGAAAAAGGGAAAGAACAATCAAAGTTGAAGAATAAAAGAAAAATAGCAAGAAAAGAGGCTAGGCACCAAGGGTTTGAGTCTTGAGGGATGTGTCTGTGGTGTTCCTGTACCAAGGATCTGCTTGGATTACTAAGCTCTCAGGGGTGCTTTATCACCTGGTAACTTGGGTTAACTAACCCGGGATTATCAGCTGAAAGTCCACTATCAAGAGCAATCTTTGCTACAGAACATTTAGTAACCCAAAGTGGTGCTGGACACCAAGACCTCAAGGAAAGAAAATAAACAAACCATGTGCCTGTGGTGTATATGTATGGGGGAGAGACTTGAGGAAGTAAGTCCTTAGGGGTGCTTCAACACCTAGCACCTTGAACCAACTGGTTCGGGAGTGTTGGCTGAAAGCTTATTCTAAAGAGTTGCCCCCTTATAGAGTACTTAGCCTAAGAACACAAATAAGCCCTGAAATGACAACAAAAGGATCAATGAATAAAAGTCTCATGGGATGCAATCAAGTGAGTATTCTAGAACATGATACAGGTCTGAAAGCCAGTGAAGGAATGAACCTAAGTTGCTATGCATGAAACCACCATAAAACCAGGAACATGACTTCCACAAGAATGACTCATTTCTCTTGGCATTCCATTCATCATTCTCTTGTTCCAGTACTTGCTTAGGGACAAGCAAGCTTTAAGTTTGGTGTTGTGATGCCAGGGCATTTTGGCCAATTTCACTTACCTTTTCTTTACTGTTTTTAAGGTAGTTTCATGTATTTTCTTAGAAAATAAGCTAGTTTTGGGTAGATATTCACTTACATCTTGATTCAAGCATACATTGTGCACTTTACATGATTTCATGAGAATTTTGCATGAATTATATGACAAATTGGATGATGCATGACTCATGACTTGGACTAGAACTTTGATGCACTTTGTTGCTTGATTTCAGGACAAAGGAAGCAAAGAAGAACCACATTAGCAGTCACGTTAGTCCCACTAACGTCACCTCTAATGTGGAATGGGTGCTAACTTGCAAAGTTAATGAGAAGGGTAATTGCCAATAACGCCCTCGAAGCCATCATAAGCCCACGTTAAGAGTCACGTTAACTAAGTTAACGTGAACTCTAACGTGGAAGAAGACAACAAGGCCAACGTTAGTGACACTCTCCTTTGTCACTAACGTTGGACCAAGCTCATAATTGGCCACGTTAGTTGCCACGTTAACTTAGTTAACGTGGACTCTAACGTTAAGAAGCAAAAGAGAAGCCAACGTTAGTGACATTCACCTTTGTCACTAACGTTGGCCAAGCCTCCATAAGCCATGTTAACTCCCACGTTAACTTAGTTAACGTGGAAGCTAACGTGGAGAGAGCAATTGATAGCCAACGTTAGTGACACTTACCTTTGTCACTAACGTTGGGGGTGAACCACCAAGAGCCACCATGAGCAACATTAACTCCCACCTTAACTTAGTTAACGTGGAAGCTAACGCGGATAAAGAGATGATGAGCCAACGTTAGTGACATTCACCTTTGTCACTAACGTTGGGGATGGCTAGCATTACTACGTTAGAAGCCATGTTAACCTAGTTAACGTGGACTCTAACGTGGGAAAGGGGCACATTGGAACGTTAGTGACAAAGGTAAGTGTCACTAACGTTCTCAAAGAATTGGCACTGCTACGTTAGAAGCCACGTTAACCTAGTTAACGTGGACTCTAACGTAGGGACAAGGGAGGACTCTCCACGTTATTGGGAAAGGTAAGTCCCAATAACGTGTGCGAAGGACCAAGAGGCAACGTTAGTGGTCACGTTAGTGCCACTAACGTTGAATTCAACGTGATCATATTTGGGTTAGGAACGTTAGTGAAAAAGGTGATTGTCACTAACGTTCTCGAACCCACACTTTCACTTAACGTTGACACCACTAACGTCCTGAGTCAAAGTCCCTGCCTACTTCACCTTTTCTCTCTGCAAACAAAGCTAAGCCCAATAAAATGGATAACTGCTTCAAACTCAATATTCAGAGGCCCATACCCAAGACTTGAAGAGCCAACTAGAAGATGAGAAGAGTAGTATATATAGGAGTAGCTTTGAATTAGTTAGGGTTTTAGAAACTTTAGGGAGCCTTTGGCATAGAACTACTCTCTGTATTTTACTTTCTCTGTACTTCTAGTTTTACTTTCATCATGTATTCTCCATCTTGGTTTTCATTTTCCAGAGCTATGAACAACTAAACCCTTTTCATTGGGTTAGGGAGCTCTGTTGTAATTTGATGGATCAATATTAGTTTTCATTCTCCTTCTTCTATCTTTTATCTTGATTTTACTAGAAAGCTTTCGATCTTCATCCAATTGGGTAGTTATCTTGGAAAAGAAGCTATTCATACTTGGATCTCTTCTGAACCTTGAAAGAGGAATGAAGAGATCATGCTAGAAATGCTTTCTCATGCTGGACCAAATTGGGTTTGGATGGATATGTGACTATAATCCTACCAACACTTGATTTGGGAAATGCATGTGGTATAATCAGTGACCATACTTCATCTCTTCTCATGAGCAATTGACCAAAAAATTGGCTATTGATCAAGATTTGAGAGATTGATATACCAAGAAATTGGAATTTGATCACTTAAGATTGCCAAGGAGATCAATGAATGCATTGATTGAGGAAGAGATGAAAATGAACTTGATCCGGAGAATGCAACATCTCCTGAGCCTAATGAACTCCCCATTTCTGATCTTACCCATTCTCTTTAATTTCTGCCATTTACTTTTATGAGCAATTACCCCATTCCCATTTAAGATTCTGCAATTTACTTTCCGCCATTTACATTCAGCTCTTTATTTCTAGCATTTACTGTTTCTGCTATTTACTTTCCCGCCATTTAATTTTCTACAAATCTCAAATCAAATTCTGGTTCGCTCAACTAGAACATTCCTCTAATTAAAGTTGCTTGATCAATCAATCTCTGTGGGATTCGGCCTCACTCTATTGTGAGTTTTTACTTGACGATAAATTCGGTACACTTGCCGAAGAAAATTTGTTGAGAGACAAGTTTTGTGCGTATCAGTGCATAATATGGTAGCATGAGTGTTCAATTTGCCAATCTCACCGACATGATTTCAAAGTTGTCCATGTCCTCCTCCAACAACTCCAACCAACCCTCAAGTTCTTCTAACCTTTTATCCCAACCCATTCCAAACCCAAAGGGTGGTCTCAAAGCCATTACCCTACGGTCGGGAACTACATTGGAAGAGATACCTCCTAGGGTCATGGAAAACATTCATGAGGAAGATGTGGTTGTTGAAGTTCCACATGAAGAAGAGGAGGTAAACAGAAGGCATGAGGAAGAAGAAGCAAGCCTTAAAGAACCCAAGAGGAAAGCTATAGTGGACGAATCCATTCCTATCCCATTCCCTTCCATGGTGAAGAAAGCAAAGAAGACTCTGGAATTTGATTTAAATATGCTTCAAGTGTTCAAGAAGGTCGAGGTAACCATACCACTTCTTGATTCTATTCAATAAATTTCGAAGTATGCAAAATTTTTGAAGGACTTGTGTACACACAAGGATAGGATAGGAGAGTTGGAGACATTATCCTTGGGTAGTTCAATTTCTTCCTTAATGAAGCCTATTCCAGAAAAATGTGGTGACCCTGGACTGTGTTTGGTGTCTTGTCATATTGGTGGGCATACTTTTCATGACTGTATGTGTGATCTAGGGGCTTGCTTGAGCATCATGCCGCTTTCTATCTTTGTGTGGTTGAACTTAGCTCCATTGAAGAAGTCGACGGTGAAATTTTCCTTGGCTGATAAAAGTGTGATCACTGTGATGGGAATAGCAGAAGATGTACTCGTGGCAATCAAGGATTTGGTATTTCCAGTTGACTTTTACATCCTTGAAATGCCCCCAACAGAGAATAGAAGCGCCTCCTCCGTCCTACTTGGTAGACCCTTCCTAAAGACCTCTAAATTCAAGCTAGATGCCTTCACCGCCACATATTCCTTTGAGGTCGGAGACAAGACTATCAAGTTTAATTTGGAAGAAGCCATGAAACACCCTCCCGAAGAGCATTCTGTTCTCCGATGTGATGTAATCGATGAGGTGGTAGCTGAGGTAGAAAGAGAAGACTGCAACACGTTGTGCTACCCTATTGTTGATGAGACGGATGACCAAGAGGGTGAACAAGAGAAAGTTGTTGAGAATGAACTCCAGGAGCTTGATGAAAAGGAACCTCAACTTGAGGCAAATAGTGAACCGAAGCCTCTTCCATCTCGTTTGAAGTATGCTTTCTTAGAGGACAACTAAAGGTTTCCGGTCATTACTGCTAGTGAGCTTTCTAGTGAAGAAGAAGGAAAGCTCCTAGATGTTCTAAGAAAGTACAAGAGAGTAATTGGTTGGAGCCTGGCCGATATTGTGGGGATTGACCCCCACAAGTGCATACATCGCATCTTTCTCCAAGAGGGAGCTCGGCCGGTTAGGCAACCGCAAAGAAGGCTCAACCCACCATCCTTGACGTGGTGAAGAAGGAGGTCACTAGGCTACTTGATGCGGGTATCATATATCCGATTTCTGACAGTGAGTGGGTGAGCCCAGTCCAGGTCGTTCCCGAGAAATCGGGCATTACTGTAGTTAAAAAAGATGATGGTGAAGTGGTCACCAAGAGAGTGCAAAAAACTTGGCGGGTGTGCATCGATTATAGAAGATTGAATGCCGCTACAAGAAAGGACCACTACCCTTTGCCTTTTATTGATCAGATGTTGGACCGATTGGTGGGTAAATCCCATTATTGCTTTCTTAATGGATTCCGTGGTTACTTTCAGATTCACATTGCTCCTGAGGATCAGGAAAAGACCACATTTACTTGTCCTTTTGGCACCTTTGCTTATAAAAGGATGCCATTTGGACTATGCAATGCACCTGCTACTTTTTAGCGGTGTATGACCAGTGTCTTTTCCGATCTGATAGAGAATTGTCTGGAAGTATTTATGGATGACTTCAGTGTTTGATGAGCGGATAATTTATACGCTTTTTGACATTGTTTTTAGTATGTTTTTAGTAGGATCTAGTTACTTTTAGGGATGTTTTCATTAGTTTTTATGTTAAATTTACATTTCTGGACTTTACTATGAGTTTGTGTGTTTTTCTATGATTTCAGGTATTTTCTGGCTGAAATTGAGAGACTTGAGCAAAAATCAGATTCAGAGGTTGAAGAAGGACTGCTGATGCTGTTGGATTTTGACCTCCCTGAACTCAAAGTGGATTTGCTGGAGCTAAAGAACTCGAAATAGCACGCTTCCAATTGCTTTGGAAAGTAGACATCCAGGGCTTTCCAGCAATATATAATAGTCCATACTTTGGCTAAGAATAGATGACGTAAACTGGCGTTCAACGCCAGCTTTCTGCCCAAATCTGGCGTCCAGCGCCAGAAAAGGAGCCAAAACCAGAGTTGAACGCCCAAACTGGCACAAAAGCTGGCGTTCAACTCCAAGAAGGACCTCTACACGTGCAACACTCAAGCTCAGCCCAAGCACACACCAAGTGGGCCCCGGAAGTGGATTTATGCATCAATTACTTACTTCTGTAAACCCTAGTAGCTAGTTTATTATAAATAGGACCTTTTACTATTGTATTAGACATCTTTGATCAGTTATATGCTATCTTAGATCACGTTTGAGGGCTGGCCTCTCGGCCATGCCTGGACTTTCACTTATGTATTTTCACAGTAGAGTTTCGACACTCCATAGATTAAGGTGTGGAGCTCTGCTGTTCCTCAAAGATTATGCAAAGTACTACTGTTTTCTATTCAATTCATCTTATTTCGCTTCTAAGATATTCATTCGTACTTCAATCTAAATGTGATGAACGTGACAATCATCATCATTCCCTATGAACGCGTGCCTGACAACCACTTCCGTTCTACCTTCAACTGAATGAGTATCTCTTAGATCTCTTAATCAGAATCTTCGTGGCATAAGCTAGAATAATGGCGGCATTCAAGAGAATCCGAAAAGTCTAAACCTTGTCTGTGGTATTCCGAGTAGGATTCAATGAATGAATAACTGTGACGAGCTCCAAACTCGCGATTGCGGGGCGTTAGTGATAGACGCAAAAGGATAGTAAATCCTATTCCAGCATGATCGAGAACCGACAGATGAATAGCCGTGCCGTGACAGGGTGCGTTGACCATTTTCACTGAGAGGATAAGATGAAGCCATTGACAAGGGTGATGCCTCCAGACGAATAGCCGTGCCGTGACAGGGCATTAGATCATTTTCCCGAGAGATGACCGAAAGTAGCCATTGACAATGGTGATGTATCACATAAAGCCAGCCATAGAAAGGAGTAAGACTGATTGGAGGAAGATAGCAGGAAAGCAAAGGTTCAGAGAAACGAAAGCATCTCCATTCGCTTATCTGAAATTCTCACCAATGAATTACATAAGTATTTCTATCCCTATTTTATTATATTATTTTCGAAAACTCCATAACCATTTTATATCCGCCTGACTGAGATTTACAAGGTGACCATAGCTTGCTTCATACCAACAATCTCCGTGGGATTCGACCCTTACTCACGTAAGGTATTACTTGGACGACCCAGTGCACTTGCTGGTCAGTTACACGGAGTTGTGAACCATGGTATTGGCATCATATTTTTGGCGCCATTGCCAGGGAAAGAAAGAGCTATAAATTTTACATAATTAAAGATGTAATCACGATTCCGCGTACCAAGTTTTTGGCACCGTTGCCGGGGATTGTTCGAGTTTGGACAACTGACGGTTCATCTTGTTGCTCAGATTAGGTAATTTTCTTTTTGTTTTCCTTTCAAAAATTTTTCAAAAATCTTTCAAAAATTTCTCATCTGTTTTCGAAAAAAAAAATGTTTTCAAAAAAATATATTTTTCTTCAGAATTTTTAAGAATGAATTCTAGTGTTTCGTGAAGCATGTTGAAGCCTGGCTGGCTGTAAAGCCATGTCTAATTCCTTTGGGAATGAGTATGTTGGGCGTGTCATGTCTGAGTTACATACTAAAGCTTGGCTGGCTATTAAGCCATGCCTGACCCTTTGATTGGAGCTTTAGAGCATAGGATTCCTGGAATTCATATTAAAAATTTTGAATCCTTATTTTTCTTTTTCATGATAATTTTTGAAAAAATACAAAAAAAAAATCATAAAATCATAAAAATCAAAAATAATTTTTGTGTTTCTTGTTTGAGTCATGTGTCATGTTATAAGTTTGGTGTCAATTGCATGTGCATCTTGCATTTTTCGAAAATTTTCATACATCCATAGTGTTCTTCATGATCTTCAAGTTGTTCTTGGTAAGTCTTCTTGTTTGATCTTTGCATTTGCATGTTTTGTGTCTTTTCTTGTTTTTCATATGCATTCTTGAATTCTTAATGTATAAGCATTAAAGAATTCTAAGTTTGGTGTCTTGCATGTTTTCTTTGCATTAAAAATTTTTCAAAAATGTGTTGGTGTTCATCATGATCTTCATAGTGTTCTTGGTGTTCATCTTGACATTCATAGCATTCTTGCATGCATTCATTGTTTTGATCCATAACTTTCATGCATTGCATCATTTTTCTTGTTTTTCTCTCTCATCATAAAAATTCAAAAATAAAAAAAAATATCTTTCCCTTTTTCTCTCTCATAGATTTCGAAAATTAGATTTGACTTTTTCAAAACTTTTTAAAAATCTAGTTGTTTTTATGAGTCAAATCAAATTTTCAATTTAAAAATCTTATCTTTTTTAAAATCTTTTTCAAAAATCAAATCTTTTTCATTTTTCTTAGTTATTTTCGAAAATTATAAAAATATTTTTCAAAAATCTTTTTCTTATTTTACATCATAATTTTCGAAAATAACAATAACAATTAATGTTTTGATTCAAAAATTTCAAGTTTGTTACTTGCTTGTTAAGAAAGATTCAAACTTTAAGTTCTAGAATCATATCTTGTGATTTCTTGTGAATCAAGTCATTAATTGTGATTTTAAAAATCAAATCTTTTTCAAAAACTAATTTCTATCATATCTTTTCAAAAATATCTTCTTATCTTATCTTTTTCAAAAATTTGATTTCAAAATATCTTTTCTAACTTCCTAACTTCTTATCTTTTCAAAATTTGTTTCAACTAACTAACTAACTTTTTGTTTGTTTCTTATCTTTTTCAAAACCACCTAACTAACTCTCTCTCTCTCTATTTTCGAAAATATCTTCCCCTTTTTTTCAAAAATTTCTTTTTAATTAACTAATTATTTTATTTTTTTTATTTTTGAATTTTCGAAAATTACTAACCTTTTTCAAAAACTATTTTCGAAAATCTCTAACTCTTTTTTTCAAAAATAATTTTCGAAAATTCTCTTCTCTCTCATCTCCTTCTATTTGTTTATTCATCTACTAACATCTCTCCCTTATTCAAAAAAAAAAGGAGGATCTCTATTATTATTATTTTTCTGTGCCCTCTTCTTTGTCATATGAGCAGGAGCAAGGACAAGAACATTCTTGTTGAAGCAGATCCAGAACCTGAAAGGACTCTGAAGAGAAAATTAAGAGAAGCTAAATTACAACAATCCAGAGAAAACCTTTCAGAAATTTTCAAACAGGAAGAGGAGATGGCAGCCAAAAATAATAATAATGCAAGGAGGATGCTTGGTGACTTTACTGCACCTAATTCCAATTTACATGGAAGAAGCATCTCCATTCCTGCCATTGGAGCAAACAACTTTGAGCTGAAACCTCAATTAGTTTCTCTGATGCAGCAAAACTGCAAGTTTCATGGACTTCCATCTGAAGATCCTTTTTAGTTCTTAACTGAATTCTTGCAGATATGTGATACTGTTAAGACTAATGGAGTAGATCCTGAAGTCTACAGGCTCATGCTTTTCCCTTTTGCTGTAAGAGACAGAGCTAGAATATGGTTGGACTCTCAACCTAAAGATAGCCTGAACTCTTGGGATAAGCTGGTCATGGCTTTCTTAGCCAAGTTCTTTCCTCCTCAAAAGCTGAGCAAGCTTAGAGTGGATGTTCAAACTTTCAAACAGAAAGAAGGTGAATCCCTCTATGAAGCTTGGGAAAGATACAAACAGTTGACCAAAAAGTATCCTTCTGACATGCTTTCAGAATGGACCATCCTGGATATATTCTATGATGGTTTATCTGAGCTATCAAAAATGTCACTGGACACTTCTGCAGGTGGATCCATTCACCTAAAGAAAATGCCTGCAGAAGCTCAAGAACTCATTGACATGGTTGCTAATAACCAGTTCATGTACACTTCTGAAAGGAATCCTGTGAATAATGGGACGCCTATGAAGAAGGGAGTTCTTGAAGTTGATACTCTGAATGCCATATTGGCTCAGAACAAAATATTGACTCAGCAAGTCAATATGATCTCTCAGAGTCTGAATGGAATGCAAGCTGCATCCAACAGTACTCAAGAGGCTTCTTATGAAGAAAAAGCTTATGATCCTGAGAACCCTGCAATAGCAGAGGTGAATTACTTAGGTGAACCTTATGGAAACACCTATAACTCATCATGGAGAAATCATCCAAATTTCTCATGGAAGGATCAAAAGCCTCAACAAGGCTTTAATAATGGTGGAAGAAACAGGTTTAACAATAATAAACCTTTTCCATCATCCACTCAGCAACAGACAGAGAACTCTGAACAAAATGCTTCTAATTTAGCAAATCTAGTCTCTGATCTATCCAAGGCCACTGTGAGCTTCATGAATGAAACAAGGTCTTCCATTAGAAATTTGGAAGCACAAGTGGGCCAGCTGAGTAAAAGGATCACTGAAATCCCTCCCAGTACTCTCCCAAGCAATACAGAAGAGAATCCAAAAGGAGAGTCCAAGGCCATTGACATAAGCAAAATGGCCGAACCCAATGAGGGAGAGGAGGACGTGAATCCCAAGAAGGAAGACCTCCTGGGATGTCCAGTGACCAATAAGGAGCTTCCCTCTGAGGAACCAAAGGAATCTGAGACTCATCTAGAGACCATAGAGATTCCATTGAACCTCCTTATGCCCTTCATGAGCTCTGATGAGTATTCCTCTTCTGAAGAGAATGAGGATGTTACTGAAGAGCAAACTGCCAAGTTTCTTGGTGCAATCATGAAGCTAAATGCCAAATTATTTGGCATTGATACTTGGGAAGTTGAACCTCCCTTGTTCATCAATGAACTAAGTAATCTGGATCAACTGATATTGCCTCAGAAGAGACAGGATCCTGGGAAGTTCATAATACCTTGTACCATAGGCACCATGATCTTTAAGGCTCTGTGTGACCTTGGTTCAGGAATAAACCTCATGCCCCTCTCTGTAATAGAGAAACTGGGAATCTATGGGGTGCAAGCTGCTAAAATCTCATTAGAGATGGCAGACAATTCAAGAAAACAGGCATATGGACAAGTAGAGGACGTGTTAGTAAAGGTTGAAGGCCTTTACATCCCTGCTGATTTTATAGTCCTAGATACTGGAAAGGAAGAGGATGAATCCATCATCCTAGGAAGACCTTTCCTGGCTACAGCAAGAGCTGTGATTGATGTTGACAGAGGTGAAATAGTCCTTCAATGGAATGAGGACTCCCTTGTGTTTAAAACTCAAGGATCTCCCTCTGCAACCATGGAGAGGAAGCATGAAAAGCTTCTCTCAAAGCAGAGTCAACCCAAGCCCCTACAGTCAAACTCTAAGTTTAGTGTTGGAGAGTTTCAACAATGCTCTGAACATCTGTGAGGCTCCATGAGAGCCCACTGTCAAGCTATTGACATTAAAGAAGCGCTTGTTGGGAGGCAACCCAATGTTTATTTATCTAATTTTGTTTTTGTTTTTCATGTTTTATTAGGTTCATGATCATGTGGAGTCACAAAATAAATAGAAAAATTGAAAATAGAATCAAAAACAGCAGAAGAAAAATCTCACCCTGGAGGAGCATCTGTCTGGCGTTCAGCGCCAGAACAGAGCATGGTTCTGGCGCTGAACGCCCAAAATGGGCAGCTTCTGGGGGCTGAACGCCAGAACAGGCATGGTTCTGGCGTTCAACGCCAGAAATGGCACACAAATGGGCGTTGAACGCCCAAAATGGCCACCAACCTGGCGCTGAACGCCCAGAGTTGTGTGCAAGGGCATTTTACATGCCTAAATTGGTGCAGAGATGTAAATGCCTTGACACCTCAGGATCTGTGGATCCCACAGGATCATCTCAGGATCTGTGGACCCCACAGGATCATCTCAGGATCTGTGGACCCCACAGGATCCCCACCTACCTCATCATCTCTCTTTCCATTCATGATCATCCCTTCTGTTTTCCATTGACCACTCACATCCATACACCCACTACCTTAAAAATTCAACATCTCTCTCCCACCCAATCCCACCCATATGGCCGAATACACACTCCCATCCATCTCCTCCATATCTTCTTCTTATTCTTCTATTCTTTCTTCTTTTGCTCGAGGGCGAGCAACATTCTAAGTTTGGTGTGGTAAAAGCATAGCTTTTTTGTTTTTTTCATAACCATTGATGGCACCTAAGGCCAGAGAAATCTCTAGAAAGAGGAAAGGGAAGACAAAAGCTCCCATCAAGGGTCTATAGCTCAGTGGTAGAACATTTGACTGCAAATCAAGAGATCCCTGAGATACCTCAAGGGATACATTTTCTTCCACACAATTATTGGAAGCAACTAAGGGTGGAACATCAAGAGCACTCCATCATCCTTCATGAAATCAGAGAAGATCTAAAAGCAATGAAGGAGGAGCAACAAAGACAAGGAAGAGACATAGAAGAGCTCAAGGACATCATTGGTTCCTCAAGAAGGAAACGCCACCATCACTAAGGTGGATTCATTCCTTGTTCTTATTTCTTCTATTTTTCGTTTTCTATGTTATGTGCTCATCTATGTTTGTGTCTTCATTACATGATCATTAGTAGTAGTAACTATATCTTAAAGTTATAAATGTCCTATGAATCCATCACCTCTCTTAAATGAAAAATGTTTTAATTCAAAAGAACAAGAAGTACATGAGTTTCGAATTTATCCTTGAACTTAGCTTAATTATATTGATGTGGTGACAATGCTTCTTATTTTCTGAATGAATGCTTGAACAGTGCATATGTCTTTTGAAGTTGTTGTTTAAGAATGTTAAATATGTTGGCTCTTGAAAGAATGATGACTAGGAGACATGTTATTTGATAATCTGAAAAATCATAAAAATGATTCTTGAAGCAAGAAAAAGCAGCAAAGAACAAAGCTTGCAGAAAAAAAAATAGAAAGAAAAAAAAAGAAAAAGCAAGCAGAAAAAGCCAAAAGCTCTTAAAACCAAGAGGCAAGAGCAAAAAGCCAATAACCCTTAAAACCAAAAGGCAAGGGCAAATAAAAAGGATCCCAAGGCTTTGAGCATCAGTGGATAGGAGGGCCTAAAGGAATAAAATCCTGGTCTAAGCGGCTAAACCAAGCTGTCCCTAACCATGTGCTTGTGGCGTGTAGGTGTCAAGTGAAAACTTGAGACTGAGCGGTTAAAGTCAAGGTCCAAAGCAAAAAAAAAAAAAAAGAGTGTGCTTAAGAACCCTGGACACCTCTAATTAGGGACTTTAGCAAAGCTGAGTCACAATCTGAAAAGGTTCACCCAGTTATGTGTCTGTGGCATTTATGTATCCGGTGGTAATACTGGAAAACAAAGTGCTTAGGGCCACGGCCAAGACTCATAAAGAAGCTGTGTTCAAGAATCATCATACTGAACTAGGAGAATCAATAACACTATCTGAACTCTGAGTTCCTATAGATGCCAATCATTCTGAACCTCAATGGATAAAGTGAGATGCCAAAACTATTCAAGAGGCAAAAAGCTATAAGTCCCGCTCATTTGATTGGAGCTATGTTTCATTGATAGTTTGGAATTTATAGTATATTCTCTGCTTTTTATCCTATTTGATTTTCAGTTGCTTGGGGACAAGCAACAATTTAAGTTTGGTGTTGTGATGAGCGGATAATTTATACGCTTTTTGACATTGTTTTTAGTATGTTTTTAGTAGGATCTAGTTACTTTTAGGGATGTTTTCATTAGTTTTTATGTTAAATTCACATTTCAGGACTTTACTATGAGTTTGTGTGTTTTTCTATGATTTCAGGTATTTTCTGGCTGAAATTGAGGGACTTGAGCAGAAATCAGATTCAGAGGTTGAAGAAGGACTGCTGATGCTGTTGGATTTTGACCTCCCTGCACTCAAAGTGGATTTTCTGGAGCTACAGAACTCGAAATAGCGCGCTTCCAATTGCGTTGGAAAGTAGACATCCAGGGATTTCCAGCAATATATAATAGTCCATACTTTAGCCAAGAATAGATGACGTAAACTGGCGTTCAACGCCAGCTTTCTGCCCAAATCTGGCGTCCAGCGCCAGAAAAGGAGCCAAAACCAGAGTTGAACGCCCAAACTGGCACAAAAGCTGGCGTTCAACTCCAAGAAGGACCTCTACACGTGCAACACTCAAGCTCAGCCCAAGCACACACCAAGTGGGCCCCGAAAGTGGATTTATACATCAATTACTTACTTCTGTAAACCCTAGTAGCTAGTTTATTATAAATAGGACCTTTTACTATTGTATTAGACATCTTTGATCAGTTATATGCTATCTTAGATCACGTTTGAGGGCTGGCCTCTCGGCCATGCCTGGACTTTCACTTATGTATTTTCACGGTAGAGTTTCTACACTCCATAGATTAAGGTGTGGAGCTCTGCTGTTCCTCAAAGATTAATGCAAAGTACTACTGTTTTCTATTCAATTCATCTTATTTCGCTTCTAAGATATTCATTCGTACTTCAATCTGAATGTGATGAACGTGACAATCATCATCATTCCCTATGAACGCGTGCCTGACAACCACTTCCGTTCTACCTTCAACTGAATGAGTATCTCTTAGATCTCTTAATCAGAATCTTCGTGGCGTAAGCTAGAATGATGGTGGCATTCAAGAGAATCCGGAAAGTCAAAACCTTATCTGTGGTATTCCGAGTAGGATTCAATGAATGAATGACTGTGACGAGCTCCAAACTCGCGATTGCAGGGCGTTAGTGACAGACGCAAAAGGATAGTAAATCCTATTCCAGCATGATCGAGAACCGACAGATGAATAGCCGTGCCGTGACAGGGTGCGTTGACCATTTTCACTGAGAGGATAAGATGAAGCCATTGACAAGGGTGATGCCTCCAGACGATTAGCCGTGCCGTGACAGGGCATTGGATCATTTTCCCGAGAGATGACCGAAAGTAGCCATTGACAATGGTGATGTATCACATAAAGCCAGCCATAGAAAGGAGTAAGACTGATTGGAGGAAGATAGCAGGAAAGCAGAGGTTCAGAGGAACGAAAGCATCTCCATTCGCTTATCTGAAATTCTCACCAATGAATTACATAAGTATTTCTATCCCTATTTTATTATATTATTTTTGAAAACTCCATAACCGTTTGATATCCGCCTGA
Organism: Arachis ipaensis; assembly: GCF_059453495.1. NCBI lineage: Eukaryota > Viridiplantae > Streptophyta > Magnoliopsida > Fabales > Fabaceae > Arachis > Arachis ipaensis. The sequence continues at coordinate 86,153,047 of NC_142436.1, forward strand.
CTGAGATTTATAAGGTGACCATAGCTTGCTTCATACCAACAATCTCCGTGGGATTCGACCCTTACTCACGTAAGGTATTACTTGGACGACCCAGTGCACTTGCTGGTCAGTTACACGGAGTTGTGAACCATGGTATTGGCATCATATTTTTGGCGCCATTGCCAGGGAAAGAAAGAGCTATGAATTTTACATAATTAAAGATGTAATCACGATTCCGCGTACCAGTGTTTATGAAACTTCATTTGATTGTTGCTTAGAGAACTTGGCCAAAGTCTTAGCTAGATGTGTTGACACTAACCTTGTCTTAAATTTTGAAAATTGTCACTTCATGGTAAGGCAAGGTACAGTGTTAGGACATGTAGTATCTAATGAAGGCATTTCTGTAGACCCGGCCAAGGTCGATGTTATCACTAATTTACCTCACCCCTCATCTGTGAGGGAGGTCTGTTCCTTTTTGGGGCATGCAGGATTCTATAGGCGCTTTATCAAAGATTTTAGCAAGATTGCATTGCCATTGTTGCACCTACTCCAAAAAGATGTGGACTTTGAGTTTGACAGTGCATGTGTGAGTGTGTTTGAGGAGTTAAGGAGAGTTCTTACCACGGCACCGATTGTGCGAGGCCCCAACTGGACGTAGCCATTCAAGATAATGTGCGACGCATCAAACCATGCTGTAGGTGCCTGATAAACCCATATTTCATGAGTTCTTTTGTGCTTAATTTGAGTGATTTATTCAATCATTCACCTACTTATTCACATTAATTGCATGGTTTTACTTTCCCTTCCTTATTATGTGATGTAAATGAAAAACATGTTTCCTAAGCTTTAAAATTAATTAATTTAATTACCTTTATTTCCATTCGATGTCGTGATTAGTGTGTTGAGTAGTTTCAGATTTTCTAAGGCAGAATGACTTAAAGGATGGAAAAGGAAACATACTAAAATGGAAGGAGAAAGCAAAACGGAGCTTTAAGGAAACTGGTATCCACGCGATCGCATGGATGACGCGATCGCGTGCCAAGCACGAATCAGCAGCGACGCGGTCGCATGACTGACGCGACCGCGCACCTTAAGCAGAACGCATATGACGCGGTCGCATGACTGACGCGACCGCGTGGCAAGGAAAAGCTCCGAATGACGCGACCGCGTGACCCACGCGGACGCGTGACAGAGGCCACGTATCAGAATTTACAGAATACGCCCCCAGCGATTTCCGAAGCCCTTTTTGGCCCAAATCCAAGTCCAGAAGGCATAGACCAGAGGTTATAAAGTGTGGGAATGCACCCATTCAAGGAGAGCTCGCAATTTTTGTTACTTTCAATGATTTAGATTTAGTTGAGAGGGAGATCTTCTCTCTCTCTCTCTTAGGATTTAGGATTTCTTCTTTTTTAAGAGTGACTCTCAATCCAGGTTTTACGTTCTTTGTCTTAGCTTTCTTTAACTTTTATTCCAGCACTTGAATTAATCAGTGAATTTATGAATTCTTCCATGTTACAGACTGTTATTTAAATTAATGATATTTGAGGTATTTTCAGTTTATGATTGTTCTCTTTGATTTAAATTACCATTGCTTCCCATCTAAGGATATTTTTATTATTCTAGCAATTTTACTTTTTCCCCGTTTGGTCCTGGTTAAGAATTCAGTAACTCAACAATTATTAAACTCAACATAATTAATAATCGTTATCCTGCTAATTGAGCTGAACTTAAGTAATCCCAATCTTTTCTTAGGAAATAAATAGGATTCAAAGGTCAGTTTAATTAGTTCCTTGACTTTTCTTTGCCCTAGTAAAGGTTGACCAAGTGGAGTTTAGATTCAACTTTCATTATAGTTGAGAGAGATAACTACGTTGGACCTCCAACTTCTCTTACCTTGCCAAAAGTCTGCTTTACAGTCTTTATTTATTTTAATTGCCATCTACTTTACTTGTCATTTATATTACTTGCTTCTCATCTTCTAAACCCCGATTACAACCTTTATAGCCAATAATAAGAACATACTTCCTCGCAGTTCCTTGAGAAGACGACCCGAGATTTGAATACTCGGTTAACAATTTCTAAAGGGGTTTGTTACTTGTGACACCCAAAACGTTTGTACGAAGGGATTTTTGTCGGTTTAGAGACTATATCTACAACGCAACTGTTTCTATGAATCTCTTTACTGGTAAAAATCACTAACGTCAAAATGGCGCCGTTGCTGGGGAACTGCTAACGTGTGCCTTATTATTGGTTATTGTAAATATTTTTCTTTTGCTTGTTTACTTATTTTTGTTTTTCCTTTTTATCTTTATTTGCTACTATGAACTCTCACCCCTCTCGCTTTGAGTTTGGTTCTAATATTGTTAAAGGAAATAGAAGTTACAGCAGGAATGTGCATCAAGGTCAGACCAATCAAGGATGGATGGAACCAAGAGGATCTAATCAACCCTTTTGGCAGCAACACCCTCCGAGATATCCTGGACAAAGACCATTCTACAATGCATACCCAGCTGAAAGACATGGTGGACAACCTTGTAACTACCAACAAGCCCCACCCCATGCATATAAAGCATCCTTTCAACATAACCTCAAACCACCATGATGTGTATTTTCGGAAAACGAATTCCAAACACACAAAACTAACCGTCAAGTGCACCGGGTCGCATCAAGTAATAAAACTCACGGGAGTGAGGTTGATCCCACAGGGATTGAAGGATTGAGCAATTTCAGTTTAGTGGTTGATTTAGTCAAGCGAATCAAGATTTGGTTGAGTGATTTGTAATTAACAGAATTTAAATTGCATGAAATTAAAAGGGAGAAGGACAATTGCAGTAAATTAAAGAGCAGAGAAGGTAAATGTGCTGAATCTTAAAGAACAAGAAATTAAATGGCAGAAACTTAGAACGCAAGAAATGTAAATTGCAGAATCTTAAAGTGCAAGAAATGTAAATGGCTTGAATTGTAAAGGGAATTGGGAGTTGGATTTGCAGAAATTAAACAAGGAAAAGAAAAATTCAACAAACAGGAATGTAAAAGAAGGATTCAATTAAACCGGATCTTAAATGAAAATTAGAATAAGCTTGGTGTGACAACGAAACAAGGAAATTGAAATTGAAAGCTATAGATCTCAGGACTCAAGAGACTAGATAGCCAAGTCTAGATCTCACTGCCTTCCTAGATCCAGCAAGAACAATTGCAAAGGAAATAAAGAAATGTAAATTGCAGAAGAGTAGAAGCCGAAGCAGTTAACAGAAATGGAAATTCAATTATGCAGAAAATTAAACGAGATCTCAAGGTGAGATTGAAACAGAAGTTCTTCAATTCTCCACCCAAGATCCGAAACAAGAAAAGTAAAAAGTGCTCAAACAAGAACAAGGAAGAAGAGAGATCAATTCTCCTCCCTAATTCTCTTAAATTCTAAAAACAACAATGCAAAAATCTAAAGGTGAGCTCTCTGTAAGTGTTCCGAAAATTCTCTCCGAAAAAGCTCCCATAAAACTTAAATCCTAAGCTATTTATACACTTTCTTCAAATGGTCTTCAAGCCTTGAATTGGGCCTTTTCTCTTGATGGAATTGGGTTGATAAAGGCCTTGGTTGATTGCTCTTGGAGTTGGAGAAAGATCCATTGTGAACCGGGTTGAAATCATGAAAGTTTGAGTAAAAGTTTGAGGCAAACTTTTACTCAAACTTTTTTATACCAGATGGCTTCACTTGCTGCTACCAACGTTTGGGCTAAAGTTTGAGGTCAAACTTTTGCTCAAACATTGGCCCCCTTGTGTATATGTGTGGCGCCAGCGTTTGCCAAAAAGCTTGAGGCAAACGTTGGCGCAAACTTTTCTCCTCCAGGGTGTGCAAGTGTGGCGCCAACGTTTGCCAAAAAGTTTGAGGCAAACGTTGGCGCAAGCTTTTCTCCTCCAGGGTGTTGGTTTTGTGATGCCAACGTTTGCCAAAAAGTTTGAGGCAAACGTTGGCTCAAGCTTTTCTCCCAAAAGTTTGAGCTAAAGTTTGAGGCAAACTTTTGCTCAAGCTTTTTTCCTCTGGAGTGTTTTCAATTCTTCCAAAAGTTTGAGCTAAAGTTTGAGGCAAACTTTGGCTCAAACTTTTTTCTCTGGCATGTTTTCAACTCTTCTAAAAGTTTGAGCTAAAGTTTGAGGCAAACTTTGGCTCAAACTTTTTGTTCTCTCTTGCTCCTAGCCATTCCTTCTTCCTTCAACCTTCTTCAAAACTCTTTCCACCTATCATCAATCAATCAAAACAATCAAAGCTATACCCCAAATCATGAGATTGTGTTTCTTTCATAATATATGACAATTATGGCATAAAATCTCATGAAAGTGCATGAATTCATACATGGTTGATTGAATCAAAGGAAACATGGAAATCTACCCAATTGGCTTGCTTATGGCTTAAGAAAGTGCATAAAATCAATTGAAAACAAAAGAAAAAGGCTAGTGAAACTAGGCTAAGATGACTTGTCATCACAACACCAAACTTAAAGCTTGCTTGTCCCCAAGCAAGAAAAGAATTATTGAGAAGAAAGAATGAAATGGAAGAGGATGTTCATGCTAGCAGAGTATTATTGGTAGTTCATGGGGTTTTATGTGGATATGTAAACACTCACTTCTTATTGACTTTTAGGCCTAGAAAGTCTCCTTCAAGCATCAGGCAACACACTGCTATGACCTCTCATTATTCCTTTGTCCTTGACTATTGTTTTTCTCTATAAGCTTTAGTTCAGTGTCATGTGTAACAAGTTCTTTTCTTTCTTTATACTTGACACATTATTCACTATAGACACTTGGCTCACATTCCTTCTTAGAACATTGATGCCCAGCACCTCTTTGGGTTACTAAATGCCTTGTAGTTAGGTTGCTCTTGATAGTGGACTTTCAGCTGATGATCCCGAGTTAGTTAACTCAAGTCACCAAGTGTTGATGTACTCCAAAGAACTTAATAATCCAAGCAGATCCTAGTACAAAGACACCATAGGCATATATTCTAAGGTTAAAGCTATTGGTGTCTAGCTTTGTTTCTTTTTATTTTCTTTTGTTCTGTTGCCACTTTTTGGCTTTTTCTTTTCTCTTTTTGTTTTTCTTTTTAACCAAGAACTTTTATTTGATTGAGATTCATAGACAGTAGGCCACTTTCTACTTAGAAGGAGACATCCTAGTTCTTTTATTCACTAAAAGTGAGCTATCATACAATCACACATACATACCACCACTTACTTTTATTGTACTTCTATCTAACAGAGAACTATCTCACTTCACATTCAAACATTTCTTTTATTGAATTAAAGATGCAGGGGACAAAGCATGCTTTTTGTTAAGTGAAAGTAAACACACAAGCACATACTTAGGCTAGCTTACTTATTTTAAATTGAAACAGAAATGATGCAAAGACTACTAAACTAACAGTTACTGTTAAGATGGGCATATTCACACTTCCAATTTAGAGCAATTCAATGCTGATGGAGTTAAGTGACAATACAACCTCTTGGTGGCTTCTTCTTCTTTCTCTCAGCTAATGGTGTGTAGTCCTCCCAAGAGAGTGATTGAATTCCTGCAGTGTTAATGGAAGTTGCTTGTTTCTCAAGCCCTTAGATGACTAGTTAGTGTGCAAGACTTTCTTGTAGGCGTTTGAACTTACTTTGGTGTGTGAACACCAAACTTAGTCCCTTGCCATGTTTCTTATGCATTAAAATAACCATATGTGAAAGCCTAAGTCTTTGCTAAAGGTAATAAAACTAAAAACTAGAAACAGACAATGATTAAATGATTTATCAGATTGCTTGGAGCTAGTAACCCTTTGTGTAGAAGGTGAGAATGTGCTTTTAAATGAGATTTTGGTGGAACACCAAACTTAGAATCCTTTATTCTCCCTTAAATTGTTTTGGTGTGAAACACCAAACTTAGCTCCTTGCAATACATACCAATCATTTAACCTTTTTATTGAAATAGCTATGAAAAGAAAATTACCTCAGGTTGGGTTGCCTCCCAACAAGCGCTTCTTTATTGTCATTTGCTTGACATCCTTCAATTCTTTTCAAGAAGGTTGTAGGCTCTGAACCTCTTTTTCCTTATCCCATTGTCCTCCTAAGTACAACTTTGCTCTGTAACCATTTGCTGTGAATTGACTCTTTGTTGCTTCATCTAGCAATTCAATACTCCCATAAGGAAAAACTTTTGTCACCAAGTATGGGCCAGTCCACTTAGACTTAAGTTTGCCAGGGAAGATCTTAAGCCTTGAGTTATACAGGAGCACTTGTTGTCCTGGCTTGAACTCCTTCTTTGTGATCTTCTTATCATGCCACCTCTTAGCTCTTTCCTTGTATATCTTAGCACTCTCATAGGCTTCTAGTCTGAATTCATCCAACTCATTTAGTTGTAGCAACCTTTTCTCTCCTGCAGCTTGGGACTCAAGGTTGAGGAGTTTAGTGGCCCAAAAAGCTCTGTGTTCAAGCTCTACAGGGAGGTGGCAGGATTTGCCATACAATAGCTGAAAGGGTGACTTGCCAATAGGAGTTTTGAAAGCTGTCCTATATGCCATTAATGCATCTTCTAGCTTCCTAGCCCAATCTTTTCTTGTGCTTCCCACTGTTTTCTCTAGGATCTTCTTTAATTCCCTATTTGCTAGTTCAGCCTGGCCATTAGTCTGAGGGTGGTAAGGTGTGGCTACTTTATGGATTACTCCATATTTGTGGAGGAGTTTCTCTATCTGTTTGTTGCAAAAGTGACCACCACCATCACTAACAAGACCCTTGGGCACTCCATATCTTGTGAAAATGTGCTTTTTAAGGAATTGGAGGACAATCTGTGCATCACAGGTGGTTGTGGCTATGGCTTCCACCCGCTTTGAGATGTACTCCACTGCTACTAAGATATATCTGAAAGAATAGGAAGGGGGAAAGGGTCCCATGAAATCAATTCCCCATAGATCAAATAATTCCAATTCCAAGATGAAGTTTTGAGGCATCTCATTCCTTCTTGTCAATCCTCCTGCTCTCTGGCATTCATTACATTGGTGAACATACTCTCTGGCATCCTTGAAGATAGTTGGCCAATAGAAGCCACTCTGCAGTATCTTTGCAGCTGTTCTTTCTGGGCCAAAGTGTCCACCATAAGCTGAACCATGGCAATGCCACAAGATATCCCTCATTTCACTCTCAGGAACACACCTTCTAATTACTCCATCAGAACATCTCTTGAACAGGAAGGGTTCATCCCATAAAAATTTCCTTCCCTCATTGATTAACTTCTTCACTTGTTGCTTAGAGAACTCTTGAGGTATCTTCCTACCCACTTTGTAGTTTGCTATGTCAGCAAACCAAGGTGCTTGCTGGATCTGCAAAAGGTGCTCATCTGTGAAGCTTTCATTCACGGGCTGGGAGGCTTTTTGAATTGTTTCTTGTGGTAGCCTTGACAAATGATCAGCAACCCGGTTCTCAGTGCCCTTCCTGTCCCTTACCTCAATATCAAACTCTTGTAGGAGTAATATCCACCTGATAAGTCTTGGTTTAGCATCCTGCTTTGACATCAAATACTTAAGGGCAGCATGGTCAGTATAAACCACAATTTTGGATCCTATCAAGTATGATCTAAACTTATCAAATGCATAGACTACAGCTAACAATTCCTTTTCTGTTGTGGTGTAATTTTTTTAGGCCTCATTCAACACTTTACTTGCATAATATATGACATGATGCAGGTTTCCCTTCTTTTGTCCAAGTACAGCACCAATTGCAAGGTCACTTGCATCACACATGAGTTCAAAAGGCAGTTCCCAATCTGGGGGTGTGATGATTGGTGCTGTTGTGAGTATGTTTTTTAAAGTTTCAAAGGCATGCCGGCAGTTTTCATCAAACACAAAAGGATTATCTAGCATTAATAGATTATTCAAAGGCTTGGCTATTTTTGAAAAATCCTTGATAAACCTTCTATAAAATCCTGCATGCCCCAAGAAACTTCTAACAGATTTCACATTAGCTGGTGGAGGGAGTTTTTCTATGATCTCAACCTTTGCCTTGTCAACCTCTATCCCTTTTCTTGAAACCTTATGACCAAGAACAATTCCCTCGGGTACCATGAAATGGCACTTCTCCCAGTTCAAAACCAAATTAGTTTCTTGGCATCGTTTCAAGACAAGAGTTAGATGGTTCAGATAAGTGTTGAAATTATCACCAAAAATAGAAAAGTCGTCCATGAAGACCTCTAAAAAATTTTCAACCATATCAGAGAAAATGGAAAGCATACACCTCTGAAATGTGGCTGGGGCGTTGCATAACCCAAATGGCATCCTCCTGTATGCAAAAACTCCGAATGGACATGTGAAGGCGGTCTTCTCTTGGTCCTTGGGATCTACCACGATTTGATTGTACCCAGAATACCCGTCCAAAAAGCAATAATAGGCATGGCCAGCCAATCTCTCCAGCATCTGATCAATAAATGGGAGAGGGAAATGATCTTTCCTTGTGACATCATTCAATCTTCTATAGTCTATGCACATTCTCCACCCAGTCACTGTTCTAGTAGGGATCAACTCATTCTTCTCATTAGTTATGACCGTCATTCCTCCTTTCTTTGGTACAACTTGAACCGGTCTCACCTATGAGCTGTCAGATATTGGGAAGATTATCCCTGCATTCCACAACTTCATTACTTCCTTCTGGACAACTTCCTTCATTGTGGGATTTAGCCTTCTTTGAGGTTGAACCACTGGTTTGGAATTGTCCTCCAAGAGGATCTTATGCATACACACTGCAAGGCTGATGCCTTTCAGATCATCAATGGTCCATCCCAAAGCATCTTTGTGAGCTTTGAGTACATCAAGAAGTTCTCCTTCTTCTTTTTTTGTCAGGGATGAATTAATGATCACTGGGAAGCTTTCTGATGTGCCAAGGAATGCATATTTGAGATGGGTGGGTAATGGCTTCAGTTCTTGTTTTCGTACTTCTTCCTTCTTGTCTTGTTTTTCATCTTGCTCAATAGAAGTCTCAGCTACTTGTTCCTCTGTCGTCCCTTGATTTCCTTCTTGCTCTTGAGGATTTTCTTCCAGCATTTCTTCCACCAAACTCTCTATCATATCCACTCTCATGTAATCCTCTTGCTCAGGAATGTGTTGCATTGACTTGAAAACATTTATGACCATTCGTTCATTGTGGACTCTGAAGATCATTTCTCCTTTTTCTACATCAATGATGGCTCTTGCTGTGGCTAAAAATGGCCTTCCCAAAATGATTGAATTGTTTCCTTCCTCTTCAGTATCCAAAATCACAAAATCTGCTGGGAAAATAAACTCCCCAACCTTCACCAACAGATTCTCCACAATTCCATTGGGTGTTTTGATTGATCTATCAGCCATGACCAACGACATCCTGGTGGGTTTAAGTTCTTCTATGGCAAGCTTTCTCATCATTGAAAGAGGCATTAAGTTGATACTGGCACCAAGGTCACAGAGAGCTTTGTTGAGAACTATTCTGCCAATGGTGCATGAGACTACAAAGCTTCCTGGATCCTTGAGTTTTGGTGGAATGCCCCTTTGAATCACAGCACAGCATTCCTCGGTGAGTAACACGGTTTTCTTCTCAAGCCAACTTCTTTTCTTGTTGATAAGCTCCTTCAAAAACTTGGCATACAAAGGCATTTGCTCAAGTGCTTCAGCCAAGGGAATATTGATCTCCAGCTTTTTGAAAGTCTCAAGGAACTTATGAAAATGTTGGTCCTTAGTCTCTTTGCTGAATCTCTAGGGATATAGCAGTGGAGGTGTGATGCTATTTCCTACTTTTTGCTGGCCCTGAATCACTTCTTTTGAATTGTGTGGTTGGTTGTTCTTCTCTTTGAGTTTCTCAGTGCTCTTGTTTGGCATCACAACTTGATCCTTGGCTTCATCTGCCTTTGTTTGTTTTTCATCTTCTATTGGTCTTTTGCTGCTCTCTGCTTGCTTCTTTGTAGTGTCATTGTTGCTCATCAATGTTCTCCCACTCCTTAATTGTATCGCCTTGCATTCTTCCTTAGGATTTGGGATTGTGTCACTCGGCAGTGAGCTTGAAGGTCTCTCAACAAAAATCTGCTTGGAGATTTGCCCAATCTGCCTCTCTAGGCTCTTTATGGAGGCTTCATGGTTCTTGGTTGTCATTTCCTGGTGTTTTCACATTTTGTCTATCAAGGTTTCCAAGTTGGTGAGTCTTTGAGATTCAGGTGATGCTTGTGGTGGGTTGTGAGATGTGGATGGTGGATGGTGGGCATTTTGGTTGGTGGGTTGGTTATTGGATTGGTAATGGTTGGGATTGGGGTAGTTGTTTTGAGGTTTTCTGTAAGGGTTTTAGTTAGTTTGCTGCTGGTTGTGGTTTTGGTTGTTTCTTGAAGTATTTTGGTTTGAGTTCCTCTGCCATGGTTGTTGGTTCTGGTTGTGATTATCTCCCCATCTGAGGTTTGGATGGTTCTTCCAGGATGGATTGTATGTGTCACCATACACTTCATTCTGTCCAGAATTTTGGTTGTGCATGTACTGGACTTGTTCTTGCTGCTGCTCCTCTTGAGTTTCTTCACTTTGCCCCATGTGGATGATGGTTGGCTTGTGTTAACTGCTGCAACTTGGAGGCTATCAATCCTCTTGGCCATTTGCTCAAATTGTTGTTGAATTTGCTGCTGCATGATCTTGTTTTGAGCCAAGATTGAGTCCACTCCTTCTAACTCCATTACTCCTCTCCTTTGTGATGGTTGGCGTTGCCTTTGATGCGCAAAGAAATATTGATTGTTGGCCACCATGTCCACAAGATTCTGGGCTTCCTCAGCAGTTTTCATCAGTTGTAGTGAACCTCCAGCAGAATGATCTAATGCCTCTTGAGATTTCAATGTCAGGCCTTCATAGAAATTTTGCAGCACGTCCCATTCATTGAACATCTCTGGAGGACACTTTCTGATTAAGGCTTTGTACCTCTCCCATGCTTCATACAAGGATTCGGCATCTAATTGTGTGAATGTCTGCACCTCGGTTTTCAACCTGATGACTCTTTGGGGTGGATAGAATTTGGCTAGAAATTTAGTCACCAAGTCATCCCAACTAGTGATGCTTCCTTGGGGAAAAGTTTCAAGCCATTGTGCGGCCTTGTCCCTTAATGAGAACGGGAACAACAGAAGCTTGTAAGTTTTAGGATTCACGCCATTGGATTTGACAGTGTCATAAATCCTTAAGAAGGTAGATAGGTGTTGATTTGGATCCTCCAATGGTCCTCCCCCAAACGAGCAGTTGTTTTGGACCAATGTGATGAGTTGTGGCTTCAGTTCAAAGTTATTTGCATTGACATTAGGGGTGAGAATGCTCCTTCCACAATGTCTAGCATTTGCAAAGGTATAGGAGGCCAGTACTCTCCTCTGTTGTGGGTTATTGTTAACCCCTCCTCCTGGATTAGATGGATCTCCTTCCATCTCGTGATATTCTTCCTCAGATTCTTCCTCTCCAACAATATTTTTCCCTCTTTCAGCTCTTCTTAACCTTCTAAGAGTTCTCTGGTCAGTTTCAGATAAAACAGGAATGAATCTCCCTGTACCTGACATACAAACAAAACAAAAGAGACACCACCAGTAACTCTTCAATCTATTGCTAGAATGAAGTTTAGTTTAAGCAAAATTTCAAACAGTTAGCGTGTTAGTCAAAAATTAGAGAAACAGAAAAGAAAAAGTGCTTGATCTAGATCTCCACTTCACGTAATCATTGTCAATCTATTTCAATCCCCGGCAATGGCGCCAAAAACTTGATGTGTATTTTCGGAAAATGAATTCCAAACACACAAAACTAACCGGCAAGTGCACCGGGTCGCATCAAGTAATAAAACTCACAGGAGTGAAGTCGATCCCACAGGGATGGAAGGATTGAGCAATTTCAGTTTAGTGGTTGATTTAGTCAAGCAAATCAAGATTTGGTTGAGTGATTTGTAATTAACAGAATTTAAATTGCATGAAATTAAAAGGGAGAAGGACAATTGCAGTAAATTAAAGAGCAGAGAAGGTAAATGTGCTGAATCTTAAAGAACAAGAAATTAAATGGCAGAAACTTAGAACGCAAGAAATGTAAATTGCAGAATCTTAAAGTGCAAGAAATGTAAATGGCTTGAATTGTAAAGGGAATTGGGAGTTGGATTTGCAGAAATTAAACAAGGAAAAGAAAAATTCAACAAACAGGAATGTAAAAGAAGGATTCAATTAAACCGGATCTTAAATGAAAATTAGAATAAGCTTGGTGTGACAACGAAACAAGGAAATTGAAATTGAAAGCTATAGATCTCAGGACTCAAGAGACTAGATAGCCAAGTCTAGATCTCACTGCCTTCCTAGATCCAGCAAGAACAATTGCAAAGGAAATAAAGAAATGTAAATTGCAGAAGAGTAGAAGCCGAAGCAGTTAACAAAAATGGAAATTCAATTATGCAGAAAATTAAACGAGATCTCAAGGTGAGATTGAAACAGAAGTTCTTCAATTTTCCACCCAAGATCCGAAACAAGAAAAGTAAAAAGTGCTCAAACAAGAACAAGGAAGAAGAGAGATCAATTCTCCTCCCTAATTCTCTTGAATTCTAAAAACAACAATGCAAAAATCTAAAGGTGAGCTCTCTGTAAGTGTTCCGAAAATTCTCTCCGAAAAAGCTCCCATAAAACTTAAATCCTAAGCTATTTATACACTTTCTTCAAATGGTCTTCAAGCCTTGAATTGGGCCTTTGCTCTTGATGGAATTGGGTTGATAAAGGCCTTGGTTGATTGCTCTTGGAGTTGGAGAAAGATCCATTGTGAACCGGGTTGAAATCATGAAAGTTTGAGTAAAAGTTTGAGGCAAACTTTTACTCAAACTTTTTATACCAGATGGCTTACTTGCTGCTACCAACGTTTGGGCTAAAGTTTGAGGTCAAACTTTTGCTCAAACGTTGGCCCCATTGTGTATATGTGTAGCGCCAACGTTTGCCAAAAAGCTTGAGGCAAACGTTGGCGCAAACTTTTCTCCTCCAGGTTGTGCAAGTGTGGCGCCAACGTTTTTGCCAAAAAGTTTGAGGCAAACGTTGGCGCAAGCTTTTCTCCTCCAGGGTGTTGGTTTTGTGATGCCAACGTTTGCCAAAAAGTTTGAGGCAAACGTTGGCTCAAGCTTTTCTCCCAAAAGTTTGAGCTAAAGTTTGAGGCAAACTTTTGCTCAAGCTTTTTTCCTCTGGAGTGTTTTCAATTCTTCCAAAAGTTTGAGCTAAAGTTTGAGGCAAACTTTGGCTCAAACTTTTTTCTCTGGCATGTTTTCAACTCTTCTAAAAGTTTGAGCTAAAGTTTGAGTCAAACTTTGGCTCAAACTTTTTGTTCTCTCTTGCTCCTAGCCATTCCTTCTTCCTTCAACCTTCTTCAAAACTCTTTCCACCTATCATCAATCAATCAAAACAATCAAAGCTATGCCCCAAATCATGAGATTGTGTTTCTTTCATAATATATGACAATTATGGCATAAAATCTCATGAAAGTGCATGAATTCATACATGGTTGATTGAATCAAAGGAAACATGGAAATCTACCCAATTGGCTTGCTTATGGCTTAAGAAAGTGCATAAAATCAATTGAAAACAAAAGAAAAAGGCTAGTGAAACTAGGCTAAGATGACTTGTCATCACACCACACTCACAAGCTTCTCTTCACCATTCGCCACCATATGATCCTTCCTTACCCCAATACCAATCCAATCACTCCCAATCACCACCACTTTCCTTTGTATCATGTCCAAGTCCAGCAACCCGAGAAGTAGAGGATCGCCTAAAAGAAACAGTAAGAAAATTTCAAACAACCATTCAACAACTGGAGCAAATGATAATTCAATGGGCTTCTAGGCGCTCAAATACACAGGGATCAGCCACAGCTCCATGTGGACAATCCAATGAAGAGCGTAGCATGAAGGAGATACCAGAAACTCCAGTGGACAAGACAGAGAATGAATTTGTACTAGAACAATTAGAAGAAGCTGTCTTTGTTCAAGAAGAAGAGTTGGTTGAAGACCTAGGAGATGCTGAACTTCCATGGGAATCCAGAATTGAGGAAAACTCCGTCCAGGATGCTACAGTTGATGCTAAGGAGGATATTTCTCAAAGGCAAGTCGTTTATGAGGAATCAGACGGAATAATCCAAGAAGTAAATTCCCTTGACAATGATAGTCACAAGTCTAGCTCTCTTGGTGATGATGAACTTTGATGAGCGGATAATTTATACGCTTTTTGGCATTGTTTTTAGTATGTTTTTAGTAGGATCTAGTTACTTTTAGGGATGTTTTCATTAGTTTTTATGTTAAATTCACATTTCTGGACTTTACTATGAGTTTGTGTGTTTTTCTGTGATTTCAGGTATTTTCTGGCTGAAATTGAGGGACTTGAGCAGAAATCAGATTCAGAGGTTGAAGAAGGACTGCTGATGCTGTTGGATTCTGACCTCCCTGCACTCAAAGTGGATTTTCTGGAGGTACAGAACTCGGAATGGCGCGCTTCCAATTTCATTGGAAAGTAGACATCCAGGGCTTTCCAACAATATATAATAGTCCATACTTTGGCCAAGAATAGACGACGCAAACTGGCGTTCAACGCCAGATCTCTGCCCAATTCTGGCGTCCAGCGCCAGAAAAGGATCCAAAACCAGAGTTGAACACCAGAAATGGATCAAAACCTGGCGTTCAACTCCACAAATGGCCTCTGCACGTGGAAAGTTAAAGCTCAGCCCAAGCACACACCAAGTGGGCCCCGAAAGTGGATTTATGCATCAATTACTTTCTTCTGTAAACCCTAGTAGCTAGTTTATTATAAATAGGACCTTTCACTATTGTATTAGAGGTCTTTTTGACCATCTTTGGACGCCTGGTTCTTAGATCAGAGGGGCTGGCCATTCGGCCATGCCTGGACCTTCACTTATGTATTTTTAACGGTAGAGTTTCTACACTCCATAGATTAAGGTGTGGAGCCCTGCTGTTCCTCAAAGATTAATGCAAAGTACTACTGTTTCTATTCAATTCATCTTGTTTCGCTTCCAAGATATTCATTCGTACTTCACTCTGAATGTGATGAACATGACAATCATCATCATTCCCTATGAACGCGTGCCTAACAACCACTTCCGTTCTACCTTTGACTGAATGAGTATCTCTTAGATCTCTTAATCGGAATCTTCGTGGTGTAAGCTAGAATGATGGCGGCATTCAAGAGAATCCGGAAGGTCTAAACCTTGTCTGTGGTATTCCAAGTAGGATTCAATGATTGAATGACTGTGACAAGCTCCAAACTCGCGATTGCAGGGCGTTAGTGACAGACGCAAAAGGATAGTAAATCCTATTCCAGCATGATCGAGAACCGACAGATGAATAGCCGTGCCGTGACAGGGTGCGTTGACCATTTTCACTGAGAGGATAAGATGAAGCCATTGACAAGGGTGATGCCTCCAAACGATTAGCCGTGCCGTGACAGGGCATTGGATCATTTTCCCGAGAGATGACCGAAAGTAGCCATTGACAGTGGTGATGTATCACATAAAGCCAGCCATGGAAAGGAGTAAGACTGATTGGATGAAGATAGCAGGAAAGCAAAGGTTCAGAGGAACGAAAGCATCTCCATTCAAATTCTCACCAATGAATTACATAAGTATTTCTATCCTTCTTTTATTTATTAATTTCGAAAACCCCATTACTATTTTATATCCGCCTGACTGAGATTTACAAGGTGACCATAGCTTGCTTCATACCAACAATCTCCGTGGGATTCGACCCTTACTCACGTAAGGTATTACTTGGATGACCCAGTGCACTTGCTGGTCAGTTACACGGAGTTGTGAACCGTGGTTTTGGCATCATGTTTTTGGCGCCATTTCCAGGGAAAGAAAGAGCAATGAACTTTACATAATTAAAGTGTAATCACGATTCCGCGTACCAAACTTGCATCCGCAAGTGAATTCTCTGAGATCGAAGAATCTTCCCCAAGTGAATATGAAGATGATGCGGAGGTAGATTTCTCTCAACCTCCAATCTATGACTCAAGTGATGAGGAAGACATAGAAGACTTTGACCAGGACACAGATACAATTGAAGATCTTTGCAAAGAAGTGGAGGAATTCATAGAAGAGCACAAGGAAACGGAACTTGCAGAACCACCAAAAACACCTATCCCAAGGCCATTACCACCTAATACAAGCTTCAAGTGGGTACAATCCTTAACTTATAACTTTACTTATTCACTTGAATACAGTTTGCTTGAAACAGATGGCCAGCTTAGAGCTCTATGCGGCTTTAAGAGTAAGAGGGAAATGGCTCGTAGTTAGAGCAGGTGCACAAGGTTCAATAAGGTTCCACGCTTCACCTCGAAGTACACGGATTAGTATCATGCTCAATTGCATGGATCACGGAGAACGTTTGGTCACCACGGTGAGATTCTACTTTTTAAACCGCCCGGATGGAGACATGTAGATCAAGACGGAGGCGGATTTAAAAGCAAGGCTTGGAATCCTGGAGTTTATTCTGACATTTGTCACCCCGGGAGCCTAACAATATATTTGAAGCTGTTCAGAAGCTTTGCATGCCTAGTTTGGGACCCCGGAGGCTATTGAAATTCCAAGCACTGGTGGAGATTTTTGGACGAATTTAAACATAAACCACCATAACAGGATACTCTTCCAATGTCCAACTTAAGGACTTTAACTAAAAGTGCTAGGTGGGAGACAACCCACCATGGTATGGTCGCTTCTTTTTCAATTTATTTCTTGCTAATTGCTTTCATTTTTCCTTTTTCATTTTAATTTATTAAACCTGGAATCATGCATAGCATTCATGTTAATCATTGCATTCTG
Source organism: Arachis ipaensis (assembly GCF_059453495.1). Taxonomy (NCBI): domain Eukaryota; kingdom Viridiplantae; phylum Streptophyta; class Magnoliopsida; order Fabales; family Fabaceae; genus Arachis; species Arachis ipaensis. The sequence continues at coordinate 86,169,863 of NC_142436.1, forward strand.
CATTTTTCATACATTTATATATAAAAAAAAAGGGGTGCACGACGCAACCGCATGCCCCATGCGATCGCGTCATACTGCGAAAAACACCACCCCCGCGACCGCGTGACCCACGCGGCCGCGTGATATATATATCGGCGTAAGGATCCAACGAACAGAAAGTTAGGCTGGAATCGTGCGGCCCTTGTGCGTTTCGCACAAATTGGCCCACGCGATCGCATGCCCCATGCGATCACGTCACTTGCACAATACCAATCCCACGCAATTGCGTGAGCGACGCGTTGCACATCACCCCAAAAGGAGACAGAGAGTTGCGCTAAAACGGCGCTGGAGTCGTGCATTTAGCACGAATTCCAGCAACGCGATCGCGCGACCCATGCGATCGCGTCACGCCTCTTTCCCCCCTCTCATGCGATCGCGCGCCCCACGCGATCGCGTCACTCCCATTTTCACCCCAACCACGCGACCGCGTGCCCCACGCAACCGCGTGGATTCGAAAGTATAACCCCCCCAGCCACGCGAACCCTATCAGTCGCGCAGCCCCCCACCCCCAAGCCTCTTTTCCCTCTCTGCTTCTTCTTCCTCCAGCCACCACCCAACACCACTCAGCCGCCACCGCGCCCCCACCCAGACGCCGCCGCCGTCCAGACACCGCCGCTGCACACCCCCTCCCCCTCCCTTCTTCTTCCCTCTTCCTCTCTCCTCCCATTTCCGCCACTGCCCGCCGAAACACCACCCACCACCGCCGGCCATCCAGCCACGCCCCCCCCCCCCCGCCACCCACCCACAACCCCCCTCCCTTCCTCTATCCCTAACCCTAAGACCCTATCCCCTTTCCCCCTCAGCCGCCACCGCGACGCCGTGCCCCGCCACCGTGCTGGACGCCGCCGCAGACACCTTCTTCCCCGTTCCACCCCTCCCGCCTACCAGGTTCCGCAAAACGCAACCCTTTTTTTCCGTTCATCTTTTTCTGTAATTTTTTCCGTTTCTGTTCATATTTAGGATAGATAGATATGCATGTTGTAGTGGAATTTTTGGGTTGTTAGGTAGCTTAGGCTGTGGTTAGTGGATCTAGGTTTGTTTACTTGCACTGTTCTTGTTTCTGTTTTATCATAACTGCAATTCTGCTGTTCCTGTTCATATGCTGTGATTTCTTGCATTTGCTGCTTGTTACTCTAAATTTTCCCGTTTCTATTAATTATAGGTAACTGCAGCAAGTTTTTAATTCATATAAACTGCTATGATTGCTGTTTATTTTCTGGGACAATCTAATTTTAGCCGGAATGCTGCCCAAATTTTTTGAATATTATTTTCATTTATGTTTTGGTTTGGCATTTCTGACCTCTGTTTTACTCTGCTTTACCCAAACCGTTTCATGAATGCTATGGCAGACTTTCTTATCCTCTTAGATTTCCTGGTTCATAAACTGCATTTGTGATTAACTGATTCCAATTTGTGCTTTCTTTATCTCTATTCGAATAAGCATCACCCGGTTTTCCTTGTTCGATTATGTGTACTTCTATTCTTACCTGTGAATCCTTGTTATATGGATTTTTTTCTCTATGCCACTTACTTTAACCCGCACTTTCCTAACTCACTAATTTTAATTTCCTAATTTCTTTTTCAAATTATAACCATACTAACCCTTTTGAACTCTTTTCTAATTATTTTCACTTTCCTCTAACTTTCTAACCATGGCATATTGATTATTTTTCCATTTAACATAAATTCAATCATATTTCATTTACTCATTTTCCTTATTTTACTTCTCCTTTGCCGCTTTGAGCTTCCTTTGTTTAATTGCCTATTTGCTTTACTATTTTTATCCATATCCTGGTTTTCTGTTTTTCAGGATGTCTGCCTCACAGAGGAAAGGTAAAGGCAAGGCTACTGGCAAGCGCAAGCGAGGAGATTCCTCCCAGTCCATCATTGCTCTAATGCATGATTCTTCATGGCGGGAGAAGAACTTCACACAGCAGGAAAAAGCTGACCAGCTGCTCCCTGCGAATGATCCTATAAAATTTGCAAACCAGTACTGTGAACTGAAGTACCCGGCTTTTGCAAACTCCAGAAATCTATACCTGGAACGAACTCTGAAGATCCCAGAAGCCCTCCAGCAGTACACCACTGAACAAATCAAGCAAAGGGGCTGGTTCTTACTGGAAAGGACACTGACAGAGGTCAACGCATCTTGGGTCCGGGAATTCTACTGCAACTACTACCTCACTACCCTAGATGCAGTGAACCTGAGAGGAAAATAAATTCTGGTCACTGAAGAGGCCTTAGAGGACATTCTCCGGCTCCTAGCCAAGTCCGATCATCCTAATGGTTATTCAAAGGCTGAGGAGGACATGCGTCAGATGCAGTTTGATTGGGATGCCGTGAAGGCACGGATAGCTCTCGACCCGACAGTTCCTTGGGAGATGGGTCAGGACACTACCATGCCTCGAGGGATTAAGAGAGCATACTTAAACGATGAGGCTCGGTTATGGCAGCAGATCTTGAGTAATTATGTGATGCCGAGTACTCACGAGACGGAGATCCCGGCTGCTATGATCACCCTCCTTTGGTGTGTGCTGGAGGGTAAGGACCTTTATCTGCCACGTTTCATTCGGCACTATATGGCCAGGGCCCACGTCCGAGGCACCCTCCCTTTTCCGTATCTGGTTACACAGCTTGGCCGTCGAGCTGACGTGCCATGGGAGGATGCCGATGAGAGACCACCAGCGGCGGATTGCAGGAAGATCATTCCGCACAGCCGAAACTTCTTAGCCTTGGGCCACAGACCACCACCATTCACTGCTACTGATGAGTCAGCCCCACCGTCTGCTGGACCCTCTTCCTCCACTGCTGCTCCACCTACCCCTGCTACCACCACTGCACCTCCACCTGCCACAGAGCCCGTCTATCATCTGGTGCACCGCTTGTTTTGACGACTTGACCAGATGGAGCGTCGCAACAAGCGGCGCTATGAGCACCTAAAGCTGATGATACGATTCGGTGACATCTCCTCCGAGCCCGACACACCGTCCGAGGCATCTGAGGAGGAGGTGGATGCGCCCGAGGCAGAGACCCATCCCCAGGAGGCAGCACCAGCCGCACCACAGGCAGCGGTCCCACATCAGATTGAGGCTGCGGATCTTGAGATCCCGATCCAGTCAGCACCTCCTCCACAGCAGCCAGACCCTCAGCCCACCACCACCACTGAGACTCCAGCTACCATCCCTCCCAGTGATGACACTCCTTCACACCCGGCTTGATTGAGCATCGGGGACGATGCTTCCTTTTAAGTGTGGGGAGGTCGCCATCTCTGGCGTTTATTTTGGTGAACCACTACATACTTTTTTCTTTTATTTTGGATATTTTTCTGTATTTTTCCTTTTACTGTTATTTTCTGAGTACTTATACATTGCTTTTATGTATTTTTACTCTATTTTCTGCATTTTGCATTCTTAGTTCATATTTTAGCCATTTAGTTTATTTTAGTTATTTAGTTTAGTTTGCAATTTTGATTTATTAGTGGATTAATTAGTATAGTTTACCCTTTTTAGCATAAGATAGTATAGTTTAAATTGAAAAATATAAAAAAGAAGTAAGCTAGGAAATTAAACATATCAGATTTAAATCCATAAACCTTGTATATAGCATTACATGATGTAGTTAAGCTGACAACATTTCATCAAGGAGGAACATTAAAACTTTAAAAGCTACCCTAAATAATTTTTTATGAGAATAATGGGAATTTTTAACTAAACTTGCATACAATATATAAATGATATATGATGCTTGAGTTAGAGAACACACAGCCTGTGAGTCTTGAGCTTAATTGTATGGTTGCATTCAAACCATAATTTCATTTCTGTGTGTTTCACTTCTTTTTATTCTGATGTTCTTTCCTTTGCTTTAATCTATATGTCTAATTATAGAATATAGAATGTAGATACATACCAAGAGAATGATTGAGGCCATCATTTGATTTTAGCTCACTTACCCAAAAATAGCCTACCTTTTACATCATCCTTGTTAACCCCCTTGAGCCTTTAAAATCCCTTTTATTCTATTTAGCCACACTACTAGCCTTAAGTAGAAAAACAAAAGAAAATCCCAAGTGAATCCTTGGTTAGCTTAAGATAGAAAATTATAAATAGATTAGAACATGGGAAACCTATTGGGAACATGGGTGATAGAAACAAAAGGGTAGAGAAGTTAAAAGAAATAAAATAAATTCGGGAAGCATGCTCATGAGAAAATCTAAGTGATTCAATTACCATGTGCATTAAAAAAAAAGGGGTTATTTTTCAGCATTTAAATAAAAGGGGATACAAAAGAAATTCCCCAATGCAAAATAAAAACAATGCACATAGGATAAAAATAAAAAGCGAAACATGAGCATGTAACAATAAGTGGGATAATATGGGAAAATAGGTAAAGAAGTTTTATCTTGCTAAATATGTATGTTAGGTGAGATCTTAGTCTAATTAAGGATTCACTTATTAGCTTACTTAACCCTATACATAAATCCTTACCTTTACCTTGGCCCCATTACAACCTCAATTAAAGACCTCATGACTTTTTGGTATGACTATATTCTATAATTATTGATTGGTTAGATGAAGAACAAAGCTATAGAAAGCAAGAATAAAAAGAAAAATAGAGTAAATAAACCCAATAAACACTGAGTGACTAGAGAGTAAACACAAAATCCAGTGAGGGTTCTATAACTCATCAACATATATCTGTGCTTATATTTACTAATTGTTTTGCAAGTTTGTACAATGTCTTCTTTCCCATCTCATTTGCTAAAATGCTTTATTATTTAAGAGTTGGCTATACATATACATGACTCCTTGAGAATGTGAATTAACTTGACTACATGTAAGCTCTATATATGAGTGAATAAATTAGAGTTGCATGATGCATCATTCATTTAGGTAGTTGCATTTAAATTAGGTTGCATTGCATGACATTCCATCACTTTAACCTTAATTATTTACCTTGGATTTAGCATGAGGACATGCTAGTGTTTAAGTGTGGGGAGGTTGATAAACCCATATTTCATGAGTTCTTTTGTGCTTAATTTGAGTGATTTATTCAATCCTTCACCTACTTATTCACATTAATTGCATGGTTTTACTTTCCCTTCCTTATTATGTGATATAAATGAAAAACATGTTTCCTAAGCTTTAAAATTAATTAATTTAATTACCTTTATTTCCATTCGATGCCATGATTAGTGTGTTGAGTAGTTTCAGATTTTCTAAGGCAGAATAACTTAAAGGATGGAAAAGGAAACATACTAAAATGGAAGGAGAAAGCAAAACGGAGCTTTAAGAAAACTGGTATCCACGCGATCGCATGGATGACGCGATCGCGTGCCAAGCACGAATCAGCAGCGACGCGGCCGCATGACTGACGCGACCGCGCGCCTTAAGCATAACGCACATGACGCGGTCGCATGACTGACGCGACCGCGTGGCAAGGAAAAGCTCCGAATGACGTGACCGCGTGACCCACGCGGACGCGTGACAGAGGCCACGTATCAGAATTTACAGAATACGCCCCTAGCGATTTCCGAAGCCCTTTTTGGCCCAAATCCAAGTCCAGAAAGCATAGACCAGAGGTTATAAAGTGTGGGAATGCACCCATTCAAGGAGAGCTCGCAATTTTTGTTACTTTCAATGATTTAGATTTAGTTGAGAGGGAGATCTTCTCTCTCTCTCTCTCTCTCTCTTAGGATTTAGGATTTAGGATTTCTTCTTTTTTAAGAGTGACTCTCAATCCAAGTTTTACGTTCTTTGTTTTAGCTTTCTTTTACTTTTATTCCAGCACTTGAATTAATCATTGAATTTATGAATTCTTCCATGTTACAGACTGTTATTTAAATTAATGATATTTGAGGTATTTTCAGTTTATGATTGTTCTCTTTGATTTAAATTACCATTGCTTCCCATCTAAGGATATTTTTATTATTCTAGCAATTTTACTTTTTCCCGTTTTGGTCCTGGTTAAGAATTCAGTAACTCAACAGTTATTAAACTCAACATAATTAATAATCGTTATCCTGCTAATTGAGCTGAACTTAAGTAATCCCAATCTTTTCTTAGGAAATAAATAGGATTCAAAGGTCAGTTTAATTAGTTCCTTGACTTTCCTTTGCCCTAGTAAAGGTTGACCAAGTGGAGTTTAGATTCAACTTTCATTATAGTTGAGAGAGATAACTACGTTGGACCTCTAACTTCTCTTACCTTGCCAAAAGTCTGATTTACAGTCTTTATTTATTTTAATTGCCATCTACTTTACTTGTCATTTAAATTACTTGCTTCTCATCTTCTAAACCCCGATTACAACCTTTATAGCCAATAATAAGAACATACTTCCTCGCAGTTCCTTGAGAAGACGACCCGAGGTTTGAATACTCGGTTAACAATTTCTAAAGGGGTTTGTTACTTGTGACACCCAAAACGTTTGTACGAAGGGATTTTTGTCGGTTTAGAGACTATATCTACAACGCAACTGTTTCTATGAATCTCTTTACTGGTAAAAATCACTAACGTCAGTGCCGCGCTTGCACAACGCGATGGTAAACTCCCTTATATAATTGCTTATTCATAAAAAACATTGGATATGGCACAATCCAACTTTACCACTATGGAAAAAGAACTCCTAGCTATTGTTCATGCTTTAGATAAATTCAGATCTTATTTTCTAGGGTCCAAGATAGTGGTATACACGGATCATGCAGCTTTAAAGTACCTATTGACAAAGAATGAGTCAAAATCTAGGCTCATACGTTGGATCTTGCTCTTGCAAAAGTTCGACATTGAGATTAGGGATCGAAGTGGGTCTCAAAATTTGGTTGCAGATCATTTAAGCCGCCTTGAAAATCTGAAATATGACCCATTTTCGATTGATAACTCATTCCCATTGGATACTTTGCATGCTGTGTCGGATAGCTTTCCTTGGTTTGCACCAATGGCGAACTACTTGGTTGCTAAAATCTTCTCTCCCAACTTTTCTAAACACCAAAGGGACAAGTTGAGGAATGATTCCAAATACTACATTTGGGATGACCCTCACTTGTGGAAGAGGGGAGTGGACTAAGTAATTCGAAGATGTGTCCTAGAATCTAAAATCCAACCCATTCTTGAAGCTTGCCATTCATCCGAGTGTGGCGGCCACTTTGGCCCGCAACGGACAGCTAAAAAGGTGTTGGATTGTGGATTCTAGTGGCCAACCTTATTCAAATATGCTAATCGATTCTGTGTGTCATGCCACCAATGTCAGAAGTCGGGAAATACGTCCCAAAGGGATGAAATGCCTCAACAACCGATGTTGTTCTGTGAGATATTCGATGTATGAGGCATAGACTTTATGGGACCATTTCCCAACTCAAGTGGGTATCTATATATTATGTTGGCGGTTGACTATGTATCAAAGTGGGTAGAAGCAATACCTACCCTCCTTGATGATGCAAACACCGTAATTTCTTTCATTAGAAATAACATTGTATGCCGCTATGGGTCGCCACGAGAAATCGTGAGCGACCAAGGTTCCCACTTTTATAACAGAAAAGTAGAGGCACTGCTCAAGCACTATGGGGTATTGCATAAGATTGCAACGGCTTATCACCCCAAACCAACGGACAAGCGGAGGTGTCTAACCAGGAGATTAAGCGAATTTTGGAGAAGGTGTTGAATCCATGATGAGCGGATAATTTATACGCTTTTTGGCTTTGTTTTTAGGTAGTTTTTAATATGTTTTAGTCACTTTTTATTATATTTTTATTAGTTTTTAAATAAAAATCACATTTCTGGACTTTACTATAAGTTTGTGTGTTTTTCTGTGATTGCAGGTAATTTCTGGTTGAAATTGAGGGAGCTGAGCAAAAATCTGATTCAGGCTGAAAAAGGACTGCAGATGCTGTTGGATTCTGACCTCCCTGCACTCGAAATGGATTTTCTGGAGCTACAGAAATCCAAATGGCACGATCTCACTTGCGTTGGAAAGTAGACATCCAGGGCGTTCCAAAAATATATAATAGTCCATACTTTTCTCAAGGATAAACGACGTAAACTGGCGTTCAACGCCAGTTCTATGTTGCATTCTGGCGTTAAACGCCAGAAACAGGTTACAAGTTGGAGTTAAACGCCAGAAACAGGTTACAACCTGGCGTTTAACTCTGGAAACAGCCTAGGCACGTGTAAAGCTCAAGTCTCAGCCCCAACACACACCAAGTGGGCCCCAGAAGTGGATTTCTGCACTATCTATCTTAGTTTACTCATTTTCTGTAAACCTAGGTTTTTAGTTTAGTATTTAAACAACTTTTAGAAATTTATTTTGTATCTCATGACATTTTCACGTTTGACATTGTATCTCTACGGCATGAGTCTCTAAACTCCGTTGTTGGGGGTAAGGAGCTCTGCTGTGTCTTGATGAATTAATGCAATTATTTCTGTTTTCTATTCAAACATGCTTGTTTCTATCTAAGATGTTCATTCGCACTTAAATATGATGAATGTGATGATCCGTGACACTCATCACCATTCTAAATCTATGAACGCGTGCCTGAAAACCACTCCCGTTCTATCTTCGATTGAATGAGTATCTATTGGATTCCTTAATCAGAATCTTCGTGGTATAAGCTAGAGTCCATTGGCAGCATTCTTGAGAATCCAGAAAGTCTAAACCTTGTCTGTGGTATTCTGAGTAGGATTCAGGGATTGAATGACTGTGACGAGCTTCAAACTCACAAGGGTTGGGCGTAGTGACAGACGCAAAAGGATCAATGGATCCTATTCCAGCATGAGTGAGAACCGACAGATGATTAGTCGTGCGGTGACAGCACACCTGGACCATTTTCACTGAGAGGACGGATGGTAGCCATTGACAACGGTGATCCACCAACACATAGCTTGCCATATGAGGAACCTTGCGTGCGTGAAGAAGAAGACAGGGGGAAAGCAGAGGTTCAGAAGATAAAGCATCTCTAAAACTCCAACATATTCTCCATTACTGCATAACAAGTATTTATTTCATGCTCTTTTATTTTTCGCAATTCAAACTGATAATCATAATTAATCTCCTGACTAAGATTTACAAGGTAACCATAGATTGCTTCAAGCCAACAATCTCCGTGGGATCGACCCTTACTCACGTAAGGTATTACTTGGACGACCCAGTGCACTTGCTGGTTAGTTGTGCGGAGTTGTGAAAAGTGTGAATCACAATTTCGTGCACCAAGTTTTTGGCGCCGTTGCCGGGGATTGTTCGAGTTTGGACAACTGACGGTTTATTTTGTTGCTTAGATTAAGAAAAATTTATCTTTTTAGTTTAGAGTCACTAAAATTGCGTCTTCTATTATTGTTTTTGGTTGAAATTTTCTTTTTAATCCTTATTTTCTCTTTTTAAATTTTTCGAAAATTTTTATAAACTAATAATTGAGTTTTTCTGTTTGAGTTTAGTTTCTTATTTTAAGTTTGGTGTCAATTGCATGTTTTTATTTTCTTTTAAATTTTTGAATTTGTGTTCATGGTTCTTTCTTAATCTTCAAGTTATTCTTGCTATTTTTCTTGTTTGATCTTTAGTTTTTCCTGTTCTGTATATTTTCTTGTTTTTCTTGTGCTTTTTTCAAAATATCAGTTTTCAAAAAATTTTTATTTATTAAATACCTTGTTAAAACACATTAAATTTATAGCTCAATTGGCTAGAGCGTTGTGCTTATGTTCTTGGTAATTGGCTATCTCCCTTTTAAAATTTCTTTTTCAAAAATAATTTTTCTTTGATTAAATCGTGTGCCAAACTTTAAGTTTGGTGTTTTCTTGTTAATTTTTCTTTGGTTTTCGAAAATTTTATTTTGGTTTTCTAAAAATTTTAAGTTTAGTGTTCTTTCTTCATGTTCTTGTTGTTCTTGTGAGTCTTCAAAGTGTTCTTGAGTCTTCCTTGTATTTTGATCTTAAAATTTTTAAGTTTGGTGTTCCTTGGTGTTTTCCCTCCAAAATTTTAAGTTGTGTGTCTTTTGTGTGTTTTTCTTTTTCATCATAAAATTCAAAAATAAAAAAATATCTTCTCTAACTATTTTTGAGCAAATATTTCAAAATTTTTTCAAAAAAAAAATTCAGATTTTTATTTTAAAATTTCTATTTTATCTTATCTTAGTTTTAAAAATTTCAAAATTCAAATTTTTTTCAAAAAAATCATATCTTTTTCAAAATTTTATTTTATCTTATTTCAAATTTAAAATTTCAACTTTCAAAATTTCAAAATTCAAATTTCAAAATTTAAAATTCAAAATCTAATTTTCAAATTTAAAAATCAAATCTTTTCAAAATTTAAATCTTTTTCAAATCCTTATCTTATATTGTTGACTTTTTCGAAAATTCAAAATTCAATTTTCAAATTTCAACTTTCAAAGTTCAAATTTCAAATTTCAAATTTCAAATTTCAAAATTTAATTTTCAAATTTAAAATTTAAATTTAAAACTTTTTAATTTAAATTCCTTATCTTCTCTTACCTAGCTTATCTTATCTTTTCTAATCTCAAATCTTAAAATCAAATCTTTTTCATATCTTTTCTTTTTTTATTTTATTTTATTTTCTTACATGTATCTTTAATTTTAAGACATATCTTTTTCAAAATTTCCTAACCAATTTTTCTCTCTTCATTTTTTTCGAAAATCCTCACCCACATCTTTTTCAAATCTTTTTAATTAATTAATTTTCATTTTTCTTTTATTTCTTTTTCTTCTAATTTTTGAAAATATAGTCAATTTTTCATTTATTTTATTTTATTTTATTTTATTTTAATTTCGGTTTTCAAAAAAAAATTATAAAAATATATTTTACTTGCAATTCACATCATCTCCCTTTCTCCGTTATGGATCTAAGTGGAAATGAACAGTCCAGAAGGACTCTGGGGTCATATGCTAACCCCACTACTGCTGCATATGGGAGTAGTATCTGTATACCCTCCATCAAAGCAGGCAGTTTTGAGCTAAATCCTCAGCTCATTGTCATGGTGCAACAAAACTGCTAGTATTCCGGTCTTCCACAGGAAGAACCTACTGAGTTTCTGGCACAATTCTTGCAAATTGCTGACACAGTATGTGACAAGGAGGTAGATCAGGATGTATACAAACTGTTACTTTTTCTGTTTGCTGTAAAAGATCAAGCTAAAAGGTGGTTAAATAACCAACCCACAGCAAGCATAAGGACATGGAAACAGTTATCAGACAAATTCTTGAATCAATATTTCCCTCCAAAAAGGATAACACAAGTAAGGCTGGACATCCAAGGCTTTAAACAAGAGGATGATGAATCTCTTTATCATGCCTGGGAGAGGTACAGAGGGATGCTAAGGAAATGCCCCTCTGAAATGTTTTCAGAATGGGTGCAATTAGACATCTTCTACTATGGGCTTATAGAAGGAGCTCAGATGTCCCTAGACCACTCAGCTGGTGGATCTATATACATGAGGAAAACTATTGAAGAGGCTCAAGAGCTTATTGATATAGTTGCCAGAAATCAGCATCTGTACATAAGTAATGGGTCCTCCATAAAAGAAGAAGCCAAAGCAGTGTCTACTAAACTTGGTCCTTCAGAACAAGTTGCTGAACTCAATCAACAATTGTGCTTTCTAACAAAACAGCCAGCAAAATTCAAGGAGATGCTACAAGACACTAAAAATGCTAAAAAAAAATATGGAGGTATGATGAGCGGATAATTTATACGCTTTTTGGCATTGTTTTTAGTATGTTTTTAGCAGAATCTAGTTACTTTTAGGGATGTTTTCATTAGTTTTTATGTTAAATTCACATTTTTGGACTTTACTATGAGTTTGTGTGTTTTTCTGTGATTTCAGGTATTTTCTAACTGAAATTGAGGGACTTGAGCAAAAATCAGATTCAGTGGTTGAAGAAGGACTGCTGATGCTGTTGGATTCTGACCTCCCTGCACTCAAAGTGGATTTTCCAGAAATATATAATAGTCCATACTTTGGCCGAGTTTAGATAACGTAAAAAGGCGTTGAACGCCAGTTCTACGCTGTAGTCTGAAGTTAAATGCCAGAAACACGTCACGAACCAGAGTTGAACGCCAGAAACACGTTACAAACTGGCGTTCAACTCCAAGAAGGACCTCCGCACGTGTAACATTCAAGCTCAGCCCAAGCACACACCAAGTGGGCCCTGGAAGTGGATTTATGCATCAATTACTTACTTCTGTAAACCATAGTAGCTAGTTTAGTATAAATAGGACTTTTTACTATTGTATTTTCATCTTTGGATCATCCCAAATTGTATTTTTGATCCTGTGATCACGTTTTGGGGGCTGGCCTCTCGACCATGCCTGAACCTTCATCACTTATGTATTTTCAACGGTAGAGTTTCTACACTCCATAGATTAAGGTGTGGAGCTCTACTGTTCCTCATGAATTAATGCAAAGTACTACTGTTTTCTATTCAATTCAACTTATTCCGCTTCTAAGATATCCATTCGCACCCAAGAACATAATGAATGTGATGATTATGTGACGCTCATCATCATTCTCACTTATGAACGCGTGCCTGACAAACACTTCCGTTCTACATGAAACCAAGCTAGAATGAGTATCTCTTAGATATCTAATACAGGGGACCGAGTCCGAGTTATTAGTATCTTCGTGGTATAAGTTAGAAACTATGGATGGCCATTCCTGAGATCTGAAAAGTCTAAACCTTGTCTGTGGTATTCCGAGTAGGATCCGGGAAGGGATGGCTGTGACGAACTTCAAACTCGCGAGTGCTGGGCATAGTGACAGACGCAAAAGGATAGTAAATCCTATTCCAGTATGATCGAGAACCTCCAGATGATTAGCCATGCCGTGACAGAGCATTTGGACCATTTTCACAGAGAGGATGGGATGTAACCATTGACAACGGTGATGCCCTTACAGAAAGCTTGCCATGGAAAGGAGTAAGACTGATTGGATGAAGAAAGCAGGAAAGCAGAAGTTCAGAAGAACGAAAGCATCTCTATACGCTTATCTGAAATTCTCACCAATGAATTACATAAGTGTTTCTATCTTTATTTTCTATTTATTTATTATTTATTTTCGAAAACTCCATAACCATTTGATATCCGCCTGACTGAGATTTACAAGGTGACCATAGCTTACTTCATACCAACAATCTCCATGGGATCGACCCTTACTCACGTAAGGTTTTATTACTTGGACGACCCAGTGCACTTGCTGGTTAGTTGTGCGAAGTTGTGAAGTTATTCTTGGACCATGGTATTGTGCACCAGTTATTGGCGCCATTGCCAGGGAGAGAACAAACAACAAATTTTATAACCTCAGAGTAACAATTTCGCATACCAAGTTTTTGGCACCGTTGCCGGGGATTGTTCGAGTTTGGACAACTGACGGTTCATCGTGTTGCTCAGATTGGGTAATTTTCTTCTTATTTTATTTTCAAAAAGTTTTCAAAAAAAAATATTTTTCAAAAATCTTTCAAAAATTCCCCCCTTTGTTTTCGAAAATTATTTCAGAATTTTTAAGAGTGAATTCTAGGTTTCATGAAGCATGTTGAAGCCTGGCTGGCTGTAAAGCTATGTCTAAATTTATTTGGACTGGGGCTTCCAACCCAACATTATCAAGAGCAAGCTAGTTGTTGCTAATCCACCTGCTGCTGTTCCTGATCCACCTGATTTACATGCTAAAGCTTGACTGGCTATTAAGCCATGTCTAACCCTCAGATTGGAGCTTTAGATTAAAGAGCACAAGATTCCTGGAATTCATATTAAAAATTTTGGAATCCTTATTTTTCTTTTTCACATTATTTTTCGAAAAATCCAAAAAAAATCATAAAATCATAAAAATAAAAAATATTTTGTGTTTCTTGTTTGAGTCTTGAGTCAATTTTTAAGTTTGGTGTCAATTGCATTTTTTCTAAAAATTTTTATGCATTTTTTGAAAATTCATGCATTCATAGTGTTCTTCATGATCTTCAAGTTGTTCTTGGCCAGTCTTCTTGTTTGATCTTGATGTTTTCTTGTTTTGTGCCTTTTCTTGTTTGTTTTTCATGTGCATTATTGCATTCATAGTGTCTGAACATGAAAGATTTCTAAGTTTGGTGTCTTGCATGTTTTCTTTGCATATAAAAATTTTCAAAAATATGTTCTTGATGTTCATCATGATCTTCAAAGTGTTCTTGGTGTTCATCTTGACATTCATAGCATTCATGCATGCATTCATTGTTTTGATCCAGAATTTTCATGCATTGAGTCTTTTTCATGTTTTTCTCTTTCATCATTAAAAATTCAAAAAAATCAAAAAAATATATTTCCTTTTTTCTCTCATAAAATTCGAAAATTTGAGTTGACTTTTTCAAAATATTTTTTTAAAAATTTAGTTGTTTCTTATGAGTCAAATCAAATTTTCAATTTAAAAATCTTATCTTTTTCAAAATCTTTTTTCAAAATCAAATCTTTTTCATTTTTTTATTTATTTTCGAAAATTATAAAAATATTTTTCAAAAATCTTTTTTATTTTATCTCATAATTTTCGAAAATATCATCAACAATTAATGTTTTGATTCAAAAATTTCAAGTTTGTTACTTACTTGTTAAGAAAGATTCAAACTTTAAGTTCTAGAATCATATCTTGTGATTTCTTGTGAATCAAGTCATTAATTGTGATTTTAAAAATCAAATCTTTTTCAAAACTAATTTCAATCATATCTTTTCAAAAATATCTTTTTATCTTATCTTTTTCAAAATCATATCTTTTCATATCATATCTTTTTCAAAAATTTGATTCTAAAATATCTTTTCTAACTTCTTATCTTCTTATCTTTTAAAATTTGATTTTCAAAATTTGTTTCAACTAACTAATTGACTTTTTGTTTGTTTCTTATCTTGTTCAAAACTACCTAATTAACTCTCTCTCTCTCTCTGATTTTCGAAAATATCTTCCCTCTTTTTCAAAATTTCTTTTTAATTAACTAATTATTTTAATTTTTGATTTTAATTTTCGAAAATTACTAACCTTTTTCAAAAACTATTTTTGAAAATCACTAACTCTTTTTCAAAAATTATTTTCGAAAATCCTCTTTCTCTCTCATCTCCTTCTATTTATTTATTCATCTACTAACACTTCATCTCACCCAAATTCGAACCCCCTCTTCCATCTGTGTTCGAATTTTCTCTTTTTCCCTTCTTTACATTACATTCTTTTCTTATTCTACTCACACAGGGGAACCTCTATACTTGGGCAAAAAGGATCCCTATTATTATTATTTTTCTGTTCCCTCTTTTTCATATGAGCAGGAGCAAGGATAAGAACATTCTTGTTGAAGCAGACCCTGAACCTGAAAGGACTCTGAAGAGGAAACTAAGAGAAGCTAAAATACAACAATCCAGAGATAACCTTACAGAAATTTTCGAACAGGAAGAGGAGATGGCAGCCAAAAATAATAATAATACAAGGAGGATGCTTGGTGACTTTACTACACCTAATTCCAATTTACATGGAAGAAGCATCTCCATCCCTACCATTGGAGCAAACAATTTTGAGCTTAAACCTCAATTAGTTTCTCTGATGCAACAAAACTGCAAGTTTCATAGACTTCCATTTGAAGATCCTTTTCAGTTCTTAACTGAATTCTTGCAGATCTGTGATACTGTTAAGACTAATGGAGTAGATCCTGAAGTCTACAGGCTCATGCTTTTCCCTTTTGCTGTAAGAGACAGAGCTAGAATATGGTTGGATTCTCAACCTAAAGATAGCCTGAACTCTTGGGATAAGCTGGTCAAGGCTTTCTTAGCCAAGTTCTTTCCTCCTCAAAAGCTGAGTAAGCTTAGAGTGGATGTTCAAACCTTCAGACAGAAAGAAGGTGAATCCCTCTATGAAGCTTGGGAGAGATACAAGGAACTGACCAAAAAGTGTCCTTCTGACATGCTTTTAGAATTGACCATCCTGGATATATTCTGTGATGGTCTGTCTGAATTAGCTAAGATGTCATTGGATACTTCTGCAGGTGGATCCATTCACCTAAAGAAAACGCCTGTAGAAGCTCAAGAACTCATTGACATGGTTGCTAATAACCAGTTCTTGTACACTTCTGAGAGGAATCCTGTGAGTAATGGGACACCTTAGAAGAAGAGTGTTCTTGAAATTGATACTCTGAATGCCATATTGGCTCATAATAAAATATTGACTCAGCAAGTCAATATGATTTCTCAGAGTCTGAATGGAATGCAAGCTGCATCCAACAGTACTCAAGATGCATCTTCTGAAGAAGAAGCTTATGATCCTGAGAACCCTGGAATAGCAGAAGTAAATTACATGGGTGAACCATATGGAAACACCTATAATCCCTCATGGAGAAATCACCCAAATCTCTCATGGAAGGATCAAAAGCCTCAACAAGGCTTTAATAATGGTGGAAGAAACAGGTTTAGCAATAGCAAGCCTTTTCCATCATCCACTCAGCAACAGACAGAGAATTCTGAGCAGAATCCATCTAGCTTAGCAAATTTAGTCTCTGATCTATCTAAGACCACTGTTTGTTTCATGAATGAAACAAGGTCCTCCATTAGAAATTTGGAGGCACAAGTGGGCCAGCTGAGTAAAAGGATCACTAAAACCCCTCCTAGTGCTCTCCCAAGCAATATAGAAGAAAATCCAAAAGCAGAGTGCAAGGCCATTGAATTAATTACCATGGCCGAACCGGTAAGGGAGGTTGAGGACGTGAATCCCAGTGAGGAAGACCTCCTGGGACGTCCAGTGATCAATAAGGAGTTTCCCTCTGAGGAACCAAAGGAATCTGAGACTCATCTAGAGACCATAGAGATTCCATTGAACCTCCTTATGCCATTCATTAGTTCTAATGAGTGTTCTTCTTCTAAAGAGAATGAGGATGTCACTAAAGAACAAGTTGCCAAGTTCCTTGGTGCAATCATGAAGCTGAATGCCAATTTATTTGGTAATGAGACTTGGGAAGATGAACCTCCCCTGTTCACCAATGAACTAAATGCATTGGATCAACTGAGATTGTCTCAGAAGAAACAGGATCCTGGAAAGTTCCTAATACCTTGTACCATAGGCACCATGACCTTTGAGAAGGCTCTATGTGACCTTGGGTCAGGAATAAACCTCATGCCACTCTCTGTAATGGAGAAACTTGGAATTTTTGAGGTACAAGCTGCTAAAATCTCATTAGAGATGGCAGACAATTCCAGAAAACAGGCTTATGGACAAGTAGAGGACATATTAGTAAAGGTTAAAGGCCTTTACATCCCTGCTGATTTCATAATCCTAGATACTGGAAAGGATGAGGATGAATCCATCATCCTTGGAAGACCCTTCCTAGCCACAGCAAGAGCTGTGATTGATGTTAACAGAGGTGAACTAGTCTTTCAATTGAATGAGGACTCCCTTGAGTTTAAAAATCAAGGACATCCTTCTGTAAACATGGAAAAGAGGCACAGTAAGCTTCTTTCAAAACAGAGTCAACCAGAGCCCCCACAGTCAAACTCTAAGTTTGGTGTTGGGAGGCCACAACCAAACTCTAAGTTTGGTGTTGAACTCCCATATCCAAACTCTAAGTTTGGTGTTGGGAAGTCTCAACAATACTCTGAACATCTGTGAGGCTCCATGAGAGCCCACTGTCAAGCTATTGACATTAAAGAAGCGCTTGTTGGGAGGCAACCCAATTTTTATTTATCTAATTTTATTTTTATTTTATTGTTTTTTCATGTCTTCTTAGGTTCATGATCATGTGGAGTCACAAAATAAATATAAAAATTGAAAACGAAATCAAAAACAGCAGAAGAAAAATCACACCGTGGAGGAGGATCTTACTGGCGTTTAAACGCCAGTAAGGAGCATCTGTCTGGCGTTCAACGCCAGAACAGAGCATGTTTCTGGCGTTGAACGCCAGAAACAAGCAGCATCCTGGCGTTCAGACGCCTGAAATGCACAGTGAGGAAAGCTGGCACTGAACGCCAGAAACAAGCATCTGGCTGGCGTTCAACGCCAGAAATATGCTGCATCTGGGCGCTAAATGCCCAGAACAAGCATCAATTCGGCGTTTAAACGCCAGAATTGCATGCAAAGGCATTTTACATGCCTAATGGGTGCAGGGATGTAAATCCTTGACACCTCAGGATCTGTGGACACCACAGGATCATCTCAGGATCTGTGAATCTCATAGGATTTCCACCCACCTCACCCTCTCTCTCTCCATTCATGGTCATCCCTTCTGTTTTCCATCCACCACTCACATCCATACACACATCCCTCCATCTCCCCCATATCTTCTTCTTCTTCTTCTATTCTTTCTTCTTTTGCTCAAAGGCGAGCAACATTCTAAGTTTGGTGTGGTAAAAGCATAAGGTAAAAGCATAAGCTTTTTGCTTTTCCATAACCATTGATGGCACCCAAGGCCAGAGAAACCTCAAAAAAAAAAAGAGAGAAGAGAAAAGTGAAGACAAAAGCTTCCACCTCCAAGTCATGGGAGATGGAGAGATTCATGTAAAGGATCTATAGCTCAGTGGTAGAACATTTGACTGCAAATCAAGAGATCCCTCAGATACCTCAGGGGATACATTTTCCCCCACACAATTATTGGGAGCAACTAAGGATAGGAGCACCAAAATCACTAGGGATCAAGCAACAGAGACAAGGAGGAGACATAGAAGAGCTCAAGGACATCATTGGTTCCTCAAGGAGAAAACGCCACCATCACTAAGGTGGACTCATTCCTTGTTCTTAAACTTTCTGTTTTTTCGTTTTCTTATGTTAAATGTTTATCTATGTTTGTGTCTTTATTACATGATCATTAGTGTTTAAGTGTCTATGCCTTAAAGTAGTGAATATGAATCCATCACCTTTCTAAAATGAAAAATGTTTTAATTCAAAAGAACAAGAAGTACATGAGTTTCGAATTTATCCTTGAACTTAGTTTAATTATATTGATGTGGTGACAATACTTTTTGTTTTCTGAATGAATGCTTAAACAGTGCATATGTCTTTTGAAGTTGTTGTTTATGAATGTTAAATATGTTGGCTCTTGAAAGAATGATGACAAGGAGACATGTTATTTGATAATCTGAAAAATCATAAAAATGATTCTTGAAGCAAGAAAAAGCAGTAAAGAACAAAGCTTGCAGAAAAAAAAAAGAGAAAATAGAAAAAAATAGCGAAACAAAAGAAAAAGAAAAAGCAAGCAGAAAAAGCCAAAATCTCTTAGAACCAAAAGGCAAGAGCAAAAAGCCAATAACTTTTAAAACCAAAAGGCAAGGGTAAATAAAAAGGATCCCAAGGCTTTGAGCATCAGTGGATAGGAGGGCCTAAAGGAATAAAATCCTGGCCTAAGCGGCTAAACCAAGCTGTCCCTAACCATGTGCTTGTGGCGTGAAGGTGTCAAGTGAAAACTTGAGACTGAGCGGTTAAAGTCAAGGTCCAAAAGCAAAATAAGAGTGTGCTTAAGAACCCTGGACACCTCTAATTGGGGACTTTAGTAAAGCTGAGTCACAATCTGAAAAGGTTCACCCAATTATGTGTCTGTGGCATTTATGTATCCGGTGGTAATACTGGAAAACAAAGTGCTTAGGGCCACGGCCAAGACTCATAAAGTAGCTGTGTTCAAGAATCAACATACTGAACTAGGAGAATCAATAACACTATCTGAACTCTGAGTTCCTATAGATGCCAATCATTCTGAACTTCAATGGATAAAGTGAGATGCCAAAACTATTCAAGAGGCAAAAAGCTACAAGTCCCGCTCATCTGATTGGAGCTATGTTTCATTGATAGTTTGGAATTTATAGTATATTCTCTTCTTTTTATCCTATTTGATTTTCAGTTGCTTGGGGACAAGCAACAATTTAAGTTTGGTGTTGTGATGAGCGGATAATTTATACGCTTTTTGGCATTGTTTTTAGTATGTTTTTAGCAGAATCTAGTTACTTTTAGGGATGTTTTCATTAGTTTTTATGTTAAATTCACATTTCTGGACTTTACTATGAGTTTGTGTGTTTTTCTGTGATTTCAGGTATTTTCTGACTGAAATTGAGGGACTTGAGCAAAAATCAGATTCAGAGGTTGAAGAAGGACTGCTGATGCTGTTGGATTCTAACCTCCCTGCACTCAAAGTGGATTTTCTGGAGCTACAGAACTCAAAATAGCGCGCTTCTAATTGCGTTGGAAAGTAGACATCCAGGGCTTTCCAGAAATATATAATAGTTCATACTTTGGCCGAGTTTAGATGACGTAAAAGGGCGTTGAACGCCAGTTCTATGCTGCAGTCTGGAGTTAAACGCCAGAAACACGTCACGAACCAGAGTTGAACGCCAGAAACACGTTACAAACTGGCGTTCAACTCCAAGAAGGACCTCCGCACATGTAAGATTCAAGCTCAGCCCAAGCACACACCGAGTGGGCCCCGGAAGTGGATTTATGCATCAATTACTTACTTCTGTAAACCCTAGTAGCTAGTTTAGTATAAATAGGACTTTTTACTATTGTATTTTCATCTTTGGATCATCCCAGATTGTATTTTTGATCCTGTGATCACGTTTTGGGGGCTGGCCTCTCGGCCATGCCTGAACCTTCATCACTTATGTATTTTCAACGGTAGAGTTTCTACACTCCATAGATTAAGGTGTGGAGCTCTGCTATTCCTCATGAATTAATGCAAAGTACTACTGTTTTCTATTTAATTCAACTTATTCCCCTTCTAAGATATCCATTCGCACCCAAGAACATGATAAATGTGATGATTATATGACGCTCATCATCATTCTCACTTATGAACGCGTGCCTGACAAACACTTCCGTTCTACATGCAACGAAGCTAGAATGAGTATCTCTTAGATATCTAATACAGGGGACCGAGTCCGAGTTATTAGTATCTTCATGGTATATGTTAGAACCCATGGATGCCTATTCCTGAGATCCGGAAAGTCTAAACCTTGTCTGTGGTATTCCGAGTAGGATCCGGGAAGGGATGGCTGTGACGAACTTCAAACTCGCGAGTGCTGGGTGTAGTGACAGACGCAAAAGGATAGTAAATCCTATTCTAGTATGATCGAGAACCTCCAGATGATTAGCCATGCCATGATAGAGCATTTGGACCATTATCACAGAGAGGATGGGATGTAGCCATTGACAACAGTGATGCCCTTACAGAAAGCTTGCCATGGAAAGGAGTAAGACTGATTGGATGAAGACAGCAGGAAAGCAGAAGTTCAGAAGAACGAAAGCATCTCTATACGCTTATTTGAAATTCTCACCAATGAATTACATAAGTGTTTCTATCTTTATTTTCTATTTATTTATTATTTATTTTCGAAAACTCCATAACCATTTGATATCCGCCTGACTGAGATTTACAAGGTGACCATAGCTTGCTTCATACCAACAATCTCCGTGGGATCGACCTTTACTCACGTAAGGTTTTATTACTTGGACGACCCAGTGTACTTGCTGGTTAGTTGTGCGAAGTTGTGAAGTTATGCTTGGACCATGGTATTGTGCACCAGTTATTGGCGCCATTGCCAGGGAGAGAACGAACAACAAATTTTACAACCTCAGAGTAACAATTTCGCATACTAAGGCACAATTGAATCAGACAAAACATCAGTTATCAAAGCAGATAACAGAAGAGTGCCAGGCAGTTCAATTAAGAAGTGGGAAAATATTAAATACCTCGCTTCAGAATAGCAGAAAGCCAAGGAAAGAACAATTGACAGAGGATGAGCAAAATATCATCCAAAATCCCTCTGAGGACAGTAAGAGCCCAGAGAGGAATGATTCTGGCACTCAAACGCCAGAAAGGGATGGAGAGCTGGCGTTAAACGCCCAACCAATGCTCAGTTCTAGCGTTCAAATGCCACAAACAAGCAAGGAGTTGGCGTTAAACGACCAAAGGAAGCTCAGTTCTGGCGTTCAAATGCCAGGAACAGGTATGGAGTTGGCGTCCAATGCCAATCCAGCTTCCACCCCTAGCATTCAAATGCCAGTGAGGGATCAGACACACACAAGTGCTGATAACAACCCCTCTAAAAAGGCTTCCCCAACCACCTCTGTAGGAAATAAACTTGCAGTAACCAAGGTTGAGGAATACAAAGCCAAGATGCCTTATCCTCAAAAACTCTGCGAAGAGGAGTAGGATAAACAATTTGCTCGCTTTGCAGACTATCTCATGACTCTTGAAATAAAGATTCCGTTTGCAGAGGCACTTGAGCAAATACCTTCTTATGCCAAGTTCATGAAAGAGATCTTGAGTCATAAGAAGGATTGGAGAGAAACTGAAAGAGTTCTCTTCACTGAAGAATGCAGTGCAGTCATTCTGAAAAGCTTCCCCAGAAAAGCTTAAAGATCCCAGGAGCTTCATGATACCATACACATTAGAGGGTAATTGCACCAAGACAGCTTTATGTGATCTTGGGGCAAGTATCAATCTAATACCTGCATCCACTATCAGAAAGCTTGGTTTAACTGAACAAGTCAAACCAACCTGGATACGTCTCCAACTTGCTGATGGCTCCATTAAATACCCATCAGGCGTGATTGAAGACATGATTATCAGGGTTGGGCCATTCGCCTTCCCCACTGACTTTGTAGTGCTGGAAATGGAGGAGCACAAGAGTGCTACTCTCATTCTAGGAAGACCCTTCCTAGCAACTGGACAAACTCTCATTGATGTCCAAAAGGGGGAAGTAACCCTGAGAGTCAATGAAGATGAGTTTAAGTTGAATGCTGTCAA
Organism: Arachis ipaensis; assembly: GCF_059453495.1. Lineage (NCBI taxonomy): Eukaryota > Viridiplantae > Streptophyta > Magnoliopsida > Fabales > Fabaceae > Arachis > Arachis ipaensis. The sequence continues at coordinate 86,192,608 of NC_142436.1, forward strand.
AGCCATGCAGCATCCAGACACACCAAAATACTGCATGAAAGTTGATCTTATTGACTCTTTAGTAGAGGAGATCAACATGGCTGTGAGTCTCGAATCAGAGATGGAAGACATCTTTAAAGATGTTCAGCCTGATCTGGGAGATTCAGAGGAATTGAAAGAGCCTCTGAAAATTCCTCAGGAAGAGGAAAAACCTCCTAAACCCGAGCTCAATCCATTACCACCATCCCTGAAATATGCATTTCTGGGAGAAGGTGACACTTTTCCAGTGATCATAAGCTCTGCTTTGAATTCACAGGAAGAGGAAGCACTACTTCAAGTGCTAAGGACACACAAGACAGCTCTTGGGTGGTCCATAAGTGACCTTAAGGGCATAAGCCCAGCTAGATGCATGCACAAGATCCTATTAGAGGATGATGCTAAGCCAGTGGTTCAACCACAGAGGTGGTTAAATCCAGCCATGAAGGAAGTAGTGTAGAAAGAGGTCACCAAGTTACTGGAGGCTGGGATTATTTATCCTATTTCTGATAGCCCCTGGGTAAGCCCTGTTCAAGTTGTCCCCAAAAAGGGAGGCATGACAGTCGTTCATAATGAAAAAATGAACTGGTTCCTACAAGAACAGTTACAGGGTGGCGCATGTGTATTGACTACAGAAGGCTCAATACAGCCACCAGAAAGGATCATTTTCCTTTACCATTCATAGACCAGATGCTAGAGAGACTAGCAGGTCATGATTTTTACTGCTTTTTGGATGGCTATTCAGGTTACAACCAAATTACAGTAGATCCCCAGGATCAAGAGAAAACTGCATTTACATGTCCATCCGGAGTGTTTGCTTATAGAAGGATGCCATTTGGGTTGTGTAATGCGCCTGCAACCTTCTAGAGATGCATGCTCTCTATTTTCTCTGATATGGTGGAAAGATTTCTGGAAGTCTTCATGGATGACTTCTCAGTATATGGAGACTCATTCAGCTCCTGTCTTGATCACCTGAAACTAGTTCTGAAAAGATGCCAAGAGACCAACCTAGTTTTAAACTGGGAAAAATGTCACTTCATGGTGACTGAAGGGATTGTTCTTGGGCATAAAATCTCAAACAAGGGAATAGAGGTGGATCAAGCACAAATAGAGGTAATTGAAAAATTACCACCACCTGCCAATGTTAAGGCAATCAGAAGCTTTCTAGGGCATGCAGGATTCTATAGGAGGTTTATAAAGGATTTTTCAAAAATCGCAAAATCTCTGAGCAATCTGCTAGCTGCTGACACGCCATTTATGTTTGACACAGAGTGTCTGCAGGCGTTTGAAACCCTGAAAGCTAAGCTGGTCACAGCACTAGTTATTTCTGCACCAGACTGGACATTACCATTCAAATTAATGTGTGATGCTAGTGACCATGCCATTGGTGCAGTATTGGGGCAGAGGCACGACAAGCTCCTGCATGTCATTTATTATGCTAGCCGTGTTTTAAATGATGCCCAGAAAAATTATACAACCACAGAAAAGGAATTGCTTGCAGTGGTTTATGCCATTGACAAGTTTAGATCATACTTAGTAGGATCAAAAGTGATTGTGTACACTGACCATGCTGCTCTTAAATATCTATTTACAAAGCTATTCAAAACCCAGGCTCATAAGATGGGTGTTGCTTTTGCAAGAGTTTGATATAGAAATAAGAGACAGAAAAAGGATAGAAAACCAAGTGGCTAATAGCTATTCAAAACCCAGGCTCATAAGATGGGTGTTGCTTCTGCAAGAGTTTGATATAGAAATAAGAGACAGAAAAAGGATAGAAAACCAAGTGGCTGATCATCTGTCCCAGATAGAGCCAGTAGAAGGGGCGTCCTTTCCCTCTATTGAAATCTCTGAAACCTTTCTGGATGAGCATTTGTTTGCCATTCAGGAAACACCATGGTTTGCAGACATTGCAAACTATAAAGCTGCAAGGTTCATACCTAAGGAGTACAGCAGGCAACAAAAGAAAAAATTAATTACTGATGCAAAGTACTACTTGTGGGATGAACCCTATCTCTTTAAGAGATGTGCAGATAGAATAATCCGTATGTGTGTGCCTAGAGAAGAAGCACAGAGGATCTTATGGCATTGCCATGGGTCACAATATGGAGGTCAGTTCGGAGGTAAACGAACAGCCACCAAGGTCTTCCAATGTGGTTTCTACTGGCCTACACTCTACAGAGATTCCCCAGAGTTTGTACACAACTGTGACAATTGCCAGAGAGCTGGTAATCTGCCTCATGGTTACGCCATGCCTCAACAAGGAATCTTGGAGATTGAGTTGTTTGATGTATGGGGTATTGACTTCATGGGGCCTTTCCCACCATCATACTCAAACACTTATATTCTGGTGGCAGTCGACTATGTATCCAAATGGGTAGAGGCTTTTGCCACACCCACTAATGATACTAAGACAGTGCTGAAGTTCCTCCAAAAATATATCTTTAGCAGGTTCAGTGTCCCTAGAGCACTAATTAGCGATGGGGGCACTCACTTCTGCAACAAACAGCTTTACTCTGCTATGGTCCGGTATGGAATTAGCCACAAGGTGGCAACTCCATATCATCCACAAACAAATGGGCAAGCTGAAGTCTCTAATAGAGAATTAAAAAGAATCCTGGAACGGACAGTAAGTACCCGTAGGAAGGATTGGGTGAGAAGCTTGGATGATGCTCTGTGGGCTTACAGAACAGCATTCAAGACTCCTATAGGGACCTCTCCATACCAGCTTGTGTATGGTAAGGCCTGTCATCTGCCCGTGGAACTGGAGCATAAGGCCTGGGCAACCAGATTCCTAAACTTTGATGCCAGATTAGCTGGAGAAAAAAGATTACTCCAGCTAAATGAGCTAGAGGAATTCAGACTCACTGCTTTCGAAAATGCTAAGCTTTACAAGGAGAAAGCAAAAAGGTGGCATGACAGAAAGTTGTCACCTAGAGTCTTTGAACCAGGACAGAAGGTTCTGCTATTTAACTCTAGATTAAAAGCTCAGCAGGGTCAAGCTATTGACATTAAAGAAGCGCTTGTTGGGAGGCAATACTTTTTGTTTTCTGAATGAATGCTTGAACAGTGCATATGTCTTTTGAATTTGTTGTTTATGAATGTTAAAATTGTTGGATCTTGAAAGAATGATGAAAAAGGAGAAATGTTATTTGATAATCTGAAAAATCATAAAAATGATTCTTGAAGAAAGAAAAAGCAGTGAAGAACAAAGCTTGCAGAAAAAAATGCGAAAAAAAAAGAGAGAGCAAGAAAAAGAAAAAGCCAAAAGCTCTTTAAACCAAAAGGCAAGAGCAAAAAAAAGCCAATAGCCCTTAAAACCAAAAGGCAAGGGTAATAAAAAGGATCCAAGGCTTTGAGCATCAGTGGATAGGAGGGCCTAAAGGAATAAAATCCTGGCCTAAGCGGCTAAACCAAGCTGTCCCTAACCATGTGCTTGTGGCGTGAAGGTGTCAAGTGAAAACTTGAGACTGAGCGGTTAAAGTCAAGGTCCAAAGCAAAAAGAGAATGTGCTTAAGAACCCTGGACACCTCTAATTGGGGACTTTAGCAAAGCTGAGTCACAATCTGAAAAGGTTCACCCAGTTATGTGTCTGTGGCATGTATGTATCTAGTGGTAATACTGGAAAACAGAGTGCTTAGGGCCACGGCCAAGACTCATAAAGTAGTTGTGTTCAAGAATCAACATACTGAACTAGGAGAATCAATAACACTATCTGAATTCTGAGTTCCTATAGATACCAATCATTCTGAACTTCAAAGGATAAAGTGAGATGCCAAAACTATTCAGAAGCAAAAAGCTAATAGCCCCGCTCATCTAACTAAGACTGATCTTCATAGATGTTTTTGGAATTCATTGTATATTCTCTTCTTGGGGACAAGCAACAATTTAAGTTTGGTGTTGTGATGCGCGGATAATTTATACGCTTTTTGGCTTTGTTTTTAGGTAGTTTTTAATATGTTTTAGTCACTTTTTATTATATTTTTATTAGTTTTTAAATAAAAATCACATTTCTGGACTTTACTATGTGTTTGTGTATTTTTCTGTGATTTTAGGTAATTTCTGGCTGAAATTGAGGGAGCTGAGCAAAAATCTGATTCAGGCTGAAAAAGGACTGCAGATGCTGTTGGATTCTGACCTCCCTGCACTCGAAATAGATTTTCTGGAGCTACTGAAATCCAAATGGCGTGCTCTCAATTGCGTTGGAAAGTAGACATCCAGGGCTTTCCAGAAATATTTAATAGTCCATACGTTGCTCAAGGATAAATGACATAAACTGGCGTTCAATTCCAGTTCAATGTTGCATTCTGGCGTTAAACACCAGAAACAGGTTACAAGTTGGAGTTAATCGCCAGAAACCGGTTACAACCTGGCGTTTAACTCCGGAAACAGCCTAGGCACGTGTAAAGCTCAAGTCTAAGCCCCAGCACACACCAAGTGGGCCCCAGAAGTGGATTTCTGCACTATCTATCTTTGTTTACTCATTTTCTGTAAACCTAGGTTACTAGTTTAGTATTTAAACAACTTTTAGAGATTTATTTTGTATCTCATGACATTTTCACGTTTGACATTGTATCTCTACGACATGAGTCTCTAAACTCCATTGTTGGGGGTGAGGAGCTCTGCTGTGTCTCGATGAATTAATGCAATTATTTCTGTTTTCTATTCAAACATGCTTGTTTCTATCTAAGATGTTCCTTCGCACTTCAATATGATGAATGTGATGATCCATGACACTCATCACCATTCTCAATCAATGAACGCGTGCCTGACAACCGCTCCCGTTCTACCTTCGATTGAATGAGTATCTCTTGGATTCCTTAATCAGAATCTTCGTGGTATAAGCTAGAATCCATTGGCAGCATTCTTGAGAATCCGGAAAGTCTAAACCTTGTCTGTGGTATTCTGAGTAGGATTCAGGGATTGAATGACTGTGACGAGCTTAAAATCACAAGGGTTGGGCGTAGTGACAGACGCAAAAGGATCAATGGATCCTATTCCAGCATGAGTGAGAACCGACAGATGATTAGCCGTGCGGTGACAGCGCACCTGGACCATTTTCACTGAGAGAACGGATGGTAGCCATTGACAACGGTGATCCACTAACACAAAGCTTGCAATAGGAGGAACCTTGCGTGCGTGAAGAAGAAGACAGGGGAAAAGCAGAGGTTCAGAAGACAAAGCATCTCCAAAACTCCAACATATTCTCCATTACTGCATAACAAGTATTTATTTCATGCTCTTTTATTTTTCGCAATTCAAACTGATAATCATAATTAATCTCCTGACTAAGATTTACAATGTAACCATAGATTGCTTCAAGCCAACAATCTCCGTGGGATCGACCCTTACTCACGTAAGGTATTACTTGGACGATCCAGTGCACTTGCTGGTTAGTTGTGCGGAGTTGTGAAAAGTGTGAATCATAATTTCGTGCACCAATCCACAAAGGAAGGATTGGAGCCTCCAGTTGGGAGATGCACTATGGGCGTATAGGACCACCTACAAGACTCCGTTGGGGATGAGTCCCTTCCGGATCGTCTATGGTAAGGGATGCCACCTTCCGGTGGAGATTGAGCATAAGGCCTATTGGGCGGTAAAGCAGTGTAACATGGATTTCACCACGGCGGGTGTAGCCAGAAAATTGCAACTAGAGGAGCTTGAGTGTCTTAGGAACGAAGCATATGAGAATGCCCGTATCTACAAGGAAAAGACTAAGGCATTTCATGACCACCACATCTGGAAGAAGGATTTTCAAGAAGGTGATGAGGTTCTCTTCTACAACTCGAGGCTTCGATTCATGCCTGGCAAGCTCCCTTCTAGATGGGAAGGACCCTTCAAGGTGAAGGAGGTAAAGCCCTATAGAGTGGTGGAGTTATTTGACCCTAGGAGTGAGGCAACTTTTAAGGTGAATGGACATAGAGTGAAGAAGTACCATGGCTACAAGTCTCCAAAGGAGCTAGAGGTGTTCCTGTTTACAGATGCACCTAAGAGAGGAGAAGTTTAAGCGACTGACCGTCCAACTTAAGGACGTTAAAGAAAAGTGCTTGGTGGGAGACACCCCACCGTGGTAAGATCTTCCTTGTGTATACCTTCTTGCTTCTAGCTTTAGATTCTTGTGAATTTTGTGAATTCTTGATGTTGTTGAGTGCTTAGGAATGCTAGCTTTGTTGATTTTGTTAAATTGTTAGGATATTCATATAGATTTTATCACTCTTGGTATGGATGAATTATTGAAGTTAGAGAACATGCTTGTTTTGAATAGTGCATGAATTTGTGAGTGTTTTCTTGACCACCTAGTTTGAATACCTGCCAAGAATGTGTTAGAATAGCTCTCTCTATGCTGTGTAAAAAAAAAAGGGGAGATGCACGCGTAAGCATGCAGGATGCGCGCTTGTCCCTCTCCCTTGCATTTTTGTAAGTCTGGGCACTTTGCCCAAGAGTTGTGTGCCCAATGCGCAAGCAATGCGCGAAACGGGCAAGAGCATATTCACGCGTACGCGTGAAGCGTGCCTGCGCGCCCCTTGCCCCCAACCTCATCCACGCGTATGCGCACGTGACGCGTACGCGTCGATTGGTCCGTGTGCCATTCTTGGTCCGTTCGACCCAAGAGTTGCACGAGCATTGCGCAAGAATTTCGCCCAACGTGCAACTCCTCATCACGCGTGCATGCACTTGACGCTCACGTGTCATTTTGCCATCGTCCATTCCATGCGTGCGTGCACATGACGCGTACGCGTGGGTCGCCCAGCACGCATTCCCTCAGTACTTGGCACCCGAGACTTGCGCAAGCATTGCGCAGTCAATCCACGCTTGCACACGCTATGATGTGTATGTGTGGGTGGCGCTCGCGCGTCTCTCTCCTTTCCTTCATTCCACGTGTACGCGTGGCATGCGTGCGCGTGTCGATCGTGCGACACAGATTATGAACTAGCGCGCCCTGTTTCAGCTTTTCTTTCTTTCTTTCTTTCTTCTTCTTCTTCCACTTTCTTCTTTCCCTTCCCTCTTCACCATTTCTCTCACCCACCACCACCGGTGACTCACCCACCGGCGACCACCACTTCTGACGGTCCCATTTTCTCTCTCTTCCCTCTTTCCCTTTCTCTTACTTGCACCTAATCTTCTCTACTCCACCCAAGATCATATTCTTTTCCATTCTCTTTGTTTTTATTTTATGCTTTTCTTTCTTCATTGAATGTCTTTACTTTCTTTTAATTCTCTTAGTTGCATTGTGTTAAATTCTATTCTATTTATTTGCTTCCTCCTTTTACTTTGCTATTTTCTATGGATGCTGAATTTTGTTATTCCCTCTTGCTTTGATGGATTGATTTGTTATCTTGTAAATTCATTGTGATTATGTGATGTTGTTTTGATGTTAGGTATTTCAATCTGGGGTATTGCACCTTTGCATTTACTCATTATGCTTATGGTTTGGATTTTGCATACCAAGTGTTTGTTAAATTGCACCTATCACATTTTTAGTCAATTTTGACATTATGCTTTCAATTTGGTGCTCTTCTATCAATACACTTGCCTTCTCATTGCACATTGCATTCATTGCGCTTTATTCTTACCACTCATATATGCATACCCATAACTTGTTTCATTAGGTCATAGTGCAAGAATTGAATTTCACTCTTCTCTAACTCCACTTCATTCCTTTTGTATGCCTTAATGTCTTGGAGCTAGATTGGGAATTTGAATTCTTCGTATTTTTATCCTTCTTGCATATGTCATTTGGGGTTATTAGCGATGCTTGAGGTTATTCCTCTCATGCCTCATTTGCATGCCTTTTTCACTCTTGCATCCCATGCTAGTGCATTGCTCCGTTTTCACTGGTTGTCTTACTTGCATGTTACAGCTGTCATGTTTGCATGATACCTTTTATTTTGTGGCACTCTTTCTCACTGGTATGTTATAATTCAAGTATGGTCTCTTTGAGTCTAATGTCTTCTTTTTCCTCCCCTTTTTCAGATGGCCATCAAGAAGGACAAGGAAAAAGTACAAAAGAAGCCGCCTTCCAAAAGGGCACCTCAAAAAGCCACCGCCAAAGCGCACCACGCGCCCACGGCTAAACCTCTCCCCAACAAGGCGCGAAGCATCATTAAGATTGATGACCAAGAGAAGGACAACCCCGCGAGAGATCCCACTAGGTTTCCCAACCGCTATTGCGAGCTAATGTTCCCCATCGTGATTGCACGGAATTACCATTCTGAACCCCTTCTTAGCCCTCCGGGTCATGTAGTTCAGTTTATCATACCTCGCATTGAGCGACGGGGATGGGGCTTTCTCATGAGGAAATCACAAGAAGCTAGTCTCTCGTGGGTGGTAGAATTCTACACCAATTACTTCTCACCTTCTCTTTAGACTGTCTTCATGCGCCGGAAGCAAGTTCTAATTTTTGAGAAAGCTATTCAAGAAGTACTCCGAGTCCCACCTGTACCGGGTGAGGTAGATGGTTACCAAGAGGCCCTCCGCCAATGTGATGAGTTTAATTATACTTTTGCTTGGGTCGTTGTGCACCGGGTTATTACCGAACCAGGAATATTTTGGGCCCGAGGGTACCTCAGGCCTCGACCTAAGGGCATTCTTGCACGTTTTCTGACCGTAGAAGCTTAAGCATGGACCCAGATCTTGTTTCATTACGTGTTTCTTAGCATTCACGAGACCTTGATCACCACGGACTTAGCCTTGCTAGTTTGGTGTATACTCACAGAGCGGCCGGTCAACATTGCTTGCCTCATCCACCAAGCCATGGGTCGTGTTCATGCCAAGGGTAACCTACCTTTCCCAGCCTTGGTGACAGAGTTAGTTGCTACTGCTGGTGTTCTCCAGGAGACCAAGGATCGGAGAGCGATGATTGCGGTAGAGGGCGACATGGTACCAACTGGAACACAACACCCTTGAGATAGCTACCCCTTCGGTTATTCCTACCACTTATTGTACATCACAAGGATCTTCCCACCAAAGGTTTGAAGACCTCCACAAGAAGATAGATAAATATAAACGACGAAACCAACGCCGGTATGCTTACATAAAGAAGCTTTTGAGTTGCTTGACTCCTTCTGTGGAAGAACCAGAGATCTCCACATCTACCTCGTACTTAAGTGAAGAAAGCACTCGCGAATGGGATAGTGGAAGTTCCAAACCCAACCACCACTTGCGCCTTGCTAGTAGCACGGAGGACTGTGCTAATTCTTAAAGTGTGGGAGGTCATTTTACCGATCCCCGTGGGTAATAATCTCCTCTTCTCAACATCCATGGACTTTGTTTCTCTTTTGTTTTGTTAATTAGGACATCTTGCATGATTAGTTAATTTTTCTTGATAAGGACTACTTGGTTAGGGTGAGGATTTTTTTTCCAAGAAACTGTACTTTCAGGGTACCCTACCAATTTCGAAAAAATTTTTCGCGATAAACTTGCTTAAAAAAAGTATTTTGGAACATAGTGTTTGAGCTAAGAACACAAGCATGTGAGTTTTGAGCGTTATTGTGTGGTTATATCTTCTAACCACTATTTCCCATTCCTGTGTGCAATATGTTCTCTCTATGATTGCAATCCTTGATTTGTCTGATTCTATATATCCATTACTTTGTGTATGAATGTATTTACATGATTGAGGCCATCATTTCAATAGTCACTTTTCCCAAATGGCCTCAACCCTTTTATCTACCATTGCTAACCAATTTTGAGCCCATGATAAACCCTTTCTGTTCTTAAATAGAGCACATCAACACCCCTAAGTGAAAAACAATGAATGTCCCTGGATTTGGATCCTTGATTATCTTAGCTGAGTGAGGGTGTGTATCATTCAAATGGGAGGGTGTACTTGGAAACTTGGGTAGATGTAAAGGTTTGTCTTTGTAGTTGTAATCAGAAATTCTGGGAATTGGAAACATACTCATGTATTGAATGATTGAACCTTATGCATTGATACTTTTGTACATGAAACCCTAAAAAGGGGACAAACAAAGAAAAAAATTCGTGTATATATGAGAATGAAGGAAAAAGAATGTAAGAAAAAGAAATAGAAAAATAAAAAAAACAAAAATATGAAAAAAGAAATCAATAAAAAGGGGACAAAAATGCCCCAAGGTGAAGTAATAATAACAATGCATATGGGTTGTGAATTAAAAAGAATGCATGAGTATGTGAAAAAGTGAAACCCATGGGTAGATAGGTATTGTATTAGAATTGTATAGATTGTTTTATGTGTTTGGTGAGATCTTAAGTTAATCAAGGATTCAAATTTTAAGCTCACTTGACCATATACATCCCTACCTTTACCCTAGCCCCATTACAACCTACAAATAAGACCTCATGATACTTGTATGCATGCATTGAGTAATTGTTGATTGTTAGAAGAAAGACAAATCTTGGAAAGCATGATTAGGAGAGGATTGAGTGATGAACCCTATACACTTGAGCGAATAGAGCGCATACACTTCCGGTGAGGGTTCGATGCTCAAATCCTTGTTCCCGGCTTTCACAAGCGTTCATCTAGCAAGTTATATGCACTTCATATTGATGTTCAAATTGGTAGGATTTATGGATTACATGTCATTTTCACCCTATATGCTCATATGTGTTCTTGGAGGATAGATTTATGATGACAAGTCATCCTAGCCTATTTTAGCTAGTCTTTTTCTTTTGTTTTCATTAGAGTTATGCACTTTCTTGAGCTACAAGCAAGCTAATTGAGTAGATTTTCATGTTTCCCTTGATTGAACCAACCATATGTGAATTCATGCCATTTCATGAGGTTTTGTGCTATATTTGTTGCATATTGTGGAAGATTGAATACCTCATGATTTTGAGCAAAGCTTTGATTAGTTTGGTTGATCAATGATAGGTGAAGAAGGCTTGGAAAAAGGTTGAAGCAAAGAGGAATGGCTAGGAGTGAAGAGAGGACAAGGGAATAAGTGAAAATTGAACCTGGTTGCATGAAGTTAGCCCCAACGTTAGCCCCCTAACTTGGAGGCTAACGTTGGGCATGAAAATCGCTCCCTGGGCTCCCACGTTTGAGCCAACGTTAGCCCCCTAACTTGGAGGCTAACGTTGGCACATGACATTGCAAAAGAGGTGGCCAACGTTAGCTCCAACGTTAGCCCCCTAACTTGGAGGCTAACGTTGGAACTTGAGAGTTTCTCCCCTGGGCACCAACGTTTGCGCCAACGTTAGCCCCCTAACTTGGAGGCTAACGTTGGCACATGAACCACAAAGGGAGGGGCACCAACGTTTGCGCCAACGTTAGCCCCCTAACTTGGAGGCTAACGTTGGCACCACTAGCATATAAGGAAGGCCAACGTTAGGGTCAAAGTTAGACCCCTAACGTTGGCACCAACGTCCAAACCAGGGAATTTAGCTTGCTGATATGAAAAGTTAGGGTCAAAGTTAGACCCCTAACTTTGACCCTAACGTTGAGACCAACTTTGGCTAACTTCATTTCCGGTTCAATTGGTTCACTTCGGTTCTTCTTCAATCTTCAAAGAGCAATCAACCAAGGCCTCTTTCAACCCAATTCCACCAAGAACAAAGGCCCAACTCAAGGCTTGAAGATCATTTTGGAAAGTGTATAAATAGGATAGAATTCAAGTTATTAAGAGAGCTTTCCTTTTAGAATTTTCATAATAGTTTTTGGGAAGCTTTTGTTACTGAGTGAACTTGAATTTCTTTGTTTCCTTTTACTTGCAATTTCATTTTACCTTTGTCTTGGATCTTGAATTGGAGAATTGAAGAAATTCTGTTTCAATCTCAATCTTGGATCTCTCTGTTTCCTTTACTGTTAATTGAATTAGCATTTCCGTTTCTGTTAATCTTCATCTCTTTTCTTTGCAATTTACAATTTCCTTGCTATTGTTCTTGTTGGATCTAGGAAGGCATTGAGATCTAGACTTGGTTTTCTAGTCTCTGGGTCCTGAGATCTGAATTTCTCATTTCAATTCCCTGTTTACTGCTTCTTATGTTCATTTACTTTTCTGCTTTATTTCCGGTTCAATCCCAATTCCCTTTCCCTCTTCTGTTTGATGCAATTTAGTTTTTCTTTGCTTAAATTCTGCAAATCCATTCCCCAATTCCCTTTACATTTCAAGCAATTTATATTCCTTGCACTTTAAGATTCCGAAATTTACATTTCTTGCACTCTAAGTTTCTGCCATTTAATTTCTTGTTCTTTAAGATTCAGCAATTTAATTTCCTGCTCTCTTTAATTTCATGCAATTTACATTCTGCAAGTCACAAATCACTCAACCAACACTTGATTCGCTTGACTAAATCAACCACTAAACTAAAATTGCTCAATCCTTCAATCCCTGTGGGATCGACCTCACTCCCGTGAGTTTTTATTACTTGATACGACCCGGTACACTTGCCGGTTAGTTTTGTGATGTTTTGTGAGAGATTCGTTTCTCATCAAAATATCTCATCAAGTTTTTGGCGCCGTTGCCGGGGATTGATTAGATTGACAATGATTAAGTGAGGTGGTGATCTAGATCAAGCACTTTTTCTTTATTTTTCTCTAATTTTGACTAACCCACTAACTGTTTGAAGTTTTGTCCCAACCGGCTACATCCAATTTTCAAGAGAATCACTGTGTTTTCTGTTGATTGATTTATATGTCACAGGGAAGGAGGAGTTTCTGAGAAAGAAGAACATCACAACATGAAGTCACAACTCATTACACTAATAGAGAACAATTGTTCCTATGGTGGAAATCCCTTGGAGGACTCTAAACAGCACCTATCCATTTTTCTGAAAACTTGTGGGGCTGTCAATATCAATGGTGTAGACCATGATACCATTAAGCTCTTGCTATTTCCATTCTCACTGAAGGATGAAGCGGCACAATGGCTTGAAACCTTTCCCCAAGGAAGTATAACTAGTTGGGATGAATTGGTTGCCAAGTTTCTAGCCAAATTTTCCTCACCCCAACAACACATCAGGATGAAAGAAGGAGTACATCCATTCATACAAAGAGAGGAAGAACCACTGTTCAAAGCATGGGAGAGATACAAGAAATCAAATGACAAGGTGGATTTTCGAGCATTCTATGAAGGATTAACCTCCGAAACAAGAAAAGCAGTAGATTACTTCTCAGATGGCCTACTCAAGGCAACAGCAACCATCCAAGGAACTGCAGAGTTCAGTGACAAAAGAGCCAATAACCAACACTCATTTGAGACGCCACGGAATGCAATTTCAGAAAAGGAAGTAATGAATCTTGAAGGAGTGAGAGCAATCATGAATCAAAACAAGCAGCTACACCAGCAAACACAGCAGCAATTGGAATCAATAGCTAGACAAATTGATTCTCTACATTCTGCCACAGTGAATGCACAATTTCCACCATGGAAACCACATTCTTATTTAAGAATGAGGGAATCTCAGTATCAGGAACAAAGGGACTTCAACTATAATAACCCCAACTTCCCAAACCTGCAAAAACATCACCATACCAACAAAAATCACTACACACCACCCCAATATACACACCTCCAACCCTATCCTACCCCACCACCTGTCCAAAATGACTTCCATCAATCACCACAATTAACACAGTCACAACCAATCCTAAACTTTCAAAAACTCTATGTTCTAGAAATGATGATGGAAAGGTTTATGAAAATCCAAGAAATGACATTAATAGAGCAGGAGGACATAAGGAAAAACCAAGAGGCATATCTCAAGAGAATTGAAAGGTACATGGAACAAATGGTTCAAAACCCTGCTAAACTGGGTGAGAGAGAGGGAAATATATCCCTAAGAGCCACTGAAGATGACTCGAAGAACAATGAAAAAGCTGCTGAGTTGAAAGGGAAGACAGTTATGGAAAACAAGGAGAAGCCTACGGTAAGAGGAGGAAACCAAAGGCAACTGAGACCTCAACTTCCATGATCAGAGGATGAAGAATGTCAAGCTAGTGACAATAAAAGAGCGCTTGTTGGGAGGCAACCCAACCTGAGGTAGTTTTCTTTCCATAGTTATTTTAATAAAAAGGTTAATTAACTTCATCTATAATACAAGAAGCTAAGTTTGGTGTTGCACACCAACACAATCTAAGGGAGAATGAAGGATTCTAAGTTTGGTGTTCACCAAAACCCCATTAAAACACACATTCTCACTTTCTGCATAATATAGGCTTCAAGCATACTGGATGAACTAGTTAGCCATTTTACTGCTTTTCTTAGTTTCCAGTTCTATCACTTGTGAAAGAGAAAAAGAAATTATCACACATGGTTAACCATGGGCAAGGTACTAAGTTTGGTGTTCCCACACCAAAGTAAGTTCAAAAAGCCCGCAAATAAATCATGAAAATTAACCATTGTTTCCAAGTGCTTGGGGAACAAGCAACTTTCAATATCATTGCAGAGGCCCATACAAGCTGTTGGAAGGATTAAGCATCATCAACCAAAGAGACAAAAGATGAACTTAAAGGCCAGCAATGATGATGATGAGAAGAAGGAAATCAAGTAAACTTCAACAGGTTGTATTGTTAAGTCATTGTTTTGCATCAAATATTGCTGTGATTGAAAGTTGGATTGTGTCCTGATCTACCCTGCCTGTCTGCATAGCATAGTTTTTTTATTACCCCTGCCTGCCTGAATAGCATAGTCTTTCTTTATAATTCAATAAGCAAGGTGTCTGATCATTCACAACATTCTTATCTTCAAAACTTGTTTGCACTCAATTTTCAAGAAATGCATCACATGAAAGTTCTTTGAAAAGAAAGATTGAGGAATTAAACAATTTTGAGGCAAGCAAAAGATTAGGAGAAGTGGTGATTCTAGTTGTATGATAATGTATTGAGGCTGCATGCTTGTGAAAACTTGCATGGGAGCTCATAGGCGGGACATGAAGTTCAAAGAAGTATTGTGGAGATTCTCAAAAATCAATTGATCCAAGAAGCAGCAAACAAAACAAAAGAAAGAAAAGAAAATGCAAAAACAAAAAGAACATGGTCCAAGGCTCTGAGCATCAATTACTAGGCAGAAAACAAAGAAGAAACAATGACTCAAAGAGTTGTTAGCCTAGTAAAATGCTTGTGGTTGAAGTGTGTCAAGGAAAGAGGCTTGAGCAAGTAAATCCTTAGGGGTGCTTTAACACCTAATACCTTAAAACCAACTGGTTTAGGAGTATTGATTGAAAGCTTATCTAAAGAGCCGCTTTGAGACATGATACTTAGAGTCAAGGCCAAGGCACAGAAACTATAAGCTGCTTCAAGGTGATTACACATAAAGAGATCTCCATGGTACCATTTGGATGAAAATCCTAAGACCTACGACTCCCAATATGTAAGGACTAGTGAGCACTGAAGCCCTTGCATGAGCATATGATTTAGAGTTCACCCCACTGATGCTTGATCACTTCACTCACTGCACTTTACAAGTGTTCCTCAATCCATCTTAATTGAAAGAACCTTGGAGCATAAATCTGTTTCTTGCTTGGGGACAAGCAAGCTTTAAGTTTGGTGTTGTGATGACAAGTCATCCTAGCCTATTTTAGCTAGTCTTTTTCTTTTGTTTTCATTAGAGTTATGCACTTTCTTGAGCTACAAGCAAGCTAATTGAGTAGATTTTCATGTTTCCCTTGATTGAACCAACCATATGTGAATTCATGCCATTTCATGAGGTTTTGTGCTATATTTGTTGCATATTGTGGAAGATTGAATACCTCATGATTTTGAGCAAAGCTTTGATTAGTTTGGTTGATCAATGATAGGTGAAGAAGGCTTGGAGAAAGGTTGAAGCAAAGAGGAATGGCTAGGAGTGAAGAGAGGACAAGGGAATAAGTGAAAATTGAACCTGGTTGCATGAAGTTAGCCCCAACGTTAGCCCCCTAACTTGGAGGCTAACGTTGGGCATGAAAATCGCTCCCTGGGCTCCCACGTTTGAGCCAACGTTAGCCCCCTAACTTGGAGGCTAACGTTGGCACATGACATTGCAAAAGAGGTGGCCAACGTTAGCTCCAACGTTAGCCCCCTAACTTGGAGGCTAACGTTGGAACTTGAGAGTTTCTCCCCTGGGCACCAACGTTTGCGCCAACGTTAGCCCCCTAACTTGGAGGCTAACGTTGGCACCACTAGCATATAAGGAAGGCCAACGTTAGGGTCAAAGTTAGACCCCTAACGTTGGCACCAACGTCCAAACCAGGGAATTTAGCTTGCTGATATGAAAAGTTAGGGTCAAAGTTAGACCCCTAACTTTGACCCTAACGTTGAGACCAACTTTGGCTAACTTCATTTCCGGTTCAATTGGTTCACTTCGGTTCTTCTTCAATCTTCAAAGAGCAATCAACCACGGCCTCTTTCAACCCAATTCCACCAAGAACAAAGGCCCAACTCAAGGCTTGAAGATCATTTTGGAAAGTGTATAAATAGGATAGAATTCAAGTTATTAAGAGAGCTTTCCTTTTAGAATTTTCATAATAGTTTTTGGGAAGCTTTTGTTACTGAGTGAACTTGAATTTCTTTGTTTCCTTTTACTTGCAATTTCATTTTACCTTTGTCTTGGATCTTGAATTGGAGAATTGAAGAAATTCTGTTTCAATCTCAATCTTGGATCTCTCTGTTTCCTTTACTATTAATTGAATTAGCATTTCCGTTTCTGTTACTTGATCTTCATCTCTTTTCTTTGCAATTTACAATTTCTTTGCTATTGTTCTTGTTGGATCTAGGAAGGCATTGAGATCTAGACTTGGTTTTCTAGTCTCTGGGTCCTGAGATCTGAATTTCTCATTTCAATTCCCTGTTTACTGCTTCTTATGTTCATTTACTTTTCTGCTTTATTTCCGGTTCAATCCCAATTCCCTTTCCCTCTTCTGTTTGATGCAATTTAGTTTTTCTTTGTTTAAATTCTGCAAATCCATTCCCCAATTCCCTTTACATTTCAAGCAATTTATGTTCCTTGCACTTTAAGATTCCGAAATTTACATTTCTTGTACTCTAAGTTTCTGCCATTTAATTTCTTGTTCTTTAAGATTCAGCAATTTAATTTCCTACTCTCTTTAATTTCATGCAATTTACATTCTGCAAGTCACAAATCACTCAACCAACACTTGATTCGCTTGACTAAATCAACCACTAAACTAAAATTGCTCAATCCTTCAATCCCTGTGGGATCGACCTCACTCCCGTGAGTTTTTATTACTTGATACGACCCGGTACACTTGCCGGTTAGTTTTGTGATGTTTTGTGAGAGATTCGTTTCTCATCAAAATATCTCATCAATTTACCCTTAACCAAGTAGGTAGATGCCTTTACATTAGTTGTATACATTTATTTAGGTGATTTGCACTTCATGATCCCATTCTTCCTGATGAGCGGATAATTTATACGCTTTTTGGCATTGTTTTTAGTATGTTTTTAGTAGGATCTAGTTACTTTTAGGGATGTTTTTATTAGTTTTTATGTTAAATTCACATTTCTGGACTTTACTATGAGTTTGTGTGTTTTTCTGTGATTTCATGTATTTTCTGGCTGAAATTGAGGGACTTGAGTAAAAATCAGATTCAGAGGTTGAAGAAGGACTACAGATGTTGTTGGATTCTGACCTCCCTGCACTCAAAGTGGATTTTCTGGAGCTACAGAACTCCAAATGGCGCGCTTCCAATTGGGGTGGAAAGTAGACATCCAGGAATTTCTAGAAATATATAATAGTCCATACTTTGCCCGAGTTTAGATGACGCAAAAGGGCGTTGAACGCCAGTTCTACGCTGCAGTCTGGAGTTAAACGCCAGAAACACGTCACAAACTAGAGTTGAACGCCAAAAACACGTTACAACTTGGCGTTCAACTCCAAAAGAAGCCTCTGCACGTGTAAACTTCAAGCTCAGCCTAAGCACACACCAAGTGAGCCTCGGAAGTGGATTTATGCATCAATTACTTACTTCTGTAAACCCTAGTAGCTAGTTTAGTATAAATAGGACTTTATACTATTGTATTTACATCTTATGATCTTTTGAACCATCTTCGGATCATTTTTAGTCTTGGTTACTCCGGTTCCCCTCTGGGGCCGAGACCAATGAACTCCATTATCACTTATGTATTTTCAACGGTAGAGTTTCTGCACTCCATAGATTAAGGTGTGGAGCTCTGCTGTTCCTCATGATTTAATGCAAAGTACTTCTGTTTTTCTATTCAATTCAACTTATTCCGCTTCTAAGATATCCATTCGCACCCAAAAACATGATGAATGTGATGATTATGTGTCGCTCATCATCATTCTCACTTATGAACGCGTGCCTGACAAACACTTCCGTTCTACATGCAAACAAGCTAGAATGAGTATCTCTTGGATATCTAATACAGGGGACCGAGTCCGAGTTATTAGTATCTTCGTGGTATAAGTTAGAACCCATGGATGGCCATTCCGGAGATCCGGAAAGTCTAAACCTTGTCTGTGGTATTCCGAGTAGGATCTGGGAAGGGATGGCTGTGACGATCTTCAAACTCGCGAGTGCTGGGCGTAGTGACAGACGCAAAAGGAGGGTGAATCCTATTCCAGTATGATCGAGAACCTCCAGATGATTAGCCGTGCCGTGACAGAGCATTTGGACCATTTTCACAGAGAGGATGGGATGTAGCCATTGACAACGGTGATGCCCTATATAAAGCTTGCCATGGAAAGGAGTAGGAATGATTGGATGAAGACAGCAGGAAAGCAGAGGTTCAGAGGAACGAAAGCATCTCTATACACTTATCTGAAATTCTCACCAATGATTTACATAAGTATTTCTATCTTTATTTTCTGTTTATTTATTATTATTATTTGAAAACTCCATAACCATTTGATATCCGCCTGACTGAGATTTACAAGATGACCATAGCTTGCTTCATACCAACAATCTCCACGTAAGGTTTTATTTCTTAGACGACCCAGTGCACTTGCTGGTTAGTTGTATCGAAGTTGTGACAAATCATGAATTAAGATTAGAGCACCAAGTTTTTGGAGCCATTACCAGGGATCACAATTTCGTGCACCAAGTTTTTGGCGCCGTTGCCGGGGATTGTTCGAGTTTGGACAACTGACGGTTCATCTCGTTGCTCAGATTAGGGAATTTTCT
Organism: Arachis ipaensis; assembly: GCF_059453495.1. Classification (NCBI taxonomy): domain Eukaryota; kingdom Viridiplantae; phylum Streptophyta; class Magnoliopsida; order Fabales; family Fabaceae; genus Arachis; species Arachis ipaensis. The sequence continues at coordinate 86,211,679 of NC_142436.1, forward strand.
TTTTATTTTATTTTCAAAAAAAAATTTGTTTTCAAAATCTTCCAAAAAAAAAAATTTTCCCTTTGTTTTCGAAAATTATTTCAGAATTTTTAAGAATGAATTCTAGAGTTTCATGAAGCATGTTGAAGCCTGGGTGGCTGTAAAGCCATGTCTAAATTCATTTAGACTTAGGCTTCCAAGTCATCATTACAAGAGCAAGCTAGTTGTTGCTAATCAAATTTGTTATTGTATGACTGATTTGTATCTTCTAAAGCTTGGCTGGCTATTAAGCCATGTCTAACCCTTGGATTGGAGCTTTAGGCCAACATTGAAAGATTCTTGGAATTCTTATTAAAAATTTTTGAATTTCTTATTTTCTTTTTCCTATATGTTTTTCGAAAAAAATATACAAAAATCCAAAAAAATTTTTTTTTTTAAAATCATAAAATCAAAAATATTTTTGTGTTTCTTGTTTGAGTCTTGAGTCAATTTTTAAGTTTGGTGTCTTGCAAGTTTTCTTTTCCTGAAAATTTTTAAAAAATAAGTCTTGATGTTCATCTTGATCTTCAAAGTATTCTTGGTGTTCATCTTGACATTCATAGTGTTCTTGCATGCATTGTGTGTTTTGATTCATAATTTTTATGTTATGAGTCTTTTTCATGTTTTTCTCTTTCATCATTAAAAATTCAAAAATCAAAAAAATATCTTTCCTTTTTTCACTCATAAATTTCGAAACTTTGGATTGACGTTTTCAAAAATTTTTAAAATCTAGTTTTTTCTTATGAGTCAAATCAAATTTTCAATTTAAAAATCTTATCGTTTTCAAAATCTTTTTCAAAAATCATATCTTTTTTATTTTTTATTTATTTTCGAAAATTTTAAAAATATTTTTCAAAAATATTTTTCTTAATTTTATATCATATTTTCGACAATATCATCAACAATTAATGTTTTGATTCAAAAATTTCAAGTTTGTTACTTACTTGTTAAGAAAGATTCAAACTTTAAGTTCTAGAATCATATCTTGTGATTTCTTCTGAATCAAGTCATTAATTGTGATTTTAAAAATCAAATCTTTTTCAAAAATAATTTCAATCATATCTTTTCAAAAATATATTTTTATCTTATCTTTTTCAAAATCATATCTTTTTAATCATACCTTTTCATATCATATCTTTTTCAAATATCTTTTCTAACTTCTTATCTTCTTATCTTTTAAAAATTGATTTTCAAAATTTGTTTCAACTAACTAATTAACTTTTTGTTTGTTTCTTATCTCTTTCAAAACTACCTAACTAACTATCCCTCTCTAATTTTCGAAAATACCTCCCTCTTTTTCAAAAATTCTTTTTAATTAATTAATTGTTCCAATTTTAATTTTAATTTTAATTTTATCTTAATTTTCAAAAATTATTAACTCTTTTTCAAAATTTATTTTTCGAAATTCTCTCTCTCTGATCTCCTTCTATTTATTTATTCATCTACTAACACTTCTCTTCCCCCAAAATTCGAACCCCTTACTCTCCACTGAGTTCGAATTCTTCTCTTCTACATTCTTATTCTTCTTTTCTTCTACTCACACAAGGGAACCTCTATACTGTGGTAAAGAGGATCCCCGGTATCTTTAGTCCTCTTCTTTTTTACATGAGCAGGAGCAAGGACAAGAACATTCTTGTTGAAGCAGACCCTGAACCTGAAAGGACTCTGAAGAGGAAACTGAGAGAAGCTAAAATACAACAATCCAGAGATAACCTTACAGGAATTTTCGAACAGGAAGAGGAGATGGCAGCCGAAAATAATAATAATGCAAGGAAGATGCTTGGTGACTTTACTGCACCTAATTCCAATTTACATGGAAGAAGCATCTCCATCCCTACCATTGGAGCAAACAATTTTGAGCTTAAACCTCAATTAGTTTCTCTGATGCAACAAAACTGCAAGTTTCATGGACTTCTATCTGAAGATCCCTTTTAGTTCTTAACTGAATTCTTGCAGATCTGTGATATTGTTAAGACTAATGGAGTATATCCTGAAGTCTACAGGCTCATGCTTTTTCCTTTTGCTGTGAGAGACAGAGCTAGAATATGGTTGGATTCTCAACCTAAAGACAGCCTGAACTCTTGGGATAAGCTGGTCACGGCTTTCTTAGCCAAGTTCTTTCCTCCTCAAAAACTGAGTAAGCTTAGATTGGATGTTCAAACCTTCAGACAGAAAGAAGGTGAATCCCTCTATGAAGCTTGGGAAAGATACAAGCAACTGACCAAAAAGTGTCCTTCTGACATGCTTTCAGAATGGACCATCCTGGATATATTCTATGATGGTCTATCTGAATTAGCTAAGATGTCATTGGATACTTCTGCAGGTGGATCCATTCACCTAAAGAAAACACCTGCAGAAGCTCAAGAACTCATTGACATGGTTGCTAATAACCAGTTTATGTACACTTCTGAGAGGAATCCTGTGAGTAATGGGACGCCTCAGAAGAGGGGAGTTCTTGAAATTGATACCCTGAATGCCATATTGGCTTAGAATAAAATATTGACTCAGCAAGTCAATATGATTTCTCAGAGTCTGAATGGAATGCAAGCTGCATCCAACAGTACTCAAGAGGCATCTTCTGAAGAAGAAGCTTATGATCCTGAGAACCCTGCAATAGCAGAGGTAAATTATATGGGTGAACCTTATGGAAACACCTATAACCCTTCATGGAGAAATCACCCAAATTTCTCATGGAAGGATCAACAAAAGCCTCAACAAAGCTTTAATAATGGTGGAAAAAACAGGTTTAACAGTAGTAAACTTTTTCCATCATCTTCTCAGCAACAGACAGAGAACTCTGAACAAAATACCTCTAATTTAGCAAACTTAGTCTCTGATCTGTCCAAGGCCACTGTAAGTTTCATGAGTGAAACAAGGTCCTCCATAAGAAATTTAGAGGCCCAAGTAGGCCAGCTGAGTAAGAAAATCACTGAAACACCTCCTAGTACTCTCCCAAGCAATACAGAAGAGAATCTAAAGAGAGAGTACAAGGCCATTGATATAACCAATATGGCCGAACCTACAAGGGAGGAAGAGGACGTGAATCCCAGTGAGGAAGACCTCCTGGGATGTCCAGTGATCAACAAGGAGTTTCCCTCTGAGGAATCAAAGGAATCTGAGGCTCATCTAGAGACCATAGAGATTCCATTAAACCTCATTATGCCCTTCATGAGCTCTGATGAGTATTCCTCTTCTAAAGAAAATAAGGATGTTACTGAAAAGCAAGTTGCCAAGTTCCTTGGTGCAATCATGAAGCTGAATGCCAATTTATTTGGTAATGAGACTTGGGGAGATGAACCTCCCCTATTCACCAATGAACTAAATGCATTGGATCAACTGAGATTGCCTCAGAAGAAACAGGATCCTGGAAAGTTTCTAATACCATATACCATAGGCACCATGACCTTTGAGAAAGCTTTATGTGACCTTGGGTCAGGGATAAACCTCATGCCACACTCTGTAATGGAGAAACTGGGAATCTTTGAGGTACAAGCTGCTAGAATCTCATTAGAGATGGCAGACAACTCCATGAAAATGGCTTATGGACAAGTAGAGGACATGTTAGTAAAGGTTGAAGGCCTTTACATCCTTGCTGATTTCATAATCCTAGACACTGGGAAGGATGAAGATGAATCCATCATCCTTGGAAGACCCTTCCTAGGCACAACAAAAGCTGTGGTTGATGTAAACAGAGGAGAATTGATCCTTCAACTGAAGGAGGACAACCTTGTGTTTAAAACTCAAGAATCTCCTTCTGTAACAATGGAGAGGAAGCATGAAAAGCTTCTCTCAGTACAGAGTCAACTAAAGCCCCCACAGCAAACTCTAAGTTTGGTGTTGGGAGGCCTCAGCCAAACTCTAAGTTTGGTGTTGAACTCCCATATCTAAACTCTAAGTTTGGTGTTGGAAAGTCTATAAAATTGACTTGATCACCTGTGTGGCTCCATGAGAGACCACTGTCAAGCTATTGACATTAAAGAAGCGCTTGTTGGGAGGCAACCCAATTTTTATTTATCTAATTTTATTTTTATTTTTATTGTTCTTTCATGTTTTATTAGGTTCATGATCATATGGAGTCACAAAATAAATAGAAAAATCAAAAACAGAATCAAAAACAGCAGAAGAAAAATCACACCCTCGAGGAAGGGCTTACTGGCGTTTAAACGCTAGTAAGGAGTATCTGGCTGGCGTTCAACGCCAGAACAGAGCATGGATCTGGCGTTGAATGCCCAAAACAAGCAGCATCCTGGCGTTCAGACGCCAGGAATGCACACTGAGAAAAGCTGAAGCTGAACGCCAGAAACAAGCATAGAACTGGCATTCAACGCCAGAAACATGCTGCATCTGGGCGCTGAATGCCCAAAACAAGCATCAATTCGGCGTTTAAACGCCAGAATTGCATGCAAAGGCATTTTACATGCCTAATTGGTGCAGGGATGTAAATCCTTGACACCTCAGGACCTGTGGACCCCACAGGATCAACTCAGCATCTGTGAACCCCACAGGATCCCCACATACCTCCACTCACCTTACCTCCTCATAATCCTATATCACCCTTTCCCAAGAACCCTTCACCAATCACCTCCAATTCCCCTCCAAAAACATCAACACACCTCCATCTCTCCTTCTTCTCATCCTTTCTTTCTTCTTTTGCTCGAGGACGAGCAAACATTGTAAGTTTGGTGTGGTAAAAGCATAGTTTTTTTTGTTTTTCCATAACTATTGATGGCACCTAAGGCCAGAAAAACCTCTAGAAAGAGGAAAGGGAAGACAGAAGCTTCCACCTCCGAGTCATAGGAGATGGAGAGATTCATCTCAAGGGTCTATAGCTCAGTGGTAGAACATTTGACTGCAAATCAAGAGAACCCTGAGATACCTCAGGGGATACATTTTCCTCCACACAATTATTGGGAGCAACTAATGGTAGAACATCAAGAGCACTCCATCATCCTTCATGACATTAGAGAAGATCAAAGAGCAATGAGGGAGGAACAACAAAGACAAGGAAGAGACATAGAAGAGCTCAAGGACATCATTGGTTCCTCAAGAAGGAAACGCCACCATCACTAAGGTGGACTCATTCCATGTTCTTAAATTTTCTGTTTTTCGTTTTCTTATGTTAAATGTTTAATTATGTTTGTGTCTTATTACATGATCATTAGTATTCAAGTGTCTATGCCTTAAAGTAGTGAATATGAATGCATCACCTCTCTTAAATGAAAAATGTTTTAAAAACAAAAGAACAAGAAGTACATGGTTTCGAATTCATCCTTGAAACTAGTTTAATTATTTTGATGTGGTGGCAACACTTTTTATTTTCTGAATGAATGCTTGAACAGTGCATATGTCTTTTGAAGTTGTTGTTTATGAATCTTAAATATGTTGGCTCTTGAAAGAATGATGACAAGGAGACATGTTATTTGATAATCTGAAAAATCATAAAAATGATTCTTGAAGCAAGAAAAAGCAGTGAATACAAAGCTTGCACAGAAAAAAATAATAGCGAAAAAAAAAGAGAAAAAGAACAAGCAAGCAGAAAAAGCCAGTAGCCCTTAAAACCAAAAGGCAAGGGTAATAAAAAGGATCCAAGGCTTTGAGCATCAGTGGATAGGAGGGCCTAAAGGAATAAAATCCTGGCCTAAGCGGCTAAACCAAGCTGTCCCTAACCATGTGCTTGTGGCGTGATGGTGTCAAGTGAAAACTTGAGACTGAGTAGTTAAAGTCAAGGTCCAAAGCAAAAAAGAGTGTGCTTAAGAACCCTGGACACCTCTAATTGGGGACTTTAGCAAAGCTGAGTCACAATCTGAAAAGGTTCACCCAGTTATGTGTCTGTGGCATTTATGTATCCGGTGGTAATACTGGAAAACAAAGTGCTTAGGGCCACGGCCAAGACTCATAAAGTAGCTGTGTTCAAGAATCAACATACTGAACTAGGAGAATCAATAACACTATCTGAACTTCAATGGATAAAGTGAGATGCCAAAACTATTCAAGAGGCAAAAAGCTACAAGTCCCGCTCATCTGATTGGAGCTATGTTTCATTGATATTTTGGAATTTATAGTATATTCTCTTCTTTTTATCCTATTTGATTTTTAGTTGCTTGGGGACAAGCAACAATTTAAGTTTGGTGTTGTGATGAGCGGATAATTTATACGCTTTTTGGCATTGTTTTTAGTATGTTTTTAGCAGGATCTAGTTACTTTTAGGGATGTTTTTATTAGTTTTTATGTTAAATTCACATTTCTGGACTTTACTATGAGTTTGTGTGTTTTTCTGTGATTTCAGGTATTTTCTGGCTGAAATTGAGGGACTTGAGCAAAAATCATATTCCGAGGTTGAAGAAGGACTACAGATGCTGTTGGATTCTGACCTCCCTGCACTCAAAGTGGATTTTCTGGAGCTAAAGAACTCCAAATGAGACTCTTTCAATTGAGTTGGAAAGTAGACATCCAGGGCTTTCCAGAAATATATAATAGTCCATGCTTTGCCCGCGTTTAGACGACACAAAAGGGCATTGAACGCCAGTTATACGCTGCAGTCTGGAGTTAAACGCCAGAAACACGTTACAAACCAGAGTTGAACGCCAAAAACACGTTACAACTTGGCGTTCAACTCCAAAAGAAGCCTATGCACGTGTAAACTTTAAGCTCAGCCCAAGCACACACCAAGTGGGCCCCGAAAGTGGATTTATGCATCAATTACTTACTTTTGTAAACCCTAGTAGCTAGTTTAGTATAAATAGGACTTTTTACTATTGTATTTACATCTTATGATCTTTTGAACCATCTTCGGATCATTTTTAGTCTTGGTTACTCTGGTTCCCCTCTAGGTCCGAGACCAATGAACTCCATTATCACTTATGTATTTTCAACGGTAGAGTTTCTGCACTCCATAGGTTAAGGTGTGGAGCTCTGCTGTTCCTCATGATTTAATACAAAGTACTACTGTTTTTCTATTCAATTCAACTTATTCCACTTCTAAGATATCCATTCTCACCCAAAAACATGATGAATGTGATGATTATGTGAAGCTCATAATCATTCTCACTTATGAACGCGTGCCTGACAAACACTTCCGTTCTACATGCAAACAAGCTAGAATGAGTATCTCTTGGATATCTAATACATGGGACCGAGTCCGGAAAGTCTAAACCTTGTCTGTGGTATTCCGAGTAGGATCTGGGAAGGGATGGCTGTAACGATCTTCAAACTCGCGAGTGCTGGGCGTAGTGACAGACGCAAAAGGAGGGTGAATCCTATTCCAGTATGATCGAGAACCTCCAGATGATTAGCCGTGCCGTGACAGAGCATTTGGACCTTTTTCATAGAGAGGATGGGATGTAGCCATTGACAACGGTGATGCCCTATATAAAGCTTGCCATGGAAAGGAGTAGGAATGATTGGATGAAGACAGCAGGAAAGCAGAGGTTCAGAGGAATGAAAGCATCTCTATACGCTTATCTGAAATTCTCACCAATGATTTACATAAGTATTTCTATCTTTATTTTCTGTTTATTTATTATTATTATTCGAAAACTCCATAACCATTTGATATCCGCCTGACTGAGATTTACAAGATGACCATAGCTTGCTTCATACCAACAATCTCCGTGGGATCGACCCTTACTCACGTAAGGTTTTATTACTTGGACGACCCAATGCACTTGCTGGTTAGTTGTATCGAAGTTGTGACAAATCATGAATTAAGATTAGAGCACCAAGTTTTTGGAGCCATTACCAGGGATCACAATTTCGTGCACCAAGTTTTTTGCGCCGTTGCCGGGGATTGTTCGAGTTTGGACAACTGACGGTTCATCTCGTTGCTCAGATTAGGTAATTTTCTTTTTATTTTATTTTCAAAAAAAAATTGTTTTCAAAATCTTCCAAAAAAAAAAATTTCCCTTTGTTTTCGAAAATTATTTCAGAATTTTTAAGAATGAATTCTAGAGTTTCATGAAGCATGTTAAAGCCTGGTTGGCTGTAAAGCCATGTCTAAATTCATTTAGACTGAGGCTTCCAAGTCATCATTACAAGAGCAAGCTAGTTGTTGCTAATCAAATTTGTTATTGTATGACTGATTTGTATCTTCTAAAGCTTGGCTGGCTATTAAGCCATGTCTAACCCTTGGATTGGAGCTTTAGGCCAACATTGAAAGATTCCTGGAATTCTTATTAAAAATTTTTGAATTTCTTATTTTCTTTTTCCTATATGTTTTTCGAAAAGAATATACAAAAATCCAAAAAAATTTTTTTTTTTTTAAAATCATAAAATCAAAAATATTTTTGTGTTTCTTGTTTGAGTCTTGAGTCAATTTTTAAGTTTGGTGTCTTGCATGTTTTCTTTTCCTGAAAATTTTTCAAAAATAAGTCTTGATGTTCATCTTGATCTTCAAAGTGTTCTTGGTGTTCATCTTGACATTCATAGTGTTCTTGCATGCATTGTGTGTTTTGATTCATAATTTTTATGTTATGAGTCTTTTTCATGTTTTTCTCTTTCATCATTAAAAATTCAAAAATAAAAAAAATATCTTTCCCTTTTTCACTCATAAATTTCGAAAATTTGGATTGACGTTTTCAAAAATTTTTAAAATCTAGTTGTTTCTTATGAGTCAAATCAAATTTTCAATTTAAAAATCTTATCCTTTTCAAAATCTTTTTCAAAAATCATATCTTTTTCATTTTTTATTTATTTTTGAAAATTTTAAAAATATTTTTCAAAAATCTTTTTCTTAATTTTATATCATATTTTTGACAATATCATCAACAATTAATGTTTTGATTCAAAAATTTCAAGTTTGTTACTTACTTGTTAAGAAAGATTCAAACTTTAAGTTCTAGAATCATATCTTGTGATTTCTTGTGAATCAAGTCATTAATTGTGATTTTAAAAATCAAATCTTTTTCAAAACTAATTTCAATCATATCTTTTCAAAAATATCTTTTTATCTTATCTTTTTCAAAATCATATCTTTTTAATCATACCTTTTCATATCATATCTTTTTCAAATATCTTTTCTAACTTCTTATCTTCTTATCTTTTAAAAATTGATTTTCAAAATTTGTTTCAACTAACTAATTAACTTTTTGTTTGTTTCTTATCTCTTTCAAAACTACCTAACTAACTATCCCTCTCTAATTTTCGAAAATACCTCCCTCTTTTTCAAAAATTCTTTTTAATTAATTAATTGTTCCAATTTTAATTTTAATTTTAATTTTATCTTAATTTTCGAAAATCATTAACTCTTTTTCAAAATTTATTTTTCGAAATTCCCTCTCTCTCATCTCCTTCTATTTATTTATTCATCTACTAACACTTCTCTTCACCCAAAATTCGAACCCCTTCCTCTCCACTGAGTTCGAATTCTTCTCTTCTACATTCTTATTCTTCTTTTCTTCTACTCACACAAGGGAACCTCTATACTGTGGTAAAGAGGATCCCCGGTATCTTTAGTCCTCTTCTTTTTCACATGAGCAGGAGCAAGGACAAGAACATTCTTGTTGAAGCAGACTCTGAACCTGAAAGGACTCTGAAGAAGAAACTGAGAGAAGCTAAAATACAACAATCCAGAGACAACCTTACAGGAATTTTCGAACAGGAAGAGGAGATGGCAGCCGAAAATAATAATAATGCAAGGAAGATGCTTGGTGACTTTACTGCACCTAATTCCAATTTACATGGAAGAAGCATCTCCATCCCTACCATTGGAGCAAACAATTTTGAGCTTAAACCTCAATTTGTTTCTCTGATGCAACAAAACTGCAAGTTTCATGGACTTTCATCTGAAGATCCCTTTCAGTTCTTAACTAAATTCTTGCAGATCTGTGATACTGTTAAGACTAATGGAGTAGATCCTGAAGTCTACAGGCTCATGCTTTTCTCTTTTGCTGTGAGAGACAGAGCTAGAATATGGTTGGATTCTCAACCTAAAGACAGCCTGAACTCTTGGGTAAGCTGGTCACGGCTTTCTTAGCCAAGTTCTTTCCTCCTCAAAAGCTAAGTAAGCTTAGAGTGGATGTTCAAACCTTCAGACAGAAAGAAGGTGAATCCCTCTATGAAGCTTGGGAGAGATACAAGCAACTGACCAAAAAGTGTCCTTCTGACATGCTTTCAGAATGGACTATCTTGGATATATTCTATGATGGTCTGTCTGAATTAGCTAAGATGTCATTGGATACTTCTGCAGGTGGATCCATTCAGCTAAAGAAAATTCCTGCAGAAGCTCAAGAACTCATTGACATGGTTGCTAATAACCAGTTTATGTACACTTCTGAGAGGAATCCTGTGAGTAATGGGACGCCTCAGAAGAAGGAAGTTCTTGAAATTGATACTCTGAATGCCATATTGGCTCAGAATAAAATATTGACTCAGCAAGTCAATATGATTTCTCAGAGTCTGAATGGAATGCAAGCTGCATCCAACAGTACTCAAGAGGCATCTTCTGAAGAAGAAGCTTATGATCCTGAGAACCCTACAATAGCAGAGGTAAATTATATAGGTGAACCTTATGGAAACACCTATAACCCTTCATGGTGTAATCACCCAAATTTCTCATGGAAGGATCAACAAAAGCCTCAACAAAGCTTTAATAATGGTGGAAGAAACAGGTTTAACAGTAGTAAACCTTTTCCATCATCTTCTCAGCAACAGACAGAGAACTCTGAACAAAATACCTCTAATTTAGCAAACTTAGTCTCTGATTTGTCCAAGGCCACTGTAAGTTTCATGAGTGAAACAAGGTCCTTGATGAGCGGATATTTTATACGCTTTTTGGGGGTAATTTCATATAGTTTTTAGGATATTCTAGTTAGTTTCTAGTTTATTTCTATTAGTTTTTAGAAAAAATTCATATTTCTGGACTTTACTATGAGTTGTGTGTTTCTCTGTAATTTCAGGTATTTTTCTGGCTGAAATTGAGGCAGCTGAGCAAAAATCTGATTCAGGTTGAAAAAAGACTGCTGATGCTGTTGGATTCTGACCTCCCTGCACTCAAAGTGAATTTTCTGGAGCTACAGAACTCGAAATGGCGCGCTTCTAATTGCGTTGGAAAGTAGACATCCAGTGCTTTTCAGAAATATATAATAGTTCATACTTTGCTCAAAAATAGACGACGTAAACTGGCGTTCAATGCCAGTTCTCTGCCCAATTCTGGCGTCCAACGCCAGAAAAGTATTAGAAGTTGGAGTTCAACGCCAGAAATGGATCCAAACCTGGCGTTGAATGCCCAAAACAGCCTTAGCACGTGAAATGTTTAAGTCTCAGCCCAGCACACACCAAGTGGGCCCCAGAAGTGGATCTCTGCACCATCTGTCATAGTCTACTCACTTTTTGTAAACCTAGGCTACTAGTTTAGTATTTAAACAACTTTTAGAGACTTATTTTGTATCTCATGACATTTTTAGATCTGAACTTTGTACTCTTTGACGGCATGAGTCTCTAAACTCCATTGTTGGGGGTGAGGAGCTCTGTTGTGTCTCGATGAATTAATGCAAGTATTCCTGTTTTCTATTCAAACATGCGTGTTCCTATCTAAGATATTCATTCGCACTTCAACATGAATGTGATGAACGTGACAATCATCATCATTCCCCTACGAACGCGTGCCTGACAACCACTTCCGTTCCACCGTAGAATGAATGAATATCTCTTGGATCTCTTAATCAGAATCTTTGTGGTATTAGCTAGATTGATGGCGGCATTCATGAGAGTCCGGAAAGTCTAAACCTTGTCTGTGGTATTCCGAGTAGGGCTCTGGGATTGAATGACTGTGACGTGCTTCAAACTCGTGAGTGTTGGGCGTAGTGACAGACGCAAAAGGATAGTAAATCCTATTCCGGTACGATTGAGAACCTGCAGATGATTAGCCGTGCGGTGATAGCGCACCTGGACCCTTTTCACTGGAAGGATGGATGGTAGCCATTGACAACGGTGATCCACCAACACACATCTTGCCATAGAAGGACGTGCGTGCGTGAATCAGAGGACAGAGGAAAGCAAAGATTCAGAAGACAAAGCATCTCCAAAACTCCAACATATTCTTCATTACTGCATAACAAGTAACCTTTAACCCATGCTCTCTTGTTTATTCGCAATTCAACTGATAAATACAATTGACTTCTTGACTAAGAATTGCAAGATAACCATAGATTGCTTCAAACCAACAATCTCCGTGGGATTCGACCCTTACTCACGTGAGGTATTACTTGGACGACCCAGTGCACTTGCTGGTTAGTGGTACGAGTTGTGAAAAGTGTGATTCACAATTCGTGCACCAAGTTTTTGGCGCCGTTACCAGGGATTGTTCGTGTTTGAACAACTGACGGTTTATTTTGTTGCTTAGATTAGGAAAATTTTTCTTTTTGGTTTAGAGTCTCTTATTATTGTTCTTGGTTAAAAATAACCTTCTTCAAAATAAGTGTTACATTTATTGCCCAATTGGCTAGAGTGTTGGTTTATGTTCTTGATGATTGGGCACCAGTTTTATTAAAATTCTTTTTCAAAAATAATTTCTCCTTAAATAAATCTTGTGCCAAACTCTAAGTTTGGTGTTTTCTTGTTGATTTTTCTTTGTTTTTCAAAAATTTTAGTTTGGTTTTCTAAAAATTTTAAGTTTGGTGTTCTTTCTTCATGTTCTTGTGTTCTTGTGAGTCTTCAAAGTGTTCTTGAGTTTTCCTTGTGTCTTGATCCTAAAAATTTTAAGTTTGGTGTTCCTTGGTGTTTTCCCTCCAAAATTTTCGAAAACAAGGAGCATTAGATCTAAAAAAATTTTAAATCTTGTGCTATTTTATTGTTTTTCTCTTTCCTCACTAAATTCAAAAAAAAAATATCTTTTCTCTCTATTTCTAAAACAAATTTTCGAAATTCATTTCTAAAATTCAGATTTCTTTTTAAAAAAAAATTTAAAATCTTTTCCAAATCATATCTTTTTCAAAACTTCCTGACCACTTTCTCTTCCCTCATTTTTTTCGAAAATCTTCACTTATTTTTATTTATTTTATTTTAATTTATTTCATTTTTGAAATAAATAAATAAATAAATAAATAAAAATAAATTTTTTATTTTACATCATCTCCCTTTCTCCATCATGGATCTAAGTGGAAATGAACAGTCCAGGAGGACTCTGGGGTCATATGCTAACCCCTCTACTGCTTCATATGGGAGCAGTATCTGCATACCCTCCATTGGAGCCAGTAGCTTTGAGTTGAATCCTCAGCTCATTATCATGGTGCAGCAAAGTTGTCAGTATTCCGGTCTTCCACAAGAAGAACCTACAGAGTTTCTGGCACAATTTTTACAAATTGCTGACACAGTACATGATAAGGAAATAGATCAGGATGTCTACAGATTATTACTGTTTTTATTTGCTGTAAAAGATCAGGCTAAGAGGTGGTTAAATAACCAACCTAAGGCCAGCATAAGGATATGGAAACAGCTGACAGAAAAATTCCTGAATCAATACTTTCCCCCAAAACGGATGACACAGCTAAGGCTGGACATCCAAGGCTTTAAACAAGGAGATAAGGAATCTCTTTATGATGCCTGGGAGAGATACAGAGAGATGCTATGAAAATGCCCCTCTGAAATGTTTTCAGAGTGGGTTCAGTTAGACATCTTCTATTATGGGCTTGCAGAGGGAGCTCAGATGTCTTTAGATTACTCAGCTGGTGGATCTATCCACATGAGAAAGACAATTGAAGAGGCTCAAGAGCTCATTGATACAGTTGCCAGGAATCAGCATCTGTACCTAAGCAGTGACCCTTCCATGAAAGAAGAGGTTAAAACAGTAACTGCTGAATTCAGCCCTATACAACAAGCTGCTGAATTTAATCAGCAATTGGACTTTCTAACAAAGCAGTTAGCCGAATTCAAGGATAAACTACAAGAGACAATGATGGCTAATATAAACATGGAAGAACAATTGAAGCAAACAAAGCAGTAGCTGTCAAGACAAATAATAGAAGAATGCCAAGCAGTTCAATTAAGAAGTGGGAAAACATTAAATACCCCACCTCAAGGCAGCAAAGAGTTAAGGAATGAGCAAACCACCCAAAATTCACCTGAGGACAGTAAGAGCCCAGGGAAAAGTAATTCTGGCGTTAAAGCGCCAGCAATCAAGTGGAAGGCTGGTGCTGAACGCCCAGACCATGCCCAAGACTGGCGTTCAATGCCAGTAACAAGCAAAGACTGGCGTTCAACGCCAGAAACAAGCAAGGATCTGGCGCTGAACGCCCAAAATGGGCAAGATCTGGCGCTGAACGCCCAAAATGGGCACAGTTCTGGCGTTCAGGCGCCAGGAACAGACAAGGAGTTGGCGTCTCACGTCACTCCAGCTTCTGACTCTGGCACTCAATTGCCAGTGAGGGATCAGACACACACAAGTGCTGATGACAACCCCTCTAAAAAGGCTTCTTAAACCACTTCTGTAGGCAATAAACCTACAGTAACTAAGGTTGAGGAATATAAAGCCAAGATACCTTATCCTCAAAAACTCCGGAAAGAGGAGCAGGATAAGCAATTTGCTCGCTTTGCAGATTATCTCAGGACTCTTGAAATAAAGATTCCATTTGCAGAGGCACTTGAGCAAATACCTTCTTATGCCAAGTTCATGAAAGAGATCTTGAGTCATAAAAAGGATTGGAGAGAAACAGAAAGAGTTCTCCTCACTGAAGAATGCAGTGCAGTCATTTTGAAAAGCTTTCCTGAAAAGCTTAAAGACCCTGGGAGTTTTCTGATACCATGCATATTAGAAGGTCAATGCACCAAGACAGCTTTATGCGATCTTGGGGCAAGCATCAACCTAATACCTGCATCCACTATCAGAAAGCTTGGCTTAACTGAAGAAGTTAAACCAACCCGGATATGTCTCCAACTTGCTGATGGCTCCACTAAATACCCATCAGGCGTGATTAAAGACATGATTGTCAGAGTTGGGCCATTCGCCTTTCCCACTGACTTTGTTGTGCTAGAAATGGAGGAGCACAAGAGTGATACTCTCATTCTAGGAAGACCCTTCCTAGCAACTGGACGATCCCTCATTGACGTCCAACAGGGGGAAATAACCCTGAGAGTCAATGATGATGAGTTTAAGTTGAACGCTGTCAAAGCCATGCAGCATCCTGACACATCAAAAGACTGCATGAAAGTTGATCTTATTGACTCTTTGGTAGAAGAGATCAACATGGCTGAGAGTCTCAAATCAGAGTTGGAAAACATCTTTGAAGATGTTCAGCCTGATTTAGAGGATTCAGAGGACATGAAAGAGCCTCTGAAATTTCTTCTGGAAGAAGAAAAACCTCCTAAACCCGAGCTCAAGCCATTACCACCATCCATGAAATATGCATTTCTGGGAGAAGGTGACACTTTTCCAGTGATCATAAGCTCTGCCTTAAATTCACAGGAAGAGGAAGCACTTATTTAATTGCTAAGGACACACAAGACAGCTCTTGGGTGGTCCATAGGTGACCTTAAGGGCATAAGCCCAGCTAGATGCATGCACAAAATCTTATTGGAGGATAATGCTAAACCAGTGGTTCAACCACAGAGACGGCTAAATCCAGCCATGAAGGAAGTGGTGCAGAAAGAGGTCACCAAATTACTAGAGGCTAGGATTATTTATCCTATTTCTGATAGCCCCTGGGTGAGCCCTGTCCAAGTCGTCCCAAAAAAGGGAGGCATGACAGTGATTCATAATGAAAAAAATGAACTGGTTCTTACAAGAACAGTTACAGGGTGGCGCATGTGTATTGACTACAGAAGGCTTAATACAGCCACCAGAAAGGATCATTTTCCTTTGCCATTCATAGACCAGATGCTAGAAAGACTAGCAGGTCATGATTATTACTGCTTTTTGGACGGCTACTCAGGCTATAACCAGATTGCAGTAGATCCTCAGGATCAAGAGAAAATAGGATTCACATGTCCATCCGGAGTGTTTGCTTATAGAAGGATGCCATTTGGGCTGTGTAATGCGCCTGCAACCTTCCAGAGATGCATGCTCTCTATTTTTTCTGATATGGTGGAAAGATTTCTGGAAGTCTTCATGGATGACTTCTCAGTATATGGAGACTCATTCAGCTCCTGTCTTGATCACCTAAAACTTGTTCTGAAAAGATGCCAAGAGACCAACCTAGTTTTAAACTGGGAAAAATGTCACTTCATGGTGACTGAAGGGATTGTTCTTGGGCATAAAATCTCAAACAAGGGAATAGAGGTGGATCAAGCAAAAATAGAGGTAATTGAAAAATTACCACCACCTGCCAATGTTAAGGCAATCAGAAGCTTTCTGGGGCATGCAGGATTCTATAGGAGGTTTATAAAGGATTTTTCAAAAATCGCAAAACCTCTAAGCAATCTGCTAGCTGCTGACACGCCATTTGTGTTTGACACAGAGTGCCTGCAGGCGTTTGAAACGCTGAAAGCTAAGCTGGTCACAGCACCAGTTATTTCTGCACCAGACTGGACATTACCATTTGAGCTAATGTGTGATGCCAGTGATAACGCCATTAGTGCAGTGTTGGGACAGAGGCATGATAAGCTTCTGCACGTCATTTATTACGCTAGTCGCATTCTAAATGATGCCCAGAAAAATTACACAACCACAGAAAAAGTATTACTTGCAGTGGTTTACGCCATTGACATGTTCAGATCATACTTAGTAGGATCAAAAGTTTTTGTGTATACTGATCATGCTGCTCTTAAATATCTACTCACAAAGCAGGATTCAAAACCCAGGCTCAACAAATGGGTGTTGCTTCTACAAGAGTTTGATATAGAAATAAGAGACAGAAAAGGGACAGAGAACCAAGTGGCTGATCATCTGTCCCGGATAGAGCCAGTAGAAGGGATGCCCCCCTCTCTTGAGATCTCTGAGACTTTTCCGGATGAGCATTTATTTGCCATTTAGGAAACACCATGGTTTGCCGATATTGCAAATTATAAAGCTGCAAGGTTCATACCCAAGGAGTACAACAGGATACAAAAGAAGAAATTAATTACTGATGCAAAGTACTACTTATGGGATGAACCCTATCTCTTTAAGAGATGTGCAGACGGAATAATCCGTAGGTGTGTGCCTAGAGAAGAAGCACAGAGGATCCTGTGGCATTGCCATGGATCTCAATATGGAGGCCATTTCGGAGGTGAGCGAACAACCACCAAGGTCCTCCAATGTGGCTTCTATTGGCCCACACTCTATAAAGATTCCCGAGAGTTTGTACGTAACTGTGACAGTTGCCAAAGAGCTGGTAATCTGCCTCATGGTTACGCCATGCCTCAACAAGGAATCTTAGAAATTGAGTTGTTTGATGTATGGGGAATTGACTTCATGGGACCTTTCCCACCATCATACTCAAACACTTATATTCTGGTGGCAGTTGACTATGTATCAAAATGGGTTGAGGCCATTACCACACCCACCAATGATACTAAAACAGTGCTGAAGTTCCTCCAGAAACATATCTTTAGCAGGTTTGGTGTCCCTAGAGTACTAATCAGTGATGGGGGCACTCACTTCTGCAATAAACAGCTTTACTCTGCCATGGTTCGGTATGGAATTCGCCATAAGGTGGCTAGTCCATATCATCCACAAACTAATGGGCAAGCTGAAGTCTCTAACAGAGAATTAAAGAGAATCCTAGAACGAACAGTAAGTACCCGTAGAAAGGATTGGGCACGGAGCTTGGATGATGCTCTGTGGCCTTACAGAACATCATTCAAGACCCCTATAGGGACCTCTCCATACCAACTTGTGTATGGTAAGGCATGTCACCTGCCCGTAGAACTGGAACATAAAGCCTACTGGGCAACCAGATTCCTAAACTTTGATGCCAAATTAGCAGGAGAAAAAAGATTGCTCCAGCTAAATGAGCTAGAGGAATTCAGATTCACAGCTTTCGAAAATGCCAAGCTTTATAAAAAGAAATAAAAAAAGTGGCATGACAGAAAGCTGTCATCTAGAATCTTTGAACCAGGACAAAAGGTTCTGTTGTTCAACTCTAGGCTCAGGCTATTCCCCGGGAAACTGAAATCCCGGTGGAGGGGACCATATATGATTACAAGTGTATCACCATATGGTTATGTGGAGCTTCAGGATATTGATTCTGATAAGAAGTTCATTGTCAATGGACAGAGAATCAAGCACTATCTTGAAGGCAACGTTGAGCAAGAGTGCTCAAGGCTGAAGCTAGACTAAAAGCTCAGCAAGGTCCAGCTAAAGACAATAAAGAAGCGCTTGCTGGGAGGCAACCCAGCAATGGGGCATCAATCCTCTAAGCATTTTGCCCTATTTTTATTTTTATTTTTATTTGTTTATATAGAGTTCATTGATAACAAGGTAAAGAATCAATTGCATAAGTTCACAGGGTTACAGAAGGAATCTGCACACAAAACAGAGAAAAGGAGCTCACTGGCAAGAAAACGCCAGTAAGAGCCTATTTTGGGCGTTCAGCCAGTGGGCGCTGAACGCCAGTAAGGATAGCAATCTGGCGTTCAATGCTAGAAAAGGGCAACAACTGGGCGTTGAACGCCCAGGAGAGCAGCATTTGGGCATTGAACGCCCAAAACAGGCAGCGTTTGGGCGTTCAAACGCCATGATAGTGGGGAGGAGGTAAAAATCATTCTTCTTCATATTTTTTCATTCTAATTTTAAAATTCCATGTTTTTAATTCATGATTTCTTGCATAAACATGTTAAGAACCTTGATTTCGAAAATCCCTCTTTAAAAATATCAAATGTATCTTAATCCATAAGCACCAAGCCTCTTTGCAAATTCAATCCAACTCTTTTCAAATCTTTTTTTTAAAACAAATCTATCTTTTCAACTCATCAATATCTTTTTCAAAATCTCCACTTTATCTTTTTCAAATCAAGATTTATCTTTTTCAAAAATTTTTCATATCTTTTCAATTTTAAACTATATCCTCCCTTATCATATCTTCTATCTTATCTTTTCCAAATCAATCTTTTTATCATATCTTTTCAAAATTTTTGAACCCACCCCCCTCCCTTTATATATGGGTTCGACCTCCCTCCCCTTCCATCAACAATTGCACCTAGCTCTCCTTCTATCCCTCTCCTTTCTTTTCTTTTGCTTGAGGACAAGCAAACCTCTAAGTTTGGTGTGTTTATCGGCGATCACTAAGATCATGGCTCCTAAAGGAAAACAACCCACTCCAAGAGGCAAGAAAGAGAGCGTTCCAAAACCACTTTGGAATCAAGGGAAGTTCTTATCTAAAGAACATTCAGACCATTATAACAAAATAATGGGTCTGAGATCAGTGATCCCAGAAGTTAGATTCGATCTGAAAGAAGATGAATATCCAGAGATCCAGGAGCAAATTCGAATCAGGAACTGGGAAGTCCTAGCTAATCCTGAGACAAAAGTGGGAAGGAATATGGTCCAAGAGTTCTATGCTAATATGTGGCAGACTGGCAAGCAAAAACTATCTGGAACTGCTTTCTATGAATATCGGACCATGGTCAGAGGAAAGATTGTTCATACCATCCCTGACAAGATCAGAGAGATCTTAAAGCTACCTCAGCTGAAAGATGATCCAGACTCTTTCAACAGGAGAATGATGAGAACAGACAAGGGCCTGGATAAGATTCTAGAGGATATATGTATCCCTGGAGCCAGGTGGACCACCAACACAAAGGGTGTTCCAAATCAACTCAAAAGAGAAGATCTCACACCAGTCGCCAGAGGATGGCTGGACTTCATTGGGCATTCTCTGCTGCCCACTAGCAACCGTTCTAAAGTCACTGTTAAAAGAGCAGTGATGATCCATTGCCTCATGATGGGAAAAGAAGTGGAAGTTCATCAACTGATTTCAACTGAATTCTACAAAATTGCTAATAAAAATTCTAAAGAGGCCAGATTGGCTTACCCAAGCTTGATTTCTCTGCTCTGCAAGGACGCTGGAGTAAGGATGGGAATAACTGAGTATATCTCAATTGAGAAACCAATCACCAAAGCATCAATGGAAAAACAACAAGCACAGGATGACCCCATCAAGAAGAAAACACAGGAATTTCTCCCAGAAATCCCTCAATCTGAATATTGGGAGTATCTTGAAACATCAATTACCAAGATGCAAGAAGCTATGGAACAAATAATAAAAGAACAGAAGGAACAAAGTCAAATTCTCACCTATTTGTTTAAAGAACAAGAGGAGCAAGGGCGTGACTTAATGGAATTGAAGCGCCAGAAGTTATCTCTTGAAGGACCAAGCACTCCACAGATCAGAGGAACATCCACTTCCCAGAACAAAGGTTGTTAAATTCCAATTTCTGCTTTAACTCTGTGATAGTGTCATTATAGAAGTTCACCTTAAGAGTCATATAGTAGTAATTAATATCTATTTTGATTTTATCTCCAATTAAGCCATAGTTTATTTTTCTCATCATCAGCAAACATGAATAAAATAGTAGATCTTTTGAATAAGAGGCAATAAAATTTCAAGTTTTTAATAAGAGAAATTCTAATTAGTTACATGTGGTGGCAATACTTTCTGTCTTCTGAATGAATGCTTTAACAGTGCATATGTCTTTTGAATTTGTTATTTAAGACTGTTAAATATGTTGGCTCTTGAAAGAATGATGAACATGAGACATGTTATTGATAATCTGAAAAATCATAAAAATGATTCTTGAAGCAAGAAAAAGCAGCAAAAAAAAAAAAGCCAATAGCCCTTAAAACCAAAAGGCAAGGGTAATAAAAAGGATCCCAAGGCTTTGAGCATCAATGGATAGGAGGGCCTAAGGGAATAAAATCCTGGCCTAAGCAGCTAAACCGAGCTGTCCCTAACCATGTGCTTGTGGCGTGAAGGTGTCAAGTGACAACTTGAGACTGAGCGGTTAAAGTCAAGGTCCAAAGCAGAAAGAAGAGTGTGCTTAAGAACTCTGGACACCTCTAATTGGGGACTTTAGCAAAGCTGAGTCACAATCCAAAGGGTTCACCCAATTATGTGTCCGGTGGTAATACTGGAAAACAAAGTGCTTAGGGCCACGGCCAAGACTCATGAAATAGCTGTGTTCAAGAATCATCATACAGAAATAGGAGAATCAATAACACTATCTGAATTCTAAGTTCCTATAGATGCCAATTACTCTGAGCTTCAATGGATAAAGTGAGATGCCAAAACTGTTCGGAAGCAAAAAGCTACTAATCCCGCTCATCTAATTGGAATCTGAGCTTCACGCAAAAACTCTGAGATATTATTGCTTCTCAACCTATTAGTCTTCTATTTTATTTGTCTAGTTGCTTGAGGACAAGCAACAGTTTAAGTTTGGTGTTGTGATGAGCGGATATTTTATACGCTTTTTGGGGGTAATTTCATATAGTTTTTAGTTTATTCTAGTTAGTTTCTAGTTTATTTCCATTAGTTTTTAGAAAAAATTCATATTTCTGGACTTTACTATGAGTTGTATGTTTTTCTGTAATTTTAGGTATTTTTCTGGCTGAAATTGAGGGAGCTGAGCAAAAATCTGATTCAGGTTGAAAAAGGACTGCTGATGCTGTTGGATTCTGACCTCCCTGCACTCAAAGTGGATTTTCTGGAGCTACAGAACTCGAAATGGCACGCTTCCAATTGCTTTTGAAAGTAGACATCCAGGGCTTTCCAGCAATACATAATAGTTCATACTTTGCTCAAGGATAGACGACGTAAACTGGCGTTCAACGCCAGTTCTCTGCCCAATTCTGGCGTCCAGCGCCAGAAAAGGATTAAAAGTTGGAGTTCAACACCAGAAATGGATCCAAACCTGGAGTTGAATGCCCAAAACAGTCTTATTCACGTGAAATGTTTAAGTCTCAGCCCAGCACACACCAAGTGGGCCCCAGAAGTGGATCTCTGCACCATCTGTCATAGTCTACTCACTTTTTGTAAACCTAGGCTACTAGTTTAGTATTTAAACAACTTTTAGAGACTTATTTTGTATCTCATGACATTTTTAGATCTGAACTTTGTACTCTTTGACGGCATGAGTCTCTAAACTCCATTGTTGGGGGTGAGGAGCTCTGCTGTGTCTCGATAAATTAATGCAAGTATTCCTGTTTTCTATTCAAACATGCGTGTTCCTATCTAAGATATTCATTCGCACTTCAACATGAATGTGATGAACGTGACAATCATCATCATTCCCCCACGAACGCGTGCCTGACAACCACTTCCGTTCCACCGTAGAATGAATGAATATCTCTTGGATCTCTTAATCAGAATCTTCGTGGTATAAGCTAGATTGATGGCGGCATTCATGAGAGTCTGGAAAGTCTAAACCTTGTCTGTGGTATTCTGAGTAGGGCTCTGGGATTGAATGACTGTGACGTGCTTCAAACTCGTGAGTGCTGGGCGTAGTGACAGACACAAAAGGATAGTAAATCCTATTCCGGTACGATTGAGAACCTGCAGATGATTAGCCGTGCGGTGACAGCGCACCTGGACCCTTTTCACTGGAAGGATGGATGGTAGCCATTGACAACGGTGATCCACCAACACACAGCTTGCCATAGAAGGACGTGCGTGCGTGAATCAGAGGACAGAGGAAAGCAGAGATTCAGAAGACAAAGCATCTCCAAAACTCCAACATATTCTTCATTACTGCATAACAAGTAACCTTTAACCCATGCTCTCTTGTTTATTCGCAATTCAACTGATAAATACAATTGACTTCCTGACTAAGAATTGCAAGATAACCATAGATTGCTTCAAACCAACAATTTCCGTGGGATTCGACCCTTACTCACGTGAGGTATTACTTGGACGACCCAGTGCACTTGCTGATTAGTGGTACGAGTTGTGAAAAGTGTGATTCACAATTCGTGCACCAGTCCTCCATAAGAAATTTGGAGGCACAAGTGGGCCAGCTGAGTAAGAAAATCACTGAAACACATCCTAGTACTCTCCCAAGCAATACAGAAGAGAATCCAAAGAGAGAGTGCAAGGCCATTGATATAACCAATATGGCCGAACCTACAAGGGAGGAAGAGGACGTGAATCCCAGTGAGGAAGACCTCCTAGGACGTCCAGTGATCAACAAGGAGTTTTCCTCTGAGGAACCAAAAGAATCTGAGGCTCATCTGGAGACCATAGAGATTCCATTAAACCTCCTTATGCCCTTCATGAGCTCTGATGAGTATTCCTCTTCTGAAGAGAATGGGGATGTTATTGAAAAGCAAGTTGCCAAGTTCCTTGGTGCAATCATAAAGCTGAATGCCAATTTATTTGGTAATGAGACTTGGGGAGATGAACCTCCCCTATTCACCAATGAACTAAATGCATTGGATCAACTGAGATTGCCTCAGAAGAAATAGGATCCTGGAAAGTTCCTAATACCGTGTACCATAGGCACCATGACCTTTGAGAAAGCTCTATGTGACCTTGGGTCAGGGATAAACCTCATGCCACTCTCTGTAATGGAGAAACTGGGAATCTTTGAGGTACAAGCTGCTAGAATCTTATTAGAGATGGCAGATAACTCCATGAAAATGGCTTATGGACAAGTAGAGGACATGTTAGTAAAGGTTGAAGGCCTTTACATCCCTGCTGATTTCATAATCCTAGACACTGGGAAGGATGAAGATGAATCCATCATCCTTGGAAGACCCTTCCTAGCCACAGCAAAAGCTGTGATTGATGTAGACAGAGGAGAATTGATCCTTCAACTGAATGAGGACAACCTTGTGTTTAAAACTCAAGAATCTCCTTCTGTAACAATGGAGAGGAAGCATGAAAAGCTTCTCTCAGTACAGAGTCAACTAAAGCCCCTACAGTCAAACTTTAAGTTTGGTGTTGGGACGCCTCAGCCAAACTCTAAGTTTGGTGTTGAACTCCCATATCCAAACTCTAAGTTTGGTATTGGGAAGTCTATAAAATTGACCTGATCACCTGCGTGGCTCCATGAGAGCCCACTGTCAAGCTATTGACATTAAAGAAGCGCTTGTTGGAAGGCAACCCAATTTTTATTTATCTAATTTTATTTTTATTTTTGTTGTTCTTTCATGTTTTATTAGGTTCATGATCATGTGGAGTCACAAAATAAATAGAAAAATAAAAAACAGAATCAAAAATAGCAGAAGAAAAATCACACCTTGGAGGAAGGGCTTACTGGCGTTCAACGCCAGAATAGAGCATGGATCTGGCGTTGAACACCCAAAACAAGCAGCATCCTGGTGTTCAGACGCCAGGAATGCACACTGAGGAAAGCTGGTGCTGAACGCCAGAAACAAGCATAGAACTGGCGTTTAACGCCAGAAACATGTTGCATCTGGGCGCTAAACGCCCAGAACAAGCATCAATTCGGCGTTTAAACACCAGAATTGTATGCAAAGGCATTTTACATGCCTAATTGGTGCAGGGATGTAAATCCTTGACACCTCAGGACCTGTGGACCCCACAGGATCAACTCAGCATTTGTGGACCCCACAGGATCCCCATATACCTCCACTCACCTTACCTCCTCATAATCCTATATCACTCTTTCCCAAGAACCCTTCACCAATCACCTCCAATTCCCCTCCAAAACCATCAACACACCTCCATCTCTCCTTCTTCTCATCCTTTCTTTCTTCTTTTGCTCGAGGACAAGCAAACATTCTAAGTTTGATGTGGTAAAAGCATAGTTTTTTTGTTTTTCCATAACCATTGATGGCACCTAAGGCCAGAAAAACCTCTAGAAAGAGGAAAGGGAAGACAGAAGCTTCCACCTCCGAGTCATAGGAGATGGAGAGATTCATCTCAAGGGTCTATAGCTCCGTGGTAGAACATTTGACTGCAAATCAAGAGATCCCTAAGATACCTCAGGGGATACATTTTCCTCCACACAATTATTGGGAGCAACTAAGGGTGGAACATCAAGAGCACTCCATCATCCTTCATGAAATTAGAGAAGATCAAAGAGCAATGAGGGAGGAGCAACAAAGATAAGGAAGAGACATAGAAGAGCTCAAGGACATCATTGGTTCCTCAAGAAGGAAACGCCACCATCACTAAGGTGGACTCATTCCTTGTTCTTAAATTTTCTGTTTTTTGTTTTCTTATGTTAAATGTTTAATTATGTTTGTGTCTTATTACATGATCATTAGTATTCAAGTGTCTATGCCTTAAAGTAGTGAATATGAATCCATCACCTCTCTTAAATGAAAAATGTTTTAAAAACAAAAGAACAAGAAGTACATGGTTTCAAATTCATCCTTGAAACTAGTTTAATTATTTTGATGTGGTGGCAAAACTTTTTGTTTTCTGAATGAATGCTTGAACAGTGCATATGTCTTTTGAAGTTATTGTTTATGAATGTTAAATATGTTGGCTCTTGAAAGAATGATGACAAGGAGACATGTTATTTGATAATCTGAAAAATCATAAAAATGATTCTTGAAGCAAGAAAAAGCAGTAATTGTGACAAAAAATTGTCCATTGATACCACTTTGTTAACCTCTAATCATGGAGGAAAGTCAAGTGGATGAATCAACTTGATTCCACAAGTCCTAGCCAACTCCCAAGGGAAAGACTAGCGTTAGTGGTATCCAAATCAATTAGAAACTTCTAATTATCGATCAACAAAGGAATTAGATAACTCAAGCATCACTAATTACTCCACCTAGGCCAAGAGGAATGAAAATCTATACTAAAATCCAACCAAGCATTTCATCAAACACTCTGGAGGCACAAACGAAAAGCATATTAAATTGATAACAAGAATAGAATCTAACAACAATTGAGTGTAAGAAATCAACAACAACAATCAAAGAAAACAAGATCTACATGAATTACCTCAAATTGAATTAAAAGAAAATAGAATGAACAAAAGTAGATCTACAAACAAAGTAGAAGAAAGTAATAACAACAATAGAAGAATGATGAATGTAACAACAAGGAATTAAGAAGAAGAAGTAGAAGAGAGCATGAATTAAAAACTAGATCTAAAAACTAAACCTAATCCTAATCCTAATTCGAGAGAGAAGTGAAAAATTCTCTCTCTAAAACTAAACCTAAACTAGCCTAATGTGTGTGTATGAATCTCTACACGCCTTCCCCCTTCATTCCTTGGTCTTTTTAGCCCTTTCTCGCCAAAAACTCAACTCCAAATGGGGCTGGAAACCCTCCAAAATCGCCAGGCACGTTTTCCTCTTTAAAAATCACGTACGGTCATCGGTGCGTACGCGCACAGTGCGCGTGCGCGCCCCTGGAGAATTTCGTGATCTGCGCGTAAGCGCATAGTGCGCGTGCGCGTCCATGGGCTTTTCTAGATTTTTGGCTTTTCATGATTTCTCCACTTTGTATGCTTTCTTTTCACTCCTTTGGTCCCTTCCTAGCCTTTTCCAACCTGAAATCACTAGCAAACACATCAAGGCATCTAGCAGAAATCAAAGGCAAATCAAAATTATCAATTTAAAGGTCTAAAAAGCATATTTTCACATCTAAGCACAAGTACGGAGACAATCACAAAATCATGCTATTTCTTTGAATAAATGTGAGGAAGGGTTATCAAAATGCTCTAAATACAACACAAGATAAACCCTACAAAGGGGGTTTATCAACCTCCCCACACTTAAACCAAGCATGTCTTCATGCTTAACCAAGAATGAAGCAAAGGGTATGACATTTATTCAATGCAACTAAATCATCTAAATGCAACTATTTAAATAGATGCAACTAACTATGTGGATGCTAATGCTTGGTCAAAACAAATCAAATTCCAAGAGAATACATGGAGGCACAAAGACTCAAACTATGGGAATCAAACCCAACCCACAATTGTATTGAATTATCAAAAGAGTTTACAAACTTGCAAGAATATAGGTGATAATGGTGGATACATGTAATTGAGCAATCGAACCCTAACCGGATGTGTATCCGCTCTATTCACTCAAGTGTTTAGGGGTTGATTCACTCAATTCTCTCCTAGTCATGCTTTCCAAAATTTATTCTTCATCTAACAATCAACAATCATTCAATGCATGCATACAAGTATCATGAGGTATTTTCCATAAGGTTGTAATGGGGTTAGGGTTAAGGTGAAGATGCATATTTGGTCAAGTGAGCTTGAAATTTGAATCTTTGATAAGCTTAACTTCCCACCTAACTTATGACATCCTATACAATTTCAAAGCTAACCTAACTACCCATTTTTCTCACTTTTTCACATACTCATGCATTTTCTTTACATTTCACACACTTATGCATTGACCTTCATTGAGCTTTGCTTTGGGGCATTTTGTCCCCTTTTTATTTCTTTCTTTTTATTTATTTCTTTGTTTCTTTTTTTTTCAAACTATATACAAAAACATCAATACATGAGTATGCACCCAATTCCAAAATATAGAAATACAAAACAAAAACTATTCTTTTATTCACCCAATGTCCCAAATTTTCCCACACTTGAATGATACTCACACTCACTATCCTAAGCTAATCAAAGATCCAAATTAAGGACATTTATTGTTTTTTGCTTTAAGGCTTGTGATGTGCTAAAATAAGAACAAGTGGGTTAATCGTAGGCTCAAATTGGCTAACAATGGAAGATAAAAGGTAAGGCTATTTGGGTAAGTGAGCTAAGTGAAATGATGGCCTCAATCATATAAATGCATAAATACAAG
Source organism: Arachis ipaensis (assembly GCF_059453495.1). Taxonomy (NCBI): domain Eukaryota; kingdom Viridiplantae; phylum Streptophyta; class Magnoliopsida; order Fabales; family Fabaceae; genus Arachis; species Arachis ipaensis. The sequence continues at coordinate 86,239,286 of NC_142436.1, forward strand.
AAATAATTGGACATATAGAATTAAACAAATCAAGGATCACAAACATAGGATGAGAACAATTTCACACAAGAAGGAAGATAAGTGGTTATAAGATGTAACCACACCAATAGGTTCAAAACTGACAAGCTTGTGTTCTTAGCTCAAAAACATGATTCACAAGAGTGTAAATTCAAGCAAATTCCACAAAAAAAATTTTTTTCAATCAATTGGGGTGGTTCCCTTTAGATAAATTCTCTTGAAAATTCTATCATTTTGACTAAGCATATCCTAAATGCAATGTTGTGACTAAGAATTTCTAAAATCCCTTAGTTTACCCTCTTTCCTAATCAAAACAATTTCTATCATGCACAAAGGGTTTAACTATGTTCTCAACAATTCAAAACATTTTTCAAATCACAACCACAAGGCCAAAATGCAACATATACAATGAAAGTGTGCAACAACCAAAATAAACGTATCCGTACTAGCAAATATATACAATAATCCCAAAATAGTGCAAAATAAAGTAAAATAAGAAGAACTAAGTGATAATATCTGAAAGGTGTTCACCAATTCTACCGACAACGACGGCGGTGACCTCTTCACACTTTAGATGAAGCATCGTCCTCGATGCTACTGATCGGGCTCATGGTGAGGGTCAACGGTCACATCTACATCCTGCTGGATCTCAGAATGGGGCACTGGCTCCTGGGCATGCTGTAGAGTATCCTGGGTAGCCTGTGTAGGTGCCTCCTGATGAATCGGCTCCTCAGCATGCTCGGCCTCATGTTCTGCCCCATGCTCCTCCTCATGATCTGGCTCGTTGGAAACGGGAGAGTCGAGGAGAGGGGGTAGCTCAATGCCCTGGGATACAAACACCTGGTTGATCCAGTCGAGACGTCGCAGGATACGATGCTCGCTGCACTCCATAAAGTGAAACAGGCGCTGGACTAGCATGTAAGTCGGCTCAGGTGCTGGTGGTGGCGGTGATACTGCTACTGGTGTTGTAGAAGAAGATGGTCCTGCTGCTGCTGTGGAAGATGAGGGTCTAGCTGTGATGCACAGAAACTTGTTTCTCAACAGATTTCCCTCGACAAGTATACCGAATTGTCGTCAAGTAAAAACTCACAATAGAGTGAGGTCAAATCCCACAGGGATTGATTGGTCAAGCAACTTTAATTGGAGGAATGTTCTAGTTGAGCTAAGCAGAATTTGATATGAGAATTGCAGGAATTTAAATGGCAGGAAAGTAAATGGCAAAAAATGTAAGTGCTGGAAATAAAGAGCTGAATATAAATGATGGAAAATAAATGGCAGAATCTTAAATGGGGAATGGGAAATTTAGCATGAAAGTAAATGGCAGAAACTAAAGAGAATGGGTAAGATCAGAAATGGGGAATTCATTGGGCTTAGGAGATGTTGCATTCTCCGGATCAAATTCATTTTCATCTCTTCCTCAATCAATGCATTTATTGATCAGCTTGGCAATCTTAAGTGATTGAATTCCAGTTCCTTGGTAACTCAATCTCTCAAAATCTTGATCAATAGCCAATTCTTTGGTCTAATTGATCATGAGAAGAGATGAAGTGCGATCACTGATTATACCACATGTATTTCCAAATCAAAGTATCGGGAGAATTATATGTCACTATATCTGCCCAAACCCCAATTTGGTCCAACATGAGTAAGTATTTCTAGCATGATCTCTTCATTCCTCTTCCAAGGTTCAGAAGAGATCCAAGTATGAATAGTTTCTTTTCCAAGACAACTATCCAATTGGATGAAGATTGAAAGCTTTCAAGTAAAATCAAGAGAAAAGAAAGAAGAAGAATAATGAAAACTATTATTGATCCATCAAATTACAATAGAGCTCCCTAACCCAATGAAAGGGGTTTAGTTGTTCATGGCTCTCGGAATGGAAAGCAAAGATGGAGAGTACATTCTGAAGTAAAACTAGAAGTTACAGAGAAAGTAAAATTATATAGAGAGTAGTCCTCTTAATCCAAAAGCTTCTTCTCTAGTTCAAAACTACCCCTATATATACTACTCTTCTGATCTTCCAGTTGGCTCTTCAAGTCTTGGATATGGGCCTTTGGATCTTGAGTTGAAGCAGTTTGAAATCTTCAGTGGGCTCAGCTTTACTTGCAGAGAAAGTGTGAAGTAGGCATGGACTTTGGCTAGGACGTTAGTGGCGTTAGCGTTAAGTGAAAATGTGGGTTCGAGAACGTTAGTGACAATCAGCTTTTGTACTAACGTTCCTAGCCCAAGATGAGTTACGTTAACTTCAACGTTAGTGGCACTAACGTGACCACTAATGTTGCCTCTTGATCTATCGTGAGCGTTATTAGCGTTTACCTTTGCCAATAATGTTGCCCTTGGCCCTTTCTTCCCTACGTTAGAGTCCACGTTAGTGTAGCTAACGTGACTCTTAACGTGGGTATGTCTCAACTTCAAGAGCGTTAGTAACACTTACCTTTGTCACTAACACTCCAAACACCCTTCTTCCCACGTTAGAGTTCACGTTACTTAGGTTAACGTGACTGCTAACGTGGTAGTGATAGCCATCTCCAACGTTAGTGACAAAGGTGAGTGTCACTAACGTTGGCTCATCATTCCTTTCCTCCACATTAGCTTCCACGTTAATGCAATTAACGTGGCAACTAACGTGGCTAACAGAGGCTTAGTCCAACGTTAGTGGCAAAGGTGAGTGTCACTAACGTTGGCTCTTCATTGATTCTCCCACGTTAGAGGTCACGTTAATGTAGTTAACGTGACTCTTAACGTGGCTAAGTTTGCCCCTCTCCCCAACGTTAGTGGCATTCACTTTTACCACTAAAGTTGGAGCTTTACTTCTCTTCCACGTTAGCTTCCACATTAACGTAGTTAACGTGGACACTAACGTGGGCTATGATGGCTCATGAAAGTGTTATTGGTGTTCACTTTTCTTGTTAACGTTGTAAGCTAGCCTCCTTTCCACGTTAATGGTCATATTAGTTGGACTAACGTGGCTGTTAACGTGGCATCTTGCTTGCTTCCTTTGTCCTAAAATCAAGCAAATAAAGTGCATCAAAGCTAGGTTCTAACCCATGAGATCATGCATCATTCAATTTACCATTTAATTCATGCATAATTCTCATGAAATCATATAAAATTCACAATTTTTGCTTGAATCAAGATGTAAATGATTATTTACCCAAAACTTGCTTATTTCCTAAGAAAGTGCATGAAACTACCCTAAAACCATAAAGAAAAGGTCAGTGAAATTGGCCAAAATGCCTTGGCATCAAGCTGCCTCGACTACTGCTCTAGCTCGAGAGCGTCTCCTGGAAGGGGGCTTCTCGTGCACCCACCCACCCCACGGGATAGTAACTTCCTTCTCGTCCTCGTCCGGGGGTGGTGGAATCGCATCATCATCCCTCCATGGGGTGCCAGCTAACTCAACCATCCTCGTGACCATGGTGGGAAATGGTAGAAGGCCACGGATGTGAGTGCGCTACATGCTTCTCCTAATCAGCTGGGGGAAATATACTTCCTTCCCCTCCATGACACAGCCAATCAGAACTAGCATATCTATCGGAATCTCAGAAAAGTGTGTAGTGAGCAGGACATAATGGGCGAATATCTGTTGCCAAGTCCTAGCCTCCCTAGTCAGATAGATGAATAACATCCCCTTGGACCTTGTGTTAGTAGCCTCCATCACCTAAGGGGCGTCCGGCGTGGCCATAACGCTCCTCAGTGCCTCATAATCAAAAGTCATAGTGTTTATTGCAGTTTCTGCCTCCTGATATGCACAAATATCACCAGTCCGAGGTAGGCACTGTAAAACACTCTCAATAGCTGCCTCAAGGATCGAGATTTGCCCACCTCGTAGGTGCACCGAATCCAGAGTCTCTCGAAAGAAGTTACAATAAAATTTCTTGACCCAGGAAGTGTTGATCCGACCCAAATCCCTATCAATAAAGCCAAGGCCCAATCCCTGAATACGGGCCTCAATAGGTTCTTTCAGATCGTCGGATAAGGCTAATTTCTTCTCAATGTTCAGGTTCGTTTTCCGATAGGTGGAAAAACAGAGCTCACAGTAGAAATTTGGGAACATGTATGTATCGGTAGGCGGTTTCAGCTGATTCTTTTTATCCACCTTATTAATTGGATTCTTGGCATAATTGGCATAAGGAGAGAGGGTAAGATCTTGAGATTTATTCCTCTTTTTGGAGGTAGTAGCCTTTTCTATTCCTCTATCAGTCATCTTAAAAATCAGAATAGAGTAGAATATAAGCAATTAAGCACGTAGCAGGAAGCAAGGAAGAACATGTTCAGGGTGTAAAAAGAATGACAAGTAATCATGATGTGAACTAAAATTGAAAACTTGGAATGCAAGTAAGCATAGAAGACATATCCATAAACCAAGAATTCAAACATTTCAAATAATGTAACACAATGCTCATGTATTAGGCACATTAATCATCATAACTCAAAGGAATGGTTAAAAAGTTAAGTGAAATGAGAAATGAAGTCAGTAGGTCAGACAAGTTAGTAAGTTAAAAAGTGGGATTGAGAATTAGTGGTATGATGGAAAATGGCCTAATTAAAAGAGAATCGCAAAATGTGTACAACAATCATGTTCACACTCATGAGAATTTAGGAATGCCAAAAGCATGTGATAATGGACTCGCAATAATTGGTGTTATAAGCAATAGAGTTCATTTGTGTAACTATGAAAAGGTGAAGACCAAATAGAGTGAAAAAGAGAGTTACACCATGGGGATACACCAATTATTGTGAAGGAATGAACATCATGTAAGGAAATTGCAAATTATGGTTCAATGAAATGGTTAGGCAATTCCTTAAATTCATTTAGTCACTGCTAATCACGGGGAACAAAATAAGAATGGAAAAGCTAGCCCAAATGTCCCGGGAGTTGAACTTGGTGTGAGTTGGGCAAGGGGTAATTTGAAAATGCCAAGTTCAATCCTAGGCAAGATTTAAAGGTTAAAACAGTTTTTGGAAAAATCGGGCAGCATCCCGGCTGTAATTTGGACGTTCCCGGATAGCCAAAAACAACAGGTGAGTCATATGAATCCAAAAAGCAACAAGCATAATCAATCATTAGCAAAAAAATAATAATCATGATGACAAGCGGATTGCACATAACCAGGCAGCAGCAACATAATTGCAGAATAAGAAATACAGTAGGCAGCAGAATATGAGGAGTACATCATGGTAAATCATGATCAATACCACTCAGCAATCAATCAATATGTGCTCAATTAGGTAAACAAATACGGAAAAATTATCAGGCCTAGAATCCTCTATCCAGAACCTAACTACCTAACAGCAGATATCTCTATCTATCCTAACATGCAAAAAACAAATTCTAACTAACTGAAGGGAAATAACAAAATTAATAAAAGCAGCAATGAAAAACAGAGTAGTGGTGCAGGTTATGGAAAACCTGGGAGAAGAGGTGCAGAGAAAAAAGGAGTAGCACCAGAGAGCGAAAATGGGTGGGAGAGCGCCGCCCTGGAAGGTGGTGGCACAGAGACTCACGGCGGAGGGTGGTTCGCTGGCGGTAGCTAAGGCAGAGAGAGTGAGACAGTGAGAGTGAGAGTGTGAGAGAGAGGAAGAGATAGGGGGAAGAAGGAAATGGGGGGGAACGTTGGTGGCACGGTCGGCGCGGTGCTGGTAGGTAGCTTGGAGGGTTGAGGGAAGTGGTTATGGGGGAGAAAGGGCGTTGGTGGGTGGGGGGTGTCTGCAAGTGAAGGTGATCCTCGCGTCCCTTGGGTTTAATTAATTTGAATCCGCGCATGCGCGCACCGTGCGCGTCCGCGCGGATGGTGAAAACAGGGGTGGACGCAGCAGCGCCCTGTGTGTGTTTGCGCGGGCTGGAAAAAATGGAAGAGCGGCGCGGAGGCGGCAAATGCGCGTTCGCGCAGATGGGGAATATGAGCATGGGTGCAGACATGTACCGTGCGCGTCTGCGTAGACTGGAGACAAGAGTATGAGCGCTGATGCGTACAGTGCGTGTCCGCGCGAAGTGAGTTGCGCTAAAGGCTCAAAGCCAGCCCAGAGCTGGCACAAATCTCGGGTCCTTGGCCTGAAAATGGTTCTGGCGAATCGGCGCGCACGCGCCATGTGCGCGGGCGCGCACCTTTGCAAATTTTGGATAGTTGCGCGGATGCGCACAGTGTGCGCACGCGTACACTTAATTGTTCCTTTGGCCTAGCTTTTGCGTGAGATTGGCCCAACTCTCTGGAAAGAGTATGGGCCTATATATGCTGATGGGCGCGCATGCGCACAGCGTGCGGTTGCGTCCTTGGCACTTTTTTTTTTGAAAAGGCAAAAACAGCTTAAACTTCTTTTAACACTACCCACAACTCAAAAATTAACTCAAAAATACAAAATGACAACAATCTTTTTGGCTTTTTGAAAATTTTCAAATATAACGAGGGTTACTTGCCCCACAAGCAACCTACAACCGGTTTATTGGACCAAGCATATGGAAAGAAAACTACATACAATGGCAACTCAATTCACTTATTAATAAAAAAATGCAAGAGGGTGGACAGAGTTTACCATGGTGGGGTGTCTCTCACCTACCACTTTTAGTTTAGGTCCTTAAGTTGGTCCTTTTGGGAAGCTCTTGTCATGGTGGCTTATGCTTGTGCTCATCCTTGAATCTCCAAGGGTCTTTGCTTCTCAAATGGTTGACAGAAGTTCCAACCATCTTCACCAAGTTTGGATGGAGTTCCACCCAAGATATGAGCTCCCTTATTTGGTCTTCATGCTTCGATCCGGGATCCCATATCTTTTTTTCGCACCTGTCTTCTTGTTCATCTTCATGAATTTTCAGTTCGAGTGGTTGACAAGTAGAACAAGCAGAATTCTCTCTAGCATACCAAGCCTTCTTCCTGGACCCATGTAAAGTAGCATTCATCCAATCATAGTTCCCATATCTTGAGTTCTTGACCTCAATGAACCTAATTCCAAACCTCCAACCACTGCACAACTCCTTCTTGTTCTTAGTTCCACAAAGAGCTCTAAGTTGTCCATTCGTTTGAATCAAGCCATATTCAAGTGAGAAAGTGAAGCCTAAGGGTAAGAGTTTTACGCACTTGAATAGTGTGTTGGATGGTGACTTAGGGAGGGGAACCTCCCTATACTTAGACAATGCAAGGTCGGTTTCCTTTTACTCTTCTTTGTGCATTTCCACCTCGTGACAACTCTTTTCAACTTCTTCTTGCTTGTTGACTTCTTTCAATTCCTCTTTATCATCAATCAACTCAAACTCGGGAGGTTGTGTGAGATCTTCTTCCACATCAACTTCACACTCATTGAGAGAGTCTTCAACAAGGTTACCGATAGTGCTTGGTATGGAATTGCCTTCAATAGCTACGTGTTCATGCCCCAAAGGAGAGGATTCCACTTTTGATAAAAATTCATTGATGATTGAATCCATCTCTTGATCAATCTTTTCATATTCTTCAATTTTGATAAGCTCCGGAGTTTGTTGGGATTTACATGGTGGTGCCACATCTCCTAAATCTTCAACCACTTCTTTCTCCTTTTCAATGACCCTAGGCTTCTCCAATTGCTCCAATACAAAGCTTGATTCTTCCTTCTTCTCCACTGGATTTTCCAATTTCTTCTTCATACTTTGCTCAACTTTTGGTCTTTCACATGCGGCCACGGAGACACCTTGAGCGTTCAAACATTGATAGGCTAACGTGTGCACTACCTTAGTCAAATTAGTCACAAACTCTAGAGTGTTCCTTTGCATGTCCGCTTGGCCTTGAAGTAGCAAGGTGAGAGAGTCATCTATTGGGGCTTGGGGTGGATAGGAAGGTTCATAATTTTGGAAAGAGAGTTCATAATGAGAAGGTGGCTCTTTATAGTAAAGGTGTGGAGATGGTGTGCATTGAGGTGGTTCTTCATAGTAGTCATGATAAGGTTGTGGTGGTTCTAAAGGTTCTTGCTCAGAATGGTCATGAGAACGTGGTACGGGTGATTGGTCATATGATGGATATGGATCATAGGAAGGTGTTTGGTAATGAGAGGCTTGTGAGAATGGTTGAGGTTCATGTTGAGGATAAGAGTTATAGGCATATAATGGTGGTAATTGATTTTCACATAAAGTTTCACCATAGCCATTGAATTGACATGCATTAGGATGGAAATTATACCTATACGCATCCGGAGGTTGTTGCCAATAGGAGTGATTAATTCCTTGAGGCTCCTCCCATCTTTGTTGGTTCCATCCATAATGAGTGTCATCATTGAAGTTCACATTTCCTACAACACAATTAGAACCAAACTCATAGCCAAAGTGAGAATTCATAATAGCAAGAGAAAATGAAAGCAAAAATCAAATAAGAAGCTAGAAAATTAAATCCTAAAACTAGCAAGAACTAACAAAAGCAAACATATTCACACTATTCACATATATACAATAACCAATAACATAACACCATTACAACTCCCCGGCAACGACGCCATTTTTGATGAGTAGGACTTTTGTACGGTTTAGAATTCACAAATGAAAGCTCGTTGCAATATAGTTTCTAAACCAACATCAATCCTTTCATACAAAAAATTTGGTTGTCACAAGTAACAAACCCCTAAATTTATAAACCGAAGTATTGAACCTCGAGTTGTTCTCCCTAGGAATTGCAATAAAGTATTCTTGTTATTGGTTACGAGTTATGTTTTGGGGTTTTTGGAATAAGAGACATGAAATGTAAATGGCAATGAAAATAAACTAACAACTAAAAAGCTCTTGGCAAGGTTATGAGAATTAGAAGTCCTATCCTAATTATCCTCCTCAATTGTGACCACAAATTGTCCATTGCTACCACTTCGTTAACCTCTAATCATGGAGGAAAGTCAAGTGGATGAATCAACTTGATTCCACAAGTCCTAGCCAACTCCCAAGGGAAAGACTAGCATTAGTGGTATCCAAATCAATTAGCAACTTCTAATTATCGATCAACAAAGGAATTAGATAACTCAAGCATCACTAATTACTCCACCTAGGCCAAGAGGAATGAAAATCTATACTAAAATCTAACCAAACATTTCATCAAACACTTGGGAGGCACAAACGAAAAGCATAGTAAATTGATAACGAGAATAGAATCTAACAATAATTGAATGTAAGAAATCAACAACAACAATCAAAGAAAACAAGATCTACATGAATTACCTCAAATTGTATTAAAAGAAAATAGAATGAACAAAAGTAGATCTACAAACAAAGTAAAGAAAATAATAACAACAATAGAAGAATGATGAATGTAACAACAAGGAATTAAGAAGAAGAAGTAGAAGAGAGCATGAATTAAAACCTAGATCTAAAAACTAAACCTAATCCTAATCCTAATTCTAGAGAGAAGTGAGAACTTCTCTCTCTAAAACTAAAGCTAAACTAGCCTAATGTGTGTGTATGAATCTCTACATGCCTTCCCCTTTCATTCCTTGGTCTTTTTAGCCCTTTCCCACCAAAAACTCAGCTCCAAATGGGGCTAGAAACCCTCCAAAATTTCCAGGAACGTTTTCCTCTTTAAAAATCACGTGCGGTCATTGGCGTGTACGCACACAGTGCGCGTGCGTGCCCCTGGAGAATTTCGTGATCTGCGCGTAAGCGCATAGTGCGTGTTTGCGTCCATGGGCTTTTCCAGATTTTTGGCTTTTCATGATTTCTCCAGTTTGTATGCTTTCCTTTCACTCCTTTGTTCCCTTCCTAGCGCTTTTCAACCTGAAATCACTAGCAAACACATCAAGGCATCTAGCAGAAATCAAAGGCAAACCAAAATTATCAATTTAAAGGTCTAAAAAGCATATTTTCACATCTAAGCACAAGTACGGAGACAATCACAAAATCATGCTATTTCCTTGAATAAATGTGAGGAAGGGTTATCAAAATGCTCTAAATGCAACACAAGATAAACCCTACAAAGGGGGTTTATCAGCGTACGCGCGGGTTGGTTTATGCCTTAAGCCCAATATCCGCACAGTGCAGGCCTAACTCTCGGGTTTTTGGCTGGGGTTGGAATTTTTGATCCACGCGTACGCGTACATGGCGCGTCCACGTGGATGGTCGAAAATGCTTGAAGCACGCGTACGTGCCAGGTGCGCGCACGCGCGGGTTGGTGCTCTGTTTTCCAAAAATTTTCCAAGTTCTTGCACCAATCCAAACATTCAAAACCTCCAAACAGCTACCAAAACACCCTAAAACCTTATTTAACATACCAAACTACCAAATAAACTCAACAAACAAAGCAAAACATGAAATTAAACCTATTCTACCAATATTTACAAAAGAGAAAAATGAAAAGTGTTTATCATGGTGGGGTGTCTCCCACCTAGCACTTTTGTTTATTATCCTTAAGTTGGACTTATGGGGAGCTCCTCTTATGGTGGCTTGTGCTTGAATTCATCTTGGAACTCCCACCAATGCTTGTATTTCCAATAAGCTCCATTTTCCAAGTTCAATTTTCCCACGCTTTGATAGAGTTCTTCAAAGATTATGGGCTCCCAAAATTAATCCTCATGTATTCCCGGATCCCATATCTTGTTGCCACACCCATCCTCAAGTTGATCATCATTATTCCATTTGGGTGGTAAGCAAGATGAATTCTCTATGAAGTGCCCAACAATCCTCCTAGACCCATCTAATTGAGCACTAGTCCAACCTTTGTATCTCATCTTTGATGTGTCAACCAAAATGAGCCTTGATTTGCAACGCCAACCACGAAACATTCTTTTTTTGCGCTTCATCCCACAAAGCATCCTAAGTTGACCATTCATTTCAAGCAAGCCATATTCGAGTGGGACAATAAAGCTAATAGAAATGAATTTTACCCACTCAAACGTAGGATCAGATGACAACCTAGGCAAAGAAGCTTCCAAGGATCTTGGCAAAGCATAACCAACCCCCGTTCTTCTATTTCTAGGGGCTTCCACCTCTTCACAAGATTTCTCAAATGTAATCCTTTGTTCAACAATTTTATCTAACTCTTTTCCCTTACTCAAATCATAAATGGGAGGGTGAGAGAAATTTACCTCCACAACGCTTTCAAATCCAATGGGAGAAGGTTCTTCTTACTCAAATGATTCTTCACCACTAAGACTTGATGCTTGATCTTCATCACCAAGGGAACTCAATTCTTGCTCTATCCCGTCCAATTCTTCATATGGAATATGCTTCAGAAGATGTGCACTTTCCCCCTTAGCACCAATTATAGCTTCCTCCAATTGTTCCAATACAAAGCAACTTCCCTCATTTTCCATCAATCTCTCCTTCATGTTATGATCTTCATTTGACTCTCCACATGTAGCCATGGGAGTTCCTTGAGTATTCAACCGTTGGGATGCTAACCGGCTTACTACCTCATCCAAGGCGGCCGTGAATTATTGCACATCCCTTTTCATCTCCTCTTGTCCTTGAACAAGAACATCAAGGATGTCATCCATTAGAGGTTGGGGTGAATGGAAGGGTTCATGATCTTAGGGGAAGGATTCATAGTAGGAAGGTGGTTCATCTTGGTAGAGTTGTGGTGGTTCAATATTTTCCATTTTCTCCACTTGTTGCACAACACACTCCATGGTTGCTTGAAGTTGATCAAATATTTCTTTGAGACGATCCCTTGATTCTTGTTCCTCTTGGATAATATGATTAGGATCATATGGCTCTTGGATCAATGGACATGAGTATTCTTCCATGGGAGGTTGTGGTGGGAAGTAGAACTCATCTTGTGGTTGAAAATTGTCATACATTGGAGGTGGTTCATCTTGGTAATAGTATGAAGGGGATAGCTCTTGAAAATGTTATTGTTGGAATGGTGGTGGCTCTATATATGGTTCATATGGCTCATATGGTTGTTTTAACGGTGGATATGGATGAGGGTCATATGAAAGTGGTTAGTAAGAAGGGGCTTGTGAGTTTGGTTGAGGGTTATGTTGAGGATATGGTTCATAGGCATATGGTGGTGGTTCTTGGAAGTCACAAGGGGGTCCACCATAGCCATTTGATTGGTATGCATCATAGAATGGCTCTTCTTCATAGTGCATTAGTGGAGTTTGTTGCCATGAACATTGATCATATGCATATGGCTCCTCCCACCTTTGATTATCCCATCCTTGATACACATCCTCATTAAAGCTTCCATTTCCTACAATATATTAGAAACCAAACTCATAGCCAAAGTGAGAATTCATCATAGCAAGAGAAAATGAAAATAAAATCAAATAAGAAACAAAGAAAACCAAATCCTAGAACTAGCAAGAACTAACAAAAGCAAACATATTCACACTATTCACATATATACAATAACCAATAACACAACACCATTGCAATTCCCCGGCAACGGCGCCATTTTGATGAGAAAATTTTTTTTGTGTGGTTTAGAATTCACAAATGAAGTCTCGTTGCAATATAGTTTATAAACCAACACTAATCCTTTCATAAAAAAATTTGTTTGTCATAAGTACAAACCCCTAAAATCTATAAACCGAAGTATTTAAACCTCGGGTCGTTCTCCCTAGGAATTGCAATAAAGTGTTCTTGTTATTGGTTATGAGGTATTTTTGGGGTTTTGATAAGAGACATAAAATATAAATGGCAATAAAATAAACTAATAGCTACAAAGGTCTTGGCAAGGGTTGGTGGTCAAGGATCTGTATCCCTATCATGAACCACAACATGATAATTGGCAAGGATCAATCCCACTAAGTCAACCCCTAACTAATAGTAGAGGAAAGTCAAGTGAACTATATCAATCCAAGTCCATAAGTCCTAGTTCTCCACCAAATCAATTAGTGAGATCTAGCGTTAATGGCTCCCAATCGTCAATCACTTGGACATTAGTAACTCAAGAATTCCTAAGTTACCTTCCTAAGCCAAGAGCATAAAATTCTACTCTAAAATTCTTCCAAGCATTTTTATCAAACACTTGAAGGCATAAAAGGAAAACATAGTAAAATTGCAAGGAAAGTAAATCTACACTACTCAATTGCAAGGAATTAAACAACAACAAATCAAATGAACAGTAAATGAACATGAAAACATAAATTGCATTAAAAGAAAAATAGAAGAACAAAAGTGTATCAACATAAAAGTAGAGAATTACATGAATTAATGCAAAACTAGAGAGAAGAGATGTAGAAGAAGAAGAATTACAAAAGAAAAAGTAAATCAAAGCATGAAATTAACCTAGATCTAAGAATTCCTAATCTAGATCTAACCTACTCCTAATTCTAGAGAGAAGAGAGAGCTTTTCTCTCTAGAAACAAACTAAAGCATGATAAAACTAAACTAATGATCAAAAGTATGTAAAGTATGTTAATTCCCCTTCAATGTTTGGCTTAAATAGCACCATAAATGAGTTGGATTGGGCCCACAAGGCTTCTAAAATCGCTGGCCACGAGCTGCATTCAGTAAATCATGTGCACCCATTAACACGTACACGTACTGTGCGTGTTCGCGCCCCTATGTGCGATGCAACTATAACAAATCTTATATCATTTCGAAGCCCCAGATGTTAGCTTTCCAACGCAACTAGAACTACCTCATTTGGACCTCTGTAACTCAAGTTATGGTCAATTAAGTGTGAAGAGGTCGGCTTGACAGCTTTTGCGATTTCTTCATTTCTTCATGAGTTCTCCATTTTTACATGTTTTTCCTTTATTCCCTTGATCCAATATTTGCCTCCTAAATCTGAAATTACTTAACAAACATATCAAGGCATCTAATGGAATCAAGGTGAATTAAGATTAAACAATTAAGGGCCTAAAAAGCATATTTTCACACTTAAGCACAAATTAGGAGACAATCATGAAACCATGCTATTTCATTGAATAAATGTGGGAGAAGGCGATAAAATCCTCTAAATTCAACACAAGATAAACCCTCCAAATGGGTTTTATCAGGTCCACATTGCGTGCGAGTTCGCGTACGCATGCCCATCAAAATTGGTAAAAAGCTGTTAAGTTCTGCAGAAATCACTTCTGCACACCAAACTTCCGACGCGCATAACTTTTTCGTTAAAAATCATTTTTAGTCCGTTCTTCGAACGGCATAAACTTCATAGAAACAAATTTCATTTGAAATATGTTTGACAATATTTGAGGGTTTGGAAGATGAGTTATGGCCTGCTGAAGTTGGTCAAAAATCAAGTTTCACAAAAAAATGCCGATCCTCTATTTTTACCAAACTTCCATTTCAAAATGAATATGTTACACCTCAAAACAATACTAAATATATTCTATACCATTATATATGCATTCCATCTCTTCCACATATACCAATTACTCAGTTATGTTCACTTCTATTGCACACAATCCAAGAATCAAGACAACAAAACTCATGTTTATCAAAATATCATCATCATAATTCATTATTATCATCAAACATCATAATCATCATTGTTTAGCACATGCTCATAATCAATTTTCAAGATTTTCACCAAATTGTCTAAACTTTAATAATTCATCATAGTTCAACCAAACCTACGGCTAACTAGCCCACGTTCTCACGTTACATTACACATTATCTACGAGAAACCAAAACTATATCTTTGCCGATTCCTCCCTAAGCCTGGAATGCCACAAATATCGCCGTTCCACAAACATTCCAAGCTCTAAACACACACCAAACAGGAACCCCACCTCCAAGGATCCAAAATCAAGCTCCCAACATCACCAATTTTCCTCCATGTAATTCACTTCCTCCATGGTGGTCTGAGCAGCATCACCAACGTTTCCTTCATAGGGTGCATCTTGAGTGTTGACAGCTGAAACTTGTATTCCACTTAAGTGTTGGGAGATCTTGTTAATTTGTTGGGACATAAGCTTGTTTTGAGCCAAAATGGCGTCCAGTGTGTCCACTTCCATGACTCCTCTTTTCTGAGTAGCCCCAATGTTCACAGGATTCCTCTCAGAAGTGTACATGTATTGGTTGTTGGCAATCATCTCAATGAGCTCGTTTGCTTCCTCAAGCTTCTTCTTCATGTGCAGTGATCTTCCTGCAGAGTGATCCAGTGACATTTTGGCCATCTCAAAGAGGCCATTAAAAAAGATCTCTAGTACGGTCGAATCTGAGATCATATCAGAAGGACATCTCCTGATCAGCTGCTTGTATCTCTCCCAAGTCTCATAGAGGGATTCTCCCTCTTTCTATCTGAAGGTCTGGACTTCCACTCTAAGCATGCTCAGCTTTTGGGGTGGAAAGAACTTGGCCAGAAATCCAGTGACCACCTTCTCCCATGTGTCCAGGCTCTGTTTGGCATGAGAATCCAGCCATAATTTTGCTTTGTCCCTTACAGCAAAAGGGAAGAGCATGAGCTTGTAAACCTTGGGGTTCACTCCATTTATCTTAACAGTATCACAGATCTGCAGAAAATTAGATATGAACTTGTTGGAGTCCTCCTACGGGAGTCTATAAAACTGTCAATTTTGTTGTACCAGAGTGACCAGTTAAGGCTTGAGATCAAAATTGTTAGCACAATTGGCAGATACTGATATGTTGCGCCCATAGAAATCTATAGTGGGTGCAGTGTATGAGCCAAACACTTTCCTGGCGTGCTCCTCAGTGTTCAGATTTCCTCCAGCCATAGTGGTCTCTTCAGCTTCCTTCTCAAAAGTTTCTGTGAGATTCCCTCTGGCTTTGCAAGCTCTAGCTTGTTGTAAACGCCACCTTAAGGTCCTCTCAGGTTCAGGATCAAGATCAAGAAGGGGTTCTTTATTCCTGTTCTTGCTCATAAACAACAAAAAACAAAGAAACAGTGGGAGTCTCTATGTCAGAGTATAGAGGACTCCCAGTGAGATATCCTAAAAAAATAAAGATAAAGTAAGCAATTAACAAAAAGATTCGAAAATAAAGATGGAAGATTTAGTTTAAAAACTTTCAAAAATAAAAAAGAAATGGGTTCAAAATTTTTTTAATTCAAAAAAGAAAGAGAAAAAATTAAAGAAACACCAAAGTTCAAATTTGAAATTAAATGAAAAATAAAATAATTGAATTAAAATTTTGAAAATTAAGGAAAAGATAAATAAGATAAAGATCAAAAATCAAGAAAGATAAACAAGCTAGGATTCAAAAATTAAAAAAAAATTTATTAAACCAAAAAGAAAATCACTAACGGGACACCAAACTTAAATCAGAAAATAAAAGAAAATAAATAAGGGAAAATTCGAAAATAAAGGAAAATAAAAAAGCAAAAATTCGAAACTTAAAAGAAAAGGTAAATAATAAAAAAATAATAAAAATACCAAATCCAAGCAACAAGACAACCGGTAGTCGTCAATCACGAACAATCCTTGGCAACGGCACCAAAAACATGGTGTGCGAAATTAGAACTTTCACAACTTTACCGGCAAGTGCATCGGGTCATCCAAGTAATACCTCAGGTGAATGAGGGTTGATCCCACTAGGATTGTCGGATTGAGCAAGCAATAGTTATCTTGCTGGGCTTAGTCAGGAAAACAATAAAAAGGGTTGTTGTTGAGAACGCATAAAACAAAGCAATAAGGAAAGCAGTTAAAGGTTTGGTATAAAACAATGATGAGAAAACAGTTAAGGTCTCGAAGATGTTTATTTTACCAGATTAAAATTTCTGACCAATTATTTTAACAATGAGTGATTCATTCTATGGCAAACCATTAGTGATTAAACCCTAATCTATTAGTGATTTAATCTCCTCTAATCCTCATCAAAAGCCACTCTCGTGGTCATTCAATTCGAATTAAAGGGTGAAGTTCAGAAAACTAGTTTAGCACCACAAAAACCTCAATTACCCAAAGCTAATAGGATTTTATGTCACTTATCCGATTAGTTCATGTAATTAGCAGTTTAGGAGGAGTGTTTTCAAGCTGTAGCTCAAGCGAGATAACTCTCTCGAGAATCACAAGAGCTCATGTAGAATAAGGGTCATACTCTCGTTCCACCCAGATTCATAAGATTAAGAACGAAAACAACACCTTAGAATTAAATCAAACATTAATTAAAATAGAAGAATAATAATTTTAATCCATAGAAAAAAACAGAGCTCCTAACCTTAACCAGGAAGTTTAGTTGCTTATGACTTATAGAGAAAGCAGGGTTTTGAAAAGTGCGGAAGGAAGAAGATCTCCTAAACCTAAGTGATCTTCTCTTTAAATACTAACATAATAATAAATGCTAAACCTAAAAGATATTATTTTAAAGTAAAAATTACCAAGATAAAATAAGATAAGACAAATAAGTGTTAAAATCCACTTGGAGGCCCAATTGTTGTGTGAAATGGAAAGCAAGCTGGCGTTCAACGCCAAGATTAGGCGTTGAACGCCCAGAAGAAAGTTTGTGCTTCTGACTTCATGCTCCCCTGCTAGCATTGAACACCATTTTGGGCGTTCAGCGCCTACGGGGAAGCTGACAGCATTTTTGTTTCTTGCTCCAGACTTCTCCAAACTGCTCCGAGTTTTCTCCTAAAATCATAAAAACACACGAAAAACTTAAAGTAGCATCTAAAGGTGAATTTTTCACTAAAACCGAATAAAAATACATAAAATTTAACTAAAAATAATATAAAAATGACTAGAAAAAGGGTAAAAGATGCTCATGCATCAAGGGGGAATGGTTGTGGGGATGGGGTTGGTTAAATGTGGTTATTATGGTAGTGAATTGTATATGGGGGTATATATATAGAGATTAGAGGGGGGTTAACGGGTGTGTTAAAGATAGAGGGTTGTTGGGGGCTTGGTTACGGGAGAAAATTTGCGGAATGGAGGGAGTGGGGCTTGTGATGGGAATGGATGAGGTTTGGGGTCAATAAAAAAGGAAGTTGAGATGGGATTGGGGAGGGGATTTGGGGAAGATAACTATCGGGGGGTGGGTAAAATGAATCAACAAGATTCATTATCAAAATATGCATGATTTTGTGCGGAGGAGTCAAATTGGGATACTGGCGCCAAACTTGGGAGTGGTGGTATTTGGCGCCGCATGTCCCGCAAGAATTATGTGCATAAGTCCCTCCTGGTGCCAAATGCCAGTGATGCGGCGTTTGGCACCGAAACGCTGATTTCTTTTTTTAGCCAGTGTGGCACCAAACGCCAGGGGCGCCAAGTTTAGCACCACCCTGAGAGAGAGAATTGCCTCCTTCGTCTTCATTGGTGGCACCAAACTTCAGCAATCTAAGTTTGGCTCCACCTCTCCAGTAAAACTCCTTCAAACACACGTAGCACCTGGTGCCAAACATGGAAATCCCAAGTTTGGCGCCACCCTTCCAGGGTAAAATGGCTCCAAATAGTATCATATGTGGCACCAAATTTGGACTATCCAAGTTTGGCGCCAATCAATCCAAGTTAAATGCCTCTAGTGTGTCGAAAATTCCTTCTGATTGCATCTGTTCCTCTTTTAATCACACCGCATTATCAAAATACATATAAAACAAAGGTAAAATAGTAGAACTTCAAATAAAACTAAATAAATTCAAAGCATAACTCAAAACTAAGGATACGAAACATCGGGTGACCTCCCGACAAGCGCTTCTTTACCGTCACTAGCTTGACGGTCAGTTCTGCTAAGTTAGCAGATGAGTGAATCTTTGGCAATCAATCTCTCCTCCAAGATAATGCTTCAACCTTTGGCCATTGACTGTGAACCTTCTATCAGAGTTCTCAACACTTGAAGTTCCACATGACCATACGATGAAACTCTGGTTACCACAAAAGGGCCTAACTACCCGGACTTCAGCTTTCTAGGAAAGATCTTGAGCCTTGAATTGAGCAATAACACTTGTTGGCCTGGTGATAAACCCTAATTTTGTGGTTTATCTTGTGCTTAATTTAGTGGGTTTTATCAACTTATCTCACATTTATTCAATAAAATAGCATGGTTTTGTAATTCTCCCTAAATTTGTGCTTAAGTGTGAAAATATGCTTTTTAGGCCTTAAAATAGCTAAATTTAATTCACTTCAATTCCATTCGATGCCTTGATATGTTTGTTGAGTGATTTCAGATTCATAAGGCAAGTATTGGATGGAAGAAGTGAAGAGAAAAGCATGCAAGAAGGAGAATTCATGGAAAAACAAGGATTTGGAGTGCTTAGAGTGACGCGCATGTGTGACAGACGCGCACGCGTGAAGAGGTGCATCGTCAAAGGTGATGCGTACGCGTGACAAGAAAAAGCCAGATGACGCGTACATGCGACCCATGCGCACGTATCACAGCCTGCATGTGACCTCATTAAAGTGAAAATGCTAGGGGCGATTTCTGAGGTTCCCAGGCCCAAATCTAACTCATTCCTGAGGCTATTTCATGAATAATTCAAGCTTGGACAAAGGGGAGCAATTAGTTCTAGGTTAGCATCATGTAGGTTAGTTTTTTAGAGAGAGAAGCTCCCTCTTCTCTCTAGAATTAGGGTTTTAGGTTAATTGCATCTTAGATCTAGGGTTTAATTCTTGTTTTCATCTATTTTTCCTTGCAATTTCTTGTTTCTACACCTTTGCTTTCTTAGTTTTACTTGCTATTTCCTTTATTTTGTTGCTTTTATGTTCATGACTCTTGTTGGATTTGGATTTCCTTCTTTAATGCAATTTGATATTTCTTTGTTTATTGTTGCTTAATTGAGTAGTTATTGTTAATTCCTTGCAATTGGTAGTTGTAGATTTTACTATTTCTTGCCATTTACCATGTTTTCCTTTTATGCCTTCCATGTGTTTGACAAAATACTTGGTTGGATGTTAGAGTAGATTTTTGAGCATTTTTGGCTTAGAAAGAGAAATTAGGCAATCTTGAGTCATTAATACACAATTTAGATTGGTGATCTAGAGTTGTTAGTTAATATTGTTTCCATTGACTCTAATCTCTTGCTAATTCAATTAGTAAGTTGATTAGGACTTTTGGATTGAGATTAACTAGTCTTATTTGACTTTCTTCTTATGTTGGAGATGATATTGTACTTTCTCCCGATGTTGAAGATGACGAAATAGGATAGATTCTTGTTAATCATTGTATGATAATTAATGATTAGGATAGAAAGCCTATATTCTCAATTCTTGCCATGAATGTCTCTCTTTATCATTTGCTTTCTTTAGTTGCTTGCTTTATTTCCTTGCCATTTATTTTCTTGCCCTTTTTACCAAATCAAACCCCCTGCTCCTTCATAGCCAATAATTGATCACTTCATTGTAATTCCTTGTGAGAGGACCCGAGGTTTGAATACTTCGGTTAATTTTCATTGGGATTTGTACTTGTGACAACCAATTTATTAAAATTTGATTGAGAATTATTAGTTGGTTTGGAACTATGATTACAACGAAGAAATTCTATTTCTATTGAGGAATTTCTAGACCGACAATAATTCTCACTATCAAATTTTTGGCGCCGTTGCCAGAAAATTGCAATGGTGTTATGTTATTGGCTATTGTTCATATGTGAATATTGTGAATATGTTTGCCTTTTGTTTGTTTGTTTGTTTTTGTTAGTTTTAGGATTTGGTTTTCTTTGTCTCTTGTTAGTTTTTATTTTTATTTTCTCTTGCTACTATGAATTCTCACCCCTTTGGCTACGAGCGTGGTCACAACTATGTTGTAGGGAATGGAAGCTACAATGACAAAATGCATCAAGGAATTGGAGATCAAAGATGGGAGGAGCCCCAAGCTTATGGACAATCTTCTTGGCAACAACCTCCTCTGGTTTCTTATGGGTACAATCCAACTCCTAATGCATACCAATCTAATGTATGTTGTAACCCTTATTGTGATTGTCAACCACAACCACCACATACATATGACTCCTTCCCTCAACATAGCCCTCAACAACCCTACCACTAAACACCCCTATATGACCCTAACCCATATCCACCATACTAACCACCATATGAACCATACCTAGAGCCACCACATTTCCAACACCAATACTCCTAAGAACTACAATTTCTATATGCACCACCTCAAGATGATCACCAATATGAACCACCTTCCAACTACAATACCTTTCCTTCAAACAATGAACCCTCTCTTCCACCACCACCTTCATTGGACCAATCTCTCCAACCCCTAATGCGAGAACAACAAGAACTTCTAATTCATTGTCTAAAGCAAGAAGAAGAGCAAAAGATGCTAGGGGAACTCGTGGCTAGCTTGACCGAAGTGATGAACCACGTGGTATCATTGTGCTCAAGTATCCAATACACTCCCA
Source organism: Arachis ipaensis (assembly GCF_059453495.1). Taxonomy (NCBI): domain Eukaryota; kingdom Viridiplantae; phylum Streptophyta; class Magnoliopsida; order Fabales; family Fabaceae; genus Arachis; species Arachis ipaensis. Next base: position 86,260,437 of record NC_142436.1, read on the forward strand.
TTGTTGAATGTGGAGGATTAGTTGAGGAGCACAATGAGAAGGAGAATTTGGAGCTTCAAGGTGAAGAAGAGGAGTTAAAGCAAGAAGTGCAACAAGAGGATGAGATAAAGATAATTGAACCAAAAGAAGTGGTTGAAGACTTAAGAAATGTTGAGTACAAAAAGGAATCTCAAGTTGAAGAGCCTTCTTCCACGGAGTTTGAAATTGATGTCAAGGAGGATATTGCACAACCTCCAAGGCATATTGAGAGTAAAGAATTGGAAGAAATGGCACAAGCATCAACTTTCCCTATCTATGATGATTCCGCATCAACATATGATCCTTTTGAGCTTGAAGAAATTGGTGAGGAAGAATGTGAACTTGAGGAAGCTTGGCAAGAGGTAGATCTTGAAGAACTTTGCCAAGTGGTGGAAGCCTCTAGAAGAGGATGGACGGGAGTAGAACGCGCTTTGTTAAGATTATTGGGAACCTCTCTACCTAAGTCACCATCCAATCCTTCATTTGAGTAGGTAAAACTTATCACTCTTAGCTTTATTATCCCACTCAAATTCGGTTTGCTTGAAACGGATGGCCAACTTCGGGCGCTTTGTGGAATGAAGCGTAAGAGAAGGACGTTTAGTGGTTGGCATTGTAAATCTAGGCTCATTATCATTGAAGCTTCAAGGAGTAGATGCAAAGGTTTTACTAGTGCTCAATTGGATGGGTCTAGGAGGATCGTTTGGTACCTTAGTGAGAATTCGGCCCTTCTACCACCCGGATGAAATGATGGTGATCAATTAGAAGACGGGTGCAAGAACAAAGTTTGGGATCCTGGCATATTCGATGATGATCAATTTTGGGAGCTCCGAGCTTGTGAAGAACTCCATCAAGCCTTGGTGAAATTAATTGAGAACCTTGGAGCACAATGGAAGACCAAGCATTGGTGGAAGTTCAAAGATGAATTCAAGCACAATCCACCTTGATGGAGAGCTCTCCATAAGTCCAACTTAAGGAAAATAAACAAAAGTGCTAGGTGGGAGACACTCCCACCATGGTAAATTCTTTTCATTTTCTCTTTTGTATATATTGGTAAAATAGGTTTAATTTCATGTTTAGTTTAGTTTGTTGAGTTTAATTGGTAGTCTAGTGTGTTAAATAAGGTTTTATGATGTTTTGGTAGCTCTTTGGAGTTTGGAATGCTTGGTTTGGTGCAAGAACTTGGAAAAATTTTGAAAAAACAGAGCACCATGCCATGCGTACGCATCACCCACGCGTAGCGTGACCCTAAGTTTTTCGATCTTCTACGCGTACGCCTCGCCCACGCGTACGCGTGACATCTAAATTTTCATGCTCCCATACAAATTCCAGAGAGTTGCGTGCGTTTTGGGCTGGAGTTGTGCCTCTGGCACAAAGTCCAACCACATGTACGCGTCACCCCACGCGTACGCGTCGCCTCTCTGATTTGTCCATCACGTGTACGCGTCGCTCCCATTTCACCTCACCATACTTATGCGTATGCGTGGAATGCCCTGTTTCATCCACTTTCTTTTCTCTTCTTCTCTGCATTCCTTCCCTTCTTCTCTCTTCTCTTCTTTTCTTTCTACCCTTCCAACATCATCCAACACTACTAATCACCATATATCACCATTTCTTTTAGTTAGTTCGTTCGTTTGTTTCATTTTTGTTTAATTTTTATTTTTCATTATAGGTGTTGAATTATTAATCTTGTTTGTTATCTATTGCTGCTGATTATTGATAAGATGTTATTTTAACATCATTGTTGTTAATTTTCATTGTTGGACTTCTTTTATTGAGGTTACCTTTTGCCACTTGGTTTTGAATTTTTTCGTGTTTGACATCTTTGCATACCAAGTACTTATTCATTGCATTCAAGCTTTCTAAATCTTTTGAATTGCATGTTTTGGCCACCATGTGATTTAAAACATCCATCATCCATGATTAAGCAATAGTGTATTATCAATGCATTTTTTTAGGTAATGCTTGATACTTATTCACATCACCTATTTCATGCATTGAGATTTATGGAATTGTGAAATTAGATCGAAAGCTTACCTAGTAACATATTTTTTAGCTTTATAAAGCTTTGTGGACCATGCTGCTATGTGATTGATTTTTACTTCTATCTTCTTTTTCCTAAGTTCCATAGCACCCATGTGTTCCACCTCTATGTCACTTAGGTGTTGCAAACAAATTTCAATATATGTCATTGCTTGATGTGTGAGATTTATATTTAAATTGGTTCACTATGTTTACTTACACATCAATCAATGTCCATTCATTATCCAATTCGCAATTGTCTGATTTTTGCTTGAATGCTTTTATGCTTCTTCATTCCTTGTTTGGTTGTCTTAACCTTCAAGTTTTCTTTTAAGTATTTCAAGCACACTAGAATGAGTGAAGTGCATGCTACATTTGTTACATAGCCCTCTATGCTAGTGTGTATGTGTTCTAAACCGCATGCAACTTAGAACTCACACACCTATTTTTCATCAATGTCACACTAATTCTCTCACTCAATTCTAGTGGTTCTTATCTCATTCCAACAATTTACGCTTCCTTGCTTTTGCATTTTCTCATCTTACTGTGCTATTTTCTATTTTTTATGGGTGAGTCATCATAAGCAAAGACGGAAGTGGGAGAAAGAACACGCAGCACCGGTTGATCCACCAGCTAAAGGTGGCAACCTGGAAAGTTGTCGTACCCCCTTGTTCATCTTTGAATGCACCAAGGACGGTGCAAACTTTTAAGTGTGGGGAGGTCGTCCGACCTGTCGGCATTTTTGGGTGACAAATTTCTAATCCCAATACTTTCGGATTTCATTCTTAGGTCTTTTAGGATTTTTAGTTGTATTTTATTAGTTTGCATATATATATATATAATAAGCTTAGTCAAGGTAATGAAATTTTCCAAGAAATTTATCTATAGAGCACCCCAATTGATTTGAAAAAAAATATTGTTTTAGAACTTGCTTGAACGATACATTGTGGAACATATTCTGAGCTAAGAATACAAGCATGTGAGATTTGAGCCTAATTGTGTGGTTACATCATATAACCACTATTTTCCTTCTTGTATGTATTATTCTCTTTCTATGATTGTAATCTTTTATTTGTTTGATTCTATATGTCCATTATTTTGTTTATACATGTATTTATATGATTGAGGCCATCATTTCAAATAGCTCGCTTCCTCAAATAGTCTTACCTTTTATCTTCCATTGTTAGCCAATTTTGAGCCTATGCTAAACCCCTTTTGTTCTTAATTTTAGCACATCACAAGCCTTAAAGTGAAAAACAATAAATGTCCCTTGTTTGGATCTTTGATTAGCTTAGGCTAGTGATAGTGTTTATCATTTAATTTTGGGAGAGTTGAGAACATTGGGTAAAGATAAAAGGGTATTTTTGTATTTTTGTTGAAAATATTGGGAATTGGCTACATACTCATGTATTAATCATGTTTAAACCATATATATTGGTACCTTTGTATATAATTCATCAAAAGAAAAAGAAAAAAAACAAAAGAAAAAAAAAATATATATATATATATAGAAAAAATATAAAAAAAATAATAGAAAAATAAAGAAAAAGAAAAGCAATAAAAGGGGACAAAATGCCCCAAAGTAAAGTCCAATAATAATCAATGTATATGGATTGTGATAAAAAAGAGAATGGACGAGTGTGTGAAAAAGTGAGAATTATGGGTAGTTGATGCCAGGGCATTTTGGCCAGTTTCACTGACCTTTTCTTTACTGTTTTAGGGTAGTTTCATGCATTTTCTTAGTTAATAAGCAAGCCTTGGGTAGATAATCACTTACATCTTGATTCAAACAAACATTGTGAATTTCATGTGATTTTATGAGAATTATGCATGAATTGAATGACAAATTGGATAATGCATGTCTCATAACTTGGATTAGAGCTTTGATGCACTTTATTTGCTTGATTTCAGGACAAAGGAAGCAAGGAAGAGCCACATTAGCAGCCACGTTAATCTAATTAACATGACCACTAACGTGGAATGGGAATAAACTTGCAATGTTAATGAGAAAAGTGATTGCCAATAACGCCTTCGAAACCATCATGGCTCACGTTAATTGCCACGTTAACTACATTAATGTTGTAGTTAACGTAAAGAGAAAGGGAGCTCCAGCGTTAGTGGTAAAAGTGAATACCACTAACGCTCTAAATTGGCAATCAGCCACGTTAAGAGTCACGTTAACTCAGTTAACGTGAACTCTAACGTGGAAAGGGAAGACAATGCCAACGTTAGTGACACTCACCTTTGTCACTAACGTTGGACTAAGCCCAATTGGCCACGTTAAGAGTCACGTTAACTACATTAACGTGAACTCTAACGTGGGAGGAGCAAGGAATCGCCAACGTTAGTGACACTCACCTTTGTCACTAACGTTGGACTAAGCCACTATGAGCCACGTTAGTTGCCACGTTAATTGCATTAACGTGGAAGCTAACGTGGAGGAAAGAAATGATGAGCCAACGTTAGTGACACTCACCTTTGTCACTAACATTGGATATGGCAATCACCACCACGTTAGTGGCCATGTTAAGACAATTAACGTGGGGCACTAAGGTGAGAAGGGGCATTTGGAGCGTTAGTGACAAAGGTAAGTGTCACTAACGCTCTCGAGGCTAAGGCATGCCCACGTTAAGAGCCATGTTAGTTATACTAACGTGGACTCTAACGTGAGAAAAGTGAGGCTAAGAGCAACGTTATTGGCAAAGGTAAATGCCAATAACGCTTGCAATGGACCAAGAGGCAACGTTAGTGGTCACATTAGTGCCACTAACGTTGAAGTTAACGTGAACCATATTGGGCTAGGAACGTTAGTGAAAAAGGTGATTGTCACTACCGTTCTCGAACCCACATTTTCACTGAACGTTCACGCCACTAACATCCTAGCTAAAGTCCATGCCTACTTCACACTTTCTCTGCAAGTAAAGCTGAGCCCACTGAAGATTCCAAACTGCTTCAACTCAAGATCCAAAGACTTGAAGAGCCAACTAGAAGATCAGAAGAGTAGTATATATATGAGTAGTTTTGAACTAGAGAGGAGAGCTTTTGGGCATTGGGAGAACTACTCTCTGTATAATTTTACTTTTTCTACACTTCTAGTTTTACTTTTAGAATGTATTTTCCATCTTTGCTTTCGATTCCCAGAGCTATGAACAACTAAACCCCTTTCATTGGGTTAGGGAGCTCTGTTGTAATTTGATGGATCAATAATAGTTTTCATTATTCTTCTTCTTTCTTTTCTCTTGATTTTACTAGAAAGCTTTCAATCTTCATCCAATTCGGTAGTTGTCTTGGAAAAGAAGCTATTCATACTTGGATCTCTTCGGAACCTTGGAAGAGGAATGAAGAGATCATGCTAGAAATGCTTTCTCATGTTGGACCAAATTGGGGTTTGGATGGATATAGTGACATATAATCCTACCAACATTTTGATTTGGGAATACATGTGGTATAATCAGTGACCACACTTCATCTCTTTTCATGAGCAATCAGACCAAGGAATTGGCTATTGATCAAGATTTGAGAGATTGAATTACCAAGGATTTGGAATTCAATCACTTAAGATTTCCAAGGAGATCAATGAATGCATTGATTGAGGAAGAGATGAAAATAAACTTGATCCGGAGAATACAACATCTCCTGAGCCCAATGAACTCCCCATTTCTGATCTTACCCATTCTCTTTATTTTCTGCCATTTACTTTTATGCTAAATTCCCCATTTCCCATTTAAGATTCTGCGATTTACTTTCCGTCATTTACATTCAGTCCTTTATTTCTAGTAATTACATTTCCTGCCATTTACTTTCCGCCATTTAAATTCCTGCAATTCTCCAATCAAATTCTGCTTAGTTCAACTAGAACATTCCTCCAATTAAAGTTGCTTGACCAATCAATCCATGTAGGATTCGACCTCACTCTATTGTGAGTTTTTACTTGACGACAATTCGGTATACTTGCCGAGGGAAAATTGTTGAGAGACAAGTTTCCGTGCATCAAGTTTATGGCGCCGTTGCCTGGGATTTATTTTGTATCAACAATGATTAAATTGGTTGATTACTTAGATTTATCATTTTTCTTTTGTTTGATTTAATTTCATTTGAGTGATTTACTTTCAGTTGTAGTTATTTTCTTTCCTTTACCCATTACCCATTTGTAGTGTTCTCTTATTTGTTACAATTCAGTTCACTAACCCACTAACTGTTTGATATATTACATCACTCACACTAACAGCATTTCTAACAAGAATACTTCCTGCATTTATCTCTTTCTTGCTTGTGCCTTGTTGGTTGTATGACAGATAGAAGAAGCGGGGCTTCAACTTCCTTTGATTCTGAACCTGAGAGAACCTTCCTTAGACTAAGAAGGGAAGCAAGAGGAAAGAGAGTCGTTAGTGCTGAGGACGAGGAGGAGTATTTTGAACCAAACATGGATGAGAATATGGAGAACCATTATGAAGAAGGGGCTCACAACCATGGCAGAGAAGGTCCAGTGCATCATGCTGGACAAGAAAGAAGAGTTCTAGGCTCTTACATCAATCCAAACCCAGGAAACTGTGGAAGCAGCATCCAAAAGCCAATCGTACATGCCAATAACTTTGAACTAAAGCCACAGCTCATCACCCTGGTTGGAGGAAGTGTCCAAGAAGACCCCAATCAACATCTAACCACATTCCTGAGGATATGCGATACTGTGAAGTCTAATGGTGTTCATCCTGACACCTATAGACTGCTTCTGTTTCCCTTTTCACTCAAGGACAAAGCATCTAAATGGCTGGAATCCTTCCCGAAGGAGAGTTTAACAACCTGAGAAGATGTGGTGAACAAATTCTTGGCGAGATTCTATCCTCCTCAAAGAATCAACAGGTTAAGAGCTGAGGTACAAACCTTCAGGCAACAAGATGGTGAAACTCTCTATGAAGCATGGGAGAGGTTTAAGGACTTGACAAGAAGGTGCCCGCCAGATATGTTCAATGAATGGGTGCAGTTATACATTTTCTATGAAGGTCTTTCTTACGAATCAAAGAAGGCAGTAGACCACTCATCTAGGGGATCCCTGAACAAGAAGAAGACCATTGAAGAAGCCATAGATGTTATTGAGACTGTAGCTGAGAATGACTATTTCTATGCTTCTGAAAGAGGCAACACTAGAGGAGTAATGGAGATGAACAATGTGGATGCACTGCTGGCCCAGAACAAGCTGATTACCAAGTAGTTGGCTGACCTTACCAAGAAGATGGAGAGGAACCAAGTAGCAGCAATCACCACCTCATCAGCAACCTAAGAAGGAGTGAATGCAGAAGCAGAGGGTGAGCAGGAACAAGCCAACTACATTGAAAACTCACCTAGGCAGACCCATGATCCATACTCCAAAACTTACAATCCTGGTTGGAGGAAACAAAAACTTTGGATGGGGAAATCAACAAGATCAAGGCCAGGATCAGAGACGTTACAACCCCAACAACAATGCAGCTCACCAATATTTCACACAGAGATCATATCAGCACCCACCTAACAACACCTCTCAACATCCATATCAAAACCAAAATGGCCATTCTCATCCCTCCAACTCCAACTCACCATCATCCGAAGATAGACTCTCAAGGATTGAGACCCTACTTGAAGGCATATATAAGGAACTCCAAGAGAACAAGGTGTTCAAAGAGGAGGTTCGAGCCAATATCAAAAATCAGGGAGACACCATTAAGAGGCTAGAATTTCAAGTGGGATACTGATGAGCGGATAATTTATACGCTTTTTGGCATTATTTTTAGTATATTTTCAGTAGATTTTAGTTAGTTTTTATTATATTTTTATTAGTTTTTATTTAAAATTCACTTTTCTGGACTTTACTACGAGTTTGTGTGTTTTTCTATGATTTCAGGTATTTTCTGGTTGAAATTAAGGGACCTGAGCAAAAGTCTGATTCAGAGCCTGAAAAAGGACTGCAGATGCTGTTGGATTCTGACCTTCCTGCACTCAAAGTGGATTTTTTGGAGCTACAGTAGCCCAATCGGCGCGCTCTCAATAGCGTTGGAAAGTAGACATCCTGGGCCTTCCAGCAATATATAATAGTCCATACGTTTCCCAATATTTGATGGCCCAAACCGGCGTTCCAAGTCAGCTTAAGAATTCTGGCGTTTAACGCCAGAACTGGCATAAAAGCTGGAGTTAAACGCCTAAACTGGCGTTTAACTCCAAGAAATGTCTCTACACATGAAAGCTTCAATGCTCAGTCCAATCACACACCAAGTGGGCCCCGGAAGTGGATTTTTACACTAAACACCCTAGCTTACTCATTTTCTGTAACCCTAGGTCACTAGTTTACTATAAAAACTACTTTTAGTAATTCATATTGTACCTCATGACATTCTACACGTTTCATATTGTATCTTCTACGGCATGAGTCTCTAAACCCCATTGTTGGGGGTGAGGAGCTCTACTGTCCTTCATGAATTAATGCAATTACTACCGTTTTCCATTCTATCACGCTTGCTTCTATTCTAAGATATTCATTCTCACTTCAACCTGATGAATGTGATGATCCGTGACATTCATCATCATTCTCACCTATGAACGCGTGCTTGACAACCACCTCCGTTCTATCTTAGATTGAATGAATATCTCTTAGCCTCATGATTCAGATCAGAGTCTTCGTGGTATAAGCTAGAATTATTGGCGGCCATTCCTGAGATCCGGAACGTCTAAACCTTGTCTGTGGTATTTTGAGTAGGATCTGGTAAGGGATGACTATGACGAGCTTCAAACTCACGAGTGTTGGGCGTAGTGACAGACGCAAAAGGATCAATGGATCCTATTCCGACATGATCGAGAACCGACAGATGATTAGCCGTGCGGTGACAGCGCATTTGGAACATTTTCACTGAGAGGACGGGAAGTAGCCATTGACAACGGTGATGCCCAATATAAAGCTTGCCATGGAAGGAGCCTTGCATGCATGAAGAAGAGGACAGTAGGAAAGCAGAGATTCAGAAGACAAAGCATCTCCAAAACCTCAACCTGTTCTTCATTACTGCATAACAAGTATTTATTTCATGTTCTTTTACTTTTTACAATTAAATATGAGAATTATTGATATCCTGACTAAGAGTTACAAGATAACCATAGCTTGCTTTAAGCCGACAATCTCCGTGGGATCGACCCTTACTCACGTAAGGTATTACTTGGACGACCCAGTGCACTTGCTGGTTAGTTGTGTGGAATTGCAAAAGTGTGATTGTGATTTCGTGCACCAAGTTTTTGGCGCCGTTACCGGAGATTGTTCGAGTTTGGACAACTGACGGTTTATTTTGTTGCTTAGATTAGGAATAATTTATTTTGGTTTAGAGTCTTTTATTTGAGTTTAGTTTTATATTTTAAGTTTGGTGTCAATTGCATGCTGTTATTTTCTTTCGGTTTTTCGAATTTGCATGTTCTTAGTTCTTTCTTGATCTTTAAAAATTCTAAGTTTGGTGTCTTCTTTGTGTTTTTCTTTATATTTTCGAAAATTTGTGTTTGATTTTCTAAAAATTTTAAGTTTGGTGTCTGTTCATACCCTGGGTCGAGCTACCCGACCTGGGATGATTGGCGACAAAGCAACCGACCTCTTCAGGTCAGGCTACCCGACCTCTTCTCAAAGAGGTCGGCCAAATCAACAGGAGAGCCCAATAAAGGGCCCAAATAGAGGAACACGACCCAAATCCACAGGCCGTACGAGCCTATAGAGATAAGGGCAGTTCCCTTGAAGATAAGCTGACCTCAACTCAAAAGATAAAGATAAGATAACATAACTAACTTATCTTATCTAAAAAGGTCACTATCACACCATTATAAATACACTGGAGCACCCAGGTATAACTCATACTCTGATTCTACATAACACCTGTTTAATACCCATGCTAACTTAAGCATCGGAGTCTCTTGCAGGTACCCCCCACCCTTCGGTGACAGAGGATCAGCAGCACGTCTAAGTCCAAACAAGTCGGACGTACCAGCTCTGGCCTCCATTCACCAGCCAGACACATCGGTTCCGACCAGCACAGAAGATCTCATCCGAGATCGACCTACAGTTTCAGGTAACCCTCGAAACATTGGCGCCGTTGCCGGGGAACCTAGAAGTCATCCCAACACCATGGCGGACAACCATGACAACGATCACGATTCAGATCTAGAAAACAGAACGCCGCACAAAAACGCGGACACCCCACTAAAAAACACCCCAGAGTCCAACGGAGACAAAAATCCAACAAACCCGGGGGCAATATAAGTACTTCAAGATTGCTTGAAGCAACTTGAAAAAGAAACCCAACAACAACGAGAAATCGGGAAGGATCTACAAAGAGAGATACGGCGACGTCGAGAATTGGAAGAAAAATTACAGCAATTGGAAGCCGATCTCAAATCGAAGGCCCCTCGGATCACTCCTAAGGAAAGCTCACGTAAAGAACAGGATCCATTCACTAGAGAGATCATGAAAACCAAAATCCCAAAGGACTTCAAACTCCCAGATATGACTTTATATGATGGTACCATAGATCCCAACCACCATCTCAGCAATTTCAGAAGCAGAATGTACCTTACCGACGCCTCAGACGCCGTTCGCTGCAAAGCTTTCTCAACAACTCTCACGAAGACAGCAATCCGATGGTTCGACAACTTACCTCCAAAGTCCATCCCAAACTTCGACGACCTGGCCAAAAAGTTCCTGGCCAGATTCTCCATCCAGAAAGATAAAGCCAAGCATGCCCCAGTCTACTGGGGATCAAGCAAGGAGATCGGGAGAGCCTCTGCAACTACATGGAAAGATTCAACAAAACATGCATGGACATACAAAACTTACCAACAGAGGCCACCATCATGGGACTCATCAATGGCCTACGAGAGGGGCCATTTAGCCAATCTATATCAAAGAAGTACCCTACCTCATTAGACGAAGTACAGGAGCGAGCAGAAAAATACATCAACATGGAAGAAAACGCTCGATTAGGAGAAACCTCAAAATCTGGGAACCCCTACCGAGATAAAGACAAAAAGAAAGAAGACCGACAAGGGGAGAAAATTAAAAAATACCATAATTATACTCCCCTTAGAGCATCCCTAGTCGAATTATACAAAGAGGTCTGCCATACAGAAAAAATTCCCCCAGCACGGCCCCTCAAGGGAAAAAAAGGAGGAGGAAATCGGAAGGAATATTGTGAATATCATCGGGTCAGAGGACACGCCACCAACGAATGCTTCGACTTGAAAAATATCATAGAAAAATTGGTGAGGGAAGGAAAATTAGATCGATTGCTGGCCACCCGAGATGATGATCAAAGAAAAAGACGAAGGGATGAAGATACCGAACGAGCAGAACGATCACCTCGGACACCAGAAAGACACGTCCACATGATACATGGCGGATTCGTAGCAGGAGGGATCTCCAAATCTTCCCGCAAAAGGTATCTCAAAGAAGTATGTCATGTCGAAGGAGAGGAGGAAGCACTCAACATCCCAGCGATAACATTCACTAAGGAGGATGCGTCCGGCATCATCACAGGACACGACGATCCCATGGTCATCACCATCATATTGGCAAACGCCAACCTACACCGCACCTTAATAGACCAAGGGAGTTCTGCCGACATATTATTCAAGACAGCCTTTGATAAACTCGGCTTAGAAGAAAAAGAACTTAAGGCATATCCAAACAGTTTGTTCGGGTTAGGAGATACCCCGGTTTGACCACTAGGATATATATCACTACATACAACCTTCGGAAAAGGAGACCAATCCAGGACCCTCAAAATAGACTACATCATAGTCGATGTAAGTTCAGCTTACAATGCTCTCATAGGTCGGACAACACTCAACCAACTCGGCGCAATAGTCTCGACCCCACACCTATGTATGAAGTTCCCAACTCCAAAAGGGATAGCCACGATAAAAGCTGACCAAAAGATGGCACATCGCTGTTATAACGAAAGCCTAAACCTCAGAGGCAAAGGAGAAGTGTTCCACGCAATCGAGTTGGGCGGAGTTCAACGACAAGAAGATCTTCGCCCCTAACCAGAAGGTGAGATAGAAAAAATTCAGATCGGGGACACCTCGGAAAAAACAACTAATATCGGCACAATCCTCAAAGGAGAATTAAAATAATTGCTAATACAATTCTTACGAGACAATGTCGATCTTTTCGCATGGAAAGCCGTGGACATGCCAGGCATAGACCCTAAGCTAATGTGCCACAAGTTGGTGGTCTATTCAGGATCTCGACCAGTGCAGCAGAGACGAAGAAAGCTTGGGCCAGAGCGATCCCAGGCTGTGGAAGAGCAAGTACAAGCACTGCTGGAAGCTGGATTTATAAGAGAAGTCAAGTACCCACTATGGCTAGCCAACGTCGTCTTGGTGAAAAAGTCGAATGGGAAGTGGCGAATGTGCACCGATTACACCGATCTCAACAAAGCTTGTCCAGAAGACCCATACCCACTTCCAAGCATTGACGCCCTGGTAGATGCCTCCTCTGGATATAAATATCTCTCGTTTATGGACACATACTCAGGATACAACCAAATCCCCATGTACGCACCAGATCAGGAAAAGACCTCATTCTTAACACCAAAGGCAAACTACTGCTACATCGTGATGCCTTTCGGTCTCAAGAACGCAGGAGCTACTTATCAAAGGCTAATGAATAAAGCCTTCTCAGATAACATCGGAAAAATTATGGAAGTTTATGTGGACGACATGTTGATAAAAACACAAACCGAGGATACATTATTATCCGACCTGGCTCAAGTGTTTGATACCATAAGGAAACACAACATGCGACTTAATCCCGTAAAATGTACCTTCGCAATAGAAGCAGGCAAATTCTTAGGTTTCATGCTCACACAAAGGGGAATTGAAGCAAATCCAGACAAAGGTTTCATGCTCAACATGAAGACTCCAACCTGTGTCAAAGAAGTACAACAACTCAACGGGAGATTGGCGGCCCTATCCCGATTCTTAGCAGGAGCTGCGATAAGATCTCTCCCCTTCTATGCTACTCTAAGAAAGGGAAAATAGTTCGAATGGACGATGGAATGTGAGCAAGCCTTCAAAGACTTCAAGGAATTCTTAGGACGGCCACCTATCCTATCTCGACCACGAGAAGGAGAACCGCTCATATTATATCTTGCAGTAGGGAGCCGGGCAATAGCCTCAGCACTAGTCATGGAAGACGAAAATGGGCAACAACCCGTCTACTTCATTTGCAAGGCACTACAGGGACCCGAGCTGAACTACCAGAAAATAGAAAAATTTGCCTATACTCTTATCCTAACATCTCGACGACTTCGCCCGTACTTCCAGGCTCACACCATTAAGGTTCGAACTAACCAGCCCATAAAAGGAATATTGTAGAAAATAGATTTAGCAAGCAGAATTCTACAATGGCCAGTCGAGTTGTCAGAGTTTGACCTCAAATATGAAGCTCGAACGGCCATCAAATCACAGTATCTGGCTGATTTTATCGCAAAATTCACAAATGCCCTAGAAACCCCCACAGAATAGAATCTTTACGTGGACGGTTCTTCAAATAAAACCGGAAGCGGTGCGGGCGTGATAATAGAAAGCAACCAAGGAACCCAGGTTGAGCTCTCCCTCAAGTTCGGGTTCCCGGCCTCAAACAACCAGGCGGAATATGAAGCGTTATTAGCTGGTTTGAAGCTGGCTAAAGAGGTCGGAGCTTAAAAACTCAACATTTAAAGCGATTCACAAGTGGTCACATCACAAATAACAGGGAGCTACCAAGCCAAAGATCCCACCATGAAAAAGTATTTGGATAAAACCAAGGAACAGCTTGGACAAGTTGGGGAGTATAAGATCTGCCACATACCCCACGAACAAAATGCCCGAGCTGACGCACTCTCAAAACTAGCCAGCACCAAACCAGGGGGTAACAATAGAAGCCTCATCCAGGAAATGTTGCAGAACCCGTCAATCTCGGAAGAGGAAAAAGTCCTGACTATAACAAGTCAGGACCAAGGATGGATGACCCTATAGCCAACTACCTCAGAACAGGAACGCTCCCCACAGAAGAAAAGGAGGCAAAGAGGTTAAAAAGGGAGGCACAGTACTACACCATCATAAACAACATCCTGTACAAAAGAGGAATCTCAACATCTTTACTAAAATGTGTGCCAACCTCCAACACAAAGGAAGTGCTAGAAGAAATACACGGCGGTATTTGTGGCAATCATCTCGGAGCACGAGCTCTCGCCAAAAAAGTACTCTGGGCGGGATTTTATTGGCCAACTCTACAGAAAGAAGCCACAGAATTTGTAAAGACTTGCCCACCATGTCAGAAACATGCCAACTTTCACATCGCCCCGCCAGAAGAGCTCGTCAGCGTGACCTCGCCTTGGCCGTTTGCAAAATGGGGACTTGATCTTCTCAGCCCCTTCCCACAGGGATCAGGACAAGTTAAATTCCTCATAGTAGGGGTAGATTACTTTACAAAGTGGATCGAGGCAGAGCCCCTGGCCAATGCCACCACTCAAAGAAGCCGGAAATTTTTATATAGAAGCATTGTCACAAGGTTCGGGGTTCCATATTCAATAACCACAGACAATGGCACCCAATTCACAGATGCAGGCTTCAGAAAACTAGTAGCCGACTTGAATATAAAGCACTAGTACACCTCCGTCGAACATCCACAAGCCAATGGGCAGGCCGAAGCTGCTAACAAAGTCATATTGGCCGGATTAAAATGGAGATTACAAGATGCAAAGGGAGCCTGGGCAGAAGAGCTTCCACAGGTCCTGTGGGCATATCGAACAACGCCACATTCCACCACGAAGGAATCCCCCTTCCGATTAGCATACGGAATAGAGGCGATGATTCCAGTAGAGATTGAAGAAGGGTCGCCCAGAGTAGTTCACTACAATGAGGGAGCAAACTCCCAACTTCAGAAAGAAGAGCTCGACTTGTTACCCGAAATCCAAGAAAGAGCTCGGATCAGGGAAGAAGCTCTAAAATGCCGAATGGCTTCCAGATATAATCAAAAGGTAGTGCCGAGAAGTTTTGCAGAAAATGATCTCATCCTAATCCGAAATGATATCAGAACAACTCGACCAGGAGAGGGAAAACTGGCAGCAAACTGGAAAGGACCCTACCGAGTTGTAGAAGTACTTGGAAAGGGCTACTACAGACTGTCTGAACTCGATGGACGAGAGCTTCCCAGATCATGGCATGCCTGCAACCTCAGAAGGTACTACAGTTAGAAAAGATAAAAGATCTCATCATTGGATGCACTCTTTTTCCTGAAAAGGTTTTTTAATGAGGCACCAAGTTGAGACTTAGACAATCCCATATGTATATATTTGCACTTTTCCTTTAAATAAAATATATTCTACAAAGATTTCAAGACGCATTAATCTGAAGCATTCATCGTCCGATTATAAAGCAACAGATTGGCAGAAAGTGAAAAGCAATTTCACTGCACGATCATGATAAAGACAACCGTCCGATAAAGGTGAAAACGCGATTCACCCAAAGGACGATTTAGAGATGACAACCACTTTCTACAAATCGGCAAAGATGAACACAGAATAATGTAAGAAGTTATCGAAAGTGATCTAAAAAAGAACCTGACGAGGTCTTACGGATTGCTAAAATAATAACTTAAAGACTGGCAGACGTTGAGAAGTCAGACCAAGTCAACCCAAGTTATAAGTAAACCCTGGAAAGAGGTTTGGCCAACCCTATTAAAGAGGATTACTTTAACTTAGAAGGGCTCGACATGACAAAGTCAGCCCAAAATGAAAAGTTATAAAAGTAATCCCTGAAAGAGACCTGACAAAGGTCCAAGAAAGAGGATTACAAAAATAACTTAAAAGAGACCGATAAAACGAAGTCGGACTCCTACTACTAACAAGTTATAAAAGTAATCCCTGAAAGAGATCTGACAAAGGTCCAGGAAAAGAGGATTACAAAAATAACTTAAAGGAGACCGATATAACGAAGTCGGACTCCTACTACTAACAAGTTATAAAAGTAATCCCTGAAAGAGACCTGACAAAGGTCCAAGAAAGAGGATTACAAAAAATAACTTAAAGGAGACCGATATAATGAAGTCGGACTCCTACTACTAACAAGTTATAAAAGTAATCCCTGAAAGAGACCTGACAAAGGTCCAAGAAAGAGGATTACAAAAATAACTTAAAAGAGACCGATATAACGAAGTCGGACTCCTACTACTAACAAGTTATAAAAGTAATCCCTGAAAGAGACCTGACAAAGATCCAAGAAAGAGGATTACAAAAAATAACTTAAAGGAGACCGATATAATGAAGTCGGACTCCTACTACTAACAAGTTATAAAAGTAATCCCTGAAAGAGACCTGACAAAGGTCCAAGAAAGAGGATTACAAAAATAACTTAAAAGAGACCGATATAACGAAGTCGGACTCCTACTACTAACAAGTTATAAAAGTAATCCCTGAAAGAGATCTGACAAAGGTCCAGGAAAAGAGGATTACAAAAATAACTTAAAGGAGACCGATATAACGAAGTCGGACTCCTACTACTTAAAAGTTACCAAAGTAGTCCCTGAAAGAGATCTGACAAAGATCCAAGAAAGAGGACTACAGATAACTTAAAGGAGACCGATATAACCAAGTCGGACTCTTACAACTGGAAAGTTATCAAAGTAATCCCTGAAAGAGACCTGACAAAGGTCCAAGAAAGAGGATTACAAAAATAACTTAGAAAGAGGTCGACCTAACGAAGTCGAACTCCTACCAAAACAAGTTATATAAGTAATCCCTGAAGGAGACCTAGCAAAGGTCCAAGACACAGGATTACGAAAATAGCTTAGAAGGGGACCAATGTTAAGAAAGCATAAAAAACAAAGAAAACCAAAGAAACAAGTTGGACCCCCACAACCACGACCTCAAAGGATTCAAGCTACAAATAACAAAACAAAAACAACCCAAGGAGGTCGAGCTGCAAGATTTCGACATCAGCAGAAAACAAAAAAGATGCCTAGTCAAAAAACTACTTTTTATAGAGTTATAAGGCCTCGAAAGGCCACCAAAAACTACTATAAAAAAAGATAGCAAGCTATTGTTTGTTTTTCAAAATAAAAGTTGCTAGATAAGCAACTAAGAAGTATCAGCAAATAAATAAAAGAGTTCTAAAAAAGGCCACAAGTCGGGCCAACTACACAAATTTTAAGAAAAGATCAACAAACATCAGGAGCCTTCTTGGCAGCATCAGGACAAGGAGAAGGAGGGCGAGTCTGGATCGGCACAGCATCCACAGTTCCATCCTCCCGATTCAGGATCTGGCAATCCGGGTCGGGCACAGCGGGAGGAACCGAAGAGGTCGGCACTTTGGTAGAAGACACAGGAGGAACGACATCATCATCATCACCCTCATCATCAAGGACAATCTTGCCATCCCTGACAATATTATCCAGGCTAAAAAGGGTGAGGTCGTCCTCGGGAGTAATGATCTGAACTTGCTCCCTCAAGTTCTCATAAGCAGCAGTCACGCTGCCAACGAGATGACTTTGGAGCTCAGCATAATCTTCCCGAACACTGTCAAGCTCCCCCCTCAGGCGCATCACTTCCCGATAAGATGAAAGGTAACTCTCCTTGTGCATCAAGACTGCGTCCTCAGCCAACCTCAAAGAAGCCGCCAATGATTGAGAGCTCGCCTCCTCATTCTTCAAGTCCTTCTCCAGCTTGGCTACCTTCGTCTCAAGCTCCTCCTTTAGCTCCTTCATTCGATCAAACTCCTGTTTCGCCTCCTCCATAAACGCTTTAGTAGCGTGGAGAGGGAGATTCTGAGCAGTTCGATATATGGCAGCCGACATGTACGCCATCTTCACATGATTTCGGGCCATGAATTCCAAGTGATGGAGGATGGACACATCGTCCATGGAGAGAGTGCCATAAGGACCGATTTGTTAATCCACAAATTCAATAGCATTAAAATCAGGAGCATCGAGGTCAAAGGGCTCAGTAATCTTTTGTTTTTTATTGGGAGGAGCAACAGAAGGAGCAGCAGAGGTGACGTGAGGATCTACCAAACGAACTTGGGGTGTAGGGATCACCTTCTTCACCCTGGCGGAACTCTGCACCGATGGCTTCTCGCGCACTTGGGAGGATCCCTCCCCAGCCGCCTGGGCAGCAGCATTTCTGGCAGCAGTCGCCCTCTGCGCCCTCTTATAAGCTTTTATGGATTCATTATTCTTCATTGCCTCTGCAAACAAAACAGAAAACTCAGCTACAAGTCGGATAAGTCGGAAAAGACAGCTACAAGCAACATAAACAAAATAATAAAAGGAACACAAGATACCCAGTTCAGTTTGAAGAAGAGTAGGATTGGTTAGAAATTTCTTTGTGTCAAGATGGGGAGGATAACCCCAGCGTTCCTTCAAGACAGTCACAAAAGCTCGCTCAGCCTCATCCAATATTTCCCACGAATACCTGGAGACCCTCACATCTTTTTGCCATTCCAAGGGAAAAGCAGGTTCGTCATTCTCATCTAGAAAAAAGGGCCGAGCTCCTTCAAGAGCTTGGACCTTGAAAAAATAGTTTTTAAAATCACGGAACGACTCGTCAAACATGGAAAAAACCTTCTTCCCCTGGGTAGAATGAAAGGAGACCCAGGCCGACTTCTTTTTTACCACACCGGGCTTAGTCAAGACAAACAGATAGAAAAAGAGAGATTGGGAAGCAGGAATACCAAAACCATCGCACAGCAATTGGAAAATTTTAATGAAACCCCAAGAATTGGGGTGAAGTTGAGAAGGGGCAATATTACAAGACCATAACAGGTCAGTTTCGAATTTGGTAAAAGGAAGGGTGATACCCAGCTGACCAAAGAAAAAATCATAAGCATAAAAGAAAGGGCGACCATCAACAACTCGAGTCGAAAAGTAGACTCTCTCGTCAGAAGAGGGAGGGACAAGTTCATAATTCTTCTCATCACCAGAATTACTACAGACACTGTGAAACTGCCTGAGCTGAGTACAAAATTCAGAATCAACCAGCGAGACACACATAAGAACCATGGAGTCCACCCAATCAGCCATACCCGCGGGAACCTGGGAAGGCATTTCGACAACGTTATTTCGGGAAGACATGAGGTCAACTAAATCCTACAAAAAGAAAAGAAGAAAGGATTACTCAAAAACATCTCGGACAGAGGGCAAAACATCTCGACGGGCGGATAAACAAAAAGGGAGAACCCCAAGACTCAAGACAAAGGTCTTGGGGCATCCCATGGAGGCAGTAAACAAGCAAGGTTTTCAAGTTATTTCTACGGCCTACATCCCAGCACTCATCAAAATAAAATCCAAAAAGAAAACAAAGGAAGCAAAAACACAAAAGGACCACACTTCTACAGTTTACCAGCGAAAAACACTACTTCTACAGTATATCAGAAATGTCAAAAAAGGCCAAGCAGCAAAGGTGCAAACTTTCCTTTGAAATCAAGCAAAAAATCATCAGCCAAGGCACAAATAGAAACGGCGGAAACATGTAAAAGAAAAAGATTCAAGCAACAAGAAAAAGATTCGCACAAAAAAGCAAAGAAATTCCAAGAGCATGCAACAAGTCAAGCATGATAAAAAACAAAAAGATCCAAACTTTCTCCAAAAAGAAGATCAAAAGGAAAACCCCATCGCAAAGTCAAAAACAATGAGGAAAATACGAAATGGGACTAACCTGGAGACGGAAGAAGCTTCGAGGAAGAGTGGAAGCGCAGAGATAAAGGCTGCCCAGAAAAACGCCAAGCGACGAAAGCAGAAGCGCAAGCAAAAGACAGAGAGCAGATGAGAGAAACAGAAAATGAGAGAGTAAAGGGAGAAGTTACGAATAAGAAATGAAGAAGAGAAACTGTTTTTGATCGCGAAATTCAAAATAAAAGCCAAGAGAGAATGAAGGGCAAATTAATGCCAATTAAATGCGGATATTAAAACCGCTTGCGTTCCCAAAAAAGCGCTAATACAAAAGCGCGCGCTTTTAGAGGAAAACGTTCTACATTCAAAAAAGATTCTACAAAAGGAAGAAATCGACAAAATGCTTGAGTTCGGCTTCGTCAGAGAAGGACCGAAGTCAAAGACTCGACCTCAACAAAAAGACCGAGCTCAAGCAGGGGCACTGTTCATACCCTGGGTCGAGCTACCCGACCTGGGATGATTGGCGACAAAGCAACCGACCTCTTCAGGTCAGGCTACCCAACCTCTTCAGGTCAGGCTACCCGACCTCTTCTCAAAGAGGTCGGCCAAATCAACAGGAGAGTCTAATAAAGGGCCCAAATAGAGGAACACGACCCAAATCCATAGGCCGTACGAGCCTATAGAGATAAGGGTGGTTCCCTTGAAGATAAGCTGACCTCAACTCAAAAGATAAAGATAACATAACATAACTAACTTATCTTATCTAAAAAGGTCACTATCACACCATTATAAATACACTGGAGCACCCAGGTATAACTCATACTCTGATTCTACATAACACCTGTTTACTACCCATGCTAACTTAAGCATCAGAGTCTCTTGCAGGTACCCCCCACCCTTCGGTGACAGAGGATCAGCAGCACGTCCAAGTCCAAACAAGTCGGACGTACCAGCTCCGGCCTCCATTCACCAGCCGGACACATCGGTTCCGACCAGCACAGAAGATCTCGTCCGAGATCGACCTACAGTTTCAGGTAACCCTCGGAACAGTGTCCCTTGTGCTTTTATTTACTTAAAAATTTTTCAAAGAAGTGTTCTTGGTGTTCATCTTGACATTCAAAGTTTTCTTGTTTGTTCTCTTTGTTTTGATCTAAAATTTCAAGGTTTAGTGTCATTTTTTTGTTTTTCTCTTTCATCATTAAAATTCAAAAATCAAAAAAATATCTTTTCCTTATTTTACTCATAAATTTCGAAATTTTGCATTAAATTAGTCAAAGATTTTCAAAATCATATCTTTTTTTTAGTCAAGTCAAAATTATAATTTCAAAAATTGATCTTTTCAAATCTTTTTAATTTCTTCAATCATATCTTTTCAATGATATCTTTTTTTTAAACTGCAATCATATATTCTTAATCATATCTTCTTCAAAATAATTTTCAATCATATCTTTTTGATTGCTCTTTCCAAAATCTTTTTAAGCAATTAATTAATTTAGTTTTCAATTTGCTTTTATTTTCTTCTAATTTTTGAAAGTTCTATTTTATTTTTTTATTTATTTCATTTTATTTTATTCGGTTAATTTTAATTAAAATAAAATAAAAATAAAAATATATTTTATTTGCAATCCACATCATCTCCCTTTCTCCATCATGGACCTAAGTGGAAATGAGCAGTCCAGAAGGACTCTAGGGTCATATGCTAACCCCATTACAGCTACATATGGGAGTAGCATCTATATTACCTCCCATCAAAGCAAGCAGTTTTGAGCTAAATCCTCAGCTCATTATCATGGTGCAGCAAAATTGTCAGTATTCCGGTCTTTCACAGAAAGAACCTACTGAGTTTCTGGCACAGTTTTTACAAATTACTGACACAGTACGTGATAAAGAAGTGGATCAGGATGTCTACAGATTATTACTGTTTCCATTTGCTGTAAAAGATCAAGCTAAGAGGTGGTTAAATAACCAACCCATAGCAAGCATAAAAACATGGAGACAGTTATCAGACAAATTCCTGAACCAATTTTACCCTCCAAAAAGGATGACACAGCTGAGGCTGGACATCCAAGGCTTTAAACAAGAGGATCATGAATCACTTTATAATGCCTGGGAGAGGTACAGAGGGATGCTAAGGAAATGCCCCTCTGAAATGTTTTCAGAGTGGGTACAGTTAGACATCTTCTACTATGGGCTTACAGAAAGAGCTCAAATGTCTCTAGACTACTCAGCCGGTGGATCTATACACATGAGAAAGACAATTGAAGAGACTCAAGAGCTCATTGATACAGTTGCTAGAAATCAACATCTGTACTTAAGCAGTGAGTCCCCCATAAAAGAAGAGGCTAGGACAGTAACTACTAATCCTAATCCTCAAGAGCAGATTATTGAGTTTAATCAACAATTACTCCTTATGACAAAACAATTAGCAGAATTTAAAGAGATGCTCCAAGACACTAAAAATGCTAATAAGAATATGGAAGCACAATTGAATCAGATAAAACAGCAGCTATCTAAACAGATAACAGAAGAATGCCAAGCTATTCAATTAAGGAGCGGGAAGACATTGAATAAATCAGCTCAAAGTAGCAAAAAGCCAAGAAAGGAACAACTGATAGAGGATGACCAAACCACTACTCAAAATCCCTCTGAGGACAGCAAGAGCCCAGAGAGGAATAATTCTGGCATTCAAATGCCAGAAAAGGGTGAAAATTGGCGTTAAACGCCCAGTGGATGCCCACTTCTGGCGTCCTAACGCCAGAAAAGGGAGAAAAGTTGGCGTTAAACTTCCATTCCCTGCCCAGTTCTGGTGTTCAAATGCCAGAAAGGGATCAGACACCTGCAAGTGCTGATAGTAACCCCTCTAGGAAGACTTCTCCAACCACTTCTGTAGGGAATAAACCTGCAGCAACTAAGGTTGAAGAGTATAAGGCCAAGATGCCTTATCCTCAGAAACTCCGCCAAGCGGAACAGGATAAACAATTTGCCCGCTTTGCAGACTATCTCAGGACTCTCGAGATAAAGATCCCATTTGCAGAGGCACTTGAGCAAATACCCTCTTATGCTAAGTTCATGAAAGAGATCTTAAGTCATAAGAAGGATTGGAAAGAAACTGAAAAAGTGTTTCTCACAGAAGAATGCAGTGCAGTCATTCTGAAAAGCTTACCAGAAAAGCTTCAAGATCCAGGAAGCTTTATAATACCATGCACATTAGAGGGTGCTTGTACTAAGACAACTCTATGTGACCTTGGAGCAAGCATCAACCTAATACCTGCATCTACTATCATAAAGCTTGGGTTGACTGAAGAAGTCAAACCAACCCGGATATGTCTTCAACTTGCTGATGGCTCCATTAAATATCCATCAGGCATAATTGAGGACATGATTGTCAAGGTTGGGCCATTTGCCTTTTCCACTGACTTTGTAGTGCTGGAAATGGAGGAGCACAAGAGTGCAACTCTCATTCTAGGAAGACCTTTCCGAGCAACTGGATGAACTCTTATTGATGTACAAAAAGGGGAAGTGACCCTGAGAGTCAATGAGGATGAGTTCAAGTTAAATGCTGTCAAAGCTATACAGCATCCAAACACATCAAATGACTGCATGAACACTGATATTATTGACTCTTTGGTAGAAGAGATCAATATGACTGAGAGTCTTGAATCAGAGCTAGAGGACATCTTTAAAGATGTTCAGCCTGATCTAGAGGAACCAGAGGAAATTAAAGAACCTCTAAAAATCCCTTTGGAAGAGGAGAAACCTCCTAAACCCGAGCTCAAACCACTACCACCATCCCTGAAATATGCATTTCTGGGAGAGGGTGACACTTTACCAGTGATCATAAGCTCTGCTTTAAATCCACAAGAAGAGAAAGCACTAATACAAGTGCTACGGACACACAAGACAATTCTTGAGTGGTCCATAAGTGATCTTAAGGGCATTAGCCCAGCAAGATGCATGCACAAGATCCTATTGGAGGATGATGCTAAGCCAGTGGTTCAACCACAGAGGCGGCTAAATCCAGCCATGAAGGAGGTGGTGCAGAAAGAGGTCACTAAGTTACTAGAGGCTGGGATTATTTATCCTATTTCTGATAGCTCCTGGGTGAGCCCTGTCCAAGTTGTCCCCAAGAAGGGAGGCATGACAGTAGTTCATAATGAAAAGAATGAACTGGTTCCCACAAGAACAATTACAGGGTGGCATATGTGTATTGACTACAGAAGGCTCAATACAGCCACCAGAAAGGATCATTTTCCTTTACCATTCATAGACCAGATGCTAGAGAGACTAGCAGGCCATGAATACTACTACTTTTTGGATGGCTATTCAGGCTATAACCAAATTACAGTGAATCCTCAAGACCAAGAGAAAACAGCATTCACATGTCCATCTGGTGTATTTGCTTACAGAAGAATGCCTTTTGGTCTGTGCAATGCACCTGCAACCTTTCAGAGGTGCATGCTCTCTATCTTCTCTGATATGGTAGAGAAGTTCCTGGAAGTCTTCATGGATGACTTCTCAGTATTTGGAGACTCATTCAGCTCCTGTCTTGATCATCTAGCACTTTTCCTGAAAAGGTGCCAAGAGACTAACCTGGTCTTAAACTGGGAAAAATATCACTTTATGGTAACTGAAGGAATTGTCCTTGGGCACAAAATTTCAAGCAAGGGAATAGAGGTGGATCAAGCCAAGGTAGAGGTGATTGAAAAATTACCACCACCTGCCAATGTTAAGGCAATCAGAATCTTTCTAGGGCATGCAGGATTCTATAGGAGGTTCATAAAGAATTTTTCAAAAATTGCAAAACCTCTAAGCAACCTGCTAACTGCTGACACGCCATTTGTGATTGACACAGAGTGTCTGCGGGCGTTTGAAACCCTGAAAGTGAAGCTGGTCACAGTATCAGTCATCTCTGCACCTGACTGGACATTGCCATTTGAATTAATGTGTGATGCCAGTGACCATGCCATTGGTGCAGTATTGGGACAAAGGCGTAACAAGCTTCTGGACATCATTTACTATGCCAGTCATGTTCCAAATGACACACATAAGAATTACACAACCACAGAAAAAGAGCTGCTAGCAGTGGTTTATGCCATTGACAAGTTTAGATCCTATTTAGTAGGATCAAAAGTGATTGTGTACACTGACCATGCTGCTCTTAAATATTTACTCACAAAGTAGGATTCAAAACCCAGGCTCATAAGATGGGTGTTGCTTCTGCAAGAGTTTGATATAGAAATAAGAGACAGAAAAGGGACAGAGAACCAGGTAGCTGATCACCTGTCCCAGATAGAACCAGTAGCTATGAGTAACTCTTTTCCATTCAGAAAGCACCATGATTTGCAGACGTTGCAAATTATAAAGCTGTGAGGTTCATACCCCAGGAGTACAGTAGTGTGCAAAAGAAAAAACTAATTTCTGATGCAAAGTACTACTTGTAGGATGAACCATATCTCTTTAAGAGATGTGCAGATGAAATAATCCGCAGATGCGTCCCTAGAGAGGAGGCACAGAAGATCCTGTGGCATTGCCATGGATCACAGTATGGAGGATGATGAGCGGATATTTTATACGCTTTTGGGGGTAATTTCATATAATTTTTAGGATATTCTAGTTAGTTTCTAGTTTATTTCCATTAGTTTTTAGGAAAAATTCATATTTCTGGACTTTACTATGAGTTGTGTGTTTTTCTGTAATTTCAGGTATTTTTCTGGCTGAAATTGAGGGAGCTGAGCAAAAATCTGATTCAGGTTGAAAAAGGATCGCTGATGCTGTTGGATTCTGACTTCCCTACACTCAAAGTGGATTTTCTGGAGCTACAGAACTCGAAATGGCGCGTTTCTAATTGCGTTGGAAAGTAGACATCCAGGGCTTTCCATCAATATATAATAGTTCATACTTTGCTCAAGGATAGATGACGTAAACTGGCGTTCAATGCCAGTTCTCTGCTCAATTCTGGCGTCCAGCGCCAGAAAAGGATTAAAAGTTGGAGTTCAACGCCAGAAATGGATCCAAACCTGGCGTTGAACGCCCAAAACAGCCTTATGCACGTGAAATCTTTAAATCTCAGCCCCAGCACACACCAAGTGGGCCCCAGAAGTGGATCTCTGCACCATCTGTCATAGTCTACTCACTTTTTGTAAACCTAGGCTACTAGTTTAGTATTTAAACAACTTTTAGAGACTTATTTTGTATCTCATGATATTTTTAGATCTGAACTTTGTACTCTTTGATGGCATGAGTCTCTAAACTCCGTTGTTGGGGGTGAGGAGCTCTGCTATGTCTCGATGAATTAATGCAAGTATTCCTGTTTTCTATTCAAACATGCGTGTTCCTATCTAAGATATTCATTCGCACTTCAACATGAATGTGATGAACGTGACAATCATCATCATTCCCCCACGAACGCGTGCCTGACAACCACTTCCGTTCCACCGTAGAATGAATGAATATCTCTTGAATCTCTTAATCAGAATCTTCGTGGTATAAGCTAGATTGATGGCGGCATTCATGAGAGTCCAGAAAGTCTAAACCTTGTCTATGGTATTCCGAGTAGGGCTCAGGGATTGAATGACTGTGACGTGCTTCAAACTCGTGAGTGCTGGGCGTAGTGACAGACGCAAAAGGATAGTAAATCCTATTCTGGTACGATTGAGAACCTGCAGATGATTAGCTGTGCGGTGACAGCGCACCTGGACCCTTTTCACTGGAACGATGGATGGTAGCCATTGACAATGGTGATCCACCAACACACAGCTTGCCATAGAAGGACGTGCGTGCGTGAATCAGAGGACAAAGGAAAGCAGAGATTCAGAAGACAAAGCATCTCCAAAACTCCAACATATTCTTCATTACTGCATAACAAGTAACCTTTAACCCATGCTCTCTTGTTTATTCGCAATTCAACTGATAAATACAATTGACTTCCTGACTAAGAATTGCAAGATAACCATAGATTGCTTCAAACCAACAATCTCCGTGGGATTCGACCCTTACTCACGTGAGGTATTACTTGGACGACCCAGTGCACTTGCTGGTTAGTGGTACGAGTTGTGAAAAGTGTGATTCACAATTCGTGCACCAAGTTTTTGGCGCCGTTGCCGGGGATTGTTCGTGTTTGAACAACTGACGGTTTATTTTGTTGCTTAGATTAGGAAAATTTTTCTTTTTGCTTAGATTAGGAAAATTTTTCTTCTTGGTTAAAAATATCCTTCTTCAAAATAAGTGTTACATTTATTGCCCAATTGGCTAGAGTGTTGGTTTATGTTCTTGATGATTGGGCACTAGTTTTATTAAAAATATTTTTCAAAAATAATTTCTCCTTAAATAAATCTTGTGCCAAACTCTAAGTTTGGTGTTTTCTTGTTGATTTTTCTTTGTTTTTCGAAAATTTTAGTTTGGTTTTCTAAAAATTTTAAGTTTGGTGTTCTTTCTTCATGTTCTTGTGTTCTTGTGAGTCTTCAAAGTGTTCTTGAGTTTTCCTTGTGTCTTGATCCTAAAAATTTTAAGTTTGGTTTTGTTTGGTGTTTTCCCTCCAAAATTTTCGAAAACAAGGAGCATTAGATCTAAAGAAATTTTAAATCTTGTGCTATTTTATTGTTTTTCTCTTTCCTCACTAAATTCAAAAAAAAATATCTTTTCTCTCTATTTCTAAAACAAATTTTCGAAATTTATTTCTAAAATTCAGATTTTTTTAAAAAAAAAAATTTAAAATCTTTTCCAAATCATATCTTTTTCAAAACTTCCTGACCACTTTCTCTTCCCTCATTTTTTCGAAAATCTTCACTTATTTTTATTTATTTTATTTTAATTTATTTCATTTTCGAAATAAATAAATAAATAAAAATAATTTTTTTATTTTACATCATCTCCCTTTCTCCATCATGGATCTAAGTGGAAATGAACAGTCCAGGAGGACTCTGGGGTCATATGCTAACCCCTCTACTGCTTCATATGGGAGTAGTATCTGCATACCCTCCATTGGAGCCAGTAGCTTTGAGTTGAATCCTCAGCTCATTATCATGGTGCAGCAAAGTTGCCAGTATTCCGGTCTTCCACGGGAAGAACTTACAGAGTTTCTGGCACAATTTTTATAAATTGCTGACACAGTACATGATAAGGAAATAGATCAGGATGTCTACAGATTATTACTGTTTCCATTTGCTGTAAAAGATCAGGCTAAGAGGTGGTTAAATAACCAACCTAAGGCCAGCATAAGGACATGGAAACAGCTGACAGAAAAATTCCTGAATCAATACTTTCTCCCAAAACGGATGACACAGCTAAGGCTGACATCCAAGGCTTTAAACAAGGAGATAAGGAATCTCTTTATGATGCCTGGGAGAGATACAGAGAGATGCTACGAAAATGCCCTCTGAAATGTTTTCAGAGTGGGTTCAGTTAGACATCTTCTATTATGGGCTTACAGAGGGAGCTCAGATGTCTTTAGATTACTCAGCTGGTGGATCTATCCACATGAGAAAGACAATTGAAGAGGCTCAAGAGCTCATTAATACAGTTGCCAAGAATCAGCATCTGTACCTAAGCAGTGACCCTTCCATGAAAGAAGAGGTTAAAACAGTAACTGCTGAATTCAGCCCTATACAACAAGCTGCTGAATTCAATCAGCAATTGGACTTTCTAACAAAGCAGTTAGCCGAATTCAAGGATAAACTACAAGATACAAGGATGGCTAATATAAACATGGAAGAACAATTGAAGCAAACAAAGCAACAACTGTCAAGACAAATAATAGAAGAATGCCAAGCAGTTCAATTAAGAAGTGGGAAAACATTAAATACCCCACCTCAAGGCAGCAAAGAGTTAAGGAATGAGCAAACCACCCAAAATTCACCTGAGGACAGTAAGAGCCCAGGGAAAAGTAATTCTGGCGTTAAAGCGCCAGCAATCAGGTGGAAGGCTGGCGCTGAATGCCCAGACCATGCCCAAGACTGGCGTTCAACGCCAGTAACAAGCAAAGACTGGCGTTCAACGCCAGAAACAAGCAAGGATCTGGCGCTGAACGCCTAAAATGGGCAAGATCTGGCGCTGAACGCCCAAAATGGGCACAGTTCTGGCGTTCAGGCGCCAGGAACAAACAAGGAGTTGGCGTCTCACGTCACTCCAGCTTCTGACTCTGGCACTCAATTGCCAGTGAGGGATCAAACACACACAAGTGCTGATGACAACCCCTCTAAAAAGGCTTCTTCAACTACTTCTGTAGGCAATAAACCTACAGCAACTAAGGTTGAGGAATATAAAGCCAAGATACCTTATCCTCAAAAACTCCGGAAAGAGGAGCAGGATAAGCAATTTGCTCGCTTTGCAGATTATCTCAGGACTCTTGAAATAAAGATTCCATTTGCAGAGGCACTTGAGCAAATACCTTCTTATGCCAAGTTCATGAAAGAGATCTTGAGTCATAAAAAGGATTGGAGAGAAACAGAAAGAGTTCTCCTCACTGAAGAATGCAGTGCAGTCATTCTGAAATGCTTTCCTGAAAAGCTTAAAGACCCTGGGAGTTTTCTGATACCATGCATATTAGAAGGTCAATGCACTAAGACAGCTTTATGCGATCTTGGGGCAAGAATCAACCTAATACCTGCATCCACTATCAGAAAGCTTGGCTTAACTGAAGAAGTTAAACCAACCCAGATATGTCTCCAACTTGCTGATGGCTCCACTAAATACCCATCAGGCGTGATTGAAGACATGATTGTCAGAGTTGGGCCATTCGCCTTTCCCACTGACTTTGTTGTGCTGGAAATGGAGGAGCACAAGAGTGCTACTCTCATTCTAGGAAGACCCTTCCTAGCAACTGGACGATCCCTCATTGACGTCCAACAGGGGAAAATAACCCTGAGAGTCAATGATGATGAGTTTAAGTTGAATGCTGTCAAAGCCATGCAGCATCCTGACACATCAAAAGACTGCATGAAAGTTGATCTTATTGACTCTTTGGTAGAAGAGATCAACATGGCTGAGAGTCTCGAATCAGAGTTGGAAAACATCTTTAAAGATGTTCAGCCTGATTTAGAGGATTCAGAGGACATGAAAGAGCCTCTGAAATTTCTTCTGGAAGAAGAAAAACCTCCTAAACCCGAGCTCAAGCCATTACTACCATCCTTGAAATATGCATTTCTGGGAGAAGGTGACACTTTTCCAGTGATCATAAGCTCTGCCTTAAATTCACAGGCAGAGGAAGCACTTATTCAAGTGCTAAGGACACACAAGACAGCTCTTAGGTGGTCCATAGGTGACCTTAAGGGCATAAGCCCAGCTAGATGCATGCACAAAATCTTATTGGAGGATAATGCTAAACCAGTGGTTCAACCATAGAGACAGCTAAATCCAGCCATGAAGGAAGTGGTGCAGAAAGAGGTCACCAAATTACTAGAGGCTGGGATTATTTATCCTATTTTTGATAGCCCTGGGTGAGCCCTGTCCAAGTCGTCCCAAAAAAGGGAGGCATGACAGTGATTCATAATGAAAAAAATGAACTAGTTCCTACAAGAACAGTTACAGGGTGGCGCATGTGTATTGACTACAGAAGGCTCAATACAGCCACCAGAAAGGATCATTTTTCTTTGCCATTCATAGACCAGATGCTAGAAAGACTAGCAGGTCATGATTATTACTGCTTTTTGGATGACTACTCAGGCTATAACCAGATTGCAGTAGATCCTCAGGATCAAGAGAAAACAGCATTCACATGTCCATCCGGAGTGTTTGCTTATAGAAGGATGCCATTTGGGTTGTGTAATGCGCCTGCAACCTTCTAGAGATGCATGCTCTCTATTTTCTCTGATATGGTGGAAAGATTTCTGGAAGTCTTCATGGATGACTTCTCAGTATATGGAGACTCATTCAGCTCCTGTCTTGATCACCTGAAACTAGTTCTGAAAAGATGCCAAGAGACCAACCTAGTTTTAAACTGGGAAAAATGTCACTTCATGGTGACTGAAGGGATTGTTCTTGGGCATAAAATCTCAAACAAGGGAATAGAGGTGGATCAAGCAAAAATAGAGGTAATTGAAAAATTACCACCACCTGCCAATGTTAAGGCAATCAGAAGCTTTCTGGGGCATGCAGGATTCTATAGGAGGTTTATAAAGGATTTTTCAAAAATCGCAAAACCTCTAAGCAATCTGCTAGCTGCTGACACGCCATTTGTGTTTGACACAAAGTGCTTGCAGGTGTTTGAAACGCTGAAAGCTAAGCTGGTCACAGCACCAGTTATTTCTGCACCAGACTGGACATTACCATTTGAGCTAATGTGTGATGCCAGTGATCACGCCATTGGTGCAGTGTTGGGACAGAGGCATGAGAAGCTTCTGCACGTCATTTATTACGCTTGTCGCGTTCTAAATGATGCCCAGAAAAATTACACAACCACAGAAAAAGAATTACTTGCAGTGGTTTACGCCATTGACAAGTTCAGATCATACTTAGTAGGATCAAAAGTGATTGTGTATACTGATCATGCTGCTCTTAAATATCTACTCACAAAACAGGATTCAAAACCCAGGCTCATCAGATGGGTGTTGCTTCTGCAAGAGTTTGATATAGAAATAAGATACAGAAAAGGGACAGAGAACCAAGTGGCTGATCATCTGTCCCGGATAGAGCCAGTAGAAGGGACGCCCCCCCCTCTCTTGAGATCTCTGAGACTTTTCCGGATGAGCATTTATTTGCCATTCAGGAAACACCATGGTTTGCCGATATTGCAAACTATAAAGCTGCAAGGTTCATACCCAAGGAGTACAACAGGATACAAAAGAAGAAATTAATTACTGATGCAAAGTACTACTTATGGGATGAACCCTATCTCTTTAAGGGATGTGCAGACAGAATAATCCGTAGGTGTGTGCCTAGAGAAGAAGCATAGAGGATCCTGTGGCATTGCCATGGATCTCAATATGGAGGCCATTTCGGAGGTGAGCGAACAACCACCAAGGTCCTCCAATGTGGCTTCTATTGGCCCACACTCTATAAAGATTCCCGAGAGTTTGTACGTAACTGTAACAGTTGCCAAAGAGCTGGTAATCTGCCTTATGGTTACGCCATGCCTCAACAAGGAATCTTGGAAATTGAGTTGTTTGATGTATGGGGAATTGACTTCATGGGAACTTTCCCACCATCATACTCAAACACTTATATTCTGGTGGCAGTTGACTATGTATCAAAATGGGTTGAGGCCATTGCCACACCCACCAATGATACTAAAACAGTGCTGAAGTTCCTCCAGAAATATATCTTTAGCAGGTTTGGTGTCCCTAGAGTACTAATCAGTGATGGGGGCACTCACTTCTGCAATAAACAGCTTTACTCTGCCATGGTTCGGTATGGAATTCGCCATAAGGTGGCTAGTCCATATCATCCACAAACTAATGGGCAAGCTGAAGTCTCTAACAGAGAATTAAAGAGAATCCTAGAACGGACAGTAAGTACACGTAGAAAGGATTGGGCACGGAGCTTGGATGATGCTCTGTGGGCTTACAGAACAGCATTCAAGACCCCTATAGGGACCTCTCCATACCTACTTGTGTATGGTAAGGCATGTCACCTGCCCGTGGAACTAGAACATAAAGCCTACTGGGCAACCAGATTCCTAAACTTTGATGCCAAATTAGCAGGAGAAAAAAGATTGCTCCAGCTAAATGAGCTAGAGGAATTCTGATTCACAGCTTTCGAAAATGCCAAGCTTTATAAAGAGAAATAAAAAAAGTGGCATGACAGAAAGCTGTCATCTAGAATCTTTGAACCAGGACAAAAGGTTCTGTTGTTCAACTCTAGGCTCAGGCTATTCCCCGGGAAACTGAAATCCCGGTGGAGGGGACCATATGTGATTACAAGTGTATCACCATATGGTTATGTGGAGCTTCAGGATATTGATTCTGATAAGAAGTTCATTGTCAATGGACAGAAAATCAAGCACTATCTTGAAGGCAACGTTGAGCAAGAGTGCTCAAGGCTGAAGCTAGACTAAAAGCTCAGCAAGGTCCAGCTAAAGACAATAAAGAAGCGCTTGCTGGGAGGCAACCCAGCCATGGGGGATCAATCCTCTAAGCATTCTGCCCTATTTTTATTTTTATTTTTATTTGTTTATATAGAGTTCATTGATAACAAGGTAAAGAATCAATTGCATAAGTTCACAGGGTTACAGAAGGAATCTGCACACAAAACAGAGAAAAAGAGCTCACTGGCAAGAAAACGCCAGTAAGAGCCTATTTTGGGCGTTCAGCGCCCAAAAGAGGCAGCCAGTGGGCGCTGAACGCCAGTAAGGATAGCAATCTGGCGTTCAACGCCGGAAAAGGGCAACAACTGGGCGTTGAACACCCAGGAGAGCAGCATTTGGGCATTGAACGCCCAAAACAGGCAGTGTTTGGGCGTTCAAACGCCAGGATAGTGGGGAGGAGGTAAAAATCATTCTTCTTCATATTTTTTCATTCTAATTTTAAAATTCCATGTTTTTAATTCATGATTTCTTGCATAAACATGTTAAGAACCTTGATTTCGAAAATCCCTCTTTAAAAATATCAAATGTATCTTAATCCATAAGCACCAAGCCTCTTTGCAAATTCAATCCAACTCTTTTCAAATCTTTTTTTTAAAACAAATCTATCTTTTCAACTCATCAATATCTTTTTCAAAATCTCCACTTTATCTTTTTCAAATCTAGATTTATCTTTTTCAAAAATTTTTCATATCTTTTCAATTTTAAACTATATCCTCCCTTATCATATCTTCTATCTTATCTTTTCCAAATCAATCTTTTTATCATATCTTTTCAAAATTTTCGAACCCACCCCCTCCCTTTATATATGTGTTCGGCCTCCCTCCCCTTCCATCAACAATTGCACCTAGCTCTCCTTCTATCCCTCTCCTTTCTTTTCTTTTGCTTGAGGACAAGCAAACCTCTAAGTTTGGTATGTTTATCCGCGATCACTAAGATCATGGCTCCTAAAGGAAAACAACCCACTCCAAGAGGCAAGAAAGAGAGCGTTCCAAAACCACTTTGGAATCAAGAGAAGTTCTTATCTAAAGAACATTCAGACCATTATAACAAAATAATGGGTCTGAGATCAGTGATCCCGGAAGTTAGATTCGATCTGAAAGAAGATGAATATCCAGAGATCCAGGAGCAAATTTGAAACAGGAACTGGGAAGTCCTAGCTAATCCTGAGACGAAAGTGGGAAGGAATATGGTCCAGGAGTTCTATGCTAATATGTGGCAGACTGACAAGCAAAAACTATCTGGAACTGCTTTCTATGAATATCAGACCATGGTCAGAGGAAAGATTGTTCATACCATCCCTGACAAGATCAGAGAGATCTTAAAGCTACCTCAGCTGAAAGATGATCCAGACTCTTTCAACAGGAGAATGATGAGAACAGACAAGGGCCTGGATAAGATTCTAGAGGATATATGTATCCCTAGAGCCAGGTGGACCACCAACACAAAGGGTGTTCCAAATCAACTCAAAAGAGAAGATCTCACACCAGTCGCCAGAGGATGGCTGGACTTCATTGGGCATTCTCTGCTGCCCACTAGCAACCGTTCTGAAGTCACTGTTAAAAGAGCAGTGATGATCCATTGCATCATGATGGGAAAAGAAGTGGAAGTTCATCAACTGATTTCAATTGAATTCTACAAAATTGCTAATAAAAATTCTAAAGAGGCCAGGTTGGCTTACCCAAGCTTGATTTCTCTGCTCTGCAAGGACGCTGGAGTAAGGATGGGAATAACTGAGTATATCTCAATTGAGAAACCAATCACCAAAGCATCAATGGAAAAACAACAAGCACAGGATGACCCCATCAAGAAGAAAACACAGGAATTTCTCCCAGAAATCCCTCAATCTGAATATTGGGAGTATCTTGAAACATCAATTACCAAGATGCAAGAAGCTATGGAACAAATAATAAAAGAACAGAAGGAACAAAGTCAAATTCTCACCTATTTGTTTAAAGAACAAGAGGAGCAAGGGTGTGACTTAAGGGAATTGAAGCGCCAGAAGTTATCTCTTGAAGGACCAAGCACCCCACAGATCAGAGGAACATCCACTTCCCAGAACAAAGGTTGTTAAATTCCAATTTCTGCTTTAACTCTGTGATAGTGTCATTATAGAAGTTCACCTTAGGAGTCATATAGTAGTAATTAGTATCTATTTTGATTTTATCTCTAATTAAGCCATAGTTTATTTTTCTTATCATCAGCAAACATGAATAAAATAGTAGATCTTTTGAATAAGAGGCAATAAAATTTCGAGTTTTTAATAAGAGAAATTCTAATTAGTTACATGTGGTGGCAATACTTTCTGTCTTCTGAATGAATGCTTGAACAGTGCACATGTCTTTTGAATTTGTTGTTTAAGACTGTTAAATATGTTGGCTCTTGAAAGGATGATGAACATGAGACATGTTATTGATAATCTGAAAAATCATAAAAATGATTCTTGAAGCAAGAAAAAGCAGCAAAAAAAAAAAAGCCAATAGCCCTTAAAACCAAAAGGCAAGGGTAATAAAAAGGATCCCAAGGCTTTGAGCATCAGTGGATAGGAGGGCCTAAGGGAATAAAATCCTGGCCTAAGTAGCTAAACCGAGCTGTCCCTAACCATGTGCTTGTGGCGTGAAGGTGTCAAGTGAAAACTTGAGACTGAGCGGTTAAAGTCAAGGTCCAAAGCAGAAAGAAGAGTGTGCTTAAGAACTATGGACACCTCTAATTGGGGACTTTAGCAAAGCTGAGTCACAATCCAAAGGGTTCACAAAGTGCTTAGGGCCACGGCCAAGACTCATGAAACAGCTGTGTTCAAGAATCATCATATTGAAATAGGAGAATCAATAACACTATCTGAATTCTAAGTTCCTATAGATGCCAATCACTTTGAGCTTCAATGGATAAAGTGAGATGCCAAAATTGTTCGGAAGCAAAAAGCTACTAGTGCTGCTCATCTAATTGGAATCTGAGCTTCACTCAAAAACTCTGAGATATTATTGCTTCTCAACCTATTAGTCTTCTATTTTATTTGTCTAGTTGCTTGAGGACAAGCAACAGTTTAAGTTTGGTGTTGTGATGAGCGGATATTTTATACGCTTTTTGGGGGTAATTTCATATAGTTTTTAGGATATTCTAGTTAGTTTCCAGTTTATTTCCATTAGTTTTTAGGAAAAATTCATATTTCTGGACTTTACTATGAGTTTTGCGTTTTTCTATAATTTCAGGTATTTTTCTGGCTGAAATTGAGGGAGCTGAGCAAAAATCTGATTCAGGTTGAAAAAGGACTGCTGATGCTGTTGGATTCTGACCTCCCTACACTCAAAGTAGATTTTCTGGAGCTACCAAACTCAAAATGGCACGCTTCTAATTGCGTTGGAAAGTAGACATCCAGGGCTTTCCAGAAATATATAATAGTCCATATTTTGTTCAAGGATAGAGGACGTAAACGGGCGTTCAATGCCAGTTCTCTGCCCAATTCTGGCGTCCAGCGCCAGAAAAGGATTAAAAGTTGGAGTTCAACGCCAGAAATGGATCCAAACCTGGCGTTGAACGCCCAAAACAGCCTTATGCACGTGAAATGTTTAAGTCTCAGCCCCAGCACACACCAAGTGGGCCCCAGAAGTGGATCTCTGCACCATCTGTCATAGTCTACTCACTTTTTGTAAACCTAGGCTACTAGTTTAGTATTTACATAACTTTTAGAGACTTATTTTGTATCTAATGAAATTTTTAGATCTGAACTTTGTACTCTTTGATGGCATGAGTCTCTAAACTCCATTGTTGGGGGTGAGGAGCTCTGCTGTGTCTCGATGAATTAATGCAAGTATTCCTGTTTTCTATTCAAACATGCGTGTTCCTATCTAAGATATTCATTCGCACTTCAACATGAATGTGATGAACGTGACAATCATCATCATTCCCCCATGAACGCGTGCCTGACAACCACTTCCGTTCCACCGTAGAATGAATGAATATCTCTTGGATCTCTTAATCAGAATCTTCGTGGTATAAGCTAGATTGATGGCGGCATTCATGAGAGTCCGGAAAGTCTAAACCTTGTCTGTGGTATTCCGAGTAGGGCTCTGGGATTGAATGACTGTGACGTGCTTCAAACTCGTGAGTGCTGGGCGTAGTGACAGATGCAAAAGGATAGTAAATCCTATTCCAGTACGATTGAGAACCTGCAGATGATTAGCCGTGCGGTGACAGCGCACCTGGACCCTTTTCACTGGAAGGATGGATGGTAGCCATTGACAACGGTGATCTACCAACACACAGCTTGCCATAGAAGGACGTGCGTGCGTGAATCAGAGGACAGAGGAAAGCAGAGATTCAGAAGACAAAGCATCTCCAAAACTCCAACATATTCTTCATTACTGCATAACAAGTAACCTTTAACCCATGCTCTCTTGTTTATTCGCAATTCAACTGATAAATACAATTGACTTCCTGACTAAGAATTGCAAGATAACCATAGCTTGCTTCAAACCAACAATCTCTGTGGGATTCGACCCTTACTCACGTGAGGTATTACTTGGACGACCCAGTGCACTTGCTGGTTAGTGGTACGAGTTGTGAAAAGTGTGATTCACAATTCGTGCACCAGAGGACACTTCGGAAGTGAGCGCACAGCCACTAAAGTCCTCCAATGTGGCTTCTACTGGCCTACTCTCTATAGAGATGCCCGAGAGTTTGTGCGTAACTGTGACAGTTGCCAAAGAGCTGGCAACTTACCTCATGGTTACGCCATGCCTCAACAAGGGATCTTAGAGATTGAGTTGTTTGATGTATGGGGTATTGACTTCATGGGTCCTTTCCCACCATTACACTCAAAAACTTACATTCTGGTGGCAGTAGACTACGTATCTAAATGGGTGGAGGCAATTGCCACACCCACTAATGATACCAAGACTGTGCTGAAGTTCCTTCAGAAACATATTTTCAGCAGATTTGGTGTTCCCAGAGTACTCATCAGTGATGGGGGCACCCATTTCTGCAATAAACAGCTTTACTCTGCTATGGTCCGATATGGAATTAGCCACAAAGTAGCAACTCCGTATCATCCACAGACAAATGGGCAGGCTGAAGTCTCTAATAGAGAGCTAAAAAGAATCCTAGAATGGACTGTAATTGCCCGTAGAAAGGATTGGGCAAAGAGCTTGGATGATGCTCTGTGGGCATACAGAACAGCATTCAAGACTCCTATAGGAACCTCTCCAAACCAGCTTGTGTATGGCAAGGCCTATCATCTGCCCGTGGAACTGGAACATAAAGCCTACTGGGCAACCAGATTCCTAAACCTAGATACTAAGTTAGCGGGAGAGAAAAGATTGCTCCAGCTAAATGAGCTAGAGGAGTTCAGACTCAATGCTTTTGAAAATGCAAAAATTTATAAGGAAAAAGCAAAAAAGTGGCATGACAAGAAATTGTCATCCAGAGTCTTTGAGCCAGGACAAAAAGTTCTGCTGTTCAACTCTAGGCTCAGATTATTTCCCGGGAAATTAAAATCCCAATGGAGGGGACCATATATGATTACAAGAGTGTCACCATATGGATATGTTGAGCTTCAAGATATTGATTCTGACAAAAAGTTCATTGTTAA
Organism: Arachis ipaensis; assembly: GCF_059453495.1. Lineage (NCBI taxonomy): Eukaryota > Viridiplantae > Streptophyta > Magnoliopsida > Fabales > Fabaceae > Arachis > Arachis ipaensis. The sequence goes on from NC_142436.1 coordinate 86,298,723, forward strand.
TGGACAGAGAATCAAACATTATCTTGAAAATAATTTTGAGCAAGAATGCTCAAAACTGAGGCTTGAATAAAGCTCAGTAAAGGTCCAGCTAAAGACAATAAAGAAACGCTTGCTGGGAGGCAACCCAGCCATTAGCAGGTTATTTGTTTTAAATAATACTTGTAGAAATTTGATATACATTTTCTTCAAAGGTTAATCATCAAAATTGAAGGAATTCACAGAGTTACAGAAGGATTCAGTGTAAAAGGCAGAGAAAAGGAGCTTGTTGACATGAAAACGCCAATAAAAGGCATTTTGGGCGTTAAACGCCAGAATGGGTACTGTTCTAGGTGTTTAACGCCAGTAAAGGTACCATTTTGGGCGTTAAACGCCAGAATTGGTACCATTTTGGGCGTTTAACGCTAGAATTGCAGCATCCTGGGCATTCAGCAAAACGCCCAGTGATAAAGGGGTTTCTGGCGTTTAACGCCAGCCAGGGTACCTGGCTGGGCGTTAAACGCCCATAATGGCCAACAATTGGGCGTGGGGAGGAGATTTTGTTTCCAAATTCAAATTTTTTTTCAAAATTTCATGTTTTAACTCATAATTTTCTGCATAAACAAGTTTCAAACTTTCATTATTCACCCTCAATTTTCAAAAATTCAACAATTCTCTAAATCTCTTTTCAATTTTCTTTCAAATCTTTCCCAAATCTTCTTCAAAAACTCAAGTATCTTTTCAATTTCTTTTCAAATCTTTTCAAACCCATCATGTCATCTCTTATTTCTTAGATGCATAACCAAATTATCAGATTTAACCTCTTTATATCTTTTTCAATTGAAAATCTCATCTTTTTCATATCATGATTTTATTTTCTTCCACCAATCATATCTCTATGGTATATCTCTTTCAAAATTTTCGAAATCTCTCCCCTCCTCTTATAAATACACATTCGGCCATCCCCTCCTCTCCACCATTCGAATTTGCCTCTTCTCCTCTCTCTCCCCTTTCCTCTTTTGCTTGAGGGAAAGCAAACTCTAAGTTTGGTATGTTTTTCCGTGATCACTGAGCTAAGACTCATTAAGATCATGACACCTAAGGAAAAACAAACCAAATCAAGAGGCAAGAAAGAGAATACTCCAAAGAGACTTTAGAATCAAGAGAGGTTCCTAACCAAAGAACATGCAGACCATTACCACAAAATAATGGGTCTGAGGTCAGTGATCCCAGAAGTTAAATTCAATTGAAAGAAGATGAATATCCGGAGATCCAAGAGCAAATTCGAAACAGAGGATGGAAAATTCTAACTAATCCTGAAATAAAGGTTGGAAGAAACATGGTTCAGGAATTCTACTCAAATTTGTGGCTAACAGATAAGCAGAGAATAACTGGAACCGCCTTTCATACCTACCGAACCATGGTCAAAGGGAGGCTTATTTACTTCCATTTGGACAAAATAAGAGAGGTCTTCAAACTGCCTCAACTAAAAGATGATCCAGATTCCTTTAATAGGAGAATGGTGAGAGTAGATAAGGGGTTGGATCAAGTTCTAAAGGACATATACCTCCCTGGAACTAAGTGGATAACCAATTCAAAAGGCGTCCCAAACCAGCTCAAGAGGGGAGATCTCAAACCAGTTGCAAGAGGCTTGTTGGACTTCATTGGGCGTTCTATATTGCCCACTAGCAACCGCTCTGAGGTCACTTTCAAAAGAGCAGTAATGATTCATTGTATTATGCTTGGAAAAGAAGTGGAGATTCATCATCTGATTTCTTGTGAGATTTACACAATTGCAAACAAGAACTCCACTGAAGCCAAACTGGCCTACCCAAGCTTAATTTCTTTGCTATGTAAAGATGTTGGGGTGAGGATGGGAGTAGATGAATTCATCCCAATCGAACACCCAATCACCAAAAAGTCAATGGAAGGACAAGTGCAAGACAACTCCATAAAAAGGAGGGCGCAGGAGTTCCTCCCAGAAATTCCTGAAATTGACTACTGGACCCGCCTAGAAGCATCTGTTACCAAGCTGCAAGAAACTATGGAACAACTTAAGAAAGAACAGCAGAATCAAAACTGCATGCTCTGCAAATTGCTGAAGGAACAGGAGAAGTAGGGGCGTGAGCTACAGGAGCTGAAGCGCCAGAAGCTCTCCCTTGAAGGACCAAGCACCCCACAGATTGAGCGAGCATCCACTTCTCAAAATCAAGGTTGTTGAGTCCTAACTCTGTGATAACCTTTATTATTAAGAGTCTATTTTAAGAGTCATTTATTTTTCTGTTTTTTTTTTTTTTTACTTTTCTGTCTTCTATTATTATTAGTTTGCCCTTATATTTATTTTTGAGTCTTATTGTCATTCCATGATTAATAAAATTTAAATTTTATGTCTTAAAGCTATGAATGTCCAATGAGTCCATCACCTTTCTTAAATAAAAAATGTTTTTAATTGAAAAAGAAAAAGAAGTACATGAATTTCAAATTTTAAAATAGTTTAATTATTTTGATGTGGTAGCAATACTCTTGTTTTCTGAATGAATGCTTGAACAGTGCATATGTTTGAATTTGTTATTTATGAATGTTAAAATTGTTGGCTCTTGAAAGAATGATGGAAAGGGAGAAGTGTTATTGATAATCTGAAAAATCAAAAAATTGATTCTTGAAGAAAGAAAAAGCAGTGAATAGAAAAAAAAAAGAGAGGATGACATGCGAAAAAAAAAAGAAAGCCAAAGAAGCCAATAGCCCTTTAAACCAAAAGGCAAGGGTAATAAAAAGGATCCAAGGCTTTGAGCATCAGTGGATAGGAGGGCCCTCAGGAATAAAATCCTGGCATAAGCGGCTAAACCAAGCTGTCCCTAACCATGTGCTTGTGGCGTGAAGGTGTCAAGTGAAAACTTGAGACTGAGCGGTTAAAGTCATGGTCCAAAGCAAAAAAGAGTGTGCTTAAGAGCTCTGGACACCTCTAATTGGGAACTCTAGCAAAGCTGAGTCACAATCTGAAAAGGTTCACCCAGTTATGTGTCTATGGCATTTATGTATCCGGTGGTAATACTGGAAAACAAAATGCTTTGGGTCACGGCCAAGACTCATAAAGTAGCTATGTTCAAGAATCAACACACTTAACTAGGAGAAGCAATAACACTATCTGAATTATGAGTTCCTATAGATGCCAATTATTCTGAACTTCAAAGGAAAAAGTGAGATGCCAAAACTGTTCAGAAGCAAAAAGCTAATAGCCCTGCTCATCTAATTAAGACTGATCTTCATAGATGTTTTTAGAATTCATTGTATATTCTCTTCTTTTTTTCCTATTTTATTTTCAGTTGCTTGGGGACAAGCAACAATTTATTTTTGGTGTTGTGATGAGCGGATAATTTATACGCTTTTTGGCATTATTTTTATTATGTTTTCAGTAGATTTTAGTTAGTTTTTATTATATTTTTATTAGTTTTTATTTAAAATTCACTTTTTTGGACTTTACTACGAGTTTGTGTGTTTTTCTGTGATTTCAGGTATTTTCTGGCTGAAATTGAGGGACCTGAGCAAAAATCTGATTCAGAGGCTGAAAAAGGACTGCAGATTCTGTTGGATTCTGACCTCCCTGCACTCAAAGTGGATTTTCCGGAGCTACAGAAGCCCAATTGGCAGGCTCTCAATTGCGTTGAAAAGTAGACATCCTGGGCTTTCCAGAAATATATAATAGTCCATACTTTGCTTAAGATTTGATGGCCCAAACCGGCGTTCCAAGTCAGCTTAAGAATTCTGGCGTTTAACGCCAAAACTGACATAAAAGCTGGAGTTAAACGCCCAAACTGGCACAAAAACTGGCGTTTAACTCCAAGAAAAGTCTCTACACATGAAAGCTTCAATGCTCAGCCCAATCACACACCAAGTGGGCACCGGAAGTGGATTTTTACACTAAACACCCTAGCTTACTCATTTTCTGTAACCCTAGGTCACTAGTTTATTATAAAAACTACTTTTAGTGATTTATCTTGTACCTCATGACATTCTACACATTTCATATTTTATCTTTTACGGCATGAGTCTCTAAACCCCATTGTTAGGGGTGAGGAGCTCTGCTGTCCTTCATGAATTAATGCAATTACTACCGTTTTCCATTCTATCACGCTTGCTTCTATTCTAAGATATTCATTCACACTTCAACCTGATGAATGTGATGATCTGTGACACTCATCATCATTCTCACCTATGAACGCGTGCCTGACAACCACCTCCGTTCTATCTTAGATTGAATGAATATCTCTTAGCCTCATAATTCAGATCAGAGTCTTTGTGGTATAAGCTAGAATTATTGGCGGCCATTCCTGAGATCCGAAATGTCTAAACCTTGTCTGTGGTATTCTGAGTAGCATCTGGGAAGGGATGACTGTGACGAGCTTCAAATTCGCGAGTGTTGGGCGTAGTGACAGACGCAAAATGATCAATGGATCCTATTCCCACATGATCGAGAACCGACAGATGATTAGCCGTGCGGTGACAGCGCATTTAGAACATTTTTACTGAGAGGACGGGAAGTAGCCATTGACAACGGTGATGCCTAACATAAAGCTTGCCATGGAAGGAGCCTTGCGTGTATGAAGAAGAAGACAATAGGAAAGCAGAGATTCAGAAGACAAAGCATCTCCAAAACGTCAACCTGTTCTTCATTACTGCATAACAAGTATTTATTTCATGTTCTTTTACTTTTTACAATTAAATCTGAGAATTATTGATATCCTGACTAAGAGTTACAAGATAACCATAGCTTGCTTCAAGCCGACAATCTCCGTGGGATCGACCCTTACTCACGTAAGGTATTACTTGGAGGACCCAGTGTACTTGCTAGTTAGTTGTGCGGAATTGCAAAAGTGTGATTGTGATTTCGTGCACCAGATACCTCTCTGAGAAGATTCCCAAACCTACTGACAGCTTCCCAAGTGACACAGAGAAAAACCCGAGAGGTGAAGCAAAAAAAGTAAGATGGGAAGACTGCAAGATGGTCACTATAAGTGATAAGGGGACTGAGGAAGAGCTGAACAAACCCTTCAAACACTCTGGAGATACTTCAGCAGAGAAGCAGGAAGAGGGTCACCAAGAAACCAAAATTTCACAGAAGGAGATGCTGAAACTCTATGCACCTTTTCCCCAAAGACTCAAGGGTGGTGTGGAAAAGAGAATATACTCAAAGTTTCTTGATATGTTTGCATCTCTCCATGTAAACATACCATTCATCAAGGCTCTCCAACAAATGCCCTCATACATCAAGTATATGAAAGAGCTGCTGATCAGGAAAAGCTCACTCAAAAGAGGGCAAACAATAGTGATGAATAAGGAGTGCAGTGCTCTCATTCAACCAAAGTTGCCTACAAAAGGAAGGACCCAGGGAGTTTTCACATCCCCTGCACCATAGGAGAAACAATGTTTGACAAAGGACTCTGTGACCTGGGAGCAAGCATTAACTTAATGCCTTTATCCCTTATGAAGAAGCTGCAGATCAATGAGCTAATGCCCACAAACGTAGTCATCAGGCTGGTTGACAAAACTAAAAAATAAGCAGTAGGAGTGGTTGAAAACGTGTTGGTGAAGGTTGGGAACTACTTCCTTCCTACAGACTTTGCCATATTGGAAATGGAAGAGAGTCACCTTCACCCAATCATATTGGAAAGACCATTCCTAGCTACAGCCAGAGCGCTCATAGATGTGGAGCGAGGAGAGCTAATACTTAGGATACATGATGAACAACTCGCATTCAATGTCTTCAAACCCTTACAAGAAGCAGATCAAGAAATCAAGGAACCAAGGGGAGAGCACAACAAAGCACTGGTGGAAGAAACAAGCCTTGAAGCACAAGCTGTACACCGGGGAATCCCTTTGGTTGATCAACAAGACAGTCAGCAGTTGTCATAGCAAAAGGAAAACCAGGAGGAGCCTAAACCACCAGAGTCATATGAGACCAGCAACAAAATTTTCTTGGAAAAAGAGGTCACAAAGAGCAGGGTAACATTAAAAGGAACAAAGAAGAAGGCACCAAGGAGGTAAAGGAACAAGAAGATCCCTACAGAGGACTTCTCTCCAGGGGATAAAGTGATCACAGCTTATTTCCCAGTTATCCCACCTCATCTCCCCACCATCCCATCTCAGCTACCTCAAGTTTTCACCATCAACAGGATTCTCTCCTTAGAACATGTGGAGATCCTTGATGAAGCCAATGGAGATAGATTTACTGCGCGCGCGGGGGGGGGGAGGGGATTTGAAGCATTACCAACCACCCTGACAAAGGCAGAACGTCAAGCTAGTGACGCTAAAGAAGTGCTTCATGGGAGGCAACCCATGCTTTATATGCTTTTAAGTAGTTAATAATGCAAGGTTCATGAATTCCAATTCAACTTTGACATATACTTGAATGAATCCTTTTATGCAGCACATAGTGAAGAACAAGTTTGGTATTCAAGGCATACTAAGAGAGCATAAATACAATTCATATCATGTCACTCTTAGAGCCTTGAACAAAACTTTGTACACCACATGACCACAAACTAAGTTTGGTGTCACCAATGTTGCATACATGGACAATTAAATAGTCAGTTGGTTTGCATTCATGAATAGCACTTAGTTAGTTACAAACAAAAACTTTAAAAAGTGGTTAGCCCATTTTTAAATTTTGCTGCCACTATCCACAAATTCATTAATCACACTTCTTTTATTTTGTAGGAAAATTGATGGGACAATTGAAAGAGGAAGGGTTCGGCCACTTCAAAAGGAGAGGACTATACACGTGTCCTCAAGGGGAATGCGTTGGGAAATGTTGCCATGCAACATTGGAAGAATGACATGCTTGGAATTCGAACCAAACCCATCATAAAGTTGATGATCCTTGTGCTCATCCCATGCTAAACCCCATCCGTTCATTATACACCCACTCCATCAATTCACACCTTTCATTCACTCACTACTTCCCTATATAAGTGGTTCATATTCCATATTCCCTTTCACATTCCAATCTCCATCCTTTACACTTCCCACTTTCGGCACCCAACCCCTTTTACCCTATCAAAGACACACTCTTCACCTTCACATATTAACTCCTACTCATGGCATCATCGAGCTCCAAGAGGCTAAAGAGGAAGGAACTGGTGGAGAGCATCCCTTTCGATGAAGGGAGATTCAAAACTGCATTCCATGAACTCGAATTTGAATGGATAAAGCTCAAAAAGATATTGCTTGAGTTAACATTCCAATTCAATGAGGATGAATGCCCACAGATTCGAGAGAAGATTGAACAAAGGGGTTGGCAAAGGCTCACGAACCCATAAGCAAAGATAAATGCAAACCTCATCAAAGAGTTCTATGCAAATGTGGTCAGAGAAGACAAAACCAAGGCCCCCACCTTCAAAAGTTATGTGAGAGGAACAAAGGTGGACTTCAGCCCCAATGCCATAACAAGGACTCTTCAGCTGAAATCGCCACATTTTGATGAGCCCAGTTATCATGCAAGAATAAGTAATGGCCCCGACAATGATGAACTTGAAGAAATTGTGAACGATATGTGTGTTATAGGATCTGACTGGGAAAGATATTCGGATAGGAGATCCCGGTTCATCAGGAGAGGAGACCTCATCCCGGAAGCCAAGGGATGGTTTGAGCTCGTGAAGAGATCTATCCTCCCAGCCGCGAACAATTCTGAGGTTAACACTACTCGAGCTACTATGGTACATTGCTTAATAAAGGGTGGAGGCATCAATGTGCACGAAATTATAGCTGAAGGAATTCAAGAGTCAGCCGAGAAGAATGATCCGGGTGCTAGACTTTGGTACCCCAGCACCATCCTTAGACTGTGTACGAAAGCCAAGGTAGTCTTCGAGGACAACAATCCAAATTGGGTAAACCCTGGGAGGTTAGTTACGCTACAGCATATAACTTATGTGGCACCCGCCCAACAACAAAGAAGGCCTCAAATAGGGAAAAGAACATCACAAGAAGGACCTCACCGAGAAGAATCTCATCAAGAAGAATACCAGCAAGAAGAGTACTATGATCCAACCAACATAAACTTGAATCACATTCATGGAGCCATTGAGGAGCTAGCAAGGAGTTATATGGAGGGACAAGAACAACAACTGCACATTCAAGCCCAAAGGATGGATCGTCAAGAAGAACTGCTCTCTAATTGGATGGGTCAGCAGAGGGAGTGGCAGAAGCAACAAATGGAGCAACAACAGGAGCAATACTCCCAGCTCATTCAAGCCATCAATCAAGTGACTGAAAGGCAAGAGCGTCAAGATAAACGCCTTCAAGAACTCAACCAACATCAGCTAGCTCAAACAAAAGCATTCAATGAGTTCAGCGTGCTCAATGAAGGACGACAACTACATAGGGAAGAGTTCAACATAAACACTCAAGCCAAGTTGAACTATATATCTGGGCATATGCACAATTTGCACTCTGCTATCCCTAGGTATGATACAGTCCAAAAAGATCTAACAGAACAAGAGGAAAGGAAGGTCAAACAGCAGAAGGAAACATTGAAAAAGAAGATGGAAGATGTTGGCTTCTGGAAAAAGTTGATTGGAAAAAGCAAGGGAAGTGGGGGTTCAAGCACTCAAGAAAGACACGAAGAGGACAAACAAGAGGGAGAGCATGGGCACCCCCGTGAGTAAAAGGTGGTGGAGTTCCCTCTTTGTCCCATCTTTTTCAAGTTTTAAATAAGGAAAATCATGTATGAAATAGAACATGTTTCCATGGTAGTTTAGGATTTTAAATTCTGCCTTTAAGTTTTCATTGCTTAGGTCTATGCTTGCTAGTCTAATGTCACTGCTGCATTTTCACCCTGCTTACTTGTATGCTTGTCCTTTAAGTCAAATAAAAAGAGATGTTATGAAAGACCAGAGTGATGGTCAATTTATGGAGTAAGTTCTTAAGCTTGTGGTGTAGTAATTACTTAGCTATGTTGGTTCACCAACAAGGTAGGAAGGCAACTATCTATCCTGAATCATATGCTTGAAACACACCCCATGAGACTAGCTAAATAACAAGATCCTAATAAGAGAAGGGGAAAGAAAAATGAAAGCTGAGAAATAAAGAAAAGGAGTAATAAATAAGGCTAGGCACCAAGGGTTGAATCTTAAGGCATGTGTCTGTGGTGCTCTTGTGTAAAGGATCTACTTGGATGAATAAGCTCTCAGGGGTGCCTTATCACTTGGTAACTTGGGTTAACTAACCCAGGATTATCAACTGAAAGTCCACTATCAAGAGTAACCCCTTGCTACAGAGCACTTAGTAACCCAAAGAGGTGCTGGACACCAAGGTCTCAAGAAGAAAAATAACAAACCATGTGCCTGTGGTGTGAATGTATGGAGGAAAGAGACTTGAGGAAGTAAGTCCTTAGGGGTGTCTTAACACCTAGCACCTTGAACCAACTGGTTCGGGAGTGCTGGCTGAAAGCTTATCTTAAAGAGTTGCCCCCTTACAAAGCACCTAGTCTAAAGAACACAATCAAACCCTGAAAAGACAAAGGGATCAATGAATAAAAGTCTCATAGGTGCAATCAAGTAAGTATTCCAGGGCATGGTAAAGGTCTGAAAGCCAATGAAGGAATGAACCTAAGTTGCTATGCATGAAATTCCATAAAACCAAGGACATGACTTCCACAATAATGACTCATTTCTCTTGTCATTTCATTCATCATTCTCATGTTTCGGTACTTGCTTAGGGACAAGCAAGCTTTAAGTTTGGTGTTGTGATGCCAGGGCATTTTGGCCAATTTCACTGACCTTTTCTTTACTGTTTTAGGGTAGTTTCATGCATTTTCTTAGTTAATAAGCAAGCCTTGGGTAGATAATCACTTACATCTTGATTCAAACAAACATTGTGAATTTCATGTGATTTTATGAGAATTATGCATGAATTGAATGACAAATTGGATAATGCATGTCTCATAACTTGGATTAGAGCTTTAATGCACTTTATTTGCTTGATTTCAGGACAAAGGAAGCAAGGAAGAGCCACATTAGCAGCCACGTTAATCTAATTAACGTGACCACTAACGTGGAATGGGAATAAACTTGCAACGTTAATGAGAAAAGTGATTGCCAATAACGCCTTCAAAACCATCATGGTCCACGTTAATTGCCACGTTAACTACATTAACGTGGTAGTTAACGTGGAGAGAAAGGGAGCTCCAGCGTTAGTGGTAAAAGTAAATACCACTAACGCTCCAAATTGGCAATTAGCCACGTTAAGAGTCACGTTAACTCAGTTAACGTGAACTCTAACGTGGAAAGGGAAGACAATGCCAATGTTAGTGACACTCACCTTTGTCACTAACGTTGGACTAAGCCCAATTGGCCACGTTAAGAGTCACGTTAACTACATTAACGTGAACTCTAACGTGGGAGGAGCAAGGAATCGCCAACGTTAGTGACACTCACTTTTGTCACTAACGTTGGACTAAGCCACTATGAGCCACGTTAGTTGCCACGTTAATTGCATTAACGTGGAAGCTAACGTGGAGGAAAGAAATGATGAGCCAACGTTAGTGACATTCACCTTTGTCACTAACGTTGGAGATGGCAATCACCACCACGTTAGTGGCCACTTTAAGACAATTAACGTGGGGCACTAACGTGAGAAGGGGCGTTTGGAGCGTTAGTGACAAAGGTAAGTGTCACTAATGCTCTCGAGGCTAAGGCATGCCCACGTTAAGAGCCGCGTTAGTTATACTAACGTGGACTCTAACGTGAGAAAAGGGGGGCTAAGAGCAACGTTATTGGCAAAGGTAAATGCCAATAACGCTTGCGATGGACCAAGAGGCAACGTTAGTGGTCACGTTAGTGCCACTAACATTGAAGTTAACGTGAACCATCTTGGGCTAGGAACATTAGTAAAAAAGGTGATTGTCACTAACGTTCTCAAACCCACATTTTCACTGAACGTTAACGCCACTAACGTCCTAGCTAAAGTCCATGCCTACTTCACACTTTCTCTGCAAGTAAAGCTGAGCCCACTGAAGATTCTAAACTGCTTCAACTCAAGATCCAAAGTCCCATATCCAAAGACTTGAAGAGCCAACTAGAAGATCAGAAGAGTAGTATATATAGGAGTAATTTTGAACTAGAGAGGAGAGCTTTTGGGCATTGGGAGAACTACTCTCTGTATAATTTTACTTTCTCTACACTTCTAGTTTTACTTTTAGAATGTATTTTCCATCTTTGCTTTCAATTCCCAGAGCTATGAACAACTAAACCCCTTTCATTGGGTTAGGGAGCTCTGTTGTAATTTGATGAATCAATAATAGTTTTCATTATTCTTCTTCTTTCTTTTCTCTTGATTTTACTAGAAAGCTTTCAATCTTCATCCAATTAGGTAGTTGTCTTGGAAAAGAAGCTATTCATACTTGGATCTCTTCGGAACCTTGGAAGAGGAATGAAGAGATCATACTAGAAATACTTTCTCATGTTGGACCAAATTGGGGTTTGGATGGATATAGTGACATATAATCCTACCAACATTTTGATTTGGGAATACATGTGGTATAATCAGTGACCACACTTCATCTCTTCTCATGAGCAATCAGACCAAGGAATTGGCTATTGATCAAGATTTGAGAGATTGAATTACCAAGGAATTGGAATTCAATCACTTAAGATTGCCAAGGAGATCAATGAATGCATTAATTGAGGAAGAGATGAAAATGAACTTGATCTGGAGAATACAACATCTCCTGAGCCCAATGAACTCCCCATTTCTGATCTTACCCATTCTCTTTATTTTCTGCCATTTACTTTTATGCTAAATTCCCCATTTCCCATGTAAGATTCTGCGATTTACTTTCCGTCATTTACATTCAGTCCTTTATTTTCAGTAATTATATTTCCTGCCATTTACTTTCCGCCATTTAACTTCCTGCAATTCTCCAATCAAATTCTGCTTAGTTCAACTAGAACATTCCTCCAATTTAAGTTGCTTGACCAATCAATCCCTGTGGGATTCGACCTCACTCTATTGTGAGTTTTTACTTGACGACAATTCGGTATACTTGCCGAGGGAAAATTGTTGAGAGACAAGTTTCCGTGCATCAGTAGTTATGTTTGTTTAGAATCTTATAGGTTGTTATATAGGTTAGGTGGGATGTTTAAGTTAATCAAAGATTCAATTTTCTAGTCCACTTAACCAAATACAATCTCACCTTAACCCTAGCCCCATTACAACCTATGGGAAAGTTTTCATGATATTTGTATGCATGCATGGAATAATTGTTGATTGTTAGTTGAAAAATAAATCTTGGAAAGCATGATTAGGAGAGAATTGAGTGAATCAACCATATATACTTGAGCGATTAGAGCGGATACACATCCGGTGAGGGTTCGATCGCTCAATTACATGTTTTCACCTATGATCATCTATTTTCTTGCAAGTTTGTAAAATCTTTTTAATAACTCAATTCAATTGTAGGTTTGACTTGGTTGTTAACACCTTTAGCCCTCATGTTTATATATGTATTCTTGGGAAATGATTTATTTTAACCACGTAATTGCATTCATTTAGATAGATTGCATGTAGGTAGGTTGCATTTAATTAGTTTGCATTGAATAAATGTTGATACCCTTTGTTTCTTTCTTGAGTTTAGCATGAGGACATGCTTAGTTTAAGTGTGGGGAGGTTTGATAAACCCCAATTATGTGGTTTATCTTGTGCTTAATTTAGTGGGTTTTATCAACTTATCTCACATTTAGTCAATGAAATAGCATGATTTTGTAATTCTCCCTAAATTTGTGCTTAAGTGTGAAAACATGCCTTTTAGGCCTTAAAATAGCTAAATTTAATTCACTTCAATTCCATTCGATGCCTTGATATGATTGTTGATTGATTTCAGATTCATAAGGCAAGTATTGGATGGAAGAAGTGAAGAGAAAAGCATGCAAGATGGAGAATTCATGGAAAAACAAGGATTTGGAGTACTTAGAGCGATGCGCACGCGTGATAGACACGCACGCGTGAAGAGGTGCATTGTCGAAGGCGACGTGTACGCGTGACCAGAAAAAGCCAGACAACGCGTACGCGTGACACATGCGTACGCATCACAGCCAGCACGTGACCTCATTAAAGTGAAAATGCTGGGGCGATTTCTAAGCTTCCCAGGCCCGAATCCAACTTATTCCGGAGGCTATTTCATGCATAATTCAATCTTGGACAAAAAGGAGCAATTAGTTATAGGTTAGCATCATGTAGGTTAGTTTTCTAGAGAGAGAAGCTCTCTCTTCTCTCTAGAATTAGGGTTTTAGGTTAATTGCATCTTAGATCTAGGGTTTAATTCTTGTTTTCATCTAGTTTTTCTTGCAATTTCTTGTTTCTACACCTTTGCTTTCTTAGTTTTACTTGCTATTTCCTTTATTTTGTTGTTTTTATGTTCATGACTCTTGTTGGATTTGGATTTCCTTCTTTAATGCAATTTGATGTTTCTTTGTTTATTGTTGCTTAATTGACTAGTTATTGTTAATTCCTTGCAATTGGTAGTTGTAGATTTTACTATTTCTTGCCATTTACCATGTTTTCCTTTTATACATTCCAAGTGTTTGACAAAATACTTTGTTGGATGCTAGAGTAGATTTTTGAGCATTTTTGGCTTGGAAAGATAAATTAGGCAATCTTGAGTTATTAATATCCAATTTAGATTGGTGATCTAGAGTTGTTAGTTAATATTGTTTTCATTGACTCTAATCTCTTACTAATTCAATTAGTAAGTTGATTAGGACTTTTGGATTGAGATTAACTAGTCTTATTTGACTTTCTTCCTATGTTGGAGATGATATTGTACTTTCTCTATATGTTGAAGATGTCGAAATAGGATAAATTCTTGTTAATCATTGTATGATAATTAATGACTAGGATAGAAAGCCTATATTCTCAATCCTTGCCATGAATGTCTCTCTTTATCACTTGCTTTTTTTAGTTGCTTGCTTTATTTTCTTGCCATTTATTTTCTTGCCCTTTTTACCAAATCAAACCCCATTGCTCCTTCATAGCCAATAATTGATCACTTTATTGCAATTCCTTGTGAGACGACCCGAGGTTTGAATACTTCGGTTAATTTTCATTGGGGTTTGTACTTGTGACAACCAATTTATTAAAATTTGATTGAAAATTATTAGTTGGTTTGGAACTATGCTTACAACGAAGAAATTCTATTTCTATTGAGGAATTTCTAAACCGACAATAATTCTCACTATCACCTGGCTCAAAAGCTCTTGTGTCTATTTTCTTATCATGCCACATCTTAGTTTTTTCCTTGTAGAGCGTGGCACTCTGACGAATTGAATTCCTGCGCAATCTAGAATTTTCTAAAAATAAATCCTCGTTGGAAGTATAGCTTCTAAACCAGCAAGGAATCCCTTTCGTGCAAAAGTTTTGGTTGTCACAAGTAACAAACCCAATAAAATTTATAAACCGAAGTATTCAAACCTCGGGTCATCTTCTCAAGGAATTGCATGGAAGTATGACTTATTATTAGCTATGGAAAAGGTAGAATTTTGGGTTTTTAAAATAAGGAACAAGTAATTTAAATGACAAGAAAAATAAATTAATAATAATAAAATCTCTTGGCAAGGTATAAGAATTTGGAATTTCTATCCTAGTTATCCTTATCAGATGTGATGAGAATTGGGTTTTAATCCCACTTAGTTAAGTCAAGTGGACTAATTAGCTTGATTCTCAAGTCCTAGTCAATCCCTGTGGAAAGACTAGCTTTAGAGCGATCTAGATCAATTAGTAATCCGCCAATTTCAACCACTGATGAGTTTGATAACTCAAGTGTTACCAATAACTTAACCAAAGCCAAAAGGAAGAAGATATCTAAATTAAATTAAAAGTATCCATATAAATAAAGCAAAGCAAGGTCAAATCTGAAATACCTCAAAATATATTAAATAGAAAATCAATCTAAACATAAAGAGTTCATAAACAAAATTGAGAAAATAAATAAAAAGAACATTAAACCTAGAAATTGAGAAGAAATAATCCTAAATCCTTTAAGAGGAATCCTAATCCTAAATCCTAAGAGAGAGGGGAGAACCTCTCTTTCTAAAAACTACATCTAAATTTATGAAAAGTGAATATATCCATCATCCCCCTTCATTCCTCCACCTTGCAGCCTTTAATCTATGTTTTCTGGGCTTGAAACTGGGCCGGAAATAGCCCAGAAATCGCTGATTGCAAAATCTGCCACGCTGATTTTCGTCACTACGACGCGTTCGCATAGAGCACGCGTTTGTGTCGCCTAGATGTATGGCCAATATAAAAAATTATATATCAAATTGAAGCCCCGGACGTTAGATTTCCAACGCAACTAAAACCGCATCATTTGGACCTCTATAGCTCAAGTTATGGTCGTTTTAGTGCGAGAGGGTCAGGCTGACAGCTTTGCAGTTCCTTCAACTTCTTGTATTCCTTCCACTTTTGCATGCTTCCCTTCCATCATCTAAGCCATTCCTGCCCTGTAATCTCTGAAAACACTTAACACATATATCAAGACATCGAATGGTAATAAGAGAAGATTAAACATATCAAAATTAAGACCAAAAATGCATGTTTTCAATCATAGCACAAAATCAGGAAGGAAAACGTAAACTCATGCAAATCATATGAATAAATATATGAAAGATTGATAAAATCCTCTCAATTGAGCACAAGATAAACAATAAAATAATGGTTTATCACATTCACATAGGCAGAGTTTCGAAACTCATCAAGCTCATTTAGTTGGAGCAATCTCTTTTCTCCTGCAACCTTGGTATCAAAGTTAAGGATTTTTTTCCCAATATGCTCTGTGCTCCAACTCCACTGGCAAGTGGTAGGCCTTACCATAGACTAACTAGTATAGGGACATCCCAACAGGAGTCTTGAATGCAGTCCGGTATACCGAGAGAGCGTCATCAAGCTTCTTAGCCCAGTCCTTTCTTGAAGTACTCATAGTCTTCTCTAAGATCCTTTTGAGTTCCCAGTTGGAGAAATCAACCTGTCCACTTGTTTATGGGTGATAAGGGTTGCCACCTTATGGTGGACTCCATATCTCTGCAGATATGAGTCCAACTATCTGTTACAGAAGTGGCTTCCCCCATCACTAATAAGTGTCCTTGGGACACCAAACCAACTAAAAATGTATCTCTGCAAGAAGCTCAGCACCACCTTGGCATCATTAGTGGGTAAAGCCACAGCTTCCACCCACTTGGACACATAGTCAACTGCTACTAAGATATAAGTGTTTGAGTATAAGGGTGGAAAAGGCCCCTTGAAATTAATACCCCACACATAAAATAACTCAATCTCTAGAATCTCCTGTTGTGGCATCTCATGGTTGACAGGGAGATTCCTAGCTCTCTTGCACTTGTCATAGTTTTTCACAAATGGTCTGGAGTCTCTGAAGAGAGTCGGCCAATAAAAACCGCTCTGAAAGACCTTAGTAGCCGTCCTTTTACCACCAAGTGGCCTCCATACTCAGAATCATGACAATGCCAGAGGATTTGCTGTGTTTCCTCATCTGAGACACAATACCAGATAATTCCATCTGAGCATCTCTTAAAAATATAAGGTTCTTCCTACAAGTAGTACCTTGCATCATTTAAAAGCTTTATCACTTGTTGTTTAGTATACTCCTTGGGGATGAACCTAATGGCTTTGTAGTTTACAATGTCTGCAAATGACAGAGCCCTCTAAATTAAAAAGAGTTGCTCATCCAAGAATATTTCAGTCACAGTAGTTGATGGTTGCATTTCCTCTCCAAGCTCAATCTAGGAAAGGTGGTCAGCCACTTGATTTTCTGACCCCTTTCTGTCTTTAATCTCAATGTCAAACTCCTGAAGGAGCAGCACCCACTTGATCAATCTTGGTTTAGAATCCTGCTTGGTTAGAAGGTACTTAAGAGCAGCATGGTCAATATAAACAATAACCTTGGAACCAATTAAATAGGATCTAAACTTGTCAAAGGCATACACAATATCTAGCGATTCCTTTTATCTAGTTGTGTAATTCTTTTGAGCATCATTTAGTACATGGCTAGCATAGTAAATGACATGCATAAGCTTGCCTTATCTTTATCCCAAGACAGCTCCTACAACATAATCACTGGCATCACACATCAATTCAAATGGCAGATCCCAGTTAGGAGGAGCTATGATGGGAGCAGAGACAAGGTTTGCTTTCAGAGTTTCAAAGGCATGCAAACAGTCATTATCAAAGTTAAAAGGAACATCAGCATCTAAGAGGTTGCTCAAAGGTTTAGAAATTTTAAAAAAGTCCTTTATAAACCTTTTGTTAAATTTTGCATGACCCAAGAAACTTCTGACTGCCTTAGAATTAGCTAATGGTGGTAATTTTTCAATCACCTCCACCTTAGCTTTGTCAACCTCAATTCCCTTGCTTGAAATCCGGTGTCCAAGAACAATACCTTCGGTAACCATAAAATGACATTTCTCCTATTTTAAAACAAGGTTTAACTCTTAGCACCGTTTCAAGGCCAGGGATAGATGCTTAAGACAAGATTCAAAAGAATTACCAAAAGTAGAAAAATTATCCATAAATACATCAATGAAATTTTCAACCATATCAGAAAAAATTGAATGCATACACCTCTGAAAAGTTACTGGGGCATTATAGAGTTCAAATGGCATCCTCCGGTAAGCAAAGACTTCAAAGGGGCATGTGAATACCATTTTCTCTTGGTCTTGAGGGTCCACTGTAATTTGGTTATAGCCAGAATATCCATCAAGAGAATAATAAAAAGCATGATCAGCTAACCTCTCAAGCATCTGATCAATGAAAGCAAGGGAAAGTGATCCTTTTTTGTATCAGTATTGAGCCTTCTGTAATCAATGCACATCCATCACTTGTGGGAATCAGCTCATTCTTTTCATTCTTGATCACTGTCATCTCTCTTTTCTTGGGAACTACCCATACAGGACTTACCCATGGGCTATCAGAAATAGGGTATATGATCCCGACTTCCCAAAGCTTAATTACTTCTCTTTGGACCACCTCTTTCATGGTTGGATTTAGTCACCTTTGTGGTTGCACAACTGGCTTAGCATCATCTTCAAGCAGGATCTTGTGCATACACTTGGTTGGACTAATTCCTTTCAGATTACTAATGGTCCACCCAAAAGCTATTTTATTACTCTTGAGCACTGCATGTAACGCCTATTTCTCCTCAGGCCTCAAGGAAGAGATAATAATAACTGAATATGACTCATGCTCGACTAGGAATGCATATTTCAGAGAGGGAGGCAAGGGCTTCAATTCAAGCTTTGGAGCACCTTCTTTAGTACTAGGCATGTGGAATGCCTCCTTCTGAGGTGGTGAATCATCAATCTCAAGCAAATTGTCCTCAAAAGGGGGATCTAAAGCATCATCAAGTTCTTCAGCTTCAAATACCTCTTAAACAAGTGGTTCAACAAGATCTACTCTCATACATGTCTCAGAATCACTAGGGGTGTTTAATTAAGAGCCTCAAGTACATTAATGACAATTTCTTCTTCGTTGACCCTCACAGTTAGTTCACCCTTTTGCACATCAATCAAAGCTCTACCTGTAGCTAAAAAGGGTCCTCCAAGAATAATAGAGGAATTTTTATCCTCTTCCATATCCAGTGTGACAAAATCAGCAGAAAAAATAAATGGACCCACTTTCAAAAGTAAATTCTCAATGACTCCCAAAGAAAACTTAATTGAACGGTCAGCAAGTTGAAGAGAGATGCGAGTGGGTTTTACCTAATTAATTTGGAGCTTTTCCATCAGCGAAAGTGGCATGAGGTTGATGCTAGCTCTAAGATCACATAAGACTATCTGAATAGTGATATCTCCAATGGTGCAAGGAATCAAAAGGCTTATTGGATCCTGCATTTTCCCAGGAAGTTCCTGTTGAATAATGGCACTGCATTCCTTTGTCAACACCACTATCTCACTTTCCTTCCAATTCCTCTTATTAGTCAATAACTCCTTCATAAACTTGGCATAAAAAGGCATTTGCTTGAGGGCCTCTACAAAAAGAATGTTGATTTGAAGCTTCCTGAAGACCTCTAAGAATCTTGTAAATTTTTTGTCTTTGGAAGCCTTCCGAAGCCTCTGAGGATAGAGCATTTTAGGCTTGTACTCAGGTGCCTGTCAAGAGTGACCGGAAAAGGGTTGTCTGCACGCCTGGGAGGAGCGTGTTCGACCTCCTCCTTTTTCTCCTCTGGAGCTTCTTTTTCAACTGACTCCTCATCAACCTTAGTCTCAGAAACTGCTACTTTACCACTTCTCAAGTGAATGGCCTTGCACTCTTCTCTTGGATTTATCACTGTATCACCAGGAAGAGTATTAGGGGGTCTCTCAGGTACTTGCTTGCTCAACTGACCAACTTGCATCTCCAAGTTCCTGAGTGAGGCTCTGGTTTCCTGCATAAAACTATGTTGATTCTTGGAGAGCTTTGTAACAATAGCCACCAAGTCAGGAGTATTTTGAGGTTGAGCCTATGGTTATTATGGTTGAGAGGACTGGATGGCAGTTATTGAAGTTGTTTTGATTAAAGCTGCCCTAAGAATTATTGAAATTTTACTACCTTTGAGGTTGATCTCTCCACCCAAAGTGTGGGTGATTTCTCCACCCCTGATTAAAAGTCTTGGAATGTGGATCATTATTGGGGTTTCTAGGAGCATTCCCCAGAAAATTAACCTGTTCAAGAGGAAACTAAGCATAATCATAAGTCTCACCTTGGGTGAAGCCATCACTCATGTCATAAGAAGCATCTTGAGGAGCATTTTGAGTATTAACAGCTAAAACTTGCATTCTACTCAAGTGTTGAGTAATAACACTAATTTGCTAAGACAAAGCCTTGTTTTGAGCAAGAAGAGCATCTAAGGTATCCAACTCCATGACTCATTTCTTCACAGAGGATCTCTCAAAAGAATATAAGTATTGGTTGTTAGCAATCATCTTAATCAACTCCATGGTTTCATCAAGGGTTTTTTTCATGTGGAGTGACCCTCCTGCAGAGTTATCCAGAGACATTCTAGCGGTCTCAGAGACTCCGTCATAAAATATCTACAGTTGAATCTAGTCTGAGAACATATCAGGAGGACACTTCCTGAGCACCAACTTATATCTCTCCCAGGCTTCATAGAGAGATTCACCCTCTCTCTGCCTGAAAGTCTGGACATCCGTCTTCAGCTTAGTCAGCCTTTGAGGTGGAAAGAACTTGGTCAGAAACTTGTTGACCACCTTATCCCAAGTGTCCAAACTCTCCTTGGGCTGAGTGTTAATCCACTGTTTAGCTCGGTCCCGTATAGCAAATGGGAATAGAAGTAGCTTGTAGACATCAAGATAGACTCCATTAGTCTTCACAGTGTCATAGATCTACAGGAAATTATTTGGGTCTTCCTGCAGGAGCCCATGATACTGGCAATTCTATTGTACCAGAGAAATCAGTTTAGGTTTTAGCTCAAAGTTGTTAGCAGCAACAGGGGGTACAACAATGCTATTCCCATAAAAATCCAGGCTAGGAGCAGTATAAAAGCCAAGTGTTCTCCTAGATTGTGCAGGCATATTCTAAGGAGGATTAACACCATTGGCATTAACCACATTATTGTTGTTGTTGAGCTCCATAGTGGACTCTTCAGCTTCTATCTCAAAATTATCTTTGAGATTCTAACCGGTTTTATAAGCTCTTGCTTGTTATAAACGCCGCCTCAAGGTCCTCTATATTTCAGGATCAAAGTCTAAAAGAGGTTATTTGTTCCTGTTCCTGCTCATAAATAAATGGAAAACAAAGAAGAAGTAGGAATCTCTTTGTCAAAGTGAAGAGAATTCCCGGTGAGATATCCTGAGTAAGAAATACACGAAACAAACTAGATAAATAACACAAAAGGAATTCAAAAAACTACTAGGAAAAATAGCTTGAAATTTTCCAAAATAATGAAAAAAATAAATAGGTAAATTAAAAATAAAGAAACTACGGGGACACCAAACTTAATTTCAAAAATTAAAGAAATTTAAAGCAAGCAAATTTCAAAAATTTTAAAGACAAAAATTAAATAAAACTAAAGCAAAATGCCTAAGCTAAGCAATCAAACAACTAGTAGTTTCCAATCACAGTCAATCCCCGGCAACGGTGCCAAAGAAAAGAAGGTACCGCTCCACTTTAATTCTGCAATTGAAAGAACTCTCTTATGAATAAGAAAGCAATCTAGAGATCAAAGAAAAGAAGCTGAGGTAGTGGAAGAGGTTGGTGTGGAATTCAAAGCCCACAAACTAATCGGCAAGTGCACCGGGTCGTACCAAGTAGTACCTCAGGTGAGTGAGGGTCGATCCCACGAGGATTGATGAACCAAGCAACAATGGTTGAGTGATTTACTTAGTCAGACAAACAGAAAGTGATGTTTTGAGAGTTAATTGCATTAAATAGTAAATTCAGAGAATTGAAGACAAACAGTAAACTTGGTGTGAAAGTTATGAGAAACAATAGTTAAGGTTTCAAAGATGTTTATTTTCCAGATTTTATATTTCTTACCAACTATTTTAATCATGCAAGATCCAATTCTCTTCTGTACTTTTATATTTGACTAAACCCTAATTCCATAGTAATTTAGTCTCCTCTAACCTAGTTAACTGCCAATTCCTTGGTCACTTAATTTCGATTAGAGGTTTAAGTTCAATTCTAGTTTATCAATCACAAAAACCCTAATTACCCAATATAAGAGGATTACATGTCATGTATCCCATTAAGTCTAGATAATCAGTGATTAGGATGAATTATTTTTAAGTTGTTATTCAAGTAAATTACTTTTTCAAGATTTAACAAGAACTCAAATAAAATAAGAGTTGTTCTTCCGATATATCCAAATCCCTAATATGAAGAATGAAAATAAATCCTTGAAATTAGAATCAATACATTAATCAAAATAGAATAGCAATAATGTTAATCTACAGAATGAACAGAGCTCCTAATATTAAGAGGGAATGTTTAGTTGCTCATGGAGAAAGTAAACCCTAGCAGAGAAAAAGTGTGTAGTTATGAAAAGTACAGAAGAGAAGAAGGGAAAACCCTAGGCCAAGATCTCTTCTCCTTTTATATCTAACCCTAATTAATGTAGAATCTATTTTCTAAAACTAAATAATATCTTTTCAAATTGCAAATAAAATAAAGTTTTAATCAAAATTCCTAAGGGATTACGTTGCTAAAATCTCCTTGAGACGTAGGGACCACCAAAGAATCTGAAGCTAGCGCCAAACTTGGTCTAGCCGTGGTGACCACACTGAATGAAGTAAAAATATTGATTTTGGCGCCAAACTTGGAATTCCCAAGTTTGAAGCCACCAAGCCAGCAGAATGGAAACCTTCCTTGATGCTTATGGTGCCAAACTTGGACATTGCCAAGTTTGGTGCCACCTTCTTGGGCTGCTTAGGCTCTGTTTCTTCCTTTTAAACTCTGTCAAATCTATCCGAATACTACCTGAAATAAACCAAATTATACATGACTCAAAGTAGTATTCATAGTGGCTTAAAATACTTAAATCTTGATTAAACTTAACAAATGCAAATTCACTAGAAAAAGATAGGGAAGATACTCACACATCAGAGGTTGAAGAGTTTGAGAAGCTAGGCACAATGGCAAACAACACTGCCAATGCTAAGAGGACTCTTGGGTCTTTCACCAAACCCACTTTTTGAAATTGCAGGAGCAGCTTAGTAGCACCTGGTATGGAGGCTAATAACTTTGAATTGAGCAGAATAATCAGTTAACTATTGCTTGCTCAGTCAGTTAATCCTTGTGGAAATGATAATCCACTCCTGTGATATTACTTGATACGATTCGATGCACTTGCCAAGTTGTGATTTTGAAAAAAATTGCATCAGCAAACCAGAAGAAGACAACAAGGGAACTTGATTAACTCATTAAGTCAAGAAACCCTCAAAGAAGAAACCCAAAGAGATGCATCCCAACACATTAATGGTGAAAAAGAAACGCCAACCAATGATTGTTCAACACTCCCAGAGAAAGGGGGACCACTCAAGTTAGAGTTAAAACCTTTTCCTAACACCCTCAAATATGGTTTTTTGGAGAGAAAAAAACCTACCCAATGATTACCAACGCCTCCTTGAATCAGGATGAAGAAAAATGATTGATGTAAGTACTGTGGAGTCACAAGACTGCTATTGGGTGGACAATTGATGATTTGAAGGGGATAAGCCCCAATATGTGCATCCACAAGATCCTACTTGAAGAAAATTTCAAACTAGTGGTGCAAGCACAAAGAAGGCTCAATCCAACAATGAAAGAGTTTCACAAAGATGTAATGAAGCTGTGGGATACGAGAATCATATACCCCATCTCCGATAGCCCATGGGTAAGTCCAGTCCAAGTGGTGCCAAAGAAGGAAAGGATCACAGTGATCTTTAATGAAAAAGATGAACTGATCCCTACAAAAATGATCACCAGTTGGAGAATGTGCATTGATTACTGACAGCCCAACCTAGCCATAAGAAGGACCACTTCCCACTTCCATTCATTGATCAAATGTTAGAGAGGCTTGTTAGTGGTGCACGAAACTGGCTCTGGAGAATTTGCACAAGTAGATGTCGAAGAGAATTTTTGCCGGTTTAGAATCAAGAATCAATTAAGGACAAACCAACAATGAATTCTCAAGATCAAATATTAAATACAATACAAAATAACCGAGAGTAATAAAACCTCGGGTCGTCTTCCCTAGGAATTGCAATAAAATGTTCATTATTGGCTATGAGAGAGATGGGAGTTGGATGCAAGAAAGAGCAAGGAATTAAAATACAAGAAATTAGAGTGCAAGAAGGTAACTTGGCATGCAAGAAATTGTAGGTCAAAGCAATTAAAACAAGAAAGGGAAATTAAATGCTAAAAAGAACTCTTGGCAAGAAGTGGGTAATTACGGATTCTTATCCTAGTTGTGGACCACAAACATGGTAATTGTGTGTGAATTAATCCCAATTAGTCAACCCTACATCGAGGATAAGTCAAATAGGCATAATTAATCTCAATCCCCAAGTCCTAAGTCAACACTAGTGGGTCACTTAGAGTTAAGGGAAACCAAATTAATTAACAACCCTCACACAATGTGGAATGGACATCCACCACTCAAGTTCACCCAAACACCCAAATTCCCAACCAAGAGTGTGAGAAACTAAGTGAAAACCCAACCAAGTATTTTGTCAAACACTTGGTGGGCATGTAAAGAAAGCATGGTAAAATAACAAGAAATAATAAATGCTATAACTACCAAGCAAGAAAAGTAAAGATAGCAACTCAACAAAGCAATAAATGACATAAAAACTTAAACTGCATTGAATGTAAATTAAAATAACAAGAGTGTGCATAAACATAAAAGACAACTAAAATAAGAAATTAACAAGATAAACAAGGAAATTAAGACAATTAAATAAAGAAAGGTAGAAGAAACTAGATGAAATAAGAATTAAAAAGAGAAATTACATAGAAATTAAACTAAAAACCGTAGGTTCTAGAGAGAAGGGGGAGCTTCGCTCTCTAGAAAATGAACTACATGGCTAAAATCTAACCCTAATTGCTCTCTCCCTTCACCTGGAGTGAGGCCTTGCTTAATATAGGAAGAATCAGCTTCAGAAAGTCCAAAAACTGGGATTTTGAGGCCCAGAAATTGCCCCTAGCGATTTCCATTAAATGAATCACGCGCTGGGACCTGTGCGGAGGTGTGTGCGTCCGCACACATGCTGATTTTCCGCCTGTGCGTACGCACAGGTTGTCGTGTGTACGCACACATGGATTTTCGGCTTTTGTGCGTACGCACAGGTGGTTGTGCCCACGTACACTCCAATGTGTGCTTTTCCTTTGTTTTCTTCATGTTTTCTCCCATTGTGCATGCTTTTCCATCACTTCTTCCATCCATATTAGCCTTGTAATCCTGAAATCACTCATCAACCACATCAAGGAATCGGATGGAATAAAGGTGAAATAAAATTAGCAATTTTAAGGCCTAAAGAGCATGTTTTCACAATTAAGCACAAATCTAGGGAGAATTACAAAACTATGCTATTTAAAGGAATAAGTGTAGGAAAAGTTGATGAAATCCACCCAAATAGAGCAAATAAATATGATGAAATGTGGATTCATCAATAGACCGACAAGTATACCGGGTCGTTCAACGCCAGCTTCAGGCTCCCTGGCTGGCGTTCAATGCCAACACTGTACTCCCTAGCTAGTGTTCAACGCCAGCAAGGTCTCTGCTCCAGGGTGTTCAGTTTCTAGCTCTAAATGTTTTTGTTTCTATTCTAACTGCTGCATATGATCATAAACTTAAACAAATATGAAAATTAAACTGAAATAACTTAAATAAGCTTAAAGAAAAACAAGAAAACATTAATTATTGATGGATTGCCTCCCAACAAGCACTTCTTTAACGTCACTATCTTGACGGTTAGCTCCTCACGGAGTTGGATATGGGCTCAGAATTTTGCCCCTTACATTGAACTTCTTTCCTGTGTTCTCATGCATAAGTTCCACATGTTCCAGAGATAGGATCCTGTTCACAGTATGTGGAGTGACTGGATTGTCTATGAAGACAACTCTCATGCCAGGTGAGAGGCCTTCAGTGAGAATTTTCTTATCCCTCCAACCTTTAGGTACTTTCTTCTTAGTACCTTTGTTCTCAGTACGTGATAATGGTTGCCCAACACCAAACTTAGAATTGGTGTCTGGGGGCTCTGTATAACTTTGCACTGAGAGAGATGGTTGGAACACTAAGTTTTGCACAACTGTTTTTCTATTGTCAGAGGAAGAGTTAGGGTTATGCATTTTGAATAAGATGTGATCCTTCCATAACTATAGAATCAGCTCTTCCTTTACTACATCAATGATGGCATTAGCAGTGGTTAGGAAGGGTCTTCCAAGGATGATGGATTCATCCTCTTCCTCCCCAGTATCCAAGATTATAAAATCTATAGGGATGTAAAGGTTCTCAACCTTTACTAAGACATCCTCTACACAACCATAATCCTTTTTTATTGACCTGTCTACCATCTCTAGTGAGATTCTTGCAGCTTGTACCTCAAAGATTCCCAACTTCTCCATTACAGAGAGTGCATAAGGTTTATGCTTAACCCTAGGTCACACAGAGTCTTATCAAAGGTAATGGTGCCTATGGTGCAGGGATCAGGAAGCCTTTTGTGCTGCCTTGGGTGTAGAACACCCAGTAAGGTGTTCCTTATTGGCATTTAATGCCAGTGATGGTGGCATTTTGGGTGTTGAAAGCCTAGTAAGGTCTTCCTTACTGGTGTTCAACATGAGTGATTCTTCCTCCTTGGGCATTGAACGCCCGGTAGGGTGCTCCTTATTGGCATTCAACGCCAGTGATGGTGGCTTGTTGGGCGTTGAACGCCTAGTTCCTTACTGGCGTTCAACTCCATTGCATCATCTTTAGATTCGGCCTCCATCTCTATAGTGATGGCCTTACACTCTTCTTTTTGGTTCACTTCAGTGTTACTAGGAAGAGTGTTAGGAGGGGTCTCAGGGATTCTCTTGCTCAGTTGACCAACTTGTACCTCCAAATTTCTGATAGAAGACCTAGTTTCTGTTATGAAACTGTGAGTGGTCTTAGAGAGCTCAGAGACTATGGTTGCTAAGTCAAAAAGACTCTGCTTAGAAGTCTCTATCTGTTGCTGAGAAGATGGAAATGCTGGTCTGTTGTTGAACCTATTCTAGATTCCTCCACCTTGATTATTGTTGAAGCCTTGCTGAGGCTTCTGTTGATCCTTCCAAGAAAGGTTAGGATGATTTCTCCATGAGGGATTCTAGGTGTTTCTATAGGGCTCTCCCATGTAATTCACCTCTTCCATCATGGGTTGATCTGGATCATAGGCATCTCCAGTCAGATGTTGAGAGATCATGTTAACCTGCTGGGTCAAGATCTTGTTCTGAGCCAATATGTAATTCAGAGTGTCAACTTCCACGACCCCTTTCCTCTGAGCTACCCTATTGTTTACAGGGTTTCTCTCATAAGTATACATGAATTGGTTGTTTACAGCCATTTCAATGAGTTCCTGTGCCTCTTCAGGCGTTTTCTTCAAGTGGAGTGATCCACCAGCAGAATGGTCCAAAGACATTTTGGATATCTCAGATAGGCCATCATAGAAGATTCCTAGGATAGACCATTCTAAGAGCATGTCAGGAGGACACCTCCTGATCAGTTGCTTGTATCTTTCCCAAGCTTCATAGAGGGATTCACCCTCTTTTTGTCTGAAGGTTTGTACTTCCACCCTGAGCTTGCTTAGTTTTTAAGGTGGAAAGAACTTGGCCAAGAAAGTATTGACCAACTTTTCCCAAGAGTCCAGGCTTTCTTTGGGTTGAGAATCCAACCACATCCTAGCTCTGTCTCTAACAGCAAAAGGGAAAAGCATAAATCTGTAGACCTCAGGATCCACTCTATTGGTCTTAACAGTATCAAAGATTTGCAAGAATTGAGATAGGAACTGATGTGGATCTTCCAGTGGAAGTCCATGAAACTTGTAATTCTGTTGCATTAGAGAAACTAACTGAGGCTTTAGCTTAAAGTTGTTAGCTCTAATGGCAAGTATAGAGATACTTCTGCCATAGAAGTCAGAAGTTGGTGCAATGAAGTCACCAAGAACCTTCCTTGAATCTCCTCCATTATTCTGTTCGACTGCCATATATGTGTTTTGAGCTTCTTGTTCGAATATCTTTGTGGGGTTTCCTCTGGAATGTTGTGCTTTAACTTGTTGTAAACGCTTCCTTAGGGTCCTCTCAGGTTTAGGATCAGGATCAAAGAGAGTTTCTTTATCTTTGTTCCTGCTCATAAACAAGAAAATGAAAATAAGAAAGAAGAAGAATGGGAGCTCTATGTTAAAGAATAGAGGACTCTCTGTGAGATGTGAAGAAGAAAGAAGAATGAAGATAGAGAGAAGGGAAGAAGTATTCGAATAAAAGGGTTAGAAAATTCGAAAATTAAGAAGAGAAAAGAGAAACTAGAATTAAAATATTTTTGTTTTTATTTTATTTATTAATTGAATTCAAAAATAAAAGCTAATTAACTAAAAAGATTTGAAAATTGAATGATGAATTTCGAAAAAAGAGAGAGAGAAAGAAAGTAAGAGATTTTTGAAAATAGAAGAGAGAGGAATTAGTTAGGAAGTTTTGAAAAAGAAGAAAGAGAAGACAAGTAACTAATTAAGAAAGATTTGAAAATAAGATAAGATAGAAAATTTGAAAAAGATTTTATTTTGAAATTTGGATTTTGAATTTTTGAAATTTAAAATTTGAATTTTGAAAATTGAATTTTGAATTTTGAATTTTGAATTTGAAACAAGATTAGATAAAGATTTGAAAAAGAATTGATTTTTTGAAAAGATTTAATTTTGAAATTTAAAATTAAGATAAGATAAGATAATGATTTGAAATTTAATAAAAGATAACAAAAGATAAGATAAAGATTTGAAAAAGTTTTGAATTTTAAATTTTAAGAGAAAGATAAGATAAGATAGAATCACAATTAAAAGAAAAGATTTTAAAAGATTTTAAAAAGATAAGATTTAAAATTTGAAATTTGAAATTAAGATAAGATAAGATAATAATTTTGAAATTAAAATTTGAAATTTTTGTGAAAATTTTCGAAAACAAATTTTGAAATAAGGATAGAAAAGATTTTTTTTTGAATTAATGAAGAAAGAGAAAAACAACCAAAAGATACTAAACTTAAAGTTTTTAGATCTAAGACTCTAAAATTTCGAAAACTTAAAATGAAAAACACCAAGAGACACCAAACTTAAAAATTTTAAGATCAAAACAAGAAAAGAAACAAGAATAACTTGAATACCAAGAAAGAACACTTAGAATAATTCAAAAATTTTAAAGGAAAGATAAATACACAAGAGACACCAAACTCAAGAATTGACACTAGACTCATACAAAAGACACTATTTTTGAAAATTTTTTTGAAAAGAAAGCAAGAAAATTCGAAACTCTAACAAGAACAAGAATAAAATACTCAAACAAAAGATAAAGATTAATAAATAAAAGCAAAGATTTTTGAAAATTTTTTTGATTTTTTTAAAAAAGGGAAATAAAAGACTCAAACAAAATTAAAAAGTACCTAATCTAAGAAACAAGATAATCCAATTGTTTGTTAAATCCGAACAATCCCCAGCAACGACGCCAAAAACTTGCTGCACGAAACTGGCTCCGCAAAATTTGCACAGATAGACCGGCAAGTATACCGGGTCGTCCAAGTAATACCTGAGGTGAGTCAAGGTCGATCCCACGGAGATTGTTGTTTTGAGAAAGCAGTGGATACCTTGCAGCTCTTAGTTAGGCGGATAGAAATTATAGTTTGTCATGAAAAGCATATAAAACAGATAAATAGAATGCTACTAGGTAGATAGGAAATCAATGGTGATAGAATGGTTGAGGCTTCGGAGATACTTTGTCTTTTTAGATTAACTTTTCTTACTATCTTCTTCAGTAACCTTTTGATTCCTTCAATGGCATCCGTAAGTGATTAACTCATGTCCTCTCATCAAGTTAACCTCCTCCACTACAGCAATCCACCATGTTGAGATGAATCATGTCCTCTCATCAAGCCACCTCTAGGTCTCTCACTGTAGCAGAAGATGAAGCTCTAAGCAATCCACTCCCATTCACAATCCTACTCAAGTTGCCACAGACAAGGCAGATTTTCCGGATCAGAAAGTGCTGCTTCTCTGACTCTAGCCTTAACCCCACAGAGACCTCACGCACCCATAGTCAACGGGATTATATGTCACATATCCAAAGTTTCTCAGAAGCTCTATTGGAATCCGAAATGCAATCTCTAGCTTTAGTTCAACGCTATCCGGGTCAGGAGTCACACGGAACCCATCTAGAACAAGGGTGATTGTCACGGGTCACCCTCAATCCATAAGATGAAGAACGAGGTTGCATAAGAGACTAGAATCAGACATATTGAATGAAAACAATAATATTATTGATCCATGAAACTCAGCAGAGCTCCTAAGCTTAACCTTAGGAGGTTAGTGACTCATACTGTACATTAGTGAAGTATTCAAATGGGGGAGGAAGAAGATCAAATGTTGTTAAACAAGGGTGATCTCCTCCTACATATACTAATCTAATGACTAACGATTACAGAAATATGATAGACTAGTCTTAGGGGTGCGAAAATCCACTTCTGGGGCCACTTGGTGAGTGTTTGGGCTAAACTTGAGTGTTTCCCACGAGCTTGTACCCCTTAGGGGCGTTGAATGCCACCTCTGGGCTCCCTTTTGGGCGTTGGACACCAGCTGCTCCCCTGTGGGCGCTGGACGCCAGGAATAGGGCTGGTGGCTGGTGTTGAACACCAGTTTTGGGGCTTCATTTCCAAAGCAAAGTATAGACTATTATATATTTCTGGAAAGTCCTGGATGTTAGCTTTCCATAGCCATTAAGAGTGCCATTTGGACTTCTGTAGCTCCAGAAAAGCTCCTTCGAGTACATGGAGGTCAGATCCTGACAGCATCTGCAGTCCTTTCTCTGCTTCTTAATCTGACTTCTGCTCAAGCTCCTCAATTTCAGCCAGAAAATATCTGAAATCACCATAAAACACACAAACTCAAAGTAGAATCCAAAAATGTGAATTTTTCACTAAAACTTATGAAAACTTAATAAAACTTAAATAAAACATAATGAAAACTATATGAAAATGTTGTTAAAAAGCGTATAAAATATCCGGTCATCAGCTAGCCATGCATTCTATTGCTTACTTGATGGATATTCAGGGTACATCTGAATTGTGGTTGACTCCCTTGATTAAGAAAAGACCACATTCACATGTCCCTATGGAGTTTTTGCCTATCAGAGAATTCCCTTTGAGTTGTGTAATGCACCTGCCACTTTTCAAAGGTGTATGCTTTCTATCTTTTCTGATATGGAAGAAATATTTATATAAGTATTCATGGATGATTTTTCTGTATTTGGTGACACACTTAATATTTGCTTGCATGGTATGTGAAATTTAAACTCGCACAACTGAACCGGCAAGTGCACCGGGTCGTCCAAGTAATACCTCAAGTGAGTGAGTGTTGAATCCCACGAGAATTGTAAGAACCGGGGTTTTTTCACGTAAAACCGTTTTAATAAAATAATTTTTAGTGCCCGGGATAGATTCAAAATTTAGAAGTTTTAATTTTAAAATATAAAGGTGAAATTTGATTTCAGTGAATTTTTCTGAGTCAGAAAATGTAGTTTCTACGAAAGACCGAGAACCGGCAGCCGAACCGGTCGAATTGGTTTAAGCCTGTTTGGTACTGTGTTTTGAGAAAAATATTATTTTGAAGATTGATTTATTGTTTTGAAAGGGATAAAAGTAATTTAGAATCGAAAACTGGACACTAATCGTAAAGGTTTTGGCCCAAAGTGGCCCAAACGGGCTAAAAACGCTAACGGATTGGACCGGGTCCAAACCGGGCCTAAGGCCCAACATATATAAGCTCATTAAATGAGCTTTTCAGCTCATTTCCTCCCCAAAATGAGAAAGGGGCGCAGCTGCTATGACAAGAGAGGGAGAAGAAAGAGCACTATTCACCCTCACCTTCAGTTGCTTGTAACTTGAGTTACGGACCTCCGATTGATGAGCCGTTTATGGCCACGCGAAGCTCTTGATGAGCTCTTCCTTTCTATCTAAATAAATCTGGTAAGGACTCGCGTCTCAATCCCCTGTTTTCCGCCCTAGATTTCTGCATTTTTGGGTTATGGTTTTTGAGTAGATTTTGTAGGTTTGCTTGTTTAGGTGATCTCTAGCAGCGGGTAATTGTTGGATTTTACCCCTAATCTCGTTGGGTAAGATAAGGTTTCACTAAACCCTTGTGTTTAGTTATTTTGTGTATCTTAGGTTTTGATTTTGATATATATATGATGTTAGTTGAGCTTTGGTGGCTTATTGGTGAGTCTTGGAAGCTTGTTTGGACTCAAAGTGGTGGTTTGTGCATATTGAGAATCGGACAAGGTATGGTTTCGGTTTCTTTTATGTAATATATAATATTTTTGGACACTTAGGCTAGTTGACCTTAAGATAGGATTGAATTAAATAAATGGTGGATTGAATTATGCATGTGGCATGTGAATTGTCATGAAGATTTTATGAGTTGTGTATATTAGAGTTTGATTATGATGTTGATGAGAAAATTGATGATTGGTGTTGTTGATGTGGATTGATTGATGTTGTAGTGGTGTTATGTGGAACGAATGGGAATAATAATGATAATGATTATATGATTTTGATAATGATTGTTGTCATTTTAATCATGTTGAAGGTTGATGATGAATGCGAGAATTATCGTTGTTGATGAGGGTTATTGGTTGAAGATGATTATGAGTATTTATGATGGTTTTGGATGTTGATGATTAAGGATTTTGATGGTATTGAGTAGTGTAATTGGGATATTATGGATGGTTGAGTTGTAAAAGGAAGGGTACGGACTTTCATGTTGTTTTGGTATTGTTTGCGTTGTGATTGGTTTTGTTTTGAATTAGAAGTTTTGGAAAAATTGAAGTTTTGAGACTTTTGGTAAAAATGAGTTTTGGGTTAACTTTGATGGATCATATCTTGAGCTACGGTTATTGGAATTTGATGTATCTTATATCAAGTGAAGGATGATTGAACAAGCTTTAAAATGGTTTAAATTCTGTAGAAATCTGAATTTTGTAGAGAAAGATATGATCATTCAAAGTTTGGTGTCAAAATCTGAAATTTTGCAAAGTTGCAGAATTTTGTGATTTCTGGTATGTGCGCACGCACACCCCTGTAATTTTCGAACCTGTACGTATGCACAGCCTTGTGTGTACGCATACACAGGGGAAAGGCTTGCTGTTGGCAGCAGCACAGCCTGTGTGTGCACACAACGAATGAAGATTTACAACTTGTGCGCACGCACAGCCCTGTGCGCGCGCACACATTGGGAAAGGCACTCTGTTGGGGGTGCTACCACACCTTGTGCGAGTGAACAGAGTTATAAAAATTTGTACCTGTGCGTACACAAACCTCTATGCGTACGCACACATTGAAAAATTCTCTGGGCGTGTGCAGGCACACTCTTGTGCGTACGCACACGTCCTGTTTTTCAACTTAAACTTTGTTTTCAACTATTTCACCTTCCCAACAAGATTGTAAACTTCTGAGGCACCTATTTAAGATTTTTGGCTTGTTTTTGGATATTAAAACATAGTTAAGGTCTTGGGTAAAGTTGATTTGGGTTTTACTTTGAAAAGTTATTAAACAGAGATTTAGGTTTCTGGTGTATTGAGGATGAGTTTAGTTGAGAGTAAAGGAAGATTAGTGAAATTGGTGATTACGAACAATGAGTTGAGAAGCTGATGAACTAATAAGTTCGGAATGGAAAATTATGAATTTATGATGGTTGTGATAAGTTAAGAATTTGGAAAGGAATGATGAAATTATTGATGTGGCAGGCACTATATCCTTGGAATGTTGAGAATTGATAAACGAAAGTGGATTGAGATGAGACTGGTGGTGAGTGGTGATGATTGGGATGGATGGACTTATTGGATGTGGAAAGTGTGCCAGGCACTATATCCTTGGAATGATAGTGTGCTAGGCACTATATCCATGGAATAATTAATGATGAAATTGGTGAAGACTGGTGATGATGTGAGGTTGATGGACTTGATACATGTAGAAAGTGTGCTAGGCATTATATCCTTGGAATGATAGTGTGCCAAGCACTATATCCTTAGAACGATTTATGATGAGATAGATGTTGTTGTTGCTTTCCTTCTCTGCCGCAAGAGTGTGACAGGCACTATATCCTCGGAACAAAAGCGTGCCAGGCGCTATATCCTCGGACGTGGCAGAAAGACGACATCCAAAAGGATGTGTCGGGTTGGCATTCATAGACCGACAAGTGATATCACGAACCAATAGGACAGGCATTCATCATATGCATCTTTTATGTGTTTGGTTGCTTTGATTACTTGAGTTTGCCTAATTGTATAATGTGCCTACTTGCTTCTTGAATTACTTGTTATACATGATTATTACCTGTGTATTACTTGCGTGCATTAATTGGGATTGTCTGGTACTGAGGAGGTTAGGTGGGTGATGGCGATGGGATCGCACGGAGGTTAGGTTGGCGAAGGCTGTGGGATACAGCGGTGTGATTAGTATTAGTTAGAATTCCCATAAGTTTAGATAACCCTGTTTATGGTTAAGTTCTTTATTTATTTATTTATTTTTATTCTAAGCTTGAATATCGGTATCCAATGTGAAGTTTTAGGATTGCCTTCGGTGTCCCAGAGCCTTACATCTTACATTTTGGGCACTGTTACCCTACTGAGAACCTCCGGTTCTCATACAATACGTTGTTGTTTTTCAGACGCAGGTTACATATCCACTTTGGTGAGATTGCGGATATGGTGACAGAGCGGAGTATGGTTTCTCCTTGGTTTATTTCTCTTTTACTTTGTTATAGTTACTCTCACATCTGTTTGTATATTTATTTTTATAGCCTTAGAGGCTTACTTGAGAGATAAGTTGTATAAGCTGTTTTAACTCCAAAACTCTGTACTATTTTCACTTGTAACTAGTCGGCTTAAACTCCGAAAGTTGCGGCTAGTTTC
Source organism: Arachis ipaensis (assembly GCF_059453495.1). Lineage (NCBI taxonomy): Eukaryota > Viridiplantae > Streptophyta > Magnoliopsida > Fabales > Fabaceae > Arachis > Arachis ipaensis. The sequence goes on from NC_142436.1 coordinate 86,333,352, forward strand.
CTATGATTATTATACTCTTATATATATATGTTCTATTCTTTTTCATCTATACCTTGTATCTTATGCGTTAGCTTCGTGTGAAAGTTTCGCGCTTTTGTAAATCTGTCTTTGAGCTTAATCCTTCATCGGGCTTCTAGAATATATTATTTCCTTCTATATAAATATGTATAAGCCTTAGAATTGTCGTAACCTTTGATTAACCTTTGCTTTACGGCTAGAGGTAAGGCTTAGGGTAATTAAGGTATTATATTTAGTGGTATCAGAGCGGTTCGTCCTCGTGAGCCTGAGGGATGGACCGATTGTGCTTCAATGCATACTCTGGGTCATTTTCATTCATGCTATTTAGGTTATCTACTTGATATATATCATAGCATGCTTGTTTGTGAGTGCCTTTGGGGATAATTGAAGCACCGAGCCTAAGATATTGAGACTGATCACCTTGATATCGATTGTTTGGTGTAGAAAAGAAACCCGAATGGCAACTCATGGATGAGGTCGATCACGTTAATGGAGAGGTAGTGAGGATGGCTATCCTAGCCTATGCATTTTGAGCTCAACATGTTCAAGAGGACCAGTTCGTGGAGTTTGCGGCATATCGGTGGACGGGTGCGGCTCAGCACTAGTAGCAAGGGAAGTACCGACCAGTGCTTTTGCAGTTTTTAATTATGATTTTCAATTTCTAACTGGTATGGTTTTGAACTATGTTGAAAAATTTTTAAAGCTTAGAATGATTTTGAAAAAAAAAATCGGTTTTTGTTTTAAGGAAAATTTCAGGTGCTTAATGATGATAATCAAAGTGACGCAGCGGAAAGCGAGAGGGGACATCGACCCGGTAGGACGTTTCAAGGAGGATACATCGCATGATTCAAATTTTCGAGGGCAAAAATTTTATTAGGAGGGAAGAATGTAAGAACCGGGATTTTTCACGTAAAACTGTTTTAATAGAAGAATTTTTAGTGCCTGGGATAGATTCAAAATTTAGAAGTTTTAATTTGAAAATATATAGGTGAAATTTAGTTTCAGTGAATTTTTCTGAGTCAGAAAATGTATTTTCTGCGAAAGACCAAGAACTGACAGCCGAATCGGTCGAACCGGTTTAAGCCTATCTGGTACTGTGTTTTGAGAAAAATAATATTTTGAAGATTGATTTATTGTTTTGAAAGGGATAAAAATAATTTAGAATCGAAAACTGGAGACTAATCTTAAAGGTTTTGGCCCAAAGTGACCCAAACGGGCTAAAAACGCTAACGGGTTGGACCGAGTCCAAACCGAGCCCAGGGCCCAATATATATAAGCTCATTAAATGATCTTTTCAGTTCATTTCCTCCCCAAAATGAGAAAGGGGCGCAGCTGCTATGAGAGGAGAGGGAGAAGAAAGAACACTATTCACCCTCACCTTCAGTTGCTTGTAACTTGAGCTACGGACCTCCGATTGACGAGCCGTTTGCGGTCACGCGAAGCTCTCGATGAGATCTTTCTTTCTACTTAAAGAAATCTGGTAAGGAGTCGCGTCTCAATCCCCAGTTTCCAGCCCTAGATTTCTGCACTTTTGGGTTATAGTTTTTAAGTAGATTTTGTGGTTTTGCTTGTTTAGGTGATCTCTAGTAGCGAGTAATTATTGCATTTTACCCCTAGTCTCATTGGGTAAGGTAAGGTTTCAAAAAACCCTTGTGTTTAGTTGTTTTGTATATCTTAGGTTTTGATTTTGATATATATATGATGTTAGTAGAGCTTTGGTGGCTTGTTGGTGAGTCTTGGAAGCTTGTTTGGACTCAAAGTGGTGGTTTGAGCATATTGGGAATCGGCCATGGAATAGTTTCGGTTTCTTTTATGTAATATGTAATGTTTCTGGACACTTAGGCTAGTTGACCCTAAGATAGGATTGAATTAAAAAAATGGTGGATTAAATTATGTATGTGGCATGTGAATTGTGATGAAGATTTTATGAGTTGTGTATGTTAGAGTTTGATTACGATGTTGATGAGAAAATTGATAATTGGTGTTGTTGATGTGGATTGATTGATGTTGTAGTGGTGTGCGTGGAAGGAATTGGAATAATAATGATAAAGATTATATGATTTTGATAATGATTGTGGGCATTTTAATGATGTTGAAGGTTGACGATGAATGCGAGAATTATCATTGTTGATGAGGGTTATTGGTTGAAGATGATTATGAGCATTTATGATGGTTTTGGATGTTGATGATTAAGGATTTTGATGGTATTGAGCAGTGTAATTGGGATATTATGGATGGTTGAGTTGTAAAAGGAAGGGTACGGACTTTCATGTTGTTTTGGTATTGTTTGGGTTGTGATTGGTTTGGTTTTGAATTAGAAGTTTTGGAAAAATTGAGGTTTTGAGATTTTTGGTAAAAATGAGTTCTGGGTTAACTTTGACAGATCATATCTTGAGCTACAGTTATTGGAATTTGATGTATTTTATATCAAGTGAAAGATGATTGAACAAGCTTTAAAATGGTTAAATTTTTGTGGAAATCTGAATTTTGTAGAGAAAGATATGATCATTCAAAATTTGGTGTCAAAATCTGAAATTTTACAAAGTTGCAGAATTTTATGATTTCTGGTATGTGCGCACGCACACTCTTGTAATTTTTTGAACTTGTGCGCACATACAGCCTTGTGCGTACGCACACACAGGGGGAAGGCTTGCTGTTGGCAACGCTAGCACAGCCTGTGCGCACACACAACCAATGAAGAATTACTACCTGGCACACGCACAGCCCTGTGCACGCGCACACGTTGTGAAAGGCAGTCTGTTGGGGTTAGTGAATTTGAATTTAAGAAGACGACCCCAGGTTTAAATACTTCGGTTATCAATTTTCAAGGGGTTTGTTACTTGTGAAACACTATCAATTCTCAACATTCCAAGGATATAGTGCCTGGCACATCATGTAGAGAGTGTGACAAGCAATATATCCTTGGAATATTGAGAATTGATAAATGACAGTGGATTGAGATGAGAACTGGTGATGAGTGGTGATGATTGAGATGGATGGACTTATTGGATGTGGAAAGTGTGCCAGGCACTATATTCTTGGAATGATAGTGTGCCAGACTCTATATCATTGGAATATTTAATGATGAAATTGGTGAAGACTAGTGATGATGTGAGGTTGATGGACTTGATACATGTGGAAAGTGTGCCAGGCACTATATCTTTGTAATGATAGTATGCCAGGCACTATATCCTTGGAATAATTAATGATGAAATTGGTGAAGACTCGTGATGATGTGAGGTTGATGGACTTGATACATGGGGAAAGTGTGCCAGGCACTATATCCTTGGAATGATAATGTGCTAGGCACTATATCCTTGGAACGATTTATGATGAGATAGATGTTGTTGTTGTTGCTTTCCTTCTCTGCCACAAGAGTGTGCCAGGCACTATATCCTCGGAACGATAGTGTGCCAGACACTATATCCTCGGAACAAAAGCATGACAGGCACTATATCCTCGGATGTGGCAGAAAGGTGACATCTGAAAGGATGTGTCGGGTTGGCATTCATAGACCGATGATGCGTGGTAGAAGTTAACCAATTAAGAGATTTCAATTAAGAGAACAACGTTGCACATATAGCTCTTAACCGGCTAAGATTTGTCTCACCAATTTAAAAAGGGTTGTCACAAATTTTAGAAATAAAGATACTGGGAGTATGAGTCCCAGGTCGTCTCCCAACGAGTTGCAGGAAAGAGTGCTATTTTATTAACTAGGGGTTTTAAAGAGAAAACTTTTGCGTGGTCTAGAATTCAGAATAAATTCCCGTCGCAAGTATAGCTTCTAAACCAACAAAAGTCCTTTCTTACAAACATTTTAGTTGTCACAAGTAACAAACCCCTTTAAAATTGATAACCGAAGTATTTAAACCTCGGGTCATCTTCTCAAGAAACTGCAGGGAGATGTTCTTATTATTGGTTATGAGTTTTGTAAATTAGGGGTTTTGAAAGTAATGAACAAGTAATTTAAATGGCAAGTAAAATAAATAAATAACTATAAAATAAACTCTTGGCAAGGTATGAGAGTTTGGAAGTCCTATCCTAGTTATCCTGATCAATGGTGATGAGAATTGAGTTTTAATCCCACTTAGTTAGCATTTACTAAAGCAAAGGAAGGTCAAGTGGACCAATTAGTTTGATCCTCAGGTCCTAGTCAATTCCTAAGAAAGGACTGGAGTTATTGAAGTTCAATTCAATTAGCAAAGACAACAATTATCAATCACGTTGAGTTTGATAACTCATGAGTTACCAATTACTTAACCAAGGCCAAAAGGGGAAAGGTAAACTTACTCGAATAAAAATGTCTTCAGATTGGAAGCAACAGTAATATAAATGAAAGGAAGCAATCATAAACTGAAATACCTCAAATAACATTAATTAAGAGAATCATATGTAACATGGAAGAGTTCATAAATTGAATTGAGAAAATAATTAAAAAGGAACATGAACCTGATAAAGAGTTGGAATACTAAACTGAATTAATAAGAAATCCTAATCCTAAAACCTAAGAGAGAGGAAAGAACCTCTCTCTCTAAAAACTACATCTAAACTATGAAAAGTGAATAATTGGAGACCTCCTTGAATGGATGCATTCCCCCACTTTATAAACTCTAATCTGTGCCTTCTGGACTTGGATCTGGGCCAAAAAGGGTTTCAGAAATCGCTAAGAGCGTCTTTTGTAATTTCTGGTGCGTGGCATCTGTCACGCGTCCGCGTGGGTCACGCGGTCGCGTCATCTGGAGTTTTCCTTGTCACGCGTTCGCTTCAGTCATGCGTATGCGTCATCTGTGTTCTGCTCATGGTGAGCGTCCGCGTCAGTCACCCGTTCGCGTTGCTGCCTTTTCGCACTGGGCATGCGACCGCGTCGTCCATGCGTTCGCGTCGCTGCCAGTTTCTTCAAAAACTCCATTTTGTGCTTTCCTTCCATTTTTGTATGTTTCTTTTCCATCCTTTAAGTCATTCCTGCCTTAGGAGATCTGAAACTACTCAACACATAAATCACGGCATCGAATGGTAATAAAGGGTGATTAAAATAATTAATTTCAAAGCATAGGGAACATGTGTTTCACATATATCACATAATAAGGAAGGAAAAGTAAAACCATGCAATTTACATGAATAAGTGGGTGAAGGGTTGAATAAATCACTTAAATTGAGCACAATATATATCATAAAATATGGGTCTATCAACCTCCCCACACTTAAACAATAGCATGTCCTCATGCTAAGTCCAAGATAAAGAATAAGGTAAGGTTAAAGTGGTGGAATCTCATGCAATGCAATCTATTCTAAATTCAACTACCTAAATGAATCATGCAATTTCTAATTGTTATTCACTTGTATATAAAACTTACATGTAATTAAATTAATTCACTTTCTCAAGGAATTATATATGCATATCCAAACCCTAGATAATGTTAAAGCACTTTTACAATTGAGATGGGTAAAAAATATTTTTCAAACTTGCAAGACAATTAACAATTCAAGCAGAGATATATGGTGATGAGCTATTGAACCCTCACTGGATTTTGTGTTTACTCTCTAGTCACTCAGTGTTTATTGGGTTAATCACTCTATTCTTCTTTTTATCCTTACTTTATATAACTTTGTTCTTCAACTAACCAATCAACAATTATAGAATACAGACATACAAAAATTATGAGGTCTTTTTCAAGGTTGTAATGGGGCCAAGGTAAAGGTAAGGGTATATGTATAAGGCTAAGTGAGCTAATAAGTGAATCCTTGATTAGTCTAAGATCTCACCTAACATACATATTTTGTAATTCAAAGCTTCTTAACCTATTTGCCCAGATTTTCTCACTTTGTATTGCAAGCTCATGCATTAACTTTAATTTTATCCCATGTGCATTGATTCTTTTTATTTTGCAATTGGGGAGTTTTTGTATCCCCTTAATTAAATACCGAAAGAATTTTTTTTTAATGCACATGGTAATTCAATTGTTTTGATTTCACATGAGCATGCTTCCCAAATTTTTATTTTGAAACATTTTTATTCTTTTTAACTTTTCACCTTTGTTTCTATCATCCATGTTCCCATAAAGTTCCCCACACTTAAAAAGCTAACCAAGCATTCAACTTGGGATTTTTATTTTGTTTTTCTGCTTAAGGCTAGTAATGTGGTTTATGGAACAAGAGGGGATTAAAAAGCTCAAGGGGGCTAACAAGGGTGATGTAAAGGTAGGCTAATTTGGGATAAGTGAGGAAAATTCAAATGATGGCCTCAATCATCATTTGAATATGTATCTATACTCTATAATTGGACATATAAATTAAAACAAAGCAAAGAACATCAGAATAAAAAGAAGGGCAAAACACACAGGAATGAAATTTATGGTTTGAATGTAACCATACAATTAAGCTCAAAATTCACAGGCTATGTGTTCTCTAGCTCAAAAATCATATATCAGTTATACATGTCATGCAAGTAGAAATTAAGAGTTCCCATTATTCTCAATGTAAAATTTTTTTTTGGGTGGCTTTAAAGTTTTAGTGTTCTTCCTTGATGAAATGTTGTTAACTAACTAACATGTTATGCTATATATACAAGGTGTGTGGATTGTTTTTGATTATGTTAAAGTCTCTAGTTTACTTCCTTTTTATTTTCAATTTAAACCAAACTATCATATGATAAAAGGGTAAACTATACTAATTAATCCACATATTCTATAGCTAATAAGTTTAGAATTGCAACTAAACTAAATGGCTAAAATATAAACTAAAGTGCAAAATGCGGAAATAGAGTAAAAATACAGCAAAAGAACAGTGTGCAAGTACTGAAAAGTAAAAATAAAGATAAAAATACAGAAAAATAAACAAAATAAGATAGAAAGAGTCTGTAGTGGTTCACCAAAAAAGAAATACGCCAGGGATGGCGACCTCTCCACACTTAAAATAAAGCATCGTCCTCGATGCTCACTCAAGCTAGGTGTGAAGAAGTGTCATCACCGGAAGGATGGGCTGCTGGAGTCTCGGTGGTGGCCTGAGGATCTACAGACTGGATAAGGGTAGGAGGATCTGTCTGCTGCAGCGGAGGCTCTGACTGAATAGGAATCTCGGGATCTGCGACCTGTATCTGGTGTGGCTCCTCCTGCTGTGGCGCAGCCTGCTCCAGGCCTGCCTGCTCAGCCTGTGCATGTGTCTCCTCCTCATGAGCGCTCGCCTCCGCCTCAGATGTGTCAGAAGGGGTGTCAGGCTCGGAGGGGATGTCGCCGCCGGATCGGATCATCAACTTGAGGTGCTCATAGCGTCGCTTGTTGCGACGCTCCATACGGTCCAAGCGGGCGAAGAGTCGATGCACCAAATGGTAAATAGGCTCAGGAGCAGGTGGAGGTGCAGTGGGTGGGGCTGGTGCAGTAGTGGAAGAAGAGGGGGCAGCTGAAGGCGTGGCTGTCTCAGCAGAAGCGGTGAGGAATGGAGGTGTATAGCCTAAAGCCCGAAACTTCCTGCTGTGAGGGATAATCTTCTTGCAGTCCGCAGCAGGTGGCTTCTCATCAGCATCCTCTCAAGGCACGTCAGCTCGATGGCCTAGCTGGGTGACCAGGTAAGGGAAAGGAAGGGTGCCTCTGACATGGACCCTGGCCATAAAGTGCCGGATGAATCGTGGCAGATACAGGTCCTTACCCTCCAGTACACACCAGAGAAGGGTGATCGTAGTGGCAGGCAGCTCCGTCTCATGAGTGCTCGGCATAACAAAGTTGCTCAGAATCTAGTGCCAAAGCCGAGCCTCATCATTCAGATACATAAGTTTGATTTCTTTAGGCATTGTGGTGTTCTTACCCATGACCCATGGGATAGTAGGGTCAAGGGCTATCCTCTCCTTGACAGCATCCTAGTCGAATCTCAGAAACCTCATATCCTCTTTAACCTTTTGGTAACCGTCAGGCTGATCTGACTTAGGCTGAAGGCACAGAATATCCTCAATGGCCTCTTCAGTGACCAGTATCTGTTTCCCTCTGAGATGCACCGCGTCCAGAGAAGTCTTGAAATAATTGCAGTAAAACTCTCTTACCCAGGAAACATTGACCTCTGTCAAATTTCTCTCCAAGAAGAACCAGCCTCTTTGTTTGATCTGATCGGAGGTGTACTACTGTAGTTCTTCTGGAATCTTCAGAGTCCTCTCCAGGTACAGATTTCTGGAGGTAGCAAACACTGGATACTTCAGCTCACAGTATCGGTTTGCAAACTTGATTGGATCATTGGCAAGGAGGAGCTGGTCAGCCTTCTCCTGCGGGGTAAAGTGCTTTTCCCGCCAGGAGTCATCATGCATAATCTCCAGGATAGACATAGAGGGTTCACCTCTTTTCTGTTTGCCAGTTGTTGTCTTTCCTTTTTCCTTTCTTTGAGGGTCAGACATCCTGAAAAACAGAAATCTAAGATATAATAAAAGCAGGAAAACAAGTAGGCAAATAACAAGATAAGCACAAAGTGGCAAAGGAGCAGTAGAATTATGAAATATGTTAAAGAAATGTATAGTTTGGATTGTTTTGGAGGTAAAAATCTAAGATGAGAAATCACAATCCAAAATAATTTATGAGTGGAATACTTGTTAATTAGGAGCAACAATAATCATGCCATGAGTGAAAAAGTTGAAAGAGTTAGTCAGAAAGCAGAGGGGGAAGTTAGAAAGTTAAAAGTGGGTAAAATTGAAAAAGAGGTTAGAAAGCGAAAATCAGTGAGTTTGTAAAACGAAAGTCAGAGTAAGTGGCATGATGATTGGTTTCTAAGTAATAAGAATTTCACAATTTTAAGCAACAGACAACTCACATTCAAGCAAGAAAATCAAGTTGTTGATGATTCATATAGATATAGAAATAGCGAAAAAATGAAATCTAATCATCAATAATGTCATTTTTTAACCGGGAAAACAGAGGAATAAGAATGCTGGCCCGTGCATTCATGAATTGGTTTGGTAAAAGCTGAGGAGTGCCAAATTCAAATTGCCAAAAGCAAAATATGAATGAATATCAAAATAATTTACAGAAAATTGGGCAGCATTCCGGCTAAAATTGGATGTTTCCGGGTAATAAACAGCAAGCAGAATAGTTCATATAAATTAAAGTAAAGCTGCAATTACATATACGGAATATGAACATGAAAAAGCAGTGTAAAAAGCAGCATGAAACAGTAAAGAATAGCAAATGAACAGTACTAATATCACAACAACAGCAAAATTGTGAAAATGATAAAACAAGTAGGAAGAACAGTGCAATTAATCAGGCCTAAATCCACTAACCACATCCTAGCTACCTAACCACCTAGAATCAACTACAAACATGCATCTCTAACTACCCTAATTTGAACATAATTGGAAACATATGCAACTAACTATGAATGAAAGAAAAATGGCGTCCGGCGGAACCTGGTAGGCGTATGAACAAAGCTAGGGAACAGAGAGATGGCGGGGGTGTGGTGGTGGTGCTGGGAGGGGCACGGCGGTGTGGTGGCGGAACAAGGTGGTTGGTGCGGTGGTGGGTGGCTGTTCGTGATGGCAGGGGGTAGGGTTAACGGTGGAGGGGGTGGTTTAAGAAAATAGGGATGAGGGTGGTGGTGGTGGTAGGCGCGGCGGTGATGGCGGTTGGTGTGGCGGTGGTTGGCTGTGGTGGGGGCAACGTTGGTGGAGGGCAGAAGAGAAGAGAAAGAGAAGAAAGGGAGGGAAGGAAGAAGGAGGGGGTGGGCGTCGCGGTTGTGGCTGGGTGGTCGGCGCTGGTGCGGTGGTCAGGGGTGGTTGGCAGCGGGTGCAGAGGAAGGAGGGAGAGAGAACAGAGGGGGTTAGGGAAGGAGAGTAGGGCACAATGGGGGTAGGGTTTTGCATCACTGGGGTTAGTGAATTTGAATCCACACGAACGCGTGGGGCACGCGGTCGCGTGGCTAGGGTGGAAAGGGGTTGACGCGATCGCGTGAGTGACGCGATCGCATGGAATGGGTAAAAGGATGCATGACGCGGTCGCGTGAGGCATGCGACCATGTCGCTGTAAATTATGCTAAACACAGAATTCCAGCGTCGTTTCAGCGCAACTCTCTGTCTCCTTTGGGGTGTTGTGCAATCCCTGCGACGCGAACGCGTCTCTCACGCTTTCGCGTGGGATGGGTGTTTTGCAAGTGACGCGTTCGCGTCAGGGACGCGAACGCGTGGGCCCTTTTGTGCTAAACGCACAACAGCCGCACGATTCCAGCCCAGATTTTTGGGCGTTGAATTTTTACGCCGATTTCCAGATCACACGTTCGTGTTATAGATGCGGACGCGTGGGAGGTGTTTTTCGCAACTGACGCGAACGCTTTAGCGATGCGATCGCGTCGCACGCCTTTTTTCTTTTTTTTTTTTGATATGTAATTATGCAGTTATGCAGTATGTAATGCTAATGCAAATGCTTACGAATAATATCCAGGTTCAATGAAAATAAAACAATATAAAAATAAACAAAACGAAATAAAATGGAAACAGGAACGATCATACCATGGTGGGTTGTCTCCCACCTAGCACTTTTAGTTAAAGTCCTTAAGTTGGACATTAGATGAGCTTCTTGTTATGGTGGCTTGTGCTTAAATTCATCCAGAAATTTCCACCAATGTTTGGAATGCCAACAGCCTCCAAGGTCCCAAACTAGGCAAGTGAAGCTTTTGAGCAGCTTCAAACAGGTTCTCAGGCTCCCGGGGTGACGAATGTCAGAATAGATTCCAGGATCCCAAACCTTGCTTTTAAATCCGCCTTTGTCTTGATTTATATGCTTCTATCCGAGCGGTTTAGAAATTGTATTCTCACCAAGATGACCAAATGTCTTCTGAGTCCCATTCAATTGAACTTGATACCAATCCTTGCACTTCGAATTGAAGTGTGGAACCTTATTGAATCTTGTACACCAGCTCTGAATACGAGCCATGTCCCTCTTACTCTTAAAGCCGCAGAGAACTCTAAGCTGGCCATCTGTTTCAAGCAAACCATATTCAAGTAGAAAAGTAAAGATAAAGGTTAAGGATTGTACCCACTTGAAGCTTGTATTAGGTGGTAATGGCCTTGGGATAGGTGTTTCCAGTGGTTCTGTAAGTTCTACTCCCTTGTAATCTTCTGTGAATTCCTCCACTTCTTTGCAAAATTCTTCAGCTGCAACTGTGTCCTGATCAAAGTCTTCTATGTCTTCTTCATCACTTAAGTCATATGTTGGAGGTTGAGAGAAATCTACCTCGACATCACCTTCGTACTCACTTGGGTAAGGTTCTTCAGGCTTAAGGAATTCAGTTGCGGATGTGAGTTCGTGACTAGGAGAGCTTGATTCAAGATCGTCATTGCCCATGGAATCAACTTCTTGGTCTGTTCCGTCCAATTTTTCACAAGGTATATGCTGTGGAGGTTGTGCACTGTCCTCCTTGGCATCAATTTCGGACTTCTCTGCGGAATCCTTTACGATTCTTGATTCCCATGGAGGTTCAGCATCTCCTAAATCTTCAACCACTTCCTCCTCTACAACTATCATGGCTTCCTCTACTCGTTCCAGTACAAAGCCATGCTCCTCATTGTCCACCAAGGTCTCTAGTGTATCCTTCATGCTACGTTCTTCTTTTGATTCTCCACATGCAACCATGGGAGTACCTTGAGTTCTTAGATGTCAGAAAGCTATTAAATTTACTACCTCAGTCACGGCAGTAGTGAGTTCCAGTATGCCCTTTTCTATCTTTGCTTGCCCCTGAAGAAGAACATGAAGTTTGTCATTCACTGGAGGTTGGGGTGGGTGTGAGGTTTCATTGGTTGGGGGAGAAGGTTCAAAATAAGAATGTGGTGGTTCTTGGGAGTAATTGGATTGGGATTGTGGTGGATAAGGGTCATATGGTGGTGAATGGTGAAAAGGAACTTGTGAGTGGGTGGTTCAAATCTACGTTGAAAGGATGGTCTATAAGCACAGGGTGGGCCTTGTTGGTAGTTACAAGGTTGTCCACCATATCTATTAGCTTGGTATGCATTGTAAAGTGGTCCTCGTCCATGATATCTTGGAGGGTGTTGTTGCCTAAAGGGTTGATCAGATCCTCTTGGCTCCATCCATCTTTGATTGCTCTGACCTTGATGCATGTTCCTGCTATAACTTCCATTCCTTTCAACAATATTAGAACCAAATTCAAAGCGAGAGGGGTGAAAATTCATAGTAGCTAATAAAAATAAAAAGGGAAAAACAAAAACAAATAAACAAATAAAAGAAAAATATTTACAATAACCAATAATAAGGCACACGTTTGCAACTCCCCGACAACGGCGCCATTTTGAAGAGAGAACTTTTGCGTGGTCTAGAATTCAGAATAAATTCCCGTTGCAAGTATAGCTTCTAAACCAAGAAAAGTCCTTTCTTACAAACATTTTGGTTGTCACAAGTAACAAACCCCTTTAAAATTGATAACCGAAGAACTTAAACCTCGGGTCGTCTTCTCAAGGAACTGCAGGGAGGTGTTCTTATTATTGGTTATGAGTTTTGTAAATTGGGGGTTTTGAAAGTAATGAACAAGTAATTTAAATGGCAAGTAAAATAAATCAATAACTATAAAATAAACTCTTGGCAAGGTATGAGAGTTTGGAAGTCCTATCCTAGTTATCCTGATCAATGGTGATGAGAATTGAGTTTTAATCCCACTTAGTTAGCCTTTATTAAAGCAAAGGAAGGTCAAGTGGACCAATTAGTTTGATCCTCAGGTCCTAGTCAATTCCTAAGAAAGGACTAGAGTTATTGAAGTTCAATTCAATTAGCAAAGACAACAATTATCAATCACGTTGAGTTTGATAACTCATGAGTTACCAATTACTTAACCAAGGCCAAAAGGGGAAAGGTAAACTTACTCGAATAAAAATGTCTTCAGATTGGAAGCAACAGTAATATAAATGAAAGGAAGCAATCATAAACTGAAATACCTCAAATAACATTAATTAAGAGAATCATATGTAACATGGAAGAGTTCATAAATTGAATTGAGAAAATAATTAAAAAGGAACATGAACCTGATAAAGAGTTGGAATACTAAACTGAATTAATAAGAAATCCTAATCCTAAAACCTAAGAGAGAGGAAAGAACCTCTCTCTCTAAAAACTACATCTAAACTATGAAAAGTGAATAATTGGAGACCTCCTTGAATGGATGCATTCCCCCACTTTATAACCTCTAATCTGTGCCTTCTGGACTTGGATCTGGGCGAAAAAGGGTTTCAGAAATCGCTAGGAGCATTTTTTGTAATTTCTGGTGCGTGACATCTGTCACGCGTCCGCGTGGGTCACGTAGTCGCGTCATCTGGAGTTTTCCTTGTCACGCGTTTGCTTCGGCCATGCGTACGCGTCATCTGTGTTCTGCTCATGGCGCGCGTCCGCGTCAGTCACGCGTTCGGGTAGCTGCCTTTTCGCACTGGGCATGCGACCGTGTCGTCCATGCGTTCAGGTCGCTGCCAGTTTCTTCAAAAACTCCATTTTGTGCTTTCCTTCCATTTTTGTATGTTTCTTTTCCATCCTTTAAGTCATTCCTGCCTTAGGAGATCTGAAACTACTCAACACACAAATTACGGCATCGAATGGTAATAAAGGGTGATTAAAATAATTAATTTCAAAGCATAGGAAACATGTGTTTCACATATATCACATAATAAGGAAGGGAAAGTAAAACCATGCAATTTACATGAATAAGTAGGTGAAGGGTTGAATAAATCACTTAAATTGAGCACAATATATATCATAAAATATGGGTTTATCAGGTTTTCACAAAAATTGAGTTTTGATAACGAGTAATTGAAATGATTAAAAATTAAAGCAATAAAAATAAATTAAGAATAGTTATTGATACTCTGAATAAAAGACTTTGACTGGGGGAATAATTAATTGGAATTTTTATCCTTGTTGGAATCTTCTCAAGTGCAGTGTAGTGTAAAAAGGTTGTTGTTCTCACTTGGTTACCCCTTACTAAATAAGGAAAAGTATGGTGATTAAACTAACTCTTACCCTCAATTCCTAGTCCTCTCCCTTAGGGAGGTCTAGTGTTAGTAGATATGGAATTAGCTAACAACGTCTAATTCAACCAAGCACTTGAGCATTCCAACTCAAGTATCTCCTCTTAACCAACCCCCATGTCAAGTAGAAATTCTACTCCATTGACATGAAATTAATAATCATAAAAATATGAGAAGACATAATTAAATACAATAAAATAGAGAATTAAAATTAATTAAAATAAGAATAACTCTATATATTAATAAATTCGAAATGTAACATACTTATTTGAATAGGGTCAATAATCAACTGAAAAGAGTAAATGGTAAAGGAACAAACTAAAGTAGTGTCTTCACAGAGGTAATGGCTCTTCAACATCCACAATCCAAAGCAAAAGCATAAACTATCAATGTAACACTAATCTAGATTCAGATCTAAAAACTAAGAGTAATCCTAATGTGATGATTCTGAATGTGTGTGGACATGTCCCTTGAGTTTCTGCATGTTCCCTAGGTTTAGTCTGTGTTTCTGGGCCGAAAAATGGGTCAAAATGTGGCCCGAAATCGCCACCAGCGAATTCTGTTATTTCTGCAGATCACGCAGGTCACGCATACGCGTCATCCACGCGTTCGCGTCATTCAGTGTTTTTCCTTGCAACGCCTTTGCGTGGTTCACGCGTTCGTGTCATTCGTGCAGACTCCAATCCACGCGTTTACGTCAGGCACGCGTCCGCGTCGTTGCGAATTCTCCATTTCGCGCGTTCGCGTGGGCCATGCGCTCGAGTCATTGCTCATTGGTCATCTCCTTAGTTTCTTGTATTCCTTCCATTTTTGCAAGCCTCCTCCCCACTTTCCAAGTAATTCGTGCCCTATGAAGCCTGAAACACTTAACACACGAATCACGGCATCGAATAGGATAAAGGAGAATTAAAAAACATAATTAGAAGTCTCTAGGAAGCAAGTTTTCAACCATGGAGTGATTTTGGGAAGGAATTGTAAATACATGCTTATCATATGAATAAGTGGGTAAAGAATTGATAAAACCACACAATTAAACACAATATAAATTATAAACTAATGGTTTATCAACCTCCCCCACACTTAAACCTTAGCATGTTCTCATGCTTAGTTGAAGGAGATAAAGTAAATGAGTAGGGAAATGTAAAACTCATGAAATGCAATGCAACATATATATATATATATATATATATATATATATATATATATATATATATATATGAATGCAACTATATGTTGCTTGTCTACTTGGTTAAAAGTAAATAAGCTCTTCAAGACAAATATAAATTAGATTTCACTAACTCAATTCATATAGTAAATACAGGTAACATTGTAAGAAGACAGCTCATGAAAGCAGGGAACATAGAATTAAGCACTGAACCCTCACTGATGGTGTATGTGCACTCTATTCTCTCAAGTGTATAGGGTAATCACTCTACTCTTCTCTAGTCATGCTTTCTAAAATTTGTTCTTCACCTAACATATCAAGAATATTTAACATACCAATATAAACATCATGAGGTCTTTTTAAGGTTGTAATGGGGCTAAGGTAAAGGTGAGGGTATACATATGGCTAAGTGAGCTATAGATTGAATCTTTAATTAACCTAAGCTTTCACCTAACATACATATACTCTATATAATTCTAATTCATGCCTAGCTACCCAAAATTCTCACTTTTGCATCACATACTCATGTATCAACTTTTCTTTAATTTTATTACATATGCATTGATTTTTCATTAACTTAACATTAGGGTAATTTTGTCCCCTTATTTATTTACTTATTTATTGAATATTTTTTTTATTTTTTTTAATAGAAAAATAAACATAACTTATCAATGCACATGGATTTTTAATTTTTCTAGTCTCACATGAGTAGGTACCCAAATTCCCATTATTTTATCGTGACACATTCCCTTATTAACCCTTGTTCCCACAATTTTCCCATACTTAATTAACACACAATTTCTATCTTAAGCTAACCAAAGATTCAATTGGGATATTTAATTATTTTTTCGCTTAAGACTAGTAATGTGGTAAAATATAGAACAAATGGGATTAAAAGGCTCAAAGTGGCTGACAATGGTAATTAAAAGGGTAGGCTTATTTGGGATACGTGAGCTAAACAAGTGATGGCCTCAATCATACGCATGCATATAACATATTAAATATTGGACATATAGGATGAAACAAAATAAGATTACAATCATAGAGAAGTAAACACACAAGAATAAAATATTTATGGTTAAATAATGTAACCATGTAATTAAGCTCAAATCTCACAGGTTGTGTGTTCTTAGCGTTTTAAACTATGTTCCAAATACAACTTCAAACAAGGTTACACAAAGATTTTGATTTAAATTAGTGAAATTTTTCAAAAAGTAGGGTCTTAGAGAAGAAACTTATTATTTTAAATCAAGTAGAACATGCATGCAACTAATTATTACTATGCAATTTATCCTATCCTAAACAAAAGAAAAATTAACTAAATATCCTATTTTATTGGTGTTTTAAGGAAAAGAAATTACCTCTGGAAATCAGGTACTGACCGACCTCCCCATACTTAAGGCTTTGCACCGTCCTCGGTGCCATCTGTCAGGAATAAAGGGGGGCTGGTAGTAGTATCCTGTGCTGGTAAATGAGGTGGAGTCCGGGGCATCTCGGTCATCGTCAGATCT
Organism: Arachis ipaensis; assembly: GCF_059453495.1. Classification (NCBI taxonomy): domain Eukaryota; kingdom Viridiplantae; phylum Streptophyta; class Magnoliopsida; order Fabales; family Fabaceae; genus Arachis; species Arachis ipaensis. The sequence goes on from NC_142436.1 coordinate 86,350,033, forward strand.
ATATTTTCCCACAAATAGCTCCTTAAGGTATGTGAATCGGTGCTTGTTACGACGCTCTCTTAACTTTACTTTGTGTTCCTGCCGATCCAACCTTTCAAGTATTTGATGGAGCAGTTGGTTTGTTGTAGGTGCTTGTGGTGTTGAAGGAGGAATGTCTTCAGTCGGTTCTGTAGGCTGGCTTGTAGTGGCTGGTGGTGGTCTGATATATTTCCCGTTAGGGACGTACTGATCATCCCTTGGATGTAAGGGTTTGGTGTCCCCAACCCTGTAGGAGACTCCAGCTGCCGAGACGAGATCTGAAATCAAGGTGGGAAAAGGTAAGTTGCTCGCTATCTATACGTGTCCCATTGCATTCTGGATGTGTCTTGGTAGATTGAGGTGCTGGTCTGTAAGGATACACCAAAGTAAAACAGCCATGTCTGCAGTGAAGGAGGACTCGTGAGTGCTCGGAAAGACGTAATGAGACATAATTTGTGCCCATACTCGAGCCTCCAAGGTAAGTGCTAAAGCCGATATCTCTTTTGGTCTGGATCGATGGTATCCGTAGATCCATCTGCTGCCAGGTTGTGCGATAACTCTGAGAACGGCGTCCCAGTCAAATTGGTATGTCTGGCGCTTGAGTGAGGGGGAAGATCTAAAGCTTGTTGAATGGCCTCTTCAGTTATGGGGTCTTGCTTCTAACGGACATAGACAGACTGCATGGTTGGCACGTGAAAGTTGGAGTAGAATTCTACTACCCATGAGAGATTAACCTGCCGCGGCTGTCTCCGTCAGAATCCCCATTGTCTTCGTTCAATTTGTGGCTCAACAAATTCAGCAATGTGGTTTGGGAGGATGAGAAGGTATTCATTGTTGTAATTCCTCTCTGCCAGGATGGGGAACATCTGCTCACAGTAGCTGTTTGGAAACCGCGCAGTGTCCTTTGCTGGGAAGGCTTTTTCTTTTTCATCGACCTTGATAATCCTCTTGGTTCTTTTTGTTGAGGGCTTTACTGCTGTTGAAGATGGCTCGGCCACTAATGCTCTTTTTGTTCCTCTCCTTGCTGGTGGTTTGGAAATAGCTTTCTCTTTTCCTTTATTGGTGACCATCCTGAAAAAGGGAAGAGAAAGTAATGTGTAAAGCGAAGGGTTCGAGCAAGGGAGCGAACATTATGGTTTATAATCAATGCACGTTAAAGAGGGATGTCATTAACACATGGTCTAGACTACATGTGAATAGTTCATCAAAGGTAATATAACAAATGCATGTGATGGCAATTGAATGCTAGATGTTTATTGGCATGCCGGCAAAGGCATGAGTAGCATAGATCAAGCATTCAATGTCCAAGTTAGATTACCAAGTCTTTCAAATTAATAACCTCTTTGTATTGACAATTAAATTAAATTAATAAAATATAAAAGGGGTTTTATGAAAAACAGGCATTAAAGTAGTAAATAAAAATAATGTGTAATGCCATACGGGCGTTTTCACAAACAACTGGCATGCATGTTGAATATGTTATTGGAAATTGTAAATTTAGTCATGCAAGCAACCCTTTTGAAAAGTAATATATATAATTGTCAAACAATACATAATAATTCACAAGAAAAATATGAAAGAAGATAATGATGCAAATAAATTTCTAACACCAATTAAAGGAATAAAAAGAAAAGCAAAAGGAAAATAGAATGTAGATAATAAAAGAAAAAGAAGAAGTAAACATAAATAAAAATAATGGAAAAATGAAAATAAAGAGAGAAAGAAAATAACCTTGATAATGGATGTGAAAAATAAGGAAGAAGAAGGTAAAAAGTGAGAATGAATAGAGAAGGAAGAAGGGGGAAGAAAGAAATAACAAAGGAAAAGAAAAATTAGGATTTGGGAAAGAAAAGATAAGATATTTTGGCTGATCTGGATATTCTATGCGCCGTATTCGACACGGACGCGTGAGTGACGCGGTCGCGTGATGTGCGATAAATACAGGTGACGCGGACGTGTGGGTCACGCGGTCACGTGACCTGAAATGTGCGATCGGCGCGAGGGCAGCAACGCGTTCGCGCAAATCTCTGGGTTAAAATCATTTTGCCAAAACTTAGGGTGATGCAATCGCGTGGGTGACGCGGTCGCGTGAATGGCCATGTTTGGAGGATGACACGGGTGCGTGGGGCACGCGGTAGCGTGATGAGGCTGGTGCTTCTAGCATCATTCCAGCCTAGCTCCATCGCAACTTGCTGCCATACACCTCTTTTACGTCGATTTTAAGGGTCACGCGTTCGCGTGGGTGACGCGAACGCGTGGGAGGCTTATTTCGCAAATGATGCAGCCACGTGGGTGACGCGGACGCGTGGGCATGTTTGTGCCTAAGGCACGCCTCCAGCCACGCTTTCGCATGACTCGCTGTTCAGCTTTTTTTTTCCCTCATAATGCACTGGTGACGCGGACGCGTCAGCGACGCTACTACGTCGTGTGCGTGCTCTTTTTTTAATTAATTAATTAAAATAATATGCAAAATGCTCATGCAAACTATATGCAGCTATATGCAGGGATGATGAGAAGAGTCATTAACATCATAAAAATATAGTAAAAATAAAACTAAGACAGAAACGGAACGATCATACCATGGTGGGTTGTCTCCCACCTAGCACTTTGCTTTTACGTCCTTAAGTTGGACGCTCGTTAGGCTCATTCATCTTCTCTTGGTGGATCTTCCAAGAGGAAAATCTCTAGTTCCTTTTGATTCTTCATCTTCTCACCATGATAAAGCTTTAGGCGATGTCCATTGACCTTTAGAAATTTGGAGTTAGTAGGATGACGCAGGTAGAAAACTCCGTACGGCTCTACCTTTTCTACTCTGTCTGGACCTTCCCATCTTGATCTCAGTTTACGCGGCATGAGTCTCAGTCTGGAGTTATAAAGAAGAACTAACTCCCCTGGTCTGAATTCTATCCTTTTAATGTGCTTGTCATGGACAGCCTTCATTTTCTCCTTGTAACGCCTGGAGTTGTCATATGCTTCTAGGCGGAGGGTCTCTAGTTCTGGTAGTTGCAGCTTTCTTTTAGCACCAGCTTTCGTAAGATTCATGTTGCACTCCTTCACAGCCCAGAAAACCTTGTGTTCCACCTCTACGGGGAGGTGGCAGGCCTTTCCGTATACCAAGCGGAAGGGGCTCATCCCAATGGGTGTCTTGTACGCTGTTCTATATGCCCAGAGTGCATCTTGTGGCATGGCACTCCAGTCCTTCTTATGTGGTTTTACTATCTTCTCTAGAATACATTTAATCTCTCTGTTAGAGACTTCTGCTTGCCCATTAGTCTGGGGATGATAAGCTGTTGCTACTTTGTGAATTATGCCATGCTTTTTCAATAATCCTGTTAGTCTCCTGTTACAAAAGTGGGTGCCTTGATCGCTCACGATTGCTCGTGGTGATCCAAAGCAACAGATAATATGGTTTCTAACAAAGGAAACAACAGTGTTAGCATCATCAATGCGGGTAGGAATTGCTTCCACCCATTTAGAAACATAATCTACGGCTAACAGTATATAAAAGTAACCGCTAGAATTTGGAAATGGACCCATAAAGTCAATGCCCCAAACATAAAAAATTTCACAGAAAAGCATTATTTGTTGAGGCATCTCATCCCTCTTGGATATATTACCAAACCTTTGGCATGGGGAACAAGATTTACAAAATTCAGCAGCGTTTTTAAAAAGAGTAGGCCACCAGAATCCACACTCTAGAATTTTTCTAGCTGTTCTTTGAGGGCCAAAATGTCCTCCACTCTCAGATGAGTGGCAAGCCTCTAAAATAGACTGGAATTCTGATTGAGGCACACACCGTCTAATTACCTGGTCAGCACCGCACCTCCATAAATATGGATCATCCCATATATAATATTTGGACTCGCTTTTCAGCTTGTCTCTTTGTTGCTTAGTAAAATTTGGAAGAAAAGTGTGGCTAACTAGATAATTAGCTACAGTTTCATACCAAGGAACTACTTCAGATACTGCTTGTAAGTTATCAAATGGGAAATTATCATTTATAGGAGTGGAGTCACCCTTAATGTGCTCAAGGCGACTCAGGTGGTCTGCCACTAAATTCTGGTTACCACTCCTATCCTTAATTTCTAAATTAAATTATTGCAGCAGTAGTATCCAACGTATTAGCCTTGGTTTGGACTCTTTTTTAGCTAATAAATATTTTAGAGCTGCATGGTCTGAGTACACTACTACCTTAGTACCAAGTAAGTATGCTCGGAATTTATCCAGAGCAAAAACACTAGCTAGAAGCTTTTTTTCAGTAGTAGTATAATTAGACTGAGCAGCATCTAAGGTCTTAGATGCATAAGCAATTACAAAAGGGTCCTTACCTTCGTGCTCAACCAGCGCTGCTCCTACTGCATGGTTGGAAGCATCACACATGATTTTAAATGACTGGCTCCAGTCAGGTCCTCTCATAATTGGAGCTTGAGTCAGGACGGTCTTAAGCTTATCAAACGCTTGCATACAACTTTCACTGAACTCGAACTCAATTTCCTTCTGCAGCAATCTGGATAAAGGTAATGCTATCTTACTGAAGTCCTTAATGAATCTCCTGTAAAAACCTGCGTGGCCAAGGAACAAACAGACTTCCCTCATGGAGGAGGGATAAGGTAAACTAGAAATAACATCTACCTTTGCTGGATCTTTAGAAATGCCAGTATTAGATACAACATGTCCTAGTACAATTCTTTGTTTGACCATAAAGTGACATTTTTCAAAATTTAATACAAAGTTTATATTAACACATCTGTCTAACACTCTAGATAAACTATCCAAACAAAGGCTAAATGAATCACCATATATGCTGAAATCATCCATAAAAATCTCCATACAGTTCTCAATAAGATCAGAGAAAAGACTCATCATGCATCTTTGGAATATAGCTGGTGCATTGCATAAGCCAAAGGGCATTCTCTTATAAGCATAAGTTCCAAAGGGACATGTGAAAGTGGTCTTCTCCTGATCTTTAGGAGCTATATGAATTTGAAAGTATCCTGTATAACCATCTAAAAAATAATAATGAGATTTACCTAACAGGCGATCAAGCATTTGATCAATGAATGGCAAGGGGTAATGATCCTTGCAAGTGGCTTGATTGAGACGCCAAAAGTCAATGCAAACTCTCCATGAATTCTGCACTCTAGTTGTCAGAAGCTCTCCATGCTCATACTTTATTGTTGTGACTCCAGACTTCTTGGGCACTACTTGTACTGGGCTGACCCATTCACTATCTGAAATCGGGTAAATGATACCTGCTTCAAGTAGCCTGGTCACTTCCTTCTTGACAACTTCTATGATGGTGGGATTCAATCTTCTGAGGCTGACGGACAGGCTTTGCTCCCTCTTCTAAGAATATTCTGTGTTCACAAACTTGGGGGCTAATGCCTACTATATCTGCCAAGCTCCATCCAATTCCTTTATTATGTTTTCTTAGCACACTGAGTAGTTGTTCTTCTTGTTGAGAAGTGAGTTCCCTTGCAATGATAACTGGGAACTTCTACTTGTCCTCAAGGTAAGCATACTTGAGGTGTGGAGGAAGGGGCTTTAATTCTACTTTCTGCTCATAGCTAGGCTCTGGATCATCTGGGGTGGGTGATAATGGTAAAGTCTTCTCATTGTTTTTAGAAAGTGTCCCCACACTTGGACCTTGCTCCATGTACTTCTCTTCTAATTCTTCCTGGTGAACTTCAGCTACAGTTTCATCAATAATGTCGCACTGGAAGATAGAATGATCTTCCGGAGGATGCTTCATAGCTTCATTTAAACTGAAACTCACTGTTCTGCCATCTATCTCAGAGGAGTAAGTTCCTGAGAATGCATCCAGCTTGAACTTTGAAGTCTTCAGGAATGGTCTTCCAAGCAGGATTGATGACGGTCGTCCTGAGTCATTGGGGGGGCATTTCCAGGATGTAGAAATCAATGGGAAATGTAAGCCCCTTAATGCTCACTAGTACATCTTCAGCAATTCCAACTACTGTAATAATGCTTTTATCTGCTAACACAAAACAAGCTGCCGACCTTTTTAAGGGAGGGAGCCTCAAAGTATCATATATAGACAAAGGAATTATACAAACACATGCTCCTAAATCACACATACAGTTAGAAAATATCACACCTCCAATGGTACAGCTAACCATACATGGACCTGGATCACTATATTTTTCAGGTATACCCCCATTAAAGCAGATATAGAACTACCTAAAGGAATAGTTTCTAATTCATTAATTTTATCTTTATGTATGCAAAAATTCTTTAGAAACTTTGCGTATTTAGGTACCTATTGAATAACATCAAAAAGGGGAACAGTTACCTCGACCTTTTTGAATATTTCTACCATTTTGGGGTCAAGTTCCATCTGCTTTCTGGTTTTCCTTGCAAGTTGTGGAAAGGGAATAGGAGGGGCATGATTTGTAGCTTTAGCATTCCTTGGGGCTTCATTCTGTGGTTGAGCTTCTTCTTCTTCAACTTTGTCTCGTATGTCCTCTTCTTCTTCAGCATCTTCCACTTCCACCACATCCTCTGTTGGCACGTTTTCTGGTGGGTTTGGCTCCTCATGGTTTCTCTCCTGTAATGTGGTTCCAGACTTCAAAGTGATGGCATTGATGCCACCTTTGGGATTAGGCAGTGGTTGAGAAGGGATTCCATTAGAGCTTGAAGGTTGATGTGTGGAATTAAGTGAGGAATCCATTCGGGAGACGAGAGCTTGTAAAGTGGCAGTCAAGCCATTCAGACTAGAGTTCAGCTGTGCCTGTATGTCTTGTTGTCCTTGCGCAAGAGAACGGAGCATCTCGTCATTTGATGAGGAATTAGAATAAGCAGTCGGAGAAACTTGTTGTTGGGGTTGCTGGGGTCCTTGTGATTGTCTTAGGTGAGGTGCCCTGTAAGGTTGGTTCTGATTCTGATGTCTGTTGTTGTTATTGTTATTCCACCTCTGGTTTCCATTATTGTCTCTACCTCCTCTGTTAAAGTTATCCCTCCAGCTATGGTTAGAATTATCTCTCCATCCTTGGTTGGAGTTGTCTTGCCATCCATGGTTATTGTTGCCACCTTGGTTATAGTTGCCACCTTGTTGATTGTATCCTTGATTCGGGCGGTCATAGAAGTTGTGAGTGGCTTCCACAGTGTTGTCTTCCTAGAGCTGTGGGAATTCATCAGTATAATGACTATAATCAGCACAGATCCCGCATACTCTCTGTGGAACTAACTATTGGCTTTGTTGTGGTGAAGGCTGAGCTTGATGTGTTTGTTGTTGGTTTAACTGCATCTGTTTAAGTAGGTTGGTCATTTCACATATACTCTGTGTCAGAGAAGTAGTTTCTTTGCTAGAGAAAACCTCTGCAACAGCTTTGGGGTTGCGCCTCTGTCTGTGATTCCTAGTGGACTCAGCTAAGTCACTGATCAGTTGCCATACTTCATCTGCGGTTTTGTACTTTTTCAAAGAACCATTACTAGCACCTTTCAGTGTAGTCTTATCCTGGGGGTTCATGCCTTGGGTGAAGTAGCTGATCAATACTAGTTTACCAATCATGTCATGGGGACATGCGTCCAGGAGATTGTTGAAGTGCTCCCAATATTCGTAGAGAGTCTCTGATTCACCTTGAACAATGCAGGAGATCTCTTTTCTCAGTCTATCTGTGACTTCAGCTGGGAAGTATTTTTCCAAAAATTCTCTCCTGAGTGTATCCCAGTTGGTAACAGCTGCTTCAGGTTGGGAGTAGTACCACTCCCTCGCCTTTCCCTCAAGAGAAAACGAAAAAGCGATTAATAGAATAGAAGTTTCATCTGCACCATGACGCCTAACAGTAGAACAGGCTGTCCGGAAATCCCTAAGGTGCTTGATAGGCTCTTGAGCAGGTAAGCCATGAAACTTGGGCATCAAGTTGATTAGTGCGGTTTTTAGTTCAAAATCTATAACTGCAGTCGGGTGATGCACTTGATACGGCTGCAGTGTAAAATCTGGGGCTCCTGCCTCCTGGAGAGTAATCCTCCTAGGTGCTGTCATGTTTCCTGCACGTAAATCAACTGGATCAGTAGTAGATGAGCTTGTCTCACTCTCAGATGGCGGTTCAGATTCGTCCTCAGATGAGACTGGTGAATTGATAATAATCACTTCACCACCCTCAGAGGCTAACCAACGTCGAGTTTGTCTAATATGTGAAAGAGTTCTTTCAATTTCAGGATCAAATGGGACTAAACTCGGATCAGGCAATGAACGCGTCATTCAATGAGAAAGACATGTAACCCATGGTAAAAGAAAAAAAATAAAATATGCAAATAAAATAAAATATATACACTAATTAATAATTTAGCACACTATTGCAACTCTCCGGCAACGACGCCAAAAATTTATGCGTGGCAGAAGTTAACCAATTAAGAGATTTCAATTAAGAGAACAGCGTTGCATGTATAGCTCTTAACCGGCTAAGATCTGTCTCACCAATTTAAAAAGGGTTGTCACAAATTTTAGAAATAAAGATACTGGGAATATGAGTCCCAGGTCGTCTCCCAACGAGTTGCAGGAAAGAGTGCTATTTTATTAACTAGGGGTTTTTAGAAAAATTGAGTTTTGATAACGAGTAATTGAAATGATTAAAAATTAAAGCAATAAAAATAAATTAAGAATAGTTATTGATGCTCTGAATAAAAGACCTTGACTGGAGGAATAATTAAATAGAATTTTTATCCTTGTTGGAATCTTCTCAAGTGCAGTGTAGTGTAAAAAGGTTGTTGTTCTCACTCGGTTATCCCTTACTAAATAAGGAAAAGTATGGTGATTAAACTAACTCTTACCCTCAATTCCTAGTCCTCTCCCTTAGGGAGGTCTAGTGTTAGTAGGTATGGAATTAGCTAACAACGTCCAATTCAACCAAGCACTTGAGCATTCTAACTCAAGTATCTCTTCTTAACCAACCCCCATGTAAAGTAGAAATTCTACTCCATTAACATGAAATTAATAATCATAAAAATATGAGAAGACATAATTAAATACAATAAAATAGAGAATTAAAATTAATTAAAATAAGAATAACTCTATATATTAATAAATTCGAAATGTAACATACTTAATTGAATAGGGTCAATAATCAACTGAAAAGAGTAAAAGGTAAAGGAACAAACAAAAGTAGTGTCTTCACAGAGGTAATGGCTCTTCAACATCCACAATCCAAAGCAAAAGCATAAACTATCAATGTAACACTAATCTAGATTCAGATCTAAAAACTAAGAGTAATCCTAATGTGATGATTCTGAATGTGTGTGGACGTGTCCCTTGAGTTTCTGCATGTTCCCTAGGTTTAGTCTATGTTTCTGGGCCGAGAACTGGGTTAAAATGTGGCCCGAAATCGCCCCCAGTGAATTCTGTTATATCTGCAGATCGTGCAGGGCACGCGTACGCGTCATCCACGCGTTTGCGTCATTCACCATTTTTCCTTGCCACGCGTTCACGTGGTTCACGCGTTCGCGTCATTCAGCATTTTTCCTTGCCACGCGGTCGCGTGGTTCACGCGTTCGCGTCATTCGTGTAGACTCTAATCCACGCGTTTACGTCAGGCACGTGTCTGCGTCGTTGTGAATTCTCCATTTCGCGCGTTCGCGTCCCATGCGCTCGCGTCATTGCTCGCTGGTCATCTCCTTAGTTTCTTGTGTTCCTTCCATTTTTGCAAGCCTCCTCTCCACTTTCCAAGTCTTTTGTGCCCTATGAAGCCTGAAACACTTAACACACGGATCACGACATCCAATGGGATAAAGGAGAATTAAAATACATAATTAAAAGTCTCTAGAAAGCAAGTTTTCAACCATGGAGTGATTTTGGGAAGGAATTGTAAGTACATGCTTATCATATGAATAAGTGGGTAAAGAATTGATAAAACCACACAATTAAACACAATATAAATCATATAATAATGGTTTATCAACCGACAAGTGATATCACGAGCCAATAGGACAGGCATTCATCATATGCATCTTTTATGTGTTTGGTTGCTTTGATTACTTGAGTTTACGCAATTGTATAATGTGCCTACTTGCTTCTTGAATTACTTGTTATACATGATTATTACCTGTGAATTACTTGCGTGCATTAATTGTGATTGTCTGGTGCTGAGGAGGTTAGGTGGGCGGTGGCGATAGGATCGCACATTGGGTAGGTTGGCGAAGGTTGTGGGATACAGCGGTGTGATTAGTATTAGTTAGAATTCCCCTAAGTTTAGATAACCCTGTTTATGGTTAAGTTCTTTATTTATTTATTTTTATTCTAAGCTTGAATATCGATATGCGATGTGAAGTTCTAGGATTGCCTTCGGCGTCCCAGTGCCTTAAATCTTACATTTTGGGCACTGTTACTATACTGAGAACCTCCAGTTCTCATACCATACGTTGTTGTTGTTTTGCTTCTGACTCAGGTTACAAATCCACTTTGGTGAGATTGCGGATATGGTGACAGAGCGGAGTATGGTTCCTCCTTGGTTTATCTCTCTTTTACTTTGTTATAGTTACTCTAACATCTCTTTCTATATTTATTTTTATGGCCTTAGAGGCTTACTTGAGAGATAAGTTGTATAAGCTGTTTTAACTCCAAAACTCTGTACTCTTTTCACTTTGTAACTTGTCAGCTTAAACTCCACAAGCTGCGGCTAGTTTCCTATGATTATTATACTCTTATATGTATATATATATATATATGTTATATTCTTTTGCATCTATACCTTGTATCTTATGCGTTAGCTTCGTGTGAACGTTTCACGCTTTTGTAAATCTGTCTTTGAGTTTAATCCTTCATTGGGTTTCTAGAATATATTATTTCTTTATATATAAATATGTATAAGCCTTAGAATTGTCGTAACCTTTGATTAACCTTTGCTTTACGGCTAGAGGTAAGGCTTAGGGTAATTAGGGTGTCACAAGGATTGCCAAATTGAGCAAGTTGTGGTTATCCTGCAGATCTCAGACAGGCAAATAGAAAGGTAGTTTTGATTGTTGTAGGCACATAAACAAACAATAACGAAAGTGATAAATGAACGAGATAACGATAGTAATTAGCAGTTAGTTAAGGCTTCGGAGGTGCTTCTTCTTCTGAATTAATACGTCATGCTCTCTATTTCAACGATGAATGATTCCTTCAATGGCAAGGCTATAAGTGATTAAGCCATGGATCGTGGTCATTAATCTCCTTAGGTCCAGACCAAACATCCGAACGGACTAGATCAATCTGGCAGAGGGTGAAGCGCGCGCAAGTCAATCCCTTTGATGATCTTACTCAAAACGCCACAAACAAGGTCGGATCTTCCAGATCAAAGACTGATGCTCTTATGGTTCTAGCCCTTAGAGCCACAGGAACATCAATTGCCCCTAACTAACGAGGTTATATGTCACATACCCCAATTAATCCAGATAATTCTGTTGGAATCCGTGATGCATCCTCAAGCTGTAGCTCAATACTATCCGGGTCAGAACTAGTAAGGAACTCATGTAGAATCGAGATTCATAAGGATGAAGAATGACAATACATCATAGAATAGAATCAGACACAAATTGAAGTAGAAAAGTAATTGTGTTAATCCATAGGAATCAGTAAAGCTCCTAACCTTAACCTAGGAGGTTTAGTTGCTCATACTGTACAAAGTAAGTTCAAAGGTTCCAAAAGCCAAAAGTCGAAGATCAAGATCCTAAACAAGGGTGATCTTTCTTCTATATATACTAATCTAATATTTAGAAATTACAAGAGTGAAATAAACTAAGCAGAAAGGTGCGAAAATCCACTTCTGGGCCCACTTGGTGAGTGTTTGGACTGAGCTTGGGTTCTAACTTGAGGGAGTGGGCATCCAATGCCCAATAGGGGGTCGATATGCTGCTTCCTTGCTCCCTTTGTGGCATTGAATGCAAGTTTTAGGCATTCAATGCTGTGTTCTGTCCTCTTGGGGCGTTGAACGCCAAAAAGGGGATAGTTTGGGCGTTCAATGCCTGTTTTGGGCCTTTATTTTCAAAGCAAAGTTTAAAACATTATATATTTCTGGAAAGCTCTCGAAGTTAGCTTTCCAACACTGTTGAGCATACTTCATTTGAACCTCTGTAACTCCAGAAATTCTCATTTGAGTGCACGGAGGTCAGGATCTGACAACATCTGTTGTCCTTTCTTTGCCTCTGAAGTAGACTTTGCCAAAACTTGCCAAATTCACCCAAAATTCACCTAAAATCATAGGAAAAATACAAAATCTCAAAGTAGCATCCAAAAAGTAAAATTTTGCATTAAAACTTACTAAAACATAATAAAACTCAACAAAACATGCTGAAAACACTAAGAAAATAACATCAAAAAGCGTATAAAATATCCGCTCATTAGAACACCAAACTTAAACTGTTGCTTGTCCTCAAGCAACCAAAAATAAGTAAGACTAAAAAGAAGATAAAGATACAATAAGTTTCAAAGTTTTCAATGAAGCTTAGTTCCAAATCAAGAGCGAGGCTAATAGCTCTTTACTTCTGAATAGTTTTGGCAGCTCACTTTCCTTTGAAGCTCAGAAGTATTGGCTTCTCTTGGAACAAGAATCCGAATTATATTATTGATTCTCTTAGTTTATCTTTTCTTGATTCTTGAACATAGCTTCTTTTGGTGCTTTGCACCTTTGAGGCTCGCCGTGACTCTAAGCATTTTGTTTTCCTGATTTACCACCGGATACAAAAACGCCACAGGCACTTGACTGAGGGAACCTCTTGGATTCGAATTTAGCTTTGGATCACAACTTTAACTGCTCAGTCTCAAGCTTTTCAATTGACACCTTCACACCACAAGCATTTAGTTAGGGTTAGCAACTCATTTGAGCTTTTTAGGTTGACTTCTAACTCTCCTAAATATTGATGCTCAAAGCCTTGGATCCTTGCTCTTTTGATTTTTCTTTTATGAGCATATATTTTTTTCCTTTTTCTTTATTTTTATTTTTCTCTTTTTTTTCTGCTGTTTTTTCTTGCTTCAAGAATCAATAATTTTTTTTTATTTTTCAGAGAGTCAATAATATTTCTCTAAACTCTTTGTTCTTTCAAGAGTAAACATTCTCAATTCCAATATCAATTATGCACTGTTAATTCATACATTCAGAAATAAATGCAAAGCCACCATATTAAAACAATTGGAATGATTCCTGATAAACTTAAGATTCATGCATCTCACTGTTTCTTTTTCAAATAAATTATTCTTTTTATTCATGGTACGGTGATGATACAATGGATATCTTATCACACAAATAAAACAGAAAATAAAACTAGAAAGAGACTATTTTTTATCATGACTTAGAAAAGAAAACAAACAGTAAACTAAAGTACACTGAAAACAGAATAAAATAGAGGGGGATAATGGGACTCAACAACCTTAGTAACGGCGGCTGCTGCTTCCTTTTGAAAGTCCAATGGAGCGTTTGAGCTCCTCTCTCTCACACCTTTTCCTCAGCTGCTCTTCCATCATCCTTCTCTGATCTTCTCTCATTTCATGGAGGGTAGTGGCGTGCTCAGTGTGCTCCACCCTTAGCTGCTCTACGTTTGAGCTCAGCTCCCCTATTGAGGTATTTAATTGATCCCAATAGTCACGGGGAGGAAAATACATCCCTTGAGGCATCTCAGGGATCTCTAGTTGAGGCGGTTGCATAGGCTCTTGTTGTGGTACGTGCGTAGGCTCTCTAACATGCTCCATCCTTCTTTTCATGATTGGCTTATAATGAGGGAAAATTGATTCCACACAAACCAACCGACAAGTGTACCAGGTCGCATCAAGTAGTAAAACTCACATGAGTGAGGTCGATCCCACAAGATTGATGGATCAAGTAACTTTAGTAAGATGATTAGTCTAGTCAAGCTAACAGTGGTGAATTAAGTGAAATTGATGCACCAGAATGTAAATAGCAAGGAAGTTACAGTGCTGAATGTAAATGGCAGAATATTAAATTGCAGAAATGTAAACAGACAAAAACAGAAAGAGAAATTCACTAGGGATTGGAGATATCATAATTCACAATGAATCAAATGGGTTCCAACTCCTTTCTCAATCATATGAGTAGATCTATGGCAGATTGAAATTGATTGGATCCCGATTCCTTGGCAATCCAATCTCTCTAATCATAATCAATGTTGCCAATTCCTTGATCTAATTGTCATGAGAAGCGGTTAAGCATGTTCTCTCATCCATAAGCCACACAGACTCTTAAGATCTCAATTCCTCCTGAATGGTGTTGATCAAGAGAGTTCTGAGAAACAGAGCTTCAGTTCTAATTTCCATGACTCCCCTACAAAGCTCACATGGAAATTCAACAGATTCAAACCCCTTTCTGGAGTAAATAGATCTCAATCAAAACCGAAGTTATTTCTTAGCTATTCAATTGAATTAAGAAGAAGAAGAAATTCACTAAATCATGTGAATCATAACAGAGCTCCTCCCTCTAATGAGTTAGGGTTCAATGGATCATAGCTCAAGGAACAAGTGCAGGAAATATAAATTGCAGGAAAGTAAACCAAGCTCAATAAAAACAGAAATATAAAATTAGCAGAAAAGAAAGTTGCAGAAGATAATTGCAAAAATTGAAATTGCATAAGTGATAAACCCCATTTTTAGGGTTTATCTTGTGTTGAAATTAGAGCATTTTGATAACCTTTCCTCACATTTATTCAATGAGATAGCATGGTTTTGTAAATTCTCCTTTAATTGTGCTTAAGAGTGAAAACATGCTTTTTAGGACTTAAAATAGCTAAATCTAGTTCACCTTGATTCCATTAGATGCCTTGATATGTTTGTTAAGTGATTTCAGATTTAAGAGGCAAAGATTGGATTGAGAGAATGAAGAAAAAGCATGTAGAAATGGAGAACTCATGAAGAAATGAAGGAATCGCAAAAGCTGTCAAGCCTGACCTCTTTGCACTTAATCGACCATAACTTGAGCTACAGATGAACAAATAAGGCGGTCCTAGTTGGTTTGGAAAGCTAACATCTGGGGTTTCAATATGATATAAAATTTGCTATAGTTGCATCACGTTTAGGGGTGCGCACGCGCACTATATGCGTACGTGCCGATGGTTGCACATGATTCACTTAATGCAACTCGTGGCCAGTGATTTTAGAAGCCTTGTGGGCCCAATACAATTCATTTCTGATGCTATTTAAGCCAAGGATTAAAGGGAAATTAACATACTTTTGATCATTAGTCATAATTTAAGTTTTAGAAGTAGTTAGAGTTAGTTTCTAGAGAGAGAAGCTCTCACTTCTCTCTAGAATTAGGATTAGGTTTTAGATCTAGATCTACTTCTTCTCCTCTTTTAATTTTCCTTTTTCTTCCCTAATTGCTCTCTTGTACTTGTAGAATTATTCTTCTCTTGTAATTTCTTTGTATTGTTAGTTGTAGTTTATGAACTTTCTTTTGTAGATCTACATTTCTTCTTCAATGCAATTGGTAAGTTCTTTGTTATTTCATAATTGTTTTGCCTTTCTATTGTTAATCTCTTGCTTTAGTAGTTGTAGATTCCTTTAATTCTTGCAATTAATAATGTTTGCCTTTATTTCCCTCTATGTGTTTGTTAAAATGCTTCTTTTAGTTACGAGTTAGATTTTGTTCCTCTTGGCCTAGGTAGAGTAATTAGTGACACTTGAGTTATCAAACTCTTCTGTTGATTGATAATTAGAGATTGCTAATTGACTTGGATACCACTTAAGCTAGTCTTTCCTTAGGAGTTGGCTAGGACTTGTGGAATCAAGTTAATTCATCCACTTGACTTTTCTCCATGGTTAGAGGTTAACTAAGTGGGAGCAATGAACAATTCTCATCACAATTGATAAGGATAACTAGGATGAGATTTCTAGTTCTCACACCTTGCCAAGAGCTTTCTTAGTTGTTAGCTTATTTCTTTTGCAATTTACATTCCTTGTTCCTTAACTAAAAAACCCCAAACATACTTCATAGCCAATAACAAGAACATTTGTTCGCAATTCCTAGGGAGAACGACCCGAAGTTTAAATACTTCAGTTTATAATTTTAGGGGTTTGTTTTAGTGACAAACAAAATTTTTGTATGAAAGGATTGGTGTTGGTTTAGAAACTATATTGCGACGAGACTTAATTTGTGAATTCTAAACCATAAAAAAATCCTTTCATCAAAATGGCGCCGTTGTCGGGGAGTTGCAATGGTGTTATGTTATTGGTTATTGTATATATGTGAATATTGTAAATAGGTTTGCCTTTTGCTTCTTTATTAGTTCTTGCTAGTTTTAGGATTTAATTTTCTTGTTTCTTATTTGAGTTTATTTTCCTTTTCTCTTGCTATTATGAATTCTCATTTTGGTTATGAGTTTGGTTCTAACTATGTTGTAGGAAATGAAAGCTTCAATAAAGATGTATATCAAGGATGGGACAATCAAAGGTGGGAGGAGCCATATGCATATGATCAATCTTCATGGAAACAACCTCCACCAATACAATATGAACAAGAGCCATTCTATGATGCATACCAATCAAATGGCTATGGTGAGCATCCTTGTGACTTTCAAGAACCACCACCATATACCTACGAGTCATATCCTCAACATGAGCCTCAACCATACTCACAAGCCCCTTACCACCAAGCACCTCCATATGACCATGATCCTTACCCACCATACCAACCACCTTTTGAACCATATGAGCCATATATGGAACCACCATTCCAATATCCATACTCCCAAGAACTACCTCAATACACACCACCATACCCTCACCAAGAAGAACCACTTTCCTATTATGAACCCTTTCTCCAAGACAATGAACCCTCTTATCTACCCCAATCTTCAATGGATGAAATCCTTGGCCTTATACTTCAAGGGCAAGGAGAAATGCAAAGGGAGACACTAGAATTTGTGGCTACCTTGACCAAGGTAGCAAGCACTTTGGCCTTCCAATGCTTGAACACTCAAAGCACTCCCATGGTCACATGTGGATAATTAATTGAAGAGCATAGCATGAAGGAGAGATTGGAAACTCCGGTGGGTGATGAGGAATGCCACTTTGTGTTAGAACAATTAGAGGAGCCTATGATCATTGAAGAAAAGAAAGAAGTGATTGAAGACTTAGGAGATGCGGAACCTCCTTGGGAACCTAGAGTTGAAGAGAATCTCTCCAAGAAGATTGAATTTGATGTTGAGGAGGAAAGTGCACAACCTCCAAAATAATTATTGAATGAAGACTTGGAGAGAATGAAGCAAGAATTGAGTTCCCTTGGTGATGAAGATCATGCATCCAATCCTCTTGGTGGTGAATCCTTTGAACTTGAAGAACCTTCTCCCAATGAGATTGAAAGCAATGTGGAGGTAGATTTCTCTCAACCTCCCATTTATGACTTGAGTGTTGGAGAAGAGTTAGATGAAATTGATGAACAAAGGATTGAACTTGAAAAAGTTTGTAAAAAGGTGGAGACAACCAAGGAAGAACATAAGGGAGTAGAGCTTGCAAGGATATTGGGGACACCTCTCCCCAAGCCATCACCATCCATTCTCTCATTCAAGTGGGTAAATTCCTTATACTTAAGCTTTATTATTCCCCTTGAATATGGTTTGCTTAAGACGGATGGTCAACTTAGAAATATATGTGGCTTTAAGAGCAAGACGGAGATGGTTAGTGGTTGGCATTGTGCGGGTTGGTATAGAGCTAGATTGCTTGGGTCTAGGAGAATGTTTGGCCGCTTCATAGAGAATTCATCTTGCTCACCACCCGGTTGGACTAATAATGAGAATCAACTTCAAGACGGGTGTGAAAACAAAGTGTGGGATCCCAGATTACAAGAAGAGGATCAACTTTGGGAGCTCATAGCTTGTGCAGAACTCTATCAAGGCTTGAAGATATTAACTTTGAAGAATGGAGCTTATTGGAGATTCAAGCATCGATGGACGTTCAAAGATAGCTTCAACCACAAGCCACCTTGAGAGGAGCTCTCCATAAGTCCAACTTAAGGACAATAAATAAAAGTGCTAGGTGGGAGACACCCCACCATGGTAAACTCTTTTCATTTTTCTCTTTTGTAAATATTGGTAGAATAGGTTTGATTTCATGTTTTGTTTTGTTTGATGAGTTTATTTGGTAGTTTGGTATGTCAAATAAGGTTTCAGGGTGTTTTGGTAGCTGTTCGGAGGTTTGGAAGGCTTGGTTTGGTGCAAGAACTTGGAGAAATTTTGAAAAACAGAGCACCAACCCACGCGTGCGCGCACATGGCGGGTACGCATGACCCAAGCATTTTCGACCATCCACTCGCACGCGTACATGGCGCGTACGCATGGATGCAAAAATTCCACCCCCAGCCAAAAACCTGAGAGTTAGGCTTGCACTGTGCGGACATTGGGCCTAAGACACAAACCAACCCGCGCGTACGCGCACCTGGCGCGCACGCGTCTTTGATTCTGATTGCACAATGCACGCGTACGCACGCTGCACGCGCGCATCGATAGCGCCACCTGCCCTCCTGGTACATTTTCCAGAGAGTTGGGCGAACCTTGGGCTGACGCTATGCCCTGCGCCTAATACCACCCACGCGTGCGCGCACCTGGCGAGTACGTGCCCTTCGGCTAAACTGCGCATCGGCGCGTAAGCGTGCATGACGCATCCGCGCCGGTAAGAAAAAGAGTTTTTTTTTTCCTCATCTTCCATTTTCTTTTGTCCATTGCATTCACATACTTTTATTCTTTTCATTTTCATTTTGTTTTTATAGCCTATTTTTAATTTATTTTTTTTCGACTTTCTTATTTTAATAATGGTGTTGCATTTTTCTACTCAATTGTTGAAAACTTCTTGCATTATTTTGGTGCTTTGTGACTTGTTTGATATTGATGGGTGATGAAACTTTTAAATCAATGCTTCATCTTTTATGACTCTTGTATCCCTTGTGCATTGATATGAGCTCATATTATTTTTTCATGATCCACTTTTTCTTATTTGATCTTGATGCTCAATATGCTCTTTATGCCTTGACTTTACTCTTGCATCAAGCTTAATGATATGCCTTAGCTTATATTGCTTTCTCACTTACATGTTGTAGCTACCATGTAGTAGAGAACCATACTCTTACTTGGCATTAGCCCCCCGCCTACGTTCTATTTGTTTTGATATCTTCGTTGTAGGCCTAATTGTCGTTCTTCTTTCCTCTCCTTTTAGGTTGGCCACCAAGAAGGGAGAAAGGAATAGTTTTTAAATGGGGGCAACAAACGAGTCATCCGCACAACCTTTTGAAGGAGCTCATCAGTTGTAGCAACCCGTCCACCTTGCTCTTCTTTACATGCACCGAGGATGGTGCAATCTTCAAGTGTGGGGAGGTTGTCTAACCGATCTCCATGGGTAACAATTTCCTTTTTCAACACCAATTTTAGATAGTTATTACATTGCATGATAGGTTGCATGTTAGTTAGAATTTGTACATATTTTTACCACTTCTTTTTATGATTAGGACTACTTGGTTAGACTGATGATTTCTTTTCCGAGAAACTATTTTAGGGCACCCTACCAATTTGAAAAAAACTTTTTGTTAAACTTGCTTGAAAGAATTTATTTTGGAACATGGTTTTTGAGCTAGGAACACAAGCATGTGAGTTTTGAGCCTAATTGCGTGGTTACATCTTATAACCACTTATCTCCATTCTTGTGTGCAATTGTTCTCCTTCTATGATTGTGATCTTCGATTTGTTTGATTCTTTATGTTCTTTATTTTGTGTATTCATGCACTTATATGATTGAGGCCATCACTTCATTAGCTCACTTACCCAAATAGCCTACTTTTTACTCTCCATTGTTAGCCAATTTGAGCCTACGATTAGCCCACTTTGTTCTTTAATTTAGCACATTACAAGCCTTAAAGCGAAAAACAATAAAAGTCCTTCATTTGGATATTTGATTAGCTTAGGCTAGTGTGTGTGTATCATTCAAGTGTGGGAACCTTGGGACATTGGGTGAATAAAAGGATATATAGTTTGGTATTTTTGTTGTAAATATTGGGAATTGGGTATATGCTCATGTGTAATGAATGTAAAACCTTATGCATTGATGTTCTTGTATATAGTTTGAAAGAAAGAAAAAAAAAAGAAAAACAAAAGAAAAAAAAAGAAAAGAAAAAGAAAAACAATATGGAAAAGAAAAGAAAAAAATAGAAAAAGAAAGAAAAAAAGAAAAAGAAAGGAATAAAAAGGGGACAAAATGTCCCAAAGCAAAATAAAGTTCAATAAAAATCAATGCATATGGGTTGTGATCAAGAAAATGCATGAGTATGTGAAAAAGTGAAGAATGGGTAGTTAGGCTAGCTTTGGAGTTGTATAAGATGTCATACGTTAGGTGGGAAGCTTTAGTTGATCAAAGATTCAAATTTCAAGCGCACTTGACCAAATATGCATCCTTACCTTGACCCTAGCCCCATTACAACCTATGAAAAGTCCTCATAATAGTTGTATGCATGCATGAAATAATTGTTGATTGTTAGATGAAAAACAAATCTTGGAAAGCATAATGAGGAGAGAATTGAGAGAATCGACCCTATACACTTGAGCGACTAGAGTGCAAACACTTCCGGTGAGGGTTCGATGCACAATTCCGTGATTCTCGGCTTTCATGAGCGTTCTTCTTGCAAGTCTATTTGAACTTCATTTTTATACTTGAATTGGTAGGATTCATGAATTGTTATATGATCTTGGCCCTACTTGTGCATGTATGTCTTGGAGATTGATTTATTTTTAACCAAGTAGGTAGGATCATTTTGCATTTAGTTGCATTTATATAGATAGATGCATATAGTTTCTTTGCATTGAATAAATGTTCATACCCATTTTCTTATCCTTCTTGGTTTAGCATGAGGACATGCTATGGTTTAAGTGTGGGGAGGTTGATAAATCCCATTTTTAGGGTTTATCTTGTGTTGAAATTAGAGCATTTTGATAACCTTTCCTCACATTTATTCAATGAGATAGTATGATTTTGTAAATTCTCCTTTAATTGTGCTTAAGAGTGAAAACATGTTTTTTAGGACTTAAAATAGCTAAATCTAGTTCACCTTAATTCTATTAGATGCCTTGATATGTTTGTTAAGTGATTTCAGATTTAGGAGGCAAAATTAGATCGAGGGAATGAAGAAAAAGCATGTAGAAATGGAGAACTCGTGAAGAAATGAAGGAATCGCAAAAGCTGTCAAGCCTGCCCTCTTCGCACTTAATCGACCATAACTTGAGCTACAGAGGTCCAAATGAAGCGGTTCTAGTTGTGTTGGAAAGCTAACATCCGGGGCTTCAAAATGATATAAAATTTGCATATTTGCATTGCGTTTAGGGGCGCGCACGTGCACTATACGTGTACGCACCGATGGTTGCACATGATTCAGTTAATGCAACTCATGGCCAGCGATTTTAGAAGCCTTGTGGGCCCAATCTAACTCATTTCTGATGCTATTTAAGCCAAGGATTAAAGGGGAATTAACATACTTTTGATCATTAGTCATAGTTTAAATTTTAGAAGTAGTTAGAGTTAGTTTCTAGAGAGAGAAGCTCTCACTTCTCTCTAGAATTAGGATTAGGTTTTAGATCTAGATCTACTTCTTCTCCTCTTTTAATTTTCCTTTTTCTTCCCTAATTGCTCTCTTGTACTTGTAGAATTCTTCTTCTCTTGTAATTCTTTTGTATTGTTAGTTGTAGTTTATGAACTTTCTTTTGTAGATCTACATTTCTTCTTCAATGCAATTGGTAAGTTCTTTGTTGTTTCATAATTGTTTTGCCTTTCTATTGTTAATCTCTTGCTTTTGTAGTTGTAGATTCCTTTAATTCTTGCAATTAATAATGTTTGCCTTTATTGCCCTCTATGTGTTTGTTAAAATGCTTCTTTTAGCTATGCGTTAGATTTTGTTCCTCTTGACCTAGGTAGAGTAATTAGTGACACTTGAGTTATCAAACTCTTTTATTGATTGAAAACTAGAGATTGCTAATTGACTTGGATACCACTAAAGCTAGTCTTTCCTTAGGAGTTGGCAAGGACTTGTGGAATCAAGTTAATTCATCCACTTGACTTTCCTCCATGGTTAGAGGTTAACTAAGTGGGAGCGATGAACAATTCTCATCACAATTGATAAGGATAACTAGGATGGGATTTCTAGTTCTAACACCTTGCCAAGAGCTTTCTTAGTTGTTAGCTTATTTCTTTTGCAATTTATATTCCTTATTCCTTAACTCAAAAACCTCAAACATACTCCATAGCCAATAACAAGAAAATTTGTTTGTAATTCCTAGGGAGAACGACCCGAGGTTTAAATACTTCGGTTTATAATTTTAGGGGTTTGTTTCAGTGACAAACAAAATTTTTGTATGAAAGGATTGGTGTTGGTTTAGAAACTATATTGCAACGAGACTTCATTTGTGAATTCTAAACCATCAAAAATTCCATTCATCAATAAGCTAATTTGAATTCAATACTGAAATATAAAAGTGCAGAAAGGTAAAAGTGTTTACAAGAGCCTTCTCTTCTACTCCTACTCCTACTGCGACTGCTACTGCTACTCCTACTGTATTCCAGCACCTGAACCTCCTAATAGAACTAACTATCCCCTAATGAAATGAAACTGATGTCTTTATATAGGCTAGCCTAAATTACAAATTTAAATGAAATTCAAAACAAATTACAATTAAATGAAATTCCTATTCTAATTATTTCTTGTGCCTTTGAGTGATGTCAATGGGCTCTGCTTGCTTTGAAGTTTCAATGGGCTTGGAATCAGATCAATTGAGCCAGAATTGCACTTCCAGGAGAGCGTAGCATTTATTTAGAGGACGGAGCACTTTTACACCCATGCGTACGCGTCCCATACGCATGCGCGTCCTTTTTGCATTTTGGCCCATCCACGCGTACGCGTCACCTACGCGTACGCGTGATCTTCAGAAATTGGACTTGTGACGCGTACGCATGCTATACGCTTGCGCATCCCTTGTAGCGCTCTCCAAACGAGCGTAGCGCTCGCAATATCAGCGCTCCCCATGCGTACGCGCCCCCTACGCGTACGTGTGGTCTTCAAAATCTTCACTTTCAAGCTTGCGCTTTACTCACGCGTTCACGTGCTTTTTCACAATTACCACATCCACGTGTACATGTACGTGTCACCTACGCGTAAGCATCGCTGGCGAATTTTTCAGCCTCAATATCGCAGGCGCTCTTTCAAAATGAACGTAGCGTTTGAGCCCAAGGAGCGCTCATTATGAAAAATAGAGCACGCTTCCTTGATTTAATCATGGGCCACACTTTTAAAAGCATGGCCTAAGGCTCCAAAGTGTGCTCCAGCTTCAAAGTGTGCCCTAGAATTCCTCTTTTCTCCTTTTTAGCTTATTTTGTACTTTTTTTTGCTTCTTTTTCCACTTATTTTCTACGAAATTTGTAAAATCAAAAGATCAAAGTAATATACTATTTAAGCACTAAAACACTCAATATTTAAGCATTAATCATCAATTTTTTGTATGAAAAAGAATAGAAAACATGCACAAGATGACATGTCATTACATCACCAAATTTAAACCTTGCTTGTCCCCAAGCAAGAAAAGAATCATTCAGTAAGTTCTAACAAACTAAGGTGAGAAGAATAGCAAGTTGATGTTCATGGTTAGCTAGTTTTCTATGCATGTTACAATCACAAAAGAAATGTAAATGATTGATGCTTCTATCTAGCTCATTTTATGAAATCTTTTCCTTATATTTCTTCCTTGAAACAAGCTTTTCATTCTCTTATTAGCTTCTCCTTTTGGGTGCTTTGCCCCATGAGTTGAAAACAAAGCTACGACTCTAAATGCTTTATTTTCCAGTATTACCACTTGATACATAAGCACCACAAGCATTTAATTAGAGGACTTCTTTAAGCTCATTTGTTTCTTTTCTTTACTCTATAATCATTGATGCTCAGAGCCTTGAGCTTTGAGGGAGTGCTTTTGTACTTGAGCCTAGCCTTGACTCTAAGTGTTTTATTTTCAAGCTTTTTGCCTGATACATAAACACCACAAGTACTTAAATGAATTGTCATTGGTACTCAGAGCCTTCAGCTTTCTCATTCTTTCTCTTTTTCTTTTCTTGCCTTATTTGCAATTGCTTTTTCAAGGTTTTCATGATTTCAAAAATTTCATAAAATGTCCTAGATGAAAATTTCAATTAAATAAAATCTAATGCAATTGAGCAATAATTAATCATACTAACCTTCCAATACTTGTATGCCCATGCTAAGTTCTTCTTTAATTCCTTGTTTGTTTATGATCATGATACTTTATTGCTTTTGAACTCACAAAATTCAAGATGGTAGTCATAATGTCACAGCAAGATGTTACAATTCAGCAATCAAGCTATGCTTATTCACAACACACATGCATACAGATAAAATAAAGACAATCATGCAATTTACATTGCTGGAAATAAGTAGGAGGAAAAAAGAACGTTACCACTTTGTAGTTCATCTTCACTGTTGTTGTTCTTTTCCTCCTATTCTTCCCCTTCCCATACCAACTTAAAATGCTTGCTTATCTTCAAGCAACAATTAAAACAGTGGTGATGGGGGCTATGATGGATCATGAGTGTCTTACACAATGAAATGTCAATAGTACATGTGTTTAAGCAAGCAAAATTAGAAATAACAATGAAGGCACAGAAAACAGAGACATTGTGATTGCAAAAATAAGAGGGTGTGCATGATTCATTGCATAAAAGATAAGTGGCACACCAAACTTAGTGTGACACTTTCACTTGGAATTGATGCAAGTATCCATTAGAGATTGGGAATAATTTTTGTTGCATAGCAACACCAAACTTAGAATGCAATCACATGTCAATTTATTTGAACTAAAACTAAACAAAGGAAACTATTCTATGCCAATAACACAATCACCAAGCAAAGAATTTTCACGAGTAAGGATATCTTGGTGAGGTATTTAACAAAAATAGTTAAGGAGAAAAATAAAAGACAGCATTAAAAACAAAGAAATGACTAAAACAAAGAGAATAAAAAGAAAAAATGTCAGACCAAAAGAAAGATAACACTGCAAAGGCATTATGATTATGCAGACAAGTGGTGTTGCTGGATTTATTGCATAGAAAATTAAGTGGCACACCAAACTTAGAAACTTAGTGTGACACTTTCAATTTAGAATTGATACAATCATCCAGAAAGATTGAAAATAGATTGTTGTAGGGCAACACCAAACTTAGAATGTAATCATATGCCAATTTTATTTGAAAATAAATAAAGCAAAGAAAGAAAATAAACAAAGCAAAGAAGAGAATTGTTTCAATGAGCCATTCATCTATGTAGCCCTCTGTTTCAATTGAGTGTGAACTTCTGGTGTGCGAAATCATGATCATTCCTTTCTTGGTAACGGCGCTAAAAAATCAATATGCATATTCATGTTCTTAATTCTGTTTCACAACTTCGTACAACTAACCAGCAAGTGCACTAGGTCATCCAAGTAATAAACCTTACGTGAGTAAGGGTCAATCCCACGGAGATTGTCAGCTTGAAGCAAGCTATGGTCACCTTGTAAATCTCAGTCAGGCGGATTCAACTGATTTTATGAATTGATAAGTAAAAGATAAATAAAATATAAAATAGGATAGTGGTACTTATGTAATTCATTGGTGAGAATTTCAGATAAGCGTATAGAGATGCTTTCGTCCCTCTGAACCTCTGCTTTCCTGTTGTCTTCATCCAATCCTTCCTACTCCTTTCCATGGCAAGCTGTATGTTAGGCATCACTGTTGTTAATGGCCACCTGTCCTCTTAGTGAAAATGGTCCAATGCGCTGTCACTGCATGGCTAATCATCTGTCGGTTCTCGATCATACTGGAATAGGATCCATTGATCCTTTTGCGTCTGTCACTTTGCCCAGCACTCACGATTTTGAAGCTCGTCACAGTCATTCAATCCCTGAATCCTACTCAGAATACCACAGACAAGGTTTAGACTTTCCGGATTCTCAAGAATGGCCGTCCATGGGTTCTAACTTATACCACGAAGACACTAATAACTTGGACTCGGTCCCCTGTATTAGATATCCAAAAGATATCCATTCAATCTAAGGTAGAACAGAAGTGGTTGTCAGGCACGCGTTCAGAAGTTGAGAATGATGATGACTGTCACGATCATCACATCCATCATATTGAAGTGCGAATGAATATCTTAGAAGCGGAATAAGTTGAATTGAATAGAAAAACAGTAGTACTTTGCATTAATCTTTGAGGAACAGCAGAGCTCCACACCTTAATCTATAGTGTGTAGAAACTCTACCGTTGAAAATACACAAGTGATAAATGTTCAGGCATGGCCGAATGGCTAGCCCTCACAAAAGTCTAAGATAGCATAAAACTAATCAAAGATGATCCAAAAGATATAAACATAATAGTAAAAAGTCCTATTTATACTAAACTAGTTACTAGGGTTTGCAGAATTGAGTAAATGATGCAGAAATCCACTTCTGGGGCCCACTTGGTGTGTACTTGGACTGAGCATTGAGCATTACACGTTTAGAGGCTTCTCTTGGAGTTGAACGCCAGTTTGTAGCCTGTTTCTGGCGTTGAACTCCACTTTGCAACCTGTTTCTGGCGTTTGACTCCAGAATGCAGCATGGAACTAGAGTTGAACGCCAGTTTACATCGTCTATCCTTATTCAAAGTATGGACTATTATATATTGCTGGAAAGCTCTGGATGTCTACTTTCCAACGCAATTGAGAGCGCGCCATTTGGAGTTTTGTAGCTCCAGAAAATCCATTCCGAGTGCAAAGAGGTCAGAATCCAACAACATCAGCAGTCCTTTTTCAGCCTTAATCAGATTTTTGCTCAAGTCCCTCAATTTCAGCCAGAAATTACCTGAAATCACAGAAAAATACACAAACTCATAGAAAAGTCCAGAAATGTGATTTTTAATTAAAACTAATAAAAATATAATGAAAATGAATTAAATCATACTAAAAACAATGCCAAAAAGCGTATAAATTATCCGGTCATCACAACACCAAACTTAAATTGTTGCTTGTCCTCAAGCAACTGAAAATCAAATAGGATAAAAATAAGAGAATATACTATAAATTCCAAACTATCAATGAAACTTAGCTCCAATTAAATGAGCGGGACTAGTAGCTTTTTGCCTCTTGAATAGTTTTGGCATCTCACTTTATCCCTTGAGGTTCAGAATGATTGGCATCTATAGGAACTCAGAATTCAGATAGTGTTATTGATTCTCCTAGTTCAGTATGTTGATTCTTGAACACAGCTACTTTATGAGTCTTGGTCGTGGCCCTAAGCACTTTGTTTTCCAGTATTACCACCGGATACATAAATGCCAGACACATAATTGGGTGAACCTTTTTAGATTGTGACTCAGCTTTGCTAGAGTCCCCAATTAGAGGTGTCCAGGGTTCTTAAGCACACTCTTTCTTTTGCTTTAGACCTCGACTTTAACCGCTCAGTCTCAAATTTTCACTTGACACCTTCACGCCACAAGCACATGGATAGGGACAGCTTGGTTTAGCCGCTTAGGCCAGGATTTTATTCCTTTAGGCCCTCCTATCCACTGATGCTCAAAGCCTTGGATCCTTTTTGTTACCCTTGCCTTTTGGTTTTAAGGGCTTCTGGCTTTTTGCTCTTGCCTTTTGGTTTTAAGAGCTTTTGGCATTTTCTGCTTGCTTTTTCTTTTTTTCTTTCTATTTTTTTTCGCCAATTGTTTATTTTCGCAAGCTTTCTGTATTCACTACTTTTTCTTGCTTCAAGAATCATTTTTATGATTTTCTAGATTATCTAATAACATTTCTCCTGTTCATCATTCTTTCAAGAGCCAACATATTTAACATTCATAAACAATAATTTCAAAAGACATATGCACTGTTTAAGCATTCATTCAGAAAACAAAAAATATTGTCACCACATCAAAATAATTAAACTAGTTTGAAGGATGAATTCGAAACCATGTACTTCTTGTTCTTTTGTAATTAAAACATTTTTCATTTAAGAGAGGTGATGGATTCATAGGACATTCATAACTTTAAGGCATAGACACTTAAAGACACAAACATAAATAAAACATAAGGCTCAAAAACCGAAAAACAGGAAAATAAATAAACAAGGAGATTAAGGAATGAGTCCACTTTAGTGAGGATGGCGTCTTCCTCTTCTTGAAGAACCAATGGTGCTTTTGAGCTCCTCTATGTCTCTTCCTTGTCTTTGTTGTTCCTCCCTCATAGCTCTTTGATCTTATCTAATTTCATGGAGGATGATGGAATGTTCTTGGTGCTCCATCCTTAGTTGTCCCATGTTGGAACTTAATTCACCTAGGGAAGTGTTGACTTGTTCCCAGTAGTTTTGTGGGGGGGGGGGGGAGTGCATCCCTTGAGGCATCTCAGGGATTTCATGATGAGGAATTTCCTCATGCTCATGTTGAGGTCCATGCTCTCTTGTTTGCTCCATCCTTTTCTTAGTGATAGGCTTATCCTCTTCAATGAGGATGTCTCCCTCTATGTCAATTCCAGCCGAATTGCAGAGGTGGCAAATGAGGTGAGGAAAGGCTAACCTTGCCAAATTGGAGGACTTGTCAGCCACCTTGTAGAGTTCTTGAGGCATGATCTCATGAACTTCTACTTCCTCCCCAATCATGATGCTATGGATCATGATGGCCCAGTCTACAGTAACTTCAGACCGGTTGCTAGTAGGAATGATTGAGCATTGAATGAACTCCAACCATCCTCTAGCTACTGGTTTGAGGTCAAGCCTTCTTAGTTGAACCGGCTTGCCCTTTGAGTCAATTTTCCATTGAGCTCCTTCCACACATATGTCCATGAGGACTTGGTCCAACCTTTGATCAAAGTTGACCCTTCTTGTGTAGGGGCATGCGTTTTCTTCCATCATTGGCAAGTTGAACGCCAGCCTTACATTTTCCGGACTGAAATCTAAGTGTTTTCCCCGAACCATAGTAAGCCAATGCTTTGGATTTGGGTTCACACTTTGATCATGGTTCCTTGTGATCCATGCGTTTGCATAGAACTCTTGAACCATTAGGATCCCGACTTGTTAAATGGGGTTAGTGAGAACTTCCCAACCTCTTCTTTGAATCTCAAGTCGGATCTCCAGATATTCATTCCTTTTGAGTTTGAAAGGAACCTCAGGGATCACTTTCTTCTTGGCCACAACTTCATAGAAGTGGTCTTGATGGACCTTAGAGATAAATCTCTCCATCTTCCATGACTCAGAGGTGGAAGCAATTGCCTTCCCTTTCCTCTTTCTAGAGGTTTCTCTGGCCTTAGGTGCCATGAATGGTTATAGAAAAACAAAAAGCTATGCTTTTACCACACTAAACTTAAAATGGTTGCTCGTCCCCGAGCAAAAGAAGAAAGAAAGAAGTAGAAGAAGAAGAAAAATGGAGGAGAGGGAGAGAGAGATGGTTTCGGCCAAGGGGAAGAAGAGAGGATTTTGTTGTGTGAAAATGAAGAGGGAATGAGGGTTTTATATAGGAGTGGGGAGGGGTTTAGGGTTCGGCCATTTAGGGTTGGGTTTGGGAGGGAAATTATTTTGAATTTAAAGGTAGGTGGGGTTTTTGGGGAAGAGAAGATGGATAGGTGTGAAGAGGAGAGAAGAAGTAGGTAGGGATCCTGTGGGTCCACAGATCCTGAGGGAATTCTGTGGGGTCAACAGATCCTGAGGTGTTTGAGGATTTCTCATCCCTGCACCTTTTAGACGTGTAAAATGCCCTATATATGCAATCCTGGCCTTTAATGCCAGTCTGAAGCTTGTTTCTGGCGTTTAATGCCAGCTTTCCTCTGGGTGTAATCCTGGAATTTAAACGCCAGACTGCTGCTTGTTTCTGGCGTTTAACACCAGTTTCATGCTCTGTTCTGGCGTTAAACGCCAGCCAGATGCTCCTTACTGGCGTTTAAACGCCAGTAAGCCCTTCCTCCAGGGCGTGCTATTTTCAATGCTGTTTTTCATTCTGTTTTCGATTTTTCAGTAGTTTTTGTGACTCCACATGATCATCAACCTAATAAAACATGAAATAACAAAGAGAAAATAAAATAAAAATGATTAAATAACATTGGGTTGCCTCCCAACAAGCGCTTCTTTAATGTCAATAGCTTGACAGTGAGCTCTCATGGAGCCTCACAGATAATCAGAGCAAGGTTGGGACCTCCCAATACCAAACTTAGAGTTTGGTTGTGAGGGTTCAACACCAAACTTAGAGTTTGGTTGTGGCCTCCCAACACCAAACTTAGAGTTTGACTGTGGGGGCTTTGGTTGACTCTGCAGTGAGAGAAGCTTTTCATGCTTCCTCTCCATGGTTACAGAAGGAGATCTTTGAGTTTTAAACACAAGGTTGTCCTCATTCAGTTGAAGGACTAATTTTCCTCTGTCCACATCAATAACAACTCTTGCTGTGGCTAGGAAAGGTCTTCCAAGGATGATGGATTCATCCTCATCCTTCCCAGTATCCAAGATTATGAAATCAGCAGGGATGTAAAGGCCTTCAATCTTTACTAGCACGTCCTCTACTTGTTCATAAGCTTGTTTTCTGGAGTTGTCTGCCATCTCTAATGAGATTCTAGCAGCTTGCACCTCAAAGATTCCCAGTTTCTCCATTACAAAGAGTGGCATGAGGTTTATCCCTAACCCAAGGTCACATAGAGCCTTCTCAAAGGTCATGGTGCCTATGGTACAAGGTATTAAGAACTTTCCAGGATCTTGTTTCTTCTGAGGCAATGTCAGTTGATCCAGATCACTCAGTTCATTGGTGAGCAAGGGAGGTTCATCTTCCCAAGTCTCATTACCAAATAATTTGGCATTCAGCTTCATGATTGCACCAATGTACTTTGCAACTTGCTCTTCAGTAACATCTTCATTCTCTTCAGAAGAAGAATACTCATCAGAGCTCATGAATGGCATAACGAGGTTCAAAGGAATCTCTATGGTCTCTAGATGAGCCTCAGATTCCTTTGGTTCCTCAGAGGAAAACTCCTTGTTGATCACTGGACGTCCCAAGAGGTCTTCCTCATTGGGATTCACATCCTCTCCCTCCCTTGTAGGTTCGGCCATGATGGTTAATTCAATGACCTTGCACTCTCTTTTTGGATTCTCTTCTGTATTGCTTGGGAGAGTACTGGGAGGGGTTTCAGTGGCCTTTTTACTCAGCTGGCCCACTTGTGCCTCCAAATTTCTAATGGAGGACCTTGTTTCATTTATGAAACTTAAAGTGGCCTTAGATAGATCAGAGACTATATTTGCTAAGCTAGATGGATTCTGCTCAGAACTCTCTGTCTTTTGCTGAGTGGATGATGGAAAAGGCTTGCTATTGCTAAACCTGTTTCTTCCACCATTGTTAAAGCCTTGTTGACGCTTTTGTTGATCCTTCTATGAGAAATTTAGATGATTTCTCCATGAGAGATTATAGGTGTTTCCATAGGGTTCACCTATGTAATTCACCTCTGCTCTTGCAGGGTTCTCAGGATCATAAGCTTCTTCTTCAGAAGAGGCCTCTTTAGTACTGTTGGATGATTCCTTCAATCCATTCAAACTCTGAGAAATCATATTGACTTGCTGAGTCAATATTTTATTCTGAGCCAATATGGCATTCAGAGTATCAATTTCAAGAACTCCCTTCTTCATAGGCGTCTCATTACTCACAGGATTCCTTTCAGAAGTGTACATGAACTAGTTATTAGCAACCATGTCAATGAGTTCTTGAGCTTCTGCAGGTGTTTTCTTTAGGTGAATAGATCCACCTGCAGAATGGTCCAATGACATCTTTGATAGTTTAGATAGACCATCATAGAATATATCCAGAATGGTCCATTCTGAAAGCATGTCAGAAGAACACTTTTTGGTCAGTTGCTTATATCTCTCTCAAGCTTCATAGAGGGATTCACCTTCTTTCTGTCTGAAGGTTTGAACATCCACTCTAAGCTTACTAAGCTTTTGAGGAGGAAAGAACTTGGCTAAGAAAGCCGTGACCAGCTTATCCCAAGAGTTCAGGCTATCTTTAGGTTGAGAGTCCAACCATACTCTAGCTTTGTCTCTTACAGCAAACGGGAAAAGCATAAGCCTGTAGACCTCGGGGTCAACCCCATTGGTCTTAACAGTATCACAGATCTGCAAGAATTCAGTCAAGAACTGAAAAGGATCTTCAGATGGAAGTCCATGAAACTTGCAGTTCTGTTGAATCAGAGAAACTAATTTAGGTTTAAGCTCAAAATTGTTTGCTCCAATGGCAGGGATTGAGATGCTTCTTCCATGTAAATTGGAATTAGGTGCAGTAAAGTCACCAAGCATCCTCCTTGCATTGTTATTATTTTCGGCCATATCTTTTTCTTTTTTGAAAATTTCTGTTAGATTTTCTCCCGAGAGTTGTGCTTTAGCTTCCCTTAGCTTCTTCTTCAGAGTCCTTTCAGGTTCAGGATCAGCTTCAACAAGAATGTTCTTATCCTTGTTCCTGCTCATATGAAAAAGAAGAAGAAAGCAGAAAAGAAAATATGGAATCCTTTATGTCACAGTATAGAGATTCCTTTATGTGAGTAGAAGAAAGTAAGAATAGAAGAAGGAAAAGATGAGAATCCAAACACAGGGGTGAGGATAGAAGTGTTAATGGATGAATAAATAAATAGAGGGAGATTAGAGATGAGAGAAGAATTTGAAAATTTAACAAAATAAAATAAAAATATTTTAAATTTAAATTTAAAATTTGAAAATTAAAATTGAAATTAAATTAAATTAAAATTAAAACAATTAGTTAATTAAAACAAAATTTTGAAAAAGAGGGAAGGGATTTTCGAAAATTAAAGGTAGAGAGTTAGTTGGGCAGTTTTGAAAAAGATATGATTGATTAAAAGAGATTGAAAATTTGTTTTGAAAAAGATATGATTGAAATTGAAAAAGATATGATTGAAACAAAAAGATATGATTGATTGAAAAAGATTTGAAAATCAATTTTAAAAAGATAAGAGGTTAGGGGAGAAGTTAGAAAGAATTTTGAAATTGATTTTGAAAAAGATATGATTGAAATTGAAAAAGATATGATAAGGAATTGAAAAGATTTAATTTTGAAAACTAAAGTTGATTACTTGACTAACAAGAAACAAAAAGATATGATTTTAAAATTTAAAGATTGAACCTTTCTTAATAGGCAAGTAACAACTTAATATTTTTGAATCAATCATATTAAATGTTGGTATTAATTTCAAAAATATGAAATGAAAATAAGAAAAAGATTTTTGAAAATCAATTTGAAATTTTCAAAAATTATGAAAGAAAAATGAAAAGGATTTGATTTTTGAAAAAGATTTTGAAAAAGATAAGATTTTCAAATTAAAAATTTGAGTTGACTCATAAGAAACAATTGAATTTTAAAAATTTTTGAAAGAGTCAATCCAAATTTTCAAAATTTTAAAACGGAAAGATATTTTTTATTTTTGAATTTTTAATGATGAGAGAGAGAAAAACATAAAATTGACACAAAACATAAAAATTATGAATCAAAACAACTAATGCATGCAAGAACACTATGAATGTTAAGATGAATACCAAGAACACTTTGAAGATCAAGATGAACATCAAGACTTATTTTTGAAAATTTTCAAGAAAAGAAAAACATGCAAGACACCAAACTGAGAAATTTGCAAACTTTAGACACTAACAAATTGAAAATACATATGAAAAACTAGAAAAGACACAAAACAAGAAAATAAGAGGATCAAACAAGAAGACTGGCCTGGAACAACTTGAAGATCATGAAGAACATATGATGAATTTTCGAAAATTCTTGAGAAAAACAAACACATGCAAGACACCAAACAAAAAAAATTGACTCTGGACTCAAACAAGAAACACAAAATATTTTTGATTTTATGATTTTATTAAAAATATTTTTTTTTTGGATTTTCGAAAATTAATTTTGTAAAAACGAAAAAGGAAAAAGAAAAAAAAATTTTATATATTTTTTTTTCGAAAATAAGAAGTAAAAAAAAGCTTAAAAATAAAATAAAATAAAATTACCTAATCTGAGCAACAAGATGAACCGTCAGTTGTCCAAATTCGAACAATCCATGGCAACGGCGCCAAAAACTTGGTGTGCGAAGTCGTGATCATTCCTTCCTTGGTAACGGTGCTAAAAACTTAATACGCACGTTCATGTTCTTAATTCTGTTTCACAACTTCATACAACTAACCAGCAAGTGCACTGGGTCATCCAAGTAATAAACCTTACGTGAGTAAGGGTCGATCCCACGGAGATTGTCGGCTTGAAGCAAGCTATGGTCACCTTGTAAATCTCAGTCAGGCGGATTCAACTGATTTTATGAATATAAATAAAATATAAAATAGGATAGTCGTACTTATGTAATTCTCAGTGAAAATGGCCAATGCGCTGTCACTGCATGGCTAATCATCTGTCGGTTCTCGATCATACTGGAATAGGATCTATTCATCCTTTTGCGTCTGTCACTACGCTCAGCACTCGTGAGTTTGAAGCTCATCACAGTCATTCAATTCTTGAATCCTACTCGAAATACCACAGACAAGGTTTAGACTTTCCGGATTCTTAAGAATGGCCGTCCATGGGTTCTAACTTATACCACGAAGACACTAATAACTCGGACTCGGTCCCCTGTATTAGATATCCAAGAGATATCCATTCAATCTAAGGTAGAACGGAAGTGGTTGTCAGGCATGCGTTCATAAGTTGAGAATGATGATGACTGTCACGATCATCACATCCATCATATTGAAGTGCGAATGAATATCTTAGAAGCAGAATAAGTTGAATTGAATAGAAAAATAGTAGTACTTTGCATTAATCTTTGAGGAACAGCAGAGCTCCACACCTTAATCTATGGTGTGTAGAAACTCTACCGTTGAAAATACACAAGTGATAAATGTTCAGGCATGGCCGAATGGCCAGCCCTCACAAAAGTCTAAGATAGCATAAAACTAATCAAAGATGATCCAAAAGATATATACATAATAGTGAAAAGTCCTTTTTATACTAAACTAGTCACTAGGGTTTGCAGAATTGAGTAAATGATGCAGAAATCCACTTCTGGGGCCCACTTGGTGTGTGCTTGGGCTGAGCATTGAGCTTTACACGTGTAGAGGCTTCTCTTGGAGTTGAACGCCAGTTTGTAGCCTGTTTCTGGCGTTGAACTCCACTTTGCAACCTGTTCTTTGATGTTGATGCTCTCACCCACAACTTGAGTAATTGTTGACTTCATCACAGTGTGGATTATTTTGTGGCATTGGGGAGCAATCTTGCAGGAATGTATTGATAGCACGATCAAATGATGATGTCTCTTGATGAGCAAAATATGGATCATTAAGATCTCTTTGATTTTGACCCTCCCAGCCACAATTTGTGTAGTTGTCATAACAATATAAGTCATGTTGTGGCTCTGGGGAGTATTCATACTCTATCATTCCTTGTTGATACTCCCATCCACCATTAGCTTAATGACATGAATCATTTTGTGGTGTTGGAAGTATCTCATTGAATTGTCTTAATCATGTTCTGGTTCTAAAGCATATCCCTACTAGTTGGATTGCTCACAGCCCAAAGTGTAAAATGTAATAAAGTAAAAATAAACAGAGATACAGTAAAAGAAAATGTGCAAGTACTGAAAAGAAAATAAGATAAATAAGGTAAAATAAAAATACAGAAAAAGAAATAAAATAGGATGAAAAAGAGTCTGAAAGTAGTTCACCAAAATATCATTCGCCAGAGATGGTGACCTCCCCACACTTATATAATAGCATCGTCCTCGATGCTCAATCAGGCTGGGTATGAAGGGATGTCATCTCCAGAAGGGTGTACTGCTACTATCTCTATGGTGGCCTGTGGTGCTGCAGGCTGCTCAAGCTGAGGCTCTGTGGGGTCTGGCAGTGTTTGCTGAGGCTCCTTATGCTAAGATGCTGCCTGCTGGTGCTTTGTCTGCTGGGATCCTGCCTGCTCATCCTCTGCCCGTGCATCATCCTCCTGCTCATCCGCCTCCTCCTCAGATGGCTCTGATGGTGTGTCAGGCTCAGAGGGGATTTCAGTGTGTCCCAACCTGATCATCATCTTTAAATGCTCATAGCGTCGCTTGCTGCGATGCTCAGACCACTCATATCACTGCTGGTTGTGGCGCTCTATCTGGTCCAGGTGCTCAAAGAGGCGGTGCACAAGGTGGTAGATGGGCTGGAAAGCAGGTGAGAGTGTTGTGGTGTGGGTGGTGCAGCAGGTACTGAACGGGCAGCAGAAGATGTGGCTGCATCAGCGGAGGCAGTAAGAGAGGGCGGTCTGTAGCCCAGAGCCTCAAACTTCCTGTCGTATGGGATGATCTTCTTGTAGTCGGCGGCTGGTGGCTTCTCATCCTCAGGTTCCCAGGGTACCTCTGCTCGGCAGCCTAACTGGGTAATCAGATATGGGAAAGGTAGAGTGCCTCGGTCATGAACCTTAGCCATGGAGTGCCTGATGAACCGTGGAAGGTACAGGTCCTTGCCTTCCATAACGCACCAAATGAGGGTTATCATGGCAGCTGGCACCTCTGTCTTGTGAGTGCTCGGCATCACATAGTTACTCAGGATTTGTTGCCATAACCGAGCCTCATCATTCAGATAAATAATTTTTATTCCTTTTGGGTTCACTGTTGACTTACCCATAACCCATGGGATAGCTGGATCAATGGATATGGTTCGCTTTACTACCTCCCAATCAAAAGTCATAAATCTCATGGCTTCCTCAGCCTTCTAGTAACCATCTGGTTTACCTGACTTAGGCTGGAAATAGAGGATATCTTCAATGGCCTCCTCAGTAACTAAAATCTACTTCCCTCTGAGCTGTTCTGCATCCAGGGTCGTCTTATAATAGTTGCAGTAAAATTCCCTGACCCAGGATGCATTAACCTCAGTCAAATTCCTCTCCAGAAAGAACCAGCCTCTCTATTTTATCTATTCTGTAGTGTATTGTTGTAGTTCAGCTGGAATTTTGAGGGTCTTTTCCAAATATAGGTGCCTTTTAGTCCCAAAGACATCATATTTTAGTTCACAGTAACAATTTACGAGATAAGCATAGATAGGCAAAAGAGGAATAAAAGCCAAAGCATGAAGTGAGTCAAAAAGATATAGAATATTGGACTAAATGCAAGATAAAATTCAAAGAATTCAATTAAAAATCATAATCCAAAAACTATTAACTGAAATGCACAATGCCTGTTTGGCAGGAACAACAATAAACATGCGTTAAAATGGGTTGAAAGTAGTTAGGTTAAAACTAAGAGAGATGTTAGAAAGTTAATGAAGTTAAGAGTTAAAAATGGAAGTTAAAGTTGGTGGCATGGTACTGTAGTTCTTAGCTAACAGAAATGCACAAACTTGAAGAATAAACAACTCACATTCAAGCAGATAATGCAGATTATTAATGATAAACAAGAAAATAAAAGAAGCATAAAAAGGATTAAGAATCATCAATAATGCAATTGAAGTTGGAAGGGAACCAAAAGAGATAGTGAATGCTAGTCCAGGATGTCATGAGGTGACTTTGGTTTAAACCAAGGAAAGCACAATGTGAAAGTACCAAAGGCGAGTCATGAATAGCAGTTAAGTAAAACCGATTTTTTTTTTGAAAATTTGGGCAGTATTCCAGTTGTAAAAGGGACGTTTTCGGAAAATCAAACAGCATATATGTATTCAGAGAAATAAATGCAAAGAAATAATTATAATCAGCAGGAATGAATGCAGCTTATATGAATTAATGGTATGAAGCAGAACATTATCAAACAGCCATGAAACAATGAAACAGCAACAATGACAGCTAACCAATAGTGAAAAGCAGAAAATTCAAACAGCAGGTACGGAGCAATTATCAGACCTAGAATCCTCTAACCACAACCTAGCTACCTAACCACCTAGAATTCACTACAAACATGCATATCTAACTAACCTAAATTGAACAGAATTAAAATATGCAAACTAACTAACTTGAACGGAAAAGAAATTGGAGTGCAGTGAAACCTGAGGGGGGCAGTGAAAGAAATGGAACGAAGAAAGAGAGGTAGGTGTACGGCGATGCTGGTGGGTGGCATGGCGGTGCTGGGATGCCCGCGGTGGTTCGGGTAGAGGCAGAGGTGTTGCGAAAAAAGGAGAGGGGGAAGTAGGGGGGAAAGAAGAAAAGAAATAAGGAAGGGGGGAGGAGGGGTAGGATGGCGTCGTGGTGGTGGTGGGCAGTGGTCTGGGTGTGGCAGCGGGGTTGGGTTGGCGACGGGGTAGGGGGCGAATTAGGGGAGTAGGGGGAGAAGAGGAAGAGAAGGGGGAAGAGGGGGGAGTGAGGGCGGTGCGGCTAAGGGTCGTCGACGGTGGCGGCGTAGCGGGCTGGGTCGGCGACGGGGCAGAGGCAGTGGGGTTTGAGAGGAGGAAGGAGAAGGAGAAGAGGAGAAGAAGGATGGGTGAGGGTGGGGTGAATGGCGGCGGGTTTGGGGGTCAGTGACGGTGGTGGTGCGGCGGTGATGGCGGCGGTGGTGGCTGGTGGCAGTGTGGTGCACGAAATTGTGATGTCCAGGCTCAAACTATTCCTGGCACGTGAGCAACTTGGTACGCGTAATCATGATTACACATTCATAATTTGTCACAACTTCGATACAACTGACCAGCAAGTGCACTGGGTCGTCCAAGTAATACCTTACGTGAGTAAGGGTCGAATCCCACGGAGATTGTTGGTATGAAGCAAGCTATGGTCACCTTGCAAATCACAGTCAGGCGGATATAAAGTGATAATGGTGTTTTCGAATATTATATAATAAAATAGGGATAGAGATACTTATGTAATTCATTGGTAGGAATTTCAGATAAGCGAATGGAGATGCTTTCGTTCCTCTGAACCTCTGCTTTCCTGCTATCTTCATCCAGTCAGTCTTACTCCTTTCCATGGCTGGCTTTATGTGATACATCACCACTGTCAATGGCTACTTTCGGTCATCTCTCGGGAAAATGATCCAATGCCCTGTCACGGCACGGCTAATCGTCTGGAGGCATCACCCTTGCCAATGGCTTCATCTTATCCTCTCAGTGAATAATATGCTCACGCACCCTGTCACGGCACGGCTATTTATCTGTCGGTTCTCGATCATGCCGGAATAGGATTTACTATCCTTTTGCATCTGTCACTAACGCCCTGCAATCGCGAGTTAGGAGCTCGTCACAGTCATTCAATCATTGAATCTTACTCGGAATACCACAGACAAGGTTTAGACCTTCCGGATTCTCTTGAATGCCGCCATCATTCTAGCTTACGCCACGAAGATTCTGATTAAGAGATCTAAGAGATATTCATTCTAGCTTATTTCATGTAGAACGGAAGTGTTTGTCAGGCACGTGTTCATAGGGGAGAATGGTGATGAGCGTCACACATAATCATCACCTTCATCACGTTCTTGGGTGCGAATGGATATCTTAGAAGCGAAATAAGATGAATTGAATAGAAAACAGTAGTACTTTGCATTAATCTTTGAGGAACAGCAGAGCTCCACACCTTAATCTATGGAGTGTAGAAACTCTACCGTTGAAAATATATAAGTGAAAGATCCAGGCATGGTCGAGAGGCCAGCCCCTCTGATCTAAGAACCAGGCGTCCAAAGATGTCTAATACAATAGTAAAAGGTCCTATTTATAATAAACTAGTCACTAGGGTTTACATGAGTAAGTAATTGATGCATAAATCCACTTCCGGGGACCACTTGGTGTGTGCTTGGGCTGGGCTTGAGTGTTGCACGTGTAGAGGTCCTTCTTGGAGTTGAACGCCAGCTTTTGTGCCAGTTTGGGCGTTCAACTCTGGTTTTGGCTCCTTTTCTGGCGCTGGACGCCAGATTTGGGTAGAAAGCTGGCGTTGAATGCCAGTTTACGTCGTCTATCCTTGGCTAAAGTATAAACTATTATATATTGCTGGAAATCCCTGGATGTCTACTTTCCAACACAATTGGAAGCGCGCCATTTTGAGTTCTGTAGCTCTAGAAAATCCACTTTGAGTGCAGGGAGGTCAGAATCCAACAACATCAGTAGTCCTTCTTCAACCTCTGAATCTGATTTCTGCTCAAGTCCCTCAATTTCAGCCAGAAAATACCTGAAATCACAGAAAAACACACAAACTCATAGTAAAGTCCAGAAATGTGAATTTAAAATAAAAACTAATGAAAACATCCCTAAAAGTAACTAGATTCTACTAAAAACATGCTAAAAACAATGTCAAAAAGCGTATAAATTATCCGCTCATCACAACACCAAACTTAAATTGTTGCTTGTCCCCAAGCAACTGAAAATCAAATAGGATAAAAAGAAGAGAATATACTACAAATTCCAAACTATCAATGAAGCATAGCTTCAATCATATGAGCGGGACTTATAGCTTTTTGCCTCTTGAATAGTTTTGGCATCTCACTCTATCCATTGAAGTTTAGAATGATTGGCATCTATAGGAACTTCAGATTTCAGATAGTGTTATTGATTCTCCTAGTTCAGTATGATGATTCTTGAACACAGCTTCTTTATGAGTCTTAGCCGTGGCCCTAAGCACTTTGTTTTCCAGTATTACCACCGGATACATAAATGCCACAGACACATAATTGGGTGAACCTTTTCAGATTGTGACTCAGCTTTGCTAAAGTCCCCAATTAGAGGTGTCCAGGGTTTTTAAGCACACTCTTTTTTTTTGCTTTGGAGCTTGACTTTAACCGCTCAGTCTCAAGTTTTCACTTGACACCTACACGCCACAAGCACATGGTTAGGGACAGCTTAGTTTAGCCGCTTAGACCAGGATTTTATTCCTTTAGGCCCTCCTATCCACTGATGCTCAAAGCCTTGGGATCCTTTTTATTTTCCCTTGCCTTTTGGTTTTAAGGGTTATTGGCTTTTTCTGCTTGCTTTTCCTTTTTCTTTCTATTTTTTTTCGCCTATATTTTTTTTTCTTTTTTTTTTCTGCAAGCTTTGTTCTTTGCTGCTTTTTCTTTCTTCAAGAATCATTTTTATGATTTTTCAGATTATCAAATAACATGTCTCTTAGTCATCATTCTTTCAAGAGCCAACATATTTAACATTCTTAAACAACAACTTCAAAAGACATATGCACTGTTCAAGCATACATTCAGAAAACAAGAAGCATTGTCACCACATCAATATAATTAAACTAAGTTCAAGGATAAATCCGAAACTCATGTACTTCTTGTTCTTTTGAATTAAAGCAGTTTTTATTTAAGAGAGGTGATGGATTCATAGGACATTCATAACTTTAAGGCATAGTTACTACTACTAATGATCATGTAATGAAGACACAAACACAGATAAGCACATAACATAGAAAATGAAAAACAGAAGAAATAAGAACAAGGAATGAATCCACCTTAGTGATGGTGGCATTTCCTTCTTGAGGAACAAATGATGTCCTTGAGCTCTTCTATGTCTCTTCCTTGCCTTTGTTGCTCCTCCTTCATTGCTTTTAGATCTTCTCTGATTTCATAAAGGATGATGGAGTGCTCTTGATGTTCCACCCTTAGTTGCTTCCAATAATTGTGTGGAAGAAAATGTATCCCCTGAGGTATCTCAGGAATCTCTTGATTTGCAGTCAAATGTTCTACCACTGAGCTATAGACCTTTGATGGAAGCTTTTGTCTTCCCTTTCCTCTTTCTAAAGGTTTCTCTGGCCTTAGGTGCCATCAATGGTTATGGAAAAAACAAAAAAGCTATGCTTTTACCACACCAAACTTAGAATGTTGCTCGCCCTCGAGCAAAAGAAGAAAGAATAGAAGAATAAGAAGAAGATATGGAGGAGATGGATGGGAGTGTGTATTCGGCCATATGGGTGGGATTGGGTGGGAGAGAGATTTTAAATTTTGAAGGTAGTGGGTGTATGGATGTGAGTGGTAAATGGAAAACAGAAGGGATGATCATGAATGGAAAGAAAGATGATGAGGTAGGTGGGGATCCTGTGGGGTCCACAGATCCTGAGATGATCCTGTGGGGTCCACAGATCCTGAGGTGTCAAGGCATTTACATCCCTGCACCAATTTAGGCGTGTAAAATGCCCTTGCACAAAACTCTGGGCGTTCAGCGCCAGGTTGGTGCCCATTTTGGGCGTTCAACGCCCATTTGCTGCCATTTCTGGTGTTGAACGCCAGAACCATGCTTGTTCTGGGCGTTCAGCGCCAGGATGCTGCCCATTCTGGGCGTTCAGCGCCAGAACCATGCTCTGTTCTGGCGTTTGAACGCCAGACAGATGCTCCTCCAGGGTGTGATTTTTCTTCTGCTGTTTTTGATTCCATTTTTGATTTTTTTGTTTGTTTTGTGACTCCACATGATTATGAACCTATAAAGACATATAACTAAGAAAAATATAGTTAGATAAATAAAAATTGGGTTGCCTCCCAACAAGCGCTTCTTTAATGTCAATAGCTTGACAGTGGGCTCTCATGGAGCCTCACAGATGTGCAGAGCTTTGTTGAGACTCTCCAACACCAAACTTAGAGTTTGGATATGGGAGTTCAACACCAAACTTAGAGTTCTGTTGTGGCCTCCCAACACCAAACTTAGAGTTTGACTGTGGGGGCTCTGGTTGACTCTGCTTTGAGAGAAGCTTTTTCTGCTTCCTCTCCATGGTTGCAGAGGGAGATCCTTGAGTTTTAAACACAAGGGAATTCTCATTCCATTGAAGGACTATTTCACCTCTGTCAACATCAATCACAGCTCTTGCTGTGGCCAGGA
Organism: Arachis ipaensis; assembly: GCF_059453495.1. Taxonomy (NCBI): domain Eukaryota; kingdom Viridiplantae; phylum Streptophyta; class Magnoliopsida; order Fabales; family Fabaceae; genus Arachis; species Arachis ipaensis. The sequence goes on from NC_142436.1 coordinate 86,392,771, forward strand.
AAGGTCTTCCTAGGATGATGGATTCATCCTCTTCCTTTCCAGTATCCAGGACTATAAAATCAGCAGGGATGTAAAGGCCTTCAACCTTTACTAACACATCCTCTACTTGTCCATAAGCCTGTTTTCTTGAACAGTCTGCCATCTCTAATGAGATTTTAGCAGCTTGCACCCCATAGATTCCCAGTTTCTCTATTACAGAGAGGGGCATGAGGTTTATTCCTGAACCAAGGTCACACAGAGCCTTAAAGATCATGGTGCCTATGGTACAGGGTATTATGAACTTTCCAGGATCCTGTCTCTTCTGAGGCAATGTCAGTTGATCCAGATTACTTAGTTCAATGATGAACAAGGGAGGTTCAACTTCCCAAGTATCAATGCCAAATAATTTGGCATTCAGCTTCATGATTGCACCAAGAAACTTGGCAGTTTGCTCTTCAGTAACATCCTCATTCTCTTCAGAAGAGGAATACTCATCAGAGCTCATGAAGGGTATAAGGAGGTTCAATGGAATCTCTATGGTCTCTAGATGAGCCTCAGAGTCCTTTAGTTCCTCAGAGGGAAGCTCCTTATTGGTCACTGGACGTCCCAGGAGGTCTTCCTCCTTGGGATTCACGTCCTCGTCTCCCTCATTGGGTTTGGCCATTTTTCTTATGTCAATGGCCTTGCACTCTCCTTTTGGATTCTCTTCTGTATTGCTTGGGAGAGTACTGGGAGGGATTTCAGTGATCCTTTTACTCAGCTGGCCCACTTGTGCTTCCAAATTCCTAATGGAAGACCTTGTTTCATTCATGAAACTCACAGTGGCCTTAGATAGATCAGAGACTAGATTTGCTAAATTAGAAGCATTTTGTTCAGAGTTCTCTGTCTGTTGCTGAGTGGATGATGGAAAAGGTTTATTATTGTTAAACCTGTTTCTTCCACCATTATTAAAGCCTTGTTGAGGCTTTTGATCCTTCCATGAGAAATTTGGATGATTTCTCCATGATGAGTTATAGGTGTTTCCATAAGGTTCACCTAAGTAATTCACCTCTGCTATTGCAGGGTTCTCAGGATTATAAGCTTCTTCTGCATAAGAAGCCTCTTGAGTACTGTTGGATGCAGCTTGCATTCCATGCAGACTCTGAGAGATCATATTGACTTGCTGAGTCAATATTTTATTCTGAGCCAATATGGCATTCAGAGTATCAACTTTAAGAACTCCCTTCTTCATAGGCGTCCCATTATTCACAGGATTCCTTTCAGAAGTGTACATAAACTGGTTATTAGCAACCATGTCAATGAGTTCTTGAGCTTCTGCAGGCGTTTTCTTTAGGTGAATGGATCCACCTGCAGAAGTGTCCAGTGACATCTTTGATAGCTCAGATAAACCATCATAGAATATATCCAGGATGGTCCATTCTGAAAGCATGTCAGAAGGACACTTTTTGGTCAACTATTTGTATCTTTCCCAAGCTTCATAGAGGGATTCACCTTCTTTCTGTCTGAAGGTTTGAACATCAGCTCTAAGCTTGCTCAGCTTTTGAGGAGGAAAGTACTTGGCTAAGAAAGCCGTGACCAGCTTATCCCAAGAGTTCAGGCTGTCTTTGGGTTGAGAATCCAACCATAATCTAGCTCTGTCTCTTACAGCAAAAGGGAAAAGCATGAGCCTGTAGACTTCAAGATCTACTCCATTAGTCTTAACAGTATCACATATCTGCAAGAATTCAGTTAAGAACTGAAAAGGATCTTCAGATGGAAGTCCATGAAACTTGCAGTTCTGCTGCATCAGAGAAACTAATTGAGGTTTCAGCTCAAAGTTGTTTGCTCCAATGGCAGGAATGGAGATGCTTCTTCCATGTAAATTGGAATTAGGTGCAGTGAAGTCACCAAGCATCTTCCTTACATTATTATTATTTTCGGCTGCCATCTCCTTCTCCTGTTTGAAAATTTCTGAAAGGTTATCTCTGGATTGTTGTATTTTAGCTTCTCTTAATTTTTTTCAGAGTCCTTTCAGGTTCTGGATCTGCTTCCACAAGAATGTTCTTATCCTTGCTCCTGCTCATATGACAAAGAAGAAGGCACAGAAAAATAATAATAATAATAGAGATCCTTTATACCACAGTATAGGGATCCCTGTGTGAGTAGAAGAAGAGGGGGAGACAAAGAATGTAATATAATGGAAGAAACACAACTGTGAGGAGGCTAGATATGTGAGATGAGATGTTAGGATATGAATGAATAAATAGAATGAGATGGGAGAGGAAGAATTTTCGAAAATATTTTTTTGAAAAAGAGTTAGTGATTTTCGAAAATGGTTTTTGAAAAATGTTAGTAATTTTCGAAAATTTTTAAAATCAAAAATAAAAAATAAGAATAATTAGTTAATTAAAAAGAAATTTTTGAAAAAGAGGGAAGATATTTTTGAAAATTAGAGAGAGAGTTAGTTAGGTAGTTTTGAAAAAGTTAAGAAACAAACAAAAAGTTAGTTAGTTAGTTGAAACAAATTTTGAAAAGATAAGAAGTTAGGAAGTTAGAAAAGATATTTTGAAAAGATATTTTTGAAAAAGATAAGATAAGAAGATATTTTAGAAGTTAGTTTTGAAAAAGATTTGATTTTTAAAATCTCAATTAATGACTTGATTCATAAGAAATCACAAGATATGATTCTAGAACTTAAAGTTTGAATCCTTCTTAACAAGCAAGTAACAAACTTCAAATTTTTGAATCAAAACATTAATTGATTATGTTATTTTCGAAAATTTGATATAAAAATAAGAAAAACATTTTTGAAAAATATTTTTGGAATTTTCGAAAATAACTAAGAATTTTGAAAAAGATTTGATTTTTGAAAAAGATTTTGAAAAAGATAAGATGTTCAAATTGAAAATTTGATTTGACTCATAAGAAACAATTTGATTTTAAAAATTTTTGAAAAAGTCAATCCAAATTTTCGAATTTGATGAGAGAAAAAGGGAAAGATATTTTTTTGATTTTTGAATTTTTATGATGAGAGAGAAAAACAACAAAAAGACTCAATGCATGAAAATTTTGAATCAAAACAATGAATGCATGCATGAATGATATGAATGTCAAGATGAACACCAAGAACACTTTGAATGTCAAGATGAACATCAAGAACATATTTTTGAAAAATTTTTGATGCAAAGAAAAACATGTAAGACACCAAACTTAGAATTCTTTAACGCTTATGCACTAAGAATTCAAGAATGCATATGAAAAACACCATACAACACAAAACAAAAAATCATCAAGATCAAACAAGAAGACTTACCAAGAACAACTTGAAGATCATGAAGAACACTATGAATGCATGAAATTTTCGAAAAATGCAAGATGCATATGCAAGTGACACCAAACTTATGATATGACTCAAGACTCAAACAAAAAACACAAAAATATTTTTGATTTTTATGATTTTCTAATTTTTTTGGATTTTTATTTTATATTTTTCGAAAAATTATTTTGAAAAAGAAAATAAGGATTCCAAAATTTTTAATATGAATTCCAGGAATCTTATGCTCTAAAGCTCCAATCAAAGGGTCAGGTATGGCTTAATAGCCAGCCAAGCTTTAGTATGTAACTCAGACATGACACGCCTGACATACTCATTCCCAAAGGAATTAGATATGGCTTTACAGCCAGCCAGGCTTCAACATGCTTCATGAAACACTAGAATTCATTCTTAAAAATTTTGAATAAAAATATATTTTTAATTTTTTTTTTGAAAACATTTTTTTTTCGAAAACAGATGAGAAATTTTTGAAAGATTTTTGAAAAAATTTTTGAAAACAAAACAAAAAGAAAATTACCTAATCTGAGCAACAGGATGAACCGTCAGTTGTCCAAACTCAAACAATCCCCGGCAACGGCGCCAAAAACTTGGTGCACGAAATTGTGATGTCCAGGCTCAAACTATTCCTGGCACGTGAGCAACTTGGTACGCGTAATCGTGATTACACATTCATAATTTGTCACAACTTCGATACAACTGACCAGCAAGTGCACTGGGTCGTCCAAGTAATACCTTACGTGAGTAAGGGTCGAATCCCACGGAGATTGTTGGTATGAAGCAAGCTATGGTCACCTTGCAAATCTCAGTCAGGCGGATATAAAGTGATAATGGTGTTTTCGAATATTATATAATAAAATAGGGATAGAGATACTTATGTAATTCATTGGTAGGAATTTCAGATAAGCGAATGGAGATGCTTTCGTTCCTCTGAACCTCTGCTTTCCTGCTATCTTCATCCAGTCAGTCTTACTCCTTTCCATGGCTGGCTTTATGTGATACATCACCACTGTCAATGGCTACTTTCGGTCATCTCTCGGGAAAATGATCCAATGCCCTGTCATGGCACGGCTAATCGTCTGGAGGCATCACCCTTGCCAATGGCTTCATCTTATCCTCTCAGTGAATAATATGCTCACGCACCCTGTCACGGCATGGCTATTCATCTGTCGGTTCTCGATCATGCTGGAATAGGATTTACTATCCTTTTGCGTCTGTCACTAACGCCCTGCAATCGCGAGTTAGGAGCTCGTCACAGTCATTCAATCATTGAATCCTACTCGGAATACCACAGACAAGGTTTAGACCTTCCGGATTCTCTTGAATGCCGCCATCATTCTAGCTTACGCCACGAAGATTCTGATTAAGAGATCTAAGAGATATTCATTCTAGCTTATTTCATGTAGAACGGAAGTGTTTGTCAGGCACGTGTTCATAGGGGAGAATGGTGATGAGCGTCACACATAATCATCACCTTCATCACGTTCTTGGGTGCGAATGGATATCTTAGAAGCGAAATAAGATGAATTGAATAGAAAACAGTAGTACTTTGCATTAATCTTTGAGGAACAGCAGAGCTCCACACCTTAATCTATGGAGTGTAGAAACTCTACTGTTGAAAATACATAAGTGAAAGGTCCAGGCATGGCCGAGAGGCCAGCCCCTCTGATCTAAGAACCAGGCGTCCAAAGATGTCTAATACAATAGTAAAAGGTCCTATTTATAATAAACTAGTCATTAGGGTTTACATGAGTAAGTAATTGATGCATAAATCCACTTCCGGGGCCTACTTGGTGTGTGCTTGGGCTGTGCTTGAGTGTTGCACGTGTAGAGGTCCTTCTTGGAGTTGAACGCCAGCTTTTGTGCCAGTTTGGGCGTTCAACTCTGGTTTTGGCTCCTTTTCTGGCGCTGGACGCCAGATTTGGGTAGAAAGCTGGCGTTGAACGCCAGTTTATGTCGTCTATTCTTGGCCAAAGTATGGACTATTATATATTTCTGGAAATCCCTGGATGTCTACTTTCCAACGCAATTGGAAGCGCGCCAGTTCGAGTTCTGTAGCTCCAGAAAATCCACTTTGAGTGCAGGAAGGTCAGAATCCAACAGCATCAGTAGTCCTTCTTCAACCTCTGAATCTGATTTCTGCTCAAGTCCCTCAATTTCAGCCAGAAAATACCTGAAATCACAGAAAAACACACAAACTCATAGTAAAGTCCAGAAATGTGAATTTAACATAAAAACTAATGAAAACATCCCTAAAAGTAACTAGATTCTACTAAAAACATGCTAAAAACAATGTCAAAAAGCGTATAAATTATCCGCTCATCACAGTGGGATGTTGGAGGGAAGAGAAAAGAATGGAGGTGGAACGTTGGGGAGGGGGGAAGTGACGCTAGGCCTAGGGTTTCCGCATCAGGGGGATTAGGGAATTTAAATCCACGCGTACGCGTGGGTCACACGTGAGCGTGGATTAGGTAAAATTGAAACAACGCGGTAGCGTCATTGACGCGAACGCGTAAACAGGGGATAATGAAAATGACACGTACGCGTGAGACACGTGTACGCGTAGACTAGAATTGTGCTAAACGCACGAATCCAGCGTCATTTTGGCACAACTCTCTGTTTCAATTAAGGGGGCAAAAATTTTCACGCGTCGTGCACGCCCACGCGTAGTGTGTGTAAATGAAATTGATGTGTACGCGTCATTGACGCGCACGCGTGGCCAATTGGTGCTCATCGCACACCTGCTGCACGATTCTAGCCCAACTTTCTGGGCGTTGGATGGAGACGCCAATCTGAGATCGATGCCCACGCGTGGCCTACGCGCACGCCTGGTGTGGGCTTTTTTTATATAGAATATGCAGATTGCAAAATGCAGATACTGATGCAGATGTTATGAATGATACTAGGAAAAATAAAATAAAATAAAATTAAAAACAAACAAAACAAAATAAAATTAAAATTTAAAAGGAACGATCATACCACGGTGGGTTGTCTCCCACCTAGCACTTTTACTTAAAGTCCTTAAGTTGGACATTTGTTGAGCTCCTTGTTATGATGGCTTGTGTTTGAACTCATCCAGAAATCTCCACCAACGTTTGCAATTCCAATAGCCTCTGGGGTCCCAAACTAGGTACATAAAGCCTTCGAGCAAGTTAAAGCAGGTTTTCAGGCCCCAGGGGTGTTGATTATTAGAATGAATTCCAGGATCCCAAACCTTGCCTTTGTACCTGTTTTCAGTTTTATCTGCATTGTTCCAACCGGGCGGTACGCAACCCGAATTTTCACTGAGACACCCAAACATCTTCCGAAACCCATTCAATTGAGCTCTACACCAATCCTTGCACTTCCATTTGGAGCGTGGAACCGTATTGAACCTTGGATGCTAACTCCTATTACTAACCATCTCCCTCTTACTCTTAAAGCCACAAAGAGCTCTAAGTTGGCCATCAGTTTCAAGCAAACCGTATTCAAGTGGAAAGGTAAAGATAAAGGCTAAGGATTTTACCCACTTGAAGTTTGTATTGGGTGGTAATGGCCTTGGGAGAGGTGTTTCAAGTAGTCTTTCAAGCTCCACTTCCTTGTACTCCTCTGTGAATTCTTCCATTTCCTTACAAACCTCTTCAACTGCAACCACGTCTTGATCAAAGTCTTCGATTTCTTCCTCATCACTCAAGTCATAAGTTGGAGGTTAAGAAAAGTCTACCGCCACATCATCTTCGTATTCACTTGGGGAGGATTCTTCAAGCTCAAAGAGTTCCATTTCGGATGCAAGTTCATTACTAGGAGAGGTTGATTCATGATCATTATTACCAAGGAAACTTGCTTCTCGATCTGTTTCGTCCAGTACTTCATAAGATACATGCCTTGGGGGTTCTGCACTATCTTCCTTGGCATCAGTTGCAATTTTCTTGGCGGAATTCTCTACGACTCTTGATTACAATGGAGGTTCAGCGTCTCCTAAGTCTTCAACCAATTCTTCTTCTTCGATAATTCCAACTTCGTCCACTTGTTCCAATACAAAGTCATGCTCCTTACTGTCCACTGGAGCTTCTAGTGTCTCCTGCATGCTACGTTCTTCATTAGATTTTCCACATGATGCCATGGGAGTTCTTTGAGTGTTCGAACATCGGGAAGCTAATTGATGCCAGGGCATCTTGGCCAGTTTCACTGACCTTTTCTTTACTATTTTTAGGTTAGTTTCATGCATTTCTTTAGGAAATAAGCTAGTTTTGGGTAAATATTCACTTATGCCTTGACTCAAGCATACATTGTGCATTTCACATGATTTCATGAGGATTTTGCATAAGTTTAGTGACAAATATTATGTTGCATTACTCATGACTTAGACTAGAGCTTTGATGCACTTTGTTGCTTGATTTCAGGACCAAAAAGAAGCAAGAAAAGGGGAGGTAACTTGCAAGATTAATGAGAAAAGTGATTGCCAATAACACTCTCAAAAAAGCCATGAATGCCCACGTTAGAGAGTCACGTTAACCAAGTTAACGTGAACTCTAACGTGGAGAAGAGATGTTGAGCCAACGTTAGTGACACTCAACATTGTCATTAACGTTGGCAATTACTCATAAGTGGCCACGTTAGAAGCCACTTTAACCTAGTTAACGTGGCCTCTAACGTTAAAGGGGGGAAGAGAAGCCAACCTTAGTGACACTCAACATTGTCACTAACGTTGGCCTATGGTGCAAAGTACCACGTTAACTCCCACGTTAACTTGGTTAACGTGGGAACTAACGTAGTGGATGAAGAGTTGTCGACAACGTTAGTGACACTCAACATTGTCACTAACGTTGAAGCAACCACACAACCCCCAAGAGTCACGTTAACTTCCACGTTAACTTGGTTAACGTAGAAGCTAACGATGAGAAATGAAGGATGAGCCAACATTAGTGACACTCAACATTGTCACTAACGTTGGGATGGCTAAAAGATGGCCACGTTAGAAGCCACGTTAACCTAGTTAACGTGGACTCCAACGTGAGACTTAGGGGCACATTGGAACGTTAGTGATAATGTTGAATGTCACTAACGTTCTCGAAGGATGGCAAAGGCCACGTTAGAAGCCACGTTAACCTAGTTTACGTGAGCCTTAACGTGAAGCAAGAAGGGGCACACTGGAAAGTTAGTGACAATGTTGAGTGTCACTAACGTTCTCGAAGGTTGACAAGGCAACGTTAAAAGCCACGTTAACCTAGTTAACGTGGGTTTTAACGTGAGGCAAAAGGGGTGCATTGGAACGTTAGTGACAATGTTAAGTGTCACTAACGTTCCCGAACTTGGACTTTCACTAAATGATTAACACTCCTTACGCCCTGAGCTTAAGTCTCTGCCCACTCCGCACTTTCTCTCTGCAAGTAAAGCCAAGCCCAAATAAAGAAAGGAACTGCTTCAAACTCAAGATCCAAAGGCCCAAGACTTGAAGAGTGAACTAGAAGCTGAGAAGAGTAGTATATATAGGAGTAGCTTTGAATTGTAAAGGAGTTCTGGAGGCTGAAGAACTACTCTCTGTATTTTACTTTCTTTGCAATTTCTAGTTTTATGATGTATTCTCCATCTTTGTTTTCATTTTCAAGAGCTATGAACAACTAAACCCCCTTCATTGGATTAGGGAGCTCTGTTGTAATTTGATGGATCAATACTAATTTTCATTGTTCTTCTTCTATCTTTCCTCTTGATTTTACTTGAAAGCTTTCGATCTTCATCCAATTGAGTAGTTATCTTGGAAGAGAAGCTATTCAAACTTGGATCTCTTTTGAACCTTGGAAGAGGAATGAAGAGATCAAGCTAGAAATGCTTTCTCATGCTGGACCAAATTGGATTTGGATGGGTATGTGACTGTAACCCTCTCAATACTTGGTTTGGGAAATGCATGTGGTATAATCAGTGACCATACTTCATCTCTTCTCATGAGCAATTGACCAAGGAATTGGCTATTGATAAAGATTTGAGAGATTGAATTGCAAGGAATTGCAATTCAATCACTTAAGATTGCCAAGGAGATCAATGAGTGCATTGATTGAGGAAGAGATGAAAATGAACTTGATCCGGAGAATTGCAACATCTCCTAAGCCCAATGAACTCCCCATCTCTAATCTTACCCATTCTCTTTAATTTCTGCGATTTACTTTTATGAGCAAATCCCCCATTCCCATTTATAATTCTGCAATTTATTTTCAGTCATTTACTTCCAGTCCTTTAATTCTAGCATTTACTTTTCTGTTATTTACATTCCCGCCATTTTATTTCCTGCAACTCTCAACCTAATTTCTGGATTCGCTCAACTAGAATACTCTTCTAATTAAAGTTGCTTGATCAATCAATCCCTGTGGGATTCGACCTCACTCTATTGTGAGTTTTTACTTGACGACAACTTTGGTACACTTGCCGAAGGAAGATTTGTTGATAGACAAGTTTTCCCCGCATCAAGTTTATGGCGCCGTTGCCGGGGATTGATTGTGCATCAACAATGATTGGATTGGAAGATCACTAGATTGAGCATTTTATTTTGTGAATTTCATTTTTCTGTTTGAGTAATTTACTTTTTGTTTTAGTTAAACTTCTACCCTTCTCCCTCTACCCGTTTGTTTTTCTTTGTTATTTTCAATTCTGTTTGCTAACCCACTAACTGTTTGATATATTGCATCACCCACAACTAACAATAACTCTGACACAAATACTGTCTGTACCTATTTTCTCTGCTTGTACTTGTTGGTTGTATGACAGGGAGAAGAAGCGGGGCTTCAACTTCCTTTGATTCTGAACCAGAGAGAACCTTCCTTAGACTAAGGAGGGAGGCAAAAGGAAAACGAGTAGTTGGTGCTGAAGAAGAGGAGGAACAGTTTGAGGAATACTTTGAACCAAACATGGAAGAAAATATGGAAAATCATCATGAAGAAGAGACTCACAACCATGGCAGAGGAGGTGGAGCAAATCATGTTGGGGAGGATAGAAGAGTTTTGGGCTCTTACATTAATCCAAACCCAGGCAATTGTGGAAGTAGCATCCAAAAGCCAACAATCCATGCTAACAACTTTGAACTTAAACCACAGCTCATCACCCTTGTTCAGAACAACTGTTCGTTTGGAGGAGGTGTTCAAGAAGATCCCAACCAACATTTGACCACCTTCCTGAGAATATGTGACACAGTGAAATCTAATGGTGTTCATCCTGACGCCTATAGATTGCTCTTATTTCCCTTCTCACTCAGAGACAAGGCAGCCAAGTGGCTGGAATCCTTCCCAAGGGAAAGCTTGACAACTTGGGAGGATGTGGTGAACAAACTCTTAGCAAGATTCTACCCTCCTCAACGAATCAATAGGCTGAGAGCTGAGGTTCAAACCTTCAGGCAACAGGATGGTGAGACTCTGTATGAAGCATGGGAGAGGTTCAAAGACTTAACAAGGAGGTGTCCACCTGACATGTTCAACGAATGGGTCCAGCTGCACATTTTCTATGAAGGGCTCTCTTATGAGTCAAAGAAGGCAGTAGACCATTCATCTGGAGGGTCCTTGAACAAGAAGAAGACCATTGAGGAAGCCATAGATGTTATTGAAACAGTAGCAGAAAACGACTACTTCTATGCTTCCGAAAGAGGGAACACAAGAGGAGTGATTGAGCTAAACAATGTAGACGCTCTGTTGGCCCAAAACAAGCTCATTACCCAGCAGCTGGCTGATCTCACCAAGAAGATGGAGATGAACCAAGTAGCAGCAATCTCCACTTCATCAACAACACAAGAAGGAGTAAACCAAGAAGCAGAAGGGAGTCAGGAGCAAGCCAACTACATTGGGAATTCACCAAGGAAAAACTATGATCCATACTCCAAGACTTACAACCCTGGATGGAGAAATCACCCGAACTTTGGGTGGGGAAGTGAGCAAGATCAAAACCAAGACCAGAGATGTTACAACTCCAACAACAATGCAGCTCACCAGCAATTCACCCAGAGGACATCTCAACAACCCCACAACAACACTTCTCCACACACTTATCAAAACTAAAACAGCACATCTGCTCCGAATCACTCATCAATTGATGACAGGCTCTCTAAGATTGAAGCCTTACTTGACGGAATATGCCAAGAGATTCAAGAAAATAAGGTGTTCAAAGAGGAGGTGCGAGCCAATATTAAGAACCAGGGAGAAACCATTAGGAAGATGGAATTCCAGGTGGGATATTTAGCTGAGAAGATTCCCAAACCTACTGATAGCTTCCCAAGTGACACTGAGAAAAACCCCAAGGGAGAAGCAAAGAAAGTAAGATGGGAAGATTACAAAATGGTCACTACAAGTGATCAAGAGATTGAAGACAAGAAAGGCAAAATGTGCAAACAACCGGAAGACAACTCAACAAAGGAGGAGGATAGAGATCACAAAGAACCAGAAATCTCACAACAAGAGCTGCTGAAGCTCTATGCACCATTCCCTCAACTGCTCAATGGTGCTGTGGGAAAAAGAATATACTCAAGGTTCTTAGACTTGTTTGCATCTCTGCATGTGAACATACCATTTATCAAGGCAATTCAACAAATGCATGCATTCATCAAGTATATGAAGGAACTTCTTCCCAGGAAAAGCTCACTCAAGGGAGGGCAGACTATAGTGATGAACAAGGAATGTAGTGCCCTTATTCAACCTGAGTTGCCTACAAAAAGAAGAGACCCAGGAAGTTTTCATATCCCTTGTGCCATAGGTGAAAATATGTTCGACAGAGCACTATGCGATTTAGGGTCCAGCATCAACTTACTGCCCTTATCCCTGGTGAAGATGCTGCAGATCAATGAGATAATACCCACAGATGTCATTATCAGACTGGCTGACAAAACTCAAAAGCAAGCAATAGGAGTGGTGGAAAATGTGTTGCTAAAGGTTGGGAAGTACTTTCTCCCAACAGACTTTGTCATTCTGGACATGGAAGAAAGTCACACTCACCCAATCATATTGGGAAGACAATTTCTAGCTACGGCCAGAGCACTTATCGATGTAGAGAAAGGGGAGCTAATATTGAGAATCCATGATGAACGACTCAGCTTCAATGTTTTCAAACTCTCACAAGAAACAGATCAAGAGGACAAGAAACTAACCACAAATGATAATGAGACACTGAAGGAGGAAACAAGCACCGAAGCACAGCCAGTTCGTTCTGAGACCCCCTTAACTGACAAACAAGGAAAACAGCAATTGCCACAGCTCAAGGAAAAGTTGGAGGAACCCAAACTTCTAGAGGCAAGTGAAGACAGCATCACAACTCCTTGGAGAAAAGAGGTCACCAAGGGGAAGGCAACCTCAAAAGAAACAATGAAGAAGGTACCAAGGAGATGGAGGAACGAGAAGATCCCTACGGAAGACTTCTCTCCAGGGGATAGAGTTGTCTCAGCCTACTTCCCAGATATTCCCCCTAATCTCCCTACTGTGCCATCTCAATTACCCAAGGTCTTCACTATCAACAGAGTTCTTTCCCTGGAACATGTGGAGATCATTGATCCAACCAATGGATACAAGTCCACAGCAAGAGGGGAGGACTTTAAGCACTACCAACCACCGTGATGAAAGAAAAACGTCAAGCAAGTGACGCTAAAGAAGCGCTTCATGGGAGGCAACCCATGTTTTATATGCTTTCAGATGATAATGAATAAGTCAATCTTTATGATTTCAACCCAAACTTGACAAACACTTGGTGAAGTCTTTATCATGCAGTATATAGTGAAGAACAAGTTTGGTGTTTAAAGCAAACCAAGATGCATGCTAGTCTTGGAAGCTTTGAACAAAACTTTTCATCATATTGCTTCAAACTAAGTTTGATGTCACCCCATGGTGCCACCAAAATGCATATAAGGACCCACCAATAGTTAGTTAGTTAGTTAGTTGGAATTCATAAACTAACAATCAAATTCTTTCTTTCATTTTATTCTAGCCGTAGAGTTTAATTTTTTTTATGATATTAATTTCCTTAATTCAAATCTTTATAGGAAAGGAAAAGACGTATGAAAAGGGATTGATTGGACAATTAAATGGGGGAGATTTCGCCACTTAATGAAGAGCACTACACACATGTCTCAAGAGGGAACGCATGGGGAAACGCTGCCATGCAACATTGGAGAAAGAAGACCCTTGAAGACCGAACCAATCACTCTCATTAAGTGATGATCCTTGTCTTTCCTTCATACACAACCCCATCCATCCATCTAGTAAACATTCATGCAATCTACACCCTCCATTCTCTCACAACTTCTCTATATAAACAACCCTTGTCCATACCACCCTTCATTGTCATCACACACCTTCATCACTCTTCATTTCGGTACAATACACCCCCTATCCAATTATAAACATTCCTTCCTTCACTCTCCTCATTGCCATAAAACCCTAAACAACCAAAAGTCCCCACAACCTTACCACCTTCACATATTAAATCATCATTCATGGCATCTTCAAGTTCTAAGAGAAGGGAGGGGAAGGAACCTATAGAAGAACACCCATATGATGAGAAGAGATTTAGAAGCTTGCATCATGCATTGCAATACGGGTGGATGGTTGATAAGGAAATCATTTATGAGCTGGGATTTCAAGTTAAGAAGACTGAATGCCCTGAAATCACAGAGAAGGTAGAAAGGAGAAGATGGGAGCTCCTCACTGACCCGGTCACTAAGGTGAATGCAAATCTCATAAGAGAATTTTATGCTAATGCAGTCAGGTATGATAAGAAAGATGAGTCATATACAAGCTTTGTGAGAGGAACAATGGTGGATTTTGGTCCCATGAGTGTAATGAGGGCATTGAAGCTACGGTCTATACCATTTGAAGAAGAAAGTTACCACTCAAGATTGGACAACAACCCCAATTATGACCAGCTTTTACTAGACCTGTGTGTACCAGGAGCAGACTGGGAAAGGGGTGCAGGAAATAAACCAAAGTTCATTAAGAGAACAGATCTCACTCCTGAAGCTAAGGGGTGGTTCGAGCTAGTGAGGAGGTCTATTCTCCCAGCTGCAAACAACTCAGAGGTGAATCTCGAGAGAGCAACAATGTTGCATTGTATACTCAAGGGAGGAGAAATCAAAGTTCATGAGATCATAGCTCAAGGAATTAGAAAGATGGCAGAGAAAAGCGACTCAAGAGGAACATTAGGTTACCCTAACACTATTTACCGAATATGCAAGAAAGCTAGGGTGGTTTTTGAAGATGAGGACCCGTTTGGATAAAAGAAGGCATTCCAATAACGGTCCAAAGGATGAATGCTGCAGCACTCCCCCTGCCTCAACGGAAGCAAAGAAAGAGGACAACCCCTCCAGTAGTTGAAGGACAAGTCTTAGAGGGACAAGCACCACAGACCTTGGACATGCACCAATTACAGGAAGCCATTGATGGCTTATCTAGACAATATTTGGAAAGCCAAGGAGCACAGAAAGAGCTTCAACTACAGATGATGGGGCAGCAAGATGAGTGGCAAAGGCAAATGATGGAACAGCAACTAAGCCAAGGACAACAATGGGGAGAAGCATTCAACAGGATGGAACAATGGCAAAACGAGCAACAAGAATCCACCCAGAGGCTAATCAACATCCAAGCACATCAAGGGGCACACATACATGAGATGCATCGAAGACAAATAGAACAGGCAGAACTATTGGACGAGCAAAGGGCATTCACAGAAGGAGTTTACATGAGTCAAACAGGACATCAGATAAATACTCAAGCCAGGCTCGGCTACTTAGTGGGACAGCTGCCAATATTGCATCCAGGAATAGCCAAGTATGATGAAATGAAGGATGAATTAGCACGAAAGGAAAGACAAAGGGTGGAAGAGAGTCATGAGTCAGTAAGGAAGGCACTCGAGGATTGGAAGCAAGCAAGATTGGCACGGATGCGAGGAAATGCAAGAGGAAACAAGGAGGACAAGCAAGGAAAAGAGCATGGACACCCACAACAGTAAAAGGTGGTGGAGTTCCTTCTTTGTTCCATCTTTCTCTGTGTTTTAAATAAGGAAGATCTTGTATGAAATAGAACTTGCTTCCATGTTATGTTTAAACCTTTTTCAAATCATGTTATTTCTAGTTTTTGGTATTGAAGAAAGTCTATGTGCACTTGTCTTTATGTCACTGCATCAGTCCCTTATTTACATGTAAGCTTGTCCTTTTTTATCAAATTGAGAAGAGAATGTTTATGTTTTTAAAAGACCAAAGTGGAGTTCATATTGTGGAAGTGCATTCATGAATCTTTGGGGTAGTCATAAGTTAGCTAAGTTGGTTCAACCACAAGGCTAGGAGGACAACCATCTGACCTGAATACTTTGCTTTGGATACACTCATGAGACTAAGTTAATAACAAGATCCTAATAAGAGCAAAGGGAAAGAACAATGGAAGTGAAAAACAAAAGAAAAAGAGTAAGCAATAAGGCTAGGCATCAATGGTTTTAATCTTAAGGCAAGTGTCTGTGGTGCTCCTATGTGAGGGATCTACTTGGATGAATAAGCTCTTAGGGGTGCCTTATCACTTGGTAACTTGGGTTAACTAACTCAGGATTATCAGCTAAAAGTCCACTATCAAGAGTAACCTTCACTACAGAGCATTTAGTAACCCAAAGAGGTGCTGGACACCAAGGTCTCAAGAAAAGAAAATAAATAAACTATATGCCTGTGGTGTGTATGTATGGGGGAGAGACTTGAGGGAGTAAGTCCTTAGGGGTGCTTCAACACCTAGCACCTTGAACCAACTGGTTCGGGAGTGTTGGCTGAAAGCTTATCTTAAAGAGTTGCCCCCTTACAGAGCACTTAGCCTAAACAACACAAACAACCCTTGTAATAACAATAAAAGGATCAATGAATAAAAGTCTCATGGGATATGAACAAAGTGGGTGTTTTAGGACAGAATAAAGGTCTGAAAGCCAGTAATGGAATGAACCTAAGTTGCTATGCATGAAACCACTATAAAATTAGTAATATGACTTCCACAAGGATGACTCATTCCTCTGGATATTCCATTCATCATTCTCTTGTTCCAGTACTTGCTTAGGGACAAGCAAGCTTTAAGTTTGGTGTTGTGATGCCAGGGCATCTTGGCCAGTTTCACTGACCTTTTCTTTACTGTTTTTAGGTTAGTTTCATGAATTTCTTTAGGAAATAAGCTAGTTTTGGGTAAATATTCACTTATGCCTTGACTCAAGCATACATTGTGCATTTCACATGATTTCATGAGGATTTTGCATAAGTTTAGTGACAAATATTATGTTGCATTACTCATGACTTGGACTAGAGCTTTGATGCACTTTGTTGCTTGATTTCAGGACCAAAAAGAAGCAAGAAAAGGGGAGGTAACTTGCAAGATTAATGAGAAAAGTGATTGCCAATAACACTCTCAAAAAAGCCATCAATGCCCACGTTAGAGAGTCACGTTAACCAAGTTAACGTGAACTCTAACGTGGAGAAGAGAAGTTGGGCCAACGTTAGTGACACTCAACATTGTCACTAACGTTGGCAATTACTCATAAGTGGCCACGTTAGAAGCCACGTTAACCTAGTTAACGTGGCCTCTAACGTTAAAGGGGGGAAGAGAAGCCAACGTTAGTGACACTCAACATTGTCACTAACGTTGGCCTATGGTGCAAAGTACCACGTTAACTCCCACGTTAACTTGGTTAATGTGGGAACTAACGTAGAGGATGAAGAGTTGTCGACAACGTTAGTGACACTCAACATTGTCACTAACGTTGAAGCAACCACACAACCCCCAAGAGTCACGTTAACTTCCACGTTAACCAAGTTAACGTGGAAGCTAACGATGAGAAATGAAGGATGAGCCAACGTTAGTGACACTCAACATTGTCATTAACGTTGGGATGGCTAAAAGATGGCCACGTTAGAAGCCACGTTAACCTAGTTAACGTGGACTCCAACGTGAGACTTAGGGGCACATTGGAACATTAGTGACAATGTTGAATGTCACTAACGTTCTCGAAGGATGGCAAAGGCCACGTTAGAAGCCACGTTAACCTAGTTAACGTGAGCTTTAACGTGAAGCAAGAAGGGGCACACTGGAAAGTTAGTGACAATGTTGAGTGTCACTAACGTTCTCGAAGGTTGACAAGGCAACGTTAAAAGCCACGTTAACCTAGTTAACGTGGGTTTTAACGTGAGGCAAAAGGGGTGCATTGGAACGTTAGTGACAATGTTAAGTGTTACTAACGTTCCCGAACTTGGACTTTCACTAAATGATTAACACTCCTTACGCCCTGAGCTTAAGTCTCTGCCCACTCCGCACTTTCTCTCTGCAAGTAAAGCCAAGCCCAAATAAAGAAAGGAACTGCTTCAAACTCAAGATCCAAAGGCCCAAGACTTGAAGAGTGAACTAGAAGCTGAGAAGAGTAGTATATATAGGAGTAGCTTTGAATTGTAAAGGAGTTCTGGAGGCTGAAGAACTACTCTCTGTATTTTACTTTCTTTGCAATTTCTAGTTTTATGATGTATTCTCCATCTTTGTTTTCATTTTCAAGAGCTATGAACAACTAAACCCCCTTCATTGGATTAGGGAGCTCTGTTGTAATTTGATGGATCAATACTAATTTTCATTGTTCTTCTTCTATCTTTCCTCTTGATTTTACTTGAAAGCTTTCGATCTTCATCCAATTGAGTAGTTATCTTGGAAGAGAAGCTATTCAAACTTGGATCTCTTTTGAACCTTGGAAGAGGAATGAAGAGATCAAGCTAGAAATGCTTTCTCATGCTGGACCAAATTGGGTTTGGATGGGTATGTGACTGTAACCCTCTCAATACTTGGTTTGGGAAATGCATGTGGTATAATCAGTGACCATACTTCATCTCTTCTCATGAGCAATTGACCAAGGAATTGGCTATTGATCAAGATTTGAGAGATTGAATTGCAAGAAATTGCAATTCAATCACTTAAGATTGCCAAGGAGATCAATGAGTGCATTGATTGAGGAAGAGATGAAAATGAACTTGATCCGGAGAATTGCAACATCTCCTAAGCCCAATGAACTCCCCATCTCTAATCTTACCCATTCTCTTTAATTTTTGCGATTTACTTTTATGAGCAAATCCCCCATTCCCATTTATAATTCTGCAATTTATTTTCAGTCATTTACTTCCAGTCCTTTAATTCTAGCATTTACTTTTCTGTTATTTACATTCCCGCCATTTTATTTCCTGCAACTCTCAACCCAATTTCTGGATTCGCTCAACTAGAACACTCTTCTAATTAAAGTTGCTTGATCAATCAATCCCTGTGGGATTCGACCTCACTCTATTGTGAGTTTTTACTTGACGACAACTTCGGTACACTTGCTTAAGGAAGATTTGTTGAGAGACAAGTTTTCCCGCATCACTAATCGATTTATCGCTTGCTCCAATTGATGAAGGGTTGTATGAAATTTATCCACGGTTTCCTTGAGACAATCCTTTGATTCTTGGGTCGATGGATATGGACATGGTGCATATGGAAGTGGTGGTGGTTCTTGGGAGTAATTGGATTGGAATTGGGGTGGATAAGGGTTAGGGTCATATGGAGGTGAATGGTTGTAGGTGGCTTGTGAGTATGGTGGTTCAAAGCTATGTTGAGGAGGTGGTTCATAGGCATATGATATGGCTTGTTGGTAACTACAAGGGGGTCCACCATATCTATCATCTTGGTATGCACCTCGGAATGGCTCTTGACCATAGTAATTTGGTGGAGGTGGTTTGTCACGAAGGGGTCCACCATAACTATTGTCTTGGTATGCATCGTAGAATGGTCGTTGTCCATGGTACTTTGAAAAATGTTGTTGCCGAAAGGGTTGATCAGATCCTCGTGACTCCTTCCATCTTTGATTATTTTGACCTTGATGCATGTTCCTGTTATAGCTTCCATTCCTTACAACAACATTGGAACCAAACTTAAAGCCAGAGGGGTGAGAACTCATAGTAGCTAATAAAAATTAAAAACAAATAAACAAGAAAAAAGGAAATATTTACAATAACCAATAATAAGGCACACAATTGCAAATCCCCAGCAACGGCACCATTTTGACGAGCTGGACTTCTGCCGGTAAAGAATTTTATAAAAATAATCACGTTGTAGGTATAGTTTCTAAACCAGCAAACAATCCTTTCGTACAAAAACTTGTTTGTCACTAAAGCAAACCCAATAAAATTTATAACCGAAGTATTTAAACCTCGGGTCATCTCTCAAGGAATTGCAGGGTAGTATGATTTATTTTTGGTTATGGAAAAAAGGTATATTTTTGGTTTTTTGAAATAGGGAATAAGGAAATAAATTGGCAAGAAAGTAAATTAATAATTATGAAAACCATTGCAAGGTACAAGAACTGGAAATTCCATCCTAGTTATCCTTATCAGGTATGATGAGAATTGTTTATTGCTCCCACTTAGTTAACCCTTTCTAAATAAAGGAAAGTCAAGTGGACTAATCAATGGGATTCCTCAAGTCCTAGTCAATTCCTTTGGAAAGATTAGCTTTAGAGGGATCCAAATTAATCAGCAAATTCCAATTTTCAATCAACAGCTGAGTTTGATAACTCAAGTGTCACCAGTTACTCAACCAAAGCAAAGGGAGAAGAAATCTAAATTAAATTAAAAGCATCAATAACATATATTGAAGAAAGCAATCATAAATCTGAAATACCTCAAATTATATTAAATAGAAAATCAGATTAACATGGAGTTTATAAATCAATATTGAGAAAATAAACAAACTAAAGTAATAGAATAAATAAAAGTAGAAGAGAACATAAATTAAAGGAACATTGAACCTGGAATTGAGAAGGAACAATCCTAAAACTAAGAGGAATCCTAATTCCTAAAACCTAGAGAGAGGAGAGAACCTCTCTCTCTAGAAACTACATCTAAAACCTAAAATTGTCAATATTCAATGAATGTTGAATGAATGATTTGATTCCCTCAATCTCCAGCCTCTATTATATGTTTCTGGGCTTGGATTTGGGCCGAAAAAGGGTCCAGAAATCGCTGGAGGCGAATTCTGCAACTTTCTGCACGTGGCGTCTGTCACGCGTATGCGTAGGTCACGCGTTCGCATCATTTGGAAGTTTTCCTTGTCACGCGTATGATAAACCCCGATTTCGTGGTTTATCTTGCGCTTATTTTGGGGGATTTTATCAATATTTCTCACATTTATTCACAAGAATTGCATGGTTTTGTGTTCACTTCCCAATGTTGCTCTATGATGAAAAACATGCTTATTTTGCCTTGAAATTGCCATATTTTAATCCTCTTCTATTGCCATTCGATGCCGTGATGTTTCTGTTGAGTAACTTCAGGAATTATAGGGCAGGAATAACTTAGGAGAGAGGGAGAAAGCATGTACAAAAAGGGAGGAACATGAAGAATTGAAGTCTTGGGAGCAGCAGCATCGGCGCGCCCGCGCACTCCACGCGCACGCGTGGATGGGATTGGCTGGAAGCGGCGCGAAAGGATGGACGCATCCGCGTAGATTGAAAGATTCCTATCGACGCGCAAGCGCAACTGGCGCGCACGTGTGGATCACAAAAGTAATCGGTGCGCGTGCACACGTGGGAAGCTCCACGTGACCTCATTAAGAGAAATCGTGCCTGGCGATTTCTGAGGCCAAGGAGGCCCAACTTCAAGCTGTTTCTGCATGGAAAAGACCCAAGGATGCTAGGGGGAAAGAGAGAGATCACTCATTTTACACTAGGACACAATTTTAGCTAGTTTTTGGTTCTTTGGTTATTCTAGAGAGAGAAACCCTTGTTCCTCTCTAGATCTAGTTTTCATTTTGATCTTCCCTTGTTGATTTGTGAATTGGATCTTGTTAATTACAGTTTTAATTGTTTAATTTGAATTCCTTGTTACAATCTTGCTTACATTTAGTGATAGTTTTATGATTCTTGTCAATTGTCATTTTATACCCATTTCATGAATGTTGTGAATCTTGACTTGTTGATGTTACATTGATGATTTCTATGTTTAATCTTATTGATTACTTAATTGTATGTTGATAATTGTTAGTGGGTATTTGTGGAATTTAATTTAATTGCTATTTTGAACATGTCTTTTATTAATGCTTACCAAGTGTTTGATGAATTGTTTACTTTGATTATGGAGTAGTCTTTTCCACTCTTGGCCTAGGTCAAGGGAATTGGGTAAATTTGAGTCATTGGGTCTAATAGATTTGATGATTTCGGAGCCCTTGGTGGTCAATTTGATACTCATTGACGCCAACCCACTACTAATTTAATTAGTAGGTAGGTTGGGACTTATGGGTTGATGTGGCCAAAGCCATTTGACATACCTCAAGTCTAGGAGTAGATATCACGTACTTAAGACTTTGGGGGTAGACTTAATGAGCTTGGTTCCTCATAATTGTTAAGATATAGTTGTTGGACAAGGATTGTGATCCCAATTCCCATGCCTAGTCAAGAGTTACTTTTGTCATTCATATTTGAAAACCAATTTCCAATTTCAATTGCCTTAGTTATAGTTACTTGTTTGGTTTAAAGTAGAATTAAGTAGAATATTGCTTGTTCATTGGAATTGCTCAAGTTTTGCGTAGGTAGTTGAATTAGTTTATTGTAATTCAAGATTACTTGCTTGTTAAGATTTCCATTTATTTTCATGCTCATAACTCACAACCCCGGATTTCTAACCAATGTCGAAGCACATGTTTGCTCATTCTTTATGAGACGACCCGAGGTTTGAATACTTCGGTTATTTCTATTGGGGTTGAACTTGTGACAACCAAATCCCTCTTCTAAATTTGACCCCCCGAGGATTGTTGTTGGTAGAGCTATACTCACGACGAGGTGTTATTAAAGAGAAATCTACCAATACACCGCTGGGGCGTCGTCAGCGTACACGTCAGTCACGCTTATGTGTCGCTCATGCTCTGCGCTAGGCACGCGTCCGCGTTGTCCATGCGCGCGCGTCGCTGCCATTTTCTTCAAAATTTTATTTTAGCGCGTTCCTTCCACTTTTGCATGTTTCCTTTCTGTCCTCTAAGCCATTCCCGTCCTATAAAGCCTGAAAATACTCAACACACAGATCACGGCATCGAATGGTAATAAAATATAATTAAAATTAACAGTTTTATGGCCTAGGAAACATGTTTTCACATATATCATAGAATAAGGAAGGAATTGTAAAATCATGCAAATTATATGAATAAGTGGATAAAAAATTGATAAAAACCACTCAATTGAGCACAAGATAAATCATAAAATAGTGGTTTATCAGATAGCTCTATTACGGAGATAGATAGGGGCTCAGAATTTCACCCCCTTAAAGTAAATTTACGTCCTGTGCACTCATGGATGAGCTCCACATGCTCTAGAGACAGGATTATGCTCACTGTGTGTAGAAGGACTGGACTTTTAGTGAAGGCAACTCTCTGAATAATGGAAAATTGATGGTATAGAATTTCACAAATGAAATCGCGTTGCAAGTATAGTCTCTAAACCAACAATAATCCTTTCATATAAAAATTTGTTTGTCACAAGTACAAACCCGCTAATAATGCTAATAACCGAAGTACTTAAACCTCGGGTTGTCTCTCAAAGGAATTGCAGGGTAGTGTTCTTGTTATTGGTTATGGACATGTATATTTTGGGGTTTTGAATAAGAGACAAGAAAAGTAAGTGGCCAAGGGATTCAAATGATGAAAAGGTCTTGGTAAGGTTTGGTGGTTAAGGATCTCTATTCTTATTACTAACCACAATATGATAATTGCAAGGTTCAATCCTATTAAGTCATCCTCTAACAAGTAATGGAAAGTCAAATAAGCTATATCAATCTAAGTCCACAAGTCCTAGCTATTCACTAATTGAATTAATGAGAGCTAGAGTTAATGGCTACCAACTATCAATCACTTGGACATTAGTAACTCAAGAATTTCTAAGTTATCTTCCTAAGCCAAGAACATAAAATTCTACTCTAACATCCTCTCAAGAATTTTGACAAATACTTGGAAGGTATAAAAGGAAAGCGTAGTAAATTGACAACAAGAATAAAATCTAACAACAACTTATTACAAAGAATTAACAACAACAAGCAAAGAAAGCACAATTAACATGAATTACCTCAAATTGTATTAAAAGAAAATAAAAGGAATAAGAGTACATCAACAACAAAGTATAGAGACAAAATAGAGGAAATTACAACAAGAGAATAGAAGAACAAGATGTAGCAACAAAGAATTGAAAGGTAGAAGTAGATGAAAGCATGAATTAAAACCTAGATCTAAGCTTATTAACCTAAACCTAATCCTAATTCTAGAGAGAAGGGAGAGCTTCTCTCTCTAGAAACTAAACTAAAGCTAAACTAATTCCTAATGTGTAAAGCGATTGAATGATTGAATGATGGAATGATGGAATCCCCTTCAATCCTTGGTCCTTTTATGTGTTTTGGTGCCAAAGTTGGTTCAGATTGGGCCCTACAGCCTCTGTGAATTCGCCAAGCACGATTTCACTTAAAATCACGTGCCAGCACCGACGCATACACGTACAACATGCGTGTGCATCCTTGAGGTTTTACGATCCATGCGTGCGCGTCTGTTGCACGTGCGCGTGGATGAGTGCAACCAAATCATTGGTTTTTTCCATGTGTTCTCCACTTTGCATGCTTTCCTCTTCAATCCTTTGATCCATTCCTAGCCCTTTCAACCTGAATTCACTTAATAAACAAATCAAGGCATTTAGTGGAATCAAAGGTAGATAAAATGAATCAAATTAAAGGCCTAAAAGCATGTTTTCACACTTAAGCACAAAATGAGGGAGAATCACAAAACCATGCTATTTCATTGAATAAATATGAGAAAAGGTTGATAAAATGCTATAGATTCAACACAAGATAAACCTTAAAAATGGGGTTTATCACTCTCATGCCCAGTGAGAGTCCTTCAATAGGGATCTTTTTGTCCCTCCAGCCTTTAGGTACCTTGTTCTTAGAACCTTCCTTCTCAGTGCTTGATGATGGTTGCCCAACACTAAACTTAGAATTGGTGTTTGGGGGCTTTGTAAAGCTCTGCACTGAGAGTGAAGGCTGAAATACAATGTGCTGCACTATGGTACCAGCTATGTCAGAGGGGGACTGAGGGATGGGTATCTTGAATAAGATACAGTCCTCATGTAGTCTAAAGACTAGCTCACCTCTTTTCACATCAATTATGGCCTTAGCAGTATCTAGAAAAGGCCTTCCAAAGACGATGGACTCATCTCTGTCCTCCCTTCTGTCTAGAATTACAAAGTCAGCAGGGATGTGAATGTCTTTAACCTTCACTAGGACATCCTCCACTATACCATACGCCCTTTTTAGGGTCTTATCAGCCATCTCCAATGAGATTGTGGCACGTTACACCTCTAGGATTCCTAGCCTCCTCATTACAGACAGAGGCATTAGATTGATGCTTGAGCCAAGGTCACATAGTGCCTTCTCAAAGGTGATGGTTCCTATAGTAAAGGGAATCAGGAAACTTCCAGGATCCAGTTGCTTCTGAAGAAGCTTCTACTGAACCAGGGCACTGCACTCCTTGACCAGTACCACAGGTTCATCTTCCTCCTCTAACGCCTCTGTATGAGAGGAGTTGGCTTTTAGCTTCCTAAGGATTGCTATGTACCGAGCGATTTGCTTTTCCTTAGACTCTTTATCCTCTTCTGAAGAGAGTATTCTTCAGATTCTTCTGTCAGCAGAAGGGCGTGTAATGTGACATTATCAGTCTCCTCATGAGCTCTAATTTCCTTTAGCTCCTCAACAGTAGGCTCCTCTTTAGGTTCGGTCACAACCTCTATAGTGAGGGCCTTGCACTCTTCCTTTGGATTCACCTCAGTGTTGCTTGGAAGAGTGTTGGAAGGGATCTCTGGGATCCTCTTACTCAGTTAACTAACCTGTATCTCCAAGTTTCGAATGGAAAACCTGGTTTCAACCTTGAAACTGTGGGTGGTCTTGGAGAGGTGGGAGACTATAGCAGCCAAGTCAGGGAAACTCTGCCTGGGTGTCTCTAATTGTTGCTGAGAAGTTTCATAGTGTCTACCACTGAGCCTATTCTGGTTCATTCCACCCTGATTGTTGCTGAAACCTTATTGAAGCTTTTGTTGATCTTTCCACCCAAAATTAGGATGGTTTTTCCATCCCTGATTGAAAGTGTTTGAACAGGGATTGTTGTTGGAGTTTCTTGAGGAGTTTCCCATATAGTTCACCTCCTCCATGGTGGTCCAAGCGTTATCACCTGTTTCTACCTTATAAGCTGTCTCTGGACAGTAAGCCTCAGAGCTCTGTGTCCCACTCAGGTGCTGAGTGATCATGTTGATCTGCTGGGACATGAGCATATTTTGAGCCAAGATGGCATCTAACGTGCCTATCTCAAGGACGCCTCTCTTCTGAGTAGCCCCATTATTCACAGTGTTCCTTTCAGAAGTGTACATGTACTGGTTGTTAGCAACCATGTCAATAAGCTCTTGTGCCTCTTTAGGTGTCTTTTTCAAGTGGAGGGATCCACCTACAAAGTGGTCCAATGCCATCTTGGACATCTCAGATAAACTATCATAGAAAATGTCTAACATGGTCCAATCTGAGATCATGTTAGGAGGACATCTCCTGATCAGTTGCTTGTATCTTTCCCAAGCTTCATAGAGGGATTTACCATCTTTTTGTTTGAAGGTTTGTATTTCCATCCTAAGCTTGCTCAGCTTTTGAGGCGGGAAGAACTTGGTCAAGAATATATTGACCACCTTCTCCCAACTATCTAGGCTTTCCTTAGGTTGAAAATCCAGCGATAGCCTTGCTCTGTCTCTTACTGCAAAGGAGAAGAGCATTGATGAGTCCATAATTGATGATAAGTTTTGGCTTGATTTGAGTGGATTTCATCATATAAACTCACACTTAATGACCAAAATAGCATACTTTTCTGTTTTATTCCAAAATTGGACTTAAATATGAAAACATGCATTTTTGTGCTTAAATTGAGCATTTTAATTCCACTTTTATTCTATTCGATGCCGTGATATGTGTGTTGAGTGATTTCAGGCCCTAACGGCATGAATGGCAAGTCAAAAGTGTAAGGAAGCATGTAATAAGGGAGAACACATGAAGAAAACAAAGGAGAAGCACACAGCCAAGTGTGAGTATGCATAACCCATTGTGCGTACGCACAAGTAGAAAAATCAGCAAGTGTGCGTACGCACACATTTGTGCGTATGTGTGCGTACGCACAGGTACCAGCGCATGACTTCATTAATGAAGCACGTGGCTCGCGATGTTGGGCTCTTTTGGCCAAATTTTGGAAGGCTAGATGCTGAATTGAAGTGCTCTATGAAGCGATAAACATCACATATCAAGAGAGCTCACTTAGACATAGTTTTACATAGTAGGAGTAGGAGTAGTGTAGAGTAGTGATCTTTTATTTCTCTCTTAGGGTTTTGATTAGGTTTTCAATGTGACATTTTATAGTTCAATTTTGGTCTTGGATTTTGCTATCTCATTGTAAGTACTCTTTAATATTCTCTTTAATTTCACTACTCTTTCTACAATTTCCTCTGGTTCAAGTTACTTTGTTAATATATGCAATTTTCGTTGATGAATTTAGTGTTCTATGATTTATATTTTCTTGATTGAATGTTTATTGTTGATATTGTGAATAGTTTGGTTATAGTTTTCATTTTCCTTTGTAATTTCCTATGTTTTGGTTTTATGCCCACCAAGTGTTTGTGAAAATGCCACTTGGTAATTTTGAGTTGATTTTCACACATTGGCTTGGGATTTGAGTTCCTAGGATACTAGAGTCACAATCTGACATTTAGTGGCAATCGCTGGGAGCGATTTCTGGGCTGTTTTTGGCCCAGTTTCAAGCCCGAAAGACACAGATTAAAGGCTGCAGAGTGGGGGAATCACAGGGAATTCATTCGCTTCCCATCATTCACAAATTGTTAGGTTTTAGATGTAGTTTTTAGAGAGAGTGGCTCTCTCATCTCTCTAGTTTTAAGGATTTTAGGTTTATTTTTTCCCAATTCCAGGTTCAATGTTCCTTTAATTTAGTTTTCTTCTACTTTTTATTTATTCTATTACTTTAGTTTATCTTCTTCTCTTGTTAATTTATTAATGCAAAGAGTATTTTTCTATTTAATTTCTTTATTTGCTTGATTATCTCAATTCAATTCTAATTATCATGTCTTCTTTCTACTCCCTTTACATGTATGCGAAAATGGCATCCATGTTAATGGAGTAGGCTTCCAACTTGGCTTTGGAGTTGATTAATATTTAATAGGAGACCCTTGAGTTGGAAGACTCAAGAGTTAAATTGTAATTGGAAGTTGTTGGCTGGCTCTCTAGTCACTAACGCTAATCCTTTCCAAGGGAGAGGATTAGGACTTGTGAATTCAGAGTTGGTTAGTTAATTACTTGACTTTCCTTTATTCGGTAAGGGTTAACTAAGTAGAAACAACAACCTATTACTATTAATCTTGGAAAATCCAACAAGGATAGAACTTTCGATTAACCTTTTCCTAGCCAAGGCTTTTGATTTTAATTACATAAAATCTCTTGTTAATTTTCATTGCTTTAATTTATAATCATTTATTTTTCCATTCCTCATTCAAAAATTTCTCAGAAAACTCATAACCAATAATAAGAACACTTCCCTGCAATTCCTTGAGAGACGACCCTAGGTTTAAATACTTCGGTTATTAATTTTTAGGGGGTTTGTTACTTCTGACAACCAAATTTATTTGTACGAAAGGATTCTTTGTTGGTTTAGAAACTATATTAGCAATGAGAATTTATTTATGAAATTCTTTACTAACAAAAATTCGCTCGTCAGCTAGCTTTTTACCAATTAATTTGGTAAGTTAGCTAGGACTTATGGATTAAGGTCAATTATGCTTGCTTGACATAGTCCTCGATGTTAGGGGTTGACTAAGCGAGATTGACTCTTCATAATTGCCATAGTTGAGGTTAAGACGATGATAGGATTCCTTAATTCTCATTCCCAAGTCAAGGCTCTTTTATACATATCTTTGCATTTTCACTAGTTTTGACCTTATCTTTCTTTAATTGCATTCATTACCATTTTGATCATCTCTTAATTGTTTTATTTCTTAGTTCCTTTAACCTTTAGTTCTTTGATTTCAAAACCCCATATCCTCACAACCGAAAGTGTGACATCTTGATGACTGCGCATCATGTTATATTTTTCTACACTTTTTCACCTTTAATTTTCACTAATCATGCTTAATTATTGAATACTTTTGTGCTTAAATCATAGATTACTTTCGATTCTTTGACTTGATGAATTTCATAGAAGTTGGTGGAAAAGAAAGTAAAAAGCACAAAACAAGTATGAAAGAAGAAAGGAGTTTAAAAGCTGAAAATCAGGGGAGAGTACCTTTGGCACTACTTTTTTCCCAAAAGCGTCCCTTACATCAGGAGAGCGCCTTTGGCGCTACACTTTTCTTAAAAGCGCCTGCGATAAGTTGGAAAATTTTTCCAGTGACGCGTACGCGTGGGAGACGCATACGCGTGAAAGTGACATTTTTAGCCGATGACACGTACGCATAAAAGTGATATTTTTGAAGACCATGTGTATGCATGGACGAGGCGTACGCGTGGAAGAGCGCCTTTGACACTAACGCTACACCTTTGACACCAACGCTGAGGGTCACGCGTACCCGTGGGTGACGCGTACGTGTGACAAGGGCCAAAAATAGTGATGACGCGCACACGTGGGTGACGTGTACGCGTGCGTGCACGAGTGCTACGCTTTCCAGAAAAATGCTACGCCAGCCTGGGAGCATCATTCTAGCTCAATTAATCTCATTCCAAGTCCATTTAAACTTCAAGCAAGCAAGGCCACAATTGTCAACCAATCAAGGCCACAAGAATCATCTAGAATAGTTAATTTTCATTTGATTGTAATTTCCTTTCACTTTCATTTCAATTTGTAATTTAGGAAAGCCCATATGAAGGCCTTAGTTTTATAGAATTAGGCATTCTGGAAGATCCCGATACAGAGGGAGTGAGTCTTCGGACCCTCTCTTTCCACCCTTCTCTTCTCCTCCATTTTCTTTCTTACTTTGTAAATATTTTGTTATGAATTACTAACTCTTTCCACTGGGAAAGAGAGCTCTATTGCTATTTGATGGATTGATTATTTTTATTCTCCTTCTTCTATTTAACTCTCGTTGATTTACTAGAAGGAATTTTGTTCTTCATACTAGCATGCAATTATCTTGGAAAAGAGATTAAATGTATTTGGGTTTTATGTGAACCTTGGAAGAGGAATCATAAAACCATGCTTGAAAATCTTTCTCACACTTGAATAGATTTGGGTGTGGATGAGATATTGTGACATTTAATCTCTCCATTATTTGGGTCTAGGAAAGTGTGTGGTATAATCAGGGAACAAGCTTCATCTCCTCTTATGAGCAACTAGACCAAGGAATTGGCTTTTGATCAAGATTGGGGAGATTTAGCTACCAAAGAATTTGGACTCAATCACTCATGATTGCCAAGAGGTCAATGAGTTGCATGATTGAAGATGAGATGAAATCAATTAATTCAGAGAATGCAATATCTCTTGATCCCAATGTTTATTTGATCTTTTCTTTCTTTTACTTACTTTATGGGTATTTACATTTTCTGCACTTTACATTTCCAGCACTTTACTTGCTTGTACTTTACTTTTATGTCATTTACTTTTCCTGAACTTTATTGCTTTCCTTTACTTTTATTCAATTTACAATTCTTGTTGATTATCTCTCCTTAATATGCTTGTCTAACTAGAATAATCAACTAACTATTGTTTGCTTAATCCGTTAATCCTCGTGGGATTTGACCTCACTCATGTGAGTTATTGCTTGATGACAATTCGGTAAACTTGCCGAAGGAATTTTTGTAGTGATACATTAAATATCAATCATCAAGTTTTTGGCGATGTTGCCGGGGATTAATTGTGATTAACAAACTACCGGTGGTTGATTATCTAGATTAGACATTTTTTTCTTTAGTTTTTTTTTTCTTTTTTTTGTTTAAGTTCTTTTAATTTTCTATTTTCTCTTGGTACTAAGGTGTTTGTATTATTGCATCACTAAGAACTCCTTATCTCTGATATAAGGAATTTCAATTTTTCTTGGTGATTGTATTTTACAAAATTCAAATGGAGTTTACTTCACTCTGATCAGTCATATCATATGGGATATTGCCCACCACCATGATGCCATGGCATCTTGGCTAGATTCACAAGCCATTTTTAGTTTATTTTAGAGTAGTTTCATGCATTTCTTAGACAATAAGTAAGTATTTGGATGAGAAATTTATGCTTGTCTTGATTCAATCAAGCATTGTTAATTTTGTACATTTTTATGTGATTTATGCAAAGAATTGTTTGATGCTATGAATGATGCATTATCTTATGATTAAGGCAATACTTTGATGCATTTTATTTGGTTGATGATAGGTGAAAAGGAAGCTAAGAAAAGGGAAGGCAAAGAAGCAACAAGAAGGCCACGAAAGGAAGCAAAGGGAAGCAACGTTGGAGCCAAAGTTGGTGCTCCAACATTGCTGGAAATGTTGCTCCTCACAGCCTGAATGGGTATACTTCAAACAAGAATAACTTGAGCTACAGAGCTCCAAATGAGATGATTCCAAAAGCATTGGAAAGTATGAATCTAGAGCATTCCAAGCATATATGGCACTACATATCGGGTACTTAATTTGAGGGAGAAAACTTGCACCAAGAGTACAAAGATGAACATAGTATCAACATGTAGTAAGGCCAGCTGACCTCGACACATTCCATGGAGTATAACTCGAGTTTTAGAGCTTCAAACTACGCGCTCTTAACGGCAATGGAAAGTAGACATTCAGGGCTTTCCAACAATATATAATAGTATGGGGTGGACAATGCATTTGAGCTCCAGAATCTGGCATTTTCGACCATGTTGGTGTACCAAAGTTGCATCCAACGTTGCACACTGACACCAGCGACCCTGTCCCCTTCAAAGGAACATAACTTGAGTTGCGGATGTCCAATTGAGGTGATTTTAGTTTAGTTAGAAATCTAACATTCAGAGCTTTCGAACCATATATAATAGTCTATAGTGGGCATGAAATTGGCAACGTTGACAAGAGGACAAAGTAACCGCTTGATGTGTAATTTCCCCCAACGTTGTGCTTGCTGGAAATCGAAAAAAGACAATCCACGCGTACGCATACGTGACGCGCACGCATGGATGTGCCAACGTTGGAGGAAGCGTTTTTAGTCCAATGCTAAGGCCAACATTCGTGATAAGATTTCGGAAATGGGAGTTGGGAACTTTGCATCGACGCGTACGCGTCACATGGACATACTTTTTCAGCCCAACCACGTGCATGCATATGGCACAAGCACGCGTGAAATAGAAAATTTGACTATTCACGCGTACGCGTAGGTCACGCGTATGCGTGACTGCAAGAACGTTGGCACTCCAACATTGAGTCAAACGCCAATGACAGCAACAGAACTGATTTTCTCAAGGGAACGTTTGGCTCAACGTTTAACCAAAAACGTTGACTTCAACTTTAAGACCATAATGCACAATTGGCACCTGTCTTCATCTAACTGCTTCAGCCAAGGCCCACATCCAAATACTTGATCCAATTGAAGATGAGAAGAGGGTTATAAATAGAAGAATTGTTGAAGATTAAAGGAGCTCTGGGAGGCCCGGAGGGGGGCTCTAGGAGTTCAATTCCCTGATTTCCATTAGTGCACTTTTCTTTTAATTTCTTTTGTACTTTCTTTATTTTTTTCTGCACTTTTCTTTTTCTGTAAAATTGAATTGAGCTATGACCAACTAACCCCATTTCATTGGGTTAGGGAGCTCTATTGTAATTCAATGGATCAATAGTAGTTTTTATTTTCTTCTTCTTTCTTTTCTCTTGATTTTTGTCAGAAAGCTTTCGGTCTTAATTCAATTGGATAGTTGTCTTGAGAGAGAAGCTATCCATAATTGGAATTCTTTAGATCCTTGATAGAGCAATAAAGAGTTCATGCTAGAATTGTTTTCTCACCTTGGATTAGATTGGGGGTTGGATGGATATAGTGACATGTAATCCTACCAATACTTTGATATATGAATTTATGTGGTATAGTCAGTGACCAAACTTCAACTCTTCCCATGAGCAATTAAATCAAGACATTGGGCAATTATTCATGCTTAGAGAGATTGGTGAGCCAAGACATTGGGATCCAATCATCTAACATTTCCAAGCAATATCAATGAATGCATTGATTGAGGAAGAGATGAAAATGATTTGATTCGGAGAATTCAATATCTCTCAAAACCCAATGAATCCCCTAGTCTTATCTTACCCATTCATTTTACTTTCTGCTCTTTAATTTCATTCTTAATCCTCATTCCCATTTAATTTCTTGCAATTTAAGATTCTATCATTTAATTCTTGCAATTTAATTTCTGTCATTTAATTTCTTGCAATTTAAATTTCCCGCCAAATTTACATTCTGTAATTCTTAATCAAATCTGATTTTGCTCAACTAGCACAATTCTCGAATTAACATTGATCAATCTACCAATCCCTGTGGGATTTGACCTCACTCTATAGTGAGTTTTTTACTTGACTACAATCCGGTGCACTTACTAGTAGGAAATTGTTGAGAGATAGTTTTCGAGTGAATCACACCACAAAATTATTCAAGTCATTATCTTAATGGTGGCTGGGAATATCACGAAGGAATGATAAATTATGAGCAATCAACCCAATTAGGATATGCTCCATGGCCACAAAATGATCAATCAAATTTCATGGAAAACTTTCCACCACCACAAAATGATCCACGTTATTATACTCATGGTGGGTGGGAGTATCGAGAACATGAAATAGGGTGCTTCCCAGGGCCACAAAATGATCTATATTTTGATTAGTGTAATCACTACTCATGTTGTAGCTGGGAAGATCAAAATCAAAGAGATTTCACTCATCCGTACCCTATTCATTAAGAGCCATCACCTCTTAATTATCTAACCTCACCTCCTAGTTTTACATGTCCAAATTCTTTATCACTTGAGCATTCCTCAGCACAAAATTCCTTCCCAAATCCATACAATTCATTTCATCATCCACAAAATTTATTCCACTACACACAAGATTCTTTTCAGAGTCCATAAAACTCATTCCATCACCCACAAAGCTCATACCACTCCCAGAACATGCAACCACAAAACAACCAATTCCATTCACAAGCCAACTCTAACCAACCACCACAACCTCCCTTAGATAAGCTTTCTAGGCTAGAATTTGCATTATGAAGAGTGCAAAAAAAGAGCTAAGAAAGAATCGGAAGAGGAGTTAAGAAAGTTTAGAGAAAAATTGGAAAAAGAAAGAAGGGACTATGAAGAAGAAAAGAGAAACTTAGCAAAATTCTATGCTGAAAATCCAACCACTCTCTTTCCTTGGCTACAAGAAGAATACAATACCACAAGAGGAGTAGTGCTAAGCAAGGAGGATGAAGATCAAATGGTGGGTACAAGGGAGGAATTAGAAGAACAAGAAAAAGAGGAACCTATACCAAGTGAAATTCCAATGAAGAAGGAGGAGTTTGTATGAGTATATAAGCCCAAAACTCCATACCCACAGAGGCTACTAAGGGTGACAAAGGAACATGCAAACTCACTCCCAAAATACTCAATGAAACATCATGCAGTAGAAAGGAAGGACGTCAATCATGGGAGTCCATACTCCAATGAAATAGACAGTTGCATAAAGGGTGAGTTCATTGAACCACCAATTCAAGAAGCTCTTGATGAAAAAGACACTCCAACCAGTATACAACAACAAAGTCTTGAAATCAAAGAAGTGAAGGTAGTCAACAAAAGCACTAAAAAGAGGATGGTGACCAAGAAAAGGACAATATCCAAGAAGAAGAAAAGGTCAACCAAAAACAATCCCACCCCTACCCCAACAAGCAAGTTTACTCAAGCTAACAACAAAAGAAAGCTTGTGGGGGAGAGGCACTCAAAACAGGGGGCATTAACTGGCTCCTCTTCCCTCATGAGGTCATTCCTCTTAACTAGCTGGAAGAAGAGGAAGAAAGTCATGAACAACATGTCAAGATAATGACATTAAAAGAGCACTTGTTGGGAGACAACCCAACCGTAGATAACATTTCTTTTCTTTGCTTTGTTTATTTTCAATAATTTGGCATATGATTGCATTCTAAATTTGGTGTTGCCATGCAACAATTTGATTTTCAATCTTCATTGGGTACTTGCATTATTCTAAAATAAAAGTGTCACACTAAGTTTAGTGTTGCCACTTATCTTTTATGCAATGTACCATGCACACACCACTTATTAATGCAATCACATTGCCTCTATTTTTTTCTTGTGCCTTTATTGTGATTCTTAATTTTTCTTGTCTAACCATATGTATTACTCACATTTTATTGTTCTAAGATATTCATGAACCATAATAAACCACATCACCACTATTTTATTTCTTGCTTGAGGAGAAGCAATCATTCTAAGTTTTGTGTGGGAAGGGGAAGAATAGGAGGAAAATGACAACAATAATGAAGATGAACTACAAGGTGGTAAAGTTATTTTTCCTCTTATTTATTTCTAGTACTTAAAATTGCATGATTGTCTTCTATTTTTTTTTTTTGTATATACATGTGTGTTATGAATAAGCATAGCTTGATTGCTGAATTGTAACATGTGCTATGACATTATGACCACCATCTTGAAATTTGTGAGTTCAAAAGCAATTAAGTATCATGATCATAAACAAACAAGGTAATTAAAGAAGAAGTTAGCATGAGCTTATAAGTATTGGGAAGCTAGCATGATTATTGTTGCTCAATTGCAGTTGAATTTGTTTAATTGAAGTTTTCATCTAGAACATTTTATGAAATTTTTTAAATCATGAAAACTTTGAAGAAGCAAAAGCAAATAAGGCAAGAAAAAAAAAGGGAAAGAATGAGAAAGCTGAAGGCTCTAAGTACCAATGATAATTCATTTGTTAAGTACTTGGGGCATTTATGTATCAAGTAAAAAGTTTGAAAATAAAACACTTAGAGTCAAGGCTAGGCTCAAGTGCAAAGCACTCCCTCAAAGCTCAAGGCTCTAAGTATCAATGATTAGAGAGTAAAGAAAAGAAACAACTGAGCTAAAAGAGTCCTCTAATTAAATGCTTGTGGTACTTATGTATCAAGTGGTAATACATGAAAACAAAGCATTTAGAGTCATAGCTTTCAACACATGGAGCAAAGCACCCAAAAAGCTAAGCTAAGAAAAGAATGAAAAGCTTGCTTCAAAGAAGGAACATAAAGAAAAAGATTTCATAAAATGAGCTAGATAGAAGCATCAATCATTTGAATCTCTTTTGTGATTGTAGCATGCATAAGAAACTAGCCAACCATGAACATAAAATTTGCTACTCTTCTCACCTTAGTTTGTCAAATTTTATTACATGATTCTTTGTTTGTTTAAGGACAAGCAAAGTTTAAGTTTTGTGTTGTGATGACTACGCATCATGTTATATTTTTCTATGCTTTTTCACCTTTAATTTTCATTAATCATGCTTAATTATTGAATACTTTTGTGATTAAATCATAGATTACTTTCAATTCTTTGATTTGATGAATTTTGTAGAAATTGGTGGAAAAGAAAGTAAAAAGCACACAACAAGCATGAAAGAAGAAAGGAACTTAAAAGCTAAAAATTAGGGGAGAGCGCCTTTGGCGCTACGCTTTTCCCAAAAGCGTCCCTCATATCAGGAGAGCGCCTTTGGCGCTACACTTTTCTCAAAAGCGCCTGTAATAAGTTGGAAAATTTCACTAGTGACGCGTACGCATGGGTGACCCATACGCGTGAAAGTGACATTTTTAGCCGGTGACTGGTGCACGAAATTGTAATTCACACTTTTCACAATTCGTACCACTAACCAGCAAGTGCACTGAGTCGTCCAAGTAATACCTTACATGAGTAAGGGTCGATCCCACAGAGATTGTTGGCTTGAAGCAAGCTATGGTTATCTTGTAACTCTTAGACAGGATATCAATTATAATTATCAGTTGATGGTGCACGAAATTGTGTTCCATGTTCTTTGTACTTATGTGAGAGTAACAATATATAATTGTATTGAATCCTCATTGTGGCTCTATGTCTGGACACAACTCCGTTCAACTAACCAGCAAGTGCACTGGGTCGTCCAAGTAATACCTTACGTGAGTAAGGGTCGAATCCCACGGAGATTGTTGGTATGAAGCAAGCTATGGTCACCTTGTAAATCTCAGTCAGGCAGATATAAAGTGATGAAGATGTTTTCGAATATTATATAATAAAATAGGGATAGAGATACTTATGTAAATCATTGGTAGGAATTTCAGATATAACGAATGGAGATGCTTTTCGTTCCTCTGAACCTCTGCTTTCCTGCTATCTTCATCCAATCAGTCTTACTCCTTTCCATGGCTGGCTTTATGTGATACATCACCACTGTCAATGGCTACTTTCGGTCATCTCACGGGAAAATGATCCAATGCCCTGTCACGGCACGGCTAATCGTCTGGAGGCATCACCCTTGTCAATGGCTTCATCTTATCCTCTCAGTGAATAATATGCTCACGCACCCTGTCACGGCATGGCTATTCATTTGTCGGTTCTCGATCATGCCGGAATAGGATTTACTATCCTTTTGCGTCTGTCACTAACGCCCTGCAATCGCGAGTTCGGAGCTCGTCACAGTCATTCAATCATTGAATCCTACTCGGAATACCACAGACAAGGTTTAGACTTTCCGGATTCTCTTGAATGCCGCCATCATTCTAGCTTACGCCACGAAGATTCTGGTTAGGAGATCTAAGAGATATTCATTCTAGCTTAATTCATGTAGAACAGAAGTGTTTGTCAGGTACGCGTTCATAAGGGAGAAGGATGATGAGCGTCACACATAATCATCACCTTCATCACGTTCTTGGGTGCGAATGGATATCTTAGAAGAAAAATAAGAAGAATTGAATAGAAAACAGTAGTACTTTGCATTAATCTTTGAGGAACAGCAGAGCTCCACACCTTAATCTATGGAGTGTAGAAACTCTACCGTATGAAAATACATAAGTGAAGGTCCAGGCATGGCCGAGATGGCCAGCCCCCTAAACGAGATCAATAGTCTCCTAAGATGAACAATGGATTAAAACTGAGACCAAAGATGCCTAATACAATAATAAGAGGTCCTATTTATAATAAACTAGTCACTAGGGTTTACATGAGTAAGTAATTGATGCATAAATCCACTTCCTGGGCCCACTTGGTGTAAGTTTGGGCTGAGCCTGAGTGTTGCACGTGCAGAGGCCATTTGTGGAGTTGAACGCCAGTTTCTGTGCCAGTTTGGGCGTTCAACTCTGGTTTTGGATCCTTTTCTGGCGCTGGACACCAGATTTGGGCAGAAGGCTGGCGTTGAACGCCAGTTTACGTCGTCAATTCTTGGCCAAAGTATAGACTATTATATATTTCTGGAAAGCCCTGGATGTCTACTTTCCAACGCAATTGGAAGCGCGCTATTTCGAGTTGTGTAGCTCCAGAAAATCCACTTTGAGTGCAGGGAGGTCAGAATCCAACAGCATCAGCAGTCCTTTTTCAACCTCTGAATCTGATTTCTGCTCAAGTCCCTCAATTTCAGCCAGAAAATACCTGAAATCACAGAAAAACACACAAACTCATAGTAAAGTCCAGAAATGTGAATTTAACATAAAAACTAAGGAAAACATCCCTAAAAGTAACTAGATCCTACTAAAAACATACTGAAAACAATGCCAAAAAGCGTATAAATTATCCGCTCATCAGTTGACTTGCAAATGAACAAGAGAGCATGGATTAAATAATACTTATTATGCAGTAATGGAGAATATGTTGGAGTTTTGGAGATGCTTTGTCTTCTGAATCTCTACTTTCCCCCTGTCTTCTTCTTCACGCACGCAAGGTTCCTCCTATGGCAAGCTGTGTGTTGGTGGATCACTATTGTCAATGGCTACCATCCGTCCTCTCAGTGAAAATGGTCCAGGTGCGCTGTCACTGCACGGCGAATCATCTGTCGGTTCTCGCTCATGCTGGAATAGGATCCATTGATCCTTTTGCGTCTGTCACTACGCCCAACCCTTGTGAGTCTGAAGCTCATCACAGTCATTCAATCCCTGAATCCTACTCGGAATACCACAGACAAGGTTTAGACTTTTTGGATTCTCAAGAATGCTGCCAATGGATTCTAGCTTATACCACAAAGATTCTGATTAAGGAATCCACGAGATACTCATTCAATCGAAGGTAGAACGGAGGTGGTTGTCAGTCACGCGTTCATAGGTTGAGAATGGTGATGAATGTCATGGATCATCACATCCATCCTATTGAAGTGCGAATGAACATCTTAGATAGAAACAAGCATGTTTAAATAGAAAACAGAAATAATTGCATTAATTCATCGAGACACAGCAGACCTCCTCACCCCCAACAATGGAGTTTAGAGACTCATGCCGTTAAAGAGTACAAATTTAAGATCTAAAATGTCATGAGATACAAAATAAATCTCTAAAAGTTGTTTAAATACTAAATTAGTAACCTAGGTTTACAGAAAATGAGTAAACTACGATAGATATTGCAGAAATCCACTTCCGGGGCCCACTTGGTGTGTGCTGAGGCTGAGACTTGAGCTTCGCACGTGCCTAGGTTGTTTCTGGAGTTAAACGCCAGGTTGTAACCTGTTTTAGGCGTTTAACTCCAACTTGTAACCTGTTTCTGGCATTTAACGCCAGAATAGGGCAGAGAACTGGCGTTGAATGCCAGTTTGCGTCATTTATCTTCGAGGAAAGTATGAACTATTATAAATTTTGGGAAAGCCCTGGATGTCTACTTTCCAACGCAACTGAGAGCGCGCCATTTGGACTCCTGTAGCTCCAGAAAATCCACTTTGAGTGCAGGGAGGTCAGAATCCAACAGCATCTGCAGTCCTTCTTCACCCTCTAAATCAGATTTTTGCTCAGGTCCCTCAATTTCTACCAGAAAGTATATGAAATCACAGAAAAACACATAAACTCATAGTAAAGTCCAGAAATGTGATTTTTAATTAAAAACTAATAAACGTATACTAAAAACTAACTAAATGATACTAAAAACTATGTAAAAACAATGCCAAAAAGCATATAAATTATCCGATCATCATAACACCAAACTTAAATTGTTTCTTGTCCCCAAGCAACTGAAAATCAAATAGGATAAAAAGAAGAGAATATACTATAAATTCCAAAATATTAATGAAACTTAGCTCCAATCAGATGAGCGGGACTAGTAGCTTTTTGCCTCTTGAATAGTTTTGGCATCTCACTTTATTCATTGAAGTTCAGAATGATTGGCATCTATAGAAACTCAGAATTCAGGTAGTGTTATTGATTCTCCTAGTTCAGTATGTTGATTCTTGAACACAGCTACTTTATGAGTCTTGGCCGTGGCCCTAAGCACTTTGTTTTCCAGTATTACCACCGGATACATAAATGCCACAGACACATAACTGGGTGAACCCTTTCAGATTGTGACTCAGCTTTGCTAGAGTCCCCAATTAGAGGTGTCTAGGGTTTTAAGCACACTCTTCTTTTTGCTTTGGACCTCGACTTTAACCGCTCAGTCTCAAGTTTTCACTTGACACCTTCACGCCACAAGCACATGGTTAGGGACAGCTTGGTTTAGCCGCTTAGGCAAGGATTTTATTCCTTTTGGGCCCTCCTATCCACTGATGCTCAAAGCCTTGGATCCTTTTTATTACCCTTGCCTTTTGGTTTTAAGGGCTATTGGGTTTTTCTACTTGCTTTTTCTTTTTCTTTATATATTTTTTTCTTTTTTTTTCGTATTTTTTTTTGCAAGCTTTGTTCTTCACTGCTTTTTCTTGCTTCAAGAATCATTTTTATGATTTTTCAGATTATCAAATAAGATTTCTCCTTTTTCCTCATTCTTTCAAGAGCCAACAATTTTAACATTCATAAACAACAAATTTAAAAGACATATGCACTATTCAAGCATTCATTCAGAAAACAAAAAGTATTGTCACCATATCAAAATAATTAAACTAGTTTCAAGGATGAATTCGAAACCATGTACTTCTTGTTCTTTTGTAATTAAAACATTTTTTATTTAAGAAAGGTGATGGATTTATAGGATGTTCATAACTTTAAGGCATAGACTCTAATCTTTATTTATTATTTATTGGAAATAATATAAATTAGGCATAAAAGCAGACACTTAGCAATAAAAGAAAAGAAACTAAAGACATAAAGACAAATGACTCTAATTTTAATATTCATAGACTCTTAAAATAGATAAAAGGTTATCACAGAGTTAGGACTCAACAACCTTTGCTTTGGGAGGTAGATGCCTCTTTAGTCTGTGGAGTGCTTGGCCCTTCAAGAGATAGCTTCTGGCGCTTCAGTTCTTTCAGTTCACGCCCTTACTCTTCTTGTTCCCTAAGCAACTTACAGAGCATGCTGTTTTGATTTTGCTGTTCTTCCTTCAGTTGATCCATAGCTTCTTGCAAATTGGTGATAGA
Organism: Arachis ipaensis; assembly: GCF_059453495.1. Classification (NCBI taxonomy): domain Eukaryota; kingdom Viridiplantae; phylum Streptophyta; class Magnoliopsida; order Fabales; family Fabaceae; genus Arachis; species Arachis ipaensis. The sequence continues at coordinate 86,433,627 of NC_142436.1, forward strand.
TGCTTCTAGGCGCCCCCAGTATTCAAATTGAGGAATTTCCGGGAGGAACTCCTGTGCTCTCCTCTTGATGGGATCGTCCTGCACTTGACCTTCCATTGACTTTTTGGTGATTGGTTGCTCAACTGAAATATACTCATCTACTCCCATCTTTACCCCAGCATCTTTACATAACAGGGAGATCAAGCTTGGATAAGCCAATTTGGCAGCTTTGGAGTTCTTGTTTGCAATTTTGTAAAGCTCACAAGAAATCAGCTGATGAACTTCAACTTCTTTTTCCAGCATAATGCAATGGATCATCACTGCTCTTTTGATGGTGACTTCAGAGTGGTTGCTAGTGGGCAGTATAGAGCGCCCAATAAAGTCCAGCCAGCCTCTGGCAACTGGTTTGAGATCCCCTCTTTTGAGTTGGTTTGGGACACCCTTTGTGTTGGTTGTCCATTTGGCTCCAGGGAGGCATATGTCCTCTAGAATTTTGTCCAAGCTCTGATTTGGTCTCTTCATTCTCCTATTAAAAGAGTCCGGGTCATCTTGCAATTGAGGCAGCTTAAAGATCTCCCTTATTTTGTCAGGGTGGGTGTGAACAATCTTCCCTCTGACCAGAGTTCGATAGTCATAGAATGCGGTTCCATCTATTCTCTGCCTGCCTGTTTGCCACAGATTAGAGTAGAATTCCTAAACCATATTTCTTCCCACCTTTGTTTCAAGATTATCTAGGACTTCCCAGCTCCGGTTTCGAATTTTCTCTTGGATCTCCGGATATTCGTCTTCTTTCAGATCGAATTTAACTTCCGGGATCACTGACCTTAGACCCATTATTTTGTAGTAATGGTCTGAATGTTCTTTGGTTAAGAACTTCCCTTGATTCCAAAGTGGTTTTAGAATATTCTCTTTCTTGCCGCTTGAGTTGGTTTGTTTTCCCTTAGGAGCCATGATCTTGGTGGGTATTGGCTTAGTGATCACGGATAAACACACCAAACTTAGAGATTTGCTTGTCCTCAAGCAAAAGAAAAGAAAGGAGAGGAATAGGGGGAGAGCCAAGTTTGAATTGTGGAAGAGAGGGGGAGGCCGAACGAGGATTTAAAAGGAAGGGGGGTGGGTTTTCGAAAATCTTTTAAAAAGATATGATAGAAAATGTGATTTGGAAAAGATAAGTAAGATAGGAAAAGATGTAATTTAAAATTGAAAGGATATGAAAGATATTTGAAAAAGATAGATTTGTTCTAAAAATATTGTGAAGATTTGAAAAAGATATTGATGAGTTTGAAAAAAAAAGAATTTTGAAAAAGATAGATTTGTTTTGAAAAAGATTTGAGAAGAGGTTGAAGAAGAATTGAGAAAGATTTAATTTTAGGATTAAGATATTTTTAAAAATTTTTGGAAAAAAAAAGTTTGAAAAATGAAAGTATGGGAACATGTTTATGCAATAAAAATGGATTCAAATATGAAAATTTAAAAAAAAAAATCAAGTTGGGAACAAAAACTTCCTCCCCTCCACAATCCCGGCGTTAAATGTCCAACTACTGCATTTTTGGGTGTTTAACGCCCCCCTGTAGCTTCTTCTGGGCGTTTAACGCCCAGCTGTTGCTTCTAGCTGGCGTTAAACGCCAGAATTCTTTTGTCACTGGGCGTTTTTCCTGAACGCCCAGGACGCTGCAAGTATGGCGTTAAACGCCCAGAATGGTACCCATTCTGGCGTTTAATGCCCAGAAAGGTATCATTACTGGCGTTAAACGCCCAGTAGATGCTTCTTTTGGGCGTTTAACGCCCAATTGTTCCTCTTACTGGCGTTTTCTTGCCAGTGAGCTCCTTTTCCCTGTTTTGTGCTCTGAATCCTTCTACAACCCTGTGAACTTATGCAATTGATTCTTTACCTTGAAGATTATTAATATTGAACTTGTATAATTTAAAAAATAAATAAAATGAGGAATAGAATAAAATAAAATAACAGAAAAAGTTTTGGTAATGGCTAGGTTGCCTCTCAGCAAGCGCTTCTTTATTGTCTTTAGCTGGACCTTGCTTAGATTTTAATCTAGCTTCAGCCTTGAGCATTCTTGCTCAACATTGCCATCAAGATAATGCTTGATTCGCTGTCCATTAACAATGGACTTCTTATTAGAATCAATGTCTTGAAGCTCCACATAGCCATAAGGTGACACACTTGTAATCACATATGGTCCCCTCCACTGGGATTTCAGTTTCCCGGGGAATAGCCGGAGCCTAGAGTTAAACAGCAGAACCTTCTGTCCTGGTTCAAAGACTCTAGATGACAGCTTTCTGTCATGCCACCTTTTTACTTTCTCTTTGTAAAGCTTGGCATTTTCGAAAGCAGTGATTCTAAATTCCTCTAGCTCATTTAGCTGGAGCAATCTTTTTTCTCCAGCTAATCTGGCATCAAAGTTTAGGAATCTGGTTGCCCAATAGGCCTTATATTCCAGTTCCACGGGCAGATGGTAGGCCTTACCATACACAAGCTGGTATGGAAAGGTCCCTATAGGAGTCTTGAATGCTGTTCTGTAAGCCCACAGAGCATCATCCAAGCTTCTCGCCCAATCCTGTCTACGGGTACTTACAGTCCGTTCCAGGATTCTTTTTAGTTCTCTATTAGAGACTTTAGCTTGCCCGTTTGTCTGTGGATGATATGGAGTTGCCACCTTGTGACTAATTCCATACCGGACCATAGCAGAGTAAAACTGTTTGTTACAGAAGTGAGTGTCCCCATCACTAATTAGTGCTCTAGGGACACCAAACCTGCTGAAGATATGTTTCTAGAAGAACTTCAACACTGTCTTAGTATCATTAGTGGGTATGGCAATGGCCTCTACCCATTTGGATACATAGTCGACTGCAACTAGAATATAAGTATTTGAGTATGATGGTGGGAAAGGCCCCATGAAGTCAATACCCCATACATCAAACAACTCAATCTCCAAGATTCCTTGTTGAGGCATAGCGTAACCATGAGGCAAATTACCAGATCTCTGGCAACTGTCACAGTTACATACAAACTCTCGAGAATCTCTATAGAGGGTAGGCCAGTAGAAGCCACATTGGAGGACCTTGGTGGCTGTTCGCTCACCTCCGAAATGACCTCCATATTGTGACCCATGGCAATGCCAAAAGATCTTCTGTGCTTCTTCTCTAGGCACACACGTACGGATTATTCTGTCTGCACATCTTTTAAAGAGATAGGGTTCATCCCACAAGTAGTACTTTGCATCAGTAATTAATTTTTTCTTTTGTTGCCTGCTGTACTCCTTGGGTATGAACCTTGCAGCTTTATAGTTTGCAATGTCTGCAAACCATGGTGTTTCCTGAATGGCGAACAAATGCTCATCTGGAAAGGTTTCAGAGATCTCAATAGAGGGAAAGAACGCCCCTTCTACTGGTTCTATCCGGGACAGATGATCAGCCACTTGGTTTTCTGTCCCTTTTTTGTCTCCTATTTCTATATCAAACTCTTGCAGAAGCAACACCCATCTTATGAGCCTGGGTTTTGAATCCTGCTTTGTAAGTAGATATTTAAGAGCAGCATGGTCGGTGTACACAATCACTTTTGATCCTACTAAGTATGATCTAAACTTGTCAATGGCATAAACCACTGCAAGCAATTCTTTTTTTGTGGTTGTGTAATTTTTCTAGGTATCATTTAAAACATGGCTAGCATAATAAATGACATGCAGAAGCTTGTCATGCCTCTGCCCCAATACTGCACCAATGGCATGGTCATTGGCATCACACATTAGTTCAAATGGTAATGTCCAGTCTGGTGCAGAAATAACTGGTGCTGTGACCAGCTTAGCTTTCAGAGTTTCAAACGCCTGCAGACACTCTGTGTCAAACACAAATGGCGTGTCAGCAGCTAGCAGGTTGCTCAGAGGTTTTGCAATTTTTGAAAAATCCTTTATAAACCTCCTATAGAATCCTGCATGCCCCAGAAAGCTTCTGATTGCCTTAACATTGGCAGGTGGTGGTAATTTTTCAATTACCTCTACCTTAGCTTGATCCACCTCTATTCCCTTGTTCAAAATCTTGTGCCCAAGGACAATCCCTTTAGTCACCATAAAGTGACATTTTTCCCAATTTAAAACCAGGTTGGTCTCTTGGCATCTTTTCAGAACCAGTGTCAGGTGATCAAGACAGGAGCTGAATGAGTCTCCATATACTGAGAAGTCATGCATGAAGACTTCCAAAAATTTTTCTACCATATCAGAGAAAATAGAGAGCATGCATCTCTGAAAGGTTGCAGGTGCATTACATAGCCCAAATGGCATCCTTCTGTAGGCAAATACTCCAGATGGACATGTGAATGCTGTTTTCTCTTGATCCTGGGGATCTACTGCAATTTGGTTGTAGCATGAATAGCCATCCAAAAAGTAGTAATAATCATGACCTGCTAGTCTTTCTAGCATCTGGTCTATGAATGGTAAAGGAAAATGATCCTTTCTGGTGGCTGTATTGAGCCTTCTGTAGTCAATACACATGCGCCACCCTGTAACTGTTCTTGTAGGAACCAGTTCATTTTTTCATTATGAACCACTGTCATGCCTCCCTTTTTGGGGACAACTTGGACAGGGCTCACCCAGGGGCTATCAGAAATAGGATAAATAATCCCAGCCTCCAGTAACTTGGTGACCTCTTTCTGCACCACTTCCTTCATGGCTGGATTTAGCCGCCTCTGTGGTTGAACCACTGGCTTAGCATCGTCCTCCAATAGGATCTTGTGCATGCATCTTGCTGGGCTGATGCTCTAAAGATCACTTATAGACCACCCAGGAGCTGTCTTGTATGTCCTTAGCACTTGAAGTAGCGCTTCCTCTTCCGGGGGATTTAAAGCAGAGCTTATGATCACTGGAAAAGTGTCACCTTCTCCCAGAAATGCATATTTCAGGGATGGTGGTAATGGTTTGAGCTCGGGTTTAGGAGGTTTTTCCTCTTCCTGAGGAAGTTTCAGGGGCTCTTTCAATTCCTCTGAATCCTCCAGATTAGGCTGAACATCTTTAAAGATGTCTTCCAGCTTTGATTCGAGACTTTCAGCCATGTTGATCTCCTCTACTAAAGAGTCAATAAGATCAACTTTTATGCAGTCTTTTGGTGTGTCTGGATGCTGCATGGCTTTGACAGCATTCAACTTAAACTCATCCTCATTGACTCTCAGGGTTACTTCCCCCTTTTGGACATCAATGAGAGTTCGTCCAGTTGCTAGGAAAGGTCTTCCTAGAATGAGAGTAGCACTCTTGTGCTCCTACATTTCCAGTACTACAAAGTCAGTGGGGAAGGCGAATGGCCCAACCCTGACAATCATGTCTTCAATCATGCCTGATGGGTATTTAATGGAGCCATCAGCAACTTGGAGACATATCCGGGTTGGTTTGACTTATTCAATTAAACCAAGCTTTCTGATAATGGATGCAGGTATTAGGTTGATGCTTGCCCCAAGATCACATAAAGCTGTCTTGGTGCAATTATCTTCTAATATGCATGGAATCATAAAGCTCCCGGGATCTTTAAGCTTTTCTGGGAAGCTTTTCAGAATGACTGCACTGCATTCTTCAGTGAGGAGAACTCTTTCAGTTTCTCTCCAATCCTTCTTATGACTCAAGATCTCTTTCATTAACTTGGCATAAGAGGGTATTTGCTCAAGTGCCTCTGCAAACGGAATCTTTATTTCAAGAGTCTTGAGATAGTCTGCAAAGCGGGCAAATTGCTTATCCTGCTCCTCTTGGTGGAGTTTTTGAGGATAAGGCATCTTGGCTTTGTATTCCTCAACCTTAGTTGCTGCAGGTTTATTTCCTACAGAGGTGGTTGGAGAAGCCCTTTTAGAGGGGTTGCTATCAGCACTTGGGTGTGTCTGATCCCTCACTGGCGTTTGGAAGCCAGGGTTAGAAGCTTGATTGGCATTGGACGCCAGTTTTTTACCTGTTTCTGGCGTTTAAACGCCAGAACTGAGTTTCCATTGGGCGTTTGATGCCAGCTCCTTGCCTGTTTCTGGCGTTTGAACGCCAGAATTGTTCCTCTCTGGGCTCTTACTGTCCTCAGAGGGATTTTGGATAATATTTTGCTCATCCTCTGTCAGTTGTTCTTTTCTTGGCTTTCTGCTGCCCTGAAGTGAGGTATTTAATGTTTTCCCACTTTTTAATTGAACTGCCTGGCACTCATCTGTTATCTGCTTTGATAACTTCTGTTTTGTCTGATTCAATTGTGCCTCCATATTTTTATTAGCATTTTTAGTGTCTTGTAGCATCTCCTTGAATTTTGCTAGCTGTTTTGTTAGAAAGCACAATTGTTGATTGAGTTCAGCAACTTGTTCTGGAGGACCAAGTTCAGTAGACACTGCTTTGGCTTCTCCTTTTATGGAGAACCCATTACTTATGTATAGATGCTGATTTCTAGCAACTATATCAATAAGCTCTTGAGCCTCTTCAATAGTTTTCCTCATGTGTATAGATCTACCAGCTGAGTGGTCTAGGGACATCTGAGCTCCTTCTGTAAGCCCATAGTAGAAGATGTCTAATTGCACCCACTCTGAAAACATTTCAGAGGGGCATTTCCTTAGCATCCCTCTGTACCTCTCCCAAACATTATAAAGGGATTCATCATCCTCTTGTTTAAAGCCTTGGATGTCCGGCCTTAGCTGTGTCATCCTTTTTGGAGGGAAATATTGATTCAGGAATTTGTCTGATAACTGTTTCCATGTCTTTATGCTTGCTGTGGGTTGGTTATTTAACCACCTTTTAGCTTGATCTTTTACAGCAAACGAAAACAGTAACAGTCTGTATACATCCTGATCTACCTCCTTGTCATGTACTGTGTCAGCAATTTGCAAGAATTGTGCTAGAAACTCAATAGGTTCTTCCTGTGGAAGACCGGAATACTAGCAGTTTTGCTGCACCATGACAATGAGATGAGGATTTAGCTCAAAACTGCCTTCTTTGATGGGAGGTATACAGATACTACTCCCATATGCAGCAGTAGTGGGATTAGCATATGACCCCAGAGTCCTTCTGGACTGTTCATTTCCACTTAGATCCATGATGAATAAAATGGAATTGATATGAATTGCAAAGAAAAAATATATTTTATTTTTTTATTTTATTTAAGTAGAATAAACCAAATTATTAAGATAATTAAAAATAATAAGATAAAATAAAATAATTAGAAATTAGAATGTAAATTTCGAAAACCAAGAGAAAAATAAATTTGAAAATGAAATTAATTGCTTAATTAAGAAGATTGGAAAAACTTTGGATATGATTTTTGAAAAAGATTTTGAATTTTGAAAATATTTGATTTTTAAAATAAAAATTTGAATTTTTTAAAGGTAATTTTCGAAAAATCAATTAAAATAAAGGAAAAATATATTTTTGAATTCAATGAGGAAAGAGAAAAACAATAAAAAGACACAGAACTTAAAATTTTAGATCTAATGCTCCTTATTTTCGAAAATTTAGAGGAGAAACACCAAGGAACACCAAACATAAAAATTTTAAGATCAAAACACAAAGAAGCCTCAAGAACCCTTTGAAGACTCACAAGAACATAAAAAGAACACCAAACTTAAAACTATTAGGAAACTAAAAATAAGTTTTCGAAAATAAAAAAATAATAATAAGAGAACACCAAACTTAAAAGTTTGACATAAGATTTAATCAAAGAAAAATTATTTTTTTGAAAAAGTTTTAAAAAGGAAAATTTCCAATTACCAAGAACATAAACACAACGCTCTAGCCAATTGAGTTATAAATTTAAAGTGTTTTAATAAAGGTATTTAATGTATAAAATATTTATTTATTTTTGGATACTAATAATTCGAAAATGCACAAGAAAAACAAGAAAAATCACAAAACAAGAAAAACTAAAGATCAAACAAGGAAAAGAAACAAGAACAACTTGAAGATTAAGAAAGAACAATGAACACAAATTCGAAAATTTAAAAGAAAATAAAAATATGCAATTGATACCAAACTTAAAATATGAAACTAAACTCAAACAGAAAAACTCAATTATTAGTTTATAAAAATTTTTGAAAAATTTAAAAAGAGAAAATAAGGATTTAAAAAAAAATTTAACCAAAAACAATAACAGAAGGTGCAATTTTAGTGACTCTAAACTAAAAAGATGAGTTTTTCCTAATCTAAGCAACAAAATAAACCGTCAGTTGTCCAAACTCGAACAATCCCCGGCAACGGCGTCAAAAACTTGGTGCACGAAATTGCAATTCACACTTTTCACAATTCTTACCACTAACCAGTAAGTGCACTGGGTCGTCCAAGTAATACCTTATGTGAGTAAGGGTCGATCCCACAGAGATTGTTGGCTTGAAGCAAGCTATGGTTATCTTGTAACTCTTAGTCAGGATATCAATTATAATTATCAGTTGACTTGCAAATGAACAAGAGAGCATGGATTAAATAATACTTATTATGCAGTAATGGAGAATATGTTGGAGTTTTGGAGATGCTTTGTCTTCTGAATCTCTGCTTTCCCCCTGTCTTCTTCTTCACGCATGGAAGGTTCCTCCTATGGCAAGCTGTGTGTTGGTGGATCACCGTTGTCAATGGCTACCATCCATCCTCTCAGTGAAAATGGTCCAGGTGCGCTGTCACCGCACGGCTAATCATCTGTCGGTTCTCACTCATGCTGGAATAGGATCCATTGATCCTTTTGCGTCTGTCACTACGCCCAACCCTTGTGAGTCTGAAGCTTGTCACAGTCATTCAATCCCCAAATCCTACTCGGAATACCACAGACAAGGTTTAGACTTTTCGGATTCTCAAGAATGCTGCCAATGGATTCTAGCTTATACCACGAAGATTCTGATTAAGGAATCCACGAGATACTCATTCAATCGAAGGTAGAACGGAGGTGGTTATCAGTCATGCATTCATAGGTTGAGAATGGTGATGAATGTCACGGATCATCACATCCATCATATTGAAGTGCGAATGAACATCTTAGATAGAAACAAGCGTGTTTGAATAGAAAACAGAAATAATTGCATCAATTCATCGAGACACAGTAGAGCTCCTCACCCCCAACAATGGAGTTTAGAGACTCATGCCGTCAAAGAGTACAAACTTCAGATCTAAAATGTCATGAGATACAAAACAAATCTCTAAAAGTTGTTTAAATACTAAACTAGTAACCTACGTTTACAGAAAATGAGTAAGCTACGTTAGATAGTGCAGAAATCCACTTCTGGGGCCCACTTGGTGTGTGCTGGGGCTGAGACTTGAGCTTTACACGTGCCTAGGCTGTTTCTAGAGTTAAACGCTAGGTTGTAACCTGTTTTGGGCATTTAACTCCAACTTGTAACCTGTTTTTAGCGTTTAACGCAAGAATAGGGTAGAGAACTGGCGTTGAACGCCAGTTTGCGTCGTTTATATTCAAGAAAAGAATAAACTATTATATATTGCTGGAAAGCCCTGGATGTCTACTTTCCAACGCAATTGAGGGCGCGCCATTTGGACTCCGGTAGCTTCAGAAAATCCACTTTGAGTACAGGGAGGTCAGAATCCAACAGCATCTGCAGTCCTTCTTCAGCCTCTGAATCAGATTTTTGCTCAGGTCCCTCAATTTCAGCCACAAAGTATCTGAAATCACAGAAAAACATACAAACTCATAGTAAAGTCAAGAAATGTGATTTTTAATTAAAAACTAATAAAAGTATTCTAAAAACTAACTAAATCATACTAAAAACTATGTAAAAACAATGCCAAAAAGCGTATAAATTATCCGCTCATCAGTTACGCGTACGCGTGAGTGACACGTTCGCATGAAAGTGATATTTTTGAAGACCACGCGTATGCATAGACGAGACGTACGCGTGGAAGAGCATCTTTGGCACTAACGCTACGCCTTTGACACCAACGCTAAGGGTGACGCGTACGCATGGGTGACGCGTACGTGTGACAAGGGCCAAAAATAGTGATGACGCGCACGTGTGGGTGACGTGCACGTGTGGGTGACGCGTACGCATGCGTGCATGGGTGCTACGCTTTCCAAAAAAACTCTACGCCAGCCTGGGAGCATCATTCTAGCTCAATTAATCTCATTCCAAGTCCATTTAAACTTCAAGCAAGTAAGCCCACAATTATCAACCATTCAAGGCCACAAGAATCATCTAGAATAGTTAATTTTCATTTGATTTTAATTTTCTTTCACTTTCATTTCAATTTTGTAATTAAAGAAAGCCTATATAAAGGCCTTTGTTTCATAGAATTAGGCATTTTGGAAGATCCCGAGACAGAGGGAGTGAGTCTTCGGACCCTCTCTTTCCACCCTTCTCTTCTCCTCCATTTTCTTTCTTACTTTGTAAAATATTTTGTTATGAAATACTAACTCTTTCCATTGGGAAAGAGAGCTCTATTGCTATTTGATGGATTGATTGTTTTTATTCTCCTTCTTCTATTCATCTCTCTTTGATTTACTTGAAGGAATTTCGTTCTTCATACTAGCATGCAATTATCTTGAAAAAGAGATTAAATGTATTTGAGTTTTATGTGAACCTTGGAAGAGGAATGATAAAACCATGCTTGAAAATCCTTCTCACACTTGAATAGATTTGGTTATGGATGAGATATTGTGACATTTAATCTCTCCATTATTTGGGTCTAGGAAAGTATGTGGTATAATCAGGGAACAAGCTTCATCTCTTCTCATGAGCGACTAGACCAAGGAATTGGCTTTTGATCAAGATTGGAAAGATTGAGTTACCAAGGAATTGGGACTCAATCACTCATGATTGCCAAGAGGTCAATGAGTTGCATGATTGAAGATGAGATGAAATCAATTAATCTGGAGAATGCAATATCTCTTGATCCCAATGTTTATTTTATCTTCTCTTTCTTTTACTTAATTTATGGGTATTTACATTTTCTGCACTTTACATTTCCAGCACTTTACTTGCTTGTACTTTACTTTTACGTCATTTACTTTTCCTTCACTTTATTGCTTTCTTTTACTTTCATGCAATTTACAATTCTTTTTGATTATCTCTCCTTAATATGCTTGTCTAACTAGAATAATCAACTAACTATTGTTTGCTTAATCCGTTAATCCTCGTGGGATTCGACCTCACTGATGTGAGTTATTACTTGACGACAATTCAGTATACTTGCCGAAGAAATTTTTGTAGTGATACATTACATTCCAATCATCACATCTTAATTGCATTCATAGGGAGAACGAACCGAGATTTCATTACTCTCGGTTAATTTTTTTTATTGGAAAATATCAAACTTTGGTTGTGGGAGTTAGTTATTGATTTGGCCTATACTTGCAATGAGATTCTATTTTGTGAAATTCTAGATCAACAAAAAATTCTCACACCAAGTTTTTGGCGTTGTTTCCGGGGAATGCAATTGGTGTTATATTTTTTTTTGTTGTGAATATGTTCATAGTGTAAATAGCTTCCTTTTTGGTTGTTTGGTTGCTTTTGCTAATATTTATGTTCTTGTCTTTCTTGTTTATTGATGTCTTTTTCTTTTATTTTCTACTTTCTTTATGAGTTATCACCCTTATTGCTTGGAGCTTAGTTGTGATTATAGTGTAGGGTATGATGAATTCAAATTGGAATTGCATCATGGAGTGAGAGAATCAATTAAGGTAGGAACCATTTGCGTTTGAGCAACACTCATGCCAACCACCTTCCTCATACTACAACAAGCCAAACCCTCCTCTATGTGCATACCAAACCCAAAGGTATGAACCGTACCCTCTACACGACCCCCAACCACTAAACCTTCAAGCATCACACCCTCCACCTCTATGGAATCAAAATGCTTATACACCTTGCCATCAACCATATGAACCATCACCTCCTTATACACCACATCAATACACTTACCCACATGACACACCTTCCAACTATATAACCATTCTCCCAACCATTGAACCTTCTTCACCTCAATATGAAGTTCTCCAACCCTTGCCCCAAGAACAACAAGAACTTCAATCTTTTCTCTAAGAGCAAGGAGAATTTCGAAAGAAGCAAGGGGAGTTCATAGCTACTATAGCCAAAGCGGTGAACCACTTAGCCTTACTACACTCAAGCAATCAAGACATCTCCCTTGAGGAATATGGAGGATTAACTAAGGAATGTAGTGAGGAGGAGAACGTGGAGTGTCAAAGAGAAGAAGAGGAGCTAAGGCTTGATTCACAAGAGGAGGAAGGTAGAACTAGTGAACTGGAAGAGGTAAATGGAGAATTGAGGGAGTTTGATTAAGAAGTGGATTGCATCATCAATGATTTTTTGTCCACCTTGGTCGATCCCCTCAATGATCTTAAGGAACCTTCCCCTCTTGAGTTTGAGAGAGATATTGAAAAGGGTGGTGAGGAAGAGGTGGTCACCCAAGAAGTGAAGGTATTTATGCAATAGTCCAATAGGGTGATTTCAATCCAAGGGCAATTTGAGTGGGTAAAAATTTCCTCCATGAGCTTTATAGGACCATACCAATATGCTCTCTTGGAAACGAATCACCAACTTAAGGTGCTTCTTGGAGTGTTAAATGATGAAGAAATAGGTGTTGGTTGCCAATGGAATTGGAAGCATATGTGGTGCAAGGTTCAATTAGGAGGATTCCAAGGTTTATTTGGGTGCTTCAAGAAAAATTCGGGAGATTGTTCATCCAAGTGCAAGAGCAAGAATTAACAAGAGGATGATAGAGAAACCAAAGTGTGGAATCCGGGCATACACCTCTACAAATAACAATTTTCGGTCCCAATTGCTTACCTGAAGTTGCTTAAGAGCTTAATGTACTTTGTTTAGGACCCCAGAGGAGCTTTGAGGAGAAAACATGGGTGGCAACTCAAGGATGAGTGGAAGCATAAGCCATCATGACACAAGCTTCAACCAAATGTCCAACTTGAGGACTTTAAACCAAAGTGCTAGGTAGGAGACACCCCACCATGGTAACATCCTTCTAACTCTTCTCTTCTTTTAGCCCTTGTTTATTGAATTTTGTCTCTTTGCTTAGCTTGGTTTGATTGAATTCTAGGTTTAAATTAGTTGCATTTTATGTTTGATCATATTTTTTTGAAGAATGATATGTTTTGGGGTTGAAAACCTTTGATTGATATCATGGTTGGAGCCTTAGAGGCATTAAAAATGTTGTAGAAACAGAGCATTGTGCACGCGCACAGCCTTCTGCATATGCACACGTCCCCTAGTTTTCGCCATCTGTGCGTGTGCACAGCCGTGTGCATACGCACACTTGATGACACACGCTCTGTTCACAGCGGTCGCACACCCTGTGCAAGCGCACCCCAGCACATTTTCATTCTATGCATACACCCGTCTCTCTGTGCGTACGCACACATGGTCCTGTTGCCCTAAAAAAAAATCCTCTGTGCATGCGCACAGCCCTGTGCGTACATACACATCGTAACACCCTTCCTACCAAGAGCGCTCGCACACCCTGTGCATTTGCACCCCTTTTTTCCCCATGTGTGCGTACACACACTTCTTTGTGTGTACACACAGGTCGCGTTCTGGGCGTTAATCAGGGAGGATGCCCTGTTGCACCAGCCAACCACAACCCTTCTTTTCTCTTCTCCGTCTGGCCACTGCCCAACCACCCAACCTTTCCTCCAGCGACCACCACAGCTGGGGCTGCCGTTCAGCCACCGCCATACCTCCCTCTCTTCCTTCTTCCTTCTTCCATCTCTTTTCTTCTTTTTTCTTCTTCTTCTTTTCTCTGTACTCTTCTTTGCTTGTTTAATTTCTATTTTCTTTATTTAGCTTTAGTAATCTGGCTTATTTTTGCTTAATTAGTTGTTGTTGAGTTGTAAGTGTTCAATTTTTGACTTATGGTTATTAATGTTTGAATTTTGGCTTGAATTTGTTGAATTTGTGCACCGCATACCATGCGTTTGACATAATGCCTGAATAAACTTTTTTTTAATACATGTGTTGTAGCTACTATATGTGTTAAATTATATTCTTGTTTGGCATTCTCATCAAGGATGGTGCACTTTTGCATGATTATGATGCTATTTTGAAGTTGAAATTCAATAATGTACTTATTTCTTGCCTTGAGTTGTTAGCACCAAATTGGTTTTGAAATTTAACTTTGGTCACTTATTTGGTGCAATGTTGATAAGTACATATTGAATTTAGTGAAGTGAATTGAATTGCCTGTTCATCATGGTTTTAAATCAATATAATCATTTAAACAAGGTCCTTGTTTCTTGTTAATGCTTTGCATTTGTTTGAGTTGACTAGACTTGATTCTTATCAAGACTTGTCACTTTTTTGTAACCAGAACCTTGTCTATGTGATTATTTCATTATTATTGAGGATGAATAAGTGGTTTTTCTTTCCATCATTGAATTGATTATTGTGTATCGTGCTAATTTTTATTAATCTTGTGCTTTCACTTGCACAATTTCAATATCCGATATTTCCTAAATTCAATTCACTCTTGTTGTAATTGCCTAAGCTTGCTTGAGTCTAACTGATGCTTACTCATTGTTTGCAACTTAGGCCATTTAATTACAGAACTCATGCTTAAATTTTGACGGTGTAGATGCCATTTTAACTGGCCGTTGTATGTATTCTAACCGCACACATAATTGGAATACACACATGATGCACCACTATTTGGTGGTGCATTCTATGCTGAATTTAGGGGATTTTATCACCCTTTTCTCACACTTATTCACTAAAATAGCATGGTTTTACATAGTTTCCCTAATTTGCACTTAAGAGTGAAAACATGGCTTTTAGGCCTTTAATTGGTTAATTTTAATTCACCTTTGATTCTACTAGATGCCTTGATGTTTGTGTTAGTGATTTCAGGTTGAAAAGGCTAGGAATGGATCAAAAGAATGAAGAGAACAGCATGCAAAGTGGAGAAATCATGGAAATTCAAGGATTTGGGATGCATTCATCGATGCGCACGCGCAGCATACGCGCACGCGTGAAACGATGAGGTCGCATGGCGACGCGTACACGTGGATAGCAATTTGTCAAGTGACGCGTACGCGTGACCCACACGTATACATCAGTGTTCGCACGTGACTCACTTAAAGGCAATCCACTGGGGGCGATTTCTGGGCTTTCCAGGCCCAAATCCAACTCACCTATGATGCTATTTAACCCAAGGAAGGAAGAGAGATCAATCATCTAGTCAACTAGTGAGTTTAGTTTTAGTTTTAGAGGGAAAGTTAGTTTCTTGAGAGAGAAGCTCTCTCTTCTCTCTAGAATTAGGATTAGGTTTAGGTTAATTTCTTAGATCTAGATCTACTTCTTCTCTTGCTTCAATTTTCCTTTTGCTTTATGAATTCTTATGTAGATCTCTATTTCTCTTTCAATGCAATTTATGATTTCCATGTCTTTTCATGTTTGATTTGGTTTTCTATTATTCATCTCTTGCCTTTGTATTTAGATCTCTCTTTAATTCTTGCAATTCTTGTTGTTTACCTTTATTGCCTTCTATGTGTTTGTTGAAATGCCTCTTTTAGTTATGAGTTAGATTTTGTTCCTCTTGGCCTAGGTAGAGTAATTGGTGACTCTTGAGTTATCAAACTCCTTTATTGATTGATAATTAGAAGTTGCTAATTAACTTGAATGCCACTAAAGCTAGTCTTTCATCGTGATTAGGCTAGGACTTGTGGACTCAAGTTAATTCATCCACTTGACTTTCCTTCATAGTTAGAGGTTAACTAAGTGGGAGCAATGGACAATTGTTGTCACAATTGAGGAGGATAATGAGGATAGGACTTCTAGTTCTCATACCTTGCCAAGAGCTTTGTTAGTTGTTAGTTTATTTCCTTTGCCATTTATATTTCTTGTCTATTACCTCAAAAAACCCAAACATACTTCATAACCAATAACAAGAACACTTTATTGCAATTCCTAGGGAGAACGGCCCGAGGTTTGAATACTTCGGTTATTTTTATAGGGGTTTGTTACTTGTGACAACCAAATTTTTGTATGAAACGATTATTGTTGGTTTAGAAACTATAATTGCAATGAGATTTCATTTGTGAAATTCTAAACCGTCAAAAATCCATTCATCAAAATGGCGCCGTTGCCGGGGAATTGCAAATGTGCGCTTGTTATTGGTTATTGTATATATGTGAATATTATGAATATGCTTGTCTTTTGCTTCTTTGTTAGTTTTTTCTAGTTTTAGGATTTAGCTTTCTTTGTTTCTTGTTTGATTTTGATTTTAATTGCCTTTTGCTATCATGAATTCTCACTTTGACTATGAGTTTGGTTCTAATTATGTTGTAGAAAATGGAGATTATAATGAGGGTATGCATCAAGGATGGAACAATCAAGGTTGGGAGGAGCCTCAAGCTTATGGACAACCTTCTTGGCAACAACCTCCTCTGGTCTCTTATAGGTATAACTCCACTCCTAATGCTTATCAATTCAATAGCTATGATGGACCTCCTTGTAGTTACCAATAAGCCCCACCATATGCTTATGAAGCTTATCCTTAACATAACCCTCAACCATGCTCACAAGCCCCTTTTTACCAAATGCCTTCATATGACCCTAATCCTTATCCACCATACTAACAACCATATGAGCCATATGAACCATACATAGAACCACCACCATTTCAACTTCAACAATTCCAAGAACCACCTCATCCATACTATTACCAAGATGAACCACCTCCAATGTATGCAAATTTTCAACCACAAGATGAATTCTACTTTCTACCACAACCTCCCATGGAAGAATATTCATGTCCATCAATCCAAGAGCAATATGATCCTACTTATGCTAGCAATTTGGAACAAGAGTCAAGGGATCATCTCAAGGAAGCATTGGATCAACTTCAAGCAACCATGGAGCGTGTTGTGCAACAAGTGGGAAAAGTGGAGAGTGTTGAACCACCACACCCTTACCAAGAAGAACCACCTTCCTATTATGAACCCTTTCTCCAAAATAATGAACCCTCCTATCCACCCCAAGCCCCAATTGATGATTCTCTCACTTTGCTACTTCAAGAACAAAGAGAAATGCAAAGGGAGGCACAAGAATCCATAGCCGCCTTGAATGAGATGGTAAACCGATTAGCCTCTCAATGCTTGAACACTCAAAGTGCTCCCATGGCCACATGTGGAGAATTGGTTGAAAAGCATAGCATGAAGGAGAGATTGAAAATTCCGGTGGAAAATGAAGAATGTTGCTTTATGTTGGACCAATTGGAAGAAGCTATGATTGTTAGAGAAGAGGAAGAAGTAGTTAAAGACATGGGTGAAGTAGAACAAAAGGTGGAATTCAAGCTTGAGAACATTTCCACACCAAGCAATGTTGTTGATGATTTTGTGGAAGTTGTTGAACATCCTTCCATTGAGCTTGAAATTGATGTTGAGGAGGATAATATGAAACCTCCTACATATATCGTGGAAGATAAAAAATTGGAAGAAGTTGAGCAAGTCATAAGTTCTATTATTGAAGTTAATTCTACACCAACTAATGTGCTATGTGAGATTGTTGAACCTTCCTCATTGTGTTGTAAAATTGATGTTGAGGAGACTAGTGCACCATCTCCAACACATGACTTGGGCATTGAGGAATGTATGGAAGAAGTTGGTGAACAAGGAATTGACATTGAAGAAGCTTGCCAAGAGGTGGAGGTAGTCAAAGAAGAGCACAAGGGAGTGGCACTTGCACGATCATTGGAACCACCCCTTCCTAAGTCACCATCCTATACAACATTCAAGTAGGTAAAATTATTATCTCTAAACTTTACTTTCTTACTTGAATATGGTTTGATTGAAAATGATGGTCAACTTAGAGCTCTTTATGGAGTTAAGAGTAGGAGCGAGTTGTGTAGTGGTTGGAAACGTCACTCTAGGTTCATGATTATTGCATGCTCAAAGTTGAATAGCAATGGTTGGTATGGAACTAGAGTGCTTGGGTCTAGAGGGATTTTTGGTCATTCTATTGAGAATTCATCCTGCTCGCCACCTGGATGGATTAATAATGATCAACTTCAAGACGGGTGTCAAAGCAAAGTGTGAGATCCCGGATCGCACATGGAGAATCAATTTTGGGAGCTCATGGTTTGTGAAGAACTCCATCAAATCTTGAAGACATTAATTTTGAAGAATGGAGCTGATTCGCTCGAAAACTGTCTCTCAACAATTTCCTACCGGCAAGTGCACCGGATTCTCGTCAAGTAAAAACTCACTGTAGAGTGAGGTCAAATCCCACAGGGATTGGTTGGTTGATCAATGTTAATTGGAGAATTATGCTAGTTGAGCGAAATCAGAATTTAATTGGGATTGCAGAAAGTAAAATTTGGCGAGAAACTTAAATTGCAAGAAATTAAATGATAACAATTAAAGTGCGAGAAATTAAATGACAGAAACTTAAATTGCATGAAATTAAATGGGAATGGGGATTAAGCATGAAATTAAAGAGTAGAAAGTAAATAGAATGGGTAGATTAGAGATGGTGATTCATTGGGTTTCAGGAGATATTGAATTCTCCGGATCAAATCATTTTCATCTCTTCCTCATTCAATGCATTCATTGACATTGCTTGGCAATCTTAGATGATTGGATCCCAATGTCTTGGCTCACCAATCTCTCTAAGCATGAACAATTGCCCAATGTCTTGATTTAATTGCTCATGGGAAAAGTTGAAGTTCGGTCACTGACTATACCACACAAATTCATAGATCAAAGTTCCATCCAACCCCCAATCAAATCCAATGTGAGAAAGCAATTCTAGCATGAATTCTTCATCACTCTCTCAAGGATCCGAAGAATTCCTATTATGGATAGCTTCTCTCTCAAGACAACTATGCAATTGAATTAAGACCGAAAGCTTTCTAACAAAAATCAAGAGAAAAGAAAGAAGAACAAGATGAAAACTACTATTGATCCATTGAATTACAATAGAGCTCCCTAACCCAATGAAAGAGGTTTAGTTGTTCATAGCTCTCAAAATGGAAATTGGAATTGAAAGGTACATTCTGAAAATTTGAACAGAAAAGTGAAAAGTGCAGTAAAGTAAAAGTCCCAAAAAAAGTCCCCACCAACTTAAATCCTAATCTATTTATACACTTTCTTCCCTTGATCTTCAATCTCTGAATTGGGCTTTTGGCGTTGATAGACTTGGGTTGAAATGGCTCTAATTGGTTTCCCTTGCTGTTGAGAAGAGATCTGTTTAAATTGCAAGTTCTGGTGCTTCAAGTTGGAGTCAACGTTTGATGGCCAGCGTTGACTCAAACGCTTTCTTAAAAACCAGAGGAATTTGCTGTCATTGGTGTTTGACTCAACGTTGGAGTGCCAACGTTCTTCTACCCATGCGTACATGTGCCTTGCGCGTTTGCTCCCACGAGGTAAACATGCTCATCCACGTATGCGCGTGCTGTACGCATGCGCGTTGATGCAAAAATCTAATTTTCCAGTTTTAAAACATGTAGAAGAGCGTTGGACTCGGCGTTAGACTAGCAACATTCCCACCAACGTTGGCAAATCCACGCGTGCGCGTACACCACGCTTACGCGTGCATTGCCATTTTTCCCATTCACGCATACGCGTCACTAACGCGTGCGCGCCACTGACGCGTGCGCGTCGATTCAAGTTTTTCATTTCCAAATTCAGGGCTTCTCATCGCAGACATTGGATGCAGCGTTTGAGGCAACGTTTGACCTCCAACGTTTCTTTGGTGACGTGTACGCGTGACCCACACGTATGCGTGGATGGTCAATTTTTCCATTTCACGCGTGTGCGTGACTCACACTTGCACGTGGATATAGAAATTTTTCTCTTTCACGCGTACGCGTCACAGACGCGTACGCATCACTCAAAAATCATTCAGCTCCATAATTGAACATTTTATCACAACGTTGGGGTAACGTTGGCTTGCCAACGTCCCCTCAAACGTGAGCACCAGCAAATCATGCAGAGACTTGCTCTACCTTCCTTCCAACGTTTGAGGCAACGTTAGTGGTCCAACTTAGCCACCAACGTTGCTTCTTCTTCATCTTTTCATGCTCCTTCTTCAATTTTCTTCCATGCCTTCCTTCACCTGTCATCAACCAATACATGCATCAAAGCCTTGCTAAAGTCATGAGAATTCTCATCATTCTTAGCATACAAGTAATTAAAGCATAATTCTCATGAAATTGCATCAAATTAACTATGGTTGGATGAATCCAGGCATGCATGAATTTCTACCCCAATTGCTTACTTATAACTTAAGAAAGTGCATAAAACCTATTAAAAACAAAGAAAAAGGCTAGTGAAAATAGCCTAAGATGCCCTGGCATCACAACACCAAACTTAAATCTTGCTTGTCCCTAAGCAAGTACTGAGTTATTGAGAAGAAAGAATGAAACAGAAGGTGATGTTCATATCGGCAAGTAATTATTATTAGTTCATGAGGTTTTATGCAGAAGATGCAGTAACTCACTTCTCACTGATCTTTAGGCATAGACTGTCTCCTTTAAGCATCAGTTAACACACTGCTATGACCTCTTATTATTCACTCATCCTTGGTAATTTCTTTTCTTTATTTTCTTTTTCTGTAAACTTTAGCTCAGTATCATGTGTTGTAGCAGTTTCTTAGCTTATTTGTACTCGATACATATTCACTACAGACACTTGGCTCACAATTCTTTTTAAGACATTGGTGTCCAGCACCTCTTTGGATTACTAAATGCCTTGTAACTAAGTTGTTCTTGATAATGAATTTTTGGTTGATAATCTCAGGTAAGTTAACCCAAGTTACCAAGTGTTAAAGTACTCCATAGAACCTAATCATCCAAGCAGATCCTAGTACAAAGACACCATAAACATATGTCCTAAGGTCCAAGCTATTGGTGTCTAGCCTTATTCTTTGCTTTCTTTTGTTTTTGTTGCCACTTTTGGCTTTTCTTTTTTTCTTTCTATTGGTTTTTCTTTCATCCAAGTACTTTTATTTACTAAGATTCATAGACAGCATGCTAGTTTATACTAAAAAGGGAAATAATCTATCCTTTTATTCATTATAAGTGAGCTACTACACAATCAAACATATATACCACCACTTACTGTTATTTTATTTCTTGCTAAAAAGGAACTATTCCACTTTTGTTCAACCATTTCTTTTATTCAAATTGAAAAGACTCAGGGGTCAAACAAGCATTTAACACTAGTGAAAGTGAAAACACACACACCTATGCTAGCATATTTATTGCAAAATTAAACATCACAGCATGCAAATTGACTTAAACTAAAAGTTACTATCAACTAAATAGACATGTTCTTTCTTTATTGAGTAGAATAACCAAGGAGCAAGTCCACCTTTCATTTTTTATCCTGTTTGTCTTTCTTCTTCTTCTCGCTTGCTTGCTTACTAGTTTCTCCCTTGCCTTTTCCCTTTAGCTTTGTCCAGAATCTAGCTTTCTTCATTGTCTCTTCCATTCTGTCTTCAAGGCGTATTGCTTTGTCTATTTCTATGTCACTCCTTTCCTTGAAGTATTAATCATAAATTGGAAATGTTGGGTCCATACTATGTAGATATTCCGTAATGTAGTTGAGCTTGATTTGGCCATTTATGTTATAAATAGATTGAACTCCATATCTTGCATCCTGAAGAGTCGTGAACTCCTTGAAAGCTCTCATGTTATCAACTTGAAGTTGGGCCAGCTGGTTGAAAGATCCTTGAAATTGTGAAGCTTATTCTTTTTGCATAACTAGAGATCTTGACTCAAAATCTCTTTGCTGGCTCATCATTCTCAATTGAAGCTCCTCTTGTCTCTCTTGAGCTCTCATGTATTGTGAATGGAATTCTTCTTATTTCTCTTGAACTCTCAGGTACTGTTCGGATAGCCTTTCAATTGCTTCTTGCATCCGGCCCATGTCCATGTTGGTTTGTGGTTGGAATTGTTGCTCTTCTTCTTGTTCTTCTTCCTCCCGTGGTTCTTCTCTCCTTCGCCTCCTTTGTGGTCTTCGACTTTGTTTTGTCTCTGTGACATTCATCATCCTTTCGAGGGTCATAGGTAAGCCTGGATGCAGCCATGTTGGCTTTGCATCCTCCAGTGGCACTCTGGCTTTCATGCATAACCTCATAATGGTGCTTGGGTAATGGAGCCAGGCTTCAACAGAATTTTTCTCTGCAACCTTTTAAATATCATTTGCAATGATCTCGTGAACTTTTATCTCTCCTCCTACCATTATACAGTGTAGCATGACAGCCCTTTTCTTGTTAACTTCCGAGGTGTTCACTGTGCCTAGAATTGATCTCTTTATAAGCTCATACCAACCATTTGCTTCAGGGATGAGATCTCACCTTTTCAGGTACTTGTTCCCTCCTTGATTGTCTCTTTCCAAGTCAGTGTTCACTACACAGATATCACTAGAGATTTCATCATAATCTGGATTCCCATTCACTCTTTCTTGGTACCCTGGCTCATCAAAATGTGCTGTCTGTAGTCCTAAGACTTTTATAATGGTCTTCGAACTAAAAGTTTACTTCCACACCCCGTACATAACTCTTGTACATTGGGGCTTCGGTCATATCTAGCCTTGAAGTGTTAGCATAGAACTCTCTTATGATGTTTGCATTGATCCTGTTGATTGGTGAGGTCAGCTCTTCCCATTTCCTCTTTCTGATCTTAGTTCTCATTTCTAGGCATCCATCCTCAGGTAGCTGGAAAGGGATTTCTGGATATATCTTTTTGTCATTCATCCAGCCAAGTTGCATTTGATGGAACCATGATCTGAACTTCCATCGATCATATTTATTTTCTCCTTCTTCAACAATGGGTTCCTTTCCTCTCCTTCTTTTGAAACTTGAGGAAGATGCCATACCTTCCTTGATGGTTAGCCGAGTTGAGGTTAAAGGTTTATGAAGAGAGGTGACTAGTGTGATGCACTCTTGATGAAAAGGTGGTTTGAAGGCTAGGTAATGTTGTGAGAAGAACTGAACAAGAATGATTTATTGCATGTAAACACGGTTGGGTGGCTTTAGCTTTAGAAAATACAAGAGTTGAATTTGTTTAGAGTACAAGAATATTGAACTTTAGTTCATGTGCACGGTCCAAGTGAGGCCATGTATGATAAGCTTTAATGAAGAATGGATGGTTGGGATTCTTTGGGACAAGTGATGAATGAAGGGTGTGCATGCAAGGTTGAATGAAGACAAAAGTTGCCTCTTCATTAAGCATATATCTCTTCGGTCTTCTAGATCCCTCTTCTCAAGGTGTGCAGATTTTTATTCCCAAGAAGCATCCTTCTGACCATGTGACTTACCCTTTTGTCCTCATGCTATCTTTATCATCCATTGCCTTGTCCCTTTCATTAAATATTTCTGCTGCTCACCTAACAATCATAACAAGACAAAAGAAGTAAGTACTAACAAGTGGAGGCAATAGAACAATTAATATTTAAAGCTAAAAATTTAACTAGCAATCCTTATGCTTGTTTAACCAATCGTGACTCCTTTTATGCTCTTATATATAATCTTGGAGGGCACCAAACTTAGTGTTTGGCTACATAGTTCAAAGTGTTACATCCTCCAAGTATTGTCATTGAGATCTCAACGGGATTAGTGTCACTTTTGGTTAAACCATCATGAGAAACACTTTATTTTTCTATTTCTAAACATGAACTAAAAATTATAAACATGGTTGCACTTTCATGACTTTCAAAACTCAAAAGAACTTTGACTCTCATGCCTTGTTCTTACAATATATAGAACACCAAACTTAATGTTTGGCTATATATTCTAAGAAACATATGTCAAAGTGGCAATATGATCATCAATTTTTGAGAGGTATCTTAGTGTGTTTGTAGGCACACCAAACTTAGAACTTGATTATATACTTCACAATGTCATGGATAGTTGTCAACATTGTTTATGAGAGGTTGAATTCATGTTAGAGCAACAATTATTATTCATACTAAAGTATTGAAAAAAAAGAAACTAAATCATGGGGTGCCTCCCATGGAGTGCTTCTTTAGCGTCATTAGCTTGACGGTTGGTTTTTGTCATGGTGGATTCTAGTGCCTTAGGTCTTCTCCCCTCACAGTGAAGCTGTCTCCACTTGATTCCTTGATGATCTCTACATACTTTAGGGAGAGGACCTTTCTGATGGTGAACACTTGAGGTAACTGAGATGGAATTGTTGGAAGATGGGGTGGGGTTGGTGGATGGTGGGCTGATATCACCTTGTCTCCAGGGGTAAAACCCTCTGTAGGAATCTTCTTATTTCTCCATCCCCTTGGCAATTTCTTCACAACTCTTTTCTCTTCTTCCAGTGGTGCTCCAGTGATTATTGTATTTGGGAGGTCCTTATTAACTGCTCTTCCTGATTCTTGTGGCTTCAGCTCTTCCTTGGACTCCCTTGGTTGCTGTATCTTTTGAGATTCTTGCTTGTTCACCAAGACACCAAGGATTGTTTCAAGGGCTCTGCTTCCGGTTCATTGTTGCTTTCTTCCAGGGACATTTTGCTGCGATCATCCTTCAGCTCCTTAGGTTCTGGCTTAGATTCGGGTGTAGCTTTGAAAACATGGAAGGTGAGGTGTTCATCATATATTCTCAGGATTAACTCTCCTTGTTCCACATCTATCAGCGCTCTAGCAGTGGCTAGAAATGGTCTCTCCAGAATAATAGGATGGAGGTAACTTTCCTCCATGTCCAAAACAACAAAGTCAGTGGGGAGGAAGTAGTTTTCCACTTTCACCAATACATTTTCTACTACTCCTTCGGCCAGCTTCTGATTTTTATCCGCCAATTGGATGATTACATCCGTGGATCTCAGCTCATTGATTTGCAGCTTCTTCTCAAGAGATAGAGGCATCACATTTATGCTAGCTCCTAGGTCACAAAATCCTCTATCAATTTTTGTCTCTCCTATGGCACATGGAATATGAAAACTCCCTGGATCTTTTTTCTTCAGGAGTACGTCCTTCTTGATGAGGGCACTACATTCCTTGTTCATTGTCACTGTTTGTCCCCCTTTTAAGGTTTCTTTCTTGGTCAGCAGCTCTTTCATGTACTTAATGTATATAGGCATCTGTTGGAGAGTTTTGATAAAAGGGGTGTTGACACTGAGAGATACAAACATATTTAGGAATCTTAAATATGACCTTTCTTTCTCACCTCCTCTGAGCCTCTGAGGAAATGGTGCCTTTGGCACATAAGGTTTCGGAATTTCCTCCCTTGTTGATTCTTTCCTTTGTACAGATCCAGTTCCTTGTTCTTTTTTCTCCAAGTTGCTCTGGGAACTTCCTTGGCTATGCTCTGTTGGTTTGCTGGTATCTTCTTCCAGAATTTCTTCATTTGCAAGAGTAACTGCCTTACACTCTTCCCATCTCACCTTCTTCATTTCCCCTCTTGGATTTTTCTCAATGTCACTTGGGAAACTATCAGTGAACTTCGGAGTCTGCTGTGAAAGATGTCCTACTTGAGCTTCGAGATTCTTAATAACCTCCCCTCGGCTTTTTATACTACCTCTCACTTCTTCCCTGAATTTCTTCTTGTCTTCAGACTCCTTGCACAGGTTTGCAAGCATAGCTTCTATTTTGGCCATTCTGTCATCATCATGTGGTGTTGAGAGTGGTTATTGTGGCTTTGGTATGGTGGCTGTGAATAAGTATTTTGCGTGGTCTGGTATGATTTTTGGTTGGAATTTTGGTGAGTGGAGTTGTTATACTAGTTTAGGTTATGGGGTATGTGGTCTTGGCCTTGGTTTTGTTGGTTTTCCTACCCAAAGTTTGGGTGGTTCCTCCAACCAGAGTTATAGGTTTTAGAATATGGATCATGAACCTGCCTAGATGTATTTCTAAGGTAATTAGCTTCCTCCCAATTAACTCCTTCTTCTGTGTCTAGCTCTCCTTGAGGTGATGGTTGAGTGTAGATAGCTGCAGCCTGATTCTTCTCCATTTGCTTTGTCAATTTAGCCAGTTGCTTGGTGATCATCTTATTCTGAGCCAAGATTACATCCATATGGTTTAATTCCAAGACTCCTCTGTTGTTGCTTCTGTCTGAGGCATAAAAATACTCATTGTCAACCACTGTCTCTATAACATCAATGACTTCTTCAATGGTCTTCTTCTTATTAAGAGAACCTCTAGATGAGTGGTCTACAGCTTTCTTTGATTCACAATTCAATCCTTCATAAAAGATATTAAGTTACACCCACTCATTAAACATGTCAGGGGGCATTTTCTTGTCAAATCCTTGAATCTCTCCCAAGCTCATAAATTGTTTCACCATCCTACTGTCTGAATGTCTGCACTTCGGTTCTCAGCCTGTTTACCTTTTATGGAGGGTAGAACCTTGTTAAGAATCTATTCACCACATCCTCCCAAGTTGTCAAGCTTTCCTTAGGAAATGATTCTAGCCATTTTGATGCTTTGTCCCTCAAAGAAAATGGAAATAGTAGCAATCTATAGGTGACAGGATGAACACCATTAGATTTAACTGTGTCACATATCCTTTGAAATTTAATGAGATGCTCATTAGGGTCCTCTTGGGCACCTTCTCCAAAAGAACAGTTGTTCTGGACAAGAGTTATGAGCTGAGGCTTCAATTCAAAATTATTAGCATTGATAGTTGGCTTTTGAATGCTGATACCACAGTTTCCTGGATTTGGATTGATGTAGGATCCAAGAACTCTCCTCTCTTATCCAGCAGGGTTGGTTGCACCTCTTTTGGCATGATTGTTCACCTCTCCTTCATGATGGTTTTCCATATCATCCTCCATAGTTATATCCAAGTCTTCCTCCTCTTCTTCTACACCAATAGCCCTCTTTCCTCTTGCTTGCCTCCTTAATCTCTGGAAGGTTCTTTCCGGTTCACTATCAAAAGAGGTTGAAACCTCTCTTCTACCTGTCATACAAGGAGCACAACAAGCAGCAACTAGCAAGTGAAGGATTCACAATTAATGAAAGAGTGTGGTTAGCGCAATTGAGGCAAATAATCGAACAGTTAATGAGTTAATGGGTTCGTTTTACTGGAAAGTAAAGAAGTAAGGTAAATTTAAAGAAAAACAAATGAAAATTGCAAAGAACAAAAATGAACAACTAAAATTAAAATTCAATTAATCAAAAGAAAAGAAAAGTGCTCAATCTAGTTATCCTCCAATTTAGTAATTGTCAATACAAAACCAATCCCCGACAATGGCGCCATAAACTTGATTCACTCGAAAACTGTCTCTCAACAATTTCCTACTGGCAAGTGCACCAGATTGTTGTCAAGTAAAAACTCACTGTAGAGTGAGGTCGAATCCCATAGGGATTGGTTAGTTGATCAATGTTAATTGGAGAATTATGCTAGTTGAGTTAAATCAGAATTTAATTGGGATTGCAGAAAGTAAAATTTGGCGAGAAACTTAAATTGCAAGAAATTAAATGACAACAATTAAAGTGCGAGAAATTAAATGACAGAAACTTAAATTGCATGAAATTAAATGGGAATAGGGATTAAGCATGAAATTAAAGAGAAAAAAAGTAAATAGAATGGGTAAATCAGAGATGGGGATTCATTGGGTTTCAGGAGTTATTGAATTCTCCGCATCAAATCATTTTCATCTCTTTCTCAATCAATGCATTCATTAACATTGCTTGGCAATCTTAAATGATTGGATCCCAATGTCTTGGCTCACCAATCTCTCTAAGCATGAACAATTGTCCAATGTCTTGAATTAATTGCTCATGGGAAGAGTTGAAGTTCGGTCATTGAATATACCACACAAATTCATAGATCAAAGTATTGGTAGGATTACATGTCACTATATCGATCCAACCCCCAATCTAATCCAATGTGAGAAAGCAATTCTACCATGAATTCTTCATCCCTCTCCCAAAGATCCGAAGAATTCCTATTATGGATAGCTTCTCTCTCAAGACAACTATCCAATTGAATTAAGACCGAAAGCTTTCTAACAAAAATCAAGAGAAAAGAAAGAAGAAGAAGATGAAAACTACTATTGATCCATTGAATTACAATAGAGCTCCCTAACCCAATGAAAGGGGTTTAGTTGTTCATAGCTCTCAAAATGGAAATTGGAATTCAAAGATACATTCTGAAAATTTGAACACATAAAAGTGAAAAGTGCAGTAAAGTTAAAGTCCCAAAAAAGGTCCCCTCCAACTTAAATCCTAAGCTATTTATACACTTTCTTCCCTTGATCTTCAATCTCTGAATTGGGCTTTTGGCCTTGATGGAATTTGGTTGAAATGGCTCTAATTGGTTTCCCTTGATGTTGAGAAGAGATCTGTTTGAATTGCAAGTTCTGGTGCTTCAAGTTGGAGTCAACGTTTGATGGCCAACGTTGACTCAAATGCTTTCTTAAAAACCAGAGGAATTTGCTGTCATTGGCATTTGACTCAACATTGGAGTGCCAACGTTCTTCTACCCACGCGTACGCGTGCCTTGCGCGTTGGTGTGCGAAATCGTGATCATTCCTTCCTTGGTAACGGTGCTAAAAACTCAATACGCAAGTTCATGTTCTTAATTCTGTTTCACAACTTCGTACAACTAACCAGCAAGTGCACTGGGTTGTCCAAGTAATAAACCTTACGTGAGTAAGGGTCGATCCCACGGAGATTGTCGGCTTGAAGCAAGCTATGGTCACCTTGTAAATCTCAGTCAGGCGGATTCAACTGATTTTATGAATTGATAAGTAAAAGATAAATAAAATATAAAATAGGATAGTGGTACTTATGTAATTCCTTGTGAGAATTTCAGATAAGTGTATAGAGATGCTTTCGTCCCTCTGAACCTCTGCTTTCCTGTTGTCTTTATCCAATCCTTCCTACTCCTTTCCATGGTAAGCTGTATGTTAGGCATCACCGTTGTCAATGGCCACCTGTCCTCTCAGTGAAAATGGTCCAATACGCTGTCACTGCATGGTTAATCATCTGTCCATTCTTGATCATACTGGAGTAGGATCCATTGATCCTTTTGCGTCTGTCACTACGCCCAGCACTCGGAATACCACAGACAAGGTTTAGACTTTCCGGATTCTCAAGAATGGCCATCCATGGGTTCTAACTTATACCACGAAGACACTAATAACTCGGACTCGGTCCCCTGTATTAGATATCCAAGAGATATCCATTCAATCTAAGGTAGAACGGAAGTGGTTGTCAGGCACGCGTTCATAAGTTGAGAATGATGATGACTGTCACGATCATCACATCCATCATATTGAAGTGCGAATGAATATCTTAGAAGCGGAATAAGTTGAATTGAATAGAAAAATAGTAGTACTTTGCATTAATCTTTGAGGAACAGTAGAGCTCCACACCTTAATCTATGGTGTGTAGAAACTCTACCGTTGAAAATACACAAGTGATAAATATTCAGGCATGGCTGAATGGCCAGCCCTCACAAAAGTCTAAGATAGCATAAAACTAATCAAAGATGAACCTAAAGATAGTAAAAAGTCCTATTTATACTAGACTAGTTACTAGGGTTTACAGAAATGAGTAAATGATGCAGAAATCCACTTTCGGGGCCCACTTGGTGTGTGCTTGGGCTGAGCATTGAGCTTTACACGTGTAGAGGCTTCTCTTGGAGTTGAATGCCAGTTTGTAACCTGTTTCTGGCGTTTAACTCCACTTTGTAATCTGTTTCTCGCGTTTGACTCCAGAATGCAGCATGGAACTGGCGTTCAACGCCAGTTTACGTCGTCTAAACTCGGGCAAAGTATGGACTATTATATATTGCTGGAAAGACCTGGATGTCTACTTTCCAACGCAATTAAGAGCGCGCCATTTGGAGTTCTGTAGCTCCAAAAAATCCACTTGAGTGCAGGGAGGTCAGAATCCAGCAGCATCTGCAGTCCTTCTTCAACCTCTGAATCTGATTTTTGCTCAAGTCCCTCAATTTCAGTCAGAAAATACCTGAAATCACAGAAAAACACACAAACTCATAGTAAAGTATAGAAATGTGATTTTTATTTAAAAACTAATAAAAATATAATGAAAATTAATTAAATCATACTAAAAACATACTAAAAACAATGCCAAAAAGCGTATAAATTATCCGCTCATCACGCGTTTGCGCCCATGAGGTAAAAATGCTCATCCACGCGTGCGCGTGCTATACGCGTGCATGTGGATGCAAAAATCTCATTTTCCAGTTTTAAAACATGTAGAAGAGCGTTGGACTGGCAACGTTCCCACCAACGTTGGCAAATCCACGCGTGCGCGTGCACCACGCGTACACGTGAAGGATGTGATTTTGCTTATTCACACGTGCGCGTACACCACGCTTACGCGTGCATTGCCATTTTCCCATTCACGCGTAGGCGTCCCTGACGCATGCGCGTCGATTCAAGTTTTTCATTTCAAAATTCTGAGCTTCTCATCGCGGACATTGAAGGCAGCGTTTGAGGCAACGTTAGACCTCCAACGTTCGTTTGATGATGCATACGCGTGACCCACGCCTATGCGTAGATGGGAATTTTGCCATTCCACGCGTGCGCGTGACTCATGCTTGCGCGTGGATATAGAAATTTTGCTCTTTCATGCGTATGCTCAAAAATCATTCAGCTCCAGAATTGAATATTTTATCACAACGTTGGGGGTAACGTTGGCTTGCCAACGTCCCCTCAAATGTGAGCACCAGCAAATCATGCAGAGACTTGCTCTGCCTCCCTTCCAACGTTTGAGGCAACGTTGGTGGTCCAACTTGGCCACCAACGTTGCTTCTTCTTCATCTTTTCATGCTCCACTACAAGAAAAACACCCATTCAGGTACACTTGAAAAGTGTAGCCAAAAGTGAAAAAAAATGATGCCTTAGGCTATGGTTATGCTTTTTGGGCTACGACTACGCTTTCTGGGGTGATTCCTATTCGGCCGTTGCCTATTCTCAAAGGCTACGTTTTTCTACACCAAGGGCGACGCTTTTAAAGTGACGCTGTCCAGGACCAAAGGATAGGCTTTTTCTACACCAGAATAGGCTACGCTTTTCAATGCTACTGCATCACCTGTAAAGCGTAGCCACATTTTATTCAATGGCTACTTTTTATAAGTGTAGCCTTAGGTCCCTCGTTTTTTTTTTTGTATACTATAGCTATTGTATATAAGTGTAGCCTTAGGTCTCATTTTTTTTTCTGAATATAAATATATATACATAATTATCTAATAATTATTAATACAACATAATAGTTAATGTTATTACATGTATAATAATTCTGCATTTTTATTTAAATGAATTGAATATTATAAAATAAAAATAAATACATAATTATACTAAATAATTTCTTTAAATAATAAAAATTATCTCTAACCAAAATATATTTATAATAATGATCCAAAAGTACTAGAATGAAGTTAATTGTAAAAATTCATAAATCTCACACTAAAGTAAGCATAGCCATATCAAAATAACCATAATATCACTTAGAATTTACTACTAATACTCTGCAAAAAAAAAACATATCCTACGACATTGGTGCACAAACTTGTGATTACACTTTTCACAACTCTGCACAACTAACCAGAAAGTGCACTCGGTCGTCCAAGTAATACCTTACGTGAATAAGGGTCGATCCCACGGAGATTGTCGGCTTGAAGCAAGCTATGGTCATCTTGTAAATCTTAGTCAGGCGGATTCTAATGGTTATGAGGTTTTGATAATTAAAAGATAAATAAAATATAAAATAAAATAAGATACTTATGTAATTCATTGGTGGGAATTTTAGATAAGCGTTTGGAGATGCTTTGTTGCTTCTGAACCTCTGAATTCCTATTGTCTTCTTCCAATCATGCGTGCTCCCTTCCATGGCAAGTTGTATGATCCTCTCGGATGAAAAATACCAGGTACGATTTCTGCATGGCTATTCAACTGTCGGATTTCTCGTCTCGGATGAAAAATACCAGGTACAGCTACCGCACGGCTAATCATCTGTCGGTTCTCACTAGCGTCGAAATAGGATCCCTCTATCCTTTTGCACACTATCACTACGCCCAACATTTAAGAGTTTGAAGCTCGTCACAGTCATTCCTTCCAAGATCCTACTCAGAATGCCACAGACAAGGTTTAGACTTTCTGGATCTCAGGAATGCTGCCAATTGGTTCTAGCCTATACCACGAAGGTTCTAATTTCACAAACTCGGTCCGTGAATCAGAGACCCAAGAGAATATACTCCGGCTGTCGTTCAATGACTACGTTGAACATCATGTAGACCGCTTGTGGTTGTTAGGCACGCGGATCTTGGATAAGCGAGTAACGAAGATAGTGGGTGATTATCACGGGTCACCCCTTCATTCTGACTTAACTGAATTAAGTACGAGAGTATATCTTGGAGAAGAAGTAAGCAAGAATTGAAAGAGAAACAATAGTACTTGCATTAATTCATGAAGAACAGCAGATCTCCGCACCTTAGTCTTTGAGGTGTAGAAACTCCACCGTTGGAAAATACATAAGAGAAAATAGCCTAGGCATGGCCGAATGGCCAGCCTTCAAATGTAACATAAGATGATAAAATCCTAAGATGATAATCAAAAGATAGATGTGAATATAATAGTAAAAAGTGCTATTTATACTAAACTAGTTACTAGGGATTACAGAAAATAAGTAACTAAGTGCAGATAGTGCAGAAATTCACTTCCGGGGCCCACTTGGTGTGTGCTTGGGCAGAGCATTGAGCTTTACACGTGCATAGGCCATTTCTAGAGTTAAACACCAGCTTGGATGCCAGTTTGGGCGTTTAACTCCAGTTCTGGTGCCAGTTCTGGCGTTTTACGCTAGAAAAGGGTCTCTGGTGGGGTTTGAATGCCAGTTTGGGCCATCAAATCTCGGGCAAAGTATGGACTATTATACATTGCGGGAAAGCCCAAGATGTCTACTTTCCAATGACAATTGGGCTTCTGTAGCTCCAGAAAATCCATTTCGAGTGCAGGAGGGTCAGAATCCAATAGCATCTGCAGTCCTTTCTCAGCCTCTGAATCAGATTTTTGTTCAGGTCCCTCAATTTCAGCCAGAAAATACCTAAAATTACAGAAAAACATACAAACTCATAGTAAAGTCCAAAAATGTGATTTTTGCATAAAAACTAATAAAAATATAATAAAAAGTAACTAAAACATATTAAAAACTATCTAAAAACAATGCTAAAAAGGGTATAAATTATCCGCTCATCACAACACCAAACTTAAATTGTTGCTTGTTCCCAAGTAACTAAAAAAATAGGATAAAAAGAAGAGAAAATACAATAAATCTCAAAATATCAATGAAGCTTAGTTCCAATTAGATGAGCGGGACTAGTACCTTTTTTTTTCTGAACAGTTTTGGCATCTTACTTTATCCTTTGAAGTTCAGAATGATTGGCATCCATAGGAACTCAGAATTCAGATAGTGTTATTAATTCTCCTAGTTCAGTATGTTGATTCTTGAACATAGCTACTTTTATGAGTCTTGGCTGTGACCCTAAGCATTTTGTTTTCCAGTATTACCACCGGATACATAAATGCCACAGACACATGACTGGGTGAATCTTTTCAGATTGTGATTCAGCTTTGCTAGAGTCCCCAGTTAAAGGTGCCCAGAGCTCTTAAGCACACTCTTTTTGCTTTGGACCACGACTTTAACCACTCAGTCTCAAGCTTTTCACTTGGACCTTCATGACACAAGCACATGGTTAGGGACAACTTGATTTAGCCGCTTAGGCCAGGATTTTAGTCCTTTTGGCCCTCCTATCCATTAATGCTCAAAGCCTTGGATCCTTTTTACCCTTGCCTTTTAGTTTAAAGGGTTATTGGCTTTTTGCTCTTGCCTTTTGGTTTAAAGAGCTATTGGCTTTTTCTGCTTGCTTTTTCTTTTTCTTTCTTTTTCTTTATTTTTTTCGCCCTTTTTTTTTGCATGCTTTGTGTTTTTCACTGCTTTTTCTTGCTTCAAGAATCAATTCTATGATTTTTCAGATTATCAATAAATTTCTCTTTTTTCATTATTCTTTCAAGAGCCAACAATTTTAACATTCATAAACTTCACTATAAAAAATATGCACTATTCAAGCATTCATTCAGAAAACAAAAAGTATTGCCACCACATCAAAATAATTAAACTATTTTCAAGATAGAATTCGAAATTTATGTACTTTTTTTTCTTTTTCAGAAAACATTTTTCATTTAAGAAAGGTGAAAGATTCATGGAATCATTCATAGCTTTAAGACATAGACACAAAACACTAATGATCATGTAATAAAGACAAAAAACATAGACAGAACATAAGGCATAGAAACCGAAAAGCAAAAAAATAAGAACAAGGAAATTAAAGAACGGGTCCACCCTAGTGATGGCAGCAAGTTCTTCCTCTTGAAGATCCTATGGAGTGCTTGAGCTCCTCTATGTCTCTTCCTTGCCTTTGTTGCTCCTCTCTCATGCCCTTTTGGTCCTCTCTGATTTCATGGAGGATGATGGAGTGCTCTTGGTGCTCCACTCTTAGTTGCTCTATGTTGGAACTCAAATCTCCTAAAGAGGTGTTGAGTTGCTCCCAATTGTTTTGTGGAGGAAAGTGTATCCCTTGAGGCATCTCAAGGATTTCTTGATGAGGAATTTCCTCATGCTCTTGTTGAAGTCCATGAGTGGACTCTCTTGTTTGCTCCATCCTCTTCTTAGTGATGGGCTTGTCCCCTTCAATGAGGATGTTTTCCTCTATGACAACTCCAGCTCAATTGCATAGGTGACAGATGAGATGAGGAAAGGCTAACCTTACCAAACTGGAGGGCTTGTGAGCCACCTTGTATAGTTCTAGAGATATGATCTCATGAACTTCTACTTCCTCTCCAATCATGATACTATGGATCATGATAGCCCGGTCCACAGTAACTTTAGACCGATTACTAGTAGGAATGATAGAGCGTTGGATGAACTCTAACCATCCTCTAGCCACGGGCTTGAGGTCAAGCCTTCTCAGTTGAACCGGCTTGCCTTTGGAGTCTCTCTTCCATTGCACTCCTTCTACAGAGATGTCCATGAGGACTTGGTCCAACCTTTGATCAAAGTTGACTCTTCTAGTGAAAGGATGAGGATCTCCTCTTATTATGGGCAAGTTGAATGCCAACCTCACAGTTTCCGGACTGAAATCCAAGTATTTCCCCCAAACTATTGTGAGCCAATTCTTTGGGTTCGGGTTCACACTTTAATCATGGTTCGTAGTGATCCATGCATTAGCATAGAACTCTTGAACCATTAAGATTCTGACTTGTTGGATGGGGTTGGTGAGAGCTTTCCAACCTCTCCTCCGAACCTCATGTCGGATCTCCAGATATTCACTCTTTTTAAGCATGAAGGGGACCTCAGAGATCACCTTTTTCTTGGCCACAACTTCATAGAAGTGGTCTTGATGGACTTTTGAGATGAATCTTTCCATCTTCCATGACTCGGAGGTGGAAGCAATTGCCTTTCTTTTTCTCTTTCTAGAGGTTTCTCTGGCCTTAGGTGCCATTAATGGTTATGGAAAAACAAAAATCAGAGCTTTTTCCCATTCCAAACTTAAAAGGTTTGCTCGTCCTCGAGCAAAAAAAAGTAAGAGAGGAGGAGAAGAAGAAGAAATGAAGGGGATCGAGGGGTGTTTTGGATTCAGCCAAAGGGGTTTAAGTGTTTATGAATTGTGAAATTGTAGGTGGTAAGGAGGGGTATTTATAGGGTAAGAGAAAGAGAGAAGTCATGTGTTAAGGGTTTGGGTTTGGGAAGGAAATGTTTTGAATTTGAATGGTGAGGTAGGTGGGGTTTTATTATGGGTTTTTGGGGAATAATGGATGGATTTGAGTGGTGAAGAGATTTTGGGAAAGAGGGTAGGATGTGATTGGTCAAGGGTATTTGGGGAAGAGTGTTATGGAAAGGTATGAAGAGGAGAGAAAGAAAGGTGGGGTAAGTGGGGATCTTGTGGGGTCCACAGATCCTGAGGTGTCAAGGAATTCTGGTCCTTGCACCTTTCTGGAGTTTAAACGCCCTCTGTGTGCCATTTCTGGTGTTTAACGCCATCTCTGCTACCTTTTCTGGCATTTAACACCAAGTAGACACCCTTTTCTGGCGTTAAACGCCAGTCTATCTGCCAATTCTTGCGTTTAATGCCAGCCAGACAGCCAGACACCCTTTTCTGGCATTAAATGCAAGTCTGTCTGTCAATTCTGGCCTTTAACGCCCAGAATGCTGTCAGATTGGGCGTTTAAATGCCCATTCTACTATCCTTACTGGCGTTTAAACACCAATAAGCCTGTTCTCCAGGGTGTGCTATTTTTGATGCTATTTTTGATTCCGCTTTAATTCTGCAGCTGTTTTTGTGACTCCACATGATCATCCACCTAAAGAAAACATGACATGACAATGGAAAACAAATGTCTATAAAAATAAATATAATTAAATAACATCGGGTTGCCTCCCAATAAGCGCTTCTTTAATGTCAATAGCTTGACAGTGAGCTCTTAGAGAGCTTCACAGAGGCTCAGAGCTTAATGGTGGCCTCCCAGCACCAAACTTAGAAGTTGAGTGTGGGGGCTTTATTTGTCTCTGTATTGAGAGAAGCTTTTCACGTTTTCTCTCCATGGTTACAGAAGAAGATCCTTGAGCCTTAAACATAAGGTAGTCCTCATTCAATTGAAGGACTAACTCTCCTCTGTCCACATCAATCACAGCTCTTGCTGTGGCTAGGAAGGGTCTTCCAAGGATAATGGATTCATTCTCATCCTTCCCAGTGTCTAGGATTATGAAATCAGTAGGGATGTACAGGCCTTTAACCTTTACTAAGACATCCTCTACAAGTCCATAAGCCTGTTTTCTTGATTTGCCTGCCATCTCTAGTGAGATTCTGGTAGCTTGTACCTCAAAGATCCCTAGTTTCTCCATTACAGAGAGTGGCATGAGGTTTATTCCTGACCCGAGGTCACACAGAACCTTCTCAAAGGTCATGGTGCCTATGGTACAAGGTATTAAGAACTTTATGGGATTCGGTTTCTTCTGAGGTAATTTCAGTTGAACCAAGGCATTCAGTTCATTGATGAGCAATGGAGGTTCATCCTTCCAAGTCTCATTACCAAATAACTTGGCATTCAACTTCATGACTGCTCCTACATACTGAGCAACTTTCTCTTCAACAACATCTTCATCCTCTTCAGAGGAGAAATACTCATCAGAGCTCATGAATGGCAATAGTAAGTTCAGCGGAATCTCTATGGTGTCTGTATGAGCCTCAGATTCCTTTGGATCCTCATTAGGGAACTCCTTAGTGGTCAGTGGACGTCCATTGAGGTCTTCCTCACTGGAAATTATTGCCTCTTCCTCCTCTATAGGTTCGGCCACTTTGGGTATATTGATAGCCTTGCACTCTCTCTTTGGATTCTCTTCTGTATTGCTTGGGAGAGTACTAGGAGGGATTTCAGTAACTCTTTTACTCAGCTGATCCACTTGTGCCTCCAAATTTCTGATGGAGGACCTTGTTTCAGTCATGAAACTGAGAGTGGTCTTAGATAGATCAGAGACTATGGTTGCTAAATCAGAGAGGCTCTGCTTAGATTTCTCTGTCTGTTGTTGAGAAGATGATGGAAAAGGCTTGCTATTGCCAAACTTATTTCTCCCACCGTTATTATTATTGAAGCCTTGTTGAGGCTTCTGTTGATCCTTCCATGAGAAATTAGGATGATTTCTCCATGAAGGATTGTAAGTGTTTCCATAGGATTCTCCCATGTAATTCACCTCTTCCATTGCAGGATTCTCAGGGTCATAAGCTTCTCCTTCAGAGGAGGCTTCTTTAGGACCGCCGGATGCAGCTTGCATTCCAGTCAGATTCTGTGAAATTATATTGACTTGCTGAGTCAATATTTTGTTCTGAGCCAATATGGCATTCAGAGTATCAATCTCAAGAACTCCTTTCTTCTGAGTCATCCCATTATTCACAGGATTTCTTTCAGAAGTATACATGAACTGGATAATTCAGACAGACCATCATAGAATATACATAGGATGCTCCATTCTGAAAGCATGTCAGAAGGACACCTTCTAATCAATTGCTTGTATCTTTCCCAAGCTTCATAGAGGGATTCACCTTTCGTCTGTCTGAAGGTTTGGACTTCCACTCTGAGCTTTCTCATCTTTTGAGGTGGAAAGAATTTGGCCAAGAAAGCATTGACCAACTTTTCTCAAGAGCTCAGGCTTTCTTTAGGTTGTGAGTCCAACCATATCCTAGCTCTGTCTCTTACAGCAAAGAGGAAAAGCATAAGTCTGTAGACCTCAGGATTAACCCCATTGGTCTTAACAGTGTCACAGATTTGCAAGAATTTAGCTAAGAACTGATGAGGATCTTCCAATGGAAGTCCATGAAACTTGCAATTCTGCTGCATTAGAGAAACTAATTGAGGCTTAAGCTCAAAGTTGTTTGCTCCGATTGCAAGAATTGAGATGCTTCTTCCATAGAAGTCAGAAGTTGGTGCAGTAATGTCACCAAGCATCTTCCTTGCATCTCCACCATTGTTGTTGGGTTCGGCTGCAATATCTTCTTCTTTTTCGAAAATTTCTCTAAGGTCCTCTCCAGAGTGTTGTGCTTTAGCTTCTCTTAGCTTCCTCTTCAGAGTCCTTTCAGGTTTAGGATCAGCTTCAATAAGAATGTTCTTATCCTTGTCCCTGCTCATATGAAAAAGAAGAGAACAAAGAGAGAAGAGGAATCCTCTATGTCACAGTATAGAGATTCCTTTATGTGAGTAGAAGAATGGAGGAATAGAAGAATGAGGTAGAGAGAGAATAAGAGGAATTCGAACACAGAGAGAGGGAGAGGGTTCGAATTATGAGTAGAAGAGAAGTGTTAGTAAATAAATAAAATAAATAGAAAAAGATGAGAGAGAGAGTATTCGAATATTAATTAAAAGAAAAAATTATTTTTGTTTTTATTTTAATTATAAGTTAGAATTTGAAATTTAAGAAAGGAAATAAAATAAAATTAGAATTTAAAACAACTAGTTAATTAAAAAGAATTTTGAAAAAGTGGTTAGTGATTTTCGAAAATTAGAAATGGACAAGTAGTTAGGTGGTTTTGAAAAAGATAAGAAATACTAAACATTTTAAAATTAAAACAAACAAGTCAAGTGGTTAATGGAAAAAGATTTGAAAATAATTTTTGAAAAGATGAGAAGTTAGAAAAAGATTTTGGAATTAAATTTTGAAAAAGATATGATTGAAATTTATTTTGAAAAAGATTTGAAAAAGAAATTTAAAAAGATTTAATTTTTAAAATTAAAGTTGATGACTTGGCTAGCAAGAAACTAAAAGATATGATTCTAGAATCTAAAGATTGAACCTTTCTTAACAGGAAAGTAACAAACTTGAAATTTTGGAATCATAACATTAATAGTTAGTAAAGTTTTCGAAAATGTGAAATAAAATTAAGAAAAAGATTTTGAAAAATTTATTTTGAAGAATTTTTGAAAAACATGAAACAAAACTGAAAAAGATTTGATTTTGAAAAAGATTTGAAAAGATAGAATTTTTAAATTGAAATTTTGGCTTGACTAACAAGAAACAACTAATTTTTAAAATTTTTTGACTAAGTCAACCCAAAATTTTGAAATTTATGAGTGAAATAAGGGAAATATATTATTTTTTATTTTTTGAATTAATGAAGAAAGAGAAAAACAACAAAATGAAACAAAACATAAAAATTTAAGATCAAAACAAATAATGCATGCAAAAACACTTTGAATGTCAAGATGAACACCAAGAACACTTTGAAGATCAAGATGAACATCAAGAACATATTTTTGAAAATTTTTTTTTTAGAAAAAAAAGACATGCAAGACACCAAACTTAGAAATTTTTAATGTTTAGACACTATGAATTCGAAAATGCATATGAAAAACAACAAAAGACACAAAACAAGAAAAATTAAAGATCAAACAAGGAAAATCATCAAGAACAACTTGAAGATCAAAGAAGAACACAATGCATGAATTTTCGAAAATTTTAAGAAAATTAAAAGAATGCAATTGACACCAAACATAAAATTTGACACTAGACTCAAACAAGAAACACAAAATTTTTTGTTTGTTTTATGATTTTATAAAAAAAATTTTTCAAAATTAAAAATAAAAAGCTTAAACATAAAATAAAATTACCCAATCTAAGCAATAAGATGAATCGTCAGTTGTCCAAACTCGAACAATCCCCGGCAACGGCGCCAAAAACTTGGTGCATGAAATTGTGATCACACTTTTCACAACTCCGCACAACTAACCAGCAAGTGCACTGGGTCGTCCAAGTAATACCTTACGTGTGTAAGAGTCAATCCCACGGAGATTGTCGGCTTGAAGCAAGCTATGGTCATATTGTAAATCTTAGTCAGGTGGATTCAAATGGTTATGAGGTTTTGATAATTAAAAGATAAATAAAACATAAAATAAAATAAGATACTTATGCAATTCATTGGTGGGAATTTTAGATAAGCGTTTGGAGATGCTTTGTTGCTTCTGAACCTCTGCTTTCCTATTGTCTTCTTCCAATCATGCATGCTTCCTTCCATGGCAAGCTGTATGATCCTCTCGGATGAAAAATACTAGGTACGGTTTCTGCACGGCTAATCAACTGTCGGATTTCACGTCTCAGATGAAAAATACCAGGTACAGCTACCGCACGGCTAATCATCTGTCGGTTCTCACTAGCATCGGAAAGGATCTCTCTATCCTTTTGCACACTGTCACTGCACCCAACATTCATGAGTTTGAAGGTCGTCACAGTCATCCCTTCCCAAATCCTACTTGGAATATCACAGACAAGGTTTAGACTTTCCAGAT
Organism: Arachis ipaensis; assembly: GCF_059453495.1. Taxonomy (NCBI): domain Eukaryota; kingdom Viridiplantae; phylum Streptophyta; class Magnoliopsida; order Fabales; family Fabaceae; genus Arachis; species Arachis ipaensis. The sequence goes on from NC_142436.1 coordinate 86,474,321, forward strand.
CTCAGGAATGCTGCCAATTGGTTCTAGCCTATACCACGAAGGTTCTAATCTCACGGACTCGGTCCATGAATCAGAGACCCAAGATAATATACTCCGATTGTCATCCAATGACTACGTTGAACATCATGTAGACCGCTTGTGGTTGTCAGGCACGCAGATCTTGGCTAAGCGAGTAATGAAGATAGTGGGTGATTGTCACAGGTCACCCCTTCATTCTGACTTAACTGAATTAAGTACGAGAGTATATCTTGGAGAAAAAGTAAGCATGAATTGAAAGAGAAACAATAGTACTTGCATTAATTCATGAAGAACAGCAGAGCTCCGCACCTTAATCTATGAGGTGTAGAAACTCCACCGTTGGAAAATACATAAGAGAAAATAGCCTAGGCATGGCCGAATGGCCAGCCTTCAAATGTAACATAAGATGATAAAATCCTAAGATGATGATCAAAAGATAGATGTGAATACAATAGTAAAAAGTGCTATTTATACGAAACTAGTTACTAGGGATTACAAAAAATAAGTAACTAAGTGCAGATAGTGCAGAAATCCACTTCCGGGGCCCACTTGGTGTGTGCTTGGGCTGAGAATTGAGCTTTACACATGCATAGGCCATTTCTAAAGTTAAACACCAGCTTGGATGCCGGTTTGGGCGTTTAACTCCAGTTCTGGTGCCAGTTCTGGCGTTTTATGCCAGAAAAGGGTCTCTAGTGGGCGTTTGAACGCCAGTTTGGGCCATCAAATCTCGGGCAAAGTATGGACTATTATATATTTCTGGAAAGCCCAAGATGTATACTTTCCAATGATATTGAGAGAGTGCCAATTGGGATTCTGTAGCTCTAGAAAATCCATTTCGAGTGCAGGAGGGTCAGAATCCAACAACATCTGCAGTCCTTTCTCAGCCTCTGAATAAGATTTTTGCTCAGGTCCCTCAATTTCAGCCAGAAAATACCTGAAATTATAGAAAAACACACAAACTCATAGTAAAGTCCAAAAATGTGATTTTTTCATAAAAACTAATATAAGTATAATAAAAAGTAACTAAAACATATTAAAAACTATCTAAAAACAATGCCTAAAAGGGTATAAATTATCCGCTAATCACAACACCAAACTTAAATTGTTGCTTATCCCCAAGAAACTAAAAACAAAATAGGATAAAAAGAAGAGAAAATACAATAAATCTCAAAATATCAATGAAGCTTAGTTTCAATTAGAGTAGCGGGACTAGTAGCTTTTTGCTTCTGAACAGTTTTGACATCTCAATTTATCCTTTGATGTTCAAAATGATTGGCATCCATAGGAACTCAGAATTCATATAGTGTTATTGATTCTCCTAGTTCAGTATGTTGATTCTTGACCACAGCTACTTTATGAGTCTTGGCTGTGACCCTAAGCATTTTATTTTCCAGTATTACCACCGGATATATAAATGCCACAGATACATGACTGGGTGAACCTTTTCAGATTGTGACTCAGCTTTGCTAGAGTCCCCAGTTAGAGGTGCCCAGAGCTCTTAAGCATATTTTTTTGTGTTTTTCACTACTTTTTTTTGCTTCAAGAATCAATTCTATGATTTTTCAGATTATCAAGCATTCATTCAGAAAACAAAAAGTATTGCCACCACATCAAAATAATTAAACTATTTTCAAGATAGAATTCGAAATTCATGTACTTCTTTTTCTTTTCAGAAAACATTTTTCATTTAAGAAAGGTGAAAGATTCATGGAATGATTCATAGCTTTAAGACATAGACATTAAACACTAATGATCATGTAATAAAGACAAAAAACATAGACAGAACATAAGGCATAGAAACCAAAAAATAGAAAAATAAGAACAAGGAAATTAAAGAACGGGTCCACCTTAGTGACGGCGGCTAGTTCTTCCTCTTGAAGATCCTATGGAGTGCTTGAGCTCCTCTATGTCTCTTCCTTGCCTTTGTTGCTCCTCTCTCATGCCCTTTTGGTCCTCTCTGATTTCATGGAGGATGATGGAGTGCTCTTGGTGCTCCACTCTTAGTTGCTCCACGTTGGAACTCAAATCTCCTAAAGAGGTGTTGAGTTTCTCCCAATAGTTTTGTGGAGGAAAGTGTAACCCTTAAGGCATTTCAGGGATTTCTTGATGAGGAATTTCCTCATGCTCTTGTTGAGGTCCATGAGTGGGCTCTCTTGTTTGCTCCATCCTTTTCTTAGTGATGGTCTTGTCCCCTTCAATGAGGATGTCCTTGATAAACCACTATTTTATGGTTTATCTTGTGTTCAATTGAGTGGTTTCATCAAGTATTTGCCCACTTATTCATTTGATTTGCATGATTTTACAATTCCTTCCTAGTTTTGTTCTATGGTTGAAAACTTGCTTCCTAGAGATCTTTAGTTTGTGTATTTTAATTCTTCTTTATACCATTTGATATCGTGATCCATGTGTTAAGTGTTTCAGGCTTTATAGGGCAGGAATGGCTTAGAGAATGGAGGGGATGCTTGCAAAAATGGAAGGAACACAAGAAACTAAGGAGATAATCAGCGAGCATCGACGTGCACGCATGGCTCATGCGAGCGCGCAATATGGGAAATTTTCAGCGACGCGTGCGCGTGCCTAACGCGTACGCGTGGATCGGAGTTTGCACAAAGACGCGTGCGCGTGGATGAAGCGTACGCATGACACGCCAAAACGACCAGCAACGCTTACGCGTGACTGACGCGTACGCATGACATGTGCGATCTACAGAAATAACAAAAAACGCTAGGGGCAATTTTGGGCCAAGTTTTAACTCAGTTTTCGACCCAGAAACATAGACTAGAGCCAAGGAACGTGCCGAGACTCAACACACATTCTCATTAGCATAGTTTTTAGTTTTTAGATCTGAATCTAGAAAGAAAAATTACTCTTCCTCTAGGTTTTCTTTTACATTGATAGTTTCATACTTTATTGCTTTTGCTTTGGATATTGAAGAGTCATGACCTCCGTTGAAGATACTATTCTAGTTTGTTTTCTTACTCTTTTATTATTCCATATTCTTAATTCTTGTTTAGAGTTACAATTGGATTATTTTTAGAATTTATTAATGCAAAGGATTACTTTTACTTTTAATTAATTTTGAATCTCTATTTTATTTAAATTATTATGTCTCTTTTCTATTCCAAACTCCCAATAACGAAGATGGTATCCATGTTGATGGAGTAGACTCCTGACTTGATATGGGGGCTGATTAAGAGGAGACACTTGAGTTGGAATGCTCAAGTGAATAGTTAAATTGAAAGTTGTTGGCTAATTCTGTATTTACTAACGCTAGACCTTCCCGAGGGAGAGGACTAGGATTTGCGAATAAGAGTTAGCTCAATCACTTGACTTTTCTTTATTTAGTAAGGGTTAACTAAGTGAAAATAACAACCTCTTTATACTACACTTGGGAGAATTCCAATAAGGATAGAACTTCCAATTAATCATTCCCCCAGTCAAGGCTTTTTAATTTGAATATATAATCTCTTTTAATTTTCATTGCTTTAATTTACAATTATTTATTTGCCCATTGCCCAAACTCAAAATTACCCAGAAAACTCCTGATTAATAAGATTGCACCCTTTTTAGCAACTCGTTGGGAGACGACCTGGGACTCATACTCCCAGTATTTTTATTCTAAAATTTTGTGACAACCTTTCTAAATTGATGAGGCGGATTTTTGTTGGTTAAGAGTTATACTCGCAACGTATTTCCTATATTAATTTCTTAATTGGCCGACTTACGCCCCACATCAATTTTTGGTGCCATTGCCTGGAGTTGCAATAGCGTGCTAAATTATTAATTAGTGTACATATTTTTATTTTATTTGTGTATTTTATTTTATTTTATTACCATGAGCTATATGTTTCTCTCATTGAATGACGCGTTCACTGCCTGATCCGAGCTTAGCTGTATTTGATCCTGAAATTGAAAGAACTCTTTCACGTATTAGGCGAACTCGGCATCGGTTAGCCTCTGAGGGTGGTGAAGTGATTGTTATCGATTCACCAGTCTCATTTGAGGGCGAATCTGAACCGCCATCTAAGGAAGAAACAAGCTCCTTTACTACTGATTCAGTTGATTCACGTGCAGATAGAATGGCAGCACCTAGGAGGATTACTCTTCAGGAAGCTGGAGCCCCAGATTTTACACTGCAACCGTATCAAGTGCGTCACCTAAATCTGGCTGAAGATTTTGAACTGAAGACTGCACTAATCAACTTGATGCCCAAGTTTCATGGCTTACCTGCTCAGGAGCCTATCAAGCACCTCAGGGATTTTCAGACAGCCTGTTCTATTGTTAGGCGTCATGGTGCAAATGAAACTTCTATTCTGCTAACTGCCTTCCTATTTTCTCTTGAGGGAAAGGCAAGGGAGTGGTACTACTCCCAACCTGAAGTAACTGTTACCAACTGGGATACGCTCAAGAGAGAATTCCTGGAAAAATACTTTCTAGCTAAAGTTACAGATAGATTGAGGAAAGAGATCTCCTGCATTGGTTCAAGGTGAATCAGAGACTCTCTATAAGTACTGGGAGCACTTTAAGAACCTTCTAGACACATGCCCCCATCACATGATTGACAGGCTGGTGTTAATCAGCTACTTCACTCAAGGCATGAAGCCTCGGGATAAGACTACATTGGATGGTGCTAGTAATGGTTCTCTGAAAAAGTACAAGACCGTAGATGAAGCATGGCAACTGATCAATGATCTAGCTGAGTCCACTCGGAATCACAGGCACAAGAATAGCCACTCAAAGGCTGTTGCAGAAGTTTCCTCTAGCTATATGTGAAACGACCAACCTACTGAAGCAGATGCAATTGAATTAGCAACAAGCTCAGCATCCCCCACCACAACAAAGCCAACAGTTGGTCCCCCAAAGAGTTTGCGGAATCTGTGCTGATTATAGTCATTACACCGATGAATGCCTGCAGCTCCAACAAGAAGACAACACTGTGGCAGCTACTCATAACTTCTATGACCGTCCGAATCAAGGATACAATCAACAAGGCGGCAACTACAACCAAGGTGGAAACTATAACCAAGGGTGGCAGGACAACTCCAACCAGGGTTGGAGAGATAATTCCAACCATAACTGGAGGGACAACTATAACAGAGGAGGCAGAGACAACAATGGAAATCAGAGGTGGAATAACATCAACAGACAACAGAATCAGAATCAGCCCTATAGAGCACCTCACCTAAGGCAGTCACAAGGACCCCAACACAACCAAAAATAGGTCCCTCAGATCACTTATCCTCTTTCCTCATCAAATGATGAGATGCTTTGTTCTCTTGTACAAGGACAACAAGACATGCAGACGACACCTAACTAAACATTAAATGGTCTGAATACCACTTTACAAGCTCTCGTCTCCCGGATAGATTCATTACCTGCTTCCACTAACTAGCCTTCAAGCTCCAGTGGAATTCTTTCTCAACCCTTACCTAACCCCAAGGGTGGGATTAATGCCATCACTTTGTGGTCTGGAACTACACTGCAAGAGAGGAATCAGGAGGAGCCAAGCCCACAAGAACACGCCCCAGTTGAGGATATGATTGAAGTGGAAGATGCTGAAGAGGAAGATGAAGTACAAGACAAAGTTGAAGAAGAAGTAGCTCAGCCAAGGAATGGAGCACCAAGGGACATAGAAGCTGCAAGTGGTGCCATTCCTATTCCATTTCCACACCTTGCATGGAAGTCTAGAAAGCAGATGGAACTTGATCCCAGAATGGTAGAAATCTTCAAAAAGGTTGAGGTAACTGTTCCCCTTTTTGATTTTATTCAACAAGTACCTGAATATGCAAAGTTTCTGAAAGATTTATGCATACATAAAGATAAAATTAATGAATTAGAAAATATTCCTTTAGGTAGTTCTATATCTGCTTTAATGGGAGGTATACCTGAAAAATATAGTGATCCAGGTCCATGCATGGTTAATTGTACCATTGGGGGTGTGATATTTTCTGATTGCATGTGTGATTTAGGAGCGTGTGTTAGTATAATGCCATTGTCTATATATGATGCTTTGAGGCTCCCTCCCTTAAAAAGGTCGGCATCTCATTTTGTGTTAGCAGATAAAAGCATTATTATAGTAGTTGGAATTGCTGAAGACGTGCTAGTGAGCATCAAGGGGCTCACATTTCCCATTGACTTCTATATCCTGGAAATGCCCCTTAATGACTCTGAAAGATCATCATCAATCCTGCTTGGAAGACCATTCCTGAAGACTTCGAAGTTCAAGCTGGATGCATTCTCAAGAACTTACGCCTTTGAAATAGATGGCAGAGCAGTGAGTTTCAGTTTAAATGAAGCTATCAAGCACCCTCCCAAAGATCATTCTATCTTCCAGTGTGACATCATTGATGAAACTGTAGCTGAAGTTCACCAAGAAGAAGTAGAAGAGAAGCACATGGAGCAAGGTCCAAGTGTGGGGACACCCTCTGAACACAATAAGGACACTTTGCCATTATCACTAGCCCTAGATGATCCAGAGCCTAGCCATGAGCAGAAATTGGAATTGAAGCCCCTTCCGCCACACCTCAAGTATGCTTACCTTGAGAATAATAAGAAGTTCCCAGTTATCATTGCAAGGGAACTCACTTCCCAATAGGAGGAGCAACTGCTCAGTGTGTTGAGAAAATACAAGAAAGCAATTGGGTGGAGCTTGGCGGATATAGTAGGCATCAGCCCTCAGGTTTGTGAGCACAGGATATTCTTAGAAGAGGGATCAAAGCCTGTCCGTCAACCCCAAAGAAGATTAAATCCCACCATCTTAGAAGTTGTCAAGAAAGAAGTGACCAGGCTACTTGAAGCAGATATCATTTACCCCATCTCAGATAGTGAACGGGTCAGTCCAGTACAAATGGTGCCCAAGAAGTCTGGAGTCACAACAGTAAAGAATGAGCATGGAGAGCTCCTGATAACTAGAGTGCAGAATTCATGGAGAGTTTGCATTAATTATAGGCATCTCAACCAAGCTACTCGCAAGGATCATTACCCCTTGCCATTTATTGATCAGATGCTTGATCTCTTGTCAGGTAAATCCCATTACTGCTTTTTAGATGGTTATATAGGCTATTTCTAAATTCATATAGCTCCTAAAGATCAGGAAAAGACTACTTTTACATGTCCCTTTGGAACGTATGCATACACAAGGATGCCTTTTGGCTTATGTAATGCACCGGCTACTTTCCAAAGATGCATGATGAGTATATTTTCAGATCATATTAAGAACTGTATGGAAGTTTTCATGGATGATTTTAGCGTATATAGTGATTCCTTTAACCTTTGCTTGGATAGTTTAGCTAGAGTATTAGACAGGTGTGTTAGTTCAAACCTTGTACTGAATTTTGAAAAATGTCACTTTATGGTAAAACAAGGGATTGTACTAGGACATGTTGTGTCTAATTGATGAGCAGATAATTTATATGCTTTTTGGAATTATTTTTAGGTAGTTTTTAATATGTTTTAGTTAATTTTTATTATATTTTTATTAGTTTTTATTCAAAAATCACATTTCTGGACTTTACTATGAGTTTGTGTGTTCTTCTACAATTTCAGGTATTTTCTGGCTGAAATTGAGGGACCTGAGCAAAAATCTGATTTAGAGGTTGAAAAAGGACTGCAGATGCTGTTGGATTCTGACCTCCCTGCACTCAAAATTGATTTTCTGGAGCTACAGAAACCCAATTGGCACGCTCTCAATTGTGTTGAAAAATAGACATCCTGGTCTTTCCAGCAATATATAATGGTCTATACTTTGCCCGGGTTTTGATAACGCAAACTGGCGTTTAAACGCCAACTTTTTACCCTTTTCTGGCGTTAAACGCCAGAACTAGCATAAAAGCTGGAGTTAAACGCCCAAACTGGCACCAAAGCTGGCATTTAACTCCAAAAAAAGTCTCTACATGTGAAAGCTTCAATTCTCAGCTCAAGCACACACCAAGTGGGCCCCAGAAGTGGATTTCTACATCATTTACTTATTTCTGTAAACCTTAGGTTACTACTTCATTCTAAATAGGACCTTTTACTATTGTATTTTAATCTGGAAATATTTAGATCATTTTGGAATCTATCTTTTCATCTTTGATCACGTTTTGGGGCTGGCCATTCGGCCATGCCTGGACCATTATCACTTATGTATTTTCAACGATGGAGTTTCTACACCCCATAGATTAAGGTGTGGAGCTCTGCTGTTCCTCATGAATTAATGCAAAGTACTATTGTTTTTCTATTCAACTCAAGCTTATTCTTATTCTATGATAAGAACATGATGAATGTGATGATCAAGTGACACTCATCACTATTCTCACTTATGAACACGTGCCTGACAAACACTTCCGTTCTACATGAAAACAAGCTCGAATGCATATCTCTTGGTTTCCTAGTCCATGCGTTTGATTGTCTCTCTTGACAATAGAGCCTTTAATTCCTTGAGATCAGAATCTTCGTGGTATAAGCTAGAATTAATTGGCAGCATTCTTGAGATCCGGAAAGTCTAAACCTTGTCTGTGGTATTCAGAGTAGGATCTAGGATAGGATGACTGTGACGAGCTTCAAACTCGTGAGTGTTGGGCATAGTGACAGACGCAAAAGGATCAATGGATCCTATTCCAACATGAGTGAGAATCGACAGATGATTAGCCATGCAGTGACAGCGCATTTGGACCATTTTCACTGAGAAGACGGACGGTAGCCATTGACACGGTAATCCCCCAACACACTGCTTGCCATGGAAAGGAGTATGAATGATTGAATGAAGATAGTAGGAAAGCAGAGATTCAGAAGCCACAGGCATCTCCATACGCTTATCTGAAATCCCACCAATGAATTACATAAGTATTTCTATCTTATTTTATATTTTATTTATATTTAATTATCAAAACATCATAACCATTTGAAATCTGCCTGACTGAGATTTACAAGATGACCATAGCTTGCTTCAAGCCGACAATCTCCGGGGGATCGACCCTTACTCACGTAAGGTATTACTTGGACGACCCAGTGCACTTGCTGGTCAGTTACACGGAATTGTGAAGAAGTCTTGAGATCACGTTCTCCCACACCAAGATTTTGGCGCTATAGCCAGGGAATGAATAATCACGATTTCGCGTACCAAGTTTTTGGCGCCGTTGCCGGGGATTGTTCGAGTTTGAACAACTGACGGTTCATCTTGTTGCTCAGATTAGGTAATTTTATTTTATTTTTAAGCATTTATTTTCAAAAAAAAAATAAAAAATTTAATAATAATAAAAATATATGTTCTTCAGAATTTTTAAGAATGAATTCTAGAGTTTCATGAGATATGTTGAATTCTAGCTGGCTGTTAAGCCATGTCTAATCTTTTGGACCGAGGTTTCACTTATCCTTAGAAGAGCTTCTTTCTCTTTCTCATCAATTGAGCTGTTGTATGTAATGTTCTGCTGAAGCTTGGCTGGCCATTGGCCATGTCTAGTGTTTTGGACCGAAGCTTTCACTGAAAGCTTGGCTGGCTATTAAGCCAGGTCTAAAATTTTGGACTGAAGCTTTAGACTAACATTGCATGATTCTTGGAATTCTTATTAAAAATTTTGAAATCCTTATTTTCTTTTTCCAAATAATTCTCGAAAAATACAAAAAAAATAATAAAATCATAAAAACAAAAAAATTATGTGTTTCTTGTTTGAGTCTAGTGTCAAATTTTAAGTTTGGTGTCGATTGCATATTTTGATTTTTTTCTTTAAATTTTCGAAAATCCATGCATTGAGTTTTGTTCTTCATGATCTTCAAGTTTTTCTTGATGATTGTATTTGTTTAATCTTGTGATTTTCTTGTTTTGTGTCGTTTCTTCTTTTTCATATGCATTTTTGAATTATTAGTATCTAAAGTTTAAAAATTTTTAAGTTTGGTGTCTTTCATGTCTTTCTTTTCTTAAAAATTTTCAAAAATATGTTCTTGATGCTCATCATGATCTTCAAAGTGTTCTTGGTGTTTAAAAATATGTTTTGCATCATTTAGTTGTTTTTCTCTCTCCTCAATAAAAATTCAAAAATAAAAAAAATATTTTTCCCTTATTCTTCTCATAAATTTTGAATATTTGAGTTGACTTAGTAAAAAAATTTTAAAAATTTAGTTGTTTCTTATAAGTCAAGTCAAATTTTCAATTTAAAAATCCTATCTTTTCAAAACCTTTTCAAAAATAAAATCTTTTTCATTTTTCTTTCATTTTTTTCGAAATTTTAAAAATTGATTTTCAAATTATTTTTCTAATTTTATTTCATATTTTTTTGAAATTAATGCTAACAATTAATGTTTAGATTCAAAAATTTTCAAGTTGTTACTTGCCTATTAAGAAAGGATCAAACTTTAAATTCTAGAATCATATCTTTTAGTTTCTTGTTAGTCAAGTAATCAACTTTAATTTCAAAAATCAAATCTTTTTAATTTCCTTTTCAAATCTTTTTCAAAATGATTTTCAATCATATCTTTTTCAAAATCAATTTCAAAATCTTTTCTAACTTCTTATCTTTTCAAAATTGATTTTCAAATCTTTTTCAAATAACTACTTGACTTTTTGTTTGATTTTAAAAGTTTTCTAATTGATGACTGGAATTCACACCCCATTCAAAATTGGTGAATTAGTCCTTTTGGCAAGCGCACCAAAATTATCGTCAAGTAATAACCCACAGTGGAGTGGGATAGTATCCACAGAGATTTGCGAATTCGAGCAGTTTTAATCGATTGATGAATTAGTCAAGCGGATCAATAGGATTGTAGAGTGTAGAATTGTAAATAACATAAATGTAAATGACTGGAATATAAAGAAAAGCAATAAAGTACATAAATATAAATGGCAGAAAGTAAAGTGCAGAATCATAAATGACTTCAATGTAAATGGGAATGGGAAATTGCTGAAAGTAAATTCAAACAATAAAGAAATGGATAGATGAGAATGGGGAATTTCATTGAGATTGGGAGATGTTGTCTCTTTGGATCAAATCTAGCTTATATCCTCTTCAATCATGCAACTCATTGACCTCTTGGCAATCATGATTGATTGAGCCCCAATCCCTTGGTGACTCAATCTCTCAGATCTTGATCAATAGCCAATTCCTTAGTTTAATTGCTCATGAAGAGAGATATGCTTGGTCCCTGATTATACCACACACCATCATAGGTCCAAGTAGAGGGAGGATTATATGTCACATATCCAAACACCAAAACCCAGATTCTACTCTAGTGTGAGAAAGGATTTCAAGCATGGTTTCATGTTTCCTTTCCCAAGGTTCCCATGAAACCCAATTGCATTCAATCTCTTTTCCAAGATAATTGAATACTAAGCATTAAGAATGAAATTCCTTCTAGCAAATCAAAGAGAAGATGAAGAGAAGAAGGATTTCACTATCATTCATCCATCAAGTACAACAGAGCTCCCTCTCTCAATGAGAGGGAAGGTAGCTACTCATATCTCAAAAGGTACTCAAAAGTGAAGTGTAAAAGTGGATCTAAAACTGACTGCTTAACCCCTTCTTCAGTACTCCTTGGGGGTATTTATACTACTCCTAGTAAAATAAAAGAATTACAAAAGTTAAAAAAGGAAAATTACATTTTGGAGGGAAAAGAAAACACTCAATAAGCATGACTTCTTAGCTGGCGTGTGGCTGGCGTGCCTCTAGCGTGTCATGTGCTCTTCATTTCCAGCTTGGCGTGCCACGCCTAGTCCTTCAAGTGGCACGCTCGTCCCTCTTTCAACCTTGGCACGCCACACCTTCGAACTCAAGTGGCACACCGTAGTGGATTTCTTGTGTCGGCGTGCCACGCCTTCGAGCTCAAGTGGCACGCCCCTTGCCTTTCTCACTTCTCTTTGCCTCTCGAAACTTGTACTGGCGTGCCACGCTCAAGGTATGGTGTGCCACACCCTTGTTTTATGCTTGGCTAGGCTTCTCTGGAAAGTTTAACTAGCGTGGCACGCCCAGGGTCTGGCGTGCCACGGCCCTCATGTGGGTGAGTGATTGCTCTGTTTGGCGTGCCACACCACGAGCTCAAGTGGCACGCCTAAGTGAAGAATGGTGAATGGCGTGCCACGCCTTCGATACCAAGTGGCACGCCCCATGTAATTGGCCTCCTTCATCCTCTCTGGAAACTTACACCAGCGTTCCACGCCTAAAAGTTGGCGTGCCACGCCCATGATCTTGTCTTGGTTCCAATGGTTGGTGTGCCATGCCTCAGTCTTCAAGTGGCACGCCATAGTGAGATGCCAAGGTTGGCGTGCCACGCCTTCGATACCAAGTGGCACGCCCAGTCCTTGCTTTTGGTCCTTTGTGTATTGGCGTGCCACGCCTGGTTGCCCAAGTGGCACGCCCAGTCTTCAATTGCCTTCAGCCCCTTCTCTGGATTGTTGTACCAGCGTGCCACGCCATGCTGCTCAAGTGGCACGCCCATGGGTTTATGAACTCTTCAAGCCTGGCGTGCCACGCCTGGGTTCTCAAGTGGCATGCCTAAGTGGCTTCTTGGGGCTGGCGTGCCACGCCTTCGACACCAAGTGGCACGCCAAAGTGAAGGCTCTTCTCTGAATGGTGAGTTGGCATGCCACGCCCCTTTGCTCGAGTGGCACGCCCATAGTAGTTGATGGGTCAGGCGTGCCACGCCCAGCTTGGCGTGCCACGCCCTTTTTGTGTTTTCCATTGTAGCTTTTTGGAATTTTGTATCAATGTGGCATGCCAGTTTGAATTTTTTCTCTGGTCTTTAGTACTGGCGTGCCACGCCCAGCTCCTGGCGTGCAACGCCAGTGCGTTTTTACGGCGTTTGCTTCAAGTGTCACGCCAGTTTCACACGCCCAGCTTCTTGTTTGTCTTCTACCCCATTTTTGATGCTTTTCTCACCTGAAATTCAGCACAACTCATCTCAAAGTAGTGTACCATAATATTCATTAATTAATGCATGAATTGTACTGATAAAATAAGATTTATGCTCTTTTATGGTCTTCTTTATGCAAGAAAGAAGGGTAGATGATGCAAGTCATCACAACACCAAACTTAAGTTTTGCTTGTCCCAAGCAAATCAATGTGAGTAAGACTTTATAGCATGAGGCCTTGGCTTCGAGTGATTGCAATACAACAAAGAGTAAGACTAAGTGTTCAACTCATGTATGCATGTTTTAATGTTATGAAAAGCTCTTGGATCCTTGAGGGTTCTTTCAGGTATAGGCTTTTAGGAGTCCTTTCTATTGATTGTCACCTTGAAGTAGTAAGGGTTATTTTGCTTTATTGACCACGACTCTAAGTGTTTTGTCTCAAGACAACCCTTTAATTAAGCTTTCAATTAGCACTCCCAAACCAGTTGGTTTTAGGGTACTAGGTGTTGAGACACCCCTAAGAATTTACTTGCTCAGGTCTCTTCTTGACACATCTTCACCACAAGCATCTACTAAGATTTTTAATTCTTTCTTAGCTTTTTAATGTTTCTTTTTTTATCCTAGTAGTTGATGCTCAGAGCCTTTGGTCTTTATTGCTTACTACCTCTTGGTTCTATGGATATTCAAGGAACACCCTTTAGCCTTCCCTGGTTACACCTTCTAGGGCTAGTTGCTCTTCTATAACTCATTTTCTTTTTAGTTCATCCAAGATTCTACACTTAGTTTCTTATTTCTTAGTTTGTTTGATAATCCATCTTGGCCTTAGTCTCTCTCATTGTTTTTGGCACAACTCACAGTGACTCTTATGGAGACAAACTCTACTTTTATTTTTTTTATTAGAATGAAGACTTGAAATACATGACATTTTCTTTCTTGAAAAGAAGAACTCATAAAGACTTCAAACAGGAATTAAAAACTATGCATAAAACATAAACTATCCTAGCATGATTATTTATTCAAAAATTAAATAAAGCAAAAACTTAAACAAGAATTCAGAAATTGGAAAGTGTCAACCATGGGACTCAACAACCTTGAGCAGCTTCATCTTTAGTTCATTGGCCCCTTCCCTTTGTCCTTCTTCTTGGAGGGGGAAGAGCCACCTTTATCTGGCTTGGAGGAACCTTCTTGTGCTTTGGCATCCTTGGGCTTCCAAAATCCTAGCCTCCTCATGTAGGATTTCACATTCTCCTTGTGTTGGTATGCTATTTCTTCTTGCCTTCAGCTGAGTTCCTCTAATTTCTGCATATAGGTGGGGTAGTTGGGGTTCATATTAGCTACTGCATTGCATAGGTAGCTCAACTTTGTTTGCGCATAGCAATCATATTCCCCTCTGGCTACAGTTCTTGCTTCATAAAGGTGTCTGAATTCAGCAAGACTCACCATTTGTTGTAGTTACTGTCTCAGAATCACTCCTAAACTGCCTTGCATTTCTCCCCAGTTAATTTGATCTTGCTGCTCCTTGAGGTCCTCAAAACCCCCTTAGAGTTGTTGAATGTTGTGGTTGACTTGGCTCCATTGTTGTTGTTGAGTTTCCTTAAATTGATTGACATATTCCCTCAAGTGGTGTAGATCTCCCTTCATTTGATGTACATCTCCTTGCAGTTTCTCCCAATTGAATCCCTCTGGAAATTACTGATATTGGTATTGTGGTGGTGGTTAAAGTGCCAGGAATTGCGGTTGTTCTTCTGCCCCCTCTTGTTGTTGTTATTGTTGTTGTTCATGGGCATGAGCTCTTCGTTCTCTGGCCCTGTGGAGTGGATGAACAGCTACAACCTTGGCCATCTTTTTGGCAGTTATGAACTTGTCTTGCTTCACAAGTACTTCATCAACAATCTTTTCAACTCCAGCCTCATCACATAGCCTCTGTATAATACTGGAGAATGCCAACCTTGTGTTGTCACTGGTGCTCTTTAGTACTTTGTTGATGCTGTTGGCAATCATCTCCCCTACGTTGATGTTCTCTCCTTTCATGATGTTGTAGATGAGTACAGCTCTCTCTTTGGTCACCTCTGAAGTGTTGGATGTGGGGATTAGGAACCTCCTCACAAATTCTAGCCACCCTCTAGCTTGGGGGCTCAAATTTCTTCTCCTCAATTGATTAGGTACCCCATCCTTGTCATTGATCTAACGCACATGCATCACACAAATTTCATTTAGGATCTCCTCAAACCCAGGGTCTTGCTGCTTCATTCTTTCTTCATAGCTCCGAGTGGAGCTTGTCCTCTTTACCATCAGCATCCTTTCTATGCTAGAGGGACTGTAGTCAATAGACTTCCCCCTTACATAGCTGATGTAGCCATAGTGTTGCCCTGGTTGAGGCACTGCGTTGGCATAGAATTCCCTCACCAAGCTCTCTACCACTTTCCTTGGTGGGTTGCATAGAAGTGACCAACCTCTATTGTTGATTTCAATGTTGATTTTAATGTGCTTGTTCCTCCCAAATTGGAACCCAACTTCTGGAATGATCTTCCTCTCACTCACCCAACCATAGAATTGGTTTTGGTTGAATGCGGAGAGGAACTTGTAGTCATTGAAAGAACTTGAGGATCCAGAGGTTGGTTCCTTGACTTTTCTCTTCTTTGAGGCTGAGCTTTTTGGTGGTGCCATGAGTTTGAGAGAGTGTGTTTGAAAGTGAAATGGAGTTGCAAGAAAGAACAAGCAAAACGAGGTTTTGCTCCAACACCAAACTTAGGACTTGATTGTCCCAATCAAGAAGAAAAAGAAAGAAAGAAAGTAGGGAAAGAGATGGTAAAAGATGAAAAGAGAAAGGAAAGTGAGGGCTGTATGCTCTTCGTGTGTGATTCGGGTTGTTTGAAGTGGAATAGGAGATGGTGAAGTGAGGAATTTATAATGGGTGGATGTTGTGGTAGGAAGGGTGGGAAATAAAAAGGGTTAAATGTTTTCTCACTTGGGGAGTGGCGCCTACGTGGGAAGAGGCGCCAACTCCTTTTCTCAGTGTGTCTTCTGCATGTGTTGAGTTCCAAAGTGCATGTACACTTTGACTTCCTTGCTTTGTGAGTTGTTTACCATGTGGGCCCCATCTTCTCTCCTGAAATGAAACTGAACCCATTAGTAATGACAAAAGAACCCTTTCACATTCCTTCTCATAAAAAGTGAATTGGATTGCAACTGATGGGTGTCCCTTAGGACACGAAACTTAATTATTTGGCATCTCAATAAATTAGTTTTATCATTGTGTATTTAATGTGTTCATAGGAGTGGAATAATATCAATCTTTTTATTTTATTTTGGTTTCAATTCCTCTGAATTCATTAAACCACATTCATGTTTTTACCCAAAGCATTAAGTGCTTTCAATTTGGGTGATTTGGGCTGCTAGATAATTCTTGGTGGTGGCCACACCAAACTTAATCCTTGGGCTTATTCTTTAAATCAAGGTATAAATTGTCTGTAAGCCTAGATTAAGTGGGTGAGAGGCCACACCAAACTTAGCATTTTAGCTAGTCTTCAGCCCATTCACTCATTATGATCAATGCCTTCATCAAGTTGCAATGCCAGAATAGAAAAAAAATGTAAAGAAAATCTAGCTACCAAAGCTAAAATCAACGTTTCAATCTGCAATTATAAACTACCTAATATGGTAATGTAAGATAAAGGAGAGACTGAAAAGTAAACTACCTAATGCAACAAATTTTTAAACTATTTCTAAGAAAAGTAACTAAATCAAAAAAGGATAAAGTGTTGTGGTGCCTCCCAACTAGCGCTTATTTATTGTCATTAGCTTGACATTCCTTCATTTTCAGCTGAGCTTGTAGCTCTCTCCTTGCTCCTCTGAAGAGCCCCCCAAGTAGTGTTTGAGTCTATGGCCATTGACAGTAAAAGTTCTCTGAGTCTTGTCCTCTATGAGCTTCACATGACCATAGGGAAACACTTTGAGTATGGTGAAAAGTCCTGACCATCTAGACTTCAGTTTTTCAGGGAAAAACTTGAGTCTTGAGTTGTAGAGTAACACTTTCTGTCCTTCAGTGAACTCCCTTCTTGCTATCTTTTGGTCATGCCACCTTTTTGTGTTTTCTTTGTAGATTTTTGCATTCTCATATGCTTGATTCCTAAACTCCTCCAGCTCATTGAGTTGCATTAATCTCTTTTCTCCAGCAGCTTGCTCATCATAGTTTAACATTTTTAAAGCCCAAAAGGCTCTATGTTCAAGTTCAACTAGCAAGTGACAAGCCTTGCCATATACCAGTTGGTATGGAGACATCCCAATGGGAGTCTTATAGGCTGTCCTGTAGGCCCATAGTGCATCATCCAGCTTTTTAGACCAATCCTTTCTTGAGCTTTCAACAGTTTATTGCCTTGTCCACTTCTATACCATCTTTTGAAATCTTGTGACCAAGAACCACCCCTTCAGTCACCATAAAATGGCACTTCTCCCAGTTTAAAACTAGGTTAGTTTCTTGACACCTTTTTAGCACAAGAGCAAGATGGTATAGGCAATCAGAATATGAGTTCCCGAATACAGAGAAGTCATCCATGAATACTTCTATGAACTTCTCAATCATGTTTGAAAAAATGGAGAGCATGCACCTTCGGAATGTTGCAGGTGCATTGCACAATCCAAAGGGCATTCTCCTATAGGCAAAAACACCATATGAACAAGTAAATGAAGTTTTTTCCTGGTCATTAGGGTCTACAATAATTTGGTTGTAATCCGAATACCCATCTAGGAAGCAATAGTACTCATGTCCTGCCAATCTTTCAAGCATCTGGTCCATGAAAGGTAAGGGAAAGTGGTCCTTCCGGGTGGCTTCATTAAGTTTCCGGTAGTCAATGCACATACGCCATCCGGTCACTGTCCTTGTGGGTATCAATTCATTCTTCTCATTTGCCACAATAGTGATCCCTCCCTTCTTAGGGACTACTTGCATCGGGCTTACCCAAGGGCTGTCTGAGATAGGGTATATCACCCCTGCTTGCCATAGTTTTAACACTTCTTTCTGAACCACTTCATTCATAGTTAGGTTCAGCCTCCTTTGTTGTTGTCTTGAAAGTTTGGCATCTTCTTCAAGCAAGATCTTATGCATACACATTGAAGGACTAATCCCTTTTAAATTTGCAAGTGTCCAGCCTATGGCATTCTTGTGTTATCTCAGCACTTGGATGAGCTCCTCTTCTTGTTCCTTACTCAGACTTGAATTTATTATCACTGGTTGGGTATTGTTGGCATCCAGATATGCATACTTCAAGCTGGGTGGAAGTGCTTTCAGTTCTAGTTTTGGTGGCTCTGTATCTTTGTTGCTTGTAATGGTTGGCATGATTGAGTTTCTCATGGTTGCTTGTGGTGATTCTCCATCTGGTGCTTGTTCCAGCTCAATAGTTCCTCCATATTGTTCTTCTTCCAAGACTTCTTGAACTATTTTTTCCATGGTGTCTACTAGCTTGCATTCTCCTATGGATTCCTTGGGGTAACTCATTGCTTTGAAGACATTGAAGACCATTTTCTCTTCATGCAACCTCAAGACTAGTTCCCCTTTTTGCACATCGATGATGGCTCCAGCAGTAGCTAGGAATAGTCTTCCTAAGATAATTGACGTGTTGGCCTCTTCTTCCATGTCCAGCACAACGAAATCAGCAGGGAAGATGAACTCTCCTACTTTCACTAGCAAGTCTTCCACCACTCCATGTGGAAAAATAAATGTTCTGTTAGCCAATTGGAGTGCCATTCTTGTTGGCTTGGCTTCCTCAATCTTCATCCTTCTCATCATGGTCATGGACATAAGATTTATGCTAGCTCCCAAATCATACAAAGCATTCTCAATGGTGATGTCTCCTATGATGCAGGGAATTTGGAAACTCCCTGGGTCCTTGACGTTAGGATTTTTGCTAGTAAAGAATGTCATAAAAACAGTCGCGTTGTAGATATAGTCTCTAAACCGACAAAAATCCCTTCGTACAAACGTTTTGGGTGTCACAAGTAACAAACCCCTTAAAAATTGTTAACCGAGTATTCAAACCTCGGGTCATCTTCTCAAGGAACTGCGAGGAAGTATGTTCTTATTATTGGTTATAAAGGTTGTAATCGGGTTTAGAAGGTGAGAAGCAAGTAATTTAAATGACGAGTGAATTAAATGGCAATTAAAAATAAATAATAACTGTAAAACAACTTTTGGCAAGATAAGGGAAATTAAAGGTCCAACTTAGTTATCTCTCTCAACTATAATGAAAGTTGAATCTAAACTCCACTTGGTCAACCTTTACCAGGGCAAAGGAAAGTCAAGGGACTAATTAAATTGACCTTTGAATCCTATTTATTTCCTAAGAAAAGGTTGGGATTACTTAAGTTCAGCTCAATTAGCAAGATAACGATTACCAATTATGTTGAGTTTAATAACTGTTGAGTTACTAAATTCTTAACCAGAACCAAAAGGGGAAGAAAGTAAAATTGCTGGAATAATAAAAATATCCTTAGATGGGGCACAATGATAACTTAAATCAAAGAGAACAATCATAAACTGAAAATACCTCAATTATTATTAATTCAAATAGCAGTCTGTAACATGGAAGAATTCTTAAATCAAATTATAATAATCAATTCAAATGTTGGAATAAATAAATAAAAGTAAAACTAAAATAAAAGAACATTAAACCTGGGATCCAGAGTTACTCTCAAAACAAGAAGAAATCCTAAATCCTAAAAGAGAGAGAGAAGATCTCCCTCTCAACTAAATCTAAATCATTGAAAAGTAAAATATGCGAGCTCTCTTTGAATGGATGCATTCCCACACTTTATAACCTCTGGTCTATGCTGTCTGTACTTGGATTTGGGCCAAAAAGAGCTTCAGAATTCGCTGGGGGCGCATTCTGTAAATTCTGATACGTGGCCCCTGTCACGCGTCCGCGTGGGTCACGCTGTCGCATCATTTGGAGCCTTTCCTTGCCACGCGGTCGCATCAGTCATGCGACCGCGTCATATGCATTCTGCTTAAGGCGCGCGGTCGCGTCAGTCATGCAGCCGCGTCGCTGCTGATTCGTGCTTGGCACGCGATCGCGTCATCCATGCGATCGCGTGGATACTAGTTTCCTTAAAGCTCCGTTTTGCTTCTTCCTTTTATTTTAATATGTTTTCTTTTTCATCCTTTAAGTCAGTCTGCCTTAGAAAATCTGAAACTACTCAACACACTAATCACGGCATCGAATGGAAATAAAGGTAATTAAATTAATTGATTTTAAAGCTTAGGAAACATGTTTTTCAGAATATGACATAAAAAGGAAGGGAAAGTAAAACCATGCAATTAATGTGAATAAGTAGGTGAAGAGTTGAATAAATCACGCTAATTAAGCACAAAAGAACTCATGAAATATGGGTTTATCAACCTCCCCACACTTAAACACTAGCATGTCCTCATGCTAAATCCAAGGTAAATAACTAAGGTTAAAGTGATGGAATGTCATGCAATGCAACCTAATTTAAATGCAACTACCTAAATGAATGATGCATCATGCAACTCTAATTTATTCACTCATATATAAAGCTTACATGTAGTCAAGTTAATCCACATTCTCAAGGAGTCATGTATATATATAGCCAACCCTTAAATAATAAAGCATTTTAGCAAATGAGATGGGAAAGAAAACATTGTACAAACTTGCAAAACAATTAGTAAATTAAGTACATATATATGTTGATGAGTTATTGAACCCTCACTGGATTTTGTGTTTACTCTCTAATCACTCAGTGTTTATTGGGTTTATTCACTCCATCTTTCTTTTTATTCTTAATTTCTATAGCTTTGTTCTTCATCTAACCAATCAACAATTATAGAATATAGTCATACCAAAAAGTCATGAGGTCTTTAATTAAGGTTGTAATGGGGCCAAGGTAAAGGTAAGGATTTATGTATAGGGTTAAGTGAGCTAATAAGCGAATCCTTAATTAGACTAAGATCTTACCTAACATACATTTCTAGCAAGATAAAACTTCTTTACCTATTCTCCCATATTTTCCCACTTATTGTTACATGCTCATGTTTCACTCTTTTATTTTTATCCCATGTGCATTGTTTTTATTTTACATTGGGGAATTTCTTTTGTATCCCCTTTTATTCAAATGCTGAAAAAAATAACTTTTTCTCTCTCTTTTTTTTTTTTAATGCACATGGTAATTGAATCACTTAGATTTTCTCATGAGCATGCTTCCCAAATTTTATTTTATTCCTTTTAACTTTTCTACCTTTTGTTTCTATCATCCATGTTCCCAAAAGGTTTCCCACATTCTACTCTATTTATAATTTTCTATCTTAAGCTAACCAAGGATTCACTTGGGATTTTCTTTTGTTTTTCTGCTTAAGGCTAGTAATTTGGCTAAATAGAATAAAGGGGTTTTAAAAGGCTCAAGGGGGCTAACAAGGGTGATGTAAAAGGTAGGCTAATTTGGGGTGAGTGAGCTAAAATCAAATGATGGCCTCAATCATTCTCTTGGTATGTATCTATTCTATATTCTATAATTGGACTTATATATTAAAGCAAAGGAAAGAACATCAGAATAAAAAGAAATGTAACACACAGAAATGAAATTATGGTTTGAATGCAACCATACAATTTAAGCTCAAGACTCACAAGCTGTATGTTTTCTAACTCAAGCATCATATATCATTTATATATTGTATGCAGTTTTAGTTAAAAATTCCCATTATTCTCATAAAAAAATTTATTTGGGGTGGCTTTTAAAGTTTTAATGTTCCTCCTTGATGAAATGTTGTCAGCTTAACTACATCATGTAATGCTATATACAAGTTTTGTGGATTTAAATCTGATATGTTCAAGTTCCTAGCTTACTCTTTTTTTATATTTGTCAATTTAAACTAAGCTATAACTAAGCTATCTTATGTAAAAAGAGTAAACTATACTAATTGATCCACTACTAAGTTAGAATTGCAAACTAAACTAAATAACTAAAATATGAAAAAAAAATGCAAAATGCAGAAAATAGAGCAAAATACACAAGTAGCAATGTATAAGTACTCAGAAAATAACAATAAAAGAAAAAGAGAAAAATACAGAAAAATATCCACAATAAAAGAAAAAGTATGTAGTAGTTCACCAAAATAAACGCCAGAGATGGCGACCTCCCCACACTTAAAATGAAGCATCGTCCCCGATGCTTAATCAAGCCGGGTGTGAAGGAGTGTCATCACTGGGAGGGATGGTAGCTAGGGTCTCTATGGCGGTGGTGGGCTGAGAGTCTGGCTGCTGTAGAGGAGGGACTGACTGGAGCGGGATCTCCGGATCTGTAGCCTCAAGCTGATGTAGGGTTCTTCTCCCGCCATGAGGAATCGTGCATTAGAGCAATGATGGACTGGGAGGAATCTCCTCTCTTGCGCTTGCCAGTAGCCTTGCCTTTGCCTTTCCTTTGTGAGGCAGACATCCTGAAAAATAGAAAACCAGGAAATGGATAAAATAGGAAAGCAAATAGGCAATTTAAACAAAAGAAACTCAAAGCGGTAAGGGAGAGATAGAATAAGGAAAATGAGTAATTGAAATGTGATTGAATTAATGTTAAAAGGAAAGAAAAAAAATCAATATGCCATAGTGAGAAAGTTAGAGGAAGTAAAAGTAATCAGAAAAGAGATCAAGAGGGTTAGTATGGTAAAAAGAAATTAGTAAATTAAAATTAGTGAGTTAGGAAAGTAAGTGGCATAGAAAAAAATTTTCATATAACAAGGATTCACAGGTAAGAATAGAAGTACTCATAATCGAATAAAGGGAACAGGGTGATGCTGATTCGAATAGAAATAAAGAAATCAGAAATTGGAATCAGTGAATCACAAATGCAGGTTATGAACCAGGAAATCAAAGAGGATAAGAAAGTCTGCCATAGCATTCATGTAATGGTTTGGGTAAAGCAGAGTAAAACAGATTTCAGAAATACCAAACCAAAACATGAATGAAAACAATTTTAAAAAAAATTTGGGCAGCATTCCGGCTAAAATTGGATTGTCCCGGAAAATAAACAGCAATCATATCAGTTCATATGAATTAAAAAAAAATCAAGCTGCATGTACATAGATATAAACATAAAAACTCAATGTAAACAGCAGCAACATACTGGAAAGCAGCATATGAAACATGATTATAGCAGCAACATATTTGCACATAGGATAAAACAGAAGTAAGAACAGTGCAAGTAAACAGACCTAGATCCACTAACCACGGCCTAAGCTACCTAACAACCTAAAAATCCACTACAACATGCAAGTCTAGCTATCCTAATCATGAACATAAACGGAATAAAAAATACAGAAAAGTGACGAACGGATAGAAAGGATTGCGTGTTGCGGAACCTGGTAAGCGGAAGGGGTGGAACAGGGAAGAAGGTGGCTGCGGCGGCGTCCGGCGCGGTGGTAGTGCACGGCGTCGCGGTGGCGGCTGAGGGGGCAGTGGCGGAAGGAGGTATTATGGTTAGTGAGAGAGGAAGAGGATAGGGGAAGGGAGGGCGGTGGTTGTTGCTGGCTGAAGGGGGTGGGTGGCGGAGAGGGGGGTGCGGCTGGATGGCCGGCGGTGGTTGCGCGGTGCTCGCGGAGGTGGCTGTGGTGGAGAGGGGAGGAGAGAGGAAGAAGGAAGAAGAGAGAAGAGGGTTGGGGGTGAAGGGGGGCTGCGCGACTGATAGGGTTCGCGGGCTGGGGGTTATATTTTCGAATCCACGCGGCCGCGTGGGGCACGTGGTCGCGTGGTTGGGGTGAAAATGGGGGGAAAGCGATCGCGTGGGTCGCGCGATCGCATGAGAGGGGGGGAAAGAGGGGTGACGCGATCGCGTGATCGCGTCGCTGGAATTCGTGCTAAACGCACGACTCCAGCGTAACTCTCTATCTCCTTTTAGGGTGATATGCAATCCATGCGACGCGATCGCGTCGCTCACGCGGTCACGTGAGATTGGTATTGACGCGATCGCATGGGGCATGCGATCGCGTGGGCTAATTTGTGCGAAACGCACAAGAGCCGCACGATTCCAGCCCAACTTTCTGTTCGTTGGATCCTTACGCCGATATATATATCACGCGGCCGCGTGGGTGACGCGGTCACATGGGTGGTGTTTTTCGCGATATGACGTGATCACATGAGGTATGCGGTCGCGTCGTGCAACCCTTTTTTTTTTTTAAAACTAAAAAATGCAGGATGCAGTGATTAACATGAATGCTATGCATGATTCCAGGTTAGTGTTAAAATAAAATAAAAAAAAGGTAAATTGAAAACAATAAACAAGAAATAGATTGAGAAAGAAGCGACCATACCATGGTGGGTTGTCTCCCACCTAGAACTTTTAGTTAAAGTCGTTAAGTTGGACATTGGAAGAGTATCCTGTTATGGTGGCTTATGTTTAAATTCGTCCAAAAATTTCCACCAGTGCTTGGAATGCCAATAGCCTCCGGGGTCCCAAACTAGGCATGTAAAGCTTCTGAGCAGCTTCAAACAGATATTCAGCCTCCCGGGATGACGAATGTCAGAATATAATCCATGATCCCAAGCTGTGTTTTTAGATCCGCCTCCGTTTTGATTTGTAAGTTTCCATTCGGGCGGGTTAAAAAGTAGAATCTCACCGTGGTGACCAAACGTTTTCCGTGATCCATGCAATTGAGCATGATACCAATCCGTGTATTTCGAGGTAAAGCGTGGAACCTTATTGAACCTGGTGCACCAGCTCTGAGTACGAGCCAATTCTCTCTTACTCTTAAAGCCGCAGAGAGCTCTAAGTTGGCCATCTGTTTCGAGCAAACCATATTCAAGTGAATAAGTAAAATTATAAGTTAAGGATTGTACCCACTTGAAGCTTGTATTAGGTGGTAATGGCCTTGGGATAGGTGTTTTTGGTGGTTCTACAAGTTCCGTTTCCTTGTGCTCTTCTGTGAATTCTTCCACTTCTTTGCAAAGATCTTCAATTGTATCTGTGTCCTGGTCAAAGTCTTCGGTGTCTTCCTCATCACTTGAGTCGTAGATTGGAGGTTGAGAGAAATCTACCTCCGCATCATCCTCATATTCACTTGGGGAAGATTCTTCGATTTCAGAGAATTCACTTGCGGACGCAAGTTCATCAC
Organism: Arachis ipaensis; assembly: GCF_059453495.1. Classification (NCBI taxonomy): domain Eukaryota; kingdom Viridiplantae; phylum Streptophyta; class Magnoliopsida; order Fabales; family Fabaceae; genus Arachis; species Arachis ipaensis. Next base: position 86,499,265 of record NC_142436.1, read on the forward strand.
TAGGAGAACTAGACTTGTGACTATCATCATCAAGGAAAATTGCTTCTTAGATTATTCCGTCTGATTCTTCGTAAACGACTTGCCTTGGAGATTGTGTGGTATCCTCCTTAGCATCAACTGTAGCATCTTGGACGGAGTTTTCCTCAATTCTGGATTCCCAAGGAAATTCAGCATCTCCTAGATCTTCAACCAACTCTTCTTCTTGAACAATGACAGCTTCTTCCACTTGTTCTAGTACGAATTCATTCTCTGTCTTGTCCACTGGAGTCTCTAGTATTTCTTTCATGCTACGCTCTTCATCGGGCTGTCCACATGGAGTTGTGGTTGATCCTTGTATATTTGAGCGCCTAGTGGCCCATTGAATTAGTGCTTGCTCCAATTGTTGAATGGTTGTTTGAAATTTAATTACTGTTTCTTTTAGGTGATCCTCTGCTTCGCGGTTTACCAGACTTGGACATGATACAAAGAAAAGTGGTGATGATTGGGAACGATTGGATTGGTATTGGGGTAAGGAAGGATCATATGATGGCGAATGGTGAAGAGAAGCTTGTGAGTGTGGTGGTTCGAGGTTATGTTGAAAGGATGGTTCATATGCATGGGGTGGGGCTTGTTGGTAGTTACAAGGTTGTCCACCATGTCTTTCAGCTGGGTATGCACGGTAGAATGGTCTTTGTCCAGGATATCTCGGAGGGTGTTGCTGCCAAAAGGGTTGATTAGATCCTCTTGGTTCCATCCATCCTTGATTGGTCTGACCTTGATGCACATTCCTACTGTAACTTCTATTTCCTTTAACAATATTAGAACCAAACTCAAAGCGAGAGGGGTGAGAGTTCATAGTAACAAATAAAGACAAAAAGGAAAAACAAAAATAAATAAACAAGCAAAAGAAAAATATTTACAATAACCAATAATAAGGCACACGTTAGCAGTTCCCCGGCAACGGCGCCATTTTGACGTTAGGATTTTTGCCAGTAAAGAATGTCATAAAAACAGTTGCGTTGTAGATATAGTCTCTAAACCGACAAAAATCCCTTCGTACAAACGTTTTGGGTGTCACAAGTAACAAACCCCTTAAAAATTGTTAACCGAGTATTCAAACCTCGGGTCGTCTTCTCAAGGAACTGCGAGAAAGTATGTTCTTATTATTGGTTATAAAGGTTGTAATCGGGGTTTAGAAGGTGAGAAGCAAGTAATTTAAATGACGAGTGAATTAAATGGCAATTAAAAATAAATAATAACTGTAAAACAACTTTTGGCAAGATAAGGGAAATTAGAGGTCCAACTTAGTTATCTCTCTCAACTATAATGAAAGTTGAATCTAAACTCCACTTGGTCAACATTTACCAGGGCAAAGGAAAGTCAAGGGACTAAATAAATTGACCTTTGAATCCTATTTATTTCCTAAGAAAAGGTTGGGATTACTTAAGTTCAGCTCAATTAGCAAGATAACGATTATCAATTATGTTGAGTTTAATAACTGTTAAGTTACTAAATTCTTAACCAGAACCAAAAGGGGAAAAAAGTAAAATTGCTGGAATAATAAAAATATCCTTAGATAGGGCACAATGATAACTTAAATCAAAGAGAACAATCATAAACTGAAAATACCTCAATTATCATTAATTCAAATAGCAGTCTGTAACATGGAAGAATTCTTAAATCAAATTATAATAATCAATTCAAATGTTGGAATAAATAAATAAAAGTAAAACTAAAATAAAAGAACATTAAACCTGGGATCCAGAGTTACTCTCAAAACAAGAAGAAATCCTAAATCCTAAAAGAGAGAGAGAGAGAGAAGATCTCCCTCTCAACTAAATCTAAATCATAGAAAAGTAAAATATGCGAGCTCTCTTTGAATGGATGCATTCCCACACTTTATAACCTCTGGTCTATGCTGTCTGTACTTGGATTTGGGCCAAAAAGGGCTTCAGAATTTGCTGGGGGCACATTCTGTAAATTCTGATACGTGGCCCCTGTCACGCATCCGCGTGGGTCATGCGGTTGCGTCATTTGGAACCTTTCCTTGCCACGCGGTCGCGTCAGTCATGCGACCGCATCATATGCGTTCTGCTTAAGGCGCACGGTCGCGTCAGTCATGCGGCCGCGTCGCTGCTGATTTGTGCTTGGCACGCGATCGCGTCATCCATGCGATCGCGTGGATACCAGTTTTCTTAAAGCTCCGTTTTGCTTCTTCCTTCCATTTTAGTATGTTTCCTTTTTCATCCTTTAAGTCATTCTGCCTTAGAAAATCTGAAACTACTCAACACACTAATCACGGCATCGAATGGAAATAAAGGTAATTAAATTAATTGATTTTAAAGCTTAGGAAACATGTTTTTCACAATATGACATAATAAGGAAAGGAAAGTAAAACCATGCAATTAATGTGAATAAGTAGGTGAAGAGTTGAATAAATCACTCTAATTAAGCATAAAAGAACTCATGAAATATGGGTTTATCAGTCCTTCAGCTTTTGAGGCAGCTTCTTCTGTATGATGGCGCTGCATTCTTCAGTCAATATTATGGTTTCTTTTGCTTTCCGGGTCCTCTTTTTGGTTATAAGCTCCTTTAAAAATTTAGCATAGAGTGGCATTTGTTCTAATGCCTCAGCAAATGGTATGTTGATTTGGAGCCTCTTGAAGATCTCTAGGAACTTAGAAAACTGGCCATCTTTCCCATCTTTTCCCAGTCTTTATGGGTATGGTGCCTTTGGCACATAAGGCTTCAAGACTGGTTTTGGTGGAGGTGGAGCAGGGATTTCTTCTTCATCCTTGTTCCCATGCTTTGCTACAACTTCTTCATGCTTGTCTGTGCTTGGGGTTCCTTCTTCCATGACCTTCCCACTTCTTAGAGTAATGGCTTTGCATTCCCCTCTTGGGTTGGCCATAGTATCACTAGGAAATGTGTGTGTGGGAAGTGGGATTTGCTTGGATAAAACCCCCACTTGTGCTTCCAACTTTGAGATTGCTGCGCCTTGATTTTTCAGGTTTGATTTGTATTCCTCTTTATTAGCATCTATCCTTCTGTCAGTTTGTGCTTGTTTGTCCATGAGGGTGGAGACTGCTCCTGTAATTTGTGAGGATAGTTGTGCTATTGCAGCTTCCATCTTTTCAAAGTTCCTCTTGATTTCACATGGTTGCATAGTTGAGGATGATGTATCTTGATTGAGGTTGTTGTGTGTGGGCTAGTTACTATGGTATGATGTGTTTTGTGAGTTATGGTAGGGTCTATGGTTCCTTGTTTGATGGTTGGGGTTGTGGTTGAAATGCTTATTTGATGAATAAGGCTTGTTGTGGTCCTGGTTGTGGTTTTGTTGATTTCCCCACCCAAAGTTTGGGTGATTCTCCCAACCTGGGTTGTATGTCTTAGAGTGTGGGTCATTTGGTGGTCTGGATAAATTGTTCACATAATTTGCTTGTTCCCAGTCAGCTTCAGATCCTGGTGCATTTCCTTCTTGTTGGGGAGTTTGGTCCTGAATAACTGAGACTTGGTTAGCCTCCATCCTTTTTGTTAGAGCTGCTATTTGAGCTGCAATTGCTTTGTTCTGAGCTAACAAAGCGTCTACAGTGTTGAGCTCTAGCACTTCTTTTTTCTGAGTCCTTTCTGAAGCATAGAAATACTCATTTTCAGCTACAGTTTCAATGACATCTATGGTCTCTTCAATAGTTTTCTTCTTGTTGAGTGAGCCTCCTGAAGAATGATCTACAGCCTTCTTTGCTTCATAGGATAGTCCCTCATAAAAGATGTGTAGTTGTACCCATTCATTGAACATTTCTAGTGGGCATCTTCTTGTCAGATCTTTGAATCTCTCCCAGGCCTCATAGAGTGTTTCTCCATCTTGTTGTCTGAAAGTTTGTACCTCAGCTCTCAGCCTAATGATTCTTTGTGGAGGGTAGAATCGTGCAAGGAATCTGTTCATAACCTCCTCCCATGTAGTTAGGCTCTCCTTGGGGAATAATTTCAACCAATTTGTTGCCTTATCTCTGAGTGAGAAAGGGAACAATAGTAGTTTGTAGATGTCGGGGTGTACCCCGTTGGACTTTACAGTATCACATATCCTCAAGAATGTGCTGAGATGTTGATTAGGGTCTTCTTGGGCACTTCCTCCATATGAGCAATTGTTTTGAACGAGTGTGATGAGCTGAGGTTTCAGCTCAAAATTGTTGACATGAATTGTTGGCTTTAAGATGCTGCTGCCACAATTTCCTGGATTTGGGTTGATGTAGGAGCCTAAGACTCTCCTTTCCTGTCCATCATGATTTACTGGGCCTCCTCTAGCATTGTGAGCTTCTTCTTCATGGTGGTTTTCCATGTTCTCCTCCATGTTTATTTCAAAATACTCTTCCTCTTCCTCAGCACCAACAGCTCTTTTCCCTCTTGCTTCCCTCCTTAATCTAAGGAAGGTCCTCTAAGGTTCATAATCAAAGAAAGTTGAAGCACCGCTTCTTCTACCTGTCATACAACCAGCAAGGCAAAACAAGAGAAGAAAGAAAGAAAAAAAATTGAATAAGGAAGTTACTCTTGTTAGAGTGAATGTTAATGTGAGTGGTGCAATTAATCAAACAGTTAGAAGAGTGAAAATACAAATGATAAAAATAATCAAAGAAGAAAGAGATAGAACTCAAAGAAAAATAAAAAAATGCTAAAAAGATAAAATAACAAGGAATTTAAATTGCTTAATCTAGCTCTCCAATTGATTTAATCACTGTCAAATTTAAGCCAATCCCCGGCAACGGCGCCATAAAACTTGATGACTGGAATTCACACCCCATTCAAAATTGGTGAATTAGTCCTTTTGGCAAGCGCGCCAAAATTATCGTCAAGTAATAACCTGCAGTGGAGTGGGATCGTATCCACAGAGATTGGCAAATTCGAGCAGTTTTAATTGATTGATGAATTAGTCAAGCGGATCAATAGGATTGTAGAGTGCAGAATTGTAAATGACTAGAATATAAAGAAAAGCAATAAAGTGCATAAATATAAAGGGCAGAAAGTAAAGTGCAGAATCATAAATGACTTTAATGTAAATGGAAATGGGGAATTGCTGAATGTAAATTTAAAAAATAAAGAAATGGATAGATGAGAATGGGGAATTTCATTGAGATTGGGAGATGTTGTCTCTTTGGATCAAATCTAGCTTATATCCTCTTCAATCATGCAACTCATTGACCTCTTGGCAATCATGATTGATTGAGCCCCAATCCCTTGGTGACTCAATCTCTCAGATCTTGATCAATAGCCAATTCCTTCGTCTAATTGCTCATGAAGAGAGATATGCTTGGTCCCTGATTATACCACACACCATCATAAGTCCAAGTAGAGGGAAGATTATATGTCACATATCCAAACACCAAAACCCAGATTCTACTCTAGTGTGAGAAAGAATTTCAAGCATGGTTTCATGTTTCCTTTCCCAAGGTTCCCATGAAACCCAATTGCATTCAATATCTTTTCCAAGATAATTGAATACTAAGCATTAAGAACGAAATTCCTTCTAGCAAATCAAAGAGAAGATGAATAGAAGAAGGATTTCACTGTCATTCATCCATCAAGTACAACAGAGCTCCCTCTCTCAATGAGAGAGAAGTTAGCTACTCATATCTCAAAAGGTACTCAAAAGTGAAGTGTAAAAGTGGATCTAAAACTGACTGCTTAACCCCTTCTTCAACACTCATTGGGGGTATTAATACTACTCCTAGTAAAATAAAAGAATTACCAAAGTGAAAAAAGGAAAATTACATTTTGGAGGGAAAAGAAAACACTCAATAAGCATGACTTCTTAGCTGGCGTGTGGCTGGCGTGCCTCTGGCGTGTCATGTGCTCTTCATTTCCAGCTTGGCGTGCCACGCCTAGTCCTTCAAGTGGCACGCTCGTCCCTCTTTCAACCTTAGCGCGCCACGCCTTCGAACTCAAGTGGCACGCCGTAGTGGATTTCTTGTGTTGGCGTGCCACACCTTCGAGATCAAGTGGCACGCCCCTTGCCTTTCTCACTTCTCTTTGCCTCTGGAAACTTGTACTGGCATGCCACGCTCAAGGTCTGGCGTGCCATGCCCTTGCTTTATGCTTGGCTAGTCTTCTCTGGAAAGTTGAACTAGCATGGCATGCCCAGGGTCTGGCGTGCCACGCCCCTCATGTGGGTGAGTTGTTGCTCTGTTTGGCGTGCCACGCCACGAGCTCAAGTGGCACGCCCCAATGCTTCTCTTCTGAATGACACTAGCGTGCCACGCCTGGCTACTCAAGTGGCACGCCTAAGTGAAGAATGGTGAATGGCGTGCCACGCCTTCGATACCAAGTGGCACGCCCCATGTAATTGGCCTCCTTCATCCTCTCTGGAAACTTACACCAGCGTGCCATGCCTAAAAGCTGGCGTGCCACGCCCATGATCTTGTCTTGGTTCCAATGGTTGGCGTGCCACACCTCAGTCTTCAAGTGGCACGCCATAGTGAGATGCCAAGGTTGGTGTGCCACGCCTTCGATATCAAGTGGCACACCTAGTCCTTGGTTTTGGTCCTTTGTGTATTGGCGTGCCACGCCTGGTTGCCCAAGTGGCACGCCCAGTCTTCAATTGCCTTCAGCCCCTTCTCTGGATTGTTGTACCAGCGTGCCACGCCATGCTGCTCAAGTGGCACGCCCGTGGGTTTGTGAACTCTTCAAGCCTGGCGTACCACGCCTGGGTTCTCAAGTGGCACGCCTAAGTGGCTTCTTGAGGTTGGCGTGCCACGCCTTCGACACCAAGTGGCACGCCACAGTGAAGGCTCTTCTTGGAATGGTGAGTTGGCGTGCCATGCCCCTTTGCTCGAGTGGCACGCCCATAGTAGTTGATGGGTCAGGCGTGCCACGCCCAGCTTGGAGTGCCACGCCCTTTTTGTGTCTTCCATTGTAGCTTTTTGGAATTTTGTATCAACGTGCCACGCCCAGTCTCTGGCGGGCCACGCCCATATGCATGCTTTGAATTTCTTCTTTGGTCTTTAGTACTGGCATGCCACGCCCAGCTCCTGGCGTGCCACGCCAATGCGTTTTTGTGGCGTTTGCTTCAAGTGTCACGCCAGTTTCACACGCCCAGCTTCTTATTTGTCTTCTTCCCCATTTTTTATGCTTTTCTCACCTGAAATTCAGCACAACTCATCTCAAAGTAGTGTACCATAATATTCATCAATTAATGCATGAATTGTACTGATCAAATAAGATTTATGCTCTTTTATGGTCTTCTTTATGCAAGAAAGAAGGGTAGATGATGCAAGTCATCACTATTTCAATCATATCTTTTTTTAAAACCACGTAACTACTTTGCTCTCTCTAATTTTGGAAAACTACTAACCCCTTTTTTCAAAATTTCTTTTAATCAACTAATTATTTTAAATTTTAATTTTAATTTTATTCCTTTTTATAATTTTCGAATACTAACTGTTCTGAGGGTTACCTAAAACTGGTGGTCGATCTCGGATGAGATCTTCATTGTTGGTCGGAGATGGTGTGTCCGGCTGGCTGGTGGTGGCCGGAGCTGTTGTGTCCGACTTGTTGGACTTGCTGCACTGCTGATCCTTGGTCACCGGAGGGTGGGGGTACCTGCAAGAGACTCTGATGCTTAAGTTAGCACGGGTATTAAGCAGGTTTATTGTAGAATCAGAGTATGAGTTATACTTGGGTGCTCCAGTGTATTTATAGTAGTGAGATGTGACCTTCTTTGGATAAGATAAGTTAGTTATCTTATCTTATCTTATCCTTTGTTGAGGTCAGCTTATCTTCTGTGGAACCGCCCTTGTCTCTATCGGCTTGAGCTGCTTCTGGATCTGGGTCGTATTCCTTAAGTTGGGCCCTTCTCTGGGCTTTTCCTGTCGCTTTGGCCGACTTCTTCGTAAAGAGGTCAGTCTGCTTGACCTAAAGAGGTTGGTCGCTTTACTACTGAACATCCCGGCTCAGTCTTCTTGACCCAGGGTATGAACAATGCCCCTGTTTGAGCAAGGTCTTCTTTTTGAGGTCGAGTTCTTAACTTCGGTCCTTCTCTAGTGAAGCTGTACTCAAGCATTTTGTTGATTCCTTTGTAGAAGCTTTTGAATGTAGAACGTTTTTCCTCTAAAAGCGCGTGCTTTTATATCGGCGCTTTGGGAACGTGCGAGGGTTTAATGTTTTCATTAATTTTAACATTAATTGCCCCGTTTCCCTTTGGCTCTTTATTTTGATTTTTGAAAACCCAGAAACGGTTTCTCTCCGTCGCCCTTTTCGTAACTTCTTTTCTCCGCTCTCTTTTCTCTCTGTTTTTCCTTTGCACTTCTACTTTCTTGTGTTGTGGCATTTGTTTGGCGATTTTCTGGGCAGCTTTTATTTCTGCGCCTCCATTTTTCTTCCTCGAAGCTTCTTTCATCTCCAGGTTAGTCCCATTTCGTGCTTTCTCTTTATTTTTGTGATGAGGTTTTGATTTTGATTTTTCTTTAGAGAAAGTTTGGATCTTTCTGTTTCTATCGTGCCTTATTGTTGTTGATATGTGCGTTCTGAGAGTTTCTCCATCTTCTGCATGATCCTTTTTATTTTTGCTTGATGCTTTTAAGGCTTTGCATGTTCCTTGTTGTTTCTGTTCTGATACCGCTATCCGCATCTGTTCCTTGCTTTATTTGAAGGTTGCTTTTGTCTGATTCTGAAAAAGGTTGTATCTTTAATGGTCTCTGTTTGGCGTGCTTGATGTTTGGGGATGGTTTTTGCTGGTTTAGACTGTAAGGCAATGTTTTTGAAGACTTTTGTGTTTTATTCTGATGGAAAATGCTTGCTGTTTGAAGCCTTCTTTTCTTATTTTGAGAGATGCTGGGGTGTGAGAAATAGATTTTTACTAGAAACCTTGCTTTATTATTGCCTCCAAAGGATGCCCCAGGATTTTGGTTTGAGTCTTGGGGTTTTCCTTTTTTGTGTGTTCGCCTGTATCGTATTGAGTTGTTTTCTCCCTTGTCCGAGATATTTTTAGTAATCCCATCTTCTTTTCTTACTTGTAGGATTAGTTGGCCTCATGTCTTCTCGCAATAACATTGTAGAGATGTCTTCCAGAGTTCCCGAGGGTATGTCCGATTGGCTGGACTCCCTTGTCTTGTTGTGTGTTTCTGTTCTGGATGCTGAATTTTGCACAGAGCTGAGGAAGCGCCATAGGATTTGTGGTAACAGTGCCCGTGAGGGGGATTATGAGCTTGTTGCCCCTGATTCTGATGAGAGAGTTTGTTTTCCAACTTCCATCGAGGGGGAGCGTCCCTTCTTCTATGCTTATGAATACTTCTTCAGCCAATTAAACGTTACTTTTCCTTTTACTGCTTTTGAAACTGACCTGTTGTGGTCTTGTAACATTGCTCCATCCCGTCTTCATCCAAATTCCTGGGGTTTTATCAAAATATTTCAAGTGCTTTGCCAAGAGTTAGGCATAACACCTTCTGAAACTCTTTTCCTTTATCTTTTCGTCTCGGCCAAGCCCAGGGGTTCCTCCAAAAAGAAAGCTTCCTGGGTTTCTTTCAGATCGGCCCAGGGGCAAAAAGTTTTTGCCATGTATGATAAGTCGTTTAAAGATTTTAAGAACTATTTCTTCCGAGTCCGTGCTGTTGAGGGGGTCCGCCCCTTTTTTCTTGATGAAAATGACGAGCCTGCTTTTCCTCTAGAGTGGCAAAAGAATGTGAGAGTGCCACGTTATACATGGGAGATGCTTAATGAGGTTGAGCGGGCCTTTGTAGTTGTTCTTGAAGATTTGTGGGGGAAACCTCCCCATCTGGATACGAAGAGATTCTTGAGTGACCTATCTTTGGTTCGAACTGCTTTGGGTACTGTCTGACTTGTTTATATACTTGCTTTTGAGCTTTTCTTCTCCTATGTTATAACTTGTCTTTTGTGGTTGATTCTGTATTTTCAGAGATGTCGAAAAATAATGATTCCATGAAGGCCTACAAGAAGGTGAAAAAGGAAACTGCTGCTCGAAACATCTCGGCCAAGGTGGCTGGGGAGGGATCTTCGCAAGTTTCAATGAAGCCGCTCGTGCCGAGTTCTCCCGGTCTGAGGAAGGTGATCCCCACTCCTCGGGTTCGTCCGGTGGAGCCTCCCCAGTCTTCTGCTGCAGCTTCTGGTGCTCCTCCTAGTAAAAAGCAAAAAACGATTGAGCCTTTCGACCTTGATGCTCCTAACTTTGATGCAGTCGAATTTGTAGATCAACAAATCGGCCCTTATGGTGTCCTCCCTATGGATGACGTGTCGCTTCTTCATCATTTTGATTATATAACTCGGAGTAGTGTCAAGATGGCACACATGGGAGCGGCCCTATATCGAACTGCTCAAAGTCTTCCTCTCCATGCCACTAAAGCTTTTATAGAGGAGGCCAAACAGGAGTTTGATCGGATGAAAGGCTTGAAGGAGGAGCTTGAAGTGAAGGTGGCCAAGTTGGAAAAAGATTTGGAGAATGAGAAGGTGAGTTCCATCTCTCTGGCGGCTTCTGTGAGGCTGGAAGAGGACACGGCTATGAGGCATAAGGATAGTTACGTGACATCTTACCAGGAGGTGTTGTGCCTGAGGGAGGAGTTGGAGAGTGCCCGAGCTGATTACTCTGAGCTCCAAGGTCATCTCGTTGGTAGTGTAACTGCTACCTATGAGAACCTTAAGGAACAAGTTCGGGTTATTGCTCCCGAGGCCGACCTGACCCTCTTTAGCCTAGACAACGTTGTCAGGGATGGCAAGATTGTCCCTGATGATGAGGATGATGATGATGTTAAACCTCCCCCTGCGTCCTCTGTCAAGGTGTCAACTCCTGCTGTTCTTGTCGAGGTCGGCCCTCCCGCTTCTGATCTTGACTGCCAGATCTTAAACCGGGATGACGGTACTGTGGATGCTGTTCCTCTTCAGACTCGCCCTCCGTCTCCTCGGACTGATGCTGCTAAAAAGTCTTCTGACCCTTAGCCCATTTATTCTGGATATTTATGTGGTTGGCCCGGCTTGTGGGCTTTTTTAAACTCTTTATGTTTTGTTAACTGCTGATACTTTCTCGTTGCTTGCCTAGCAACTTTTTGTTTTGACAAACAAAAGTAACTTTTCTAGCTTTCGAGGTAGATTTTGGTGGCCTCTGGAGTTTTATAACTTTGTAGATTATATCATGCTTTCGCGCTTAACTTGGTATCTTTTTTGTTTTCTGAGGATGTTGGAACCCTGCCGCTCGTCCTCTTCGGATTTGCTTTATTGTTTGTAGCTTGGATCCTTTGGGGTTATGGTTATGTGGGTCCAACTTATTTTTTGGTTTTCTCGCTCTTGCTTGTATTTCTAACGATCTATAACCAATTTCTTCTAGTTGGTCCTCCAAGTTATTTTGGTAGTCCTTTGTCTGGTCTCTCTCAGGGGTTACCTTTGTAACTTGCTTTGTAGTAGGCCGACTTCTTTACGTCGTCCTTTTCTAAGTTATTTTTGTGATCCTCTTTCTTGGATCTTTGTCAGATCTCTTTCAGGGATTACTTTTATAACTTTTTAGTAGTAGGAGTCCGACTTCGTTATGTTGGTCTCTTCTAAGTTATTTTTGTAATCCTCTTTCTTGGATCTTTGTTAGATCTCTTTCAGGGATTACTTTTATAACTTTTTAGTAGTAGGAGTCCGACTTCGTTATGTCGGTCTCTTCTAAGTTATTTTTGTAATCCTCTTTCTTGGATCTTTGTCAGATCTCTTTCAGGGATTACTTTTATAACTTTTTACTAGTAGGAGTCCGACTTCATTATGTCGGTCTCTTCTAAGTTATTTTTGTAATCCTCTTTCTTGGATCTTTGTCAGATCTCTTTCAGGGATTACTTTTATAACTTTTTCATTTTGGGCTGACTTTGTCATGTTGGGCCCTTCTAAGTTAAAGTAATCCTCTTTAATAGGGTTGGCCATACCTCTTTCCAGGGTTTACTTATAACTTGGGTTGACTTGGTCCGATTTCTTAACGTCGGCCAGTCTTTAAGTTATTATTTTAGCAATCCGTAAGACCACGTCAGGTTCTTTTTTAGATCACTTTCGATAACTTCTTACATTATTCTGTGTTCATCTTTGCCGATTTGTAGAAGGTGGTTGCTATCTTTAGATCGTCCTTTGGGTGAATCGCGTTTTCACCTTTATTGGACGATTGTCTTTATCGTGATCGTGCAGTGAAATTGTTATTCACTTTCTGCCGATCTGTTGCTTTATAATCGGACGATGAATGCTTCAGATTACTGCGTCTTGAATACTTGTAAAATATCTAAAATATATATTTTATTCAAAGGAAAGTGCAAATATATACATGTGGGAATTTTTAATCTCTTTATATCGAATAATGTTTGGGTCTCAACTTGGTGCTTCATTAAAAAACCTTTTCAGGAAAAAGAGTGCATCCAATAGTGAGATCCTTTACTTTTCTAGCTGCAGTGTCTTCTTAGGTTGCAGGTGTGCCATGATCTGGGAAGCTCTCGTCCATCGAGTTCGGACAGTCTGTAGTAGCCCTTCCCCAGTACTTTTACAACTCGATAGGGTCCTTTCCAGTTTGCTGCTAACTTTCCTTCTCCTGGTTGCGTTGTTCCAATATCATTTCGGATTAGGATGAGATCGTTCTCCGCGAAACTTCTCGGCACTACCTTCTGGTTATATCTGGAAGCCATTCGACGTTTTAGTGCTTCTTCCCTGATCCGAGTTCTTTCCTGGATTTTAGGTAGTAGGTTGAGTTCTTCCTTCTGAAGTTGAGAGTTGGCCTTTTCATTGTAGTGGACTACTCTGGATGACCCTTCCTCGATCTCTACTGGCATCATTGCCTCCATTCCATATGCTAGTCGAAAGGGTGATTCATTTGTCGTGGAGTGTGGCGTTGTTCGATATGCCCATAGGACTTGTGGAAGTTCTTCGGCCTAAGCTCCCTTTGCATCTTGTAGTCTCCGTTTCAACCCAGCCAATATGACTTTGTTGGCCGCTTCGGCCTATCCATTGGCTTGAGGGTGTTCGACGGAGGTGAACTGGTGCTTTATATTCAAGCCGGCTACTAGTCTCCTGAAGCCTGCGTTTGTGAATTGAGTGCCATTGTCTGTGGTGATGGAGTATGGAACCCCGAACCTCGTAACAATGTTCCTGTATAGGAATTTCTGGCTTCATTGAGCGGTGGCGTTGGCTAGGGGCTCTGCTTCAATCTATTTTGTAAAATAGTCTACTCCGACTATGAGGAATTTTACTTGTCCTGATCCCTGGGGAAAGGGTCCGAGAAGATCAAGTCCCTATTTTGCAAATGGCCAGGGCGAGGTTACACTGATGAGCTCTTCTGGCGGGGCGATGTGGAAGTTGGCATGTTTCTAACATGGTGGACATGTCTTTACAAATTCTATAGCTTCTTTCTGTAGGGTTGGCCAATAAAATCCCGCTCGGAGTACTTTTTTGGCAAAAGCTCGTGCTCCGAGATGGTTGCCGCACATGCCGCCGTGTACTTCTTCTAGCACTTCCTTTGTGTTGTTGGTTGGCACACATTTTAGTAATGGTATTGAGATCTCTCTTTTGTATAGGATGTTGTTTATGATGGTGTAGTACTGTGCCTCCTTTTTCAACCTCTTTGCCTCCTTTTCTTCTGTGGGGACTGTTCCTGCTTTGAGGTAGTTGATTATGGGGGTCATCCATCCTTGGTCCTGACTTGTTATGGCCAGGACTTTTTCCTCTTCCGAGATTGACGGGTTCTGTAGCATTTCCTATATGAGGCTTCTATTGTTGCCCCCTGGTTTGGTGCTGGCTAGTTTCGAGAGCGCATCAGCTCGGGCATTTTGTTTGCGGGGTATGTGGCAGATCTTATATTCCTCGAATTGTCCGAGCTGTTCCTTGGTTTTATCCAAATACTTTTTCATGGTAGGGTCTTTGGCTTGATAGCTCCCTGTTATCTGTGAGGTGACTACTTGTGAATCGCTGTAAATGTTGAGTTTCTGACCTCCAACCTCTTTAGCCAGCTTCAAACCAGCTAATAACACTTCATATTCCGCCTGGTTATTTGAGGCCGGGAACCCGAACTTGAGGGAGAGCTCAACTTGGGTTCCTTGGTTGCTTTCTATTATCACGCCTGCGCCGCTTCCAGTCTAATTTGAAGAACCGTCCACGTAGAGATTCCATTCTGTGGGGGTTTCCAAGGCATCTGTGAATTCTGCGATAAAGTCGGCCAGATACTGTGATTTAATGGCCGTCCGAGCTTCATATTAGAGGTCGAATTCTGATAACTCGACTGCCCATTGTAAAATTCTACCTGCTAAATCTGTTTTATGCAATATTCCTTTTATGGGCTGGTTGGTTCAAACCTTAATGGTGTGAGCCTGGAAGTACAGGTGAAGTCGTCGAGGTGTTAGAATGAGAGCATAGGCAAACTTTTCTATCTTCTGGTAGTTCAGCTCGGATCCCTGTAGCGCTTTGCTAATGAAGTAGACAGGTTGTTGCCCACTTTCATCTTCTCTGACTAGTGCTGAGGCTATTGCCCGGCTTCCTACTGCGAGATATAATATGAGCGGTTCTCCTTCTCGTGGTCGAGATAAGATAGGCGGCCGTCCTAGGAACTCCTTGAAGTCTTGGAAGGCTTGTTCACATTCTGTCGTCCATTCAAACTGCTTTCCCTTCCTTAAAGTAGCATAGAAGGGGAGAGATTTTATCGCTGCCCCTGCTAAGAATCTGGATAGGGCGGCCAATCTCCCATTAAATTGGTGCACTTCTTTGACAAAGGTGGGGCTCTTCATGTTGAGTATGGCTTGGCATTTATCCGGGTTTGCTTCAATTCCTCTTTGTGTGAGCATGAAACCTAGGAATTTGCCTGCTTCTACCACAAAGGTGCATTTTGTAGGATTGAGTCACATGTCGTGCTTCCTTATAGTGTCGAACACTTGAGTCAGGTCGGACAGTAATGTGTCTTCGCTTTGTGTCTTTATCAACATGTCGTCCACATAAACTTCCATGATTTTTCCGATGTGGTATGAGAAGACTTTGTTCGTCAGCCTTTGATAAGTAGCACCCGCGTTCTTGAGACCGAAGGGCATCATGATGTAGTAGTAATTTGCTTTCAGCGTTAAAAACGAGGTCTATTCTTGATCTGGTGGATACATGGGGATTTGGTTGTATCCCGAGTATACGTCCATAAACGAGAGGTATCTATATCCGGAGGAAGAATCTACCAGAGCGTCGATACATGGGAGTGGGTAAGGATCTTTTGGGCAGGCTTTGTTGAGATCGGTGTAGTCAGTACACATTCGCCACTTCCCATTTGATTTTTTCACCAAGACGACGTTGGCTAACCATAGTGGATACTTGACTTCTCTTATGAAACCTGCCTCCAGTAGTGCCTGTACCTGCTCTTCCACAGCTTGGGATCGCTCCGTTCTAAGTTTTCTTCGTCTCTGCTGCACCGGCCGAGATCCTGGATAGACCGCCAACTTGTGCCGCATTAGCTTGGGGTCTATGCCTGGCATGTCTGCGGCTTTTCATGCGAATAGATCGATATTATCACGTAAGAATTGTATCAGTAATTCTTTTGAGTCTCCTCTTAGGATTGTTCCGATATTAGTTGTTTTGTCCGAGGTGTCTCCGATCTGAACCTTCTCTATCTCGCCTTCTGGCTGCGGACGGAGTTCCTCTCGTCGCTGCACTCTGCCAAGCTCAATTGTATGAAACTCTTCTCCTCTGCCTCTGAGGTTTAGACTTTTGTTATAACAGCGGCGCGCCATCTTTTGATCTGCTTTTATTGTAGCTATCCCTTCTGTAGTTGGGATTTCATGCATAGATGTGGGGTCGAGACTATTGCGCCGAGTTGATTGAGTGTTGTCCGACCTATTAGAGCATTGTAGGCTGAACTTACGTCGACCACAATGTAGTCTATTTTGAGGGTCCTGGATTGGTTCCCTTTTTTAAAGGTTGTGTGTAGCGATACGTATCCCAGTGGTTTTACCGGGGTATCTCCCAGCCCGAACAAGCTGTTTGGGTATGCCTTAAGCTCCCTTTCTTCCAAGCCGAGCTTGTCGAAGGCAGTTTTGAATAAGATGTCGGCGGAGCTCCCTTGGTCTATTAATGTGTGATATAGATTGGCATTTGCCAGTATGATAGTGATGACCATGGGATCGTCATGTCCCGGGATGATGCCGGATGCGTCCTCTTTAGTGAATGTTATTGCAGGGATGTCGGGTGCTTCCTCCTTTCCCTCGACGTGATATACTTCTTTGAGATATCTTTTGCGAGATGATTTGGAGATCCCAACTCCTGCAAATCCGCCGTGTATCATGTGGACGTGTCTTTCTGGTATCCGAGGTGATCGTTCGGCTTGTCCGTCATCTTCGTTCCTTCGTCTCTTTCTTTGGTCATCATCTCGGGTGGTCAGAAATCGATCTAATTTTCCTTCTCTCACCATTTTTTCTATAATATTCTTTAAGTCGAAGCACTCGTTGGTAGAGTGCCCTCGGACTCGATGATATTCACAATATTCCTTCTGGTTCCCTCCTCCCCTTTTACCTTTGAGTGGCCGCGCTGGGGGGATTTTCTCTGTATGGCAGACTTCTTTGTATACGTCGACCAGGGATACCTTGAGAGGAGTGTAATTGTTGTATTTTTTGATTTTCTCCCCTTGCTGATCTTCTTTCCTTTTGGATTCCTTGTCTTTATCTCGGTAGGGGACCCCAGATTTGGAGTTTCTCCCAACCGAGTGTTTTCTTCCATGTTGATGTATTTTTCTGCTCGCTCCTGTACTTCGTCTAAGAAGGTAGGGTACTTATTTGATATAGATTGGCTAAAAGGTCCCTCTCGTAGGCCGTTGATGAGTCCCATGATGGCGGCCTCTGTTGGTAAGCTTTGAATGTCCATACATGTTTTGTTGAATCTCTCCATGTAGTTGCGGAGGCTCTCCCGTTCTCCTTGTTTGATCCCTAGTAAACTAGGGGCGTGCTTGGCCTTATCTTTCTGGATGGAGAATCTGGCCAGGAACTTTTTGGCCAGGTCGTCAAAGTTTGAGATGGACTTTGGAGGTAGGTTGTTGAACCATCTGATTGCTGTCTTCGTGAGAGTTGTTGGAAAAGCTTTGCAGCGAACGGCATCTGAGGCGTCGGTAAGGTACATTCTGCTTCTGAAATTGCTGAGATGATGGTTGGGATCTGTGGTGCCATCATACAAAATCATATCCGGGAGCTTGAAGTCTTTTGGAATTTTGGTTTTCATGATTTCCCTGGTGAACGGGTCTTGCTCTTTGCGCGAATTTTCTTCAGGATTAGTCCGAGGAGCTTTTGATTTGAGATCGGCTTCTAATTGCTGTAGTTTTTCTTTCAATTCTCGACGTCGCCGTACCTCTCTTTGCAGATCCTTTCCGATCTCCTGTTGTTGTTGGGATTCTTTCTCAAGTTGCTTTAAGTGATCTTGAAGTGCTTCTATTGCTCCCGGATTTGATGAGTTTTTGTCTCCGTTGGGTTCCGACACATCCTTCAATGTAGTGTCCACGTTCTTGTGCGGTGTTCTGTTTTCTAGATCTGAATTGTGGTCATTGTCATGGTTGTCTGCCATGGTGATGGAGTGACTTCCAAGTTCTCCGGCAACGGCGCCAATGTTCCGAGGGTTACTGATGAGCGGATAATTTATACGCTTTTTGGCATTGTTTTTAGTATGTTTTTAGTAGAATCTAGTTACTTTTAGGGATGTTTTCATTAGTTTTTATGTTAAATTCACATTTCTGGACTTTACTATGAGTTTGTGTGTTTTTCTATGATTTCAGGTATTTTCTGGCTGAAATTGAGAGACTTGAGCAAAAATCAGATTCAGAGGTTGAAGAAGGACTGCTGATGCTGTTGGATTCTGACCTTCCTGCACTCAAAATGGATTTTCTGAAGCTAAAAACTCAAAATGTCGCGCTTCCAATTGCGTTGGAAAGTAGACATCCAGGGCTTTCCAGAAATATATAATAGTCCATACTTTGGCCGAGTTTAGATGACGTAAAAGGGTGTTGAACGCCAGTTCTACGCTGCTGTCTGGAGTTAAACGCCAGAAACAAGTCACAAACCAGAGTTGAACGCCAGAAACACGTTACAACCTGGCGTTCAACTCCAAAAAGAGCCTCTACACGTGTAACATTCAAGCTCAGCCCAAGCACACACCAAGTGGGCCCCGGAAGTGGATTTATACATCAATTACTTACTTCTGTAAACCCTAGTGACTAGTTTAGTATAAATAGAACTTTTTATCATTGTATTCGCAGTCTTGGTTACTTCGGTTCCCCTCTGGGGCCGAGACCAATGAACTCCATTATCACTTATGTAATTTCAATGGTAGAGTTTCTACACTCCATAGATTAAGGTGTGGAGCTCTGCTGTTCCTCAAAGATTAATGCAAAGTACTACTGTTTTTCTATTCAATTCAACTTATTCCGCTTCTAAGATATTCATTTGCACTTCAACCTTTATGTGATGAATGTGACAATCATCATCATTCCCTATGAACGCGTGCCTGACAACCACTTCCGTTCTACCTTAGATTGAATGAGTATCTCTTAGATTTCTTAATCAGAATCTTCGTGGTGAAAGATAGATTGATGGCGGCATTCATGAGAATCCGGACAGTCTAAACCTTGTCTGTGGTATTCCGAGTAGGATTCTGGGATTGAATGACTGTGACGAGCTTCAAACTCGCGATTGCTGGGCGTGGTGACAGACGCAAAAGGAGGATGAATCCTATTCCAGCATGATCGGGAACCTCAGATGATTAGCCGTGCTGTGACAGAGCATTTGGACCATTTTCACAAGAGGAGGGGATGTAACCATTGACAACGGTGATGCCCTTGCATAAAGCCAGCCATGGAAAGGAGTAAGACTGATTGGATGAAGACAGCAGGAAAGCAGAGGTTCAGAGGAACGAAAGCATCTCTATACGCTTATCTGAAATTCTCACCAATGACTTACATAAGTGTTTCTATCCCTATTTTCTGTTTAATTAATATTATTTTCGAAAACTCCATAACTATTTTATATCCACCTGACTGAGATTTACATGGTGACCATAGCTTGCTTCATACCAACAATCTCCGTGGGATCGACCCTTACTCACGTAAGGTTTATTACTTGGACGACCCAGTGCACTTGCTGGTTAGTTATATCGAAGTTGTGACAAATTATGAATTGAGATTAGAGCACCAAGTTTTTGGAGCCATTACCAGAGATCACAATTTCGTGCACCAAGTTTTTGGCGCCGTTGCCGGGGATTGTTCGAGTTTGGACAACTGACGGTTCATCTTGTTGCTCAGATTGGGTAACTTTCTTTTCGTTTTCTTTTCAAAAGGTTTTCAAAAATTTTTCAAAAAAATCTTTCAAAAATCTCTCTTTTGTTTTCGAAAAAAAAAATTTTTAAATAAAAATGTTTTCAAAAAATATATTTTTCTTCAGAATTTTTAAGAATGAATTCTAGTGTTTCATGAAGCATGGCTTGCTGTAAAGCCATGTCTAATTCTTCTGGATAGGGCATGTTAGGCGTGTCATGTCTGGGATACATACTAAAGTTTGGCTGGCTATTAAGCCATGCCTGACCCTTTGATTGGATCTTTAGACTAAAGAGCATAAGATTCCTAGAATTCATATTAAAAATTTTGGAATCCTTATTTTTCTTTTTCAAAATGATTTTCAAAAAAAATTAAAAGAAAATACAAAAAAAATCATAAAATCATAAAAATCAAAAGTATTTCATGTTTCTTGTTTGAGTCTTAAGTCAAGTTGAAAGTTTGGTGTCAATTGCATATTCATCTTGCATTTTTCGAAAATTCATGCATTCATAGTGTTCATCATGATCTTCAAGTTGTTCTTGGTAAGTCTTCTTGTTTGATCTTGATATTTTCTTGTTTTGCATCTTTTCTTGTTTTACATGTGCATTCTTGCATCCATAGAGTCTAAACATGAAAGATTTCTAAGTTTAGTGTCTTGCATGTTTTCTTTGCATTAAAAATTTTTCAAAAAACATGTTCTTGATGTTCATCTTGACATTCAAAGTGTTCTTGGTGTTCATCTTGACATTCATAGTGTTCTTGCATTCATCACATACTTTGATCCAATATTTTCATGCATTGAGTCTTTTTCATGTTTTTCTCTCTCATCATTAAAAATTCAAAAATCAAAAAAATATCTTTCCCTTTTTGTCTCTTAAAATTTCGAAAATTAGATTTGACTCTTTTAAAGATTTTTAAAATCTAGTTGTTTTTATGAGTCAAATCAAATTTTCAATTTAAAAATCTTATCTTTTTCAAAATCTTTTTCAAAATCAAATCTTTTTCAATTTTCTTAGTTATTTTCGAAAATTTTAAAAATATTTTTCAAAAATTTTTTTCTTAATTTTACATCATATTTTCGAAAATAACATCATCAATTAATGTTTTGATTCAAAAATTTCAAGTTTGTTACTTGCTTGTTAAGAAAGATTCAAACTTTAAGTTCTAGAATCATATCTTGTGATTTCTTGTGAATCAAGTCATTAATTGTGATTTTAAAAATCAAATCTTTTTCAAAACTAATTTCAATCATATCTTTTCAAAAATATCTTCTTATCATATCTTTTTCAAAATTTTGATTTTAAAATATCTTTTCTAACTTCTTATCTTCTTATCTTTTCAAAATTGATTTTCAAATTTGTTTCAACTAACTAACTAACTTTTTGTTTGTTTCTTATCTTTTTCAAAACTACCTAACTAACTCTCTCTCTCTAATTTTCGAAAATATCTTCCCTCTTTTTCAAAATTTCTTTTTAATTAACTAATTATTTTAACTTTTGATTTTAAAAATTTCGAAAACTACTAACCTTTTTCAAAAACTATTTTCGAAAATCACTAACTCTTTTTCAAAAAAAAATTATTTTCGAAATTTTCCCTCTCTCATCTTATTCTATTTATTTATTCATCTACTAACATCTCCTCACCTCACATCTCTGCTCTCCTCACCTTTGTGTTTCTTTCTTTACATTACATTCTTTACCCCCCTTCCTTTCTTTCACTCACACAGGGACTTCTATACTGTGGTATAAAGGATCCCTATTATTATTATTATTATTATTTTCTGTGCCCTCTTCTTTGTCATATGAGCAGGAGCAAGGACAAGAATATTCTTATTGAAGCAGATCCAGAACCTGAAAGGACTCTGAAGAGGAAACTAAGAGAAGCTAAATCACGACAATCCAAAGATAACCTTTCAGAAATTTTTGAACAGGAAGAGGAGATGGCAACCGAAAATAATAATAATGCAAGGAGAATGCTTGGTGACTTTACTACACCTAATTCCAATTTACATGGAAGAAGCATCTCCATTCCTGCCATTGGAGCAAACAACTTTGAGCTGAAACCTCAGCTAGTTTCTTTGATGCAGCAGAACTGCAAGTTTCATGGACTTCCATCTGAAGATCCTTTTTAGTTCTTAACTGAATTCTTGTAGAGTTGTGATATTGTTAAGCCTAATGGAGTAAATTCTGAAGTCTACAGGCTCATGCTTTTCCCTTTTACTGTAAGAGATAGAGCTAGAGTGTGGTTGGACTCTCAACCCAAAGACAGCCTGAACTCTTGGGATAAGCTGGTCACGGCTTTCTTAGCCAAGTTCTTTCCTCCTCAAAAGCTGAGCAAGCTTAGAGTGGATGTTCAAACCTTCAGACAGAAAGAAGGTGAATCCCTCTATGAAGCTTGGGAAAGATACAAACAGCTGACCAAGAAATGTCCTTCTGACATACTTTCAGAATGGACCATCCTGGATATATTCTATGATGGTTTATCTGAGCTATCAAAGATGTCATTGGATACTTCTGCAGGTGGATCCATTCACCTAAAGAAAATGCCTGCAAAAGCTCAAGAACTCATTGACGTGGTTGCTAATAACTAGTTCATGTACACTTCTGAGAGGAATCCTGTGAATAATGGGATGCCTATGAAGAAGGGAGTTCTTGAAATTGATACTCTGAATGCCATACTGGCTCAGAACAAAATATTGACTCAGCAAGTCAATATGATTTCTCAGAGTCTGAATGGAATGCAAGCTGCATCCAACAGTACTCAAGAGGCATCTTTTGAAGAAGAAGCTTATAATCCTGAGAACCCTGCAATAGCAGAGGTGAATTACTTAGGTGAACCTTATGTAAACACCTATAATCCATCATGGAGAAATCATCCAAATATCTCATGGAAGGATCAACAAAAGCCTCAACAAGGCTTTAATAATGGTGGAAGATACAGGTTTAACAGTAGTAAACCTTTTCCATCATCCACTCAGCAACAGACAGAGAACTCTGGACAAAATACCTCTAATTTAGCAAACTTAGTCTCTGATCTGTCCAAGGCGACTGTAAGTTTCATGAATGAAACAAGGTCTTCCATTAGAAATTTGGAAGCACAAGTGGGCCACCTGAGTAAAAGGATCACTGAAATCCCTCCTAGTACTCTCCCAAGCAATACAGAAGAAAATCCAAAAGGAGAGTACAAGGCCATTGAATTAATCACCATGGCCGAACCTGTGAAGGAAGGAGAGGACGTGAATCCCAAGGAGGAAGACCTTATGGGACGTCCAGTGATCAATAAGGAGTTTCCCTTTGAGGAACCAAAGGAATCTGAGACTCATCTAGAGACCATAGAGATTCCATTGAACCTCCTTATGCCATTCATGAGCTCTGATGAGGATTCCTCTTCTGAAGAGAATGAGGATTTTATTGAAGAGCAAACTCCAAGTTTCTTGGTGCAATCATGAAGCTGAATGCCAAATTATTTGGCATTGAAACTTGGGAAGATGAAACTCCCTTGTTCACCAATGAACTAAGTGATCTGGATCAACTGACATTGCCTCAGAAGAAACAGGATCTTGGAAAGTTCTTAATACCTTGTACCATAGGCACCATGATCTTTAAGGCTCTGTGTGACCTTGGTTCAGGAATAAACCTCATGCCCCTCTCTGTAATAGAGAAACTGGGAATCTTTGGGGTGCAAGCCACTAAAATCTCATTAGAGATGGCAGACAATTCAAGAAAACAGGCTTATGGATAAGTAGAGGACGTGTTAGTAAAGGTTGAAGGCCTTTACATCCCTGCTGATTTCATAGTCCTAGATACTGGGAAGGATGAGGATGAATTCATCATCCTTGGAAGACCCTTCCTAGCCACAGCAAGAGCTGTGATTGATGTGGACAGAGGAGAATTGATCCTTCAAATAAATGAGGACAACCTTGTGTTTACAACTCAAGGATCTCTCTCTGCAGCCATGGAGAGGAAGCATAAAGAGCTTCTCTCAAAGCAGAGTCAAACAAAGCCCCCACAGTCAAACTCTAAGTTTGGTGTTGGGAGGCCACAACCAAACTCTAAGTTTGGTGTCAAAACCCCATATCCAAACTCTAAGTTTGGTGTTGGGAGGTCTCAACAAAGCTCTGCACATCTGTGAGGCTCCATGAGAGCCCACTGTCAAGCTATTGACATTAAAGAAGCGCTTGTTGGGAGGCAACCCAATGTTTATTTATCTAATTTTCATTGTTTTTCATGTCTTTATAGGTTCATGATCATGTGGAGTCACAAAATAAATATAAAAATTGAAAACAGAATAAAAAACAGCAGAAGAAAAATCACACCCTGGAGGAAGACCTTACTGGCGTTTAAACGCCAGTAAGAAGCATGTTTTGGGCGTTCAACGCCAGAACAGAGCATGGTTCTGGCACTGAACGCCAGAAATGGGCAGCATCTGGGCGTTTGAACGCCAGAAATGCACCCTGGAGAAGAGCTGGCGCTGAACGCCTAGAACAAGCATGGTTCTGGCGTTCAACGCCAGAAATAGGCAACAAATGGGCGTTCAACGCCCAGAACAAGCACCAATCTGGCGCTGAACGCCCAGAGTTGTGTGCAAGGGCATTTTGCATGCCTAATTTGGTGCAAGGTTGTAAATCCTTAAGCACCTCAGGATCTGTGGACCCCACAGGATCCCCACCTACCTCCACTTACTTCTTATCACCCCTCTTTCACACAATCCCATAAACACTCTTCCCCAAAACCCTTCACCAATCACCTCAATCTCTCTTCCCCATCACCTCTTCACCACTCACATCCATCCACTCTTCCCCATAAACCTACCTCATACACTCTACCTACCTTCAAAATTCAAAATCAATTTCCCACCCAAACCCACCCTAAATGGCCGAACTTACCCCCCTCCCTTCCCTGTATAAAGCCCTCCATTCTTCTTCATTTTCTTCTTCTTCTTCATCTATTCTTTCTTTTCTTGCTCGAGGGTGAGCAAAATTCTAAGTTTGGTGTGGTAAAAGCATAAGCTTTTTGTTTTTCCATTACCATTGATGGCACCCAAGACCGGAGAATCCTCTAGAAAAGGGAAAGGGAAGACAAAAGCTTCCACCTCCGAGTCATGGGAGATGGAAAGGTTCATCTCCAAAGCTCATCAAGACCACTTCTATGATGTTGTGGCCAAGAAGATGGTGATCCCCGAGGTCCCTTTCAAACTCAAGAAAAATGAGTATCCAGAGATCCGACATGAGATCCAAAGAAGAGGTTGGAAAGTTCTAACAAACCCCATCCAAACAAGTCAGCATCCTAATGGTTCAAGAGTTCTATGCCAATGCATGGATCACTAGGAACCATGATCAAAGTAAGAACCCGAATCCAAAGAATTATTTTACAATGGTTCGGGGAAAATACTTAGATTTTAGTCCGGAGAATGTGAGGTTGGCGTTTAACTTGCCTATGATGCAAGGAGATGAGCGCCCTACACTAGAAGGGTCAACTTTAATCAAAGGTTGGACCAAGTCCTCATGGACATATGTGTGGAAGGAGCTCAATGGAAGATTGACTCCAAAGGCAAGCCGGTTCAACTAAGAAGACTGGACCTCAAGCCTGTGGCTAGAGGATGGTTGGAGTTCATCCAACGCTCCATCATCCCCACTAGCAACCGATCTGAAGTTACTGTGGATCGGGCCATCATGATCCATAGCATCATGATTGGAGAGGAAGTAGAAGTTCATGAAGTCATCTCCCTTGAACTCTACAAAATAGCCGAAAAGCCCTCCCCTGGGGCAAGGCTAGCTTTTCCTCATCTTATTTGCCATCTATGTTACTCAGCTGGAGCTTTCATAGAAGGAGACATTCACATTGAGGAAGAGAAGCCCATCACTAAGAAAAGGATGGAGCAAGCAAGAGAGCCCATTCATGGAGCTCAAGAGGCGCATGAAGCTCATCACCATGAGATCCCGAAAATGCCTCAAATGCATTTTCCTCCACAAAACTATTGGGAGCAAATCAACACCTCCCTAGGAGAATTAAGTTCCAACATGGGACAACTAAGGGTGGAACATCAAGAGCACTCCATCATCCTTCATGAAATAAGAGAAGATCAAAAAGCAATGAGAGAGGAGCAACAAAGACAAGGAAGAGACATAGAAGAGCTCAAGGACATCATTGGTTCCTCAAGAAGGAAACGCCACGATCACTAAGGTGGACTCATTCCTTGTTCTTACTTTCTCTGTTTTTCGTTTTCTATGTTAAGTGCTTATCTATGTTTGTGTCTTATTACATGATCATTAGTAGTTAGTAACTATGTCTTAAAGTTATGAATGTCCTATGAATCTATCACCTCTCTTAAATGAAAACTGTTTTAATTCAAAAGAACAAGAAGTACATGAGTTTTGAATTTATCCTTGAACTTAGTTTAATTATTTTGATGTGGTGACAATGCTTCTTGTTTTCTGAATGAATGCTTGAACAGTGCATATGTCTTTTGAAGTTGTTGTTTAAGAATGTTAAACATGTTGGCTCTTGAAAGAATGATGACTAGGAGGCATGTTATTTGATAATCTGAAAAATCATAAAAATGATTCTTGAAGCAGGAAAAAGCAGCAAAGAACAAGGCTTGCAGAAAAAAAAATAGGCGAAAAAAAATTAGAAAGAAAAAGAAAAAGCAAGCAGAAAAAGCCAAAAGCTCTTAAAACCAAGAGGCAAGAGCAAAAAGCCAATAACCCTTAAAACCAAAAGGCAAGGGCAAATAAAAAGGATCCTAAGGCTTTGAGCATCAGTGGATAGGAGGGCCCAAAGGAATAAAATCCTGGCCTAAGCGGCTAAACCAAGCTGTCCCTAACCATGTGCTTGTGGCGTGAAGGTGTCAAGTGAAAACTTGAGACTGAGCGGTTAAAGTCAAGGTCCAAAGAAAAAGAAGAGTGTGCTTAAGAACCCTGGACACCTCTAATTGGGGACTTTAGCAAAGCTGAGTCACAATCTGAAAAGGTTCACCCAGTCATGTGTCTGTGGCATTTATGTATCCGGTGGTAATACTGGAAAACAAAGTGCTTAGGGCCACGGCCAAGACTCATAAAATAGCTGTGTTCAAGAATCATCATACTGAACTAGGAGAATCAATAACATTATCTGAACTCTGAGTTCCTATAGATGCCAATCATCCTGAACCTCAATGGATAAAGTGAGATGCCAAAACTATTCAAGTGGCAAAAAGCTACAAGTCCCGCTCATCTGATTGGAGCTATGTTTCATTGATAGTTTGGAATTTATAGTATATTCTCTTCTTTTTATCCTATTTGATTTTCAGTTGTTAGGGGACAAGCAACAATTTAAGTTTGGTGTTGTGATGAGCGGATAATTTATACGCTTTTTGGCATTATTTTTAGTATGTTTTTAGTAGAATCTAGTTACTTTTAGGGATGTTTTCATTAGTTTTTATGTTAAATTCACATTTCTGGACTTTACTATAAGTTTGTGTATTTTTCTGTGATTTCATGTATTTTCTGGCTGAAATTGAGGGACTTGAGCAAAAATCAGATTCAGAGGTTGAAGAAGGACTGCTGATGCTGTTGGATTCTGACCTCCCTACACTCAAAATGGATTTTCTGGAGCTACAGAACTCAAAATGGTGCGATTCTAATTGCGTTGGAAAGTAGACATCCAGGGCTTTCCAGCAATATATAATCGTTTATACTTTGGCCGAGTTTAGATGACGTAAAAGGGCGTTGAACGCCAGTTCTATGCTGCTGTCTGGAGTTAAACGCCAGAAACAAGTCACAAACCAGAGTTGAACGCCAGAAACACGTTACAACCTGGCGTTTAACTCCAGAAAGAGCCTCTGCACGTGTAACATTCAAGCTCAGCCCAAGCACACACCAAGTGGGCCCCGGAAGTGGATTTATACATCAATTACTTACTTCTGTAAACCCTAGTGACTAGTTTAGTATAAATAGAACTTTTTATCATTGTATTCGCAGTCTTGGTTACTCCGGTTCCCCTCTGGGGCCGAGACCAATGAACTCCATTATCACTTATGTAATTTCAACGGTAGAGTTTCTACACTCCATAGATTAAGGTGTGGAGCTCTGCTGTTCCTCAAAGATTAATGCAAAGTACTACTGTTTTTCTATTCAATTCAACTTATTCCGCTTCTAAGATATTCATTTGCACTTCAACCTGAATGTGATGAACGTGACAATCATCATCATTCCCTATGAACGCGTGCCTGAAAACCACTTCCGTTCTACCTTAGATTGAATGAGTATCTCTTAGATTTCTTAATCAGAATTTTCGTGGTGTAAGCTAGATTGATGGCGGCATTCATGAGAATCCGGAAAGTCTAAACCTTGTCTGTGGTATTCCGAGTAGGATTCTGGGATTGAATGACTGTGACGAGCTTCAAACTCGTGATTGCTGGGCGTGGTGACAGACGCAAAAGGAGGATGAATCCTATTCCAGCATGATCGGGAACCTCAGATGATTAGTCGTGCTGTGACAGAGCATTTGGACCATTTTCACAAGAGGAGGGGATGTAACCATTGACAACGGTGATGCCCTTGCATAAAGCCAGCCATGGAAAGGAGTAAGACTGATTGGATGAAGACAGCAGGAAAGCAGAGGTTCAGAGGAACGAAAGCATCTCTATACGCTTATCTAAAATTCTTACCAATGACTTACATAAGTGTTTCTATCCCTATTTTCTGTTTAATTAATATTATTTTCGAAAACTCCATAACTATTTTATATCCGCCTGACTGAGATTTACAAGGTGACCATAGCTTGCTTCATACCAACAATCTCCGTGGGATCGACCCTTACTCACGTAAGGTTTATTACTTGGACGACCCAGTGCACTTGCTGGTTAGTTGTATCGAAGTTGTGACAAATTATGAATTGAAATTAGAGCACCAAGTTTTTGGAGCCATTACCAGAGAACACAATTTCGTGCACCAGTTACCTGAAACTGGAGGTTGATCTCGGATGAGATCTTCGGTGTTGGTCAGAGATGGTGTGTCCGGCTGGCTGGTGGTGGCCAGAGCTGTTGTGTCTGACTTGTTGGACTTGCTGCACTGCTGATCCTTGGTCACCGGAGGGTGGGGGGTACCTGCAAGAGAATCTGATGCTTAAGTTAGCACGGGTATTAAGCAGGTTTATTGTAGAATCAGAGTATGAGTTAGTCAATATGAATGCCATATTGGCTCATAACAAAATATTGACTCAGCAAGTCAATATGATTTCTCAGAGTCTAAATGGATTGCAAGCTGCATCCAACAGTACTAAAGAAGCATCTTCTGAAGAAGAAGCTTATGATCCTGAGAACCCTGCAATGGCAGAGGTGAATTACATGGGAGAACCCTATAGAAACACCTATAATCCTTCATGGAGAAATCATCTAAATTTCTCATGGAAGGACCAACAGAAGCCTCAACAAGGCTTCAATAATAATGGTGGAAGAAATAGGTTTAGCAATAGCAAGCCTTTTCCATTATCTTCTCAGCAACAGACAGAGAATTCTGAACCGAGCCATTCTGGCCTGGCAATTATAGTCTCTGATCTATCCAAGACCATACTAAGTTTCATGAATGAAACAAGGTCCTCCATTAGAAATTTGGAGGCACAGGTAGGTTAGTTGAGTAAGAAGATTACTGAAAATCCTCCCAGTACTCTCCCAAACAATACAGAAGAAAATCCCAAGAGAGAGTGCAAAGCCATAACCATGACCAACATGGCCGAACCTGGAGAGAGTAAGGAGGATGTGAGTCCCAGTGAGAAAAGCCTCATGGGATGTCCTCTGGACAGAAAGGAGTTTCCCTTTGAGGAACTAAAGGAATCTGAGGCTCATACAGAGACCATAGAGATTCTATTGAACTTTCTTCTGTTATTCATGAGCTCTGATGAATATTCTTCCTCTGAAGAGGATGAAGACATCACTGAAGAACAAGTTGCTAAATATCTAGGAGCAATCATGAAGCTAAATGCCAAGTTATTTGGTACTGAGACTTGGGAGGATGAACCCCTCTTGTTCACCAATGAACTGAATGCATTAATGAGGCAGGCATTACCTCAGAAGAAACTGGATCCTAGAAAATTCTTCATACCTTGTACCATAGGCACCATGACCTTTGAGAAGGCTCTATGTGACCTGGGGTCAGGGATAAACCTCATGCCACTCTCTGTAATAGAGAAACTGGGAATCTTTGAGGTACAAGCTGCAAGAATCTCACTAGAGATGGCAGAAAAATCAATGAAACAGGCTTACGAACTAGTAGAGGACGTGCTAGTGAAGGTTAAAGGCCTTTACACCCCTACTGATTTCATAATCCTAGACACTGAGAAGGATGAGGATGAATCCATCATCCTTGGCAGACCCTTCCTAGCCACAACAAAAGCTGTGATTGATGTTGCAGAGGAGAGTTGGTCCTTAAGTTGAATGAGTACTACCTTATATTCAACACTCAAGGTTCTCCTTCTGTAACCATGGAGAGGAAGCATGAAAAGCCTCTCTCAATACAGAGTCAAACAAAACCACCACATTCAAACTCTAAGTTTGGTGTTGGGAGGCCACAACCAAACTCTAAGTTTGGTGTTGAGAGGCCCAAACCCTGCTCTGATTATCTGTGAAGCTCCATGAGAGCTCACTGTCAAGCTATTGACATTAAAGAAGCGCTTATTGGGAGGCAACCCAATGATATTTAATTATATCTATTTATTTTCCATTTTTTTTGTTTTCTTTAGGTTGATGATCATGTGAAGTCACAAAAACAACTGAAAAAGAAAAAACAGAATGAAAAACAGCATTAAAAATAGCTCACCCTGGAGGAAGAGCTTATTGGCGTTTAAACGCCAGCAAGAGTAGCAGAATGGGCGTTAAACACCCAGTCTAGCACCATTCTGGGTGTTTAACGCCAGAAATGGGCATCAGACTGGCGTTTAATGCCAGAAATAGGCACCAAACTGGCGTTTAACACCAGAACAGGGCACCAAGTTGGCGTTAAATGCCAAGAAAGGGAGAAAAGCTGGCGTTAAACGCCAAAAACAAGCAGCAATCTGGCTTTTATTGCTAGAATTGCACTCTAAGGGCGTCTTGCACGCCTAAATAGAGCAGGGATGTCAAAGTCCTTGACCCCTCAGGATCTGTGGACCCCACAGGATCTCCACCTACGCTACCTCTTCTTCTCTCCTCTTCACACCTTTCCATAACACTCTTCCCCAAATACCCTTCACCTATCAAATCTTACCCTCTTCCTCAAATATCCTTCACCAATCACCTCATTCACTTTTCCCTAAAACACCACCTACCTTCAAATTTAGAACTCTTTTTTCCCTCCCAAATCCAACCCCAAATACACGAACCAAGCCTTCCCCACTCCTATATATACCCCTCATCACTCCTTCAATTTCATCCATCACAAACACCTTATACCCCCTTGGCCGAACTCACCCTCACCCTCCATCTCCTCTATTTTCTTCTTCTTCTCCTTCATTCTTTCTTCTTTGCTCGAGGACGAGCAAACACTTTAAGTTTGGTGTGGTAAAAGCATTGCTTTTTATTTTTCCATAACCATTTATGGCACCTAAGGCCGGAGAAACCTCTAGAAAGAGAAAAGGGAAGGCAAAAGCTTTCACCTCCGAGTCATGGGAGATGGAGAGATTCATCTCAAAGGTCCATCAAGACCACTTCTATGAAGTTGTGGCCAAGAAGAAGGTGATCCTTGAGGTCCCTTTCAAGCTTAAAAGGAGTGAGTATCCGGAGATCCGACATGAGATTAGAAGAAGAGAATTGTAAGTTCTCTCCAATCCTATTCAACAAGTCGGAATCTTAATGGTTCAAGAGTTCTATACAAACGCATGGATCACTAGGAACCATGATCAAAATATGAACCCGAATCCAAAGAATTGGCTTACAATGGTTCATGGGAAATACTTAGATTTCAGTCCAAAAAATGTAAGGTTGGCGTTCAACTTGCCAATGATGCAAGAAAACGCATGCCCCTACACTAGAAGGGTCAACTTTGATCAAAGGTTGGACCAAGTCCTTATGGACATATGTGTGGAAGGAGCTCAATGGAAAAGTGACTCAAGAGGCAAACCGGTTCAATTAAGAAGACCGGACCTTAAGCCTGTAGCTAGAGGATGGTTGGAGTTCATTCAATGCTCAATCATTCCCACTAGCAACCGATCTGAAGTTACTATAGACTGGGCTATCCTGATCCATAGCATCATGAATGGAGAGAAAGTAGAAGTTCATGAGGTTATATCCCTAGAACTCTACAAGGTGGCAGACAAGTCCTCTACTTTGGCAAGGTTAGCCTTCCCTTATTTCATTTGTCACCTCTGTAATTCAGCTGGAATTAACATAGAGGAAGACATCCTCATTAATGAGGACAAGCCCATCACTAAGAAAAGGATGGAGCAAGCAAGAGAGCCCAATCATGGACCTCAACAAGAGCATGAGGAAATTCCTCATCATGAAATCCCTGAGATGTCTCAAGGGATGCACTTCCCTCCACAAAATTATTGGGAGCAAATTAACACCTCCTTAGGAGAAT
Source organism: Arachis ipaensis (assembly GCF_059453495.1). NCBI lineage: Eukaryota > Viridiplantae > Streptophyta > Magnoliopsida > Fabales > Fabaceae > Arachis > Arachis ipaensis. Next base: position 86,531,034 of record NC_142436.1, read on the forward strand.
TAAGTTCCAACATGGGACAACTAAGGGTGGAGTACTAAGAGCATTCCATCCTCCTTTATAAAATTAGAGAAGACCAAAGAGCTATGAGGGAGGAGCAACAAAGGCAAGGAAGAGACATAGAGGAGCTCAAGAGCACCATTGGTTCTTCAAGAGGAAGAAGACGCCACCCTCACTAAGGTGGACCTGTTCCTTAATCTCCTTGTCTATTTATTTTTTTCTGTTTTCATTCTCTATGCTTTATGTTTATTTATGTTTGTGTCTTTATTACATGATCATTAGTGTCTAGTGTCTATTCCTTAAAGCTATGAATGTCCTATAAATCCATCACCTTTCTTAAATAAAAAAATGTTCTAAATGCAAAAGAACATGAAGTACATGAATTTCGAATTCATCTTTGAGATTAGTTTAATTATTTTGATGTGGTGACAATACTTTCTTCTTTCTGAATGAATGCTTGAACAGTGCATATTTTTTATAGTGAAGTTTATGAATGTTAAAATTGTTGGCTCTTGAAAGAATAATGAAAAAGGAGAAATGTTATTGATAATCTAAAAAATCATAAGATTGATTCTTGAAGCAAGAAAAAGCAGTGAAAAACAAGGCTTACGAAAAAAATGGCGAAAATAAAAGAAAAAAAAAGAAAGAAAAAGAAAAAGCAAGCAGAAAAAGCCAAGAGCTCTTTAAACCAAAAGGCAAGAGCAAAAAGCCAGTAACCCTTTAAACTAAAAGGCAAGGGTAAAAAGGATCCAACGCTTTGAGCATTAATGGATAGGAGGGCCCAAAGGAATAAAATCTTGGCCTAAGCGGCTAAACCAAGCTGTCCCTAACCATGTGCTTGTGGCGTGAAGGTGTCAAGTGAAAAGCTTGAGACTGAGCGATTAAAGTCGTGATCCAAAGCAAAAAGAGTGTGCTTAAGAACCCTGGACACCCTATAATTGGGGACTCTAGCAAAGCTGAGTCACAATCTGAAAAGGTTCACCTAGTTATGTGTCTGTGGCATTTATGTATCCAGTGGTAATACTGGAAAACAAAGTGCTTAGGGCCACGGCCAAGACTCATAAAGTAGCTGTGTTCAAGAATCAATGTACTGAACTGGGAGAATCAATAACACTATCTAAATTCTGAGTTCCTATAGATGCCAATCATTCTGAACTTCAAAGAATAAAGTGAGATGCCAAAACTATTCAGAGGCAAAAAGCTACTAGTCTCGCTTATCTAATTGGAGCTAAGTTTCATTGATATTTTGGAATTTATAGTATATTCTCTTCTTTCTATCCTATTTGATTTTCAGTTGCTTGGGAACAAGCAACAATTTAAGTTTGGTGTTGTGATGAGTGGATAATTTATACGCTTTTTGGCATTGTTTTTAGGTAGTTTTTAATATGCTTTAGTTAATTTTTATTATATTTTTATTAGTTTTTATTCAAAAATTACATTTCTGGACTTTACTATAAGTTTGTGTGTTTTTCTGTGATTTCAGGTATTTTCTGGCTGAAATTGAGGGACCTGAGCAAAAATCTGATTTAGAGGCTGAAAAAGGACTGCAGATGCTGTTGGATTCTGACCTTCCTGCACTCAAAATGGATTTTCTGGAGCTACAGAAACCCAATTGGCGTGCTCTCAATTGCGTTGAAAAGTAGACATCCTGGGCTTTCTAGAAATATACAGTAGTCCATACTTTGCCCGAGTTTTGATAATGCAAACTGGCGTTTAAACGCCAACTTTCTACCCTTTTTCTGGCGTTAAACGCCAGAACTTGCATAAAAGCTAGAATTAAACGCTCAAACTGGCACCAAAGCTGGCGTTTAACTCCAAGAAAGGTCTCTACATGTGAAATCTTTAATGCTCAGCCCAAGCACACACCAAGTGGGCCCTGGAAGTGGATTTCTGCATCATTTACTTATTTCTGTAAACCCTAGGTTACTAGTTCATTATAAATAGGACCTTTTACTATTGTATTTTAATCTAGAAATCTTTAGATCATTTTGGAATCTATCTTTTCATCTTTGATCACGTTTTGGGGGCTGGCCATTCGGCCATGCCTGGACCATTATCACTTATGTATTTTCAACGGTGGAGTTTCTACACCCCATAGATTAAGGTGTGGAGCTCTGCTGTTCCTCAGGAATTAATGCAAAGTACTATTGTTTTTCTATTCAACTCAAGCTTATTCTTATTCTAAGTTATTCATTCGCACACAAGAACATGATGAATGTGATGATCAAGTGACACTCATCACCATTCTCACTTATGAACGCGTGCCTGACAAACACTTCCGTTCTACATGAAAACAAGCTCGAATGCATATCTCTTGGATTCCTGGTCCATGCGTTTGATTGTCTCTCCTGACAACAGAGCCTTCAATTCCTTGAGATCAGAGTCTTCGTGGTATAAGCTAGAATCAATTGGCAGCATTCTTGAGATCTGGAAAGTCTAAACCTTGTCTGTGGTATTCGGAACAATTAAGAAAAGAAGCAGAGAGTTACACGGGAGCATGGCTGGAGGCGTGCCTTAGGCACAAACACGCCCACGCAAACGCGTCCCTGTCGCGTTCGCGTCACTTAAAAAATCAGCCATCCACGCGAGCGCGTCACCCACGCGCACGCGTCACCCTGCAAAATCGACGTAAAGGGGTGTATGGCCAGAGAGTTATGATGGTGTGGGGCTGGAATTGTGCTGGAAGCACAAACCCTATCACGCGTACACGTCCCTCACGCGTCCGCGTCATTTTTCTAAATAAGGCCATTCACACGTGCGCATCCCTCACACGCACGCGTCACCCTAAATTATGGCAATGTGCGTATTAAAACAGAGAGTTGTGCGTGTGCGAGGCTGCTCTCGCGCCAATATCACAATTCCGGTCACGCATACGCGTCACCCACGCGTACGTGTCACTTGAAAATATCACAACCCACTCGAACGCGTGCTCCACGCATCTGCGTCGCCTGCACCGTACAGTTTATCCGCGTCACTTTTTACATTCTCCCTCCTTCTTTTTCACATTCATTATCAAGGTTCTTTTCTTTTCTTCTTTGCCTTTTTACTTTTTCATTATTACTTTTATTTATGTTTTCTTCTTCTTTTTTCTTTTTTACCTTCATTATCTATGTTTTCTTTTTCTTTTTTTTTTGTATTATTTTAATTGGTGTTAGAATTTTAATTGGGTGATTGTTTTCTTCTATGTTTTGCTTGTGGATTATTGAGAAATTGTTTGACAATTAATATTACTTCTTAAGGGTTGCTTGCATGTTCAAATTTAATACTCTCAACAACATATTTACCATGCATGCTAAGTGTTTGTGAAAAAGCCCGTATGGCATTGTGCATTCTTTTTAAATTATTCTATCCTACTACTCTAACGCCTATTTTTCACAAAACCCCTTTCAATATTTTATTGATTGAATATAATTGTCAATACAAATAGATTGTTAGTTTGAAACATTTGATAATCAAATTGGGCAATTAATGCTTGATCTATGCTACTCATGCCTTTGCCGGCATGCCAATAAATATCTTGCATCTACTTGCCATAACATGCACTTGCTATATTTCCATTGATGAACTTATCACATGTAGTCGCGACCATGTGTTAATGACATCCTTCTTTACCGTGCAATGATTATCAATTGTACCGTCCTCTTCCTTGCTCAAACCCTTAGCTTTACATGTTAATTTCTTCTTCCCTTTTCAGGATGGCCACAAAGAAGGGTAAAGGGAAAGCTACTCCCAAACTACCGGCAAGGAAAGGAACAAAAAGAGCACTAGTTGCAGAGCCATCCTCAACAGCAGTAAAGCCCTCAACAAAGCGAGTCAAGATGATCATCAAGATCGATGAAAAAGAAAAAGCCTTTCCAGCAAAGGACACTGCATGGTTCATTAACCGTTACTGTGAGCAGATGTTCTCCATCTTGGCTGAGCGGAACTATAATAATGAGTACCTACTCATCCTCCTGACCCACATTGTTGAATTTGTTGAGCCCCTCATTGAGCGAAAACAATGGGGATTCCTACGGAGACAGCCACGACAAGTTAACCTTTCATGGGTAGTTGAATTCTACTCCAATTTTCACATGCCAACCATGCAGTCTGTCTATGTCCATCAGAAGCAAGTCTCCATAACTGAAGAGGCCATTCAGTGAGCTTTAAATCTTCCCCCTGCTCCAGAAGGATTGGACGCATACCAAGAAGACTCTTTCAAGTACCAGACATATCAATTTGACTGGGACACCGTTCTCAGAATTATAGCACAACCTGGCAGCAGATGGATCTATGAATACCATCGATCCCGACCAAAGGGCATATTGGCTTCAGCACTCACCTTGGAGGCTGGTGCACGAAATTGTGATGTCCAGGCTCGAACAATCCCTGGCAATGTGAGCAACTTGGTACACGTAATCGTGATTACACTTTAATGATATAAAATTCATGGCTCTTTCTTTCCCTGGCAGTGGCGCCAAGAACATGGTGCCAATACCATGGTTCACAACTTCGATACAACTAACCAGCAAGTGCACTGGGTCGTCCAAGTAATACCTTACGTGAGTAAGGGTCGAATCCCACGGAGATTGTTGGTATGAAGCAAGCTATGGTCACCTTGCAAATCTCAGTTAGGCAGATATAAATTGATAATGATGTTTTCGAATAATAAATAATAGAATAGGGACAGAGGTACTTATGTAAATCATTGGTAGGAATTTCAGATAAGCGAATGGAGATGCTTTTCGTTCCTCTGAACCTCTGCTTTCCTGCTGTCTTCATCCAATCAGTCTTACTCCTTTCCATGGCTGGCTTTATGTGATACATCACCACTGTCAATGGCTACTTTCGGTCATCTCTCGGGAAAATGATCCAATGCCCTGTCACAGCACGGCTAATCGTCTGGAGGCATCACCCTTGCCAATGGCTTCATCTTATCCTCTCAGTGAATAATATGCTCACGCACCCTGTCACGGCACGGCTATTCATCTGTCGGTTCTCGATCATGCTGGAATAGGATTTACTATCCTTTTGCGTCTGTCACTAACGCCCTGCAATCGCGAGTTAGGAGCTCGTCACAGTCATTCAATCATTGAATCCTACTCGGAATACCACAGACAAGGTTTAGACTTTCCGGATTCTCTTGAATGTCGCCATCATTCTAGCTTACGCCACGAAGATTCTGGTTAGGAGATCTAAGAGATACTCATTCTAGCTTATTTCATGTAGAACGGAAGTGTTTGTCAGGCACGTGTTCATAGGGGAGAATGGTGATGAGCGTCACACATAATCATCACCTTCATCACGTTCTTGGGTGCGAATGGATATCTTAGAAGCGAAATAAGATGAATTGAATAGAAAACAGTAGTACTTTGCATTAATCTTTGAGGGACAGCAGAGCTCCACACCTTAATCTATGGAGTGTAGAAACTCTACCGTTAAAAATACATAAGTGAAAGGTCTAGGCATGGCCGAGATGGCCAGTCCCCTAAAACGTGATCAATAGTCTCCTAAGATGAACAATGGATTAAAACTGAGACCAAAGATGGTCAAAAAGACTAGTAAAATGCCCTATTTATAATAAACTAGCTACTAGGGTTTACATGAGTAAGTAATTAATGCATAAATCCACTTCCGGGGCCCACTTGGTGTGTGCTTGGGCTGGGCTTTGAGTGTTGCACGTGTAGAGGTCTTCCTTGGAGTTGAACGCCAGTTTTTGTGCCAGTTTGGGCGTTCAACTCTGGTTTTGGCTCCTTTTCTGGCGCTGGACGCCAGATTTGGGTAGAAAGCTGGCGTTCAACGCCAGTTTACGTCATCTATTATTGGCCAAAGTATGGACTATTATATATCTCTGGAAAGCCCTGGTAGTCTACTTTCCAACGCAATTGGAAGCGCGCCATTTTGAGTGCAGGGAGGTCAGAATCCAACAGCATCAGCAGTCCTTCTTCAACCTCTGAATCTGATTTCTGCTCAAGTCCCTCAATTTCAGTCAGAAAATACCTGAAATCACAGAAAAACACACAATCTCATAGTAAAGTCCAGAAATGTGAATTTAACATAAAAACTAATGAAAACATCCCTAAAAATAACTAGATCCTACTAAAAACATACTAAAAACAATGTCAAAAAGCGTATAAATTATCCGCTCATCACAACACCAAACTTAAATTGTTGCTTGTCCCCAAGCAACTGAAAATCAAATAGGATAAAAAGAAGAGAATATACTATAAATTTCAAACTATCAATGAAACATAGCTCCAATCAAATGAGCGGGACTTATCGCTTTTTGCCTCTTGAATAGTTTTGGCATCTCACTTTATCCATTGAGGTTCAGAATGATTGGCATCTATAGGAATTTCAGATTTCGAATAGTGTTATTGACTCTCCTAGTTCAGTATGATGATTCTTGAACACAGCTTCTTTATGAGTCTTGGCCGTGGCCCTAAGCACTTTGTTTTCCAGTATTACCACCGGATACATAAATGCCACAGACACATAATTGGGTGAACCTTTTCAGATTGTGACTCAGCTTTGCTAAAGTCCCCAATTAGAGGTGTCCAGGGTTCTTAAGCACACTCTTTTTTTTTTGCTTTGGACCTTGACTTTAACCGCTCAGTCTCAAGTTTTCACTTGACACCTTCACGCCACAAGCACATGGTTAGGGACAGCTTGGTTTAGCCGCTTAGACCAGGATTTTATTCCTTTAGGCCCTCCTATCCACTGATGCTCAAAGCCTTGGGATCCTTTTTATTTGCCCTTGCCTTTTGGTTTTAAGGGTTATTGGCTTTTTCTGCTTGCTTTTTCTTTTTCTTTCTATTTTTTTTGCCCTTTTTTTTCTTTTTTTTTTTTCTGTAAGCTTTGTTCTTTGCTGCTTTTTCTTGCTTCAAGAATCATTTTTATGATTTTTCAGATTATCAAATAACATGTCTCCTAGTCATCATTCTTTCAAGAGTCAACATATTTAACATTCTTAAACAACAACTTCAAAAGACATATGCACTGTTCAAGCATTCATTCAGAAAACAAGAAGCATTGTCACCACATCAATATAATTAAACTAAGTTCAAGGATAAATTCGAAATTCATGTACTTCTTGTTCTTTTGAATTAAAACATTTTTCATTTAAGAGAGGTGATGGATTCATAGGATGTTCATAACTTTAAGACATAGTCACTACTACTAATGATCATGTAATGAAAACAAAAACATAGATAAGCACATAACATAGAAAATGAAAAACAGAGAAAGCAAGAACAAGGAATGAATCCACCTTAGTGATGGTGGCGTTTCCTTCTTGAGGAACCAATGATGTCCTTGAGCTCTTTCTATGTCTCTTCCTTGTCTTTGTTGCTCCTCCCTCATTGCTTTTTGATCTTCTCTAATTTCATGAAGCATGATGGAGTGCTCTTGATGTTCCACCCTTAGTTGTCCCATATTGGAACTCAATTCTCCTAGGGAGGTGTTGATTTGCTCCCAATAATTTTGTGGAGGAAAGTGCATTTGAGGCATCTCCGGGATCTCATGGAAATGAGCTTCTTGCGCCTCTTGAGCTCCATGACTGGGCTCTCTTGCTTGCTCCATCTTTTTCTTAGTGATGGGCTTGTCCTCTTTAATGAGGATATCTCCTTCTATGAAAGCTCCAGCTGAGTAACATAGATGGCAAATGAGGTGAGGGAAGGCTAACCTTGCCATAGTGGAGGACTTGTCAGCCACCTTGTAGAGTTCTTGAGGTATAATCTTATGAACTTCCACCTCTTCTCCATTCATGATGCTATGGATCATGATGGCCCGGTCTATAGTAACTTCAGACCGGTTGCTAGTGGGAATGATTGAGCATTGAATGAAGTCCAAGCATCCTCTAGCTATAGGCTTGAGGTCCAATCTTCTTAGTTGAACCGGCTTGCCTTTGGAGTCAATCTTCCATTGAGCTCCTTCTACACATATGTCCATAAGGACTTGGTCCAACCTTTGATCAAAGTTGACTCTCCTTGTGTAGGGGCGTGCGTTCTCTTCCATGTTTGGCAAGTTGAACGCCAACCTCACATTTTCCGGACTAAAATCCAAGTATTTCCCCCGAACCATTGTAACATAGTTCTTTGGATCCGGGTTCTTACTTTGATCATGGTTCTTGGTGATCCATGCATTAGCATAGAACTCTTGAACCATTAGGATTCCGACTTGTTGGATGGGATTTGTTAGAACTTCCCAACCTCTTCTTTGAATTTCATGTCGGATCTCCGGATACTCATTTCTTTTGAGTTTGAAAGGGACCTCAGGGATTACCTTCTTCTTGGCCACAACATCATAGAAGTGGTCTTGATGGGCTTTGGAGATGAACCTTTCCATCTCCCATGACTCGGATGTGGAAGCTTTTGTCTTCCCTTTCCCCTTTCTAGAGGATTCTCTGGTCTTAGGTGCCATCAATGGTAATGGAAAAACAAAAAGCTTATGCTTTTACCACACCAAACTTAGAATTTTGCTCGCCCTCGAGCAATAAACAAAAGAATAGAAGAAGAAGAAGAAGAAATATAGAGAGGGAGAGGGAGATGTGGTTTCGGCCAAGAGGAGGGTAGAGGGGTGTGTTGTGTGAATTTGATGAAGAATGGAGGTCTTTATATAGGGAAGGTAGGGGGGTTAAGGTTCGGCAATATGGGTGGGTTTGGGTGGGAAATTGGTTTTGAATTTTGAAGGTAGGTGGGGTTTATGAGGTAGGTTTATGGGGAAGAGTGGATGGATGTGAGTGGTGAAGAGGTGATGGGGAAGAGAGTTTGAGGTGATTGGTGAAGGGCTTTTGGGGAAGAGTGTTTATGGGGTTGTGGGAAAGAGAGTGGTGAGAAGAAGTGAGTGGAGGTAGGTGGGGATCCTGTGGGGTCCACAGATCCTGAGGTGTTCAAGGATTTACATCCCTGCACCCATTAGGCATGTAAAAATGCCTTTGCACACAACTCTGGGCGTTCAGCGCCAGGTTGGTGGCCATTTTGGGCGTTCAACGCCCATTTGTGTGCCATTTCTGGCGTTGAACGCCAAAACCATGCCTGTTCTGGCGTTCAGCGCCAGAACCATGCTCTGTTCTGGCGCTGAACGCCAGACAGATGCTCCTCCAGGGTGTGATTTTTCTTCTGCTATTTTTGATTCCGTTTTCAATTTTTATATTTATTTTGTGACTCCACATGATCATGAACCTACAAAGACATATAACTAAGAAAAATATCGTTAGATAAATAAAAATTGGGTTGCCTCCCAACAAGCGCTTCTTTAATGTCAATAGCTTGACAGTGGGCTCTCATGGAGCCTCACAGATGTGCAGAGCTTTGTTGAGACTCTCCAGCACCAAACTTAGAGTTTGGATATGGGAGTTCAACACCAAACTTAGAGTTTGGTTGTGGCCTCCCAACACCAAACTTAGAGTTTGACTGTGGGGGCTTTGGTTGACTCTGCTTTGAGAGAAGCTTTTTCTGCTTCCTCTCCATGGTTGCAGAGGGAGATCCTTGAGTTTTAAACACAAGGGAGTTCTCATTCCATTGAAGGACTATTTCACCTCTGTCAACATCAATCACAGTTCTTGTTGTGGCCAGGAAAGGTCTTCCTAGGATGATGGATTCATCCTCTTCCTTTCCAGTATCCAGGACTATGAAATCAGCAGGGATGTAAAGGCCTTCAACCTTTACTAACACGTCCTCTACTTGTCCATAAGCCTATTTTCTTGAACTGTCTGCCATCTCTAATGAGATTTTAGCAGTTTGCACCCCATAGATTCCCAGTTTCTCTATTACAGAGAGGGGCATGAGGTTTATTCCTGAACCAAGGTCACACAGAGCCTTAAAGATCATGGTGCCTATGGTACAGGGTATTATGAACTTTCCAGGATCCTGTCTCTTTTGAGGCAATGTCAGTTGATCCAGATCACTTAGTTCATTGATGAACAAGGGAGGTTCAACTTCCCAAGTATCAATGCCAAATAATTTGGCATTCAGCTTCATGATTGCACCAAGAAACTTGGCAGTTTGCTCTTCAGTAACATCCTCATTCTCTTCAGAAGAGGAATACTCATCAGAGCTCATGAAGGGCATAAGGAGGTTCAATGGAATCTCTATGGTCTCTAGATGAGCCTCAGAGTCCTTTGGTTCCTTAGAGGGAAGCTCCTTATTGACCACTGGACGTCCCAGGAGGTCTTCCTCCTTGGGATTCACGTCCTTTCCTTCCCTTACAGGTTCGGCCATGGTGCTTATGTCAATGGCCTTGCACTCTCCTTTTGGATTCTCTTCTGTATTGCTTGGGAGAGTACTAGGAGGGATTTCAGTGATCCTTTTACTCAGCTGGCCCACTTGTGCTTCCAGATTTCTAATGGAAGACCTTGTTTCATTCATGAAACTTACAGTGGCCTTGGATAGATTAGAGACTAAGTTTGTTAAATTAGAAGTATTTTGTTCAGAGCTCTCTGTCTGTTGCTTAGTGGATGATGGAAAAGGTTTATTATTGTTAAACCTGTTTCTTCCACCATTAATAAAGCCTTGTTGAGGCTTTTGATCCTTCCATGAGAAATTTGGATGATTTCTCCATGATGAGTTATAGGTGTTTCCATAAGATTCACCTAAATAATTTACCTCTGCTATTGCAGGGTTTTCAGGATCATAAGCTTCTTCTTCAGAAGATGCCTCTTGAGTACTGTTGGATGCAGCTTGCATTCCATGCAGACTCTAAGAGATCATATTGACTTGTTGAGTCAATATTTTATTCTGAGCCAATATGGCATTCAGAGTATCAACTTCAAGAACTCCCTTCTTCATAGGCGTCCCATTATTCACAGGATTCCTTTCAGAAGTGTACATGAACTGGTTATTAGCAACCATGTCAATGAGTTCTTGAGCTTCTGCAGGCGTTTTCTTTAGGTGAATGGATCCACCTGCAGAAGTGTCCAGTGACATCTTTGATAGCTCAGATAAACCATCATAGAATATATCCAAGATGGTCCATTCTGAAAGCATGTCAGAAGGACACTTTTTGGTCAACTGTTTGTATCTTTTCCAAGCTTCATAGAGGGATTCACCTTCTTTCTGTCTGAAGGTTTGAACATCAGCTCTAAGCTTGCTCAGCTTTTGAGGAGGAAAGTACTTGGCTAAGAAAGCCGTGACCAGCTTATCCCAAGAGTTCAGGCTGTCTTTGGGTTGAGAATCCAACCATAATCTAGCTCTGTCTCTTACAGCAAAAGGGAAAAGCATGAGCCTGTAGACTTCAGGATCTACTCCATTAGTCTTAACAGTATCACATATCTGCAAGAATTCAGTTAAAAACTGAAAAGGATCTTCAGATGGAAGTCCATGAAACTTGCAGTTCTGCTGCATCAGAGAAACTAATTGAGGTTTCAGCTCAAAGTTGTTTGCTCTAATGGCAGGAATGGAGATGCTTCTTCCATGTAAATTGGAATTAGGTGCAGTAAAGTCACCAAGCATCTTCCTTACATTATTATTATTTTCGGCTGCCATCTCCTCTTCCTGTTCGAAAATTTCTGAAAGGTTATCTCTGGATTGTTGTAATTTAGCTTCTCTTAATTTTCTCTTCAGAGTCCTTTCAGGTTCTGGATCTGCTTCAACAAGAATATTCTTGTCCTTGCTCCTGCTCATATGACAAAGAAGAGGGCACAGAAAAAATAATAATAATAATATGGATCCTTTATACCACAGTATAGGGATCCCTTTGTGAGTGGAAGAAAAGAGGGAGACAAAGAATGTGATGTAAAGAAAGAAACACAACTGTGAGGAGGGTTGAGATGTGAGATGAGATGTTAGTAGATGAATAAATGAATAAAATAAGATGGGAGAGAAGGAATTTTCGAAAATAGTTTTTTTGAAAAAGAGTTAGTGATTTTCAAAAATGGTTTTTGAAAAATGTTAGTATTTTTTTTTTTCGAAAAAGTTTTAAAATAAAAAATAAAAAATAATTAGTTAATAAAAAAAGAAATTTTTGAAAAAGAGGGAAGATATTTTCGAAAATTAGAGAGAGAGAGAGTTAGTTAGGTAGTTTTGAAAAAGTTAATAAACAAACAAAAAGTTAGTTAGTTAGTTGAAACAAATTTTGAAAAGATAAGAAGTTAGGAGGTTAGAAAAGATATTTTGAAACCAACTTTTTGAAAAAGGTAAGATAAGAAGATATTTTAGAAATTAGTTTTGAATAAGATTTGATTTTTAAAATCTCAATTAATGACTTGATTCATAAGAAATCACAAGATATGATTCTAGAACTCAAAGTTTGAATCTTTCTTAACAAGCAAGTAACAAACTTGAAATTTTTGAATCAAAACATTAATTGTTATTGTTATTTTCGAAAATTTGGTATAAAAATAAGAAAAAGATTTTTGAAAAATATTTTTTTGAATTTTCGAAAATAACTAAGAATTTTGAAAAAGATTTGATTTTTGAAAAAGATTTTGAAAAAGATAAGATTTTCAAATTGAAAATTTGATTTGACTCATAAGAAACAACTTGATTTTAAAAATTTTTGAAAAAGTCAATCCAAATTTTCGAATTTGATGAGAGAAAATGGGAAAGATATTTTTTTGATTTTTGAATTTTTATGATGAGAGAGAAAAACACTAAAAAGATGCAATGCATGAAATTTTTAGATCAAAACATGTGATGCATGCAAGAATGCTATGAATGTCAAGATGAGCACCAAGAACACTATGAATGTCAAGATGAACATCATAGACACAATTTTGAAAAATTTTTAATCCAAAGAAAACATGCAAGACACCAAACTTAGAATTCTTTAATGCTTAGACACTAAGAATTCAAGAATGCATATGATAAACATGAAAAGACTCAAAACAAAAAATCATCAAGATCAAACAAGAGGACTTACCAAGAACAACTTGAAGATCATGAAGAACACCATGAATGCATGAAATTTTCGAAATATGCAAGATGCATATGCAATTGACACCAAACTTATGATATGACACATGACTCAAACAAGGAACAGAAAAATATTTTTGATTTTTATGATTTTCTAATTTTTTTTGGATTTTTTTCGAAAATTATATGAAAAGGAAAAACAAGGATTCCAAAATTTTTAATATGAATTCCAGGAATCTTGCATTCTTAGTCTAAAGCTTCAGTCCAGGAATTAGACATGGCTCACTAGCCAGCCAAGCTTTCAAAGAAAGCTCCAGTCCAAAACACTAGACATGGCCAATGGCCAGCCAAGCTTCAGCATTTAACACCAGAGTATATTGCTCTTGATAACAAATTGCAAGCCTCAGTCCAAATAAATTTAGACATGGCTTTACAGCCAGCCAGGCTTCACATGCTTCATGAAACACTAGAATTCATTCTTAAAAATTTTGAATAAATTTTTTTTTTTTTGAAAATATTTTTATTTTTTTCGAAAACAGATGAGAAAATTTTAGAAATATTTTTGAAAAATTTTTGAAAAGAAAAACAAAAAGAAAATTACCTAATCTGAGCAACAAGATGAACCGTCAGTTGTCCAAACTCGAACAATCCCCGGCAACGGCGCCAAAAACTTGGTGCACAAAATTGTGATGTCCAGGCTCGAACAATCCCTGGCAATGTGAGCAACTTGGTACACGTAATCGTGATTACACTTTAATGATGTAAAATTCATGGCTCTTTCTTTCCCTGGCAGTGGCGCCAAGAACATGGTGCCAATACCATGGTTCACAACTTCGATACAACTAACCAGCAAGTGCACTGGGTCGTCCAAGTAATACCTTACGTGAGTAAGGGTCGAATCCCACGGAGATTGTTGGTATGAAGCAAGCTATGGTCACCTTGCAAATCTCAGTTAGGCAGATATAAATTGATAATGATGTTTTCGAATAATAAATAATAGAATAGGGACAGAGGTACTTATGTAAATCATTGGTAGGAATTTCAGATACGCGAATGGAGATGCTTTTCGTTCCTCTGAACCTCTGCTTTCCTGCTGTCTTCATCCAATCAGTCTTACTCCTTTCCATGGCTGGCTTTATGTGATACATCACCACTGTCAATGGCTACTTTCGGTCATCTCTCGGGAAAATGATCCAATGCCCTGTCACAGCACGGCTAATCGTCTGGAGGCATCACCCTTGCCAATGGCTTCATCTTATCCTCTCAGTGAATAATATGCTCACGCACCCTGTCACGGCACGGCTATTCATCTGTCGGTTCTCGATCATGCTGGAATAGGATTTACTATCCTTTTGCGTCTGTCACTAACGCCCTGCAATCGCGAGTTAGGAGCTCGTCACAGTCATTCAATCATTGAATCCTACTCGGAATACCACAGACAAGGTTTAGACTTTCCGGATTCTCTTGAATGTCGCCATCATTCTAGCTTACGCCACGAAGATTCTGGTTAGGAGATCTAAGAGATACTCATTCTAGCTTATTTCATGTAGAACGGAAGTGTTTGTCAGGCACGTGTTCATAGGGGAGAATGGTGATGAGCGTCACACATAATCATCACCTTCATCACGTTCTTGGGTGCGAATGGATATCTTAGAAGCAAAATAAGATGAATTGAATAGAAAACAGTAGTACTTTGCATTAATCTTTGAGGGACAGCAGAGCTCCACACCTTAATCTATGGAGTGTAGAAACTCTACCGTTAAAAATACATAAGTGAAAGGTCTAGTCCTGGCCGAGATGGCCAGCCCCCTAAAACGTGATCAATAGTCTCCTAAGATGAACAATGGATTAAAACTGAGACCAAAGATGGTCAAAAAGACTAGTAAAATGTCCTATTTATAATAAACTAGCTACTAGGGTTTACATGAGTAAGTAATTGATGCATAAATCCACTTCTGGGGCCCACTTGGTGTGTGCATGGGCTGGGCTTTGAGTGTTGCACGTGTAAAGGTCCTCCTTGGAGTTGAACGCCAGTTTTTGTGCCAGTTTGGGCGTTCAACTCTGGTTTTGGCTCCTTTTCTGGCGCTGGACGCCAGATTTGGGTAGAAAGCTGGTTTTGAATGCCAGTTTACGTCGTCTATTCTTGGCCAAAGTATAGACTATTATATATCGCTGGAAAGCCCTGGATGTCGACTTTCCAACGCAATTGGAAGCGCGCCATTTCGAGTTCTATAGCTCCAGAAAATCCACTTTGAGTGCAGGGAGGTCAGAATCCAACAGCATCAGCAGTCCTTCTTCAACCTCTGAATCTGATTTCTGCTCAAGTCCCTCAATTTCAGTCAGAAAATACCTGAAATCACAGAAAAATACACAATCTCATAGTAAAGTCCAGAAATGTGAATTTAACATAAAAACTAATGAAAACATCCCTAAAAGTAACTAGATCCTACTAAAAACATACTAAAAACAATGTCAAAAAGCGTATAAATTATCCGCTCATCAGAGGCTCGAGTATGGGCACAGATTATGTCCCATTACGTCTTTTCGAGCACTCACGAGTCCCCCTTCACTGCAGACATGGCTGCTCTACTATGGTGTATCCTTACAGACCAGCCTCTCAATTTACCAAGACACCTTCGGCATGCTATGGGACACGTACAGATTGCGGGAAACCTACCTTTTCCCGCCTTGGTTTTAGATCTAGTCCAGCAGCCGGAGTCTCCTACAGAGCTGGGGACCGGGATGATTAGTACGTCCCTAACAGGAAGTATATCAGACTTCCAGTAGCCACTACTAGCTGGCCTGCAGAACCAGCCAGAGATATTCCTTCTCCTTCCACATCACAAGAACCTTCAACAAATCAGCTACTCCTAGAGGTAATTCAGAGGTTAGACCGGCTTGACCGGCAGGGAAAGCAAAGAGAGCACCATAACAAGCACCGATTTACATACCTCAAGGAGCTACTTGTTGGTAACCACCCACCTGAAGAAGACCCAGACACCCCGGATATTAAGTTAATGAAAAAAAAATCAATGCATATGTGATACAAGTTAAAAGAAAGGTTGATACATGAGTATTTGATGCAAAAGTGGGAACTTTGGGTAGCTAGGCATGATTGTAAATAGTATATAGAGTGTATGTATAGGTGAAAGCTTAGGTTGATCAAGGATTCAATTTATAGCTCACTTAGCCATATATATACCCTCACCTTTACCTTAGCCCCATTGCAACCTTGAAAAGACCTCATGATGTTTGCATTGGTGCATTAAACATTTGTTGATTGGTTAGGTGAAGAAAAAAGTTTAGAAAGCATGACTAGAGAAGAGTAGAGTGATTACCCTATACACTAGAGTGATTAGAGTGCACATATACTATCAGTGAGGGTTCAATGCTTGATTCTATGTTCCCTGCTTTCATGAGCTGTCTTCTTACAAGTTTACCTGTCCTTACTGTATGATTTTAATTAGTGATATCTGATTTATGTTTGTCTTGAAGAGCTTATTTACTTTTAACCAAGTAGACAGAATCATCTTAGTATACAGTTGCATTCATACATAGGTTGCATTGCATTGCATGAGTCTTACTTTTCCCTACTCATTTATTTTATCTCCTTGAGCTAAGCATGAAGACATGCTAATGTTTAAGTGTGGGGATATTGATAAACCACTATTTTATGGTTTATCTTGTGTTCAATTGAGTGGTTTCATATGATTTGCATGATTTTACAATTCCTTCCTAGTTTTGTTCTATGGTTGAAAACTTGCTTCCTAGAGATCTTTAGTTTGTATATTTTAATTCTCCTTTATACCATTTGATGTCGTGATCCGTGTGTTAAGTGTTTTAGGCTTTATAGGGCAGAAATGGCTTAGAGAATGGAGAGGAAGCTTGCAAAAATGGAAGGAACACAAGAAACCAAGGAGATAACCAGCGAGCATCGACGTGCACGCCTGGCTCACGCAAGCGCGCGATATGGGAAATTTGCAGCGACGCGTGCGCGTGCCTGACGCGTACGCGTGGACCAGAGTTTGCACAGAGACTCGTGCGCGTGGATGACGTGTACGCGTGACACGCCAAAACAACCAGTGACGCGTACGCGTGACAAGCGCAATCTGCAGAAATAACAGAAAATGCTGGGGGCGATTTCGGGCCGAGTTTTGACTCAGTTTTCAGCCAAGAAACCCAGACTAGAGCCAAGGAACGTGCAGAGACTTAAGACACATTCTCATTAGCATAGTTTTTAGTTTTTAGATCTGAATCTAGAGAGAAAAATTACTCTTCCTCTAGGTTTTCTTTTACATTGATAGTTTCATAGTTTATTGCTTTTGCTTTGGATATTGAAGAGTCATCACCTCCGTTGAAGATACTATTCTAGTTTGTTTTCTTACTCTTTTATTATTCCATATTCTTAATTCTTGTTTAGAGTTACAATTGGATTATTTTTAGAATTTATTAATGCAAAGGATTACTTTTACTTTTAATTAATTTTGAATCTCTATTTTATTTAAATTATTATGTCTCTTTTCTATTCCAAACTCCCAATAACGAAGATGGTATCTATGTTGATGGAGTAGACTCCTAACTTGATATGGGGGCTGATTAAGAGGAGACACTTGAGTTGGAATGCTCAAGTGAATAGTTAAATTGGAAGTTGTTGGCTAATTCTGTATTTACTAATGCTAGACCTTCTCGAGGGAGAGGACTAGGATTTGCGAATAAGAGTTAGCTCAATCACTTGACTTTCCTTTATTTAGTAAGGGTTAACTAAGTGAAATAACAACCTCTTTATACTACACTTGGGGAGAATTCCAACAAGGATAGAACTTCCAATTAATCATTCCTCCAGTCAAGGCTTTTTAATTTAAATATATAATCTCTTTTAATTTTCATTGCTTTAATTTATAATTATTTATTTGCCCATTGCTCAAACTCAAAATTACCCAGAAAACTCCTGATTAATGAGATAGCACCCTTTTTAGCAACTCGTTGGGAGACGACCTGGGACTCATACTCCCACTATTTTTATTCTAAACTTTTGTGACAACCTTTCTAAATTGATGAGGCGGATGGTTAAGAGCTATACTCGCAACGTATTTCCTATATTGATTTCTTAATTGGCCGACTTACGCCCCACATTAGTCTTCCTCTATGACAACTCCGGCTGAATTGCATAGGTGACAGATGAGATGAGGAAAGGCTAACCTTGCCAAAGTGGAGGGCTTGTCAGCCACCTTGTATAGTTCTAGAGATATGATCTCATAAACTTCTACTTTCTCTCCAATTATGATACTATGGATCATGATAGTCCGGTCCACAGTAACTTTAGACCGGTTGCTAGTAGGAATGATAGAGCGTTGGATGAACTCTAACCATCCTCTAGCCACGGGCTTGAGGTCAAGCCTTCTCAGTTGAACCGGCTTACCTTTGGAGTCTCTCTTCCATTGCACTCCTTCCACATAGATGTCCATGAGGACCTGGTCTAACCTTTGATCAAAGTTAACTCTTCTAGTGAAAGGATGAGGATCTCCTCTCATTATTGGCAAGTTGAATGCCAACCTCACAATTTCCTAACTGAAATCCAAGTATTTCCCCCGAACCATTGTGAGCCAATTCTTTGGGTTCGGGTTCACACTTTGATCATGGTTCTTAGTGATCCATGCATTAGCATAGAACTCTTGAACAAAAAGATTCCAACTTGTTGGATGGGGTTGGTGAGAGCTTCCCAACCTCTTCTTCGAACCTCACGTCAGATCTCCGGATATTCACTCTTTTTGAGTATGAAGGGGACCTCGGGGATCACCTATTTCTTGGCCACAACTTCATAGAAGTGGTCTTGATGGACTTTTGAGGTGAATTTCTAGCACCAAAGCTGGCGTTTAACTCCAGGAACAGCCTAAGCACTAAAAAGCTTCAATGCTCAGCCCAGGCACACACCAGGTGGGCCCCAGAAGTAGATTTCTGCACTATCTGCACTTAGTTACTCATTTTCTGTAAACCCTAGTTACTAGTTTAGTATAAAAACTACTTTTAGAGGTTTATTTTACATCTATTGACCGAATTTTACATATTTGGATCACTTATGTTACATTTGGGAGGCTGGCCTCACAGCCATGCCTAGACCTCTTTCCACTTATGTATTTTCTACGGTGGAGTTTCTACACCCCATAGATTAAGGTGTGGAGCTCTGCTATTCTTCATGAATTAATGCAAGTACTATTATTTTTCCTTCAATTCACGCCTACCTCTTCTCCAAGATATACTCTTGTTCTTAATTCAGTTAAGTCAGAATGAAGGGGTAACCCGTGACAATCACCCAATCTTCGTTACTCGCTTAGCCAAGATTGCGTGCCTGACAACCACAAAGCGGTCTACATGATGTTCAATGTAGTCATTGGACGACAGCCGGAGTATATTCTCTTGGGTCCTTAATCAATGATTTACTTTGCCTCTCCTGACAACAGAGTAACTGAATCTGATATTAGAACCATCGTGGTATAGGCTAGAACCATTGGCAGCATTCTTGAGATCCGGAAAGTTTAAACCTTGTCTGTGGTATTCCGAGTAGGATCTGGGAAGGGATGACTATGATGAGCTTCAAACTTGCGAATGTTAGGCGCAGTGACAGTGTGCAAAAGGACAATGGTCCTATTCCGATGCTACCCGGAACCGACAGATGATTATCCGTGCGGTGACAGCGCATATGGATTTGTTTTCATCCGAGAGGATCATACAGCTTGCCATGGAAGGAGGTAACGCACAGTTGGAAGAAGGCAATAGGAAAGTAGAGGTTCAGAAGCAACAAAGCATCTACATACACTTATCTGAAATTCCCACCAATGAATTACATAAGTAACTTTATCTTATTTTATGTTTTATTTATCTTTTAATTATCAAAACCTTATAACCATTTAAATCTGCCTGACTGAGATTTAAAAGGATGACCATAGCTTGCTTCAAGCTGACAATCTCCGTGGGATCTGATGAGCGGATAATTTATACGCTTTTTGGCATTGTTTTTAGTATGTTTTTAGTCTGATTTAATTAATTTTCATTATATTTTTATTATTTTTTAATTAAAAATCACATTTCTGGACTTTACTATGAGTTTGTGTATTTTTCTGTGATATCAGGTAATTTCTGGCTAAAATTGAGGGACTTGAGCAAAAATCTGATTCAGGCTGAAAAAGGACTGCTGATGTTGTTGGATTCTGACCTCTCTGCACTCGGAATGGATTTTCTGGAGCTACAGAACTCCAAATGGCGCGCTCTCAATTGCGTTGGAAAGTAGACATCCAGAGATTTCCACCAATATATAATAGTCCATACTTTGAATAAGGATAGACGATGTAAACTGGTATTCAATTCCAGTTCCATGCTGCATTCTGGAGTCAAATGCCAGAAACAGGTTGCAAAGTGGAGTTCAACGCCAGAAACAGGCTACAAACTGGCGTTCAACTCCAAGAGAAGCCTTTACAAGTGTAAAGCTCAATGCTCAGCCCAAGCACACACCAAGTGGGACCCAGAAGTGGATTTCTGCATCATTTACTCAATTCTGCAAACCCTAGTAACTAGTTTAGTATAAATAGGACTTTTTACTATTATGTTTATCTCTTTTGGATTATCTTTGATTAGTTTTATGCTATCTTAGACTTTTGTGAGGGCTGGCCATTCGGCCATGCCTGAACATTTATCACTTGTGTATTTTCAACGATAGAGTTTCTACATACCATAGATTAAGGTGTGGAGCTCTGCTATTCCTCAAAAATTAATGCAAAGTACTACTGTTTTTCTATTCAATTCAACTTATTCCGCTTCTAAGATATTCATTCGCACTTCAATATGATGGATGTGATGATCGTGACGTTCATCATCATTCTCAACTTATGAACGCGTGCCTGACAACCACTTCCGTTCTACTTTAGATTGAATGGATATCTCTTGGATATCTAATACAGGGGACCGAGTCTGAGTTATTAGTGTCTTCGTGGTATAAGTTAGAACCCATGGACGGCCATTCTTGAGAATCCGGAAAGTCTAAACCTTGTCTGTGGTACTCCGAGTAGGATTCAGGGATTGAATGACTGTGACGAGCTTCAAACTCGCGAGTGCTGGACGTAGTGACAGACGCAAAAGGATCAATGGATCTTATTCCAGTATGATCGAGAACCGACAGATGATTAGCCATGCAGTGACAGTGCATTGGACCATTTTCACTGAAAGGACAGGTGGCCATTGACAACGGTGATGCTTAACATACAGCTTGCCATGGAAAGGAGTAGGAAGGATTGGATGAAGACAGCAGGAAAGCAGAGGTTTAGAGGGACGAAAGCATCTCTATACGCTTATCTGAAATTCTCACCAATGAATTACATAAGTACCACTATCCTATTTTATATTTTATTTATCTTTTACTTATCAATTCATAAAATCAGTTGAATCCGCCTGACTGAGATTTACAAGGTGACCATAGCTTGCTTCAAGCCGACAATCTCCGTGGGATCGACCCTTACTCACGTAAGGTTTATTACTTGGACGACCCAGTGCACTTGCTGGTTAGTTGTACGAAGTTGTGAAACAGAATTAAGAACATGAACGTGCGTATTGAGTTTTTAGCGCCGTTACCAAGGAAGGAATGATCACGATTTCGCACACCAAGTTTTTGGCGACGTTGCCAGGGATTGTTCGAGTTTGGACAACTGACGGTTCATCTTGTTGCTCAGATTAGGTAATTTTATTTTATTTTATTTTTAAGCTTTTTTTTTACTTCTTATTTTCGAAAAAAAAATATACAAAATTTTTTTTCTTTTTCCTTTTTCATTTTTACAAAATTAATTTTCGAAAATCCAAAAAAAAATATTTTTAATAAAATCATAAAATCAAAAATATTTTGTGTTTCTTGTTTGAGTCTAGAGTCAATTTTTTTTGTTTGGTGTCTTGCATGTGTTTGTTTTTCTCAAGAATTTTCGAAAATTCATCATATGTTCTTCATGATCTTCAAGTTGTTCTTGGCCAGTCTTCTTGTTTGATCCTCTTATTTTCTTGTTTTGTGTCTTTTCTAGTTTTTCATATGCATTTTCAATTTGTTAGTGTCTAAAGTTTGCAAATTTCTAAGTTTGGTGTCTTGCATGTTTTTCTTTTCTTAAAAATTTTCAAAAATAAGTCTTGATGTTCATCTTGATATTCAAAGTGTTCTTGGTGTTCATCTTAACATTCATAGTGTTCTTGCATGCATTAGTTGTTTTGATTCATAATTTTTATGTTTTGTGTCAATTTTATGTTTTTCTCTCTCTCATCATTAAAAATTCAAAAATCAAAAATATCTTTCCCTTTTTCTCTCTAAAAATTTCGAAAATTTGGATTGACTCTTTCAAAAATTTTTAAAATTCAATTGTTTCTTATGAGTCAACTAAAATTTTCAATTTGAAAATCTTATCTTTTTCAAAATATTTTTCAAAAATCAAATCCTTTTCATTTTTCTTTCATAATTTTTGAAAATTTCAAATTGATTTTCAAAAATCTTTTTCTTATTTTTATTTCATATTTTCGAAATTAATACCAACATTTAATATGATTGATTCAAAAATATTAAGTTGTTACTTGTCTATTAAGAAAGGTTCAATCTTTAAATTTTAAAATCATATCTTTTTGTTTCTTGTTAGTCAAGTAATCAACTTTAGTTTTCAAAATTAAATCTTTTCAATTCCTTATCATATCTTTTTCAAAATCAATTTCAAAATTCTTTCTAACTTCTCCCCTAACCTCTTATCTTTTTAAAATTGATTTTCAAATCTTTTTCAATTAATCTTATCTTTTTGTTTCAATCATATCTTTTTCAATTTCAGTCATATCTTTTTCAAAAACAAATTTCAAATCTCTTTTAATCAATCATATCTTTTTGTTTCAATCATATCTTTTTCAAAACTACCCAACTAACTCTCTACCTTTAATTTTCGAAAATCCCTTCCCTCTTTTTCAAAATTTCGTTTTAATTAACTAATTGTTTTAATTTTAATTTAATTTAATTTCAATTTTATTTTTCAAATTTTAAATTTAAATTTAAAATATTTTTATTTTATTTTGTTAAATTTTCGAATTCTTCTCTCAACTCTAATCTCCCTCTATTTATTTATTCATCCATTAACACTTCTATCCTCACCCCTGTGTTTGGATTCTCATCTTTTCCTTCTTCTATTCTTACTTTCTTCTACTCACATAAAGGAATCTCTATACTGTAACATAGAGGATTCCATATTTTCTTTTCTGCTTTCTTCTTCTTTTTCATATGAGCAGGAACAAGGATAAGAACATTCTTGTTGAAGCTGATCCTAAACCTGAAAGGACTCTGAAGAGGAAGCTAAAGGAAGCTAAAGCACAACTTTCTGGAGAAAATCTGATAGAAATTTTTGAAAAAGAAGAAGATATGGCCGAAAATAATAGCAATGCAAGGAGGATGCTTGGTGACTTTACTGCACCTAATTCCACTTTACATGGAAGAAGCATCTCAATCCCTGCCATTGGAGCAAAAAATTTTGAGCTTAAACCTCAATTAGTTTCTCTGATGCAACAGAACTGCAAATTTCATGGACTTCCATCTGAAGATCCTTTTCAGTTCTTGACTGAATTCTTGCAGATCTGTGATACTGTTAAGATCAATGGGGTTGACCCCGAGGTCTATAGGCTTATGCTTTTCCCGTTTGCTGTAAGAGACAGAGCTAGAGTATGGTTGGACTCTCAACCTAAAGATAGCCTGAACCCTTGGGATAAGCTGGTCACGGCTTTCTTAGCCAAGTTCTTTCCTCTTCAAAAGCTTAGTAAGCTTAGAGTGGATGTTCAAACCTTCAGACAGAAAGAAGGTGAATCCCTCTATGAAGCTTGGGAGAGATATAAGCAACTGACCAAAAAGTGTCCTTCTGACATGCTTTCAGAATGGACCATTCTGGATATATTTTATGATGGTCTATCTGAGCTATCAAAGATGTCATTGGACCATTCTGCAGGTGGATCCATTCACCTAAAGAAAACGCCTGCAGAAGCTCAAGAACTCATTGACATAGTTGCTAATAACTAGTTCATGTACACTTCTGAGAGGAATCCTGTAAGTAATGGGACGCCTCAGAAGAAAGGAGTTCTTGAAATTGATACTCTGAATACCATATTGGCTCAGAACAAAATATTGACTCAGCAAGTCAATATGATTTCTCAGAGTTTGAATTGGAATGCAAGCTGTATCCAACAGTACTCAAGAGGCATCTTCTGAGGAAGAAGCTTATGATCCTGAGAACCCTGCAATAGCAGAGGTGAATTACATGGGTGAACCCTATGGAAACACCTATAATCCCTCACGGAGAAATTACCCAAATCTCTCATGGAAGGATCAACAAAAGCCTCAACAAGGCTTTAATAATGGTGGAAGAAACAGGTTTAGCAATAGCAAGCCTTTTCTATCATCCACTCAGCAAAAGGCAGAGAGTTCTGAGCAGACCCCATCTAGCTTGGCAAACATAGTCACTGATCTATCTAGGGCTACTCTAAGTTTCATGAATGAAACAAGGTCCTCCATTAGAAATTTGGAGGCACAAGTGGGCCAGCTGAGTAAAAGGGCCACTGAAATCCCTCCCAGTACTCTCCCAAGCAATACAGAAGAGAATCCAAAAAGAGAGTGCAAGGTCATTGAATTAACCATCATGGCCAAACCTATAAGGGAGGGAGAGGACGTGAATCCCAGTGAGGAAGACCTCCTGGGACGTCCAGTGATCAACAAGGAGTTTCCCTCTGAGGAACCAAAGGAATCTGAGGCTCATCTAGAGACCATAGAGATTCCTTTGAACCTCCTTATGCTATTCATGAGCTTTGATGAGTATTCTTCTTCTGAAGAGAATGAAGATGTTACTAAAGAGCAAGTTGCCAAGTACCTTGGTGCAATCATGAAGCTGAATGCCAAATTATTTGGTAATGAGACTTGGGAAGATGAACCTCCCTTGCTCACCAATGAACTGAGCGATCTGGATCAACTGAGATTGCCTCAGAAGAAACAGGATCCTGGAAAGTTCTTAATACCTTGTACCATAGGCACCAGGACCTTTGAGAAGGCTCTATGTGACCTTGGATCAGGGATAAACCTCATGCCACACTCTGTAATGGAGAAACTGGGAATCTTTGAGGTGTAAGCTGCCAGAATCTCATTAGAAATGGCAGACAACTCCAGAAAACAAGCTTATGGACAAGTAGAGGACGTGCTAGTAAAGGTTGAAGGCCTTTACATCCCTGCTGATTTCATAATCTTGGATACTGGGAAGGATGAGGATGAATCCATCATCCTTGGAAGACCTTTCCTAGCCACAGCAAAAGCTATTATTGATGTGGACAGAGGAGAATTAGTCCTTCAACTGAATGAGGACAACCTTGTGTTTAAAACTCAAGGATCTCCTTCTGTAACCATGGAGAGGAAGCATGAAAATCTTCTCTCACTGCAGAATCAACCAAAGCCTCCACAGTCAAACTCTAAGTTTGGTGTTGGGAGGCCACAACTAAACTCTAAGTTTGGTGTTGAACCCCCACAACCAAACTCTAAGTTTGGTGTTGGGAGGTCCCAACCTTGCTCTGATTATCTGTGAGGCTCCATGAGAGCTCACTGTCAAGCTATTGACATTAAAGAAGCGCTTGTTGGGAGGCAACCCAATGTTATTTAATCATTTTTATTTTATTTTCTCTTTGTTATTTCATGTTTTATTAGGTTGATGATCATGTGGAGTCACAAAAACTACTGAAAAATCGAAAACAGAATGAAAAACAGCATTGAAAATAGCACACCCTTGAGGAAGGGCTTACTGGCGTTTAAACGCCAGTAAGGAGCATCTGGCTGGCGTTTAACGCCAGAACAGAGCATGAAATTGGCGTTAAACGCCAGAAACAAGCAGCAGTCTGGCGTTTAAACACCAGGATTGCACCCAGAGGAAAGCTGGCATTAAACGCCAGAAACAAGCTTCAGACTGGCGTTTAACGCCAGAAACATGCACCAGACTGGCGTTCAACACCAGAAACATGCTATAGACTGACGTTAAATGCCCAAAACAAGCAAAGAAGTGGCGTTTAACGCCAGAAACATGCTGCAGTCTGGCGTTAAACGCCTGGATTGCATATATAGGGCGTTTTACACGTCTAAAAGGTGCAGGGATGAGAAATCCTCAAACACCTCAGGATCTGTGGACCCCACAGGATTCCCTCAGAATCTGTGGACCCCACAGGATCCCCACCTACTTCTTCTCTCTTCTTCACACCTTTCTATAACTCTCTTTCCCAAATACCCCTCACCAATCAACTCAATCACTCTTCCCCATCACCTCTTCACCAATCACATCCATCCTCTCTTCCCCAAAAACCCCACCTACCTTTAAATTCAAAATAATTTCCCTCCGAAACCCAACCCTAAATGGCCGAAACCATCTCTCTCTCCCTCTCCTCCATTTTTCTTCTTCTTCTACTTCTTTCTTTCTTCTTTTGCTCGGGGACGAGCAACCATTTTACGTTTGGTGTGGTAAAAGCATAGCTTTTTGTTTTTCCATAACCATTCATGGCACCTAAGGCCAGAGAAACCTCTAGAAAGAGGAAAAGGAAGGCAATTGCTTCCACCTCTGAGTCATGGGAGATGGAGAGATTCATCTCTAAGGTCCATCAAGACCACTTCTATGAAGTTGTGGCCAAGAAGAAAGTGATCCCTGAGGTTCCTTTCAAACTCAAAAGGAATGAGTATCCGGAGATCTGACTTGAGATTCAAAGAAGTGGTTGGGAAGTTCTCACCAACCCCATTCAACAAGTCATGATCCTAATGGTTCAAGAGTTCTATGCAAACGCATGGATCACAAGGAACCATGATCAAAGTGTGAACCCAAATCCAAAGCATTGGCTTACTACGGATCGGGGAAAATACTTAGATTTCAGTCCAGAAAATGTAAGGCTGGCGTTCAACTTGCCAATGGTGGAAGAAACCACACGCCTCTACACAAGAAGGGTCAACTTTGATCAAAGGTTGGACCAAATCCTCATGGACATATGTGTGGAAGGAGCTCAATGGAAAATTGACTCAAAGGGCAAGCCGGTTCAACTAAGAAGGCTTGACCTCAAACCAGTAGCTAGAGGCTGGTTGGAGTTCATTCAACGCTCAATCATTCCTACTAGCAACCGGTCTGAAGTTACTGTAGACCGGGCCATCATGATCCATAGCATCATGATTGGGGAGGAAGTGGAAGTTCATGAGATCATACCTCAAGAACTCTACAAGGTGGCTGACAAGTCCTCCAATTTGGCAAGGTTAGCCTTTCCTCACCTCATTTTCCACCTCTGCAATTTGGCTAGAATTGACATAGAGGGAGACATCCTCATTGAAGAGGATAACCCCATCACTAAGAAAAGGATGGAGCAAACAAGAGAGCATGGACCTCAACATGAGCATAAGGAAATTCCTCATCATAAAATCCCTGAGATGCCTCAAGGGATGCACTTCCCTCCACAAAACTACTAGGAACAAATCAACACTTCCCTAGGTGAATTAAGTTCCAACATGGGACAACTAAGGATGGAGCACCAAGAGCATTCCATCATCCTCCATGAAATTAGAGAAGATCAAAGAGCTATGAGGGAGGAACAACAAAGACAAGGAAAAGACATAGAGGAGCTCAAAAGCACCATTGGTTCTTCAAGAAGAGGAAGACGTCACCCTCACTAAGGTGGACTCATTCCTTAATCTCCTTATTTATTTATTTTCCTGTTTTTCGGTTTTTGAGCCTTATGTTTTATTTATGTTTGTGTCTTTATTACATGATCATTAGTATTTAAGTGTCTATGCCTTAAAATTATGAATATCCTATGAATCCATCACCTCTCTTAAATGAAAAATGTTGTAATTACAAAAGAATAAGTACATGGTTTCGAATTCATCCTTGAAACTAGTTTAATTATTTTGATGTGGTGACAATACTTTTTGTTTTCTGAATGAATGCTTGAACAGTGCATATGTCTTTTGAAATTGTTGTTTATGAATGTTAAATATGTTGGCTCTTGAAAGAATGATGAACAGGAGAAATGTTATTAGATAATCTGAAAAATCATAAAAATGATTCTTGAAGCAAGAAAAAGCAGTGAATACAGAAAGCTTACGAAAAAAAATTGGCGAAAAAAATAGAAAGAAAAAAAGAAAAAGCAAGCAGAAAAAGCCAAAAGCTCTTAAAACCAAAAGGCAAGAGCAAAAAGCCAGTAGCCCTTAAAACCAAAAGGCAAGGGTAATAAAAAGGATCCAAGGCTTTGAGCATCAGTGGATAGGAGGGCCTAAAGGAAGAAAATCCTGGCCTAAGCGGCTAAACCAAGCTGTCCCTAACCATGTGCTTGTGGCGTGAAGGTGTCAAGTGAAAACTTAAGACTGAGCGGTTAAAGTCGAGGTCCAAAGCAAAAGAAAGATTATGCTTAAAAACCCTAGAGACCTCTAATTGGGGACTCTAGCAAAGCTGAGTCACAATCTGAAAAGGTTCACCCAATTATGTGTCTGTGGCATTTATGTATCCGGTGGTAATACTGGAAAAAAAAGTGCTTAGGGCCACGGCCAAGACTCATAAAGTAGTTGTGTTCAAGAATCAACATACTGAACTAGGAGAATCAATAACACTATCTGAATTCTGAGTTCCTATAGATGCCAATCATTCTGAACCTCAAGGGATAAAGTGAGATGCCAAAACTATTCAAGAGGCAAAAAGCTACTGGTCCCGCTCATTTAATTGGAGCTAAGTTTCATTGATAATTTGGAATTTATAGTATATTCTCTTCTTTTTATCCTATTTGATTTTCAGTTGCTTGAGGACAAGCAATAATTTAAGTTTGGTGTTGTGATGAGCGGATAATTTATACGCTTTTTGGCATTGTTTTTAGTATGTTTTTAGTATGATTTAATTAATTTTCATTATATTTTTATTAGTTTTTAATTAAAAATCACATTTCTGGACTTTACTATGAGTTTGTGTTTTTTTCTGTGATTTCAGGTAATTTCTAGCTGAAATTGAGGGACTTGAGCAAAAATCTGATTCAGGCAGAAAAAGGACTGCTGATGCTGTTGGATTCTGACCTCTCTGCACTCAGAATAGATTTTCTAGAGCTACAGAACTCCAAATGGCGCGCTCTTAATTGCGTTGGAAAGTAGACATCCAGAGCTTTCCAGAAATATATAATAGTCCATACTTTGAATAAGGATAGACGATATAAACTGGCGTTCAACGCCAGTTCCATGCTGCATTCTGGAGTCAAACGCCAGAAACAGGTTGCAAAGTGGAGTTCAACGCCAGAAACAGGTTACAAACTGGCGTTCAACTCCAAGAGAAGCCTCTACACGTGTAAAGCTCAATGCTCAGCCCAAGCACACACCAAGTGGGCCCCAAAAGTAGATTTCTGCATCATTTACTCAATTCTGCAAACCCTAGTAACTAGTTTAGTATAAATAGGACTTTTTACTATTATGTTTATATCTTTTGGATCATCTTTGATTAGTTTTATGCTATCTTAGACTTTTGTGAGGGCTGGGCATTCGGCCATGCCTAAACATTTATCACTTGTGTATTTTCAACGGTAGAGTTTCTACACACCATAGATTAAGGTGTGGAGCTCTGCTGTTCCTCAAAGATTAATTCAAAGTACTACTGTTTTTCTATTCAATTCAACTTATTCCGCTTCTAAGATATTCATTCGCACTTCAATATGATGGATGTGATGATCATGACAGTCATCATCATTCTCAACTTATGAACGCGTGCCTGACAACCACTTACGTTCTACCTTAGATTGAATGGATATCTCTTGGATATCTAATACAGGGGACCGAGTCCGAGTTATTAGTGTCTTCGTGGTATAAGTTAGAACCCATGGACAGCCATTCTTGAGAATCTGGAAAGTCTAAACCTTGTCTGTGGTATTCCGAGTAGGATTCAGGGATTGAATGACTGTGACGAGCTTCAAACTCGCGAGTGCTGGGCGTAGTGACAGACGCAAAAGGATCAATGGATCCTATTCCAGTATGATCGAGAACCGACAGATGATTAGCCATGCAGTGATGGCGCATTGGACCATTTTCACTGAGAGGACAGGTGGCCATTGACAACGGTGATGCCTAACATACAGCTTGTCATGGAAAGGAGTAGGAAGGATTGGATGAAGACAGCAGGAAAGCAGAGGTTCAGAGGGACGAAAGCATCTCTATACGCTTATCTGAAATTCTCACCAATGAATTACATAAGTACCACTATCCTATTTTATATTTTATTTATCTTTTACTTATCAATTCATAAAATCAGTTGAATCTGCCTGACTGAGATATACAAGGTGACCATAGCTTGCTTCAAGCCAACAATCTCCGTGGGATCGACCCATACTCACGTAAGGTTTATTACTTGGATGACCCAGTGCACTTGCTGGTTAGTTGTACGAAGTTGTGAAACAGAATTAAGAACATGAACGTGTGTATTGAGTTTTTAGCGCCTGATGAGCGGATAATTTATACGCTTTTTGGCATTGTTTTTAGTATGTTTTTAGTAGAATCTAGTCACTTTTAGGGATGTTTTCAGTAGTTTTTATGTTAAATTCACATTTCTGGACTTTACTATGAGTTTGTGTGTTTTTCTGTGATTTCAGGTATTTTCTGGCTGACATCGAGGGACTTGAGCAGAAATCAGATTCAGAGGTTGAAGAAGGACTGTTGATGCTGTTGGATTCTGACCTCCCTGCACTCAAATTGGATTTTCTGGAGCAACAGAACTCAAAATGGCGCGCTTCTAATTGCGTTGGAAAGTAGACATCCAGGGCTTTCCAGAAATGAATAATAATAGTCCATACTTTGCCCAAGTTTAGATGACGCAAACTGGCGTTCAACGTCAGCTCTCTGCCCAATTCTGGCGTCCAGCGCCAGAAACAAGCTGCAAAGTGGAGTTCAACGCCCAAACTGGCACAAAAGCTGGCGTTCAACTCCAAGAATGACCTCTACACGTGCAACACTCAAGCTCAGCCCAAGCACACACCAAGTAGGCCCCGGAAGTGGATTTATGCATCAATTACTTACTTTTGTAAATCCTAGTGACTAGTTTATTATAAATAGAACTTTTTATCATTGTATTCACAGTCTTGGTTACTCCGGTTCCCCTCTGGGGCCGAGACCAATGAACTTCATTATCACTTATGTATTTTCAACGGTAGAGTTTCTACACTCCATAGATAAAGGTGTAGAGCTCTGGTGTTCCTCAAAGATTAATACAAAGTACTACTGTTTTCTATTCAATTCATCTTATTTCGCTTCCAAGATATTCATTCGCACTTCAACCTGAATGTGATGAACGTGACAATCATCATCATTCCCTATGAACGCGTGCCTGACAACCATTTTCATTCTACATTAGATTGAATGAGTATCTCTTAGATCTCTTACTCGGAATCTTCGTGGTGTAAGCTAGAATGATGGCGGCATTCAAGAGAATCCAGAAAGTCTAAACCTTGTCTGTGGTATTCCGAGTAGGATTCAATGATTGAATGACTGTGACGAGCTTCAAACTCGCGATTGCTGGGCGTAGTGATAGACGAAAAAGGATAGTAAATCCTATTCCAGCATGATCGAGAACCGACAGATGAATAGCCGTGCCGTGACAGGGTGCATTGACCATATTCACTGAGAGGATAGGATGTAACCATTAACAAGGGTGATGCCTCCAGACGATTAGCCATGCCGTGACAGGGCATTTGGATCATTTTCCCGAGAGAAGACCGAAAGTAGCCATTGACAATTGGTGCACGAATTGTGAATCACACTTTTCACAACGCGTACCACTAACCAGCAAGTGCACTGGGTCGTCCAAGTAATACCTTACGTGAGTAAGGGTCGAATCCCACGGAGATTGTTGGTTTGAAGCAATCTATGGTTATCTTGTAAATCTTAGTCAGGAAGTCAATTATGTTTATCAGTTGAATTGTGAATAACCAAGAGAGCATAAATTAAAGGTTACTTGTTGTGCAGTAATGGAGAATATGTTGGAGTTTTGGAGATGCTTTGTCTTCTGAATCTCTGCTTTCCTCTGTCTTCTGATTCACGCACGCACGTCCTCCTATGGCAAGCTGTGTGTTGGTGGATCACCGTTGTCAATGGCTACCTTCCATCCTTCCAGTGAAAACTACGCTCACGCGCTCTGTCACAGCACGGCTAATCACCGGTTGGTTCTCGATCCGGTTGGAATAGGATTTACTATCCTTTTGCGTCTGTCACTAACGCCCAGCCTTCAGGAGTTTGAAGCTCGTCACAGTCATTCAATCCTTGAATCCTACTCGGAATACCACAGACAAGGTTTAGACTTTCCGGATTCTCATGAATGCCGCCATCAATTCTAGCTTATACCACGGAGATTCTGATTAAGGAATCTGAGAGATACTCATTCAATCGTATATAGAATGGAGGTGGTTGTCAGACACACGTTCATGAATTGAGGAAGGTGATGAGTGTCACAGATCATCACCTCCATCACAGTTAAGCGCGAATGAACATCTTAGATAGGAACAAGCGTGTTTGAATGGAAAACAGAAATACTTGCATTAATTCATCGAGACACAGCAGAGCTCCTTACCCCCAACAATGGGGTTTAGAGACTCATGCCGTCAGAGAATACAAAGTTTAGATCTGAAAAATGTCATGAGATACAAAATAAGTCTCTAAAAGTTGTTTAAATACTAAACTAGTAGCCTAGGTTTACAAAAATTGGATAAACTATGATGGATGATGCAGAGATCCACTTCTGGGGCCCACTTGGTGTGTGCTGGGGCCCACTTGGTGTGTGCTGGGGCTGACTTAAGCAATTCACGTGCAGAGGCCATTTGTGGAGTTGAATGCCAGTTTTTATGCCAGTTTGGGCGTTCAACTCCAGCTTTTGATCCTTTTCTGGCGCTGGACGCCAGAATTGGGCAGAGGACTGGCGTTGAACGCCAGTTTACGTCATCTATTCTTGTGCAAAGTATGAACTATTATATATTTCTGGAAAGCCCTGGATGTCTACTTTCCAACGCAATTGGAAGCACGCCATTTCAAGTTCTGTAGCTCCAGAAAATTCACTTTGAGTGCAGGGAGGTCAGAATCCAACAGCATCAGCAGTCCTTTTTCAGCCTGAATCAGATTTTTGCTCAGCTCCTTCAATTTCAGCCAGAAAAAGACCTAAAATTACAGAAAAACACACAACTCATAGTAAAGTCCAGAAATATGAATTTTTCCTAAAAACTAATAGAAATAGACTAAAAACTAACTAAAACATACTCAAAACTATATGAAATTATCCCCAAAAAGCGTATAAAATATCCGCTCATCAACAATGGTGATGCATTACATAAAGCCAGCCATGGAAAGGAGTAAGACTGATTGGATGAAGATAGCAGGAAAGCAGAGGTTCAGAGGAACGAAAGCATCTCTATTCGCTTATCTGAAATTCTCACCAATGATTTACATAAGTATTTCTATCACTATTTTATTAATTATTTTCGAAAACCCCATTACTATTTTATATCCGCCTGACTGAGATTTACAAGGTGACCATAGCTTGCTTCATACCAACAATCTCCGTGGGATTCGACCCTTACTCACGTAAGGTATTACTTGGACGACCCAGTGCACTTGCTGGTTAGTTGTGCGAAGTTGTGAACTATGGTATTGGCATCATGTTTTTGGCACCATTACAAGGGAAAGAAAGAGCGATGAATTTTACATAATCAAAGTGTAATCACAATTTCTGCGCACCAAGTTTTTGGCGCCGTTGCCGGGGATTGTTCGAGTATGGACAACTGACGGTTCATCTTGTTGCTCAGATTAGGTAATTTTCTTTTTGTTTTCTCTTCAAAAATTTTTCAAAAATCTTTCAAAATTTTCTCCTTTTTTTTCGAAAAAATTTTAAAATAAAAATGTTTTCAAAAATAAATTATTCTATGGCTTCAAAACTTTTAAGAATGAATTCTAGAGTTTCATGGTAACATGTTGAATCCTATCTGGCTGAAAAGCCATACCCAAACTCCTTTGGGATTGGTCTTCAACTAATCACCTCAATGGATGTAAATCCATTCTAAAGCTTGGCTGGCTATTAAGCCATGCCTGACCCTTTGATTGGAGCTTTAGACTAAAGAGCATAAGATTCCTGGAATTCATGTTAAAAATTTTAGAATCCTTATTTCTGTTTTTCAAATAATTTTCGAAAAAAAAAATAAAAATACAAAAAAATTAGAAAATCATAAAAATCAAAAATATTTTTTGTGTTCTTGTTTGAGTCTTGAGTCATGTTATAAGTTTGGTGTCAATTGCATGTGCATCTTGCATTTTTCGAAAAAATCATGCATTCATAGTGTTCTTCATGATCTTCAAGTTGTTCTTGGTAAGTCTTCTTGTTTGATCTTTGCATTTGCATGTTTTGTGTCTTTTCTTATTTTTCATATGCATTCCTAAATTCTTTATGTCTAAGCATTAAAGAATTCTAAGTTTGGTGTCTTGCATGTTTTCCTTGCATAAAAAATTTTTTTTCAAAAATATGTTCTTGATGTTCTTCATGATCTTCAAAGT
Organism: Arachis ipaensis; assembly: GCF_059453495.1. Taxonomy (NCBI): domain Eukaryota; kingdom Viridiplantae; phylum Streptophyta; class Magnoliopsida; order Fabales; family Fabaceae; genus Arachis; species Arachis ipaensis. The sequence goes on from NC_142436.1 coordinate 86,565,459, forward strand.
ATTCTTGGTGTTCATCTTGACATTCATAGCATTCTTGCATGCATCCATTCTTGCATGTTTTTCCCTCTCATCATAAAAATTCAAAAATCAAAAAAATATCTTTCCCTTTTTCTCTCATCAAATTCGAAAATTGAGTTGACTTTTTAAAAAAATTTTAAAAATCAAGTTGTTTCTTATGAGTCAATTCAAATTTTCAATTTGAAAATCTTATCTTTTTCAAAATCTTTTTCAAAAATAAAATCTTTTTCATTTTTCTTAGTTATTTTCGAAAATTTCAAAAATATTTTTCAAAAAAATCTTTTTCTTAATTTTACATCATATTTTCGAAAATAACAATAACAATTAATGTTTTGATTCAAAAATTTCAAGTTTGTTACTTACTTGTTAAGAAAGATTCAAACTTTAAGTTCTAGAATCATATCTTGTGATTTCTTGTGAATCAAGTCATTAATTGAGATTTTAAAAATCATATCTTTTCAAAAATATCTTCTTATCTTACCTTTTTCAAAAAAAATGATGATTGCAAAATATCTTTTCTAACTTCCTAACTTCTTATCTTTTCAAAAGTTGTTTCAACTAACTAACTAACTTTTGTTTGTTTCTTATCTTTTTCAAAACTACATAACTAACTCTCTCTCTCTCTAATTTTCGAAAATATCTTCCCTCTTTTTCAAAAATTCTTTTTAATTAACTAATTATTTTAATTTTTGATTTTTTTATTTTTTAAAAATTACTAATCTTTTTCAAAAAAATTATTTTTTCAAAAATTACAAACTCTTCTTCAGAAATTATTTTTCGAAAATCCTCTCCCTCTCTCATCTTATTCTATTTATTTATTCATCTGCTAACATCTCTTCCTCACATCACTCACCAAATTCGAACCCCCTCTTCTATCTGAGTTCGAATTTTTCTTCTTTTCTTCTTCTACTAACCATAAGGAACCTCTTTACTGTGACATAGAGGATTCCTCTTCTTTTCTTTTTCTCTTCTCTTTCTTATGAGCAGGGACAAAGAAAAAGACATTCTTGTTGAAGCTGATCCAGAACCTGAAAGGACTCTGAAGAGAAAATTAAGAGAAGCTAAATTACAACAATCCAGAGATAACCTTATTGAAAATTTCGAACAAGTAAAGGAGATGGCAGCCGAAAATAATAATAATGCAATGAGGATGCTTGGTGACTTTACTGTACCTAATTCCAATTTACATGGAAGAAGAATCTCCATTCCGGCCATTGGAGCAAACAATTTTGAGCTGAAACCTCAGCTAGTTTCTCTGATGCAGCAGAACTGCAAGTTTCATGGACTTCCATCTGAAGATCTTTTTCAGTTCTTAACTGAATTCTTGCAGATATGTGATACTGTTAAGACTAATGGAGTAGATCCTGAAGTCTACAGGCTCATGCTTTTCCCATTTGCTGTAAGAGACAGAGCTAGAATATGGTTGGACTCTCAACCCAAAGACAACCTGAACTCTTGGGATAAGCTGGTCACGACTTTCTTAGCCAAGTTCTTTCCTCCTCAAAAGCTGAGCAAGCTTAGAGTGGATGTTCAAACCTTCAAACAAAAAGATGGTGAATCCCTCTATGAAGCTTGGGAAAGATACAAACAGTTGACCAAAAAGTGTCCCTCTGACATGCTTTCAGAATGGACCATCCTGGATATATTCTATGATGGTTTGTCTGAGTTATCAAAGATGTCATTGGACACTTCTGCAGGTGGATCCATTCACCTAAAGAAAACGCCTGCAGAAGCTCAAGAACTCATTGACATGGTTGCTAATAACCAGTTCATGTACACTTCTGAGAGGAATCCTGTGAGTAATGGGACGCCTATGAAGAAGGGAGTTCTTGAAGTTGATACTCTGAATGCCATATTGGCTCAGAACAAAATATTGACTCAGCAAGTCAATATGATTTCTCAGAGTCTGAATGGAATGCAAGCTGCATCCAACAGTACTCAAGAGGCTTCTTATGCAGAAGATGCTTATGATCCTGAAAACCCTGCAATAGCAGAGGTGAATTACTTAGGTGAACCTTATGGAAACACCTATAATCCATCATGGAGAAATCATCCAAATTTCTCATGGAAGGATCAAAAGCCTCAACAAGGCTTTAATAATGGTGGAAGAAACAGGTTTAGCAATAGCAAGCCTTTTCCATCATCCACTCAGCAACAGACAGAGAACTCTGAACAAAATACTTCTAATTTAGCAAATTTAGTCTCTGGTCTATCTAAGGCCACTGTGAGTTTCATGAATGAAACAAGGTCTTCCATTAGAAATTTGGAAGCACAAGTGGGCCAGTTGAGTAAAAGGATCACTGAAATCCCTCCTAGTACTCTCCCAAGCAATACAGAAGAGAATCCAAAAGGAGAGTGCAAGGCCATTGACATAAGCACCATGGCCGAACCTGTAAGGGAAGGAGAGGACGTGACTCCCAAGAAGGAGGACCTCCTGGGACGTCCAGTGATCAATAAGGAGCTTCCCTCTGAGGAACCAAAGGACTCTGAGGCTCATCTAGAGACCATAGAGATTCCATTGAACCTCCTTATGCCATTCATGAGCTCTGATGAGTATTCCTCTTCTGAAGAGAATGAGGATGTTACTGAAGAGCAAACTACCAAGTTTCTTGGTGCAATCATGAGCTAAATGCCAAATTATTTGGTATTGAGACTTGGGAAGATGAACCTCTCTTGTTCACTAATGAATTAAGTGATCTGGATCAACTGACATTGCTTCAGAAGAGACAGGATCCTGGAAAGTTCATAATACCTTGTACCATAGGCACCATGATCTTCAAGGCTCTGTGTGACCTTGGTTCAAGAATAAACCTCATGCCCCTCTCTGTAATAGAGAAACTGGGAATCTATGGGGTGCAAGCTGCTAAAATCTCATTAGAGATGGCAGACAATTCAAGAAAACAGGCTTATGGACAAGTAGAGGACGTGTTAGTAAAGGTTGAAGGCCTTTACATCCCTGCTGATTTCATAGTCTTGGATACTGGAAAGGAAGAGGATGAATCCATCATCCTAGGAAGACCTTTCCTAGCCACAGCAAGAGCTGTGATTGATGTGGACAGAGGAGATTTAATCCTTCAATTGAATGAGGATAACCTTGTGTTTACAACTCAAGGATCTCTCTCTGCATCCATGGAGAGGAAGCATAAAAAGCTTCTCTCAAAGCAGAGTCAAACAAAGCCTCCACAGTCAAACTCTAAGTTTGGTGTTGGGAGGCCACAATCAAACTCTAAGTTTGGTGTCAAACCCCCATATCCAAACTCTAAGTATGGTGTTGGGAGGTCTCAACAAAGCTCTGCACATTTGTGAGGCTTCATGAGAGCCCACTGTCAAGCTATTGACATTAAAGAAGCGCTTATTGGGAGGCAACCCAATGTTTATTTATCTAATTTTGTTTTTGTTTTTCATGTTTTCTTAGGTTCATGATCATGTGGAGTCACAAAATAAACGAAAAATTTAGAAACAGAATCAAAAACAGCAGAAGAAAAATCACACCCTGGAGGAAGCACCTGTCTGGCGTTCAACGCCAGAACAAAGCATGGTTCTGGCGCTGAACGCCAGAATGGCACCCTGGAGAAGAGCTGGCGCTGAACGCCCAGAACAAGCATGGTTCTGGCGTTCAACGCCAGAAATGGCCAACAAATGGGCGTTGAATGCCCAGAGTTGTGTGCAAGGGCATTTTACATGCCTAATTTGGTGCAAGGTTGTAAATCCTTGAACACCTCAAGATCTGTGAACCCCACAGGATCATCTCAGGATCTGTGGACCCCACAGAATTATCTCAGGATCTGTGAATCTCACAGGATCCCCACCCACCTCACCCTCTCTCTCTCCATTCATGGTCATCCCTTCTGTTTTCCATTCACCACTCACATCCATACACACATCCCTCCATCTCCTCCATATCTTTTTCTTCTTCTTCTATTCTTTCTTCTTTTGCTCGAGGGCGAGCAACATTCTAAGTTTGGTGTGGTAAAAGCATAAGCTTTTTGTTTTTCCATTACCATTAATGGCACCTAAGGCCAGAGAAACCTCAAAGAGGAAAGGGAAGGCAAGTGCTTTCACCTCTGAGCCATGGGAGATGGAAAGATTCATCTCTAAAGCCCATCACTAAGAAAAGGATGGAGCAAACAAGAGAGCACATTCATGGATCTCAACAGGCACATGAAGAAGCTCATCATCAAGAGATTCCTGAGATACCTCAAGGGATGCACTTTCCTCCATAGAACTATTGGGAGCACATCAACACCTCCCTAGAAGAATTAAGTTCCAACATGGGACAACTAAGGGTGGAACATCAAGAGCACTCCATCATCCTTCATGAAATAAGAGAAGATCAAAAAGCAATGAGGGAGGAGCAACAAAGACAAGGAAGAGACATAGAAGAGCTCAAGGACATCATTGGTTCCTCAAGAAGGAAACGCCACCATCACTAAGGTGGATTCATTCCTTGTTCTTATTTCTTCTGTTTTTCGTTTTCTATGTTATGTGCTTATCTGTGTTTGTGTCTTCACTACATGATCATTAGTAGTTAGTAACTTTGTCTTAAATTTATGAATGTCCTATGAATCCATCACCTCTCTTAAATGAAAAATGTTTTAATTCGAAAGAACAAGAAGTACATGAGTTTCGAATTTATCCTTGAACTTAGTTTAATTATATTGATGTGGTGACAATGCTTCTTGTTTTCTGAATGAATGCTTGAACAGTGCATATGTCTTTTGAAGTTGTTGTTCATGAATGTTAAATATGTTGGCTCTTGAAAGAATGATGACAAGGAGACATGTTATTTGATAATCTGAAAAATCATAAAAATGATTCTTGAAGCAAGAAAAAGCAGCAAAGAACAAAGCTTGCAGAAAAAAAAAAGAAAAAAAATAGCGAAAAAAAATAGAAAGAAAAAGAAAAAGCAAGCACAAAAAGCCAAAAGCTCTTAAAACCAAGAGGCAAGAGCAAAAAGTCAGTAACCCTTAAAACCAAAAGGCAAGGGCAATAAAAAGGATCCCAAGGCTTTGAGCATCGGTGGATAGGAGGGCCTAAAGGAATAAAATCGTGGCCTAAGCGGCTAAACCAAGCTGTCCCTAACCATGTGCTTGTGGCGTGAAGGTGTCAAGTGAAAACTTGAGACTGAGCGGTTAAAGTCAAGGTCCAAAGCAAAAAAAGAGTGTGCTTAAGAACCCTGGACACCTCTAATTGGGGACTTTAGCAAAGCTGAGTCACAATCTGAAAAGGTTCACCCAATTATGTGTCTGTGGCATTTATGTATCCGGTGGTAATACTGGAAAAAAAAGTGCTTAGGGCCACGGCCAAGACTCATAAAATAGCTGTGTTCAAGAATCATCATACTGAACTAGGAGAGTCAATAACACTATCTAAACTCTGAGTTCCTATAGATGCTAATCATTCTGAACTTCAATGGATAACGTGAGATGTCAAAACTATTCAAGAGGCAAAAAGCTATAAGTCCCACTCATATGATTGAAGCTCTGTTTCATTGATAGTTTGGAATTTATAGTATATTCTCTTCTTTTTATCCTATTTGATTTTCAGTTGCTTGGGGACAAGCAACAATTTAAGTTTGGTGTTGTGATGAGCGGATAATTTATACGCTTTTTGGCATTGTTTTTAGTATGTTTTTAGTAGAATCTAGTTACTTTTAGGGATGTTTTCAGTAGTTTTTATGTTAAATTCACATTTCTAGACTTTACTATGAGTCTGTGTGTTTTTCTGTGATTTCAGGTATTTTCTGGCTGAAATCGAGGGACTTGAGCAGAAATCAGATTCAGAGGTTGAAGAAGGACTGTTGATGCTGTTGGATTTTGACCTCCCTGCACTCAAATTGGATTTTCTGGAGCTACAGAACTCAAAATGACGCGCTTCCAATTGCGTTGAAAAGCAGACATCCAGGGCGTTCCAGCAATGTATAATAGTCCATACTTTGCCCAAGTTTAGATGACGCAAACTGGCGTTCAATGCCAGCTCTCTGCCCAATTCTAGCGTCCATCGCCAGAAACAAGCTGCAAAGTGGAGTTCAACGCCCAAACTGGCACAAAAGCTGGCGTTCAACTCCAAGAATGACCTCTACACGTGCAACACTCAAGCTCAGCCCAAGCACACACCAAGTGGGCCCCGGAAGTGGATTTATGCATCAATTACTTACTTCTGTAAACCCTAGTGACTAGTTTATTATAAATAGAACTTTTTATCATTGTATTCACAGTCTTGGTTACTCCGGTTCCCCTCTGGGGCCGAGACCAATGAACTCCATTATCACTTATGTATTTTCAACGGTAGAGTTTCTACACTCCATAGATAAAGGTGTAGAGCTCTGGTGTTCCTCAAAGATTAATGCAAAGTACTACTGTTTTCTATTCAATTCATCTTATTTCGCTTCCAACATATTCATTCGCACTTCAACCTGAATGTGATGAACGTGACAATCATCATCATTCCCTATGAACGCGTGCCTGACAACCACTTCCGTTCTACATTAGATTGAATGAGTATCTCTTAGATCTCTTACTCGGAATCTTCGTGGTGTAAGCTAGAATGATGGCGGCATTCAAGAGAATCCGGAAAGTCTAAACCTTGTCTGTGGTATTCCGAGTAGGATTCAATGATTGAGTGACTGTGACGAGCTTCAAACTCGCGATTGCTGGGCGTAGTGACAGATGCAAAAGGATAGTAAATCCTATTCCAGCATGATCGAGAACCGACAGATGAATAGCCGTGCCGTGACAGGGTGCGTTGACCATATTCACTCAGAGGATAGGATGTAACCATTGACAAGGGTGATGCCTCCAGACGATTAGCCGTGCCGTGACAGGGCATTTGGATCATTTTCCCGAGAGAAGACCGAAAGTAGCCATTGACAATGGTGATGCATTACATAAAGCCAGCCATGGAAAGGAGTAAGACTGATTGGATGAAGATAGCAGGAAAGCAGAGGTTCAGAGGAACAAAAGCATCTCTATTCGCTTATCTGAAATTCTCACCAATGATTTACATAAGTATTTCTATCACTATTTTATTAATTATTTTCGAAAACCCCATTACTATTTTATATCCGCCTGACTGAGATTTACAAGGTGACCATAGCTTGCTTCATACCAACAATCTCCGTGGGATTCGACCCATACTCACGTAAGGTATTACTTGGACGACCCAGTGCACTTGCTGGTTAGTTGTGCAAAGTTGTGAACTATGGTATTGGCATCATGTTTTTGGCGCCATTACCAGGGAAAGAAAGAGCGATGAATTTTATATAATCAAAGTGTAATCACAATTTCTGTGCACCAGCGCCGTTACCAAGGAAGGAATGATCACGATTTCGCACACCATCGACCCTTACTCACGTAAGGTTTATTACTTGGACGACCCAGTGCACTTGCTGGTTAGTTAAGCAGAGTTGTGAAGAAGTGTTGAGATCATGTTACGTGCACCAAGTTTTCGGCGCCGTTGCTGGGGAACAAACAATTCGCGTACCAAGTTTTTGGCGCCGTTGCCGGGGATTGTTCGAGTTTGGACAACTGACGGTTCATCTTGTTGCTCAGATTAGGTAATTTTATTTTATTTTATTTAATTTTTGAAAAAAAATTCAAAAAAAAATATATATTTTATTTTGTTCTTCAGAATTTTTAAGAATGATTTCTAGAATTTCATCATGATCTGTTGAAGCTTGGTTGGCTGTCAAGCCATGTCTAATTTTTTTTAGACCGAGGCTTCCACTTATCATTGCAGGAGCCTTTTGATTCCCATCATTTTGGCTGTTGTATGTAATGCTCTACTGAAGCTTGGTTGGCCATTGGCCATATCTAATCTTTTGGACCGAAGCTTTCACATAAAGCTTGACTGGCTATTAAGCCATGTCTAAATTTTTGGACCGAAGCTTTATACTAACATTGCATGATTCTTGGAATTCTTATTAAAAATTTTGAATTTCTTTATTTCCTTTTTCAAAATAATTTTTCGAAAAATACAAAAAAATTAATAAAATCATAAAACCAAAAAGAATTTTGTGTTTCTTGTTTGAGTCTTGTGTCAAATTTTAAGTTTGGTGTCAATTGCATGCTTTATTTCTTCTTTAAAATTTTCGAAAATCATGCATGTGTCCTTCATGATCTTCAAGTTATTCTTGATGATTTTCCTTATTTGATCTTTATATTTTCTTACTTTGTGTCTTTTCTTGTTTTTCATATGCATTCTTGAATTATTAGTGTCTAAAGTTTAAAAATTTTTAAGTTTGGTGTCTTTCATATTTTTCTTTTCTTAAAAATTTTCAAAAACATGTTCTTGATGTTCATCGTGATCTTCAAAGTATTCTTGGTGTTCATCTTGACATTCAAAGTGTTCTTGCATGCGTTAGTAGTTTTGATCTTAAATTTTTATGTCTTGAGTCTTTTTTTTGTTTTTCTCTCTCTTTATTAAAAATTAAAAAATAAAAAAATATCTTTCCCTAATTTTGCTCATAATTTTCGAAATTTTGAATTGATTTAGTCAAAAAGTTTTAAAATTTATTTGTTTCTTGTTAGTCAGTCAAAATTTCAATTTAAAAAATTCTATCTTTTTCAAATCTTTTTCAAAAATAAAATCTTTTTCAATTTTTATATATTTTAGAAAAATTTAAAAATTTGATTTTCAAAATCTTTTTCTTATTGTTATCTCACATTTTCGAATTCATTGCTAACATTTAATGTTTAGATTCAAAAATTTCAAGTTGTTACTTGCCTATTAAGAAAGGATCAATCTTTAAATTCTAGAATCATATCTTTTAGTTTCTTGTTAGTCAAGTAATCAACTTTAATTTCAAAAATCAAATCTTTTTAATCCTCTTTTCAAATCCTTTTCAAAATAAATTTCAATCATATCTCTTTCAAAATTTGATTTTCAAATCTTTTTCAAAACCACCTAACTACTTTTCTCTCTCATCAATTTTCGAAAATCACTAACCATTTTTTCAAAAATCTTTTTAATTAATTAATTTATTTAGTTTTCAAATTTTATTTTATTTATATTTTCGAATACTAACCAATAATGAAAATAAAAAAATATTTTCCTTTTATTTTAATTTAAAATTCGAATTTTCTCTCTCATCTCTTTCTATTTATTTATTTACTAACACTTCTCTTCTTCTTATAATTCGAACCCACTCTCCCTGTCTGTGTTCGAATTCTTCATCTTCTCTCTTCTTCATTCTACTCTTCTATTCTTCTACTCACATGAAGAAATCTCTATACTATGACATAGAGGATTCCTATTCTTTTCTGTTTTCTTCTTTTTCATATGAGCAGGAGCAAGGATAAGAACATTCTTGTTGAAGCTGATCCAGAACCTGAAAGGACTCTAAAGAGGAAACTAAAAGAAGCTAAAGTACAACACTCTAGAGAGGACCTGACAGAATTTTTCAAAAAAGAAGAAGAGATGGCCGAACCCAACAACAATGGTGGAGATGCAAGGAAGATGCTTGGTGACTTTATTGCACCCTCTTCTGACTTCTGTGGAAGGAGCATCTCAATTCATTCAATTAGAGCAAACAACTTTGAGCTTAAGCCTCAATTAGTTTCTCTAATGCAGCAGAATTGCAAGTTTCATGGACTTCCATTGGAAGATCCTCATCAGTTCTTAGCTGAATTCTTGTAAATCTGTGACACTGTCAAGACCAATGGGGTTAATCCCGAGGTCTACAGACTTATGCTTTTCCCCTTTGCTGTAAGAGACAGAGCTAGGACTTGGTTGGACTCACAACCTAAAGATAACCTGAACTCTTGGTAAAAGTTGGTCAATGCTTTCTTGGCCAAATTCTTTCCTCCTCAAAAGTTGAGCAAGTTTAGAGTGGAAGTCCAAACCTTCAGACAGAAGGAAGGTGAATCCCTCTATGAAGCTTGGGAAAGATTGATCAGAAGGTGTCCTTCTAACATGTTTTCAGAATGGAGCATCATATGTATATTCTATGATGGTCTGTCTGAATTGTCCAAGATGTCATTGGATCACTCTGCTGGTGGATGTCTTCATCTGAAGAAGACGCCTACAGAAGCCCAGGAACTCATTGAAATAGTTGCAAACAACTAGTTCATATACACTTCTGAAAGAAATCCTGTGAATAATGGGACAACTCTGAAGAAAGGAGTTCTTGAGATTGATGCTCTAAATGCCATACTGGCTTAGAACAAAATATTGACTTAGCAAGTCAATATGATTTCTCAGAGTCAGACTAAAATACAAGCTGCATCAGGCAGTACTAAAGAAGCCTCCCCTGAAGGAGAAGCTTATGACCCTGAGAACCCTGCAATGGAAGAGGTGAATTACATGGGAGAATCCTATGGAAACACCTATAATCCTTCATGGAGGAATCATCCTAATTTCTCATGGAAGGATCAACAGAAGCCTAACCAAGGCTTCAATAATAATAATGGTGGCAGAGTACGATTTGGCAATAACAAACCTTTTCCATCATTTTCTCAGCAACAGACAGAGAATTCTAAGCAGAGCCCCTCTGACTTAACAACTGTAGTCTCTGATCTATCTAAGACCACTCTCAGTTTCATGACTGAAGCAAGGTCCTCCATTAGAAATTTGGAGGCCCAAGTGGGTCAGCTGAGTAAAAGAGTTACTGAACTCCATCATAGTACTCTCCCAAGCAATACAGAAGAGAATCCAAAGAGAGAGTGCAAGGCCATCTACACGTCCAACATGACCGAACCTATAGAGGAGAGAAAGGCAGTGATTTCCACTGAGGAAGGCCTCAACGGACATCCACTAGCTACTAAGGAGTTCCTTAATGAAGAACTAAAGGAATCTGAGGCTCATATAGAGATCATAGAAATTCCACTAAACTTACAGTTGTCATTCATGAGCTCTGATGAGTATTCTTCCTCAGAAGAGGATGAAGATATTATTGAAGATCAAGTTGCTCAATATCTAGGAGCAATCATGAAGCTGAATGCCAAGTTATTTGGTAATGAGACGTGGGAGAATGAACCCCCATTGCTCATCAATGAACTAAATGATCTGGTTCAACTGAAATTACCTCAGAAGAAACAGGATCCTGGAAAGTTCTTAATACCTTGTACCATAGGCACCATGACCTTTGAGAAGGCTCTGTGTGACCTGGGGTCAGGGATAAAACTCATGCCCCTCTCTGTAATGGAGAAACTAGGGATCTTTGAGGTGCAAGCTGCAAGAATCTCACTAGAGATGACAGACAATTCAAGGAAACAGGCTTATGGACTTGTAGAGGATGTCATGGTGAAGGTTGAAGGCCTGTACATCCCTGCTGATTTCATAATCCTAGACACTAGAAAGGATGAGGATGAATCCATCATCCTAGGAAGACCCTTCCTAGCCACAGCAAGAGCTGTGATTGATGTGGACAGAGAAGAGCTAGTCCTTCAATTGAATGATGACTACCTTGTGTTTAAGGCTCAAGGATCTTCTTCTGCAACCATGGAGAGGAAGCATGAAAGGCTTCTCTCAATACAGAGTCAAACAGAGCCCCCACACTCAACTTCTAAGTTTGGTCTTAGGAGGCCATCATCAAGCTCTGAGTCTCTGTGAAGCTCTCTAAGAGCTCACTGTCAAGCTATTGACATTAAAGAAGCGCTTATTGGGAGGCAACCCAATGTTATTTAATTTTATTTTTCCATTGTTATTTTATGTTTTCTTTAGGTTGATGATCATGTGAAGTCACAAAAATAACTGAAAAATAAAAAACAAAATGAAAAACAACATCAAAAATAGCAGACGCTGGATGATAGGCTTACTGGCGTTTAAACGCCAGTAAGGATAGCAGAATGGGCGTTTAACGCCCAGCCTGGCAGCATTCTAGGCGTTAAACGCCAGAATGGGTAGCACTCTGGTCGTTTAACGGCAGAAAGGGCTGTCTGGCATCTGGCTGGCGTTTAACGCCAGAAATGGGCAGCAGAGTGGCATTTAACGCCAGGAAAGGTAGCAGAGCTAGCGTTAAACGCCAGATTTGGCACAGAATGGGCGTTTGAATGCCAGAATGGTGCAAGGACTCAAATTCCTTGACACCTCAGGATCTGTAGACCCCACATGATCCCCACCTACCCCACCTCTTCTTCTCTCCTATTCACACCTTTCCATAACACTCTTCCCCAAATACCCTTGACCAATACCATCAAAACCTCTTCCCCAAACACCCTTCACCTATCAAATCCTACCCTCTTCCCCACAACCTCTTCACCACTCACATCCATCCATTATTAAACTCTACCTACCTCACCATTCAAATTCAAACCATTTCCCTTCCAAACCCAACCCCTCATACACGGCTACCCTCTCTCCCTTACCCTATAAATACCCCACCTTACCACCTTAATCTTCACACAACATACACACTACTTCCCCCTGGCCGAACCACTCACCTCCCTCCATCTCCTCCATTTTTTCTTCTTCCACTCCTTTCTTTCTTCTCTTTTGCTCGAGGACAAGCAACCATTCTAAGTTTGGTGTGGAAAAAGCCTTGCTTTTTATTTTTCCATAACCATCAATGGCACCTAAGGCCGGAGAAACCTCTAGAAAGAGGAAAGGGAAGGTAATTTCTTCCACCTCCGAGTCATAGGAGATGGAGAGATTCATCTCAAAAGTGCATCAAGGCCAATTCTATGAAATTGTGACCAAGAAAAAGGTGATCTCCAAGGTCCCCTTCAAGCTCAAAAAGAGTGAATATCCAGAGATCTGACATGAAGTTCGAAGAAGAGGTTGGGAAATCCTCATCAACCCCATTCAACAAGTCGGGATCTTAATGGTTCAAGAGTTCTATGCAAATGCATGGATCACTAAGAACCATGATCAATGTGTGAACCCGAACCCAAAGAATTGGCTCACAATGGTTCGGGGGAATTACTTAGATTTCAGTCCGGAAAATGTGAGGTTAGCATTCAACTTTCCAATGATACAAGGAGATCCTCACCCTTTCACTAGAAGGGTCAACTTTGATCAAAGGTTGGACCAAGTCCTTTGGGACATTTGTGTGGAAGGCACTCAATGGAAGAGAGACTTAAGAGGCAAGCCGGTTCAACTAAGAAGGCTTGACCTCAAACCCGTGGCTAGGGGATGGTTGGAGTTTATCCAACGCTCTATAATTCCTGCTAGCAACCGGTCTGAAGTCACAATAGACCGGGCTATCATGATCCATAGCATCATAAATGGAGAGGAAGTAGAAGTTCATGAGATCATATCCCTAGAACTCTACAAGGTGGCAGACAAGCCCTCCACTTTGGCAAGGTTAGCCTTCCCACATCTCATTTGTACCCTATGCAATTCAGCTAAAATTGTCATAGAGGAAGACATCCTCATTGAAAGAGACAAGCCCAACACTAAGAAGAAGATGGAGCAAACAAGAGAGCCCACTCATGGACCTCAACAAGAGCATGAGGAAGTTCCTCATCAAGAAATCCCTGAGATGCCTCAAGGGATGCACTTTCCTCCACAAAACTATTGGGAGCAAATTAACACCTCCCTAGGAGAATTAAGTTCCAACATGGGACAACTAAGGATAGAGCACCAAGAGCATTCCATCATCCTCCATGAAATTAGAGAAAACCAAAGAGCCATGAGGGAGGAGCAACAAAGGCAAAGAAGAGACATTCAGGAGCTCAAGCACTCCATAAGATCTTCAAGAAGAAGAACTAGCTGCCATCACTAAGGTGGACCCGTTCTTTAGTCTCCTTGTTCTTATTTTTCTATTTTTTGTTTCCTATGCTTTATATTTTATTCATTAGTGTCTAGTGTCTATGTTTTAAAGCTATGAATTATTCCATAAATTCATCACCTTTCTTAAATGAAAAATGTTTTTAATTGCAAAAGAACAAGAAGTACATGGTTTCGAATTTTATCTTGAAGTTAATCTAATTATTTTGATGTGGTGGCAACACCTTTTGTTTTCTGAATGAATGATTGAATAGTGCATATTTTTGAATTTGTTGTTTATGAATGTTAAAATTTTTGGCTCTTGAAAGTATAATGAAAAAGGAGAAATGTTATTGATAATCTGAAAAATCATAAAATTAATTTTGGAAGCAAGAAAAAGTAGTGAAAAGCTTGCAGAAAAAAAAAAGAGAAAGAAAAAGAAAAAGTAAGCAGAAAAAGCCAATAGCCCTTTAAACCAAAAGGCAAGGGTAAAATAAAAAGGATCCAAGGCTTTGAGCATTAATGGATAGGAGGGCCCAAAGGAATAAAATCCTGGTCTAAGCGGCTAAACTAAGCTGTCACTAACCATGTGCTTGTGGCGTGAAGGTGTCAAGTAAAAACTTAAGACTGAGCAGTTAAAGTCGTGGTCCAAAACAAAAAGAGTGTCCTTAAGAGCTCTGGACACCTCTAATTGGGGATTTTAGCAAAGCTAAGTCACAATCTAAAAAGGTTCACCTAGTTATGTGTCTGTGGCATTTATGTATTCGGTGGTAATACTGGAAAACAAAATGCTTAGGGTCACGGCCAAGACTCATATAGTAGTTGTGTTCAAGAATCAACATACTGAAATAGGAGAATCAATAACACTATCTGAATTCTAAGTTCCTATAGATGACAATCATTCTGAACTTCAAATGATAAAGTGAGATGCCAAAACTGTTCAGAAGCAAAAAAGCTACAAGTCCCGCTCATCTAATTGAAACTAATATTCATTGATAAGTTTGGAATTTATTGTATATTCTCTTTTTTTTATCCTATTTTGTTTTTAGTTGCTTAGGGACAAGCAACAATTTAAGTTTGGTGTTGTGATGAGCGGATAATTTATACCCTTTTTGGCATTGTTTTTACATAGTTTTTAGTATGTTTTAGTTAATTTTTATTATATTTTTATTAGTTTTTATTCAAAAATCATATTTCTGGACTTTATTATGAGTTTGTGTATTTTTCTGTGATTTCAGGTATTTTCTGGCTGAAATTGAGGGACCTGAGCAAAAATCTGATTCAGAGGCCGAAAAAGGACTGCAGATGCTGTTGGATTCTGACCTCCCTGCACTCAAAGTAGATTTTCTGGAGCTACAAAAGCCCAATTGGCACGCTCTTAATTGCGTTGGAAGGTAGACATCCTGGGCTTTCCAGAAATTGATGCACGAAAAACTTGTCTCTCAACAAATCTCCCTTCGGAAAGTGTACCAAATTGTCGTCAAGTAATAACTCACTATAGAGTGAGGTCGAATCCCACAGAGATTAACGGATTAAGCAATCAATGGTTAATTGATTATCCTAGTTAGACGAATCAAATTGGAGTGATAAGCAACAAGGAAATGTAAATTGGCAGAAAAGTAAAGAATGCAATAAAGTGCAGAAAAGTAAAATGGCAAGAAAAGTAAATGTAAGAACTAAAAATAAAATGAACATTGGGATCAAGAGATATTGCAATCCTCCAGATCAAGTTCATTCGCATCTCTTCCTCAATCAATGTATTCATTGATCTCCTTGGCAATCTTAAGTGATCGAATTACAATTTCTTGTAATTCGATCTCTCAAATCTTGATCAATAGCCAATTCCTTGGTCAATTGCTCATGAGAAGAGATGAAGTATGGTCACTGATTATACCACATGCATTTCCCAAATCAAGTGTTGAAGGATTATAGTCACATATCCATCCACACCCAATTTGGTCCAGCATGAGAAAGCATTTCTAGCATGATCTCTTCATTCCTCTTTCAAGGTTCAGAAGATATCCAAGTATGAATAGTTTCTTTTCCAAGATAACTACCCAATTGGATGAAGATCGAAAGCTCTCTAGTAAAATCAAGAGGAAAGAAAGAAGAAGAAGAATAAGAACTACACTTAATCCATTGAATCACAATAGAGCTCTCTAACCCAATGTAAAGAGTTAGTTGATCATTGCTCTACAAAAATAGAAAAGAAAGAAAGTACAGAAAAGTAAAGATGAAGATTTAAAGAGAAATTGAAAATTCAACATTCATAAATGAAAATTACAACTAAAAGAAAGAGAAGGAAAAGTGTGTGAGGGGAGGGAGTTCGAAGACCCCTCTTCAATCCTCCATTCCCAGTATGACTTGAATGTAAAAACTAAGGCCTTTATATAGGCTCTCCTAAGTTACAAAATGAAGTTAAAATCAAATTACAATTAAATGAAAATTCCTATTCTAGATGCTTTTTGTGGTCTTGATTGGTTGACAATTGTGGGCTTGCTTGCTTGAGCTTTGAAGTGGACTTGAGAGAGAGTGAGTCAAGTTGAGGTCTAGGTGCTAAAGTTAGTGCTAAAGTTAGCCACACTAATGCTACAAGTGTCGCGTTAGTGCTAAAGTTATTGTGGCTAACGTTGCACTTGCTGCCCAGTTGGTATTTTTGGGGCTTAAAAGATGCCTCTTGTTTGTGCTCCAATTTCATGCCCACTATAGAGTATTATATATTGTTGGAAAGCTCTAAATGTCAGCTTTCTAACGCAACTAGAATAACCTCAATTGGATCTTTGTAGCTCAAGTTATGCTCCTTTGAAGTGGACATGGTCGCTGGCCTAGTTTCCAGCATTACTGAAAAACTTGAGTGCCAATAACGCTAGCAATCAGGGTTTCATTATTGCCATTTTCCGGAGCTCAAACTTAGTGTCCACCCCATACTATTATATATTGTTGGAAATCCCTGGATGTCTACTTTCCAATGCATTTGGAAGAGCATCATTTGGAGCTCTACAACTCGAGTTACACTTCTTGGAAGGTGAAGAGGTCAGTTGGCCTTAATACAGGTTGATACCATGTTTATCATTGCATTTTCGGGGCAGGTTTTCTCCCTCAAATTTAGTGTCAACCATGTAGTGCCATGTATGCTTGGAAAGCTCTGGAATCCTACTTTCTAATGCCACTGGAATCACATCATTTGGAGTTTTGTGGCTCAAGTTATTCTTGTTTGAAGAAGGCATGGTCAGGCTGCCAGGTTGGATCTTTTGCCCATGTTAACTACCACGTTAACTTAGTTAACGTAGAAGTTAACGTGGGTCTTTTTGCTTCGCCAACGTTAGTGGATATCAACTTTTCCACTAACTTTGGCATCTCCCTTTACTTCCACGTTAGTTCCCACGTTAATGTAGTTAACGTGGAAGCTAACGTGGGTCTTTTTGCTTCGAAAACGTTAGTGGCACTCAATTTTTCCACTAACGTTGGCATATACCCCTTTCGCAAGCGTTATTGGTGCTCAACTTTCCCATTAACGTTGCTTGGTGCCTTTTGTCCCTACGTTAGAGTTCACGTTAGTGTAGTTAACGTGACTCTTAACGTGGGTCTTCCTTGCTAACGTTCCATGCTCTCCTTCTTCAAAGTTAATGCCACTAACTTTTCTCACTAACGTTGTGGCTTTCCTTCCTTCCACGTTAGTGCCCACGTTAGTGTAACTAACGTAGCCACTAACGTGGCTTCTTCTCTTCTTCTTTTGGCCTGAAATCAATCAAACAAAGTGCATCAAAGTCTTGCTCTTAATCATGGGATCATGCATCATCCAATTTATCATATAATTCATGCAAAATTCTCATGAAATCATGTCAAGTGCACAATGTATGCTTGAATCAAGATGTAAGTGAATATCTACCCAAAACTAGCTTATTTTCCAAGAAAATGCATGAAACTACCTTAAAAATAGTAATGAAAAGGTCAGTGAAACTGGCCAAAATGCCCTGGCATCAGCAATATATAAAATTCTATACTTTTTCTTAGATTTGGTGGCCCAAACTGGCATTCAAAGTCAGCCTAAAACATCTTGGCGTAAAACGCCCAAACTGGCACCAGAATTGGAGTTAAACACCCAAACTGGCACCAAAGCTGTCATTTAACTCCAGGAACAACCTAAACACGAAAAAGCTTCAATACTCAGCCCAAGCACACACCAAGTGGGTCCCGAAAGTGGATTTCTGCACTATCTGCACTTAGTTACTCATTTTCTGTAAACCCTAGTTACTAGTTTAGTATAAAAACTATTTTTAGAGGTTTATTTTACATCTTTTGACCGACTTTTACATCTTTGGATCACTTATGTTACATTTTGGAGGTTGGCCTCACGGCCATGCCTAGACCTCTTTTCACTTATGTATTTTTTACGGTGGAGTTTCTACACCCCATAGATTAAGGTGTAGAGCTCTGCTGTTTTTCATGAATTAATGCAAGTACTATTGTTTTTCCTTCAATTCACGCCTACTTCTTCTCCAAGTTATACTCTTGTTCTTAATTCAGTTAAGTCAGAATGAAGGGGTGACCCGTGACAATCACCCAATCTTCGTTATTCACTTAGCCAAGATCGCGTGCCTGACAACTACAAAGCGGTCTACATGATGTTCAACGTAGTCATTGGACGACAGCCGGAGTATATTCTCTTGGTTCCCTAATCAATGATTTACGTTGCCTATCCTGACAATAGAGTAACTGAATCTGAGATTAGAACCTTCGTGGTATAGGCTAGAACCATTGGCAGCATTCCTGAGATCCGGAAAGTCTAAACCTTGTCTGTGGTATTCCGAGTAGGATCTGGGAAGTGATGACTGTGACGAGCTTCAAACTTGCGAATGTTGGGCGCAGTAATAGTCTGAAAAAGGTCAATGGTCATATTCCGACGCTAGCGGGAACCGACAGATGATTAGCCGTTCGGTGACAGCGCATATGGTTTTGTTTTCATCTGAGAGGATCACACAGCTTCCCATGGAAGGAGGTAATGCATGGTTGGAAGAAGGAAATAGGAAAGCAGAGGTTTAGAAGCAACAAAGCATCTCCATACGCTTATCTGAAATTCCCACCAATGAATTACATAAGTTACTTTATCTTATTTTATGTTTTATTTATCTTTTAATTATCAAAACCTTATAACCATTTAAATCCGCCTGACTGAGATTTACAAGGATGACATAGCTTGCTTCAAGCCAACAATCTCCGTGGGATCGACCCTTACTCACGTAAGGTTTATTACTTGGACGACCCAGTGCACTTGCTGGTTAGTTATGCGGAGTTGTGAAGAAGTGTTGAGATCATGTTACGTGCACCAAGTTTTTGGTGCCGTTGCTGGGGAACAAACAATTTGCGTTACTCCATTGATTCTAAACCTGAGAATCATCTTTCACTTTTCTTCTCAATTGTTCTAAGAATTGGATTTAGTTTTCTTTCTGTTTTTATTTTCTTCCTTCTGCAACTTTTAATTTCTGTTTTGGGTTTTTGAATTGAGATTGAAGAATTCCATTAAATCTGGATCTGAGAATCATCTTTGCTTTTCTTTCATATAGTTTTGGGAATTGGAGAATTGGATCTAAGTTTCATTTACTGTTTTTCTTTTCATTTCTTCTGCAATTACTTTTTTGCTTGATCAAGAGAGCAATTGAGATCTAGATCTGCTTTTTATTCTCATTTCTCTTCTTCGATCTTCAATTTTTCTTTAGGATTTCATAATTGAGTTAAGTTTTCTTGCTGGTTGTTTCTTCAAGAAATTTTACATTTCTGTTTGGCTGCTGAGCTGAATTTCTTCATCTCAGAGCCCTCTGATCTTCTTTAACTTGCAATTCCTTGTTGAATTCTGAATCTCAGTACCCAAATCCCTTTTACTCTTCAAGCAATTTACATTTTTCAGCAATTTAGATTCAGCTATTTACCTTTCTTGTACTTTAAGTTTTTGCAATTTAATTTTCTTGCAATTTAAGTTTCAGTTCTTTTACTTTCTTGTACTTTAAGTTACTTGCAATTTACCTCTTCTGCACTTTATTCTTCTGCTCAATTTACCTTCTGCACCTTTATTTACTTGCAATTTAGCTCCTGTTGATCAAAATCACTCAAATCATCAAATATTCGCTTGACTAAATTCATCACCTAACTAAAGTTGCTTGATCCATTAATCCCTGTGGGATCGACCTCACTCTTTTGAGTTATTACTACTTGATGCGACCCGGTACACTTGCCGGTGAGTTTGTGTGGAAATCTAATTTTCACTCATCAAGACTCGACTGAGAGAGTTGACCGTCAAGCTAGTGACGTTAAAAGAGCGCTTGTTGGGAGACAACCCAACCAAAGGTAATTCTATTTTCATAGCTTATCAATAAGAGAGTTAAGAAGATTTCTCCGCATTGCAAGGAGCTAAGTTTGGTGTTTGATGAGCGGATAATTTATACGCTTTTTGGCATTGTTTTTAGTATGTTTTTAGTAGGATCTAGTTACTTTTAGGGATGTTTTCATTAGTTTTTATGTTAAATATACATTTCTGGACTTTACTATGAGTTTTTTTGTTTTTCTGTGATTTCAGGTATTTTCTGGCTGAAATTGAGGGACTTGAGCAAAAATCAGATTCAGAGGTTGAAGAAGGACTGCTGATGCTGTTGGATTCTGACCTCCCTACACTCAAAATGGATTTTCTGGAGCTATAGAACTCAAACTGGCGCGCTTCTAATTGCGTTGGAAAGTAGACATCCAGGGTTTTCCAAAAATATATAATAGTCCATACTTTGGCCGAGTTTAGATGACGCAAAAGGGCGTTGAACGCCAGTTCTACGCTGCTGTCTGGAGTTAAACGCCAGAAACACGTCACAAACCAGAGTTGAACACCAGAAAAACGTTACAACCTAGCGTTCAACTCCAAAAAGAGCCTCTGCACGTGTAACATTCAAGCTCAGCCCAAGCACACACCAAGTGGGCCCCGGAAGTGGATTTATGCATCAATTACTTACTTCTGTAAACCCTAGTAGCTAGTTAATTATAAATAGAACTTTTTACTATTGTATTAGACATCTTGGGACATCTAGTTCTTAGATCATGGGGGCTGGCCATTCGGCCATGCCTGGACCTCTCACTTATGTATTTTCAAACGGTAGAGTTTTTACACTCCATAGATTAAGGTGTAGAGCTCTGCTGTTCCTCATGAATTAATGTAAAGTACTACTGTTTTTCTATTCAACTCAACTTATTCCGCTTCTAAGATATTCATTCGCACTTCAACATGAATGTGATGAACGTGACAATCATCATCATTCCCCCACGAATGCGTTCCTGACAACCACTTCCGTTCCACCTTAGATTGGATGATTATCTATTGGATCTCTTAATCAGAATCTTCGTGGTATAAGCTAGATTGATGGCGGCATTCATGAGAATCCAGAAAGTCTAAACCTTGTCTGTGGTATTCCGAGTAGGATTCTGGAATTGAATGACTGTGACGAACTTCAAACTCGTGAGTGCTGGGCGTAGTGACAGACGCAAAAGGAAGGTGAATCCTATTCCAGTATGATCGAGAACCTCAGATGATTAGCCGTGCTGTGACAGAGCATTTGGACCATTTTCACAAGAGGATAGGATGCAGCCATTGACCGCGGTGATGCCTCCAGACGATTAGCCATGCAGTGACAGCGCATCGGACTATTTTCCAGAGAGGATGAAAAGTAGCCATTGACAATGGTGATGTCCTTACATAAAGCCAGCTATAGAAAGGAGTAGGACTGATTGGATGAAGACAGTAGGAAAGCAGAAGTTCAGAGGGACGAAAGTATCTCTATACATTTATCTTAAATTCTCACCAATGATATACATAAGTATTTCTATCTTTATTTTTTGTTTAATTAGTATTATTTTCGAAAACTCCATAATCAATTATTATCCGCCTGACTGAGATTTACAAGATGACCATCGCTTGCTTCATACCAACAATCTCCGTGGGATCGACCCTTACTCACGTAAGGTTTTATTACTTGGACGACCCAGTGCACTTGCTGGTTAGTTGTATCGAAGTTGTGAATGAAAAACGATTTATTAAGATGTGCGTTCAGAGTTTTTGGCGCCGTTGCCTGAGATCACAATTTCGTGCACCAAGTTTTTGGCGCCGTTGCCAGGGATTGTTCGAGTTTGGACAACTGACGGTTCATCTTGTTGCTCAGATTAGGTAATTTTCTTTTTGTTTTATTTTCAAAAATTTTTCAAAAATCTTCAAAGATTTCTCCTTTATTTTCGAAAAAAAATAATAATAAAATAAAAATTCTTTTCAAAAAATTTTTTATTATGTTCTTCAGAATTTTTAAGAATGAATTCTAGTGTTTCATGAAGCATGTTGAAGCCATGTCTAAATTCTTTTAGACTGAGGCCTCCACATGTCAGGGAATTGCTTATATCTTCAAAAGCTTGGCTGGCTATTAAGCCATGTCTAACCCTCAGATTGGAGCTTTAGACTAAGAATTAAAGATTCTTGGAATTCATATTAAAAATTTTGGAATCCTTATTTTTCTTTTTCATATAATTTTCGAAAAATCCAAAAAAAAAATCTAGAAAATCATAAAAAATCAAAAATATTTTGTGTTTCTTATTTGAGTCTTGAGTCAGATTTTAAGTTTGGTGTCAATTGCATGCTCATCTTGCATTTTTCGAAAAAATCATGCATTAAGTGTTCTTCATGATCTTCAAGTTGTTCTTGGTAAGTCTTCTTGTTTGATCTTGATGTTTTCTTGTTTTGCATCTTTTCTTGTTTTTCATGTGCATTTTTACATCCATAGTGTCTGAACATGAAAGATTTCTAAGTTAGGTGTCTTGCATGTTTTCTTTGCATTAAAAATTTTTCAAAAATATGTTCTTGATGTTCATCATGATCTTCAAAGTGTTCTTGGTGTTCATCTTGACATTCATAGCATTCTTGCATGCATTCATTGTTTTGATCCAAAATTTTCATGCATTAAGTCTTTTTCATGTTTTTCTCTCTCATCATTAAAAATTCAAAAATCAAAAAAATATCTTTCCTTTTTTCTCTCATAAATTTCGAAAATTTGAGTTGACTTTTTCAAAAATTTTAAAATTCAATTATTTCTAATGAGTCAAATCAAATTTTCAATTTAAAAATCTTATCTTTTTCAAAATCTTTTTCAAAAAAATCATATCTTTTCCATTTTTTCTTATTTTCGAAAATTTCAAAAATCTTTTTCAAAATATTTTCAAAATCTTTTTCTTATTTTATCTCATAATTTTCGAAAATCACATCATCAATTAATGTTTTGATTCAAAAATTTCAAGTTTGTTACTTACTTGTTAAGAAAGATTTAAACTTTAAGTTCTAGAATCATATCTTATGATTTCTTGTGAATCAAGTCATTAATTGTGATTTTAAAAATCAAATCTTTTTCAAAACTAATTTCAATCATATCTTTTCAAAAATATCTTCTTATCTTACCTTTTTCAAAAATTTGATTTTAAAATATCTTTTCTAACTTCCTATCTTCTTATCTTTTCAAAATTGATTTTCAAAATTTGTTTCAACTAACTAATTGACTTTTTGTTGTTTCTTATCTTTTTCAAAACTACCTAACTAACTTTCTCTCTCTAATTTTTGAAAATCTCTTCCCTCTTTTTCAAAAATTCTTTTTAATTAACTAATTATTTTAATTTTTGATTTTAATTTTCGAAAATTACTAACCTTTTTCAAAAACTATTTTCGAAAATCACTAACTCTTTTTCAAAAATAATTTTCGAAAATTCTCTCTCTCTCATCTCATTCTATTTATTTATTCATCTACTAACACTTCTCTTCATCTCACATCTCTGCTCCCCTCACCCTTGTGTTTCTTTCCTTACATTACATTCTTTTCTTCTTCTTTTCTTCTACTCACACAGGGACCTCTATACTGTGGTAAAAAGGATCCCTATTATTATTATTTTTCTGTTCCCTCTTTTTCATATGAGCAGGAGCAAAGACAAGAATATTCTTGTTGAAGCAGATCCAGAACCTGAAAGGACTCTGAAGAGCAAACTAAAAGAAGCTAAATTACAACAATCCAGCAAGCACCTTTCAGAAATTTTTGAACAGGAAGAGGAGACGGCAGCCAAAAATAATAATAATGCAAGGAGGATGCTTGGTGACTTTACTGCACCTAATTCCAATTTACATAGAAGAAGCATCTCCATCCCCACCATTGGAGCAAACAATTTTAAGCTGAAACCTCAATTAGTTTCTCTGATGCAGCAGAACTGCAAGTTTCATGGACTTCCATCTGAAGATCCTTTTCAGTTCTTAACTGAATTTTTGTAGATCTGTAATACTGTTAAGACTAATGGAGTAGATCCTGAAGTCTACAGGCTCATGCTTTTCCCTTTTGCTGTAAGAGACAGAGCTAGAGTGTGGTTGGACTCTCAACCCAAAGATAGCCTGAACTCTTGGGATAAGCTGGTCACGGCTTTCTTAGCCAAGTTCTTTCCTCCTCAAAAGCTGAGCAAGCTTAGAGTGGATGTTCAAACCTTCAGACAGAAAGAAGCTGAATCCCTCTATGAAGCTTGGGAGAGATACAAGCAACTGACCAAAAAGTGTCCTTCTGACATGCTTTCAAAATGGACCATCCTGGATATATTCTATGATGGTCTGTCTGAATTAGCTAAAATGTCATTGGATACTTCTGCAGGTGGATCCATTCACCTAAAGAAAACGCCTGCAGAAGCTCAAGAACTCATTGACATGGTTGCTAATAACCAGTTCATGTACACTTCTGAAAGGAATCCTGTGAATAATGGGACGCCTATGAAGAAGGGAGTTCTTGAAATTGATACTCTGAATGCTATATTAGCTCAGAATAAAATATTGACTCAGCAAGTCAATATGATTTCTCAGAGTCTGAATGGAATGCAAGCTGCATCCAACAGTACTCAAGAGGCATCTTCTGAAGAAGAAGCTTATGATCCTGAGAACCCTGCAATAGCAGAGGTAAATTATATGGGTGAACCTTATGGAAACACCTATAACCCATCATGGAGAAATCATCCAAATTTCTAATGGAAGGATCAACAAAAGCCTCAACAAGGCTTTAACAATGGTGGAAGAAACAGGTTTAGCAATAGCAAGCCTTTTCCATCATTCACTCAGCAACAGACAGAGAACTCTGAACAAAACACTTCTAATTTAGCAAACTTAGTCTCTGATCTATCTAAGGCCATTGTGAGTTTCATGAATGAAACAAGGTCTTCCATTAGAAATTTGGAAGCACAAGTGGGCCAGTTGAGTAAAAGGATCACTGAAATCCCTCCTAGTACTCTCCCAAGCAATACAGAAGAAAATCCAAAAGGAGAGTGCAAGGCCATTGAATTGACCATCATAGCCGAACCCACAAGAGGAGAGAAGAACGTGAATCCCAAGGAGGAAGACCTCCTGGGACGTCCAGCGATCAATAAGGAGTTTCCCTCTGAGGAACCAAAGGAATCTGAGGCTCATCTAGAGACCATAG
Organism: Arachis ipaensis; assembly: GCF_059453495.1. Taxonomy (NCBI): domain Eukaryota; kingdom Viridiplantae; phylum Streptophyta; class Magnoliopsida; order Fabales; family Fabaceae; genus Arachis; species Arachis ipaensis. The sequence goes on from NC_142436.1 coordinate 86,590,631, forward strand.
AGATTCCATTAAACCTCCTTATGCCATTCATGAGCTCTGATGAGTATTCCTCTTCTGAAGAGAATGAGGATGTTACTGAAGAGCAAGTTACCAAATACCTTGGTGCAATTATGAAGCTGAATGCCAAATTATTTGGTATTGAGACTTGGGAAGATGAACCTCCCTTGTTCACTAATGAACTGAGTGATCTGGATCAACTGACATTGCCTCAGAAGAAACAGGATCCTGGAAAGTTCTTAATACCTTGTACCATAGGCACCATGACTTTTGAGAAGGCTCTATATGACCTTGGGTCAGGGATAAACCTCATGCCCCTCTCTGTAATAGAGAAACTGGGAATCTATGGGGTGCAAGCTGCTAAAATCTCATTAGAGATGGCAGACAATTCAAGAAAACAGGCTTATGGACAAGTAGAGGACGTGTTAGTAAAGGTTGAAGGCCTTTACATCCCTGCTGATTTCATAGTCCTGGATATTGGGAAGAATGATGATGAATCCATCATCCTTGGAAGACCCTTCCTAGCCACAGCAAGAGTTGTGATTGATGTTAACAGAGGTGAACTAGTCCTTCAATTGAATGAGGACTCCCTTGAGTTTAAAACTCAAGGACATCCTTCTGTAAACATGGAAAAGAGGCACAGTAAGCTTCTCTCAAAACAGAGTCAACTAGATCCCCCACAGTCAAACTCTAAGTTTGGTGTTGGGGAGTCTCAACAATGCTCTGAACATCTGTGAGGCTCCATGAGAGCCCACTGTCAAGCAATTGACATTAAAGAAGCACTTGTTGGGAGGCAACCCAATTTTTATTTAATTATATTTTTATTAGTTATATGTCTTTATAGGTTCATGATCATGTGGAGTCACAAAAACAACTGAAAAAAATTTGAAGAAAAATCAAAAACAGCAGAAGAAAAATCACACCCTGGAGGAGGATCTCACTGGCGTTTAAACGCCAGTAAAAAGCATCTGGCTGGCGTTCAACGCCAGAACAGAGCATGGTTCTGGCGCTGAACGCCCAAAATGGGCAGCATCTGGGCGTTTGAACGCCAGAATTGCACCCTGGAGAAGAGCTGGCGCTGAACGCCCAGAACAAGCATGGTTCTGGCGTTCAACGCTAGAAATGGGCAACAAATTGGTGTTCAATGCCCAGAACAAGCACCAATCTAGCGCTGAACGCCCAGAGTTGTGTGCAAGGGTATATTGCATGCCTAATTTGGTGCAAGGTTGTAAATTCTTGAACACCTCAGGATCTGTGGACCCCACAGGATCCCCACCTACCTCCACTCACTTCTTCTCACCCCTCTTTCACACAATCCCATAAACACTCTTCCCCAAAACTCTTCACCAATCACCTAAATCTCTCTTCCCTATCACCACTTTACCACTTACATCCATCCACTCTTCCCCATAAACCTACCTCATAAACCCCACCTACCTTCAAAATTCAAAATCAATTTCCCACCCAAAACCCACCCTTATGGCAGAACCTTACCCCCCTCCCTTCCCTATATAAAGCCCTCCATTCTTCTTCAACTTCACACAACACAACCCTCTCTTCCCCTTCTTGGCCGAAACACCTCCCTCACTCCCTCTTCTCCATTTCTTCTTCTTCTTCATCTATTCTTTCTTCTCTTGCTCGAGGATGAGCAATATTCTATGTTTGGTGTGGTAAAAGCATAAGCTTTTTGTTTTTCCATTACCATTGATGGCACCCAAGACCGGAGAATCCTCTAAAAAAGGGAAAGGGAAGACAAAAGCTTCCACCTCCAAGTCATGGGAGATAGAAAGATTCATCTCCAAAGCTCATCAAGACCACTTCTATGATGTTGTGGCCAAGAAGAAGGTGATCCCCGAGGTCCCTTTCAAGCTCAAGAGAAATGAGTATCCGGAGATTCGACATGAAATCCAAAGAAGAGGTTGGGAAGTTCTAACAAACCCCATCCAACAAGTCGGCATCCTATTGGTTCAAAAGTTCTATGCCAATGCATGGATCACTAAGAACCATGATCAAAGTAAGAACCCGAATCCAAAGAATTATATTACAATGGTTCAGGGGAAATACTTAGATTTTAGTCTGGAAAATGTGAGGTTGGCGTTCAACTTGCCTATGATGCAAGGAGATGCACGACCCTACACTAGAAGGGTCAACTTTAATCAAAGGTTGGACCAAGTCCTCATGGACATATGTGTGGAAGGAGCTCAATGGAAGATTGACTCCAAAGGCAAGCCGGTTCAACTAAGAAGACTGGACCTCAAGCCTGTAGCTAGAGGATGGTTGGAGTTCATCCAACGCTCCATCATCCCCACTAGCAACCGATCTGAAGTTACTGTGGATCGGGCCATCATGATCCACAGCATCATGATTGGAGAGGAAGTAGAAGTTCATGAAGTCATCTCCCTTGAACTCTACAAAATAGCCGAAAAGCCCTCTCCTGGGGCAAGGCTAGCTTTTCCTCGTCTTATTTGCCATCTAAGTTACTCAGTTGGAGCTTCCATAGAAGGAGACATTCCCATTGAGGAAGAGAAGCCCATCACTAAGAAAAGGATGGAGCAAGCAAGAGAGCCCATTCATGGATCTCAAGAGACGCATGAAGCTCATCACCATGAGATCCTGGAGATGCCTCAAATGCATTTTCCTCCACAAAACTATCGGCAGCAAATCAACACCTCCCTAGGAGAATTAAGTTCCAACATGGGACAATTAAGGGTGGAACATCAAGAGCACTCCATCATCCTTCATGAAATTAGAGAAGATCAAAAAGCAATGAGGGAGGAGCAACAAAGACAAGGAAGAGACATAGAAGAGCTCAAGGACATCATTGGTTCCTCAAGAAGGAAACGCCACCATCACTAAGGTGGACTCATTCCTTGTTCTTACTTTCTCTGTTTTATGTTAAGTGCTTATCTATGTTTGTGTCTTCATTACATGATCATTAGTATTTAGTAACTATGCCTTAAAGTTATGAATGTCCTATGAATCCATCACCTCTCTTAAATGAAAAACGTTTTAATTCAAAAGAACAAGAAGTACATGAGTTTCGAATTTATCCTTGAACTTAGTTTAATTACATTGATGTGGTGACAATACTTTTTGTTTTCTGAATGAATGCTTGAACAGTGCATATGTCTTTTGAAGTTGTTGTTTAAGAATGTTAAATATGTTGGATCTTGAAAGAATGATGACAAGGAGACATGTTATTTGATAATCTAAAAAATCATAAAAATGATTCTTGAAGCAAGAAAAAGCAGCAAAGAACAAAGCTTGCAGAAAAAAAATAGAAAGAAAAAAGAAAAAGCAAGCAGAAAAAGCCAAAAGCTTTTAAAACCAAGAGGCAAGAGCAAAAAGCCAGTAACCCTTAAAACCAAAAGGCAAGGATAAATAAAAAGGATCCAAAGGCTTTGAGCATCAGTGGATAGGAGGGCCTAAAGGAATAAAATCCTGGCCTAAGCGGCTAAACCAAGCTGTCCCTAACCATGTGCTTGTGGCATGAAGATGTCAAGTGAAAACTTGAGACTGAGCGGTTAAAGTCAAGGTCCAAAGCAAAAGAAGAGTGTGCTTAAGAACCCTGGACACCTCTAATTGGGGACTTTAGCAAAGCTGAGTCACAATCTGAAAAGGTTCACCCAATTATGTGTCTGTGGCATTTATGTATCCGGTGGTAATACTGGAAAACAAAGTGCTTAGGGCCACGGCCAAGACTCATAAAGTAGCTGTGTTCAAGAATCAACATACTGAACTAGGAGAATCAATAACACTATCTGAACTCTGAGTTCCTATAGATGCCAATCATTTTGAACCTCAATGGATAAAGTGAGATGCCAAAACTATTCAAGAGGCAAAAAGCTACAAGTCCTGCTCATCTGATTGGAGCTATGTTTCATTGATAGTTTGGAATTTATAGTATATTCTCTTATTTTTATCCTATTTGATTTTCATTTGCTTGGGGACAAGCAACAATTTAAGTTTGGTGTTGTGATGAGCGGATAATTTATACGCTTTTTGGCATTATTTGTAGTATGTTTTTAGTAGGATCTAGTTACTTTTAGGGATGTTTTCATTAGTTTTTATGTTAAATTCACATTTCTGGACTTTACTATGAGTTTGTGTGTTTTTCTGTGATTTCAGGTATTTTCTGGCTGAAATTGAGGGACTTGAGCAAAAATCAGATTCAGAGGTTGAAGAAGGACTGCTGATGCTGTTGGATTCTGACCTCCGTGCACTCAAAATGGATTTTCTGGAGCTACAGAACTCAAAATGGCGCGCTTCCAATTGCGTTGGAAAGTAGACATCCAGGGCTTTTCTAGCAATATATAATAGCCCATACTTTGGCCGAGTTTAGATGACCCAAAAGGGCGTTGAACTCCAGTTCTACGCTGCTGTCTGGAGTTAAACGCCAGAAACACGTCACAAACCAGAGTTGAACGCCAGAAACACGTTACAACCTGGCGTTCAACTCCAGAAAGAGCCTCTGCACATGTAACATTCAAGCTCAGCCCAAGCACGCACCAAGTGGGCCCCGGAAGTGGATTTATGCATCAATTACTTACTTCTGTAAACCTTAGTAGCTAGTTGATTATAAATAGAACTTTTTACTATTGTATTAGACATCTTGGGACATCTAGTTCTTAGATCATGGGGGCTGGCCATTTGGCCATGCCTGGATCTCTCACTTATGTATTTTCAAACGGTAGAGTTTCTACACTCCATAGATTAAGGTGTGGAGCTCTGCTGTTCCTCATGAATTAATGCAAAGTACTACTGTTTTTCTATTCAACTCAACTTATTCCGCTTCTAAGATATTCATTCGCACTTCAACATGAATGTGATGAACGTGACAATCATCATCATTCCCCCACGAACGCGTGCCTGACAACCACTTCCGTTCCACCTTAGATTAGATGATTATCTCTTGGATCTCTTAATCAGAATCTTCGTGGTATAAGCTAGATTGATGGTGGCAATCATGAGAATCCGGAAAGTCCAAACCTTGTCTGTGGTATTCTGAGTAGGATTCTGGGATTGAATGACTGTGACGAACTTCAAACTCGTGAGTGCTGGGCGTAGTGACAGACGCAAAAGGAGGGTGAATCCTATTCCAGTATGATCGAGAACCTCAGATGATTAGCCGTGCTGTGACAGAGCATTTGGACCATTTTCACAAGAGGATAGGATGCAGCCATTGACCGCGGTGATGCCTCCAGACGATTAGCCATGCAGTGACAGCGCATCGGACCATTTTCCAGAGAGGATGAAAAGTAGCCACTGACAATGGTGATGTCCTTACATAAAGCCAGCCATAGAAAGGAGTAGGACTGATTGGATGAAGACAGCAAGAAAGCAGAAGTTCAGAGGGACGAAAGCATCTCTATACATTTATCTGAAATTCTCGCCAATGATATACATAAGTATTTCTATCTTTATTTTCTGTTTAATTAGTATTATTTTCGAAAACTCCGTAATCAATTATTATCCGCCTGAGTGAGATTTACAAGATGACCATAGCTTGCTTCATACCAACAATCTCCGTGGGATCGACCCTTACTCACGTAAGGTTTTATTACTTGGACGACCCAGTGCACTTGCTGGTTAGTTGTATCGAAGTTGTGAATGAAAAACGATTTATTAAGATGTGCGTTCAGAGTTTTTGGCGCCGTTGCCTGAGATCACAATTTCGTGCACTAGTGTTGCATACCAAAGAAATTTAAGGGTGAATGTGTAATTCTAAGTTTGGTGTTCCACCATGGAGCTCATTAAGAACACATTGCACCCTCAGCATAACTAGTTATCAGCTCCAAACAATCAGAAAATTTACTCAAAAGATGTTGTTTTCTAGTTTCTAGTCTGTTATCTGGTTCATAGTTTACTTTCTTAAATAAAAGTACTTGATGTTTTCTGCATAGACTCAATTTGCTGCATAAGGTAAAAAACTAAGTTTGGTGTTCACACACCAATCTAAGTTCAAAAGCCTACAAATATACATTCATGCTAACAATCTCTCAAGTGCTTTGGGAACAAGCAACTTCCAATAATTTGTAGGAATACAATCAACCCTTGGGAAGAACTATGCACCATCATCCAAAGAAACAAAGAAGGATACAAAAGCTATGGATGAGAATGAGAAGGACGAAAATAGAAAGACACCAAGAGGTTGTATTGTGGCTTAACTAGTTATATTTTGGAATGCTTAAATTGGAAGTCTGATTGTGCTTGTGTTAATAGTCAACTTTTAGTTTAAGTCATTTTGCATTTCGTTGTATTTAATTTTGCAATAAGTATGCTAGCCTAGGTGTGTGTTTTCACTTTCACTTGTTTAAATGCTTGTTTTGTCCCCTGAGTCTTTTCAATTTAAATAAAAGAAATGGTTGAACAGAAGTGGAATAGTTCCCTTTTAGCAAGAAATGAAATAACAGTAAGTGGTGATATATATGTTTGATTGTGTAGTAGCTCACTTATAATGAATAAAAGGATAGATTATCTCCCTTTTTAGTATAAACTAGCATGCTGTCTATGAATCTTAGTAAATAAAAGTCCTTGGATGAAAGAAAAACAAATAGAAAGAAAGAAAAAAAAAAGCCAAAAGTGGCAACAAAAACAAAAGAAAGCAAAGAATAAGGCTAGACACCAATAGCTTGGACCTTAGGACGCCTGTGGTAACTTTGTACTAGGATTTGCTTGGATGATTAGGTTCTATAGAGTGCTTTAACACTTGGTAACTTGGGTTAACTAACCTGGGATTATCAACCAAAAATCCATTATCAAGAGCAACTTAGTTACAAGGCCTTTAGTAACCCAAAGAGGTGCTGGGCACCAATGTCTTAAGAAGAATTGTGAGCCAAGTGTCTGTAGTGAATATGTGTTGAGTACAAATAAGCTAAGAAACTGCTACAACACATGACACTGAGCTAAAGTTTACAGAAAAAGAAAATAAAGAAAAGCAATTACCAATGATGAGTGAATAATAAGAGGTCATAACAGTGTGTTAATTGATGCTTAAAGGAGACAGTATATGCCTAAAGATCAATAAGAAGTGAGTTATTGCATCTTCTGCATAAAGCCCCATTAACTAATAATAATTACTTGCTGATATGAACATCACCTTCTGTTTCATTCTTTCTTCTCAATAACTCAGTACTTGCTTAGGGACAAGCAAGATTTAATTTTGGTGTTGTGATGCCAGGGCATCTTAGGCTAGTTTCACTAGCCTTTTTCTTTGTTTTTAATAGGTTTTATGCACTTTCTTGAGTTATAAGTAAGCAATTGGGGTAGAAATTCATGCATGCCTGGATTCATCCAACCATAGTTAATTTGATGCAATTTTATGATAATTTTGCTTTAATTACTTGTATGCTAAGAATGATGAGAATTCTCATAACTTTAGCAAGGATTTGATGCATGTATTGGTTGATGACAGGTGAAGGAAGGCATGGAAGAAAGTTGAAGAAGGAGCATGAAAAGATGAAGAAGAAGCAACGTTGGTGGCCAAGTTGGAGACTCAAGCATTGGTGGATGTTCAAGGATAGCTTCAAACACAAGCCACCTTGAGAGGAGCTCCCCATAAGTCCAACTTAAGGACAATAAACAAAAGTTCTAGGTGGGAGACACCCCACCATGGTAAAATCTTTCCTTTTTCTCTTTTGTAAATATTGATAGAATTAGCTTAATTTCATGTTTTGATTAGTTTGTTGAGTTTAGTTAGTAGTTAGGTATGTTAAATAAGGTTTTGTGGTGCTTTGGTAGCTGTTTGGAGGTTTGGAATTCTTGGTTTGGTGCAAAAACATGAAGACTTTTGAAAAAACAGAGCATCAAACCACGCGCACGCATATACGTGACGCAAGCATTTTTGACCATCCACGCGCATGCGTCACCCACGCATACGCATGGATTCAAAAATTTTCACCCCCAAGCCATTTTCCCGAGAGTTGCGCGAACGTCGCGCAAACGCTGTGCGAAACACGCACGCCAATTCACGCGTACGCGCACCTCACGCGTACGTGTCGCTCTCTAAATAACCCATCGACGTGCACGCCTGACACACGCGTACGCGTCGCGTCCATTTCACCTCAATCCACGCACACGCGTGACAGACGCGTACGTGTGGATGCCTTTTCTCATCACTCTTCTTTTCTTCTCTTCTTTCCATTTTTTTCCTTCTTCTCTCTTCTCTTCTCTTCTACACCTTCTCTTACCCCTCATCCAACACTTCCAAACACCATTCATAACTATTCCTTTTAGATAGTTAGTTGTATAGTTATTTTTATTTTCGTTTAATTTTTTTGTTTTTCCTAATAAGTGTTGGATTATTAATCTTGCTTACTATCTCTTGCTGCTGATTATTGATGAGATGTTAGTTTAATATCATTGTTGTTAATTGTCATTTTTGGATTCTCTTGTTAAGGTTACAACTCACTACTTGGTTTTGAATTTTTCATGCTTACTGTTTTAAATACCAAGTACATTAGACATTGCCTTCAAAGCACTTTAAATCTTTTAGAATTGCATGATTTGGCCACCATGTGATTTGAATTCTTTTCTTTGATTACGCAATTTCTTGATATTGGATGTTGTGCATTTACCTTAATGCATTGTGCTTCTTGAACATATGCACCCATATGTTTTTGGCTTGAATGCTTTCATGCTTCTTTATTGCTTGTTTGGTTGTTTTAACCCACAAGTTAAGAGCATCTCAAGCACATTAGAATGAGTGAAGTGCATGCTCCTTTTTGTGTAACTGTGACATAGCTCTTTTTATGCTAGTGCGTGTTCTAAAGGGCGGCTAATTTAGAATTCACACACTTGTTTCATTAATGTCAGACATTAAGTCACTTACTTCATTCTAGTGGTTTTACCTCATTCTTACAATGCATGCCTCCTTGGTTTTGCATTTACTTCACTATCTTGCTTTCTATTTTTAGGATGAATCATTATAAGCTAAAACAGAAGCGGAAGAAAGAACACGCAGCAACCGATTGACCTACCAGCTGAAGGTGGCAATCCGGAAAGTCACCGTACCCCCTTGCTCATCTTTGAATGCACCGAAGACGGTGCAAACTTTTAAGTGTGGGGAGGTCGGCCGACCAGTCGGCGTTTTTGGGTGACAAGTTTCTAATCCCAATACTTTTGCATTTCAGTTTTAGGTCTTTTAGGATTTTTAGTTTCATTTTCTTAATTTTGCATACATACACACAATAAGCTTAGTCAAAATAATGAAATTTTTTAAGATTTCTATCTATAGGGCGACCCAATTGAATTGCATGAAAATTTCATTGAACTTACGTGAATAATATATCTTGTGGAACATGATTTGAGCGAAGAACACAAGTTTGTGAGATTTGAGCCTTAATTGTGTGGTTACATCTTATAACCACTTATTTTCCTTCTTGTGTGCATTATTCTCTTCCTATGATTGTAATCTTTGATTTGTTTGATTCTTTATGTCCATTATTTTGTGTAGACATGCATTTATATGATTGAGGCCATCATCTCAAATAGCTCACTTGCCCAAATATCCTACCTTTTATCAACCTTTGTTAGCCAACTTTGAGCCTACGATTAACCCACTTGTTCATAATTTTAGCACATTACAAGCCTTGAAGCGAAAAATAATAAATGTCCTTAATTTGGATCTTTGATTAGCTTAGTCTAGTGTGTGTGTGTCATTCAAGTGTGGGAAACTTGGGACATTGGTTAAGAGAAAATGGTGTTTTTGTTTTGTATTTATATATTTGGGAATTGGGTATATACTCATGTGTTAATTAAATGTAAAACCATATGCATTGATGCTCTGATAGAGAGAGTTATCGTCGGTCTAGATTTTCTCTTATAGAAAAGAAGAACTTCGTTGTAAGCATTGCTCCAAACCAACAAATAATCCTCACATAAAAAATTTGAGTTGTCACAAGTACAAACCCCAATAAGAATTAACCGAAGTATTTAAACCTCGGGTCGTCTCACAAGGAATTGCAATGAAGTGGTCAATTATTGGCTATGAAGGAACAAGGGGTTTGGTTTATAAAAGGGCAAGAAATTAAATGGGCAAGAATTTAAATGACAAAAAGAGTAAATCAAGAATTAATAAAGGTTAGGTAAAAAACTCTTGGCTAGACATAGGTAATTGAGATCACCATCCTTGTCTACAAACCATGTATTGATAATTATGAGGAACCAAACTCATTAAGTCTACTTACAAAATCCTTAAGTACGTAATATCTGTTCCTAGGCCTGAAGTACGTCAAATGGCTTGATCAACATCAATCCATAAGTCCTAACCTAGCTACTAATTAACTTAGTAGTAGGCTAGAGTTAATGGTTATCAAATTGACTACTAAGGGTTCTCAAATCACCAATTCAATGAGACCTAATGACTCAAGGTCACTCAATTCCCTTAGCCTAGGTGTTCATACCCCAGGTCGGGCTATCCGACCTGGGCTAATTGAAGAAAAAATGACTGACCTCTTCAGATGGGTCTCCTCGACCTCCTCTCAAAAGAGGTTGGCCAAACTACCACGAGAGGCCCAGACAGGCCCAAACGAAGGGACACAGCCCAATCTAAAGGTAGCTAAAGCCTAGAAAGATAAGGGTGGTTTCCCTATGAGATAATATGACCTCACTTAAAGATGAAGATAAGATAACTGTTCATACCCTGGGTCGAGCTACCCGACCTGGGATGATTGGCGACAAAGCAACCGACCTCTTCAGGTCAGGCTACCCGACCTCTTCTCAAAGAGGTCGGCCAAATCAATAGGAGAGACCAATAAAGGGCCCAAATAGAGGAACACGACCCAAATCCACAGGCCGTACGAGCCTATAGAGATAAGGGCGGTTCCCTTGAAGATAAGCTGACCTCAACTCAAAAGATAAAGATAAGATAACATAACTAACTTATCTTATCTAAAAAGGTCACTATCACACCATTATAAATACACTGGAGCACCAAGGTATAACTCATACTCTGATTCTACATAAAAACCTGTTTAATACCCATGCTAACTTAAGCATCGGAGTCTCTTGCAGGTACCCCCCACCCTCTGGTGATGAAGGAATCAGCAGTGCAGCGGCCAACAAGTCGGAAACCATCGCTCTGGCCGCCCCCACCGGCCGGACACGTCGGCACCGACCAGCACAGAAGATCTCGACTGAGATCGACCTCCAGTTTCAGGTAACCCTCGGAACATTGGCTCCGTTGCCGGGGAACCTGGAAGTCATCCCAACACCATGGCAGACAACCATGACAACGATCACGATTCAGATCTAGAAAACAGAACGCCACACAAAAATGCGGACACCCCACTAAAAGACACCCCGGAGTCCAACGGAGACTAAAATCCAGCAAACCCGGGGGCAATAGAAGTACTTCAAGATCACTTGAAGCAACTTGAAAAAGAAACCCAACAACAACGAAAAATCGGGAAGGATCTACAAAGAGAGATACGACGACGTCGAGAATTGGAAAAAAAATTACAGCAATTGGAAGCCGATCTCAAATCGAAGGCCCCTCGGATCACTCCTGAGGAAAGCTCACGTAAAGAACAGGATCCATTCACCAGAGAGATCATGAAAACCAAAATCCCAAAGGACTTCAAACTCCCAGATATGACTTTATATGATGGTACCACAGATCCCAACCACCATCTCAGCAATTTCAGAAGCAGAATGTACCTTACCGATGCCTCAGACGTCGTTCGCTGCAAAGCTTTCCCAACAACTCTCACGAAGACAGCAATTCGATGGTTCGACAACTTACCTCCAAAGTCCATCCTAAACTTCGACGACCTGGCCAAAAAGTTCCTGGCCAGATTCTCCATCCAGAAAGATAAAGCCAAGCACGCCCCCAGTCTACTGGGGATCAAGCAAGGAGATCGGGAGAGCCTCCGCAACTACATGAAAAGATTCAACAAAACATGCATGGACATACAAAGCTTACCAACAGAGGCCATCATGGGACTCATCAATGGCCTACGAGAGGGGCCATTTAGCTAATCTATATCAAAGAAGTACCCTACCTCATTAGACGAAGTACAGGAGCGAGCAGAAAAATACATCAACATGGAAGAAAACACTCGATTAGGAGAAACCTCAAAATCTGGGAACCCCTACCGACATAAAGACAAAAAGAAAGAAGACCGACATGGGGAGAAAATTAAAAAATACCATAATTATACTCCCCTCAGAGCATCCCTAGTCGAAATATACAAAGAGGTCTGCCATACAAAAAAAATTCCCCCAGCACGGCCCCTTAAAGGAAAAAGAGGAGGAGGAAATCGGAAGGAATATTGTGAATATCATCGGGTCAGAGGACACGCCACCAACGAATGCTTCGACTTGAAAAATATCATAGAAAAATTAGTGAGGGAAGGAAAATTAGATCGATTCCTGGCCACCCGAGATGATGATCAAAGAAAAAGACGAAGGGATAAAGATACTGAACGAGCAGAACGATCACCTCGGACACCAGAAAGACACGTCCACATGATACATGGCGGATTCGCAGCAGGAGGGATCTCCAAATCTTCCCGCAAAAGGTATCTCAAAGAAGTATGTCACATCGAAGGAGAGGAGGAAGCACTCAACATCCCAGCGATAACATTCACTAAGGAGGACGCGTCCGGCATCATCACAGGACACGACGATCCCATGGTCATCACCATCATATTGGCAAACGCCAACCTACACCGCACCTTAATAGACCAAGGAAGTTTTGCCGACATATTATTCAAGATAGCCTTTGATAAACTCGGCTTAGAAGAAAAAGAACTTAAGGCATATCCAAACAGTCTGTTCGGGTTAGGAGATACCCCGGTTCGACCACTAGGATATATATCACTACATACAACCTTCGGAAAAGGAGACCAATCCAGGACCCTCAAAATAGACTACATCGTAGTCAATGTAAGTTCAGCTTACAATGCTCTCATAGGTCAGATAACACTCAACCAACTCAGCGCAATAGTCTCAACCCCACACCTATGTATGAAGTTCCCAACTCCAAAAGGGATAGCCACGATAAAAGCTGACCAAAAGATGGCACGTCGCTGTTATAACGAAAGCCTAAACCTCAGAGGTAAAGGAGAAGAGTTCCACGCAATCGAGTTGGGCGGAGTTCAACGACGAGAAGATCTTCGCCCCCAACCAGAAGGTGAGATAGAAAAAATTCAGATCGGGGACACCTCGGAAAAAACAACTAATATCGGCACAATCCTCAAAGGAGAATTAAAAGAATTGCTAATACAATTCTTACGAGATAATGTCGATCTCTTCGCATGGAAAGCCGCGGACATGCCAGGCATAGACCCTAAGCTAATGTGCCACAAGTTGGCGGTCTATCCAGGATCTCGACCGGTGCAACAGAGACGAAGAAAGCTTGGGCCAGAGCGATCCCAGGCTGTGGAAGAGCAAGTACAAGCACTACTGAAAGCCGGATTTATAAGAGAAGTCAAGTACCCACTATGGCTAGCCAACATCGTCTTGGTGAAAAAGTCGAATGGGAAGTGGCGAATGTGCACCGATTACACCGATCTCAACAAAGCTTGTCCAAAAGACCCATACCCACTTCCAAGCATTGACGCCCTGGTAGATGCTTCCTCTGGATATAAATATCTCTTATTTATGGACGCATACTCGGGATACAACTAAATCCCCATGTACCCACCAGATCAGGAAAAGACCGTTCTTAACACCAAAGGCAAACTACGGCTACATCGTGATGCCTTTCGGTCTCAAGGACGCAGGAGCTACTTATCAAAGGCTAATGAATAAAGCCTTCTCAGATCACATCGGAAAAATTATGGAAGTTTATGTGGACGACATGTTGATAAAAATACAAACCGAAGATACATTATTATCCGACCTGGCTCAAGTGTTTGACACCATAAGGAAACACAACATGCGACTAAATTCCGCAAAATGTACCTTCGCAGTAGAAGCAGGAAAATTCTTAGGTTTCATGCTCACACAAAGGGGAATTGAAGCAAATCCAGACAAGTGTCAAGCCATACTCAACATGAAGACCCCAACCTGTGTCAAAGAAGTACAACAACTTAACGGGAGATTGGCCGCCCTATCCCGATTCTTAGCAGGAGCTGCGATAAAATCTCTCCCCTTCTATGCTACTCTAAGAAAAGGAAAACAGTTCGAATAGAAGATGGAATGTGAGTAAGCCTTCAAAGACTTCAAGGAATTCTTAGGACGGCCACCTATCCTATCTCGACCACCAGAAGGAGAACCGCTCATATTATATCTCGCAGTAGGGAGCCGGGCAATAGCCTCAGCACTAGTCAGGGAAGACGAAAATGGGCAACAACCCGTCTACTTCATTAGCAAGGAACTACAGGGACCCGAGCTGAACTACCAGAAAATAGAAAAATTTGCCTATACTCTTATCCTAACATCTCGACGGCTCCGCCCGTACTTCCAGGCTCACACCATTAAGGTTCGAACTAACCAGCCCATAAAAGGAATATTGCAGAAAATAGATTTAGCAGGCAGAATTCTACAATGGGTAGTCGAGTTGTCAGAGTTTGACCTCAAATATGAAGCTCGGACGGCCATCAAATCACAGTATCTGACCGATTTTATCACAGAATTCACAGATGCCCTAGAAACCCCCACAGAATAGAATCTTTACATGGACGGTTCTTCAAATAAAACTGGAAGCGGTGCAGGCATGATAATAGAAAGCAACCAAGGAGCCCAGGTTGAGCTCTCCCTCAAGTTCGGGTTCCCGGCCTCAAACAACCAGGCGGAATATGAAGCGTTATTAGCTGGTTTGAAGCTGGCTAAAGAGGTCGGAGCTCAAAAACTCAACATTTACAGCGATTCACAAGTGGTCACATCACAAATAACAGGGAGCTACCAAGCCAAAGATCCCACCATGAAAAAGTATTTGGATAAAACCAAGGAACATCTCGAACAAGTTGGGGAGTATAAGATCTGCCACATACCCCGCGAACAAAATGCCCGAGCTGACGCACTCTCAAAACTAGCCAACACCAAACCAGGGGGTAATAATAGAAGCCTCATCCAGGAAATGTTGCAGAACCCGTCAATCTCGAAAGAGGAAAAAGTCCTGACTATAACAAGTCAGGACCAAGGATGGATGACCCCTATAGCCAACTACCTCAGAACAGGAACGCTCCCCACAGAAGAAAAGGAGGCAAAGAGGTTAAAAAGGGAGGCACAGTACTACACCATCATAAACAACATCCTGTACAAAAGAGGAATCTCAACACCTTTACTAAAATGTGTGCCAACCTCCAACACAAAGGAAGTGCTAGAAGAAATACACGGCGGTATTTGTGGCAATCATCTCGGAGCACGAGCTCTCGCCAAAAAAGTACTCCGGGCGGGATTTTATTGGCCAACTCAACAGAAAGAAGCCACAGAATTTGTAAAGACATGCCCACCATGTCAGAAACATGCCAACTTTCACATCGCCCCGCCAGAAGAGCTCATCAACGTGACCTCGCCTTGGCCGTTTGCAAAATGGGGACTCGATTTTCTCGGCCCCTTCCCACAGGGATCAGGACAAGTTAAATTCCTCATAGTAGAGGTAGATTACTTTACAAAGTGGATCGAGGCAGAGCCCCTGGCCAATGCCACCGCTCAAAGAAGCCAGAATTCTTATATAGAAACATTGTCACAAGGTTCGGGGTTCCATATTCAATAACCACAGACAATGGCACCCAATTCACAGATGCAGGCTTTAGAAAACTAGTAGCCGACTTGAATATAAAGCACCAGTACACCTCCGTCGAACATCCACAAGCCAATGGGCAGGCCGAAGTTGCTAACAAAGTCATATTGGCTTACAAGATGCAAAGGGAGCCTGGGCAGAAGAGCTTCCACAGGTCCTGTGGACATATCGAACAACGCCACATTTCACCACGAAGGAATCCCCCTTCCGATTAGCATACGGAATAGAGGCGATGATTCCAGTAGAGATTGAAGAAGGGTCGCCCAGAGTAGTTCACTACAATGAGGGAGCAAACTCCCAACTTCAGAAAGAAGAGCTCGACTTATTACCCAAAATCCAAGAAAGAGCTCGGATCAGGGAAGAAGCTCTAAAACGCCGAATGGCTTCCAGATATAATCAAAAGGTGGTGCCGAGAAGTTTTGCAGAAAATGATCTATCCTAATCCGAAATGATATCAGAACAACTCGACCAGGAGAGGGAAAGCTGGCAGCAAACTGGAAAGGACCCTACCGAGTTGTAGAAGTACTTGGAAAGGGCTACTACAGACTGTCTGAACTCGATAGACGAGAGCTTCCCAGGTCATGGCACGCCTGTAACCTCAGAAGGTACTACAGTTAGAAAAGATAAAAGATCTCATCATTGAATGCACTCTTTTTCCTGAAAAGGTTTTTTAATGAGGCACCAAGTTGAGACTCAGACAATCCCATATGTATATATTTGCATTTTTCCTTTAAATAAAATATATTTTAGATATTCTACAAAGATTTCAAGACGCATTAATCTGAAGCATTCATCGTCCGATTATAAAGCAACAGATCGGCAGAAAGTGAAAAATAATTTCACTACACGATCATGATAAAGACAACCGTCCGATAAAGGTGAAAACGCGATTCACCCAAAGGACGATTTAGAGATGACAACCACTTTCTACAAATCGGCAAAGATGAACACAGAATAATGTAAGAAGTTATCGAAAGTGATCTAAAAAAGAACCTGACGAGGTCTTACGGATTGCTAAAATATTAACTTAAAGACTGGCCGACGTTGAGAAGTCGGACCAAGTCAACCCAAGTTATAAGTAAACCCTGGAAAGAGGTCTGGCCAACCCTATTAAAGAGGATTACTTTAACTTAGAAGGGCTCGACATGATAAAGTCGGCCCAAAATGAAAAGTTATAAAAGTAATCCCTGAAAGAGACCTGCAAAGGTCCAAGAAAGAGGATTACAAAAATAACTTAAAGGAGACCGATATAACGAAGTCAAACTCCTACTACTAACAAGTTATAAAAGTAATCCCTGAAAGAGACCTGACAAAGGTCCAAGAAAGAGGATTACAAAAATAAATTAAAGGAGACCGATATAACGAAGTCGGACTCCTACTACTAACAAGTTATAAAAGTAATCCCTGAAAGAGACCTGACAAAGGTCCAAGAAAGAGGATTACAAAAATAACTTAAAGGAGACCGATATAACGAAGTCAGACTCCTACTACTAACAAGTTATAAAAGTAATCCCTGAAAGAGATCTGACAAAGGTCCAGGAAAAGAGGATTACAAAAATAACTTAAAGGAGACCGATATAACGAAGTCAGACTCGTAATACTTAAAAGTTATCAAAGTAGTCCCTGAAAGAGATCTGACAAAGATCCAAGAAAGAGGAATACAGATAACTTAAAGGAGACCGATATAACCAAGTCGGACTCCTACAACTGGAAAGTTATCAAAGTAATCCCTTAAAGAGACCTGACAAAGGTCCAAGAAAAAGGATTACAAAAATAACTTAGAAAGAGGTCGACCTAACGAAGTCGAACTCCTACAAAAAACAAGTTATATAAGTAATCCCTGAAGGAGACCTAGCAAAGGCCCAAGACACATGATTACGAAAATAGCTTAGAAGGGGACCAACGTTAAGAAAGCATACAAAGCAAAGAAAACCAAAGAAACAAGTTGGACCCCCACAACCACGACCTCAAAGGATTCAAGCTACAAATAACAAAACAAAAACAACCCAAGGAGGTCGAGCTGCAAGATTTCGACATCAGCAGAAAACAGAAAAGATGCCTAGTCAAAAAACTACTTTTTACAGAGTTATAAGGCCTTGAAAGGCCACCAAAAACTACTATAAAAAAGATAGCGAGCTATTGTTTGTTTTTCAAAATAAAAGTTACTAGATAAGCAACTAAGAAGTATCAGCAAATAAATAAAAGAGTTCTAAAAAAGCCCACAAGCCGGGCCAACTACACAAATTTTAAGAAAAGATCAACAAGCATCAGGATCCTTCTTGGCAGCATCAGGACAAGGAGAAGGAGAGCGAGTCTGGATCGGCACAGCATCCACAGTTCCATCCTCCCGATTCAGGATCTGGAAATCCGGGTCGGGCACAGAGGGAGGAACCGAAGAGGTTGGCACTTTGGTAGAAGACACAGGAGGAACGACATCATCATCATCACCCTCATCATCAGGGACAATCTTGCTCCCTCAAGTTCTCATAAGCAGCAGTCACGCTGCCAACGAGATGACTTTGGAGCTCAGCATAATCTTCCTGAACACTATCAAGCTCCCCCCTCAGGCGCATCACTTCCCGATAAGATGAAAGGTAACTCTCCTTGTGCATCAGGACTGCGTCCTCAGCTAACCTCAAAGAAGCTGCCAATGATTGAGAGCTCGCCTCCTCATTCTTCAAGTCCTTCTCCAGCTTGGCTACCTTCGTCTCAAGCTCCTCCTTTAGCTCCTTCATCCGATCAAACTCCTGTTTTGCCTCCTCCATAAACGCTTTAGTAGCCTGGAGAGGGAGATTCTGAGCAGTCCGATATATGGCAGCTGACATGTACGCCATCTTCACATAATTTCGGGCCATGAATTCCAAGTGATGGAGGATGGACACATCGTCCATGGAGAGAGTGCCATAAGGACTGATTTGTTGATCCACGAATTCAATAGCATTAAAATCAGGAGCATCGAGGTCAAAGGGCTCAGCAATCTTTTGTTTTTTATTGGGAGGAGCAACAGAAGGAGCAGTAGAGGTGACGTGAGGATCTACCAAACGAACTCGGGGTGTAGGGATCACCTTCTTCACCCCGGCGGAACTCTGCACCGATGGCTTCTCGTGCACTTCGGAAGATCCCTCCCCAGCCGCCTGGGCAGCAGCATTTAATGCAGCAGTCGCCCTCTGCACCTTCTTATAAGCTTTCATGGATTTATTATTCTTCATTGCCTCTGCAAACAAAATAGAAAACTCAGCTACCAGTCGGATAAGTCAAAAAAGACAGCTACAAGCAACATAAACAAAATAATAAAAGGAACACAAGATACCCAGTTTAGTTTGAAGAAGAGTAGGATTGGTTAGAAATTTCTTTGTGTCAAGATGGGGAGATTGACCCCAGCGTTCCTCCAAGATAGTCACAAAGGCTCGCTCAGCCTCATCCAACATTTCCCATGAATACCTGGAGACCCTCACATCTTTTTGCCATTCCAAGGGAAAAGCAGGTTCGTCATTCTCATCTAGAAAAAAGGGCCGAGCTCCTTCAACAGCTCGGACCTTGAAAAAGTAGTTTTTAAAATCACGGAACGACTCGTCAAACATGGAAAAAACCTTCTTCCCCTGGGTAGAACGAAAGGAGACCCAGGCCGACTTCTTTTTTACCACACTGGGCTTAGTCAAGACAAACAGATAGAAAAAGAGAGATTGGGAAGCAGGAATACCAAAACCATCGCACAGCAATTGGAAAATTTTGATGAAACCCCAGGAATTGGGGTGAAGTTGAGAAGGGGAAACATTACAAGACCATAACAGGTCGGTTTCGAATTTGGTAAAAGGAAGGGTGATACCCAGCTGACCAAAGAAAAAATCATAAGCATAAAAGAAAGGGCGACCATCAACAACTCGAGTCGAAAAGCAGACTCTCTCATCAGAAGAGGGAGGGACAAGTTCATAATTCTTCTCATCACCAGAATTACTACAGACACTGTGAAACTGCCTAAGCTGAGTACAAAATTCAGAATCAACCAGCGAGACACACATAAGAACCATGGAGTCCACCCAATCAGCCATACCCGCGAGAACCTGGGAAGGCATTTCGACAACGTTATTTCGGGAAGACATGAGGTCAGCTAAATCCTACAAAAAGAAAAGAAGAATGGATTACTCAAAAACATCTCAGACAGAGGGCAAAACATCTCGACGGGCGGATAAACAAAAAGGGAAAACCCCAAGACTTAAGACAAAGGTCTTGGGGCATCCCTTGGAGGCAGTAAACAAGCAAGGTTTTCAAGTTATTTCTACAGCCTACATCCCAGCACTCATCAAAATAAAATCCAGAAAGAAAACAAAGGAAGCAAAAATGCAAAAGGACCACACTTCTACAGTTTACCAGTGAAAAACACTACTTCTACAATATATCAGAAATGTCAAAAAAGGCCAAGCAGCAAAGGTGCAAAATTTCCTTTGAAATCAAGCAAAAAATCATCAGCCAAGGCACAAACAGAAACGGCGGCAACATGCAAAAGAAAAAGATTCAAGCAACAAGAAAAAGATTCGCACCAAAAAGCAAAGAAATTCCAAGAGCATGCAACAAGTCAAGCATGACAAAAAACAGAAAGATCCAAACTTTCTCCAAAAAGAAAATCAAAAGGAAAACCCCATCGCAAAGTCAAAAACAACGAGGAAAATACAAAATGGGACTAACCTGGAGACGGAAGAAGCTTCGAGGAAGAGTGGAAGCGCAGAGATAAAGGCTGCCCAGAAAAACGCCAAGCGACGAAAGCAGAAGCGCAAGCGAAAGACTGAGAGCAGATGAGAGAAACAGAAAACGAGAGAGTAAAGGGAGAAGTTACGAAGAAGAAATGAAGAAGAGAAACCGTTTTTGATTGCGAAATTCAAAATAAAAGCCAAGAGAGAATGAAGGGCAAATTAATGCCAATTAAATGCGGATATTAAAACCGCTTGCGTTCCCAAAAAAGCGCTAATACATGATGGCATTTTTGTGGAAAACTGAATTTCCCAAAACACCAAAAACTCACCGGCAAGTGTACCGGGTCGTATCAAGTAGTAAAACTCACTTAGAGTGAGGTCGATCCCACAGGGATTGATGGATCAAGCAACTTTAGTGGGTGATTAGTTTAGTCAAGCTAACATTGAAGTGAAATTGATTGAAATGTAGCCAACAGAAAGTAAATTGACAAGAATTTAAAGTTGCAGAAAGTAAATGAGCAAAATCTTAAAGTGTAAGAAATGTAAATTGCAGAAACTTAAATGACAAGAGATGTAAATTGCATAAAATGTAAAGGGGATTGGGTGCAAGGAATTTAAATGAAAGCAGTAAATCAGTAACTTAGAACAATTGCAGAAGAATTAACTTGCATGAAAAGTAAAATAGAAGCAGTAATTCAAGCAACTGGAAATCTAAATTGCAGGAAGAATAAAAGGGACTGGGTGCTGGGAGCAATGTAAACAGATAAGCAAAATTGTAGTGAGTTAAAACTTAGAGCAATTGCAGGAAATGTAAATTGGAAGCAATGCAACAGAAAGTAAAAATGCTTGAAAGATTAAAAACAGAAAAGCAATGCTTAATTTGCAGCAATTTGAAAGGGTGTTGAAGATCTCAGGGGTGGAGGAGACTAGAAAACAAGTCTAGATCTCTAATCCTTCCTTGATCCAACAAGAACAATAGCAAAATGAAAATGGAAAAGTAAACTGCAGAAGAAGAACAAGGGAAGTTGCGGATGGAGAATGAAAACAGAATTCCTTCCAATCTCAATCCAAAATTTCAAAACAGAAAAGAAAACTAAGAGAGAAAGCAAAATGAAAACTAAAGAGTGCACAACTCCCTATTGGAGCTAGCCTCCATACAATTCAGCTCCCCTTTTGAAGATGATAGTGATGCCTTTATATAGGCTTTTTACAAAATGAAAATAAAATAAAATTGAAATGAAAAACAAATTAAATGAAAATCCTAATTCTAGCTTGTTCTTGTGCCTTTGAGTGATGATGTGGGCTTTGCTTGCTTTGGATCTGAGGAGAAATGGGTTTGGTTGGCCTTGATTCAATTTGGAGAAGAATTGAATTTAAATGGAATTTTTATTCAATTTTTGGTCCATGGGTGTTGCTCCCAGGGGAAAGCTCAGTTGGAAAACCCAACTTAGCTTTCAAGTTGTGCTTGTCCGTGCCATTTTGTGCGTCCCAGCCCCTTAGTGTGCCAAATTGTTGCGCATCATGCTTGCTCCTTGGTGCCTTTGGGCGTGCCAAAATGTGGGGAAAAGGGGTGCTCAGTTGGAAAAGTTAACTGAGCTTTCCTTTGAGTGCTTTGTGTAGCGCTCCACTTGGTCCCTTGGGTGCTTGGTTCGAACCCTTGTTGAAGCCTTTTCCAAATGTTACACTTTGATTTTCTTTGAGGAGGAGCCCGATAAAGCTAAGTTGGAAAAGTGAACTGAGCACTATTTTGCTCTTGCCTTGCTTTCCTTGTGTCTCCCCCTTCGAGCCTTGGTGAAAGCATTGGCTGATTTTTTTGCTTATTTTTAGCCCTTAAAGATGCCTTTCACTCGTGCCTCAATTTCATGCCAAATATGGACTATGATACATCGTTGGAAAGCTCTGAATGTCAGCTTTCCAACGCAACTGGAAGCACATCAATTGGACGTCTGTAGCTTAAGTTATTGTCCTTTGAAGGAGGCATGGTCATGCTGTAAACGCCCACTTTTAACTTAGCGAAATTTCTTGCCTCCAAACACATTTTTCTTGTACGGCAAAGCTAAGTTCACTTAGTGAACTGAGCTTTGTGTGCTGATTGTTCATGCTTCCTTTATTTGGTCATGGGCCACGCTTTTAAAAGCGTGGCCTAAGGCTCCAAAGTGTGCTCCAACTTCAAAGTGTGCCCCAAAGCTCTTTTTTTCTCCTTTTTAGCTTATTTTGTGCTTCTTTTTCTTCTTATTTCTACCAAATTTATAAAATTAAAAGATCAAGGAAATACACCATTTAAGCATAAAAGAATGTAATATTTAAGCACTAATTATCAATTTCTTGTATGAAAAAGCATAGAAAAACATGACATGGTGACATGTCATCAATACAAAAGCGCGCGCTTTTAGAGGAAAACGTTCTACATTCAAAAAAGATTATACAAAAGGAAGAAATCGACAAAATGCTTGAGTTCGGCTTCGTCAGAGAAGGACCGAAGTCAAAGACTCGACCTCAACAAAAAGACCGAGCTCAAGCAGGGGCACTGTTCATACCCTGGGTCGAGCTACCCGACCTGGGATGATTGGCGATAAAGCAACCGACCTCTTCAGGTCAGGCTACCCGACCTCTTCTCAAAGAGGTCGGCCAAATCAACAGGAGAGCCCAATAAAGGGCCCAAATAGAGGAACACGACCCAAATCCACAGGCCGTACGAGCCTATAGAGATAAGGGCGGTTCCCTGGAAGATAAGCTTACCTCAACTCAAAAGATAAAGATAAGATAACATAACTAACTTATCTTATCTAAAAAGGTCACTATCACACCATTATAAATACACTGGAGCACCCAGGTATAACTCATACTCTTATTCTACATAAAAACCTGTTTAATACCCATGCTAACTTAAGCATCGGAGTCTCTTGCAGGTACCCCCCACCCTCCGGTGATGAAGGAATCAGCAATGCAGTGGCCAACAAGTCGGAAACCATCGCTCCGGCCGCCCCCACCGGCCGGACACGTCGGCACCGACCAGCACAGAAGATCTCGACCGAGATCAACCTCCAGTTTCAGGTAACCTTCGGAACAATAACTAACTTATCTTATCCAAAAAGGTCAGCCTACACTACTATAAATACACTAGAGCACCCAGGTATATAACTCATACTCTGATTCTACACAAAATACCTGCTTAAAGCCCATGCTAACTTAAGCATCGGAGTCTCTTGCAGGTACCACCCCCTCCGGTGATCAAGGATCAGCTCCACCACCAGTTCCAACAAGTCGGACACGACAGCTCCGGCCACCACAGCAGATCTCATCTATGATCGACCTTCAGTTTCAGGTAACCCACAGAATATTGGCGCCGTTGCCGAGGACCCTGGAAGTCATCTCATCATCATGGCGAACAACCTTGACAATGATCACAACTCCAGTCTAGAAGAAAGAACACCGCATAAGAACGCGGACATTACTCCAAAGGATACACCTCAACCAAATGGAGACAAGCACTCTCCAAATAATGAAATTTTAGATGTCCTCCGAGAACAGCAGGATCGCCTCAAACAGCTCAAAAAAGAGGCCGAGCATCAACGAGAAGATGAGAGGAACCTCCGCCAAAAACTAGGCGACGATGAGAGTTAGAGGACAAGCTCCTACAGCTCGAAACAGATCTCAAAAACAAAACTGCTCATTCCAACCAAGAGGATAAGTCCCACAAAGACCAAGATCCCTTCACCAAAGAGATCATAAAAGCTAAAGTTCTAAAAGATTTTAAAGTTCCCGACATGACTTCATACGACGGTACCTCGGATCCAAGCCATCATCTCAGTAACTTCCAAAGCAGAATGTATCTTACTGATGCCTCAGAAGTCGTTTGTTGCAAAGCCTTCCCGACTACCCTGACAATGACAGGAAATAAAGTGGTTCGACAGTTTGCCCCCTAGATCCATCACAAGTTTTGATGACATAGCCAAAAAATTCCTTGGCAGATTCTCCATCCAGAAGGACAAAGCCAAACACGCCCCGAGCCTACTAGGAATCAAGCAAGGAGATCAGGAGAGTTTTCGCAACTACATGGAAAGATTCAACAAGGCGTGTTTGGACATACAGAGTTTGCCAACAAAAGCAACTATCATGGGTCTCATCAATGGCCTGCGAGAAGGACCTTTTAGCCACTCCATATCAAAAAAGCATCCCACATCTTTAAAATAGGTACAGGAACGGGCAGAGAAATACATTAACATGGAGGAGAACTCTCGACTAGGAGAGACCTCGAAATCTGGGTTCTCCTACCCATCTCGGGGTAAGGATAAAGAGTCCAAGAATAAAGAAGATCAACTCAAGGAGAAGCCCCAAAAATACCACAATTACACTCCTCTTCGGGTGTCTCTTGTAGATATTTTTCGAAAAATATGCAACACTGAGAAGATCCCACCACCTCGCCCAATCAAAAGCAAAAAAGGAGGGAGAAGTCGAACAGAGTATTGTGAGTACCATCGAATTTACGGACATCCCATTAATGAATGCTTCGACCTAAAAGATGTTATAGAGAAATTGGCAAGAGAAGGGCGACTAGATTGGTACTTAGCCAACAAAACGGAAGAACCAAGGAAAAGAAGAAGGGATGAAGAGGTCGGACGGGTTGAGTGACCACCTCACACTCCTAAGAGACATGTTCATATGATAAATGGAGGCTTCAAAGGAGGAGGGATCTCTAAATCATTTCGCAAAAGACACATTAAAGAGGTATATCATGTAGGGGCAGGAGAGAGGTCATCCGACCTCCTCACTATTACCTTTACACAAGAAGATGCAACGGGCATTATCCCGGGACATGATGATCCCATGGTCGTTACTATCATACTAGCCAATGCTAATCTCCACAGAACGCTAATAGACCAAGGAAGCTCCGCGGATATCCTGTTCAAATCCGCCTTCGACAAACTCGGCCTACAAGAAAAAGAACTCAGAGCATATCCGAATAGCTTGTTCAGACTAGGAGATACTCCAATCCAACCACTCGGGTATATCTCACTACATACAACCTTTGGAAAGAGAACACTGTCAAGGACACTTAACATAGACTATATCGTAGTCGACGTGAGCTCAGCTTACAATGCCCTAATAGGTCGGCTGACACTGAACCAGCTCACCACAGTGGTCTCGACTCCACATCTATGCATGAAGTTTCCAACTCTAGAAGGGATCGCCACGATAAAAGGAGACCAAAAAACTGCACGTTGCTGTTATAATAAAAGTCTGAACCTTAAAGGCAACCTAAAAGGGGAGGAGGTCAACACTATAGAACTCGGGGGAATCCGAGCTCATAAAGAACTCTGCCCTCAGCCAGAAGGTGAGACTCAAGAAGTTAAAATTGGAAACGATCCAAGCAAAACAACAAATATAGGAGAAAATATGAGAGAAGACTTAAAGGAACTATTAATAAAGCTCCTAAAAGATAACTTCGACCTCTTTGCATGGAAAGCCGCTGACATGCTTGGTATCGATCTCGGATTAATGTGCCACAACTTAGCCGTCTACCCAGGGTCTCGGCCAGTACAGCAAAAGCGTAGGAAGCTCGGCCTGAAAAGGTCACAAGCTGTAGAAGAGCAGGTATATGCCTTGTTGGAGGCAGGGTTCATAAGAGAGGTAAAATACCCATTATGGCTAGCCAATGTCATGCTAGTCAAAAAGCAAATGGGAAGTGGCGGATGTGCACCAATACTGACCTCAACAAAGGCTGCCTAAAAGATCCCTACCCGCTCCCAAACATCGACACACTGGTTGACGCTTCGTTAGGATATCAGTACCTCTCCTTCATGGACACCTACTCAAGATACAACCAAATCCCAATGTATTAACCCGACCAAGAAAAAACATCATTCTTGACCCCAAAAGCAAATTATTGCTACATAGTCATGCCCTTCGGACTCAAAAACGCAGGGGCTACATACCAAAGATTGATGAACAAAATCTTTGCAGACCACATTGGGAAACTAATAGAAGTTTACGTAGATGATATGCTGGTAAAAACACAAAGTGAGGAATCCTTGTTGCCCGAGGTATATGTTGGACACCAATAATGTGTTCAACACCATCAGAAAGCTTGGAATGTGACTTAATCCCGTAAAGTGCACCTTTGCGGTAGAAGCTGGCAAATTCTTGGGCTTGAGGCAAACCCAGATAAATTTCAGGCCATACTCAACATGAAAAGTCCGACCTACGCTAAAGAAGTACAATAGCTCAACGGACGACTCGCAGCCCTGTCCAGGTTTTTAGCCAGGTTAGCCATCAGATCTCTCCTCTTTTACGCCACATTAAGGAAAGGAAAGAGGTTTGAACAGACCACAGAGTGCGAGCAAGCCTTCCAAGATTTCAAAAAATTCTTGGGGCAACCACCCATTCTTACCCGACCACGGAAAGGAAAAGCACTCATATTATACCTCGCAGTAGGAAATCAGGCAATAGCCTTAGCACTAATCAGAGAAGACGAAAGCGGGCAACAACCCATCTACTTCATCAACAAAGCTTTACAAGGGGCTGAACTGAACTATCAAAAAATAGAAAAGTTTGCCTACGCACTCGTATTCACTTCTCGCCGACTCCGCCCGTACTTGCAAGCGCACACTATCAGGGTTCGGACCAATCAGCCCATAAAAAGCATCCTACAAAAGATAGACATAGCTGGAAGAATCCTACAATGGGTAGTTGTGTTGTTTGAATTCGATCTCCTATATGAAACTCGGACAGCCATCAAGTCACAGTATCTGGCCAACTTCATTGCCGAGTACACAGACACCCCGGAAAATCCCACAAAATGGAATTTCTACGTGGACGGCTCTTCAAACAAAAATGGGAGTGGCGCAGGCGTAATAATAGAAAGCGATCAGGGAACCCAAGTCGAACTCTCATTAAAATTCAACTTCTCTGCTTCAAATAATCAAGCTGAATATGAGGCATTACTGGCTGGTTTGAGGCTGGCTAAAGAGATAGGAGTTCAAAAGCTCACCATCTTTAGTGATTCACAAGTAGTTACCTCACAAATAGATGGGAGCTACCAAGCTAAGGACCCTACCATGAAGAAATATCTCGACAAGACCAGAGAACAGCTCGGACAAAATGGAAAATATGAGATCCAACTTATACCTTGGGAACAGAATGCTCGAGCTGATGCACTCTCAAAACTAGCCAACACCAAACCAGAGGGAAATAATAGAAGCCTCATCCAGGAAACACTGCAAAGCCCATCAATCATAGAAGAAGAAAAGGTTCTAACCATATCTGGACAGAACCAAGGGTGGATGACCCCCATTATCAACTACTTCAGGACAGAGACACTCCCCACAGATAAGAAGGAGGCAAAAAGGTTGATACGAGAAGTACAGTACTACACTATGGTGGGCGACATCTTATATAGGAGAGGGATCTCAATACCCCTCCTAAAATGAGTACCAACCTCCAACACCAGGGAAGTCCTGGAAGAAGTACACAGTGGCATGTGTGGCAACCACTTGCGAGCACGAGCTCTTTCCAAAAAGGTACTACGAGCTGGATTCTTCTGCCCAACCTCACAAAAAGAAGCGACATAATTCGTTAAAACATGCCCACCATGTCAGAAGCATGCTAACTTCCACATCGCCCCACCAGAAGAGCTCATCAGTGTAACGTCACCCTGGCCATTCGCAAAATGGGGGCTAGACCTACTCGGACCCTTTCCCTAAAGATCGGGACAAGTCAAATTTCTCATTGTAGGGGTGGACTATTTTATAAAATGGATCGAGGCAGAGCCCCTAGCCAATGCCACTGCTCAAAGAAGTTGGAAATTTCTATACAGGAATATTATTACAAAGTTTGAAGTCCCTTACTCCGTCACCACAGATAATGGCACTCAATTTACTGATACAGGCTTTAGAAACTTGGTAGCTGACTTGAAAATAAAGCACCAATTTACATCCGTAGAATACCCACAAGCTAACGGACAGGCAGAAGCTACCAACAAAGTCATACTAGTTGGGTTAAAACGAAGACTACAGGACAAAATTCTATTAAATAAAAATTTTTACTTATAACTCATATAAATATCTATTTTGGAATCTATTTATTTTATAAGAAGAAAAAATATTTTGAATGGAGCAAAGGGAGCTTGGGCCGAAGAGCTCCCACAAGTCCTATAGGCATATCGGACAACTCTGCACTCCACCACAGGAGAATCACTTTTCTAACTTGCTTACAGAATTGAGGCAATGATCCTAGTGGAGATAGAGGAAGGATCCCCCAGAATAATCCTCTACAATGAAGAAGCCAACTCCCAAAATCAAAGGGAAGAGTTCGACCTACTACCCGAGGTCTGAGAAGGAGCTCGGATTAGGGAGGAAGTGCTAAACTGTCGAATGACTTCAAGGTATAATCAGAGGGTAATCCAGCGAAGCTTCACCTGTAACGATCTCATCCTAATCCGAAATGACATCGGAGCAGGTCGATCAGGAGAGGGGAAGCTAGCAGCTAACTGCAAAGGACCTTACCGAGTTGTAAAGGTACTAGGAAAAGGCTACTACAAGGTGTCTGACCTCGAGGGACGAGAGCTACCAAGGTCATGGCATGGCTGTAACCTAAGAAGGTACTATAGTTAGAAAGTAAAAAAGATCTTAGGTCAAGGTGCACTCTTTTTCCTGAAAAGGTTTTTTAATGAGACGCCAAGCCAAGATCTACAAAATTGCCCGACTTAGAAGGGTAAGCACTTATATTTATATATTCTTGTCTATATGTCTCTTTTCTACTTGAATAAAGTTTCTCAGATTCCCTAAAAGGTTTCCTACCAAGACGTATTGATCTGAGCGCAAAAATTCACTGCCCGATCATGATAAGGTCGGCAAGGTGAAACCCAAATTCACCACCCGATCACGACAAGGTCGACAACATGAAAACCAAATTCACCGTTCGATCATGACAAGGTCGGAAAAGTGAAAGCGATTAAAATAGATCAATGCAAGAAGTTATAAAAAGTAATCCATAAAAAGTGGCCTGACGAGGTCTAACTAAAAATAGACTACTAAAAATAACTTACAAAGATGTTGGACAAAACGACCAATGCAAAAAGTTATAAAAAGTAATCCATAAAAAGTAGCTTGACGAGGTCTGACTAAAAATGGACTACTAAAAATAACTTACAAAGAGGCCGGACAAATCGGTCAACGCAAAAAAAAAAAGAGAAAGTTATAAAAAGTAATTCATAAAAAGTGGCCTAATGAGGTCTGACTAAATATGGATTACTAAAAATAACTTAGGAAGGATCGACGAGAGAAGTCGGACCAATGAAAAGCGCGCGCTAAAAGGGATACAGATCTGCCCAAAAAAGCTGCGACTCCATGACAAGGCTATCAAAATTGTTCAATGACTAACTAAAAAGGTTCTACCAGAACACTAAAAAGGTTGTCGAACAAGTTAGCCCCAAGGGTCATCTCGCATAGCTAGAAGACAGGTAAAACAAAAATCTAATCAAAAAGAGGACGGACAGTAGAGTCCAACACTCTATAAACATCTACAAAAATTCTCAAAGGTTGCAAAAGAATGATCAACATATCAAAAGAAAGATAGCCATCATTAAAAAACTAACAGTCAAGGGAACTAAACCATAAAAAAAGTTACAAAAAACAGAGTTCAAAAGCCCACAAATCAGGCTGTACAGATAAAATAGAGAGATCATAAGGGGTTCAAAGTTTCCTCAGTGGTAGCATCAGTGGCTGAAGTAGGAGGAACGATATTCATAGGAGTGGCATCCACAGTCCCATCCTCACGATTGAGAATTTGACAGTCAGGATTAGGTTGGGAACGGTCGACCTCAGCAGAAGGATTTGAAGAAGTCGTGGCTGTAGAAGCTTTGGCTGGCGGTGCAGGAGGAGGCCCATCATCTTCCTCATCCGGAGCAGGTACTATCTTACCCTCCTCCACCACATTGTCCAGGCTGAAGAGAGTCAGGTCGAGTTCAGGAGCAAGAACTCGGACCTGTTCCTTTAAATTTTCATACGCACCTGTCAGAATATATACCAGATGACTCTGGAGGTCGGCATAATCCATGTGGGCAGTTTCAAGCCTCCCTCTCAGCTCCAACACCTCGGCATAAGTACGGTATAACTCTCCTTGTGCTTTTTCACCAACTCCTCTGCCAAATTTGCAGCTGCCTCAGCCCTGACAGCCCGCGACTTCTCCTTCTCCAAGTCCAACTCCAGCTTAATCACCCTGGCGTCTAGCTCGTCCTTCAAGCCCTTAACCTTGTCAAACTCCAACTTGGCATCTTGAAGAAAGGCCTTCGTCCCGTGGACTGGGGAACCCTAAATAGTACGGAATAAGGCCGCTCCCGTAAGGGCCATCTGAATACTCTTATTGGTAATAAAATTCAAGTGATATAGGATGGACACATTATCCATTGGGAGTCGACCAAAAGGAGCAATTTGATTATCAACAAATCCCACAGCATCAAAATCTAGGGAATCTAAGTCATAAGGTTCAACAGTTTTTTATTTTTTAGGAGGAGGACCAGCAGTAAGAGAGGAGGTAGCACCGGAAGATACTTGAACTGGGTCAGAGGGGACAATTCGGACCTAAGGAGTTGGAATAACCTTCCTCGGCCCAGAAGCACTCAATGGTGGTTTCTTTGTAGGAACTTGAGAAGACTTTCCCTCCGCAGCCTTGGCCGAGATGTTGGAAGTAGCTGTCGCCTTCTTTGTCCTACGAAAATGCTTCATAGAATCTGTAGATTTCACCATCTCTACAAAAAAGAAACCAAGAAAAAAAGTCATAAACAGATAAAGATAAACATTCAACCACAAAGCAAAACTATTAAAAAGAAGTCGACCACTACCCAGTTCAATTCGAAGAAGGGAAGGATCTCCTAGAAACTTCTTCATATCAAGATGAGGGGGCTCCCCCCAGTTCTCCTCTAGTACATTCACAAAGGCCTGCTCGACCTCATCCAAACTTTCCCAAGAATACTTGGCCACTATCACATTCTTTTGCCAGCACAAAGAGAAGGAAGGTTCATCATTTTCATCCAAAAAGAAAGGCCGAGCTCCTTCAACAGCTCAGACCTTGAAATAGTAGTTTTTAAAGTCCCTAAAGGACTCGTCATACATAGAGAAAACTTTTTTGCCTTTAGTAGCCCGGAAAGAAACCCAGGAGGCTTTCTTCTTCGCTACCCCAGGCTTCGTCAGCACAAAAAGATAACGAAAGAGAGTTTGGGTAGGTCGGATATCTAGTTCTTGGCAGGGCAATTGGAAGATTTTTATGAAGCCCCATGAGTTCGGATGGAGTTGAGAAGGAGCTACATTGCAAGACCACATCAACTCGGTCTCGAAAGGGGTAAAAGGAATGGTAATATTAAATAGACTAAAGAAATAGTCATAAGCGTAGAAAAAGGGACATTCGCCTTGAGTCAGAGGAGGTAAACTAACCCTCTCCTTAGGGTCAGGAGACACTAACTCATAATTCTTCTCCTGATCCCTATCACTACAAATTCTATGGTGCTTCCTAAGCCGCACACAGTATTCAGAGTCAGCAACTGAAACACACATCAACACAATGGAGTCCAGCCAGTCAGACATGCCATCCAGGATCTTAGTAGACACCTCAACAATATTTTTGTGAGAAGACAAGGGTCAACTATTCCAACAGTAAGAAAAAGAAAAATGGGGTTACTACCAAACAACTTGGACAGATAAGGAAATAACTCGGACGATAATATATGATCATCAAGAATCAGAAATGGCAGTAAAAGGGAAACCCCAGGATTCCAACTAAAGTCCAGGGGCACCCTTTGGAGGCAATAACAAGGCAAGAGCCTGGAAAGAAAGAAATCGACAGTCTATCCTCTAACATTCCTCAACAAGAAAACAAAAATCCTTTTCTGACAACGACAGTCCATACAAAAAGCAAGAAAGCCATCATCATCAAAAAGCTACAAACCGTCTCTAACAGCAAGCCACTATCTTCCTTTATAAACAGTTCCAACAAAAGACATGGTACAGAAAAGAAATGATACAAGGAGACAAAAACAGTAATAATAAAATCCTAAGGAAGCAACAACTACCAGGCACACGCGTCGCAGCAAAAGAATGTAGGGATCACACAAAAATACAAGCTTTTTCAGAAAATTATGAAAACAGAATGACGAAAAGAAAGACACAATCCTTTTTCAAAGAAAGTCAAGGTTCTTGGAGAAAAAATTAGTAAAAATCACATGCAGCAGTACGGTAGAAACATACGAGAAGGTGGCATAAAAGGAAAGGAAAATACCAACCTGTCGAAGAAGAAGAAGCAAACGTGAAGGAAGAAGCAACGATCAAAAACTCTCGAGCCGAAGAAAACAGAGAAAACTCCAAAGCATGAAAAAAACGGACGGAACGAAGAAATCCTTAAGGAAAAACGAAGCAAAGGGAAAAGAAGAAACTGAAAAGCAAATCTTTGAAATTCAAAAATGAAGTAGCAAAGAGGGAAAAAGGAAACGGCGAAGGGATATTTATGAGCTTTTAAAACCCCCACACGTTTCCAAGAAAAGCGCAACGCGCGCTACAAATAAAAAAGAAAAGAAAACGCTTTGCATCCAAGGAGCCTCAACCAGAGATTGACCAAAGGCGAAAAGCTTGAGCTCGATTTCCTCAAGGATCGAAAAGGATATGACCTTAAAGAAAAAGTCGAGCTCAAGCAGTGGCACTGTTCATACCCCGGGTCGGGCTATCCGACCTGGGCTGATTAAAGACAAAGCAACCGACCTTTTCAGATGGATCTCCCCGACCCCCTCTCAAAAGAGGTCGGCCAAACTACCACGAGAGGCCCAGACAGGCCCAAACGAAGGGACACATCCCAGTCTAAAGGCAGCTAAAGCCTAGAAAGATAAAGGCGGTTCCCCTATGAGATAAGATGACCTCAATTAAAGATAAAGATAAGATAACTAACTTATCTTATCCAGAAAGGTCAGCCTACACTACTATAAATACACTGGAGCACCCTGGTATAACTCATACTCTGATTCAACATAAAATACCTGCTTAAAGCCCATGCTAACTTAAGCATCAGAGTCTCTTGCAGGTACCATCCCCCTCCGGTGATCAAGGATCAGCTCCACCACCAGTTCTAACAAGTCGGACACGACAGCTCTGGCCACCACAGCAGATCTCATCTAAGATCGACCTTCAGTTTCAGGTAACCCACAAAATACTAGGCCAAGAGTAAAGAAAACTACTCAAAAACTATAGGAAACATTCTATCAAACACCTAGTGTACAATAAAAGTAAACATCACAAAATTCAAGAATTAACAAGATCCATAACCATTATGAGCAAGAAACCAACAATAGCAATGAAGGTAAACGTAAAAGAAGACATGGAAACATAAAATTGCATTAGAAGAAATCAAGATCCAACAATGGTTCATCAACATAAAAGAGAGCATGAAAATGGAAATTAACAAAAGAACCAAGAAGAATTGAAGTATTAGAACAAGGAATTGTAGAGGAAACAAGATGAAATCAAGCAATCAAATCTAGATCTAAGAGAAATTAACCTAATCCTAACCTAATTCTAGAGAGAAAAGGGAGCTTCTCTCTCTAGAAAACTAACTAAAGGCTCATCATGACTAACTAAGTGCTCCCCCTTTGCTCAAGCTTGAATTCTACATGAAATACCCTCAAAAACGAGTTAGATATGGGCCTGGGCAGCTCAGAAATCGCCCCCAGCGATTTCACTTTAAGTAGGTCACGTGCCAAGCGTCATGCGTGCGCGTGGGTGACACCTGCGCGTCGCTGGCCAAAACTCCTACTCACGCGTACGCGTGAGTGACGCATGCGCGTGGCCCTCAATTCTCCAAATGCTTATTTGTTCATGAATTCTCCACTTTGCATGCTTTTCTCTTCACTTCTTCCATCCAATACTTGCCTTATGAACCTGAAATCACTCAACAAACACATCAAGGCATCGAATGAAATTAAAGTGAATTAAAATCACCAATTTAAGGGCCTAAAAAGCATGTTTTTACACTTAAGCACAAATTAAGGGAGAATTACAAAACTATGCTATTTTATTGAATAAATGTGAGAAAAGGTGATAAAATCCCCTAAATTAAGCACAAGATAAACCACAAAATTGGGGTTTATCAAACCTCCCCACACTTAAACCAAGCATGTCCTCATGCTAAACTTGAGAAAGAAACAAAGGGTATCAACATTTATTCAATGCAAACTACCTACATGCAATCTATCTAAATGCAATTATCTAAATGGATGCAATTACTTGGTCAAAATAAATCAATTCCCAAGAAAACATATATAAGCATAAGGGCTAAAGCAATAGCAATCAAGTCAAACCCACAATTGAATTGAGTTATTAAAAAGAATTTACAAACATGCAAGAAAAGATGATCATTGGGTGGAAACATGTAATTGAGCGATCGAACCCTCACCGGATGTGTATCCGCTCTAGTCACTCAAGTGTATGGGGTTATTTCAC
The DNA here is from genome assembly GCF_059453495.1 of Arachis ipaensis. Classification (NCBI taxonomy): domain Eukaryota; kingdom Viridiplantae; phylum Streptophyta; class Magnoliopsida; order Fabales; family Fabaceae; genus Arachis; species Arachis ipaensis. Next base: position 86,625,484 of record NC_142436.1, read on the forward strand.
TCAATTCTCCCCTAATCATGCTTTCCAAGATTTGTTCTTCATCTAACAATCAACAATTATTTCATGTATGCATACAAATATCATGAGGATTTTCCCATAGGTTGTAATGGGGCTAGGGTCAAGGTAGGATGCATATGGTCAAGTGGGCTTGAAATTTGAATCTTTGATTAACTTAAAATTCTCACCTAACCTATGACAACCTATACAATTTCAAAGCTAACCTAACTACCCATTCTTCACTTTTTCACACACTCATGCATTCTCTTTTGATCACCACACATATGCATTGATTTTTATTGAACTTTACTTTGGAGCATTTTGTCCCCTTTTTATTGCTTTTCTTTTTCTTTCTTTTCTCTCTTTTTATATTTTTTTTCTTTACTTTGTATATATTTTTTTCTTTTTACAATAAAGTATATACACAAGTACTAATGCATATGGTTTTATATTTAATGCATGAGTATGCACCCGATTCCCATGATTTTCAACAAAACCACAAAATACACTTTTATCTTTACCCAATGTTCCCAACTCTCCCAAAATTAAATGATAAACACTCTCACTAGCCTAAACTAATCAAAGATCCAAATTAAGGACATTTATTGTTTTTTACTTAGGCTTGTAATGTGCTAAAATTAAGAACAAATGGATTAAGTATAGGCTCAAAATTGGCTAATAATGGAGGATAAAAGGTAAGGCTATTTGGGTAAGTGAGCTATTTGAACAATGGCCTCAATCATATAAGTACATGTATAGATAAAATAATGGATATAAAGAATAAAACAAATCAAATATTACAATCATAGAGAGAGAATAGTCACACAAGAATGAAAATAAGTGGTTATATGATGTAACCACACAATTAAGGCTCAAAACTTACATGCTTATGTTCTGGGCTCAAAAATCATGTTCCGCAATATATGTAATTCAAACAAGTTCTAAAAATTATTTTTATTTATATTTTTATTTTTTTCAATCAATTGGGGTACCCTATAGATAATATCCTTGAGACGTTTCATTATTTTGACTAAGCTTATTATGTATATATATGCAAAATAATAAAATACAACTAAAAATCCTAGAAGACCTAAAATGAGATGCAAAATGTTGGGATTAGAAACTTGTCACCCAAAAACGCCGACTGGTCGGACGACCTCCCCACACTTAAAAGTTTGCACCGTCCTCAGTGCACTTAAAGATGAGCAAGGGGGTATGGTGACTCTCCGAATTGCCACCTTCAACTGGCGGATCAACCGGTTGCTGCGTGTTCTTCTTCCCGCTTCCATTTTTGCTTATGGTGCATCAGTCATGAAAAATAGAGATAACACCGTAAGATAAGAACATACAAAAGCAAGGAAGCGTGAATTGTTGGAATGAGGCAAATCACCAGAATGAAGTGAGTGAATTAGTGTGATATTGATGAAAGATAGGTGTGTGAGTTCTAAATGAGGCGCCTTTTAGAATACACACACATTAGCATAAAAAGTTATGTCACAAGTACACAGAAGAAAGTATACATTTCACTCATTCTAGTGTGCCTGAGATGCTTTAAACTCATAGGTTAAGATAACCCAACAAGAAATAAAGAAGCATGAAATCATTCAAGCCAAAAGTCAAGCAATTGTGAAATGGATAAGTAATGGACATTGATTGATGTGTAAGTAAACTTAGTGAATAAAATGGTATGTGAAACTTACACAATAATCAATGACACATATTGAAATTGTTGCAACACCTAAGTGACATAGAGGTGGAAGACATGGATGCTCTGGAACTTAGGAAAAGAGATATAAGAGTTAAACTCAATCTCATAGCAAGCATGGTCCATAAAGCTTTACAAGCTCAAAAATATGTCACTAGGTAAGCTTTCGATCCAATTTTACAATTCCAAAATCTCGATGCATGAAATAGGTGATGTGAATACGGATCAAGCATAGCAAGCATCACCTAAAAAATGTATTGATAATATACAATTGCCTAACGATGGATGATGAATGCATGGCGGCCAAAACATGCAATTCAAAGAGATTTAAAAAGCCTAAGGCAATGTCATTCACTTGGTATTCACAAAAGTTAAGCATTAAAAACTCCAACCAAGTAACAATTTGTAACCTCAATCAAGAGAATCTAACAATGGCAATTAACAACAATGATGTTAAACTAACATTGCATCAATAATCAGCAGCAACAGATAGTAAACAAGATTAACAATCCAACACTTATAATGAAAAAGAGAAAAAATGAAATGAAAACTAAACTAACTAAACAATTAACTAATCAACTAAAAGAAATAGTTATAAATGGTGTTTGGTAGTGTTGGATGATGGGAAGAGAAGGGAAAGAGAAGAGAAGAAGAAAAGAAATGGAAAGGAGAAAAGAAAAGAAGTGCGTGAAAGAAGGCAACCCACGCGTACGGGTGCAACGATGCGTGTGCGTGGATGGGGTGAAATGGATGTGACGCGTGCGCGTTGATGGGTTATTTCGAGAGCGACGCGTATGCGTGGGTTCACTTGCGCAAAAGGCATAAAACGCGCACAGTGCAGGAGCAACTCTCGGGAAAATGGCTTGGAGATGAAAAATTTGCATCCACGCGTACGTGTGGGTGACGCGTGTGCGTGGATGGTTGAAAATGCTTGAATCACACGTACGCGTGAGGCACACGTGCACGTGGGTTGGTGCTCTGTTTTTCAAAATTTTTCATGTTTTTGCACCAACCCAAGCATTCCAAACCTCCAAACAGCTACCAAAACACTATAAAACCTTATTTAACCTACTAGACTCCCAAATAAACTCAACAAACCCAACAAAACATGAAATTAAACTAGTTTTACCAATATATACAAAAGGAAAAAAGGAAAGAGTTTACCATGGTGGGGTGTCTCCCTGATGAATCCATATTTGATGATGATTTTTTGTTAGAATTGAATGGATTTTTATCACATAAACTCACGCTTATTCCCTTGAATAATGCTTTTGATCTCTCTTCCCAATTTTTGCTTGATCATGAAACTATGCTCTTTTATATCTAATTGAATCTATTTTATTCCATTTGCCTTCCATTCGATGCCTTGATGTTATTGGTGAGTGCTTTCAGGTATATAAGGTAGGAATGGATTGGATAAAATGGAAGGAGAGCATGCAAAATAGAGAAAGCAAGAGAAATCAAAGGAGATGAGCTCAGAGACGTGTGCGTGCGCACAGCTACCTGTGCGTACGCACAACCGCCCAAGCAGAGCGTGTGGAGTGCTTCGAGCGCATCGCATGTCCATCCCAGCATCGCCTAGTGTGCGTGCGCACAGCTGCTTGTGCGTACGCACAGGTCGGGATTTTTGCTGAAGTGTGCGGACGCACGCATCTATGCGTCCGCACAGGTGTCCGCACATGACTTCATTAAAATAGCATGTGCCTCGTGATTTGAGGTCTTTGGAGGCCCATTTCTAAAGTCTTCTAGCTCATATTGGAGGGGAAATGAAGACATAACACATGATATCATTTAATATAGTTTAGAAGTAGTAGTAGGAGTTTTTAGTTTAGTTTTTCTCTAAGTTTTTCATCATTTCTATTAGGTTTTATATTAGGGTTTTACATTCAAGTGCCATTTTCCATTTTTGATCTTGGATTTTGCAAGCTTTCATTGTAAGTATTCTCTTTTTATTACTCTTTATAGTTACATTGTCATTACTCTTTCTTTTAATTCAAGTTATAGTTTAATTTTGCTTCTCTCTTGCAATTTCAAATTCTTGTTGATGAATTTGATGTTTGATGTTTATTACATGCTTTCTTATGTTATTCTCGTTGATTGAGATCAATTGTTGCTTTTAGTTTCAAGCCTTTACTCAATTTCCTCATGTTTAAGCTTTTTGCCCACCAAGTGTTTGACAAAATGTCAAACATAGTTTTAGGCTAAATTTTTGGTTCTTGGCTTGGATAAAGTGAGCAATTGGGTTCCTAGATTTGGAATGTCCAACATTTAGTTTCAATTCTTGGGTTGTTAATTGTTCTTGTTCTCACTAACGCTAATTTGTTGCTAAAGTAATTAGCAAGCAAGTTAGGATTTGTGTGTTAAGGACACTTATGCTCATTTAACTTACCTTCTAATGTGAGGGTTGATCAAGTGAGACTAATCCATCATAATTGTCATAGTTGTGATTCCAACAAGGAAAGGACCCTTAGCTCACTCCGAGCCAAGACTCTTTTTGATGCTTTCAATCTTTTATACCTTTATATGTTGATTTCTTTTATACTTTACTTGTTCATATTGCATAGTCGGTTCTTTAATTTCTTAATTAGTTCAATCATTACAATTTTGCATGTTCTTTTATTGCTTTATATGTTCATTTCTTCATTCACAACCCGTTGATCACTACAACTGGAATTGCACACTCATTATTCTAAAGTGCTCCTAGGGAGATGACTCGGGAGTCTAATACTCTCGGTTTTAATTTGGTTTTGCTTGTGACATATCTTGTGAATTTCCAATTTGATTTGAGGGGATAATTTGTTGGGTTAGGACTATACTTACAACGTTAAATCTGTTTCTTTGGATATCCGAGTTCCTAACCCTCATGTGAGTTGGTTACCCCTCATCGCATCAAATTTTGGCGATGTTGCCAGGGAGTTCACTTTATGTGCAATGAGTGCTACTATTTTGGTTGTTGTAAATATGTGAATATTGTGAATACTTGATTTTGATTTGTTACTTAGCTCTAATTGTAGATACCACAATCCTCTTTAGTTAACTTTAGGAGTCTTTGATTGTTGAGTTGGTTCTTGTTTATTGATCTATTTTTGTTTTGCCCTTCATAATTACATGGTTTTATTGCCTCCTTAGTTGAATGACACAGTCTCTTCTAGACCCGAGCTTGGCCATTTTTTGATCCAGAAATTGAAAGAACTTTAACTCGTTTAAGGCAAGCTCGGCGCCGGCTAGCTTTTGTGAATAGTGAATCGGGTTCCCTTGAGGAGCACTCCCATTCACTATCACCAACCATCCGTGACCATCATTCTCCAATCAACGAGGAGACTCTATATTCATCTATGGGGAGTATTGAATTCTCTTTGAGTGACTTAGGTGACACCGACATGGTAGACCTACCTAGAAGAATCACCTTGAAGGTGGCCGGAGCTCCTGATCTTAACTTGTAACCACTTCAAATCTTGTATCCGGCCTTAGACCCAAATTTTGAGCTCAAGTCTGGCACGATAAACTTGCTCCCCAAGTACAATGGACTGCCTGGAGAGGATCCCTTGAAGCATCTCAAGGATTTCCAAGTTGCTTGTGCAACTGCAAGAAGACATGGGGCCGATGAAGCTACAGTGTTGGTCTTCGCCTTTCCTTTCTCTTTGGAGGGAAAAGCGAAGGAGTCGTTTTATACTCAGACGGGTGAAGTTAGATCCAACTGGGACTTGTTGCGTAAAGAGTTTTTGGAAAAGTTCTACCCTCCCCAGAAAACAGACAAGTTGCGAAGAGAGATTTCTTGCATTGTGGAACGGGATGGGGAGACTTTGTATGAGTATTGGGAGAGATTTAAGAAGTTGCTGGAGGCTTGTCCTCACCATCGGATTGATGAGTTGGTTCTTATCAGTTATTTCTGTCAAGGAATGCATCACCAAGACAAGCTTCTTCTGGATGCCGCGAGTGGAGGTTCATTGACTAAGAACAAGACCGCTGCGGAAGCATGGGAAGTTATATCAGACTTAGCGGACTCCACTCAACACTCAAGGGCAAGGAGTCCACAACCGAAAGCTGTAAATGAAGTTTCTTCCTCCGGGGATGCTATTTTGACCAAGACCCTTGGTGAAATGACAATTTTGTTGTGATAACTCACCCAAGGACAAAAAATTCCTCAAGCTTTGATAAGTGATCCACCTCAACCTCCAAGGATCGAAGGCCCATCAAGGTTGTGTGGTGTTTGTGCGTGTAACACTCATTACACTGGTGAGTGTCCTTAGCTCCAAGAGGACACTACATTGGCGGTAGCTAACTCTTACCCACAAAAACCAAATTACAACCAAGGATCCAACCAACATGGAGGAAATCAAAACCAAGGGTGGAAGGATAACTCAAACCAAAGGTGGAACCAAGCTCCTCAAGCTCACCCCAACCAAAACGCCCAAGTCTACTACTATCAACAACCCCAAGGTCAACCACAATACCAACAACCATACCAACAACCCCTGCAATCTCAACCTCAAACGAAGTATCAACACCCATATAGTAGGCCTAGCCTTCCTCAAGTTAACCAAGCCCTTCCCTCTAACCAACCTCACATGAATGACACAATTCACACCTTCATGCAAAAACAACGAGAGTTTCACAAGAAACAAGAAGCATATATGGCTACAATAGCCGATGCCCTTTCCTGTTTAACTCTCCCTCCTCAAACCGCACAAAACACCCAACAAGCTTTAACCTCAAGTAGTTTGTCCTCCCAACCTCAACCCAACCCTAAGGGTAGCATCAATGCCATTACCCTTAGGAGCGGCACTAAATTGGATAAGAATGTTGCTATATCTATAAAGTTGAGTGAGGAGACAAACAATGAAGATGTGGGAGATGAAGTGGAGGTGATGAGGGATGAAGATGAAGGTGTTGATAAAAGCAAGGAAGAACCACCCAAGGTCAAGGAGCCAAAGAGAAAGACTTTGCTTGAAGAGCCTTTGCCCATTCCATTCCCAACTTTAGCCAAGAAGGCCAAGAAACAAGAAGAGCTTGACCCCACTATGGTGGAAGTTTTCAACAAGGTTTAAGTCACCGTTCTCCTCTTCCAAGCAATTCAACAAGTGCCAAGATATGCCAAGTTCCTTAAAGATGTTTTGCACTCACAAAGAAAAGCTTGGCAACCTCAACACAAGGCCGGCAGATGATTCTATCTCCTCTTTACTTCCTGAAAAATGCAATGATCCCGGCCCATGTTTGGTCACTTGCTTGATTGGTGGAATAAAATTCATGGACTCTATGTGTGATCTGGGGGCGTGCGTGAGCATTATGCCACTCCCCATTTATGAAAGATTGAATTTGTCACCCCTAAAGAGGTCCGGGGCGAGGTTTGTGCTAGCCGATAAGAGTATTGTGTCCGTTGTTGGGATTGCCGAAAATGTCCTAGTCAATATTCAAGGATTGCTCTTTCCAGTTGATTTTCACATTTTGGAGACACCTCCCATTGACTCAAACAAGCAGTCATCCATACTCCTTGGAAGGCCATTCTTAAAGACAGCCTGTTTCAAACTAGATGCACATTCGGGAGTCTATTCTTTTGAGGCGGATGGCAAGTTAGTCAAGTTCACCTTGGAGGAGTCCAACAAGCCCGTTCTTGAAGTGTATTCTATTTTTTGGTGTGACATAGTTGAAGAGCGAGTGATGAGCAGATAATTTATACCATTTTTGGCATTATTTTTATATAGTTTTTAGTATGTTTTAGTTACTTTTTATTATATTTTTATTAGTTTTTATGCAAAAATCACATTTCTGGACTTTACTATGAGTTTGTGTGTTTTTCTATAATTTCAGGTATTTTCTGGCTGAAATTGAGGGACCTGAGCAAAAATCTGATTCAGAGGCTGAGAAAGGACTGCAGATGCTGTTGGATTCTGACCCTCCTACACTCGAAGTAGATTTTTTGGAGCTACAGAGTCCCAATTGGCGCGATCTTGATTTCGTTGGAAAGTAGACATCTTGGGCTTTCCAGCAATGTATAATAGTTCATACTTTTCCCGAGATTTGATGGCCCAAACTGGCATTCAAACGCCCACCAGAGACCCTTTTCTGGCGTAAAATGCCAGAACTGGCACCAGAACTGGAGTTAAACGCCCAAACTAGCATCCAAGCTGGCGTTTAACTCTAGAAATGGCCTATGCATGTGTAAAGCTCAATGCTCAGCCCAAGCACACACCAAGTGGGTCCCAAAAGTGGATTTCTACACTATCTGCACTTAGTTACTTATTTTCTGTAATCCATAGTAACTAGTTTAGTATAAATAGCACTTTTTACTATTGTATTCGAAGAACTTTTGGGCTTTTATGTTACATTTGGGAGGCTGGCCATTCGGTCATGCCTAGACCTTTTTCTCTTATGTATTTTCTACGGTGGAGTTTCTACACCTCATAGATTAAGGTGCGGAGCTCTGCTGTTCTTCATGAATTAATGCAAGTACTATTGTTTCTCTTTCAATTCACGCTTACTTCTTCTCCAAGATATACTCTCGTACTCAATTTAGTTAAGTCATAATGAAGGGGTGACCCGTGACAATCACCCATTATCTTTGTTACTTGCTTAGCCAAGATCCGCGTGCCTGACAACCACAAGCGGCCTACATGATGTTCAACGTAGTCATTGGACGACAGTCGGAGTATAATCTCTTGGGTCTCTGATCCACAGACCGAGTCCATGAGATTAGAACCTTCGTGGTAGAGGCTATAACCAATTGGCAGCATTCCTGAGATCCAAAAAGTCTAAACCTTGTCTGTGGTATTCCGAGTAGGATTTGGGACGGGATGACTATGACGAGCTTCAAACTCGTGAATGTTGGGTGCAGTGACAGTGTGCAAAAGGATAGAGAGATCCTATTCCGACACAAGTGAGAACCGAGAGATGATTAGCCGTGCGGTAGCTGTACCTGGTATTTTTCATCCGAGACGAGAAATCCGACAGTTGATTAGCCGTGCAAAAACCGTACTTGGACCATTTTCACTGAGGGGATCATACAGCTTGCCATGGAAGGGAGCACGCATGATTGGATGAAGACGGTAGGAAAGCAGAGGTTCAGAAGCAACAAAGCATCTCCAAACGCTTATCTGAAATTCCCACCAGTGAATTACATAAGTATCTTTATTTTAATCTACATTTTATTTATCTTTCAATTATCAAAACTCATAACCAATTGAATCCGCCTGACTAAGATTTACAGGATGACCATAGCTTGCTTCAAGCCAGCAATCTCTGTGGGATCGACCCTTGCTCATATAAGGTATTACTTGGACGACCCAGTGCACTTGCTGGTTAGTTGTGCAGAGTTGCAAAGGTGTAATTGCAATTCCGTGCACCAGCGAGTCATTGAGGATGGCAAGGAGAAAAAAGAAAAGGATGTTGCCAAGAAATCAAGTTCAAAGGATCATACTCAACCCAAAAATGCCAAGGAGTTGTAGATCTTCCTCCTTGGAAAAGTTCCCAAGTGACCAATGAAGCCATGCAAGTCCAACTTAGGACTCTAAACCAAAGTGCTTGGTGGGAGACACCCCACCATGGTGACATTATTCCAACTCTATCTCTTGTTTATAGTCTTTTGCCTTGTTTGCCTTTTTGTGATATAATAGTTAGTTTAGGTTTGATTTGATGAATTTTGAGTTGTTCAAGTTGTATTGCTTGTGGACTGTGAATTTGTGCTTATTTGAATTGTTTGGGGTTGATATGTTGATATACTAAGGGTAGGAACCTTAGTTTTGAAGAGAAAAGAATTTTCTGAAATAGGGCATTTGTGCGTCCGCACCCACCTGTGCGTGTGCACAAAACTGTGTTTTTCGCCATCTGTGCAGCCGCACCCACCTGTGCGTCCGCACACACTTTTTTGTGCCCTCTGGTCGCAGCGCCAGCAAAGCTTGTGCGTGTGCGCTGCCCAGTTTTCTTTGACCTGTGCATGCGCACAGCTGCGTGCGTATGCACACAACCCCTCGCGTACTCCATCTATGCGGCCGCACAGACGTGTGCGCCTGCACGCAACTTGATAGCCCCTCTGGTGGCAGCGAGGGAACAGCTTGTGCGTGGGCACAACCTCCCCCACTTCTAGCCTCTGTGCGTGCGCACGGACTTGTGTGCATACACACACATGATTTCGTCCTCAAGTTAAAAAATAAAAAAACTCTCTCTATGCGGTTGCACGTCTTTGTGCGTCTGCACGTCCTTTCGCAACCCCTCTGGTCGCAGCGATCGCACGCTGTGTGCGTTCGCACTCCTCTAAGTTTTCGTCTCTGTGCGTCCACACAGGACGCGTTCTGGGCAATAACAGGGCAACCTGCCCTGTTGAGAGGCATCCCTCTCTTTTCTTTTTCTTCTTCGTAGCTGCCCTCTCTCCCTCTTCTCTGCCCAGCCCCGCCGGTCCTGGCCGCCACCGGCGACCGCTCCCTCTATCTTTCTCTTTTCTTCTCTTCTCTTCTCTCTTTTCCTTCTTCCTTTCCTTCTCTTTTCTATATACACCACCAGTGAGTTCTCTCTTCCGGTGCTTTCTTTTTCCGGCGAACCCAACAGCCGTGATTTTGCAGTGGCTATTGATGAGCGGATAATTTATACCCTTTTTGGCATTGTTTTTAGGTAGTTTTTAGTATAATTTAGCTACTTTTTATTATATTTTTATTAGTTTTTATTCAAAAATCACATTTCTGGACTTTAATATGAGTTTGTGTATTTTTCTGTAATTTCAGATATTTTCTGGCTGAAATTGAGGGACCTGAGCAAAAATCTGACCCAGAGGATGAGAAAGGACTGCAGATGCTGTTGGATTCTGACCTCCCTGCACTAGAAATGGATTGTTTGGAGCTATAGAAGTCTAATTGATGCGCTCTCAATTGCGTTGGAAAGTAGACATCTTGGGCTTTCTAGAAATATATAATAGTCTATACTTGGACCGAGATTTGGTAGCGCAAACTGGCATTTAAACGCTAGCTCCATACCTTTTTCTGGCGTTAAATGCCAGAACTTGCATAAAAGTTGGAGTTAAACGCCCAAACTGGCACAAAAGCTGGAGTTCAATGCCACACGTGGAAGCTTCAGTGCTTAGCCTAAACACACACCAACTGGGCCCCGAAAATAGATTTCTGCACTATGTATCTTACCTTACTCATTTTCTGTAAACCTAGGTCACTGGTTCATTATAAAAACCACTTTTAGAGATTCATTTTATACCTCATGACATTTTTACATTTGAATTTTGTATCTTCTACGGCATGAGTCTCTAAACTCCATGATTAGGGGTGAGGAGCTCTGCTGTGTCCCGATGGATTAATGCAATTACTACTGTTTTCCATTCAATCACGCTTGTTCCTATTATAAGATATTCACTCGCACTTCAACATGATGAATGTGATGATCCGTGACACTCATCACCATTCTCAACCTATGAACGCGTGCCTGACAACCACTTCCGTTCTACCTTAGATTGAGTGTGTATCTCTTTGGTTCCTGGCTCACGAGTTTGATTGCCTCTCCTGACAACAGAGCATTCAAATCCGTGAGATCAGAGTCTTCGTGGTATAAGGTAGAATCAATTGGCAGCATTCTTGAGATCCAGAAAGTCTAAATATTGTCTGTGGTATTCTGAGTAGGATCCGGGAAGGGATGAATGTAACGAGCATCAAACTCACAAATGTTGGGCGCAGTGACAGTGTGCAAAAGGATCAATAGATCTTATTCCAATACTAGTGAGAACCGACAGATGATTAGCCCTACAAAACCCGTAGTTGGACCATTTTCACTGAGAGGACGGATAGTAGCCATTGACAACGGTGATCCACCAACATACAGCTTGCCATGGAAGGAGCCTTGCGTGCGTGAAGAAGAAGACAGTAGAAAAACAGAGATTCAGAAGACAGAGCATCTCCAAAACCTCAACCTGTTCTCGATTACTGCATAATAAATATTATTTAATTGATGTTCTTTTACTCATTCCAATTAAAACTAAGAATTGTTATCGATATCCTGACTAAGATTTACAAGATAACCATTGCTTACTTCAAGCCGACAATCTTCGTGGGATCGACCCTTACTCACGTAAGGTATTACTTGGACGACCCAATGCACTTGCTGGTTAGTTGTGTGGAATTGTAGAAGTGTGATTGTGATTTCGTGCACCAAGATTTTGGCGCCGTTGCCAGGGATTGTTCGAGTTTGGACAACTGACGGTTTATTTTGTTGCTTAGATTAGGAAAAATTTTTCTTTTTGGTTTAGAGTCTTCCGTTTGAGTTTAGTTTTATATTTTAAGTTTGGTGTCAATTGCTTAAGTTTATTTTTCTTTCATTTTTTCGAATTGTTAGTGTTCAAGGTATAAAAATTTTTAAGTTTGGTGTCCTTTATGTTTTAGTTTTCTTAAAAATTTTTCAAAAGTTGCTTTTGGTGTTCATCCTGATATTCAAAGTTTTCCTGTTTGTTTTCCTTGTTTTGATCTAAAAATTCTAAGTTTAGTGTCATTTTATTATTTTTCTCCTTCCTCATTAAATTCAAAAATATCTTCCATATTTATTTAATTGAGATTTCGAAAATTTCATTTAAAAATTTAGATTTTTATTTTAAAATTTTTATTCTATCTTATCTTAGTTTTGAAATTTCAAAATTCAAAATCCCTTTCAAAAATCATATCCAAAGTTTTTCAAATCTTCTTAATTAAGTAATTATTTTAGTTTTCGAATTTATTTTTCCTTTTTCTTTTAATTTTCGAAATTTATATTTTAATTTCCAATTATTTTATTTTTTCTTATTTTTTTATTTATTCGGTTTGTTTTTAATTAAATAAAATAAAAATATAAATATATTTTATTTGCAATTCACACCAATTCCCTTTTCTCCATCATGGACCTAAGTGGAAATGAATAGTCCAGAAGGACTCTGGGGTCATATGCTAACCCCATTACTGCTGCATATGGGAGTAGCATCTGTATACCTCCTGTTCATACCCTGAGTCGAGCTATCCGACTTGGGATGATTGGAGATAAAGCGACCGACCTCTTCAGGTCAGACTATCCGACCTCTCTCCAAAAGAGGTCGGCCAAATCGACAATAAAGCCCAAAAAGGGCCCAACTCAAAGGAACACAGCCCAAATTCAAAAGCGGCTCAAGCCTACAGAGAGAAGGGCGGTTCCGTTGTAGATAAGCTGACCTCACCAAAGATAAGATAAGATAAGATAAGATAACTAACTTATCTTATCTAAGAAGGTCACTTCTCACTACTATAAAATACACTGGAGCACCCAGGTATAACTCATACTCTGATTCTACAAAAAACCTGTTTAATACCCATGCTAACTTAAGCATCGGAGTCTCTTGCAGTTACCCCCCACCCTCTGGTAACTAAGGATCAGAAGTGCAGCCAGTCCAACGAGTCGGACACAACAAGCTCCGGCCGCCACTAGCCAGCCGGACATGTCATCTCCGACCAGTACAGAAGATCTCATCCGAGATTGACCTACAGTTTCAGGTAACCCTCGGAACATTGGTGCCGTTGCCGGGGAACCTGGAAGTCATCCCATCACCATGGCAGACGAACAGGATAACGACCACAATTCAGATTTAGAGGATAGAACGCCACACAAAAACACGGGTGCCAGACCAAAGGACACTCCAGAATCTAACGGAGACAAAAACTCATCACATCCGGGAGTAATAGAAGCCCTTCAAAATCGCCTAAAGCAACTCGAAAAAGAAAGCCAGTATCAGCAAGAAGTCGAAAAGGATCTACAGAGAGAGGTAAGACGACGCCGAGAATTAGAAGATAAACTTCTACAACTTGAAGCCGATATCAAAGCAAAGACTACCCGGACCACCCCTGAAGACAACCCCCACAAAGATCAGGATCCATTCACTAGGGAAATCATGAAGACTAAAATCCCTAAAGACTTCAAACTTCCGGATATGACTTTGTATGATGGCACTACAGATCCCAACCATCACTTCAGCAACTTCAGAAGCAAAATGTACCTCACTGACGCCTCAGACGCCATTCACTGCAAAGCTTTTCCAACGACTCTCACGAAGACAGCAATTAGATGGTTCGACAACCTACCTCCAAAGTCCATCTCCAATTTTGACGACTTGGCCAAAAAATTTCTGGCCAGATTCTCCATCCAAAAAGACAAGGCTAAGCACGCCCCCAGTCTACTAGGTATCAAGCAAGGAGATCGGGAAAGTCTCCGCAACTACATGGAAAGATTCAACAAAATGTGCCTAGACATACAAAGCTTACCAACAGAGGCTGCCGTCATGGGCCTCATCAATAGCCTTCGAGAAGGACCCTTCAGCCAATCTATATCAAAGAAATACCCCACATCCCTAGACGAGGTACAAGAACGGGCAGAGAAGTACATCAACATGGAAAAAAATTCTCGACTTGGAGAAGCCTCGAAATCCGGTTTCACCTTTTGAGATAAAGAATCCAAGAAGAAGGAAGATTGAACGGGCGAAAAAATTAAAAAGTATCATAATTACACACCTCTTTGGGTGTCCCATGTGGATATCTACAAAGAAGTCTATAACACAGAAAAGATACCCCCAGCTCGACCACTCAGGCAAAAAAGGAGGAGGAAATCGGAACGAGTACTGTGAATATCATCGGGTCCGAGGACATTCCACAAACGAGTGCTTCGACTTAAAAAACATCATAGAAAAATTAGTAAGGGAATGAGATGATGAACAAAGAAAAAGACGAAGAGATGAAGACGTCGGACGAGCTGAGCGATCACCTCGCACGCCAGAAAGACATGTCCATATGATACACGGAGGTTTTGTAGGAGGTGGAACCTCCAAACATTCCGCAAAAGATACCTCAAAGAAGTATATCATGTCGAAAGGAAGGAGGAAGCACCCGACATCCCTGCAATCACGTTCACCAAAGAAGACGCATCCGGTATCATCTCAGGACACGACGATCCCATGGTCATCACCATCATACTGGCAAACGCCAATCTCCACCGCACATTAATAGACCAAGGGAGTTCTACTGACATCTTATTCAAAACTGCTTTCGACAAAGTCGGCCTAGAAGAAAAAGAGCTTAGAGCATACCCGAACAGCCTGTTCAGACTGGGAGATACCCTAGTACAACCACTGGGATATGTGTCACTACACACAACCTTCGGAAAAGGGAATCAGTCCAGAACGCTCAAAATAGACTACATCGTGGTCGACGTGAGTTCAGCCTACAATGCCTTAATAGGTCGGACAACACTAAACCAACTTGGCGCAATAGTCTCAACTCCACATCTACGCATGAAATTCCCAACTCCAGAAGGGATAGCTACAATAAAAGCAGATCAAAAGATAGCACGCCGCTGTTATAATGAAAGTCTAAACCTCAGAGGAAGAGGAGAAGAGTTCCATACAATTGAGCTTGGTGGAATTCAGAGACGAGAAGAACTCCGCCCACAGCCCGAAGGTGGAATAGAGAAAGTTCAGATCGGAGACACCTCGGACAAAATGACTAACATTGGCACAATCCTGACAGGAGAGGCAAAGGAATCACTAGTACAGTTCTTGCGAGATAATGTCGATATTTTCGCATGGAAAACTGCAGACATGCCAGGCATAGACCGCAAGCTAATGTGCCACAAGTTGGCGGTCTATCCAGGATCTCGACCGGTGCAGCAGAGGCGAAGAAAACTTGGACCAGAACGATCCCAAGCTGTGGAAGAACAAATACAAGCATTACTGGAGGCAGGATTCATAAGAGAAGTTAAATACCCACTATGGCTAGCTAATGTCGTCTTGGTGAAAAAATCAAACGGGAAGTGGCGAATGTGCACCGACTACACCAACCTCAACAAAGCCTATCCAAAAGATCCTTACCCACTCCCAAGTATCGACGCCCTGGTAGATGCTTCCTCCAGATATAGATACCTCTTGTTTATGGATGCATATTCCGGATACAACCAAATTCCCATGTATCCACCAGATCAGAAAAAGACCTCGTTTTTAAAGCCAAAAGCAAATTACTACTACATTATGATGCCTTTCGGCCTCAAAAATGCGGGAGCTACTTATCAAAGGCTGATGAATAAAGTCTTTTCAGATCATATCGGAAAAATCATGGAAGTATACGTGGACGATATGTTAATAAAGACACAAAGCGAAGAAACATTATTGTCCGACCTGGCCCAAGTGTTCAACACTATAAGGAAGCATGACATACGACTCAATCCCACAAAGTGCACCTTTGCGGTAGAAGCGGGCAAATTCTTAGGTTTCATGCTCACACAAAGAGGAATTGAAGCAAATCCAGACAAATGCCAGTCTATACTCAACATGAAGAGCCCAACTTGTGTCAGAGAGGTACAACAACTCAACGGGAGATTGGCAGCCTTATCCAGATTCTTAGCAGGATCAGCAATAAGATCTCTCCCCTTCTATGCCACTTTAAGGAAAGGAAAGAAGTTCGGATGGACAACAAAATGCGAGCAAGCCTTCCAGGATTTCAAAAACTTCCTGGGACAACCGTTTATCCTAACTCGACCACGAGAGGAAGAACCACTCGTATTATATCTTGCAGTAGGAAGTCAGGCAGTAGCCTCAGCACTGATTTGAGAGGACGACAAAGGGCAACAACCTGTATATTTCATCAGTAAAGCGTTGCAGGGATCCGAGCTGAACTACCAAAAAATAGAAAAATTCGCCTACACTCTCATACTGACATCTTGACGACTTCGCCCATACTTCCAGGCCCACACCATTAAGGTTCGGACCGACCAACCCATAAAGGGATACTGCAGAAAACAGATCTAGCAGGCAGAATTTTACAATGGGCAGTCGAGTTATCCGAGTTCGACCTCCAATACGAAACTCGGACAGACATCAAATCACAATACTTGGCCGACTTTATTGCAGAATTCACAGATACCCAGGAAACCCCCATAGAATGGAATCTCTACGTGGACGGGTCTTCAAATAAGACTGGAAGCGGCGTAGGTGTGATAATAGAAAGCAACCAAGGAACCCAAGTTGAGCTTTCCCTCAAATTTGGGTTCCCGGCCTCAAACAACCAGGCAGAATATGAGGCGTTACTAGCTGGTTTGAAGCTGGCTAAGGAGGTTGGAGCTCAAAATCTCAACATCTTCAGCGACTCACAAGTAGTCACCTCACAGATAACAGGGAATTACCAAGCTAAAGACCCCACCATGAAAAAGTATTTGGATATAACCAAAGAATAGCTCGGACAACTCAGGGAATATAAGATCTGCCACATACCCCGCGAACAAAATGCCCGAGCTGATGCACTCTCAAAGCTAGCCAGCACCAAACCAGGGGGTAACAATAGAAGCCTCATCCAGGAAATGCTACAGAACCCATCAATCTCGGAAGCAGAAAAAGTCCTAGCTATAACAAGTCAGGATCAAGGATGGATGACCCCCATAATTAATTACCTCCAAAAAGAAACACTCCCCACAAATGAGAAGGAAGCGAAAAAGTTAAAACGGGAGGCTCAGTACTACACCATCATAAACAACACCCTATACAAAAGAGGGATTTGAATACCATTGTTAAAATGTGTGCCGACCTCTAACACAAGGGAAGTTTTGGAGGAAGTACACAGTGGTATTTGTGGCAATCATCTCGGGGCACAAGCTCTCACCAAAAAGGTACTTCGGGCGGGATTTTACTGGCCAACTCTACAAAAGAAAGCTACAGAATTCGTAAAGACATGTCTCCCATGGCAGAAACATGCCAACTTTCACATCGCCCCACCAGAAGAACTCATCAGCGTAACTTCGCCTTGCCCATTTGCAAAATGGGGACTCGATCTTCTTTGACCCTTTCGCCAGGGATCAGTACAAGTCAAATTCCTCATAGTTGGAGTAGACTATTTCACAAAGTGGATTGAGGCAGATCCCCTAGCCAACGCCAATGCTCAAAGAAGCCGGTGATTCCTATATAGGAATATTGTCACAAGATTCGGGATTCCATACTCCATCACCACAGGCAATAGCACTCAATTCACAGATGCAGGCTTCAGGAAACTAGTAGCCGACTTGAACATAAAGCACCAGTTCACATCCGTCGAACATCCTCAAGCCAATGGGCAAGATAAAGCTGCCAACAAAGTCATATTGGCTGGGTTGAAATGGAGACTGCAAGATGCGAAGGGAGCTTGGGCTGAAGAACTTCCACAGGTCCTATGGGCATATCGAACCATACCACATTCCACCACAAACGAATCACCGTTCCGATTAGCGTATGGAGTGGAGGCAATGATCCCAGTAGAGGTCGAGGAAGGGTCCCCTAGAGTGGTCCACTACAATGAACAAGCTAACTCTCAGCTTCAAAGAGAAGAGCTCGACCTACTTCCAGAAATCCAAGAAAGAGCTCGGATCAAGGAGGAAGCGCTAAAGCACCGAATGGCTTCAAAGTACAACCAGAAGGTAGTGCCAAAAAGTTTCGTTGAGAGTGATCTCATCCTAATCCAAAATGATATTGGAAAAACTCGACCTGGAGAGTGAAAGCTGGCAGCAAATTGGAAAGAACCCTACCGAGTTACAGAAGTACTGAGAAAGGGCTACTACAGACTGTCCGAACTCGAGAGATGAGAGCTCCCCAGATCATGGCACGCTTGCAACCTAAGAAGGTACTATAGCTAGAAGATCTCATCATAGGATGCACTCTTTTCCTGAAAAGGTTTTTTAATGAGGCACCAAGTTGAGATATAGAAATTATTCGACTTAAAGGGATGAAAAACTCCCGCATTTATATATTTGCATTTTCTTTTGAATAAAATATATTTTAGATATTCTACAAATTCTCAAGACGCATTAATCTGAAGCATTCATCGCCCAATTATAAAGCAACAGATCGACAGAAAGTGAAAAATAGATTCACTGCACGATCACGATGGAAGACCAATAAAGATGAAAATGCGATTCATCTAAAGGTCGACCAAACAAAGACAGAAATCACCTTCTACATATCGGCAAAGATGAACACAGAATAATGCAAGAAGTTATCGAAAGTGATCCAAAAAAGAACCTGATGAGGTCTTATGGATTGCTAAATAATAACTTAAAGACTGGCCGACATTGAGAAGTCAGACCAAGTCAACCCACGTTATCAGCAAATCCCTGGAAAGAGGTCTGGCCAACTCTATAAAAGAGGAATTGCTATAACTTAGAAGAGATCGACCTAACGAAGTCGGTTTCCTACAAAACAAGTTATAAAAGTAATCCCTGAAAGAGACCTAACAAAGGTCCAAGAAAGAGGATTACGAAATAACTTAGAAGAGATCGACATAAAGAAGTCGGTCTCCTACAACAAACAAGTTATAAAAGTAATCCCTGAAAAAGACCTAACAAAGGTCCAAGAAAGAGGATTACAAAATAACTTAGAAGAGATTGACATAAAGAAGTCAGTCTCCTACAACGAACAAGTTATAAAAGTAATCCCTGAAAGAGACCTGACAAAGGTCCAAGAAAGAGGATTACGAAATAACTTAGAAAAGATCGACATAAAGAAGTCGGTCTCCTACAACGAACAAGTTATAAAAGTAATCCCTAAAAGAGACCTGACAAAGGTCCAAGAAAGAGGATTACGAAATAACTTAGAAAAGATCGACATAAAGAAGTCGGTCTCCTACAACGAACAAATTATAAAAGTAATCCCTGAAAGAGACCTGACAAAGGTCCAAGAAAGAGGATTACGAAATAACTTAGAAAAGATCAACATAAAGAAGTCGGTCTCCTACAACGAACAAGTTATAAAAGTAATCCCTGAAAGAGACCTGACAAAGGTCCAAGAAAGAGGATTACCAAAATAACTTAAAAGAAGATGACATAAAAAAGTCGACCTCCTACAAACAAGTTATAAAGTAGTCCCTGAAAGAGACCTAGCAAAGGTCCAAGAAAGAGGATTACCAAAATAACTTAAAAGAAGATGACATAAAGAAGTCGACCTCCTACAAACAAGTTATAAAGTAGTCCCTGAAAGAGACCTAGCAAAGGTCCAAGAAGGAGGACTGCAAAGGTAGTTAAGACGAGGACCAACGTAAAGAAATCGGCTATGGATTGCTAGAAATACATGCAAGAGCAAGAAAACCGAGAAACAAGTTGGACCCACCCATTCATGACCTCAAAGGAGTCAACCCACAAGCAACAAGTGCAAAGCGATCCAAAGAGGCCGAGAAGCAAGGCTACAACATCTCCAAAAAGTGCTAAGACAAGCACAAACGAGCAGGATATAAAACACAATATTATAACGAGCTTCAGGGTCAGCCCCGAAAGCTTGAAAATTACTTGTTGTTTTTCAAAACAAAAGTTGCTAGACAAGCAACCCAAAGGAGTATCCACAGTCGAGCAAAACATTCAAACTACAAATAAAGAGTTTAAAAGCCCACAAGCCGGGCCAACTACACAAATACCAAAGAGAAATTAGCAAAGATCAGGAGCCCTATCAGTAGCATCAGTACGAGGAGAGGGAGGGCGAGTCTGAATAGGCACAGCATCCACGGTTCCATCATCACCGTTCAGAATCTGGCAAATCCGGATCAGACACAACCAGAGGAACTAAAGAGGTCAACACTTTGGCAGAAGACACAGGAGGAGGTTCAACATCATCATCATCCTGGTCGTCAGGGACAATATTACCATCCCTCACAATATTATCCAGGCTAAAGAGAGTAAGGTCGGCCTCGGGAGCAATAATCCGAACCTGCTCCCTCAAGTTCTCATATGCAGCAGTTACACTGCCAACAAGATGACCTTGGAGCTCGGAGTAATCAGCCCGGGCATTCTCCAACTCCTCCCTCAGGTGCACCACCTCCCGATAAGATGTCACATAGCTATCCTTATGCCTCAGTGCCGTGTCCTCGGCCAGCCTCACAGAACCCGCCAGAGAAAGGGAACTCGCCTTCTCTTTCTCCAGATCCTTCTCCAGCTTGGCTACCTTTACTTCAAGCTCCTCCTTCAGGCCCTTCATCCGATCAAACTCCTGTTTAGCCTCCTCCATAAAGGCTTTGGTGGCATGAAGAGGAAGATTTTGAGCAGTTCGGTATAGGGCAGCCCCCATATATGCCATCCTAACACTGCTTCGAGTTATAAAGTCCAGATGGCGAAGGAGCGACACATCATCCATGGGAAGGACAACAAAGGGACCAATTTGCTGATCTACGAACTCGATCGCATCAAAATCAGGGGAATCAAGGTTGAAATGCTCAATTATTTTTTGCTTCTTGTTAGGAGGAGCACCAGAAGCAGTGGCAGAAGATTCAGGAGGCTCAGCCAGACGAACCCGAGGAGTGGGGATCACCTTCCTCGGCCCAGGAGAACCCGGCACGGGCAGCTTCACTTGAGCTTGAGAAGATCCCTCCCCGGCCGCCTTGTCCGAGATATTTTGTGCAGCAGCAGCCTTCTTTGCCTTCTTGTAGGCCTTCATGAAATCATTGTTTTTCGACATCTCTAAAAACACAGAATCATCCACAATAACGAGTTATAGCATAGGAGAAGAAAAACTCAAAAACATATATAGAAACAAGTCAGACAGTACCCAAAGCAGTTCGAACTAAAGATGGATCATTGAAGAATGTTTTTGTATCCAGATGGGGTGGTTCCCCCCACATATCTTCAAGAACAACTACAAAAGCCCGCTCAACCTTATTAAGCATCTCCCATGTATAACGTGGCACTCTCACATTCTTTTGCCACTCTAGAGGAAAGGCAGGCTCGTCATTCTCATCAAGAAAAAAAAGGGCGGACCCCCTCAACAGCACGGACTCGGAAGAAATAATTCTTAAAATCTTTAAAAGACTCATCATACATGGCAAAAACTTTATGCCCCTGGGCCGATCTGAAAGAAAGCCAGGAAGCTTTCTTTTTGGAAGAACCTCCGGGCTTGGCCGAGACGAAAAGATAGAGGAAAAGAGTTTGAGAAGGTGTTATGCCTAACTCTTGGCAAAGAAGTTGAAATATCTTGATAAAACCCCAGGAATTCGGATGAAGCCGGGATGGAGCAATGTTACATGACCACAACAAGTCGGTCTCGAAAGTAGTAAAAGGAAAAGTAACATCCAACTGGCTGAAGAAATATTCATAGGCGTAGAAGAAGGGACGCTCCCCCTCGATGAAAGTAGGAAAACAAGCCCTTTCGTCAGAGTCAGGAGCTACAAGCTCATAATCCCTCTCCCGAGCACTGCTACCACAGATCCTATGACGTTTCCTCAGCTCTACACAAAATTCAGCATCCACGACAGAGACACACATTAGGACAAGGGAGTCCAGCCAATCGGACACCCCCTCGGGAATTTTGGAAGACATCTCTACAATGTTATTGTGAGAAGACATGAGGCCGACTAATCCTACAATAAGAAAAGAAGATTGAATTGCTAAAAAGCATCTCGGACGAAGGGCAAAGCGACTCGACTAATATGATACAGGCAAACAAACAGAAAAGGAAAATCCCAAAACTCAAACCAAAGTCCTGGGGCATCCTTCGGAGGCAGTAACAAAGCAAGGTTTCAGGAAATTTCTACAGCTTACATCCCGGCATTCATCAAACGAGAAAAGAGGGTTTCAAATAAGCAGACAAGGAAAGTAGAAACACAAAAGTCATCTAAACCACTATCTTTCTACAGTCTATCAGCGAAGAGCAAAAACCATCATCAAAAGCACAAAGCAGAAACAGCGACAACATGCAAAAACTCTAAAAGCATCAAGCAACAAGAAAGGCGAAGAAATTCATACAAAGACAAAAAAACTCCAAAATACACAACAATCAGGTGCAGTAAAAGCAACAAGATTCAAACTTTCTCCAAGCAAAAATCAAACTTTCTCAAAATCATACATAAAAATAACAGAGGAGGAAAAAATCGAACCTGGAAAACAGGAGAAAACCTCGAAAGAAAGCTGAGGAGCAAGAAGCGACAGAGCCAACCTTCGAACGGAAAAAAAATTCGTCGGAAGAAGACGAAGGGATAAATCCAGAATCACTCCTTTTTTCCACAGAAAAGCGCTAGTAGAGCAGGCGTCGCAGGAAGAAACTGTGAAAAAACTAGGAAAAACAGAAAATGAAAGAGCAAAGGGAGAGGTTACAAAGGGAAACGAAGAAGAGAAAACCGTTTCTGATGGCAAATTCAAACCAAAGGAAACAGGGCATTTGAAGTCAATTAATGAGGGCATTAAACCCTCGCACGTTCCCAAAGCGCTGATATAAAAGCACGCGCTTTTAAAGGAAAAACATTCCGCATTCAAAAAGGCCCTACAAAGAAAGGAATCGACAAAATGCTTGAGTTCGGTTTCACTAGAAAAGGACCGAAGTCAAGGACTCGACCTCAACAAAAAGACCGAGCTCAAGCAGGGGCACTGTTCATATCCTGAGTCCAGCTATCTGACTTGGGATGATTGGAGATAAAGTGACTGACCTCTTCAGGTCAGACTATCCGACCTCTCTCCAAAAGAGGTCGGCCAAATCGAAAGGAAATCCCAAAAAGGGCCCAACTCAAAGGAACACAACCGAAATTCAAAAGCGGCTCAAGCCTATAGAGAGAAGGGCGGTTCCGTTGAAGATAAGCTGACCTCACCAAAGATAAGATAAGATAAGATAAGATAACTAACTTATCTTATCTAAGAAGGTCACTTCTCACTACTATAAATACACTGGAGCACCCAGGTATAACTCATACTCTGATTCTACAAAAAACCTATTTAATACCCATGCCAACTTAAGCATCGGAGTCTCTTGCAGGTACCCCCACCCTCCAGTGACTAAGGATCAGAAGTGCAGCCAGTCCAACGAGTCGGACACAACAAGCTCCGGCCGCCACTAGCCAACCGAACACGTCATCCCCGACCAGTACAGAAGATCTCATCCGAGATCGACCTACAGTTTCAGGTAACCCTCGGAACACCTCCAATCAGAGCAAGCAGTTTTGAGCTAAATCCTCAGCTCATTGTCATGGTGCAGCAAAATTGCCAGTATTCCGTTCTTCTATAGGAAGAACCTACCGAGTTTCTGGTACAGTTCTTGCAAATTACTGACACAGTACGTGACAAGGAAGTAGATCAGGATGTCTGCAGATTATTATTGTTTTCATTTGCTGTAAAAGATCAAGCTAAAAGGTGGTTAAATAACCAACCCACAGCAAGCATAAGAACATGGAAACAGTTGTCAGACAAATTCCTAAATCAATATTTCCCTCCAAAGAGGATGACACAGCTAAGGCTGGACATCCAAGGCTTTAAACAAGAGGATGATGAATCCCTTTATAACGCCTGGGAGAGGTACAGAGGGATGCTAAGGAAATTTCCCTCTAAAATATTTTTAGAGTGGGTGCAGTTAGACATCTTCTACTACGGGCTTACAGAAAAAGCTCAAATATCTCTAGATCACTCAGCTGGTGGATCTATACACATGAGAAAGACAATTGAAGAGGCTCAAGAGCTCATTGATATAGTTTCTAGAAATCAGCATCTGTACTTAAGCAGTGAGTCTTCCCCGAAAGAAGAGGCTAAAGCAGTATCCACTGAACTTAGTCCTCAAGAACAAGTTGCTGAACTCAATCAGCAATTACTTATTATAACAAAATAGTTCGCAGAATTCAAGGAGGTGCTCTAAGACCCTAAAAATGCTAACCAGAATATGGAAGCACAATTGGATCAGGCAAGATAGTAGCTATCTAAACAGATAATAGAAGAATGCCAAGCTGTTCAATTAAGGAGTGGGAAGACATTGAATAATTCAGCTCAAGGTAGCAGAAAGCCAAGAAAGGAACAACTGACAGAAGATGACCAAACCACTGCTCAAAATCCCTCTGAGGACAGTAAGAGCCCAGAGAGGAATTCTTCTGGCGTTCAAATGCCAGAAAAGGGTGAAAAACTGGCGTTAAACGCCCATTCCATGCCCAGTTCTGGCGTTCAAATGCCAGAAAAGGGTGGAAAATTGGCGTTAAACTCCCATCCAACCCCTAATCCTAGCGTTCAAACGCCAATGAGGGATCAGACACATGCAAGTGCTGATTGTAACCCTCCTAAGAAGGCTTCTCTAACCACCTCTGTAGGAAATAAACCTGCAGCAACTAAGGTTGAGGAATACAAAGCCAAGATGCCTTATCCTCAGAAACTCCGCCAAGCAGAACAGGATAAATAATTTTCCCGCTTTGTAGACTATCTCAGGACTCTTGAAATAAAGATCTCGTTTGCAGAGGCACTTGAGCAAATACCCTCTTATGCTAAGTTTATGAAAGAGATCTTAAGTCATAAGAAGGATTGGAGAGAAACTGAAAAAGTTTTTCTCACTGAAGAATGCAGTGCAGTCATTTTGAAAAGCTTACCAAAGAAGCTTAAGGATCCCAGAAGCTTTATGATACCATGCACATTAGAGGGTGCTTATACCAAGACAGCTCTATGTGACCTTGGAGCAAGAATCAACCTAATACCTGGATCCACTATCAGAAAGCTTGGCTTGACTAAAGAAGTCAAACCAACCCGAATATGCCTCCAACTTACTAATGGCTCCATTAAATATCCATCAGGTATAATTGAGGACATGATTGTTAAGGTTGGGCCATTTGCCTTTCCTACTGACTTTGTAGTGCTGGAAATGGAGGAGCACAAGAGTGCAACTCTCATTCTAGGAAGACACTTCCTAGCAACTGGACGAACTCTCATTGATGTACAAAAAGGGGAAGTGACCCTAAGAGTCAGTGAGGATGAGTTCAAGTTAAATGCTGTCAAAGCTATGCAGCATCCAGACACATCAAATGACTGCATGAGCGTTGATATTATTGACTCCTTGGTGGAAGAGATCAATATGACTGAGAGTCTTGAATCAGAGCTAGAGGACATCTTTAAAGATGTTCAGCCTGATCTGGAGGAACCAGAGAAAACAGAAGAACCTCTGAAAATTCCTCAGGAAGAGGAGAGGACTCCTAAACCTAAGCTCAAACCACTACCACCATCCCTGAAATATGCGTTTTCTGGGAGAAGATGACACTTTTCCTGTGATGATAAGCTCTGCCTTAGAGCCACAGGAAGAGAAAGCACTACTTAAGGTGCTAAGGACACACAAGACAGCTCTTGGGTGTTCCATAAGTGACCTTAAGGGCATTAGCCCCGCCAGATGCATGCACAAGATCCTATTGGAGGATGATGCTAAGCTAGTGGTTCAACCACAGAGGCGGTTAAATCCGGCCATGAAGGAAGTGGTGCAGAAAGAGGTTACTAAATTACTAGAGGCTGGGATTATTTATCCTATTTCTGATAGCCCCTGGGTGAGCCCTGTCCAAGTCGTCCCAAAGAAGGGAGGTATGACAGTGATTCATAATGAAAAAATGAACTAGTTTCTACAAGAACAGTTACAGGATGGCGTATGTGTATTGACTACAGAAGGCTCAATACAGCTACTAGAAAGGATCATTTTCCTTTACTATTCATAGACCAGATGTTAGAGAGACTAGCAGGTCATGAATACTACTGCTTTTTGGATGGTTATTCAGGTTACAACCAAATTGCAGTAAACCCTCAAGACCAAGAAAAAATAGTATTTACATGTCCTTCTGGAGTATTTGCCTACAGAAAGATGCCTTTTGGTCTGTGCAATGCACTTGGAACCTTTCAGAGGTGCATGCTCTCTATCTTCTCTGATATGGTAGAGAAATTTCTGGAAGTCTTCATGGATGACTTCTCAATATTTGGAGACTCATTCAGCTCCTGTCTTGACCATCTAGCACTTGTTCTGAAAAGATGCCAAGAGACTAACCTAGTTTTAAACTGGGAAAAATGCAACTTTATGGTGACTGAAGGAATTGTCCTTTGGCATAAAATTTTGAATAGGGGAATAGAGGTAGATCAAGCTAAGGTAGAGGTAATTAAAAAATTACCACCACCTACCAACGTTAAAGCAATAAGAAGCTTTTCTGGGGCATGCAGGATTCTATAGGAGGTTTATAAAGGATTTCTCAAAAATTGCAAAACCTCTGAGCAATCTGCTAGCTGCTGACACACCATTTATCTTTGATACAGAGTGTCTGCAGGCGTTTGAAACTCTAAAAGCTAAACTGGTCACAGCACCAGTCATTTTTTCACCAGACTGGACATTACCATTCGAACTAATGTGTGATGCCAGTGACCATGCCATTGGTGCAGTATTGGGTGAGATGCATAACAAGCTTCTGCATCTCAGTAGGATCAAAAGTGATTGTGTACACTAACCATGCTACTCTTAAATATCTACTCACGAAGCAGGATTCAAAACCCAGGCTCATAAGATGGG
Organism: Arachis ipaensis; assembly: GCF_059453495.1. Taxonomy (NCBI): domain Eukaryota; kingdom Viridiplantae; phylum Streptophyta; class Magnoliopsida; order Fabales; family Fabaceae; genus Arachis; species Arachis ipaensis. The sequence goes on from NC_142436.1 coordinate 86,652,420, forward strand.
TGTTGCTTTTGTAAGAGTTTGATATAGAAATAAGAGACAGAAAAGGGACAGAAAACCAGGTAGCTGATCACCTGTCCAGGATAGAACTAGTAGCAGGGGCGTCCCTCCCTCCTACTGAGATCTCTGAGACCTTCCTGGATGAATAACTCTTTGCCATTCAAGAAGTACCATGGTTTACAGACATTGCAAACTATAAAGCTGTGAGATTCATACCCAAGGAGTACAGCAGGCAGCAAACAAAAAAATTAATTTCTGATGCTAAGTTCTACTTATGGGATGAACCATATCTCTTTAAGAGATGCGCATAGGGAATGATCCGCAGATGCATGCCTAGAGAGGAGGCACAGAGGATCCTATGGCATTGCCATGGATCACAATATGGAGGACATTTCGGAGGTGAGCGAATAGCCACAAAAGTTCTCCAATGTGGCTTCTTCTGGCCTACCCTCTATAGAGACTCCCAATAGTTTGTACGTAACTGTGACAGTTGCCAGAGAGCTGGTAATCTGCCTCATGGTTACGCCATGCCTCAGCAAGGGATCTTAGAGATCGAGTTGTTTGATGTATGGGGTATTGACTTCATGGGGCCTTTCCCACCATTATACTCAAACACTTACATTCTGGTGGTAGTAAACTATGTATCTAAATGGGTAGAGGCAACTGCCACACCCACTAATGATACTAAGACAATGCTGAAGTTCCTCTAGAAGCATATCTTCAGCAGATTTGGTGTCCCTAGAATACAAATCAGTGATGGAGGGACTCATTTCTGCAATAAACAGCTTGACTCTGCTCTGATCTGATATGGAATTAACCACAAACACTACAAGAAAAAAGGCCTGTCGGCACCCTTTTTTCTTGCTACGCTTTTAAAGCATGCCCAAAAGTGGTCTATGGGCACGCTTTTGCGAGGGTGGCCACTGATTTGTGATTTGGCCACACTTTTTTTTGCCACGCTTTTTATAGAGAAAAATTGGCACGCTTTTACGAGGGTGGCTACTTATTTGAAATTTGGCCACGCTTTCTTACTGCCACGCTTGAAAAGCGTACCCATAGAGAGAAATCATCATGCTTTTACGAGAGTGGCCACTGATTTGATATTTGGCCACACTTTTTTTGCCACGCTTGAAAAGCGTGGCCATAGAAGGAAACCGGCACGCTTGAAAAACGTGGCTATACTGTGTTTATTTTGGCACCGTAAAAAAACGTGCCGACAGAGTTTCCTCCCCTAAAATTTAGTTTCCCACCTATTCTTCCCACACTTAACCTTTTTTTTTAAGTTATCAAATTTTACCCTAAAAATAATAACAATAACACACACTAACTAAAAACAATGAAACCTAAAAATTCACTTTCAAACCCTAAAAGCTGAGGCGCCGTCAGCTTCATCTTCTCGATCGAACCCAGCCTTGGCGTCGTTCATCCATCTTCAACGTTCAGCCTCATCTTCTGGAACCCAGCCTTCGTCATTCATCCATCTCCATCATCATCATCATCACTGCCCTTCATCGAACCCAGAAAACCCTCACCTCGATCACGCCGCCATCTATCTCACTGTCGCCACCCTTCGCGCTCAAGATCGCAACCAGGTTCGTCGTTGTGTTAGCCAGCTCGCCATTCCTCTTGCTATCCTTCTCGCCGTTCTGGTCGACGTGCTGCTCGCCTCTCTCTGTCGTGGTTCTGCTCTCTCTTGCTATCCTTCTCGCCGTTCTGGTCGACGTGCTGCTCGCCTCTCTCTGTCGCGGTTCTGCTCTCAGTGCTGCTTGAAAGTTATTGCTCAGTTGTGCTCCATCTTCGTTTTTTAAAATGCTCCATCTTGCTGAGTTGCTGTGCTGCTGTTTTAATTTGTAAAATAGATGATTATTGAATGTTTTCTGCTGTTTTATTGATTAGTGATGAGGTCTTGCTGTTTTACTTTGTAATGAAGAAAATTGGATGATTATTGAATAATGTTTTCTGCTGTTTTGTTGAATTGATTAATGGTTAGCTCTTGCTTTTTATTGAATGATTTCTGCTGTTTTCTGCTGTTTTAACTGCATTCTATAATTATTGATGTTATTGTTCTTGGATTTGTGCTTACATTGCGAAACTAAAATTGAACATTTGTGTTTGTGTGTTTTTCAGACGATAAATCTGGTTGCAATTTGCACCCCTGCGGATTACAATACCTGTCCCTTTGACACAATTTACAGCAACTTCATCGATGCTCTCCCTGTGGTACGTGTTCTTCGTGTGATTAGGTCAAATTGTAAATAATTAAAGGCCAAATATTAATGTTGGAGCTGAATGGGATGTGTGATTTTGATTTTTGATGTGTTGTTTCTGTTTTAGGTGAAGTACTACTCTGAGAATAACAAGAGGCTTATTCACTTCTCTACTGTTCCTCTATTTTGGACCGCTGAGAATTTCAGGTCCTTTCCACTTTTCGCTTCACTTATTTATTGATTTGTTTATCTATTTATTTGGTTTTGAATTTGAAATATAGGAATAGGAGTAAGATGCTTGGGAAGTTTTGAAATAGAATTATTCATGATCATTCTTTTGAAACCGAAAAGATCTTATTAACCTATATGAAGTTACTCTTTTCTGGCGGAAGTATTTCCTTAATTTTTATTTTCTAAAGTCTTGATCATACTTTGTATGTTTAAACTTGATGCTATTGGTAAATGATTCTTGGTAGTGGATTCAGTATGTTAATTAATTTAGCTTTATATGGTTTCAGAATATTTTCATACTATTATTTTGATTGCTATTTTAAGAGCAGGAATTGGAAAGCATACTCCAAAAGAGTTGCCATTGTTTTTCTTGGTTGATGTGCTATTAGTGTTTCATTTTTTCAATGTTAAAACTTAATTTTATGTATTATATTTAACTCAGATACACGGATCATCCAAGACATATTAACAGAAAGAGAAGGCGTCACTCCTTTGCATTTATTATGTCAACCTAGTGTACCTGATAGATCTTTTCCTGTATATTTTTTGCTTGTAGCCTGTCCAGATTCTAGTTAAGATGTTAATGTGAGAAATGAGACTTGAAAGCCTTTCGAGTGCTGCTTGGCTGGCTCAAGCGGAAGGATTCAGCTGGCAACACTCCATCTGAAAACTCCATCTGAGGTCTCTGATTCTTTAGAACACTCCATCTTGAACTGGAAGGATTCAGCTGGGAACACCATTTTGCACATAGCAACACTCAATGATAACAATCAGGTATTTGTGACTACTTACATATACATCTGAAAACTACAGTCCAACTGATATACTCTCTAGTCCTTTCCTTTCATATGGATAAAATAATAACACATGGAAGTATTAAAATAAAATAGCATTGAATGTAATTGACGCATCAACAAACAAATTTATGTTGAATTATAGTCTAAAAAAAACACAAAATTTGATGGATACAAATGCTTGATTACATATCCCTCATATCTTGATGACAACTTTCACACAATTGGGCTATTTAAAAAGCTCAAATGCTTGATTTATATCTGCCAATTGAACCTCATGAGTGTATAATTCTTCAAGAGGAAATTCTTGTGAAGTAATAATGTTCTTAGATTAGGAATAATTTTATACACGTTATTATTGTGATCATGTAATGATTAAATAAGAAAAGAAAAATCAAATGGCTCAACTCAACTCACCACATTTGTCAGCTGGGAACTTAGTTCCAATTCAACTTTTTTCATGAGGGGACCAACCAACTTGTTTGTGTTTTCAATTTCAAAGACAAAAATTGATTTCAACTCTTTTGCATGTCTCTAACTTTGATCTGAGTGAGTTTACTGTGGCTGTAGATTGACACCTGCAATGCCTTCTACTGTGAAGGCTTCACTCCCAACAAGAATTACAAGCCCAAGATGTGGACTGAGAATTGGACTGGCTGGTATATATCTCATAAAAATGCTACCATTTTTGAGAATTTTTTACCTGGGGTCCTTTAGTTTTGTTGTTTCAATCTTTTGTTTAACTCTGCATTTTTGTAGGTACACTGGTTTTGGTGGCACAACCCTCATCAGACCAGCAAAAGACATAGCATTCTCGATTGCCAGATTCATTCTGAATCGTGCTCGTTTGTTAATTACTGTATGGTATGTTGCTGCTATGCATTTTTGTTGTAGACATAACTATGTGATTTGGGTCTCATGTATGATGTATCTAATTTTTGTGTGAAGTATCATGGAGGAACTAATGATTGAATAAATTGATGATACATACTAATGATTACTTGAGATGATGCTGGACTATTTGTTATATATGATGCAGTTAATTGATGATAATATATGTGAATTGTTTGAGTGATTTGTGGCTGGATTACTATGTTAAGTAATGCAGAAATTGTTGATTTCATATGAGTATGCTTAAATGTGAAAAGTGACCAAAAATGGTAATTTATTAATCCTGAGCACTTGAGGCTGATTTAATCTTTCTAACAAGTCACAATAAGTAAAATAAAGTTAAAATGCAAGGTTAGAGTGAGTGAAAAGCTAGGAATCAATTTTTGACCTCTCAAAACCCGAGGTTACATGTTGCAGAATTGTGCAGTTTTGGGCAGCACTTTGTGAGCAAAACTGGGAGCAATCTAGCCACTCAAAATGAGTGAAATTATTTTTCTATGAAATCTTGAGATGTCTAGATTGTTCTGCTAAAATTTCATAATTTTCCGATGTGTGGTTTGGGAGATATGATTTTTAGAAAATCGTCATTTTCTGCAGAAACAATGCTGTCCGAATTCTGGAACAGCAATTTCAAAACCACATATCTCAATACTCTGAAACTCTTTGGAGATGAAACCAAAGAGAGGTGAAATATTAGGATTTCTAGTATTTTATATCCAAATTTTAGGACAATTAAAGTTATGTAGAGAAAGTTGTGCCTTCAGGCATATTTCGAGAGGCATAACTTTTTCTAGAGAAGTGAAAATGCTCTGGAACTTAAACTGGGTGAAATATGGGTAAGTCTAGTTCAACCACACCAAAATTTAAGAGAATCCAACCAAAGATGAATTTTATATGATTTTTCTAAATTGGTTACTGCTTGCTGTTTTTCTGAAGTGTACTAAATCACTTGCCGATTTTTTTCAGACATTTGTTATTCATATTATGTTTTATAGTTTGCTTACTGTTTGTTTTTTTGTTATTCATATGATCATACTTACAGATTATTCGTGAATTGTATTGTGGAGCTTTCCATGTGGTTGCTTTATCCGAGAAAGGCCTAGTACAAACTTGGGGTGATTTAATGACATTTCTTAATTTTCTTTCTAGAAATTCATTTTTGTTTATGTTTGTAAATTTCATGTACACTGTCGTTGTGTGTATAGAGATAACATGGCTAATTTGGTTTGAATTTTATTAATGTAATACTAATTTTTATTGATTTTTTTAAATGACATTTACATATTTATGTCAATGTTTTTTTATTGTTTTTGGAGTGTATTAGAGTGCATGTAAAAGCAAATACTATTTTTTTTTAATTTAATAAGGATATAGCCACGCTTTAAAAGCGTGGCAATAGGTTTATCTTTAGGTACGTTTAAAAGTGTAGCCTTATCTTTCTCTATCGGCACGCTTTTGAAGTGCACCCAAAACCAATCTTCTGGGCACATTTAAAAAGCGTGGCGATATGTGACCTTTTCAGTACGCTTTTAAAGCGTAGCTATAGGTTAACCCCTATGGCCACGCTTTTAAGCGTGGCAAGAGATATAACCGTGGCAGAAAAGAAAGCGTGCCGATAGATCCACAAAAGTGTGGCGATAGAGCAATCGGCACGCTCGCAGATGTGACCCTTTCAAAAGCGTACCGATAGCTCAAAAAGCGTGGCGAAAAGCTATCGGTACGCTTTTTAGCACTTTTCGGCACGCTTTAAAAGTGTGGCAAAAAGCTTATTTTCTTGTAGTGAAAGTAGCAACTCCATATCATGCACAGACAAATAGGTAGGCTGAAGTCTCAAATAGAGAACTAAAACGAATCCTGGAAGGGACTGTAAGTACCCGTAGAAAGGATTGGGCAAGGAGTCTGGATGATGCTCTATAGGCATACAGAACTGCATTCAAAACTCCTATAGAGACCTTTCCATACCAGCTTGTGTATGGAAAAGCCTGTCACCTACCAGTGGAATTGGAACACAAGGCCTATTGGGTAACCAGATTCCTAAACCTTGATGCCAAGTTAGCTGGAGAGAGAAGATTGCTCCAGTTGAATGAGGTAGAGGAATTCAGACTCAATGCTTTCGAAAATGCAAAAATTTACAAGGAGAAAGCAAAAAAGTGGCATGACAAAAAATTGTCATCCAGAGTCTTTGAGCCAAGACAGAAGGTTCTGCTGTTTAACTCTAGGCTCAGATTATTCCCTGGGAAATTAAAATCCCGATGGAGGGGACCATATGTGATTACAAGTGTGTCACCATATGGATATGTAGAGCTTCAGGATATTGACTCTGATAAAAAGTTCATTGTTAATGGACAGAGAGTCAAGCATTATCTTGAAAGCAATGTTGAGCAAGAATGCTCAAAACTGAGACTAGATTAAAGCTCAGTAAAGTCCAGCTAAAGACAATAAAGAAGCACTTGCTGGGAGGCAACCCGGCCATTAGCAAAGTTTATTTGTTATTTAAAATAATAATTATAGGAGTTTGATATAAATTATATTCAAGGTTAATTATCAATTACAGGAGTTCACAAAGTTACAGAAGGATTCAGAGCATAAAGCAGAGAAAAGGAACTCACTGGCACGAAAACGCCAGTAAGGAGTACTTTGGGCGTTAAACGCTAGAATGGGTACCATTCTGGGCATTTAACGCCAGTAAGGATAGCATCCTGGGCGTTTAGAAAAACGCCCAGTGATAAAAGATTTCTGGCGTTTAACGCCAGCCAGGGTACCTGGCTCGGCATTAAACGCCCACAATGGCCAACATATGGGCGTTAAACGCCAGAATGGATACCATTCTGGGCGTTTAACGCCAAAAAAGGCAGGGGGAGGAGATTTTGTTTTCACTTCAAATTTTTTCAAACTTTCATGTTTTAATTCATAATTTTCTACATAAACATGTTACAAATTTTCATCACTCACAATCCAACTTCAAAAATTTATAAATTTCTAAATCACTTTTCAATTTTCTTTCAAATCCTTTCCAAATCTTTTTCAAAAATTCATTTATCTTTTCAATTCCTTTCGAAATCTTTTCCAACTCATCATATCTTCTTTTAATTCTTAGATGCATCAACAAATTTTCATATTTAACTTCTTTATATCTTTTTCATATCTTTTGAATTTTAAAATCTCATCTTTTTCATATCATGATTCATTTTTTTACCAATCATATCTTTCTATCATATCTTTTTCAAAATTTTCGGAACCCCACCCCTCTACCTTTAATTACACGTTCGGCCACCCCCTCTCATCCACAACTCGAATTTGGCTCTCCTCATATTCATCTCCTTTCCTTTCTTTTGCTTGAGGACAACCAAACCTCTAAGTTTGGTGTATTTTTCCGTGATCACCGAGCTAAGACTCACTAAGATCATGGCTCCTAAGGGAAAACAATCCACTTCAAGAGGTAAGAAAGAGAATACTACAAAGCCACTTTGGAATCAAGAGAGGTTCTTAACCAAAGAACATGCAGACCATTACCACAAAATAATGGGTTTGAGGTCAGTAATCCCGGAAGTTAAATTCGATCTAAAAGAAGACGAATATCCGGAGATCCAAGAGCAGATTCGAAATAGAGGCTGGGAAATTCTAGCTAATCCTGAGATAAAGGTGGGAAGAAACGTTGTTCAGGAATTCTACTCAAATCTGTGGCTGACAGATAAGTAGAGAATGACTGGAACTGCCTTTCATACCTTATGAACCATGGTCAGAGGGAGGATTATTTACTTCCATCTTGACAAAATATGAGAGGTCTTCAAGCTGCCTCAACTGCAAGATGATCTAGAATCCTTTAATAGGAGAATGGTGAGAATGGATAAACAATTAGACCAAGTTCTAGAGGACATATGCCTCCCTGGAGCCAAGTGGATAACCAACTCAAAAGGTGTCCCAAACCAACTCAAGAGAGGAGATCTCAAACCAGTGGCTAGGGGCTGGCTGGACTTCATTGGGCATTCTATACTGCCCACTAGCAACCGCTCTAAGGTCACTGTCAAAAGAGCAGTGATGATTAATTGTATTATGCTGGGAAACAAAGTAGAGATTCATCATCTGATTTCTTGTGAAATCTACACAATTGCAAATAAGAACTCCACTGAAGCCAAATTGGCTTACCCAAGCTTAATCTCTCTGCTATGTAAAGATGCTGGGGTGAAGATGGGAGTTGATGAGTTCATCCCTATCGACCACCCAATCACCAAGAAGTCAATGGAAGGACAACAGGTGCAAGATAACTCTATCAAAAGGAGGATGCAGGAATTCTTCCCAGAAATCCCTCAGATTGACTACTGGACCCGCCTAGAAGCATCTGTCACCAAGCTGCAAGAAGCTATGGATCAACTTAAGGAAGAACAGTAGAATCAAAATAGCATGCTCTGCAAGCTACTTAAGGAATAGGAGAAGCAAGGGCGTGAGCTACAGGAGCTGAAGCGCCAGAAGCTCTCCCTTGAGGGACCAGATACCCCACAGATTGAAGGAGCATCCACTTCTCAAAATCAAGGTTGTTGAGTCCTAACTCTGTGATAAATTTTATTATTAGAGATCTATTTTAATAGTCATTTATTTTTATGTTTTTATTTTTCTGTCTTCTATTATTTTTGGTCTGCTCTTATGTTTATTTTAAGTCTTATTTTTATTTCATGATTAATAAAATTTAGATTCCATGCCTTAAAGCTATGAATGTCCTATGAATCCTTCACCTTTCTTAAATGAAAAATTGATCTTAATTACAAAAGAACAAGAAGTACATGATTTCGAATTATATCCTGAAAATAGTTTAATTATTTTGATGTGGTGACAATATCTTTTGTTTTCTGAATGAATGCTTGAATAGTGCATATTTTTGAATTTCTTGTTTATGAATGTTAAAATTGTTGGCTCTTGAAAGAATGATGAAAAAGGAGAAATGTTATTTGATAATCTGAAAAATCATAAAATTGATTCTTGAAGCAAGAAAAAGCAGTGAATATAAAGCTTGCGAAAAAAAAAGAGAAAAAAAAAAAGCAAGCAGAAAAAGCCAATAGCCCTCTAAACCAAAAGGCAAGGGTAAAATAAGAAGGATCCAAGGCTTTGAGCATTAATGGATAGGAGGGCCCTGGTGCACGAAATCGTGATTGTTCATTCCTTGGTAACGGCGCCAAAAACTTAATACGCACGTTCATGATCTTAATTCTTTGTCACAACTTCGCACAACTAACCAGCAAGTGCACTGGGTCGTCCAAGTAATAAACCTTATGCGAGTAAGGGTCGATCCCACGGAGATTGTCGGCTTGAAGCAAGCTATGGTCACCTTGTAAATCTCAGTCAGGCAGATTCAAATGGTTATAGAGTTTTAATAATTAAAAGATAAATAAACCGTAAAAAAAGATAGAGATACTTATGTAATTCATTGGTGAAAATTTCAGATAAGCATATGGAGGTGCTTAGTTCCTTCTGAATCTCTGCTTTCCTACTGTCTTCATCCAATCCTTCATACTCCTTTCCATGGCAAGCTGCATGTTGGGCATCACCGTTGTTAATGGCTAAATCCTGTCCTCTCAGTGAAAATGGTCCAAATGCGCTGTCACCGCACGGCTAATCATGATCTGTCGGTTCTCGATCATGCTAGAATAGGATTCAGTAATCCTTTTGCGTCTGTCACTATGCCCAGCACTCGCGAGTTTGAAGTTCGTCACAGCCATCCCTTCCCAGATCCTACTCGGAATACCACAGACAAGGTTTAGACTTTCCGGATCTTAAGAATAGCCGCCAATAATTCTAGCCTATACCACGAAGACTCTGATCGTAGATCAGGAGGCTAAGAGATATGCATTCAAGCTTGTTTGCATGTAGAACGGAAGTGTTTGTCAGGCACGCGTTCATAAGTGAGAATGATGATGAGCATCACATAATCATCACATTCATCATGTTCTTGTGTGCGAATGAATATCTTAGAGAAGAAATAGGCTTGATTTGAATAGAAAAACAATAATACTTTGCATTGATTCATGAGGAACAGCAGAGCTCCACACCTTAATCTATGGTGTGTAGAAACTCTACCGTTGAAAATACATAAGAACAAGGTCCAGGCATGGCCGAATGGCCAGCCCCCTAAACGTGATCAAGAGATCAAAAGTGATACAAGGATAGTCTCAAAAATGATCAAAAGATTCAAAGATGTAAAAACAATAGTAAAAAGTTCTATTTATACTAAACTCGTTACTAGGGTTTACAGAGATAAGTGAATGATGTAGAAATCCACTCCCGGGCCCACTTGGTGTGTTCTTGGGCTGAGCATTGAGCTTTCATGTGTAGAGACTCTTTTTGGAGTTAAACGCCAGGTTGTAGCCTGTCTATGGCGTTTAACTCTGATTTGCAACCTGTTTCTAGCGTTTAACGACAGAATACGACAGAAAGCTGGCGTTGAATGCTAGTTTGCGTCATCAAAACTCGGCCAAAGCATGGCCTATTATATATTGATGGAAAGCCCTGGATGTCTACTTTCCAACTCAATTGAGAGAGCTCCATTTGGACTCTTGTAGCTCTAGAAAATCCACTTTGAGTTCAGGGAGGTCAGAATCCAACAGCATCTGTAGTCCTTCTTCAGCCTCTGAATCTGATTTTTGCTCAAGTCCCTCAATTTCAGCCAGAAATTACCTGAAATCACTTAAAAACACACAAACTCATAGTAAAGTCCAGAAATGTGATTTTTATATAGAAAATAATAAAAATATACTAAAAACTATGTCAAAACAATGCCAAAAAGCGTATAAATTATCCGCTCATCACAACACCAAACTTAAATTGTTGCTTGTCTCCAAGAAACTAAAAATCAAAGAGGATAAAAAGAAGAGAATATACTATAAATTCCAAAATATCAATGAAACTTAGCTCCAATCAGATGAGCGGGACTAGTAGCTTTTTTCCTCTGAACAGTTTTGGCATCTCACTTTATCCCTTGAAGTTCAGAATGATTGGTATCTATAGGAACTCAGAATTCAGATAGTGTTATTGATTCTCCTAGTTCAGTATGTTGATTCTTGAACACAGCTACTTTATGAGTCTTGGCCGTGGCCCTAAGCACTTTGTTTTCCAGTATTACCACCGGATACATAAATGCCACAGACACATAACTGGGTGAACCTTTTCAGATTGTGACTCAGCTTTGCTAGAGTCCCTAATTAGAGGTGTCCAAGGTTCTTAACCACACTCTTCTTTTTGCTTTGGACCTCGACTTTAACCGCTCAGTCTAAAGTTTTCACTTGACACCTTCACGCCACAAGCACATGGTTCGGGACAGCTTGGTTTGGCCGCTTAGGCTAAGATTTTATTCCTTTAGGCCCTCCTATCCATTAATGCTCAAAGCCTTGGATCCTTTTTACCCTTGCCTTTTTTTTCGCCATTTTTCTTTTCTTTTTTTTTTCCGCAAGCTTTTGTATTCACTGCTTTTTCTTGCTTCAAGAAACAATTTTATGATTTTTCAGATTATCAATAACATTTCTCCTTTTCATCATTCTTTCAAGAGCCAACATATTTAACATTCATAAATAATAATATCAAAAGACATATGCACTGTTCAAGCATTCATTCAGAAAATAAAAGGTATTGTCACCACATCAAAATAATTAAACAAATTTCAAGGATGAATTCGAAATTCATGTACTTCATGCTTTTAAGAAAGGTGATGGATTCATAGGACATTCATAGCTTTAAGACATAGACACTTAAACACTAGTGATCATGTAGTAAGACACAAACATAAAGAAAACATAAAGCTCAAGAACCGAAAAATAGGAAAATAAGAACAAGGAGATTAAGGAACGGGTCCACCTTAGTGAGGGTGGCATCTTCCTCTTCTTGAAGAACCAATTGTGCTCTTGAGCTCCTCTATGTCTCTTCCTTGTCTTTGTTGCTCCTCCCTCAAAGCTCTTTGATCTTTTCTAATCTCATGAAGAATGATGGAGTGCTCTTGGTGTTCCATCCTTAGTTATCCCATGTTGGAACTTAATTCTCCTAGGGAGGTGTTGATTTGCTCCCAATAGTTTTGTGGAGGGAAGTGCATCCCTTGAGGCATCTCAGGGATTTCATGGTGAGGAATTTCCTCATGCTCTTGTTGAGGTCCATGATCTCTTGTTTGCTCCATCCTTTCTTAGTGATGGGCTTGTCCTCTTCAATGAGGATGTCTCCCTCTATGTCAATTCTAGCCGAATTGTAGAGGTGGCAAATAAGGTGAGGAAAGGCTAACCTTGCCAAAGTTGAGGACTTGTCAGCCACCTTGTAGAGTTCTTGAGGTATAATCTCATGAACTTCCATTTTCTCCCCAATCATGATATTATAGATCATGATGGCCCAGTCTACAGTAACTTCAGACTGGTTGCTAGTAGGAATAATTGAGCGTTGGATGAACTCCAACCATCCTCTAGCTACAGGCTTAAAGTCCGATCTTCTCAATTGAACCGGCTTGCCTCTTGAGTCAACTTTCCATTGAGCTCCTTCAACACATATGTCCATGAGGACTTGGTCCAACCTTTGATCAAAGTTGACCCTTCTAGTGTAGGGGCGTGCGTTTTCTTGCATCATTGGCAAGTTGAACGCCAACCTTACATTTTCTGGACTGAAATCTAAGTATTTCCCCCGAACCATGGTAAGCCAATTCTTTGGATTCGGGTTCATACTTTGATCATGGTTCCTAGTGATCCATGTGTTTTCATAGAACTCTTGAACCATTAAGATCCCGACTTGTTGAATAGGATTAGAGAGAACTTCCCATCCTCTTCTTCTAATCTCTTGTTGGATCTCCGGATATTCGCTCTTTTTGAGCTTAAAAGGGACCTCAGGGATCACCTTTTTCTTGGCCACAACTTCATAGAAGTGGTCTTAATGGACCTTTGAGATGAATGTCTCCATCTCCCATGGCTCAGAGGTGGAAGCAATTGCCTTCCCTTTCCTCTTTCTTGAGGTTTCTCTGGCCTTAGGTGCCATTAATGGTTATGAAAAAACAAAAAGCAATGCTTTTACCACACTAAACTTAAAAGGTTTGCTCGTCCCCGAGCAAAAGAAGAAAGGAAGTAGTAGAAGAAGAAGAAAATGGAGGAGATGGAGGGAGAAGGTGTATTCGGCCAAGGGGGAGAAGTTGTGGTTGTAATATGTGAAAATGGAGTAGTGTTGAGGGCTTTATATAGGGGTGGGGTGGGGGGTAGGTTTCGGCCATTAGGGTTGGGTTTGGAAGGGAAAAGAATTTAAATTTTAGAGGTAGGTGGGGTTTATGGGGAAGAGTAGATGGATGTGAGTGGTTGAGGGTATTTAGGGAAGAGGTATGGAGGTGATTGGTGAAGGGTATTTGGGGAAGAGAGGTATGAAAAGGTGTAAATAGGAGAGAAGAAGAGGTGGCATAAGTGGGGATCCTGTGGGGTCCACAGATCCAGTGGAGTCAAGGACTTAACATCCCTGCTCCATTTAGGCCTGCAAACACCCTTAGAATGCATGTCTGGCGTTAAACGCCAGCTTGTTGCTTGTTTCTGGCATTTAACGCCAATTCCATGCTCTGTTCTGATGTTAAACGCCAGTCTGGTGCTTGTTTCTGGTGTTTAATGCCAGCTTGATGCTTTTTTCTGGCGTTAAACGCCAGTTTGATGCTTCTTACTGGCGTTTAAACGCCAGTAAGCTCTTCCTCCAGCGTGAGCTATTTTTAATGCTATTTTTCATTCTGTTTTTGATTTTTCAGTAGTTTTTGTGACTTCACATGATCATCAACCTAAAGAAAACATAAAATAGCAATGGAAAATAAATAGATATAATTAAATAACATTGGATTGCCTCCCAACAAGCGCTTCTTTAATGTCAATAGCTTCACAGTGAGCTCTCATGGAGCCTCACAGATATTCAGAGCATTGTTGGAACCTCCCAACACCAAACTTAGAGTTTGAATGTGGGGGTTCAACACCAAACTTAGAGTTTGGTTGTGGCCTCCCAACACCAAACTTAGAGTTTGACTGTGGGGGGCTTTGGTTGACACTGTAGTGAGAGAAGTTTTTCATGCTTCCTCTCTATGGTTATAGAAGGAGATCCTTGAGTTTTAAATACAAGGAAGTCCTCATTCAGTTGAAGGACTAATTCTCCTCTGTCCACTTCAATCACAGCTTTTGCTGTGGCTAGGAAGGGTCTTCCAAGGATGATGGATTCATCCTCATCCTTCCCAATGTCTAGGATTATGAAATCAGCAGGGATGTAAAGGCCTTCAACCTTTACTAACAAGTCCTCTACTAATCTATAAGCCTGTTTCATTGATTTGTCTGCTATCTCTAGTGAGATTCTTGTATCTTGTACCTCAAAGATTCCCAGTTTCTCCATTACAGAGAGTGGCATGAGGTTTATCCCTGACCCAAGGTCACACAGAGCCTTTTCAAAGGTCATGGTGCCTATGGTACACGGTATGAAGAACTTTCCAGGATCTGGTTTCTTCTGAGGCAATGTCTGCCTTATCAATTCACTGAGTTCATTGGTGAATGAGGGGGTTCATCCTCCCAAGTATCATTACCAAATAAATTGGCATTCAACTTCATGATGGCTCCTAGATATTTAGCAACCTGCTCTTCAATGATGTCTTTATCCTCTTCAGAGGAAGAATAGTCATCAGAGCTCATGAATGGTAAAAAGAGGTTTAATGGAATCTCTATGGTCCCTAGATGAGCCTCAGATTCCTTTGGTTCCTCAAAGGGAAACTCCTTATTGGTTAGTGAACGTCCCAGGAGGTCTTCCTCACTAGGATTCACGCCCTTCTCCTCCTCTCTGGGTTCGGCCACACCAAGTAAGGTTATGGCCTTGCACTCTCTTTTTGGATTCTCTTCTGTATTACTTGGGAGAGTACTAGGAGGAGATTCAGTGACTCTTTTACTCAGCTGGCCCACTTGTGCCTCCAAATTTCTAATGGAGGACCTTGTTTCATTCATGAAACTTAGAGTGGCCTTAGATAGATCAAAGACTTTATTTGCTAAGCTAGATGGACTCTGCTCAGAATTCTCTGTCTGTTGCTTAGTGGTTGATGGAAAAGGCTTGCTATTGCTAAACCTATTTCTTCCACCATTATTAAAGCCTTGTTGAGGCTTTTGTTGATCCTTCCACGAGAAATTTGGATGATTTCTCCATGAGGGATTATAGGTGTTTCCATAGAGTTCACCCATGTAATTCACCTCTGCTATTGCAGGGTTCTCAGGATCATAAGCTTCTTTTTCAAAAGATGCTTCTTTAGTACTGTTGGATGCAGCTTGCAATCCATTTAGACTCTGAGAAATCATATTGACTTGCTGAGTCATTATTTTATTCTGAGCCAATATGGCATTCAAAGTATCAATTTTAAGAACTCCCTTCCTCTGAGGCGTCCCATTACTCACAGGATTCCTTTCAGAAGTGTACATAAACTGGTTATTTGCAACCATGTCAATGAGTTCCTGAGCTTCTACAGGCATTTTCTTTAGGTGAATGGATCCACCTGTAGAATGGTCTAATGACATCTTAGATAATTCAGACAGACCATCATAGAATATATCCAGGATGGTCCATTCTGAAAGCATGTCAGAAGGACACTTTTTAGTCAGTTGCTTATATCTCTCCCAAGCTTCATAGAGGGATTCACCTTCTTTCTGTTTGAAGGTTTGAACATCCACTCTAAGCTTGCTAAGCTTTTCAGGAGGAAAGAACTTGGCTAAGAAAGCCGTGACCAGCTTATCCCAAGAGTTCAGGCTATCTTTAGGTTGAGAGTCTAACCATATTTTAGCTCTGTCTCTTACAGCAAACGGGAAAAAGCATAAGCCTGTAGACCTCGGGATCAACCCCATTGGTCTTAACAGTATCACAGATCTGTAAGAATTCAGTTAAGAACTGAAAAGGATCTTCTGATGGAAGTCCATGAGACTTGCAATTCTGTTGCATTAGAGAAACTAATTGAGGCTTTAGCTCAAAATTGTTTGCTCCAATGGCAGGGATTGAGATGCTTCTTCCATGCAAGTTGGAATTTGGTGTAGTAAAGTCACCAAGCATCTTCCTTGCATCTCCACCATTGTTATTATTTTCGGCCATGTCTCCTTCTTTTTCGAAAATTTCTGTCAGATTTTCTCCAGAGAGTTGTGCTTTAGCTTCCCTTAGCTTCCTCTTCAGAGTCCTTTCAGGTTCAGGATCAGCTTCAACAAGAATGTTCTTATCCTTGTTCTTGCTCATATGAAAAAGAAGAGAATAGAAAAGAAAATATGGAATCCTCTATGTCACAGTATAGAGATTCCTTATATGAGTATAAGAAGAGAAGGATGGAAGAAAGAAAATATAAGAATTCGAACACAGAGGAGAAGAGTTGGTTCGAATTTTTGAGTAGAAGAGAAGTGTTAGTAAATAAATAAATAATTAGAAGGAGATGAGAGATGGAAGAATTCGAAAATAAAATAAAAGAAAAATATTTTTGTTTTTAATTTAAAATTAAAGTTAAAATTCGAAAATTTTAAAAAGACATGAAATTAAAAAAAAATTAAAACAATTAGTTAGTTAAAAAGGAATTTTGAAAAAGAGGTTAGTGATTTTCGAAAATTAGAGAGAGAGAATTAGTTAGGTAGTTTTGAAAAAGATAATAATCAAACAAGATAAGATTAATTGAAAAAGATTTGAAAATCAATTTTGAAAAGATAAGAAGTTGGAAAAGATTTTGAAATTGATTTTGAAAAAGATGTGATTGAAATTTATTTTGAAAAAATTTGAAAAAGAAATTTAAAAAGATTTGATTTTGAAAATTAAAGTTGATTACTTGACTAACAAGAAACAAAAAGATATGATTTTAAAATTTAAAGATTGAACCTTTCTTACTAGGCAAGTTACAAACTTAAAATTTTTGAATCAATCACATTAATTGTTAGCATTAATTTTGGAAATATTGAAATAAAAATAAGAAAAAGATTTTGAAATTCAATTTTTTAAAAAAAAAATTCGAAAATATGTAAAATTAAATGAAAAAGATTTGATTTTTGAAAAAGATTTGAAAAAGATATAATTTTTAAATTAAAAATTTGACTTGACTCATAAGAAACAATTAAATTTAAAAACTTTTTGACCAAATCAAACCAAATTTTCGAAAATTTATGAGAGAATAAGGGAAAGATATTTTTTTTATTTTTGAATTTTTAATGAAGAAGAGAAAAACACAAAAATGACACAAAACATGAAAATTATGAATCAAAACAACTAATGCGTGCAAGAACACTTTGAATGTCAAGATGAACACCAAGAACACTTTGAATGTCAAGATGAACATCAAGAACATATTTTTGAAAATTTTTAAGAAAAGAAAAATATGCAAGACACCAAACTTAAAAATTTTTATTCTCTAGACACTAATAATTCAAGAATGCATATAAAAAAAACAAGAAAAGACACAAAACATGAAAATGCAAAGATCAAACAAGGAAAATCATCAAGAACAACTTGAATATTATGAAGAACAAATGCATGAGTTTTCGAAAATTTTAATGAAATTAAAAAGATGCAATTGACACCAAACTTAAAAATTGACACAAGACTCAAACAAGAAACATCAAACTTTTTTGGTTTTTATGATTTTATTAAAAAAATTTTTGTAATTTTTCGAAAATTAATTGAAAAAAAAAATAAGGATTTCAAAATTTCTAATGAGAATTCCAGGAATCATGCAATGTTAGTCTAAAGCTCCAGTCCAGGAATTAGACATGGCTTACTAGCTAGCCAAGCTTTCAGTGAAAGCTCCGGTCCAAAACACTAGACATGGCCAATGGCCAGCCAAGCTTCAGCATACATAGTTCAAGCATGTGAAGAGGAAGCCTCAGTCCAAAAGAATTTAGACATGGCTTTACAGCCATCCAGGCTTCAACATGTTACCTTGAAACTCTAGAATTCATTCTTAAAAATTCTGAAGCCATAGAATAATTTATTTTATATTTTGTTTTTTAAATTTTTTCGAAAATAAAAATAAAAATAATAAAAACAAAAAGCTTAAAATTAAAATAAAATTTACCTAATCTAAGTAACAAGATGAACCATCAGTTGTCCAAACTCGAACAATCCCCGTCAACGGCGCCAAAAACTTGGTGCACAAAATCCTGATTGTTCATTCCTTGGTAACGGCGCCAAAAACTTAATACGCACGTTCATGATCTTAATTCTTTGTCACAACTTCGCACAACTAACCAACAAGTGCACTGGGTCGTCCAAGTAATAAACCTTACGTGAGTAAGGGTCGATCCCACGGAGATTTTCGGCTTGAAGCAAGCTATGGTCACCTTGTAAATCTCAGTCAGGCAGATTCAAATGGTTATAGAGTTTTAATAATTAAAAGATAAATAAAATGTAAAATAAAGATAGAGATACTTATGTAATTCATTGGTGAGAATTTCAGATAAGCGTATGGAGGTGCTTAGCTCCTTCTGAATCTCTGCTTTCCTACTGTCTTCATCCAATCCTTCATACTCCTTTCCATGGCAAGCTATATGTTGGGCATCACCGTTATCAATGGCTACATCCCGTCCTCTTAGTGAAAATGGTCCAAAGGCGGTGTCACCGCATGGCTAATCATTTGTCGATTCTCGATCATGCTAGAATAGGATTCAGTAATCCTTTTGCGTCTGTCACTACGCCCAGCACTCGCGAGTTTGAAGCTCGTCACAGCCATCCCTTCCCAGATCCTATTCAGAATATCACAGACAAGGTTTAGATTTTCCAGATCTCAAGAATAGCCGCCAATAATTCTAGCCTATACCACGAAGACTCTGATCGTAAATCAGGAGGCTAAGAGATATGCATTCAAGCTTGTTTGCATGTAGAACGGAAGTATTTGTTAGACATGCGTTCATAAGTGAGAATGATGATGAGCGTCACATAATCATCACATTCATCATATTCTTGTGTGCGAATGAATATCTTAGAGAAGAAATAGGCTTGAGTTGAATAGAAAAACAATAGTACTTTACATTAATTCATGAGGAACAGCAGAGCTCCACACCTTAATCTATGGTGTGTAGAAACTCTACCGTTGAAAATACATAAGAACAAGGTCCAGGCATGGCCGAATGGCCAACCTCCTAAACGTGATCAAGAGATCAAAAGTGATACAAGGATAGTCTCAAAAATGATCAAAAGATTCGAAGATGTAAAAATAATAGTAAAAAGTTCTATTTATACTAAACTAGTTACTAGGGTTTACAGAGATAAGTGAATGATGTAGAAATCCACTTCCGGGCCCACTTGGTGTGTGCTTGGGCTGAGCATTGAGCTTTCATGTGTAAAGACTCTTTTTGGATTTAAACGCCAGGTTGTAGCCTATTTCTGGCGTTTAACTCTGATTTGCAACCTGTTTCTGGCGTTTAACGCCAGAATAGGGCAGAAAGCTGGTGTTGAACGCCAGTTTACGTCATCTAAACTCGGTCAAAGCATGAACTATTATATATTGCTGGAAAGCCCTGAAAGTCTACTTTTCAACGCAATTGAGGGCGCGCCATTTGGACTCTTGTAGCTCCAGAAAATCAACTTTGAGTACATGGAGGTCAGAATCCAACAGCATCTACAGTCCTTCTTCAGCCTCTGAATCTGATTTTTGCACAAGTCCCTCAATTTCAGCCAGAAATTAGCTGAAATCACATAAAAACACACAAACTCATAGTAAAGTCCAGAAATGTGATTTTTATTTAAAAACTAATAAAAATATACTAAAAACTAACTAAATTATACTAAAAACTATGTCAAAATAATGACAAAAATTATTCGCTCATCAGGCCCAAAGGAATAAAATTCTGGCCTAAGCGGCTAAACCAAGCTGTCCCTAACCATGTGCTTGTGGCGTGAAGGTGTCAAGTGAAAAGCTTGAGACTAGGCGGTTAAAGTCGTGGTCCAAAGCAAAAAGAGTGTGCTTAAGAGCTCTAGACACCTCTAATTGGGGACTCTAGCAAAGATGAGTCACAATCTGAAAAGGTTCAACCAATTATGTGTCTGTGGCATTTATGTATCTGGTGGTAATACTGGAAAACAAAATGCTTAGGGCCACAGCCAAGACTCATAAAGTAGCTGTGTTCAAGAATCAACATACTAAACTAGGAGAATCAATAACACTATCTGAATTCTAAGTTCCTATAGATGCCAGTCATTCTGAACTTCAAAGGATAAAGTGAGATGCCAAAACTGTTCAGAAGCAAAAAGGCTACAAGTCCCGCTCATCTAATTAAAGCTAATCTTCATTGATAAGTTTGGAATTTATTGTATATTCTCTTTTTTTTATCCTATTTTGTTTTTAGTTACTTGGGGACAAGCAACAATTTAAGTTTGGTGTTGTGATGAGCGGATAATTTATACCCTTTTTGGCATTGTTTTTAGGTAGTTTTTAGTATAATTTAGTTACTTTTATTATATTTTTATTAGTTTTTATTCAAAAATCACATTTCTGGACTTTACTATGAGTTTGTGTGTTTTTCTATAATTTCAGGTATTTTCTGGCTGAAATTGAGGGACCTGAGCAAAAGTTTGACCCAGAGGCTGAGAAAGGACTACAGATGTTGTTGGATTCTGACCTCCCTGCACTCAAAATGGATTTTTTGGAGCTACAGAAGTCCAATTGACGTGCTCTCAATTACGTTAGAAAGTATACATCTTGGGCTTTCCAGAAATATATAATAGTCCTTACTTGGCCCGAGATTTGGTAGCGCAAACTGGCGTTTAAACGCCAGCTCCTTACCCTTTTCTGGCGTTAAATGCCATAACTGGCATAAAAGTTGGAGTTAAATGCCCAAACTGGCACAAAAGCTGGAGTTCAATGCCAAGAATAGCCTATGCATGTGGAAGCTTCAGTGCTCAGTCCAAACATACACTAAGTGGGCCCCGGAAGTGGATTTCTGCACTATCTATCTTAGCTTACTCATTTTCTGTAAACCTAGGTCATTGGTTCATTATAAAAATCACTTTTAGAGATTCATTTTGTACCTCATGACATTTTTACATTTGAATTTTGTATCTTCTACGGCATGAGTCTCTAAACTCCATGGTTGGGGGTGAGGAGCTCTGCTGTGTTCCGATGGATTAATGCAATTACTACTGTTTTCTATTCAATCACGCTTGTTTTTATTCTAAGATATTAACTCGCACTTCAACATGATGAATGTGATGATCCGTGACACTCATCACCATTCTCAACCTATGAACGCGTGCCTAACAACCACTTCTGTGCTACCTTAGATTGAGTGTGTATCTCTTTGGTTCCTGGTTCACGAGTTTGATTGCCTCTCCTGACAACAGAGCATTCAAATCTGTGAGATCAGAGTCTTCGTGGTATAAGCTAGAATCAATTGGCAGCATTCTTGAGACCTGGAAAGTCTAAACCTTGTCTGTGCTATTCTGAGTAGGATCCGGGAAGGGATGACTGTGACGAGCTTCAAACTCACAAATGTTGGGCGTAGTGATAGTGTGCAAAAAGATCAATGGATCTTATTCCAACACTAGTGAGAACCGACAGATGATTAGCCCTACGAAACCCGTAGCTGGACCATTTTCACTGAGAGGATGAATGGTAGCCATTGACAACGGTGATGCACCAACATACAGCTTGCCATGGAAGGAGCCTTGCGTGCGTGAAGAAGAAGACAGTAGGAAAGTAGAGATTCAGAAGACAGAGCATCTCCAAAACCTCACCCTGTTCTCGATTACTGCATAACAAGTATTATTTAATCCATGTTCTTTTACTCATTCCAATTAAAACTGAGAATTGTTATTGATATCCTGACTAAGATTTACAAGATAACCATTGCTTGCTTCAAGCTGACAATCTCCGTGGGATCGACCCTTACTCACGTAAGGTATTACTTGGACGACCTAGTGCACTTGCTGGTTAGTTGTGCAGAATTGCAAAAGTGTGATTGTGATTTCGTGCACCAGCTATAAGTAGTGCCATTGTTTCCCACCTCATTCTTGTCTTCTCAACCTCTATATCTCAGGTTCTTGCTTTTCCTTTCTTTTTAGTTCATATTTTTTGCACTTGCTTTAATTTCTTTTATGTTGCTCAAACTTCATTAGTAGCTTTCCTTATTGTTTCTTTGTATTGCAAAGTGTTGTTGCTTGATTTTTGGGTTGATTATGAACATATTTGAACTTAATTGTGAGGAAATTGCACATTTGATACCACATGTTCGATAAAATGCCTCAACAAATATTTTGTTTGATTCATATGACTTGGCCATCATATGTGTTCAATTTATCTCTTGTTAGGCATATTGTATGAATGGTGCAACTTCTTTTATGACTTTTGATGGTAGAAATTGAAATCACCAATGCAATTCCTTGGTTGATTTTGGTTGTAAATGCATTGTGTTGGAACAATCTAAGTTTCATTGTTCATCTTGAATTTTAATTGAGTAACCACTCTACAAATGTTCAAACTTTTGATGATGTCTTGATCAAACATCTTTTGGACTTCCAATTGAGAACATAGTATGTGTGATCACTACTTTTTGAGAATGAGCAATGAATAATTCCCTCTTATGGTGCTTGCTTGAAGCTTTGAACTGTGAATTGCCTCAAGCATGTGATTGCCGTGATATCTGGCCGGTGTGTGTGTTCCAACCGCGCGCATCATTGGAATATACACACCATGTTTCTTGTAAATCACACTACTTCTATAAGCCCTTTTCACATTATTAGTACTTCATAAATGATTTTACTCCATTGTTGCCCTATGATCTCGAAGATCTTTTATTTGTATTTTCAGGATGAGGAAGAAAGGTAAGACACCGGTTCCTCCATCAGTTGAGCGAACTACCACTCGCTTACCTCAAGTTTGGGGAGATCACCTAGGGGATAAACCGGATACCTTAGTTAACCGATGAGCCGACTCTCAATACGAGGCTATTGAGGCACA
Source organism: Arachis ipaensis (assembly GCF_059453495.1). Classification (NCBI taxonomy): domain Eukaryota; kingdom Viridiplantae; phylum Streptophyta; class Magnoliopsida; order Fabales; family Fabaceae; genus Arachis; species Arachis ipaensis. The sequence goes on from NC_142436.1 coordinate 86,675,453, forward strand.
TACAATTCATTGGGAGCGGCCGTTGAAGGTTCCAAGCCAATACAAGGCGATTATTCACCAAAGGATCACCTCGCTTCATTGGGAGTTTCTCGAGCGAGAACCCATTGAAGTCAATGACACTATGGTGCGGGAATTCTATGAAAACTACCAAGCTTGGGAAACAAAGTCAGTCTTCCTCCAGGGTAAGATGTTGGATACATCCAATCAAGCTCTAGAATCTATCCTGAACATCCCCCATATTCCATTTGAGAAAGATGGATACTCCAAGATAAAAGAGGATGTCTTCGAAGGAAGAATATCTCTGATTTCCATTCTTGAGAAAATAGGCCGTCCTGGTGCATCTTGGGAGTATAGCAAAGGGAAGAATTCTGTTCCCACTAGTATTGCATACTCTGATTTGAATGTTGAAGCTCATATATGGCATCAAATTGTGGCGGACTACATCATCCCGAGCACCCACACTACCCATGTGAGATTTAGAACTACTTTGCTACTTTGGGCTATTATGCAAGGGAAGCATATAGCCATCTTTTCTTTTTTGCGCAAATCGATTTAGAAATTGATTGAGAAGAAGAATATCAGCATTCCATTTTCGTCAATGGTGATGCGCTTAGCAAATACAGCAGGGGTAGAGAGGCGACCAATGGATATAATGCTTGAGTTTCCTAGAGGGAACAAGTTCATTCTGAGGGGAGATTTGGAGAGATCAACAAAAATAACCCCCTCCAAGAGGAAGACACCCACAACACCACCATCAAGTCTACCAACTCCATCAATGGCTTTACCTTTTCTCCGTCCTCTTCCGGATCTATTCCGCGACATCTTGCACGATATCCACCACATGGAGCATTTGGAGCACAAACGTTTTGAGTGGATAGCGGCAAAACTAGAAGGAAGAGACCCCGGCCCAATTCCTACAACTTTATCCAAGCTAGCTGGGGTGGAGCATGATGCAGTTGACCATCCCATTTCTGAGCCCACCAGCTGAAGGTGGCCTGCTCTACATCCTCCCAGATCGTGAGCATGCACGGAGGACCGTGCACAATTTAAGTGTGGGGGAGGATCGATGACTTTAAGGGGGGTAAAAATTTCTCTCGTTTTTCGCTGTTTTACTGGGGTTCTAGGCTTTATCGGGTTCTTCCCATGGGTGAGCCCACTAGTCTTGTTCTTTTGCTTCCCTCAAGGTCAAAGAAGAGGTTAACAGCTCCGCCCAAGTGGCAACAAATGCCGATAAGCAAGTAGACAAGTTGATTGATTGGAGGTTCAAAAGAAGAATGTAAGAAAGAGGGATAAGACCGAGGCCTCGGACTCTCTAGACTCCTCTGGTCTCTCTCGACCGAGTGAACATGCCCACTACCTTCTTGGACCAAGGGCTTTCATAGAAAGGGTTCCAGGCTTAAAGACACTTTGCAATGTTTCTTGTAGTACTTTTTCTTTATTTTGAGTAGCTTTATTTCTATTGTATCTTGTTTGGTTTGTTGTGAATATTTCTTTATCGTTTATGGATATTTAGTAGTTAATATTTGCATTTTGCATGATATGATGAATAAGTGATGAAACAACAAGGAATTTCCATGAAATCCTTTTCTACGGGCATACCATTGATTGAATTGAGGAAAAATTGTTTTACCAACTTGCTTGGAGTATTTCGTTGTAGAACATGAAAAAAAAAGAGCTCGAACAACATGCCTTGTGAGATTTGAGCTTTAATAGATGTTTGCATTTTTCAACCATAATGTTGTTCTTATGTGTGATTGTACTCCTTTTTTATTGTGATCATTGATTTGCATGATTCTTTATGTCCTGTATTTGTGTTTGGATGCATTTAGCATGATTGAGGCCATCTTTGATGATAAATTCACTAACCTATATGGCCAACCCTTGCATTCACCTTTGTGAACCCCTTTGAGCCTATGGATCCCCTTTTTGTTCTAACAATAGCACATTACTCCCCTTAAGCAGAAAACCATTGATGTTCATGAATTACTCTTTGATTAGCTTGGGTGGATTAGTGTGAAAATTCTAAGTGTGGGGGAATTCTGGGAAGCATTGGTGATAGAGGCATGAACTCGTTGTGAAAATTTTTGGCAATTAGGTAATGTTCATGCATTTCATTAATTGAAACATATGCATTCATAGTTCAAGTAAAAAAAAAACCTTGTGCATAACAAAGTAAAAATAAAAGAATAAATAAAGGATGCATATGCCATGTTTGAAAAGAAAATGCATGAGTAAAATGAGATATAAAAAGGAAATGGGTGGGAAGGTTGCATTGTTATGTGTATATAGGTGATGTAGGATTAGATGGACATTTAAGCTAATCAAAGAACTAATTCTTTAAGTCCACTTAACCAAACTTCATCCTACCTAACCCTAGCCCCATTACATCCTGGTATGCGAATTCGTGATCTTTAATAATGGCGCCAATGGCTTGGTGCTCTCAAACCTGAATCACACTTTGTCACAATTCCGCACAACTAACTAGCAAGTGCACTGGGTCGTCCAAGTTATAAACCTTACGTGAGTAAGGGTCGATCCCACGAAGATTGTCCGCTTGAAGCAAGCTATGGTCACCTTGTAAATCTCAGTCAGGCGGATTCAGACAGTTATGGAGATTTGATAATTAAAACATAATTGAAATATAAACTAGGATAGAGATACTTATGTAATTCATTGGTGAGAATTTCAGATAAGCGTATAGAGATGCCTTTCGTTCCTCTGAACCTCTGCTTTCCTGCTGTCTTCATCCAATCATTCCTACTCCTTTCCATGGCAAGCTGTATGTTGGGCATCACCGTTGTCAATGGCTACTTCCCGTCCTCTCAGTGAAAATGGTCCAAGATGCTCTGTCACAGCATGACTAATCATCTGTCAGTTCTCGATCATACTGGAATAGGATCCATTGATCCTTTTGCGTCTGTCACTACGCCCAGCACTCGCGAGTTTGAAGCTCGTTACAACCATCCATTCCCAGATCCTACTCAGAATACCACAGACAAGGTTTAGACTTTCCGGATCTCAAGAATGGCCGTCTATGGGTTTTAACTTATACCACAAAGATTCTAATATCTCGGACTTGGTCCTCTGTATTAGATATCTAAGAGATACTCATTCTAGCTTGTTTGCATGTAGAACGGAAGTGTTTGTCAGGCACGCGTTCATAGGTGAGAATGATGATGAGCGTCACATAATCATCACATTCATCATGTTCTTGGGTGCGAATGGATATCTTATAAAAGGAATAAGCTTGAATTGAATAGAAAAACAGTAGTACTTTGTATTAATTCATGAGGAACAGCAGAGCTCCACACCTTAATCTATAGAGTGTAGAAACTCTACCGTTGAAAATACATAAGTGATAAGGTCCAGGCATGGCTGAATGGCCAGCCCCCTAAACGTGATCAAAGGATCAAAAGATAATCCAAAGATGTAAATACAATAGTAAAAAGTCCTATTTATGTTAAACTAGTTACTAGGGTTTACAGAAATGAGTAAATGATGCAGAAATCCACTTCCGGGGCCCACTTGCTGTGTGCTTGGGCTGAGCATTGAGCTTTACACGTGTAGAGGCTTCCTTTAGAGTTCAACGCCAGTTTGTAACCTGTTTCTGGCGTTTAACTCCACTTTGCAACCTATTTCTGGCGTTTAACTCCAGAATGCAGCATGGAACTGGTATTGAACGCCAGTTTGCGTCGTCTAAACTCGAGCAAAGTATGGACTATTATATATTGATGGAAAGCCCTGGATGTCTACTTTCCAACGCAATTGAGAGCGTGCCATTTAGAGTTCTATAGCTCCAGAAAATCCACTTTGAGTGTAGGGAGGTCAGAATCCAGCAGCATCTGCAGTCCTTCTTCAACCTCTGAATCTGATTTTTGCTCAAGTCCCTCAATTTCAGCCAGAAAATATCTAAAATCACAGAAAACACACACAAACTCATAATAAAGTCTAGAAATATAATTTTTATTTAAAATTAATAAAAATATGCTAAAAACTAACTGAATTATACTAAAAACTATGTAAAAACAATGCCAAAAAGCGTATAAATTATCCGCTCATCACATCCCTCTAAAGACCTCATGATACTTGTTATTCATGCATTAAATACTAGTTGATTGTTAGATGACTTAAAAATCTTTGAAAAGCATGATAAAAGGATAATTGAGTGGTTAAACCCTAAACACTGAGCGAATTGAGTGGATACACATCCAGTGAGGGGTTCGATCGCTCAATTCCATGTTTTTACACCTCATATTGCATTTTCTTGCAAGTTGTTTGATTGGATAATTTTGACAACTTCAATTCAACTCTTTGGACATTGATCTTAATGCATGAACCCTTTGCATTGGCCCTATAGTTTCTTGTAATGGATGGGAACTTCATGGTTTGTTTCTACCAACTCTCATCATAGTACATATTAGAGATTAGTCTTAAGATAGTTGCATGCATCTAAGTAGTATATAGCATAAGTCATTTTCCCTTTCTTCTATCTCTTTTGTGTGTGTTTAGCATGAGGACATGCTAGTATTTAAGTGTGGAGGAATTGATGAATCCATATTTGATGATGATTTTTGGTTAGAATTGAATGGATTTTCATCATATAAATTCACACTTATTCCCTTGAACAGCATGCTTTTGATCTCTCTTCCCAATTTGTGCTTGATCATGAAAATATTTTCTTTTATACCTAATTGAATCTATTTTATTCCATTTTCCTTCCATTCGATTCCTTGATATTGTTGGTGAGTGCTTTCATGTATATAAGGTAGGAATGGATTGGAGAAAATGGAAGGAGAGCATGCAAAATGGAGAAAGCAAGAGAAATCAAAGGAGATGAGCTCAGAGACGTGTGTGTGCGCACAGCTACCTGTGCGTACGCACAGCCACCCAAGCAGAGCACGTGGAGTGCATCGAGTGCATCGCGTGTCCGTCCCAGCATCGCCTAGTGTGCGTGCGCACAATTGCTTGTGCATACGCACAGGTCGGGATTTTCGCTGAAGTGTGCGAACACACGCCGCACAGGTGTCCGCACATGACTTCATTAAAATAGCACATGCCTCACGATTTGAGGGCTTTGGAGGCCCATTTCTGAAGTCTTCTAGCTCATATTGGAGGGGGAAATGAAGACATAACACATGATATCATTTAATATAGTTTAGGAGTAGTAGTAGGAGTTTTTAGTTTGGTTTTTCTCTAAGTTTTTCATCATCTCTATTAGGGTTTATATTAGGGTTTTACATTCAAGTGCCATTTCCCATTTTTGATCTTGGATTTTGCAAGCTTTCATTGTAAATATTCTCTTTTTATTACTCTTTATAGTTACATTGTAATTACTCTTTCTTCTAATTCAAGTTATAGTTCAATTTTGCTTCTCTCTTGCAATTTCAATTTCTTGTTGATGAATTTGATGTTTGATGTTTATTACATGATTTCTTGTGTTATTCTCGTTGATTGAGATCAATTGTTGCTTTTAGTTTCAAGCCTTTACTCATTTTCCTCATGTTTAAGCTTTTTGCCCACCAAGTGTTTGACAAAATGTCAAACATGGTTTTAGGCTAAATTTTTGGTTCTTGGCTTGGGTAAAGTGAGCAATTGGGTTCCTAGAGTTAGAATGTCCTACATTTAGTTTCAATTCTTGGGTTGTTAATTGTTCTTGTTCCCACTAATGTTAATTTGTTGCTAAAGTAATTAGCAAGCAAGTTAGGATTTGTGGGTTAAGGACACTTATGCTCATTTAACTTACCTTCCGATGTGAGGGTTGATCAAGTGAGACTAATCCATCATAATTGTCATAGTTGTTGTTCCAACAAAGAAAGGACCCTTAGCTCACTCCAAGCCAAGACTCTTTTTGATGCTTTCAATCTTTTATACCTTTATATGTTGATTTCTTTTATACTTTACTTGTTCATATTGCATAGTCGGTTCTTTAATTTCTTAATTAGTTCAATCATTACAATTTTTCCTGTTCTTTTATTGCTTTATATGTTCATTTCTTCATTCACAACACGTTGATCACTACAACTAGAATTGCACACTCATTGTTCTAAAGTGCTCCTAGGGAGACGACTCGGGAGTCTAATACTCTCTGTTTTAATTTGGTTTTGCTTGTGACATATCTTGTGAATTTCCAATTTGATTTGAGGGGCCAATTTGTCGGGTTAGGACTATACTTACAATGTTAAATCCGTTTCTTTGGATATCCGAGTTCCTAACCCACATGTGAGTTGGTTACCCTTCATCGCATCACTCCCACCTAGCTTTTTTGTTTATTGTCCTTAAGTTGGACTTATGGGGAGCTCCTCATCAAGGTGGCTTGTGCTTGAATCCATCCTTGAACATCCACCAATGCTTGGACTTCCATTGTGCTTCATTATTCAAAGTTAATAACTCCAAGCTTTGATGGAGTTCTCAACAAACCATAGGCTCCCAAAGTTGATCCTTCCCCTGTAATCTGGGATCCCATACTTTGGTTTCACACCCGTCTTCAAGTTGATCATGATAATCCTTTCCGGGTGGTAGAGAAGCCGAATTCTCATGAAGGCACCAAACGATCCTCCTAGACCCATTCAATTGAGCACTACACCAATCCATGCTCCTCAATTTCGAGGCTCCCACCATAATGAGCCTATAATTATAACGCCAACCACTAAACATCCTCCTCTTACACTTAATTCCACAAAGTGCCCTAAGTTAGCCATCCGTTTCAAACAAACCAAATTCAAGTGGGATAATAAAGCTAAGAGTTAGGAGTTTTACCCACTCAAATGAAGGATTGGATGACAACCTAGGTGGAGGAGTTCCCAACGATCTTGACAAAGCACGCTCTACTCCCGTCCATCCTCTTCTAGAGGCGTCTAACACTTGGCTAGGTCCCTCAAGCTCTACCTCTTGCCAAGCTTCCTCAAGTTCATATTCTTCTTCACCAATGTCCTCAAGCTCTTTCCCATCACTCAAATCATAAATAGGAGGTTTAGTGAAGTCTACCTCATCATTAATTTCAAGTATAGTGGGGAAGGACTCATCATGCTCAAAAGGATCATATATTGATGCGGAATCATCATAGATAGGAGGGCTTGTTTGGAACACTTCTTCCAATTTTTCACTCACAATATGCCTTGGAGGTTGTACATCCTCCTTAACATTACTTGCTAGTCCAATGGAAAAAGGCTCAATAAGATCATCAAGGGGATTGATCAATGTGGACAAAAAATCACTAATGATGGAATCTACTTTTGGATCAATTTCCCTCAATTCTCTATCCACTTCTTTAACATCACTCTCCTCTTTAACATCCCTTCCAAACTCCATAGAAGAAGGCTCTTCAAATTGAGATTCCTCTATGTGCTCAACATATCCTAAATATCCAATCACTACTTCCTCTTGTTCAATAATCTCTACCTCCTTCTTTTGTTGCACTTCTTGCTTTAACTCCTCTTCTTCACCTTAGAGCTCCAAATTCACTCCCTCGCTAAGCTCTTTGGGTGCTTCTCCACATTCAACAATGGGAGTACCTTGATTGCATAGGCTTAGGCGGGATGAGACCATGTTGCTAACGGCTTCTGCTATGATAGCCATCTTGGCTTCTAGCTCCTTAAACGCTTCTTCATGATTCGTACACCTAGCTAGAAGTTCTTGTTGCTCTCGAATTAGGTCTTCCGATGAAGGTGGTGGTGGAAGAGAGGGTTCATTGTTTGAGGAAAAGGTATTATAGTTGGAAGGTAGTTCATATTGGTGAAGTCTTAAGGTGGTGTATACGGAATTTGTGGTTCTTGGGAGTATTGGTGTTGGAATGGTGGTGGCTCTAGATATGGTTCATATGGTGGTTGGTATGATGGATATGGGTTGGGGTCATATGGAGGTGGATGGTGGTATGAGGCTTGTGAGTATGGTTGTTGAGGGCTATGTTGAGGATGGGGTTCATATGCATATGGTGGCTGTAGTTGACAATCACAATAAGGGTCATCACACACGTTAGATTGATATGCATTAGGATTGGGATTATACCCATAAGAATCTGGAGAGTAGTCATGTTGGGATGGTGCTTGAACGGCTTGGATGGAATAAAATGCCTTTTGGTCCTTGTGCATCTCCGTGAGGAGAGTAGTCATGTCCCCAAGCACTCTTGTCAAACTCAAGTTGGAAGGAGGTTGTTGCTAAGAAGGTTGTCCATAAGCTTGGGGCTCCTCCCATCTTTGATTTCCAAATCCTTGATGCACATCTTTATTGAAGCTTCCATTTCCTACAACATAGTTTGAACCACACTCATAGCCAAAGTGATGAGAATTCATGGTGATAAGAGAAAACAAAAACAAATTCTAATAAGAAACAAAGAAAACCAAATCCTAAAACTAGCAAAAACTAACAAAGAAGAAAAAGGCAAATATATTTACAATATTTACAATAGCCAATAACATAGCACTATTGTAATTTTCCGGCAATGGCGCCATTTTGATAGAGAGAGTTATCGTCGGTCTAGATTTTCTCTTATAGAAAAGAAGAACTTCGTTGTAAGCATAGCTCCAAACCAACAAACAATCCTCACATAAAAAATTTGAGTTGTCAGAAGTACAAACCCCAATAAGAATTAACCGAAGTATTTAAACCTCGGGTCGTCTCACAAGGAATTGCAATGAAGTGGTCAATTATTGGCTATGAAGGAACAAGGGGTTTGGTTTATAAAAGGGCAAGAAATTAAATGGGCAAGAATTTAAATGACAAAAAGAGTAAATCAAGAATTAATATACGCAAGGTAAAGAACTCTTGGCTAGACATAGGTAATTGAGATCACCATCCTTGTCTACAAACCATGTATTGATAATTATGAGGAACCAAGCTCATGAAGTCTACTTACAAAAGCCTTAAGTACGTAATATCTACTCCTAGGCTTGAAGTACGTCAAATGGCTTGATCAACATCAATCCATAAGTCCTAACCTAGCTACTAATTAACTTAGTAGTAGGCTAGAGTCAATGGATATCAAATTGACCACTAAGGGTTCTCAAATCACCAATTCAATGAGACCCAGTGACTCAAGGTCACTCAATTCTGTTAGCCTAGGCCAAGAGTAAAGGAAACTACTAAAAAACTAGAGGAAATATTCTATCAAACACCTAGTGTGCAATAAAAGTAAACATCACAAAATGCAAGAATTAACACGATCCATAACCATCATGAGCAAGAAATCAACAATAGCAATAAAGGTAAACGTAAAAAAAGACATGGAAACATAAAATTGCATTAGAAGAAATCAAGATCCAACAATGGTTCATCAACATAAAAGAGAGCATGAAAATGGAAATTAACAAAAGAACAAAAAGAATTAAAGTATTAGAACAAGGAATTGTAGAGGAAACAAGATGAAATCAAGTAATCAAATCTAGATCTAAGAGAAATTAACCTAATCCTAACCTAATTCTAGAGAGAAGAGGGAGCTTCTATCTCTAGAAAACTAACTAAAGGCTCATCATGACTAACTAAGTACTCCCCCTTTGCCCAAGCTTGAATTCTACATGAAATACCCTCAGAAACGAGTTGGATTTGGGCCTGGGCAGCTCAGAAATTGCCCCCAGCGATTTCACTTTAAGTGGGTCACGTGCCAAGCGTCACACGTGCACGTGGGTGACGCGTGCGCGTTGCTGGCCAAAACTCCTACTCACGCGTACGCGTGGGTGACGTGTGCGCCTGGCTTGTAAAGCTTCAATGCATGCGTATGCGTGAGTGACGCGTGCACGTGGCCCTCAATTCTCCAAATGCTCATTTCTTCATGAATTCTCCACTTTGCATGCTTTTCTCTTCACTTCTTCCATCCAATACTTGCCTTATGAACCTGAAATCACTCAACAAACACATCAAGGCATCGAATGGAATTAAAGTAAATTAAAATCACCAATTTAAGGGCCTAAAAAGCATGTTTTTACACTTAAGCACAAATTAAGGGAGAATTACAAAACCATGCTATGTCATTGAATAAATGTAAGAAAAGGTGATAAAATCCTCTAAATTAAGCACAAGACAAACCACAAAATTGGGGTTTATCATGCTCTTGTATATATTTTAGTTTGAAAAGAAAAAAAAGGAAAAAAATGAATGATAAAGAAAAAGAAAATATATATATATGAAAAATAAAAGAAAAAAATAGAAAGAAAAGAAAAAGAAAAAAAGAAGGAAATAAAAAGGGGACAAAATGCCCCAAAGTAAAGTTCAATAAGAATCAATGCATATGAGTTATGATCAAGAAAAGAATGCGTGAGTATGTGAAAAAGTGAGGAATGGATAGTTAGGTTAGCTTTGAAATTGTATAGGTTGCTATATAGGTTAGGTGGAAAGTTTAAGCTTATCAAAGATTCAAATCTCAAGCTCACTTGACCATATGCATCCTACCTTGACCCTAGCCCCATTACAACCTAAGAAAAGACCTCATGATAATTGTATGCATGCATGAAATAATTGTTGATTGTTAGATGAAAAATAAATCTTGGAAAGCATGATTAGAGGAGAATTGAGTGAATCAACCCTATACACTTGAGCGTATACACATCCGGTGAGGGTTTGATTGCTCAATTACATGTTTCCACCTAGAAGCATCACTCTTCTTGCAAGTTTGTAAAATCTTTTAATAACTCAATTCAATTATGGTTTGGCTTGGTTGTTAATACCTTTAGCCCTTGTACTTGTATATGATTTTTTGGGAATTAATTTATTTTGACAAAGCAATTGCATTCATTTAGATAGTTGCATATAGATAGATTTTATTTAGTTAGTTTACATTTTAATAAATGATAGTACCATGTGCTTCTTTCTTGATTTAAGCATGAGGACATGCTTGGTTTAAGTGTGGGGAGATTTGATGCACCACTATTTGGTGGTGCATTCTATGCTGAATTTAGGGAATTTTATCACCCTTTTCTCACACTTATTCACTAAAATAGCATGGTTTTACATAGTCTCCTTAATTTGCGCTTAAGAGTGAAAACATGCTTTTTAGGCCTTTAATTAGTTAATTTTAATTCACCTTTGATTCCACTAGATGCCTTGATTTGTGTGTTAGTGATTTCAGGGTGAAAAGGCTAGGAATGGATCAAAGGAATGAAGAGAAAAGCATGCAAAGTGGAGAAATCATGGAAATTCAAAGATTTGGGATGCATTCATCGATGCGCACGCGTGAAACGATGAGGTCGCATGGTGACGCGTATGCGTACATGACGCGTACGTGTGGATAGCAATTTGTCAAGCGACACGTACGCGTGACCCACGCGTACGCGTCAGTGTTCGCACGTGACTCACTTAAAAGCAATCCGCTGGGGGCGATTTCTAGGCTTTCCAGGCCCAAATCCAACTCACCTCTGATGCTATTTAACCCAAGGAATGAAGAGGGATCAATCATCTAGTCAACTAGTGAGTTTAGTTTTAGGTTTAGGTTAATTTCTTAGATCTGGATCTACTTCTTCTCTTGCTTCAATTTTCCTTTTGCTTTATGAATTCTTATGTAGATCTCTATTTCTCTTTCAATGCAATTTATGATTTCCATGTCTTTTCATATTTGATTTGGTTTTCTATTATTGATCTCTTGCCTTTGTAGTTAGATCTCTCTTTAATTCTTGCAATTCATGTTGTTTACCTTTATTGCCTTCTATGTGTTTGTTGAAATGCATCTTTTAGTTATGAGTTAGATTTTGTTCCTCTTGGCCTAGGTAGAATAATTGGTGACTCTTGAGTTATCAAACTCCTTTGTTGATTGATAATTTGAAGTTGCTAATTAACTTGAATGCCACTAAAGCTAGTCTTTCCTCATGATTAGGCTAGGACTTGTGGACTCAAGTTAATTTATCTACTTGACTTTCCTTCATAGTTAGAGGTTAACTAAGTGAGAGCAATGGACAATTGTTGTCACAATTGAGGAGGATAATGAGGATAAGACTTCTAGTTCTCATACCTTGCCAAGAGCTTTGTTAGTTGTTAGTTTATTTCCTTTGCCTGTTATATTTCTTGTCTATTACCTCAAAAACTCCAAACATACTTCATAACCAATAACAAGAACACTTTATTACAATTCCAAGAGAGAACGACCCAAGGTTTGAATACTTCGGTTATTTTTATAGGGGTTTGTTACTTGTGACAACCAAATTTTTGTATGAAAGGATTATTGTTGGTTTAGAAACTATACTGACAACGAGATTTCATTTGTGAATTTCTAAACCGTCAAAAATCCATTCATCAACACACAGCTCATTTTTATCATACCACACCACTATGCAAACGTCCTCATTTAGATTCTTATTTACTTTTTACTTTACCTTTTTTGTACTACTTGCCCTATGATTCTTAATTATACTCTATTCATTCTTTTTGAGGATGAGACATAAAAGCAAGGAGCTGGTAGAGGAGGAGGACACCGAGTATGAAGATGCCAACAATGCATTGGACTTGGCAATTTCCATGCAACCCGAGCCCCACATCCGCCAGCTGAAGGTGGAGGAACGTAGAGCTATTCTCCCCAGATTGTGTTCGTGCACGGAGGACCGTGCAACACTTAAGTGTGGGGGAGGATTTACCACTTTTGGGGCGTAAATTCTCTTTTCCGAACACTTTGCACTTTATTTTTTTGTCTTCTTTTACTATGTTTCTTGTAGATGTTTAGAGTATTTTCGATAGTTGCATTGCATTTTCTTCTAGTACATATATCTTAGACTATTCATAGTTTATATCTATTGCATTTTGCATCTTTTGCGTGGTATATATTTTATAGATAGAAGCTGTGATGGATGTTGTGAATAGTATAGCACCTAGTTTAATTTTGGTCCTAATTATTCATGTTAGTTTTTGATGTTGAAAATTAGGAAGAGAACTAAGAAAATTTTGGAAATTGCATCCATCACATCATACATACATATAGGAAACAATTTTGGTGAAAAATAATGAGGAATTTTTGAGAATTTTGTTTTTAGGGCGTTCTATTGAATTGATTTGGAAAATTATTTTTAAACTTGCTTGAATGATTTTTATGGAACATAGAAGAGAGATAGAACAAAATACCTTGTGAGTTTTTGAGCTTTAATGAGATGGTTACACATTTTAACCACTTTTTTTGTTCATTGTGTGCTATGCTCCTTCTATGATTGTGATCTTAGATTTGCTTGATTCTTTATTTTCGATGATTGATGTTTTGAATGCATTGAGCATAATTGAGGCCATTAGTAAATTTAAGCTCACTAACCCATATGGTCATACCCTTTGCATCTACCATTGTTAACCCCTTTGAGCTTTATTTACCCCATTGTTTTTAACATTACCACATCACAACCTTAAGCGGAAAACCATGATCTACCTTGAATTGCATCCTTGATTAGCTTAGGTTGAGAAGTGTGTTTCATTTAAGTGTGGGGGAATTTTGGAGGAACTTTGGTAGAAAGAATAAAAGTATTTCAGGTATGTATTGAAAAAAAATTTTGAAATGGGTACATTCATGTATGAATTCTAAGGGCATATGCATCTGATTTCTTGAAAAAAAAAGGTACAATAGTTTTCCCAAAGAAAAGAAATAAAAAGAAGTATAAATAATGAATGCATATGAGAATTGAATGAAAAAGCATACATGATTGTGTGTGAAAAAGAAATGATAGAAGGTTAGGAGTGCATATTTTTGTTATTGGATTGATATAGGTTGAGTTGGATGCCTAAACTAATCAAGGATTCAATCTTAGTCCATTTGGCCATATCTATCCCACCTTGACCCTAACCCCATTACAACCCTAATAACTCCTCATGATAATTGCATTCATACATCACATGTTTGTTGATTGTTAGATGAAAAGCAAAACCTTGAAAGCATGATTAGGAGGAGACTTGAGTAATTAAACCCAAAACACTGAGCGTTGAGAGTGTATACACACCTAGTGAGGGTTTGATCACTCAATTCTATGTCTCCACCTCTCTTATCATGTATTCTTGCAAGTTGCTTCATTTTGATGAGTTAAATCAATTCGATAGATTTTGATTGCATTGAATTATTTCTTTGCTTAACCTTATATGTTCATATACTTGTTTGAAAATTTATTGGTTTGTTTTCACCAAATTCATAGTACACTATAGTATAGATAGGTATAGATAGTATATAATATACTTGCATGCATATAGATAGTTGCGTTCAATAAGTTGTTACCCTTTGATCATTCTCCTTGTTTGGTTTAGCATGAGGACATGTTATTGTTTAACTGTAGGGGAATTGATGAGTCCATAATTGATGATAATTTTTTGCTTGATTTAAGTGGATTTCATTATATAAACTCACATTTAATGACCAAAATAGCATACTTCTGTATTTTATCCCTAAATTGGACTTAAATATGAAAACATGCATTTTTGTGCTTAAATTGAGAATTTAATTCCACTTTTATTCCATTTGATGCCGTAATATGTGTGTTGAGTGATTTCAGGCCCTAACGGCATGAATGGCAAGGCAAAAGTGGAAGGAAACATGCAAGAAGGGAGAACACATGAAGAAAACAAAGTAGAAGCACACAACCAAGTGTGCGTACGCATAACCCACTGTGCGTACGCACAGGTACCAGTGCGTGACTTCATTAATGGAGCACGTGGCTCACGATTTTAGGGCTCTTTTGGCCCAATTTCGGAAGGCTAGATGCTGAATTGAAGTGTTATATGAAGGGGTAAACATCACATATCAAGAGAGCTCACTTAGTCATAGTTTTACATAGTAGGAATAGAAGTAGTGTAGAGTAGTGATCTTTTATTTCTCTCTTAGGGTTTTAAGTAGGTTTTCAATGTAGCATTTTATAATTCAATTTTGGTCTTGGATTTTGCTATCTCGTTATAAGTACTCTTTAGTCTTCTCTTTAATTTCACTATTCTTGCTATAATTTCCTCTTGTTCAAGTTACTTTGTTAATATATGAAATTTTGGTTTCTTGCAATTTTGTTTGATGAGTTTAGTGTTTTATGATTTATATTTTCTTGATTGAATGTTTATTGTTGATATTGTGAATAGTTTGGTTATAGTTTTCATTTTCCTTTGCAATTTCTTATGTTTTGGTTTTATGCCCACCAAGTGTTTATGAAAATGCCACTTGGTAATTTTGAGTAGATTTTCACACCTTGGCTTGGAATTTGAGTTCCTAGGATACTAGAGTTATAATGTTCGATATTTAATGGCAATTATTGGGTAGTTTGTTGACTCTTGTTTCCATTTACACTAGCTTTTTACCAATTAATTTGGTAAGTTAGCTAGGACTTATGGATTAAGGTTAATTATGCTAGCTTGACTTACTCCTCGATGTTAGGGGTTGACTAAGCGAGATTGACTCATCATAATTATGATAAACCCCAATTTTGTGGTTTATCTTATGTTGAATTTAGGAGATTTTATCAACTTTTCTCACATTTAATCAATGAAATAGCATGGTTTTGTTAATTTCTCCTAATTTGCACTTAAGAGTAAAAACATGCTTTTTAGGCCTTTAAATCGCTAATTTTAATTCACTTTAGTTCCATTCGATGCCTTGATATGTTTGTTAAATGATTTCAGGATTAGAAGGCAAAGATTGGGTTGAAGGAATGAAGAAAAAGCATGCAAAAATGGAGAATTCATTAAGAAATGAGGATTTGCAGAACTCAAGGCCACGCGCACGCGTATGCATGAGAAGGAGATTCCCCAGCGACGCACATGCGTTACCCACGCGCACGCGTGAGGAGGAATTTTGCAATGCGACACGTACATGTGACCCATGCGTACGCGTGACAAGCGGCACGTGACTTCACTAAAGGCAATACGGTGGGGGTAATTTCTGAGCTCTGGGAGGCTCAAATGTAACTTATTTCTGATGCTTTTGAACCCAAGGATTGCAAGGGAATGGGGGGGAGTAATTAGTGTAGCTTAGATATCATGTAGATTAGTTCTAGAGAGAGAAGGTCCCTCTTCTCTTTAGAAATTAGGATTTTTATTTCAATTTTCCTTTTGGATCTATGTTTCAATCTTGTTTCATTTTAGTTTTCCTTTACTTTTATTTTTTCTAGCATTTTAGTTTATCTACTTCTCTTGTTAATTTCTTATTTTGCTCTCTTTTATGTTGATGCACTCTTGTTGATTTCAATTTCCTTTTGATGCAATTTTATATTTCTATGTCTCTTGATGTTTACCTCACTTGCTATTGTTGATTTCTTGCCTTTGTTAGTTATAGTTTTTATTAATTCTTGAAATTTGTGATGTTTACTTTTATTACACTCTAGGTGTTTGTTAAAATGTTTTCTCTAGTGATTGAGTAGTTTTCTTTACTCTTGGCCTAGGCTAAGGGAATTGAGTGACCTTGAGTCGTTGGGTCTCATTGAATTGGTGATTTGAGAACCCTAATAAACCCCAATTTTTTTGTTTATCTTGTGCTTAATTTGGGAAATTTTATCAACTTTTCTCACATTTATTCAATGAAATAGCATGATTTTGTAATTCTTCCTAAATTTGTGCTTAAGTGTGAAAACATGATTTTTAGGCTTTAAAAAAGCTAAATTTAACTCACTTTAATTCCATTCGATGCTATGATATATTTGTTAAGTGGTTTCAGGTTTAGAAGGCAAAGATTAGATTGAAGGAATGAAGAAAAAGTATACAAAGTGGGAGAAAAACAATAAATATCCCTTAATTTGGATCTTTGATTAGCTTAGGCTAGTGAGGGTGTGAATCATTTGGGTATGGGAAACTTGGGACATTGGTTGAGGTAAAAGTGTATTTTGTATTTTTGATTGAAAATTTTGGGAATTGGGTACATATTCATGCATTAAAAGTGTAAACCATATGCATTGACATCCTTGTATATATTTTATTTTGAAAAAAAAAATATTAAATATATGAGAAAACAAAAAAAATGTATAAAAAAAATAGAATATATATATAGAAAAGAGTAAAGTATCATTTTTGTCCCTAACGTTTGGGGTAAGTTTTAAAGTTGTCCTTAACGTTTCAATCATCCTATTTAAGTCCCTAACGTTTCAAAATTGACTCAATGTTGTCCTGCCGTTAAGGATCCGTTAACAGAATTGACGACGGGACAAAATTGAGACGATTTTAAAATGTTAGGAACTTAAATAGGACGAAAACGTTAGGAACAAAAATGATACATAAAAATAAATTTTAATTTAATTTTATCTTTCAATAATATTAATTTTTTACTGTACATAGTATTCAATTATTTTTTAATTACATCTAAATAAATTACACTTAATCACATTACTTTTATTTTAAATAAATTTATTTTTTATAATTTTAAAAAATTTTGATACATTAGAAACAAAAGGTATAATTTTTCTTTTCTGCAAGTTTATAAACTAGTCATTCTACAAACATTTCATGATAATTAAAAATCTTTAAGAGTAAAATTATTAAAAAAATTAATTTATTTAAAATGAAAGTAATATATTTAAGTGTAATTTACTTAGATGTGATTAAAAAATAATTGAATACTATGTATAGTAAAAAATTGATATTATTGAAGGATAAAATTAAAATTTATTTCTATGTATCATTTTTGTTCCCAACGTTTTCGTCCTATTTAAGTCCCTAACGTTTCAAAATCGTCTCAATTTTGTCCCGCTGTCAATTCCGTTAACGGATCCCTAACGGCAGGACAACATTGAGTCAATTTTGAAACGTCAAGGACTTAAATAGGACGATTGAAACGTTAGGGACAACTTTAGGACTTACCTCAAATGTTGGGGACAAAAATGATACTTTACTCTATAGAAAAAGAATGAAAAAGAAAAGCAATAAAAAGGGGACAAAAATGCCCCAAAGTAAAGTAACAATAACAATGCATATGGAATGTGAATTAAAGAGAATGCATGAGTATATTGAAAAAGTGGGAATCATGGGTAGCTAGGCATTGTATTAGAATTGTATAGGTTGTTATATGTGTTTGGTGAGAGCTTAGGTTAATCAAAGATTCAAATTTCAAGCTCACTTGACCATATGCATCCTACCTTGACCTAGCCCCATTACAACCTATGAACAAGTCCTCATGATGAATGTATGCATGCATTGAATAATTGTTGATTGTTAGATGAAAAACAAATCATAGAAAGCATGATTAGAAGAGAATCGAGTGATTGACCCTATACACTTGAGCGACCAGAGCGGATACACTTTCGGTGAGGGTTCGATGCTCAATTCCTTGTTCTCGGCTTTCATGAGCTTTCTTCTTGCAAATCTATTTGAACTTCATTTTGATATTTGAATTGGTAGAATTCATGAATCGTCATATGAACTTAGCCCTACATGTACATATATGTTCTTGGGGATTGATTTACTTTTAACCAAGTAGATAGAATCATTTTGCATTTAGTTGCATTCATATAGATAGGTGCATATAGTTTATTCGCATTGAATAAATGTTCATACCCATTTTCTTGTCCTTCTTTATTCTTAGTGTAACATCCCGCATTTTTGAAATATAATTATAAATAAATTGTGATTTTACTTTATTAAGTTTAAACTTTATTCTATTAGAAATAATTAAATAGACTCGGAGATAATTTTATTTTGAATCAATTAATATTCTTAAGTAATTTTATTATATTGGAATATTTTGTATAATTTTAGTAATTGAAAAATAAAAAGAATTGTATAATTTAATTTAAACAAATTCTATTTTGAATGAATTATGTTATTAATTTGAACTCCTAAAAATTATTTTATTAGAAATGATTAGATTAATATTTATAAATACTTTAAGTTTACATCAATTAATATTTATGTACAATTTTTATTATAATTAATGATTTTATAAATTGAAATTAAAGTTTCGGAGATAGAAAAATAATAGAGATTTGTATGATTTAATCTAGAAAATTGATATTTGAATTTAAATTGTACTTTACAAAATATAATTAACTTGTTCATTTTATAATTTAAATTAGAAATAATTGATTGAACTTAGCAATATGTTGATAAATAATGTTCCAAAATATTTTTAATAGAGTATATTTGATTCTAAAATTACTCTACTATTCAATTTTATCAAAATATCTATTCATATCTATCTATATTACTTTATAAAATCCCTAATTTCTAACCATAATTCCCAAATTGAATTAGAAACCCTAATTCCCAAATTGAGAAACCCTAACCCTAACTCCCTCACCCCACTCAGCCGCACCCCCAGTTTCCCCCTTCCCTTTCCTAAACGCAAAACTCATTCACACAGAACTGAAAAAGAAGCACAGAGAGAGAATGGGATCCGAGAGAAGAGGGAAGAGCGTCGCCGGAGGGGGCTTGGCACCGTTGCCGCCTCCGTTCGTCGGGCCCTGCTACGCCGTCGCCACTATCCCCAGCGTCGCCCAGCCTTGCCCGCACCGCAGTGCCTCCTGTCATCCATTCGTGGAGCCGCGGAGAGCATCGCCGTTGAAACCATGCTGTCGCAGAAGGAGCCAGAGGAGGGAGACGAGCCCGAGCCAAGAGCAAGAGGAGGAAGGCGTCGCCGTCGCCCTCACTGCGTCACCGTCGTCCTCGTCACAGAGCCAGCCGCCGCCACTTATAGCAAAGTCAGAGAGATGGGACTCGCGAACAGAGGAGGAAGAAGTCTTCTGTCATCAATGCCACGTCTCTTCACCGCTACTGCCGTCGAGGGAAGTCGCTACCGTCGCCAAACCACCGCGCCGCCGTAGCTGTCTCTGGGAAGGTCGTTGAAGCTTGCTGAGGTCTGAAACAATTCATCCATGTCAGTGCTCATTTTTATCCCCTGTTCTGCCTCTGCTTCTGGGTTTTGTTAGTTGCCGGAGCTCTCTGCCACCAGGAGCCAACATTCGAGCTGCCCAGGAAACCACCATTAGAACCACTACTGTTTTGGTAAGCTCTGCCCCTATTTCTGCTTCCTTGTCCTACCAAATTGTTTCTACTTTGAAGCTTGTCTCTGAAACTGCTTGTATTGTATAAAGAAACTATTGTAAATTTACCTTGCCGCCGCCGTTACTGGAGGCAGCTGCCGGCTCTATTTGGAGATTGCTAGTGCCATTGGAGTCGCCGGGAACCAATGTTGGAGCCGCTCTTGATGATTCTGATGCTGCTACATAGGTCCCGAGCTGCTGTGTTGTTGCCAGAGGAAGGCAACTCATAGGAAAAACGTCACCGAGGCTGCTGCTTGGTTTAATTGCGTTGTTAATGCAACATTGAGGTAGGGGGTTTAAAATGATTTTAATTTAGGAATGCCTACAAGGTTTATTGAATAACTGCAAATAGATTTAATATCTGTGAGTAATTGATTGACTATGTGAATATTGAATTGTGGCTGAAATTGTGATAGGAATGGTTGAGATTGTTATTTGGAATTGTTGATTAGTGATATTGATTGATTATGTGGATTGGGAATTGCTTGATGACTAATTGTTGAGAATTTCTGAATTTTAATGGGTTATGTTGGATTTGTTGCCGTTGAGTTGTTATTTGGTATATTGTAATGTTAATGAACTTGGTTGGTGGTTGATTTAGAATTGGTTTTGAGGGATTTTGAAGGGTTGGATTTTGAATAATAAATAGATTGCTTAAAAACTGATTTTTGAAATTAAAAGGTGACTTTGGAAGTGAATCCGTTATTCAACGATAATCAAAATGATATAAGAGCAAAGGCTGAGTAAAGTATAATAAAAGTTGTTGTTGGGACTCAATTTTGAGAAGTTTGAATTAACTATAGAACTAGTTATGATTTTTCAAAGTTAAAATGTAAAACTTGATTTTCTGCATTATTTTTAAAGGAAGCCGGAAACTTTGAAAAACTATAACTATTTCTGTGATTATCGGAATTGCGTGGGACCAAGTCCGGATTGAGCTTGGGGATATAGCGAACTGGACTGCTGAATTTGAGACTTTTTCACTAAGTTTATGATTTATGGTAAATTTTTGAATCATGGATGTCAAAACTGGTTTTTTCTGCAGAACGTTTAACGCAGCAGCAACTTGATTCCTCTATTGGAAATTCTGCAGTTTGAATTTTGAAATGGAACTAATTTTAAATAAAACTTTATTCCTATTATTTTAATTCCGTAAAATTTCAGAACAATTGGACTTGTAGTTTTAAAGATATGAATTTTTGAAGGATGATGCATTATGCAGAAAAAGCCAGATTCTGTTTCCTTAAATTAGTAACTTTGGGAGTTTATAACTTTTGATCCTGGATAGATATTGAGATGCAACCAATTGGAGGTGAAAATTAAGTATGTTTAGTATATGTGATTTAAATTTCAGGATTTTCTATGTTTTAATAAGTGAGTTATGGGACTTGGAAGAGGTTGTGTTCAATGATTTGTAAAACAGAATTCTGCAGAAAATTACCTAACTTCCAAGCTACGTAACTCCTTCATTAAAAATGGTATGACCCTGAAACTAATTGAGAAAGAAATTTGGATGAGTTATATTTAACCACATTAATTTTGAAGGTAGTTGGATTTAATTTGGATTTTATATGAAATTTCAAATGTTGTATGGTGCTGCTGTCTTCTGGATTTAAAATACTGCAGAACAGTCACGGTTTTGCTTATATTTCCGAAGCTAGAGACAACGAAAAATTATGATTTTTGATTTAATAGAAAGCTTAATCCGAGATGGTCGCATGGATATAAAGTTTGCACAATTCCAAATTCATTTGATATTTTACAAAACACAATGGAAATCAGGCTGCCAAGTTGTGTTGGTAATTATTTTAGATATGGAATTTAAGAAATAGATTTTCTATTATCAAATGTTTTTGAGAATATATTGCTGTGGCAAATGCTGAAAGAGGCTGATGAACTGTTGAGAAAGAAGGAACCCGTAAGGGTGGATAAGTCCTATTTTTAAAGGAGATTATGTCCAAATTTTTATAAAAAATATAAGGACTTAATCAAAATAAATATTCAACGCTTATTTAATAATAATAACTCCAATGATTCTTTTAAGAAAAGAATATTTGATCTATGAGATTGTTGGTAGGGGCGTGGGTCTAGTCCCGCTTGCTCAGTGCGTAAACCATTATGCAGGGATGGTGGTTTTGTCCCGCCTGCAGTGAGGACGGTGGTTTTATCCCGCTCACGTATTGATAAATTGTTCAGCAAGGACGGTGGTGTGATCCCGCTTGCATATTATTTTATGTACCCAGTAAGGATGGTGGTTTAATCCCGCTTACTGTGGAGGCAAGGACGGTGGTTTAATCCCGCTTGCATGTTCCGGGCAAGGATGGTGGTTTAATTCCCGCTTGTCTATGGAACCTACGGATAAGGATGGTGATCTAATCCCGCTTATCCGAGTCGGGTCTGGCAACATAACCGATGCGTGAGCTCATGGCCAGTAGGACAGGCATGCATCATATGCATCTATGTGACATTGTTTGGGTGTGTATATTGTAATTGGTTTGCCTAAGTGAATAATTCTGTTAACTGCTAATTGCTATACTTGATATAATTGCTCTTGATTGTGTTTGAACCTCATTACTTGTGTTTGTAACTGATTGGCTGGATTGTGGTGAATTGGGTGCTGGTTGAATTGCTTGGGCCTGAGGCCATGATTGGATTGTGTTTGAGGTTTAGTAAGTATGAAAGATTGAGCTAGTTCAGCATAGACTTAATGAACCTATGCTTGGAACAGATTAGTCATTCATACGGTCTAGGAAAACTTTTAAGATTTTTATAAAGGAAAAATATGGGTTTAGAATTTTGGATAATTAACTGATGCTTTATAAGATTTTGGATTTTTGAATGTTATGCGGTTGGTTTTCAAAATAAAAGGTTGACACGGCGAGTAAAGATCACTGCAAATGAAAACAGTTTTTCTTTTAAATACTTTTGAGTGAAATTAACTATTTGCATTTTATTCTTTACTTTCACGGCATTCTCTACCTCTACTGAGAACATGTGGTTTGGTTCTCACCCCCAAATTTTCCACCCTTTCAGCGACAGGTTTGAAGACGCAATTTGAAACTGCGAGCGATCAGTAGGCTTTCTTTATGATCTTAATTGCTTTCATAGAGTCCCCTCGCTATTGTCCTTTGAGATTTTATTTTACATAGAGGGGTAGGTTTAGTATATTGTATTTGAGTTTTATTTGGTCTCTTTTGTATAAGAATTATTATCAATAATATTTATGTGATTATTATTATTTGTGAATGTTTGAATTATGACTTTAATGAATAAAAAACAAAATTTTCTGGAATTTTCTTAAAACTGAAACGCGAACTCGATACAAAGGCTCGATAATTAAGTAGTTAATACTAGAGAAGGTTACGTAATGTTCTTTCTAGTGGAAATACCCTGACTTAAGCAAGGTATTTTACTGGACGGGACGTTACACTTAGCATGAGGACATGCTTGGTTTAAGTGTGGGGAGGTTTGATAAACCCTAATTTTGTGGTTTATCTTGTGCTTAATTTGGGGGATTTTATCAACTTTTCTCATATTTATTCAATGAAATAGCATGGTTTTGTAATTCTCCCTAAATTTGTGCTTAAGTGTGAAAACATAATTTTTAGGCTTTAAAATAGCTAAATTTAACTCACTTTAATTCCATTCGATGCATTGATATGTTTGTTAAGTGGTTTCAGGTTTAGAAGGCAAAGATTGGATTGAAGGAATGAAGAAAAAGCATGCAAAGTGGGAGAACTCATGAAGAAATGAAGGAATCGCAAAGCTGTCAAACGTGACCTCTCCCTACTCAATCAATCATAACTTGAGATACAGAGGTCCAAATGAAGCGGTTTTAGTGGTGTTAGAAAGCTAACATTCGGGGCTTCAAAATGATATAAAATTTGCCAGAGTTTCTTGGCGTTTAGGGACACGTACGTGTGCATCACGTGCACGCATCGGTGGATCAGTGTGGATCATTTTGAAGAAAACGTGGCCAGTGATTTCTAGCTCATTTTAGGTCCAATCCAACTCATTTCTGATGCTATTGAACCCAAGGATTGAAGGGGGAATGAATCAAGTAGTCATAGTTTAGTTTTTATCATTTTTTAGGGTAGAATTCTAGAGAGAGAGGCTCTCTCCTCTCTCTAGATTTAGGATAGAAATTAGGGTAAAATTAGGTTAATCACTCTCAAATTTCTCTTTCAATTCTTATTTTGATTTTAATTCTCATTATATTTTAGTGTTCTATTGTCTTAATCTTCTTAGTTTCTCTTGTTAATTTCTTATTTTGCTCTCTTTTGTGATGATGAACCATTGTTGGATCTTGATTTCCTTTTAATGTAATTTTATGTTTCCATGTCCTTTTTATGCTTATGTTAATTGCTATTGTTGATTTCTTGCTTGAGAACCTTGAGTCATTGGGTCTCAATGAATTGGTGATTTGAGAATCCTATGTGTTCAATTTGATAACCATTGACTCTAGCCTACTACTAAGTCAATTAGTAGCTAGGTTAGGACTTATGGATTGATGTTGATCAAGCCATTTGACATACTTCAAGCATAGAAGTACACTTGATGAGCTTGGTTCCTCATAATTATCAATATTTGGTTTGTTGACAAGGATGGTGATCTCAATTTCCCATGTCTTAGCCAAGAGTTCTTTCCATTTCTTTTATTAGTTCTTGTTATTTTAGTTTCTTGTCATTTATATTTTCTTGCCAATTTCCAAATCAAACCCCCTCTTGCATCTTCATAGCCAATAATTAAACACTTCATTGCAATTTCTTGTGAGACGACCCGAGCTTTAAATACTTCGGTTAATTCTTATTTGGGGTTTGTTACTTGTGACAACCAATATTTTTGATTGGGAGGATTGTTTGTTGGTTTAGAAACTGTACTTGCAACGAGAATTCATTCATTTGAGGAAATTCTAGACCACCACAATAACTCACTCATCAAATCCTTAGTGGTCAATTTGATAACCACCAACACTAACCTACTACTAAGTCAATTAGTAGCTAGGTTAAGACTTATGGATTGATGTTGATCAAGCCTATTTGACGTACTTCAAGCGTTGAGGTGGAAATTGTATGTACTTCAACCATAGAAGTAGACTAAATAAGTTGGTCCCTCATAATTATCAATACATGGTTTGTAGACAAGGATGGTGATCTCAATTCCTATGCCTAGCCAAGAGTTCTTTCCCTTTCTTTATTAGTTCTTTGTCATTTACTTTCTTGTTATTTAGTTTTCTTGCCAATTACCAAATCAAACCCCCTTTGCCCTTTTATAGCCAATAATTGATCACTTCGTTGCAATTCCTTGTGAGACGACCCGAGGTTTGAATACTTCGGTTAATTTTAATTGGGGTTTGTATAGGTGACAACCAAATAGTAAAATTTGATGTGAGATTTATTAGCTGATTTGGAACTATGCTTACAACGAAGAAGTTCTTTTTCTATTGAGGAATTTCTAGACCGGCAATAATTCTCATTCATCAAATTTTTGGCGCCGTTGTCGGGAAATTGCAATGGTGTTATATTATTGGCTATTGTGAATATGTGAATATTGTGAATATGTTTGCCTTTTGCTTGTTTGTTAGATTTTGTTAGGTTTAGAACTTTGTTGCTTATTTTTGTTAGATTTTGTTTTTATTTGCCACCATGAATTCTCACCCTTTTGGCTATGAGTGTAGTTACAACTATGTTATAGGAGATGAAAATTACGATGACAACATGCATCAAGGATGGAACAATCAAAGAGGGGAGGAGCCTCAAGGATTTGATCACCCTTCTTGGTAACAACCTTCCCAAATGTAATGAACAAGAGCCATTCTATGATGCATACCAACAATCCCCACCATATGCCTATGAACCCCGTCCACAATATAGCCCTCAACCATCATACTCACAAGCCTCATACCACCATTCACCTCCGTATGACCCCAACTCATATCCACCATACCAACCACTATATGAACCATACCTAGAACCACCACATTTCCAACACCAATACTCCCATGAACCACAAATTCCATATACACTACCTCAAGACTTTCACCAATATGAACCACCTTCCAACTACAATACCTTTCTCTCAAACAATGAACCCTCTCTTCCACTACCACCTTTATTGGACAAATTTCTCTAACCCCTAATGCAAGAACAACAAGAGCTTCTAGCTAGGTGTCAAAAACAAGAAGAAGAGCAAAAAATGCTAAGGGAATTCGTGGCTATCTTGACCAAAGTGATGAACCACATGGTATCATTGTGCTCAAATATCCAAGACACTCCCATTGTTAGATGTGGAGGGTTAATTGAAGAGCACACTGAGAAGAAGAATTTGGAGCTTCAAGGGAAAAAAGAGGAGTTAAGGCAAGAAGTTCAACAAGAGGAGGAAGCCGAGATTGTTGAGCCAAAGGAAGTGGTTGAAGATTTAGGACATGTTGAGTGCAAAGTGGAATCTCAAGTTGAAGAGCCTTCTTCCATGGATTTTGAAAATGATGTCAACGAGGATAGTGCATAACCTCTAAGGCACAATGTGATTGAAGAATTAGAAGAAGTGGTGCAAGCACCAAGTTCCCCTATCTCTGACGATTCCACATCAACATGTGATCCTTTTGAGCTTGATGAATCCTTCCCCATTGAACTTGGAATTGATGTTGAGGTAGATTTCACTCAACCTCCTATTTATGATTTGAGTGATGGGGAAGAGCTAGAGGACATTGGTGAAGAAGCATGTGAACTTGAGGAAGCTTAGCAAGAAGTAGAGCATCAAGCATCTTGTCAAGTGATGGAAGCCCCTAGAAGAGAATGGACGGGAGTGGAACGTGCTTTGTCAAGATCATCGGAAACTCCTTCACCTAAGTTACCATCTAATCCTTCATTTGAATGGGTAAAAATCATAACTCTTAGCTTTATTATCCCACTTAAATTCGTCTTGTTTGAAACAGATGGCCAACTTAGGGCGCTTTATGGAATGAAGCATAAGAGAAGGATGTTTAGCGGTTGGCATTGTAAATCTAGGCTCATTATGGTTAGAAGCTCAAAATTTAGGAGCATGGATTAGTGTAGTGCTCAAATGGATGGGTCTAGGAGGATAGTTTGGTGCCTTAGTGAGAATTCGGCTTGCCAACCACCCGGAGGGAATCAATATGATCAATTAGAAGATGAGTGTGAAAATAAGATATGGGATCCCGGATCACAACATGAATACCAATTTTGGGAGCTCATATCTTAGGAAGAACTTCACCCAAGCTTGGTGAAGTTGGTTGGAAATTCTGACAACCGTTTGAGGAGCAAGCATCCTTGGGAGTTCAAGGATGAGTACAAGCATAAACCACCTTGACAAGGAGCCTCCCATAAGTCCAACTTAAGGACTTAAACTAAAAGTGCTAGGTGGGAGACACCCCACCATGGTAAACTCTTTCCACTCTCTTGTATATATAATCAATGAATGAATTGAGTTGCCATTGATAGGTAATTTTTTTCTTTGTATATTCTTGTTTTAGTGTTTTAGTTGTTAGTTTGTTTGATTAGATTTATGCCTTAAGTTGTAGGTTAGTTGATTTTGAATTGCATTTTACTTGAAGTGCAAGTTTTGTTTGTTTTGTCTTTGAAAATTTGTCAAAACTAAAAAGATTGTTGTTAAATTTGAATTTTGGGTGCTTTAGAATGTTTATAGATTAGGAGAGTGCCCTGTTTCTGTTTCATGCTTCTGTAAAAAAAATGCGCGCCACACATGAGCGTGGCCGACGCACACACGTCGTATGTGATGATGTGACTCCTGGTACAAAAATCAGAGAGTTGTGCTCGAGTGGTGCTGTTTTTGTGTGAATAGCACAATTTAGCTCCACGCGTACGCTTGGATGACGCATACGCATCACCTGTCTTTTCTGTGATCCACACGTACGCGTGGTCAACGCTTACGCATCGCGTCCCCCTCCTGCTTTCCGACGCGTACGCGTCGATGAAGCGTGCGCGTCACCTTTGCACCCTGTTTTTCCCCTGTTCCTTCTCTTTTCTCTCCTTCTTTCTTTCTTCTTATTCTCTCTTCCCTTCTTCCATTTCTTTTCTTCCCTTTCTCCTCTTCTCTTCTCTTCTCACCTTTCTCATCTTTTCTTTCTTATTTCATTTTATTTCTTCTTTTCCCTCTTTTTAAGTTTTCGCTTCTTATTTTTCTCATCTTTCATTTTCTTTTGTTTATTGCATTTGCATACTTTCATTCATTGCATTTTAATTTTACCTTTGTAGCTTGTTCTAATTTTCTTTTCTAATTTTCTTATTTTCATATTGGTGTTGAATCCTTCTACTCAATTATTGAGACTTTCTTGGTTAATTTTGGTGCTTCTTGACTTGTTTGATATTGTTGGGTGATGAAATTTCTAAGTCAATGCTTAACCTTTGATGATTCTTGCATCCCTTGTGCATTGATATGAACTTGCATGTCTTTCATGACCCACTCTTTCTTGTTTAAACTTGATGCTCAACATGCTCTTCATGTCATTTACTTGTGCTTTTGACTTTACTCTCGCATCAAGTGTTAGTGATATGCTCTTTACTTACATTGCTTTCTCACTCACATGTTGTAGCTACCATGTAGTTGAGAACCCTACTCTTATTTTGCATTAGCCCCTGCTTGTGTTCTATTTGCTTTAATATCTTTGTTGTGAGCTTAATTTTATTTCTTTTTCTCTCCTTTTAGGCTGGCCACCGAGAAGGAAGGGAAAAGCTTCTAAATGGGGCAACAAACAAGTTTCTCAGCATAATCTTTTGAAGGAGCGCATCAGTTGTAGCAACCCATCCACCAAGCTCTTCTTTGCATGCACCGAGGACGGTGCAAATTTCTAAGTGTGGGGAGGTCGAGGACTGACCTCCGTGGGTAACCACTTCCTTCTCCAACACCAATTCCTAATTTTCTTTGTTAGTAGTTGTTGCATTGCATGTTAGGGTGCATGATAGTTAGAATTTGTACATATTTTACCACTTCTTTTTATGTTACGACTACTTGGTTAGGGTGATGAATTCTTTTCCAAGAAACTGTTTTTAGGGCACCCTACCAATTTGAATAAAAAAAAATTTTTTGTGTGAACTTGCTTGAAGGAATTAATTTTGGAACATGATTTTTGAGCTAAGAACACAAGCATGTGAGTTTTGAGCCTAATTGTGTGGTTACATTATATAACCACTTATTTTTCTTCTTGTGTGTATTATTCTCTCTATGATTGTAACCCTTGATTTGTTTGATTCTTTATGTCCATTATTCCATGTATACATGCATTCATATGATTGATGCCATCATTTCATTTAGCTCACTTATCCAAATAGCCTACCTTTCATCAACTATTGTTAATTTTGAGCCTATTTAATCCCATTTGTTCTTTAATTTAGCACATCACTACCCCTAAGTGAAAAATAATAAATGTCCCTTAATTTAGATTTTTAATTAGCTTAGGCTAGTGAGGGTATGTATCATTTGTGTATGGGAAACATGGGAATATTGGTTGACGTAAAAGTGTATTTTGTATTTCTGTTAAAAATCATAGGATTGGGTACATATTCATGCACTCAATGTTTAAACCATATGCATTGATGCTCTTGTATATATTTTTTATCTTGAAGAAAAAATAGAAAAAAGAAAAAGAAAAGAAAAAGAAAAAGAAGAAAATAGAAAAAGAAGAGAAAAAAATAATATGTAGAAAAAGAAAAGCAATAAAAAGGGGACAAAATGCCCCAAAGTAAAGTAATAATAACAATGCATATAGAATATGAATTGAAGAGAATGCATGAGTATGTGTAAAAAAAAGTGGGAATCATAGATAGTTAGGTGGTGTATTAGAATTACTAGCGGCTCAACAGGCACTATCGTGCCTGTTCAGCCGCTTTTCTATTTTTTTAAAAAAATTAATTTTTTTTTGGTAATATATTATTCACCCTTTAAATTTATTAAATAAATATTTTTTATATTATTTTAATATTGACGTAATCTTATTTATATCATATTTTTTTTACCATAAAATTACTATAAAAAGTTTTAAAATGTTAAATTATAAAAGCACACCTAAAGAGGTAAGAAAAAACATAGTTCAAAAAATAATGATAATAATATTATCCTGATTTAAAAAGAGTATATATAAACGAAAATAAATGTTAGTTATTTATAAAAGATAATTTTACTTAAATATCATGGATTTTTATATTTGTTTTTATTTTTTATAAGTGGTATGCTAAAATATAGATTTGAATCTGGATAGGCCTTTATTTCTCTATAAATAATGAAAAAATTAATCAAAGAAATGAGAATGCTTATTTTTTTTATTTTTAAATATCAAACTATAAGAATAATTAATAAATAAAATAGGAGAATATGGTAATTAATGATAACTGTTTCGATTGTTTTGGGTTATAGTGATAGAAGTAAAATAAAAAAAATAATTGGACACCAAACTCTTATATCTCTTTTAATTTATCAAGTAACTAATGAAATAAAATATTACTATTTACAATATAAATTAAATTAAAAAATATTTAATCCGTAACATTATAGTAGGAGAAAATAGTTATTAAGACAAAAATTAAAATTGTCAATGATACAATAGCAAAGTTATAATTCAATCATGTGAAAAAAAAATCGAATCTAAATTTATTAGGTATTAAATAAAATAAACTAAAATATTATTTGCACTATAAATTAAATAAAAAATACCAATACTTTTAGAATGTAAAAAATTATATTTTTAAAAATAAATAAATAAATATTTTATAAAACACCTACTATTGTAAGTGAGAGTAATTGTACATAGTTTACATGACTCACTTCAAAATTTTAGTATCCAAATTTAAGTTTTAATATTATCTTTTACTAGCGGCTCAACAGGCACTAACGTGCCTGTTCAGCCGCTTTTCTATTGTTTTTAAGAAATTAATTTTATTTCTTTATTAATACTAGCGGCTCAACAGGCACTTACGTGCCTGTTCAGCCGCTTTTCTATTGTTTTTAAGAAATTAATTTTATTTTTCTGTTAATATATTATTTACTTCTCAAATTTATTAGATAAATATTTTTTTATTTTAATATTGACGTGATCTTATTTAAAGAGGTAATATAAAATCGTCATAGTTTAAAGTTTTAGGTAATATATGAGGTGAAATATTCGATAGAGTAAATTTTTATTCTCAACTATTCTAAAATATACAAAAAGTATTTTCAGAATGATAATGCTTCTATTTTATTTCTTTAAAAATTTTGACTGTCGTCTATTAATTTATAATATTTTTAATTTAATTTTTTAAATTTATTATGACAAAATAACGATATGATGAAGTTTTTGTCCGCTAAAATTGCGAAAATATTTTAAAAATTAGTTTATTCATTGTACTTTATTTTGTTTTTTTTTTGTGTTTATGTTATATTCTCATACATTATTAAATTTTAATTTGATAATTTTTTTATCATCAAGGACTTATTATTTAGTTACTGTAATTTAATTAAGATTTATTTTTCATCACTAAATGATGTTATGTGTATTACAGTTATTGCCATTAAATAATATTAAATAATATTTGTAGTAGCATTTTTTTAGTTTGTACTTAGATTAGGTATTCAATAAAAATTTGTCCGGTAACTCATAAAAATATATACAATGTTATCTATATTTTTAATTTGAGGATTTTTAGTTTAGTTACCTATTGACTTATAATATTTAATATAGTATTTTGATATTTTTTAAAAAATTAGAACACATTGTGCCATGACCAAATTTTACTATCTATTAAATTTTTAATTGGTAAAGATTCTATAATAAAAAGGATCCATATAATTTATACAATACATTAATAAATACATGAGATAAAATAAGACATATTTTTGTACTATTTTACAATAATTGTTATTTTGTGTTTAAGGTAGATCTTTTATAATTTTACTATTTAATTTTAAAAGATATATGTTGTTACCAAATTTTTTTACAAAGTTATTGTTATTATTAGTCTTATGAATGTATTGCCTATTTAAAATTTATAGTATTTGTTAATTATTTGTTTTATTTTTGTTATTATAGAATTCATCATTTTGTTTAACATTAGGCATTTTATATAGTAGTGCATAATATCAAACCTCTTAATTTATTCAATACAAAAAATATTTTAAATGAATATTATGCGATGAAGATAAAATATTAAAAATATAAGTAGAGTAAATGAGTACTAACTTCATATTTGCATGGCTTTTAGTATTGTTTGTAACTGGTTCATTATAAGAGATTGATTGAGGCATTGAATTAGTAGCCGTGGTGTATGTCTCGACCTACACTAATACAAAAAAAAAAAAAAATACAAACTTAATATGTTTTAGATTATCTTAAAAGAATTAAAAATTAGTTCTCAGAAACCAAATCAAATCGCGTAAATTAAGTTAATTAATTTTGTTAATCTTCTATATTAAGATTTAATGTGTAGGCAAAATGACTTAAAACGACGTTATTATATGTTTTGAGTATATAGGGTACTAACCAGTTAGGACATCACCACATCTTTTACTTGAACAACTTCATTATAATGTGATTCCAGACCTATATTTTTAAAGAGCAATACAGATAATAAGCATAATTTGAATTCATAAGATTAAAATTAGTTATCATGATTAAAGTTAACTTTTATGTCGCGTATAAAGGTGATTTTAATTATTTTAAATTTGTTTAATTTTATTCCGAAACAGAGAATATTTTAAAAATAATATTCTTCTATTATATTTTTTTCAATGATTTTTTTCAAAGTTTGAATATCGTCCATTAATTTGTGACATTTTTAAATTTATTTTTTAATTTATTATGATAAATTAACAATATGATGAGTATTTTGTCCGTTAAGATTGCAGAAATATTTTTTAAAAAATAGTTTATTTGTTATACTCTAATTTATCTTTATTTTTTGTGTTTATATTTTAACATTTCACATTAGGAATTTATTACATATTTAATATTATTAAATTAATATATTTTTTAATAATAAATAATGTTACGTGTCTCATGATTATTATTACTATTGGCTGATATAGTAGCATTTTTTGATAATTGATATTTAAGATAGTTATTCAATAAAAATTGATTCAGTAACTCATATAAATATGTAAAGCGTTATCTATGTTTTTAATTTTAGAATTTGAAAATTATTTATCCAATCATTGTTTGTAATATTTAATATAGTATTTAAATTTTTTATAAAGTTATGATCCATTTTACTGTGATCAAATTTTGGTATTTGTTAAATTTTTAAATGGAAAATAATTTTTTAATAAGAATGATTAATTTTTATTTATGCCATGTATTTAAATACATGAGATGAAATATCAATATTCTTGTATTCTTCTTCTATCATTATGTTTGTATTTAAGTCAGAATTCTCCTGGTTTTATTTTAAAATTATAAAATATATATATTATTACCAAAATTTTAAAATATGAAAATATATAAATTAAAATAAAAACTAAAAAAATTAAATTAAAGTATATTAAAAATCATTATGTTACATTAATTTAACACAATATATAAATATTATTTTGATAATAAAATTATTATGTTTGACAACTTTTTATAATTATCTTATAACGTAGTATTTTTGTGTTTAAAATGACTTCATTTATTTTTTTAATATGAGAATACAAATGCATATTTTTTTATTTTTAATATTTTATCCCAAGCATCTATATTAATTTGAAACATAAATATATTTTTTTTGTAATAAATTTATAATAAAAGTTTTAGTTAAAGAGTACTCAATACTTCTTTTAATAATTTAGAGCAATAAATTTATTTTCATTTTATAGTTATTACTTTGTAAAATATATTTAATCACTCAAATTAAAAAATACACATGACAAAAAAATAAGCGATATGTTAATATTTTTTCTCTTTATTCTATTTGTTATTATTAGTTTTATGAATACATTGTTTATTTTAATTTTTTAATTATTTATATACTATATGATAAAGATGAAATATTAAAAAATTATTATTTTGTCCACTAAATTTATTTTATGAAATAAATTATGTAAGGATATACGAAGTCTAAAAAAAATTGGACACCAAATTTTAGTAACTTTTTGTATTTTTTATTAAGGAGTGCTCTGTTATATATGTAATTTTTTTTAAGTTAAATAATAAGCATAAGAAATATATAAATAGTGTATATTAATTTAATCAATTTTGTTATAGAATACCAACCAATTATGTTACTATGACTTCTGTTATTTGGACCAACTCCATTATCATGCGCTTTCAATTCTAGATTTTTCAAAGAGTAGAATACAGATATTAAGCAAAAATTGAATTTATAGCCGAAAAAATTAAATTATCATAATACATATTAAGTTTTATGTTACCTGAAACAAAATGATGATGATGATGGGTGGCTCTTACCATTTGTCTAATTGTAGTTAATTCTGTACTTGACAATGGATTTGGAATAGGAATTATATTAGTTGATATAATATGATTGTTGATTCGTTGAATTTTTCAATTATATTTGTCAGAACATAAGGTAGCAAGACACAAAGAAAAAGAATGATTGCAAGAGCATGATTGAAAGTGAAACAAATATTTAACTCTCTTGAGTAAAATACGATTGAAGGCGCAGAAGTTTTTGTTATTGAAAGTGAATCGGTATTTAAATTGAGTACGTATTAATAGTTTTTTTTATTGAAAGTGAATCAACTTTAAATTCTGTCGTGGGTTGAAAGTGAATCAGTTTTAAATCTGTCGTGGGTTAAAGCCAGTTTTTAAAAAAATAAAATAAAATAAAAAGAATTGAGTACGTAGTAGCAATTTTTTTGATTGAAATCTGTTTTTAAGTCCTGTCATAGGATAAAGTCAATTTTTAATAAAAAGAAAACAGGGGTAAAATAAGAAGAAAAGAAAAAATTGGATACCACAATTCCATATCCCATCATATATTGGTATAGATAATATTTTTTTAGTAATTATTCATTAATAAATGTTGAATTAACGATTCTGTTTATTATATTTCAATGTGTTTATTTCAATTAGACTCAATAAATTACCAAAATTCAAACTTATTATCTTGAACTTCTTCCTTGATCATATGGTTAGAATCGTTTAACAGAAGATCTTCAGACCATAAAATTTTTAAAATAAAAGAAAAATACAATAAAACATATTAGAAAACATAAAAAAATAAAATAATTTTTAAAATAGAATATATATATAAGAAAAATAATAAATTAAAACTTACTTGGCCTATGACATAGAAAAATAAAGAGAACGAAATAATCATGAAAGTTGAAATAACTAAAAATATATAACACAGTTCTTATCTTTAAGACATTTAAATGTAATTAATAAAAAATAATATTATCCAATATAAAATAGATTAAAAATAAGAAAGAGATTAACAAAATCAATTAACAAAGTTCTTATCTTAAATTGCCAGATTATTTAAAAAATCAATTAACAAAGTTCGTATCTTACTATATTTATTATATTTATTGTGTTATATGTCAATCTAATAATTAATAAAAAATAATATTTTTTAATATAAAATATATTAAAAATAAAGAAAAAAATTAACAAAATATACGTAGAGATTTTTCATTCTACCATTGGTAAGTATAAATTTTTTTACATCTTTTATATGCCAATCATATGACAATGAATAATATTAAATTAATTAATCTTTTTACAATAATTTAAAAAATTAGTAAAGGTCAATTTTAGTACTCTTTATAAATAAATGTCAAATTCAATACTCTACATAATTAATAGTTTAGATAGTTTAGGAAATTATAAACATAGACTTTAATAATACGTATCAATTAATAAACATAGACTTTGATAACACGTATCAAACAATGCAAAAAAAAAATATTGATAAATTTTAATAAATATAGAATATATTTATAGATAAATTTTAGTACTATAGAATATATTTGAGTAGTAGTGCTCGATCTATAATTATACAAAAAAATACAAACTTTAGATGTAAAAATAGAATAAGATAAAGAGTACTTGTTCTTTGAATTTTTTTTAAAAAATTAAAAATTAGTACTCAAAAATAAAATAAACGGTAAATATAAAATACCAATCACTTGTATTATCATGACGTCTATTATTATTTTTCAAAAAAGTACCTGTATTTGGCAATGGAATTGGCATAAAAATTGTATCAACTTCCTTGTCAAATCCTCTCACGATGATTTGCAGGTATCCCTTTCTTAGTAAATGCATGTCAGAACCAAAAGATAGCAAGATGCAGAAAAAATGATCGACGATAGTGAGGAATATTTATAAGTGGAGCAGTTATTTAATTTCCTCACGATTGCAGCAGTTATTTAATGGGTTAATGACTTTTTTTTAATTATAAACAAAAATATATTATTACTATTTTGTCCATAAATTTAATTTGTAAAATGAATTATTTGAGGGCAAATGGTGTCTATAAAAATTGGACACCAAACTCTGGTATTGGTTTTATATATTGGTATAGATGATAGAACTTCTGCCGTACATTCGTCAGTTACGTTACATAAAGAAACCACCTCCACGGTGAACGACAACTCATATTCCCTATCTTATTTTCATTTGTATTTCGGTAACCTCTTCTCCTTATTTTCATCTTATTTTCATCTTTATCTTATTTCAGTAACATGATAGAAAAATCATGTGTAACCTCTTCTTCAATTCTTTACTCTATTAATTTACTTTTTAATTTGTTTCATTTTTTTACTTCTATTTCTAATTCAAGATGCACTTCTCTGTATGGAATAATTATTATTAGAATAAAAAAATAGTCATTATGACAGAAATTTAAAAAAATAATAAATAAAAATTAATAGAAAAAATAGTTATTACGATAGAAATCAAAGTTTGTCAATCGTACAATGGACTATTAGAATAAAAGAAAATTCGAATCTAAATTTGTTAGATATTAAATAAAATAAAATTATATAAAATATTATTATTTATTATCTAAATTAAATAAAAAATTACTAATATTTTTAAATAAATATTTTATACAACAACTGCCATACAAAACTCACTGAATAGTAAAAAAGAGTTGAAAATTAAACTCCTATATCCCTTTGTATATTGTTATTTTGTTATAGTATAAATAATAATTTTGGAATTATCTAAATATTTTAATATAAATTATTTAATATTGTCAGAACTAAAAAAATTAAGAAATAAAATTAATATTTCTTCTAAGAATGATTATTTTTAAAATTATAAATACACAATAAAAAATTAGAGTACATTAAAATATTACCATAATAAAAAATAATTTAAAAGATAAAATTAACAAACTAATAGAATGTATATACACAACTAACCAATGTTATCATCATTCAGTATATTATTTAGACTAATTCTAATACTTGAATATCTAAAAAACATATTATTAACATATAAATAATATTTTTTGAATTATCTAAATCTTTTAATATAAATACTTTAATATTGTCTGGACTAAAAAAAATTAAGAAATAAGATTAATATTTCTTCTAAGAATAATTTTCATCAAAATTATAAATATATAATAAAAATCTAGAGTATATTAAAATAGTACCATAATAAAAAAATTCAAATATAAAATTAATAGTGTAAATTTTTTAAGTGAACAATTATCAATCATAATACGCTGTATTATAGATATATGTAACATATTATATTAGAAATAATTAAAAGTATACTAATTATGAATTAAAACTTTTAGAAAATGATAATTTATACCCATTAATGTTATTATTGTTCCATCTATTATTTGGATTTGGACCAATTTTATTGTTATTTTCAGTATCTGAATGTTTAAAAAGTAAATATATTATTGATATGAGATTAATGTATTTTTTAATTTTACCAATAATAAAGTAATTTCTTATATAAATCATAGCTACTAAGAGTAAAAAGAAAAAGTATAATAGTAATAATCAAAACATAGATCTAAACGAAAAACTTATTATTTATAATTTATAATAATTAATTCAGATAGAGTACCTCAAGTAAAATATTGAAGGACAATAATTCTAGACATGTGTCTATTTCTGTTTGTGATATCTTTAAAAAAAAAAGATAAATTAGATTAAAAGTAAATTAAATAAAAAAATTTCTATCTGTATTTAATAATATTAATAAGAGATGAAATGAGAAGTGAGAAACGGATGAGAGGTGAAAGATAACGGATAAAAGTTATGTAAAGGTGGCCAAGTAGTGGAGAAGTTAATAGAAAGGGTAATACTGAAAAGAAATCTTGGACACCAAACTCATGCATTGCCATTATATATTGTTAACTAATGTTATTATTGTTTCATCTATTATTTGGATTTGGACCAACTTTACTGTTATTTTCAGTATCTGAATGTTTAAAAAGTAAATATATTATTGATATGAGATTAATGTATTTTTTAATTTTACCAATAATAAAGTAATTTCTTATATAAATCATAGCTACTAAGAGTAAAAAAAAGTATAACAGTAATAATCAAAACATAGATCTAAACGAAAAACTTATTATTTATAATTTGTAATAATTAATTCAGATAGAGTACCTCAAGTAAAATATTGAAGGACAATAATTCTAGACATGAGTCTATTTCTGTTTGTGATATCTTTAAAAAAAAAGATAAATTAGATTAAAAGTAAATTAAATAAAAAAATTTCTATCTGTATTTAATAATATTAATAAGAGATGAAATGAGAAGTGAGAAACGGATGATAGGTGAAAGATAACGGATAAAAGTTATGTAAAGGTGGCCAAGTAGTGGAGAAGTTAATAGAAAGGGTAATACTGGAAAGAAATCTTGGACACCAAATCCATGTATTGCCATTATATATTGTTATAGATATAATTTTTTTATAATGATAAGGCGCGAAAATATTTTATTTATTCTTATAATAATATTATTTATTATTTAAGATAATAATGGAAGATATGTTGAATTAAAATTTATGGAAAAATAAATTACTATTAATTAAATAAATATACAGGAGTCCTACCCATATTTATTCTTAACATGAAAATAATGTAGGCTGAGAATTTAAGAGTACATTTAGTAGAGTACAGTAACATAGAGATATTGTAAAAATAATTCAAATTAAATGGCGAACTAAATTGTAAAAAAAAGTTAAAAAAATACCAGAATTATTTATTAAGTTTTTTTTGTTACAGAGTCAAAATATTTAATAACAAATATATTATTAAACAGTAAATATATATATATTTTTCTTATAATAATACAGTTAACTAAATTTTATATTTGTATAATATTATATTAAAAAATTATTAGATAAGTATTTAATAATTGAGATTATAATGATGTAACGTATATTTAAGATAATATAATATTAATATTTAGGCCAATAATAAAAGATTTATTGAATCAAAATTTAAGAAAAAATAAATTATTATTAAATAAATAAATATAAATATAGGATTCCTACCCATATTTGGATCGTTTAGTATATTACTTGAACCAGTTCCGGTGTTATTATGAGTATCTATATATGTAAAAAATTCATTATTAAGATGAAAATAATGTAATTTGATAATTTAAGGGTACACTCAAAAAATAAATTATACATAATTGGTATATATCATAAAAAATAATTCATATTAAATGATAAACTAACAATATAAATTTATTAATGAGAAGTATAACTTAGAGTACTTGATATAGAGTATTGTTGAGGAGGTATATTTGTGATATCTTGTAATGGTGTTGCCATGTTAGTTGGTTCACTTGATGTATCGATTTGTTTTCCTCGTCTAATACTCTCTCGGTAACTGGCACGCCTTCTGGCAAGGTGTTGCTGCCTCTGTTCTTCACTCATATTTTGTCTTCGTTGTCTGGCATAGTCTTGCCAAGTTCGTCGACCACTTCCACGTGAATCTTCCATTGGTATGTTGTCAACTATAATTAATCAAAGAAACATATAAAAACAGTTCTATACTTTTATTTAATGACGAAAAATAAATTACAGTAAATTTTACATTATATTTAAGCAAAGTGAGAAGAAGGCAGGAGAAGATAAAGGAAAAACAAAGGAAATTTTTTCTATTATGGAGAGATATGGAGTAACCAGTGAAGTGAGAGAGATTAAGAGAAAAAATTGGGAATAATACAATTGACGCAGTAATTGATATGAGAGAAATTAACTGATGCAGTAGTGGAAATTAAATAGTAGAATTCTGTAACTGATGCAGTAGTGGGAATTAACGTGGAGAAGTTATATTGAAGTGAACGTTGATGGAAATGAAGTAGTAAGTTATTAAAAAGGATAAAAATGGAAAGTAAAATTGGACACAAAAAATAGGTTTTCCCATTATATATTGTTATAGATATAGGTTGTTATATTTGTTTGGTGAGAGCTTAGGTTAATCAAGGATTCAAATTTCAAGCTCACTTGACCATATATAACCTTACCTTTATCCTAGCCCTATTAAAACCTATGAATAAGTCCTCATGATGAATGTATGCATGCATTGAATAATTGTTGATTGTTAGATGAAAAACAAATCTTGGAAAGCATGAGTAGAAGAGAATTGAGCGAATCAACCCCATACACTTGAGCAACTAAAGCGGATACACATCCGGTGAGGATTCGATGCTCAATTCCTTGTTCCCGACTTTCATGAGATTTCTTCTTGCAAGTCTATTTGAACTTCATTTTGATATTTGAATTGGTGGGATTCGTGAATCGTCATATGATCCTAGCCCTACTTGTTCATATACGTACTTGGAGATTGATTTACTTTTAACCAAGTAGGTAGAATCATTTTGCATTTAGTTGCATTCATATAGTTTATTTGCATTGAATAAATGTTCATACCCCTTTTCTTGTCTTTCTTGGTTTAGCATCAGGACATGCTTAGTTTAAGTGTACGGAGGTTTGATAAACCCTAATTTTGTGGTTTATCTTATGTTGAATTTAGGGGATTTTATCAACTTTTCTACATTTATTCAATAAAATAGCATGGTTTTGTGAATTTCTCCTAATTTGCACTTAAGAGTAAAAACATACTTTTTTAGGCCTTGAAATCGCTAATTTTAATTGACTTTAGTTCCATTCGATGCCTTGATATGTTTGTTAAGTGACTTCAGAATTAGAAGGCAAAGATTGGGTAAAGGAATGAAGAAAAAGCATGCAAACATGGAGAATTCATGAAGAAATGAGGATTTACTAAACTCAACGCCACGCGCACGTGCCACCCATGCATACGCGTGAGAAGGAGATTCGCCAGCGACGCGCACGTGTCACCCACACGCACGCGTGAAGAGGAGTTTTGCAATGCGATACGTACGCGTGACCCATGCGTACGCGTGACAAGCGGTACGTGGCTTCACTAAAGGCAATATGCTGGGGGCAATTTCTGAGCTCAAGGAGGCCCAAATCCAACTTATTTCTAATGCTTTTAAACCCAAGGATTGCAAGGGAATGGGGGGAGCAATTAGTGTAGCTTAGGTATCATGTAGGTTAGTTCTAGAGAGAGAAACTCTCTCTTCTCTTTAGAAATTAGGGTTCTTATTTTAATTTCCTTTTGGATCTATATTTAAATCTTGTTTCATTTTAGTTTTCATTTACTTTTATTTTTCTAGAATTTTTGTTTATCTACTTCTCTTGTTAATTTCTTATTTTGTTCTCTTTTATGTTCATGCACTCTTGTTGATTTCAATTTTCTTTTGATGCGATTTTATATTTCTATGTCTCTTGATGTTTACTTCACTTACTATTGTTGATTTCTTACCTTTGTTAGTTATATCTTTTATTAATTCTTGCAATTTGTGATATTTACTTTTATTGCACTCTAGGTATTTGTTAAAATGTTTTCTCTAGTTATTGAGTAGTTTTCTTTACTCTTGGCCTAGGCTAAGGGAATTGAGACCTTGAGTCATTGGGTCTCATTGAATTGGTGATTTGAGAACCCTTAGTGGTCAATTTGATAACAATTGACACTAACCTACTACTAAGTCAATTAGTAGCTAGGTTAGGACTTATGGATTGATGTTGATTAAGCCTATTTGACGTACTTCAAGCATTGAGGTAGACATTATACATACTTCAACCAAGAAGAGAAGAAGAAAGGATTCTCTATGTCAGAGTATAGAGGTCCATGTGAGAGAGTTAGAAGAAGAGTTAAGAAAAGAAAGATGTCTTTTAATTTTAAAAGAGAAGTTTTTGAAAATAGAGAGGGAGGAAGAGAAGATTTTCAAAATTAAAGAGAGAGAAAGAAGTTAGAATATTTTTACAAAATATGAGAGAGGAAAGGGGAAAGGATTTTCAAAAATAGAATAGAGAGAGAAGT
Source organism: Arachis ipaensis (assembly GCF_059453495.1). Lineage (NCBI taxonomy): Eukaryota > Viridiplantae > Streptophyta > Magnoliopsida > Fabales > Fabaceae > Arachis > Arachis ipaensis. Next base: position 86,717,628 of record NC_142436.1, read on the forward strand.
TAGAAGATTTTGAAAAAGAGGAAAGAGAATTAAGAATTAAAGAATTACCAATCTTTTAAAATTAAAATAAAACAGACAACTAATTAAAAAGATTTGAAATTAAAATAAAAGAGAATTTTTTTTTTGAAAATTGAAAAAGAAAGAGTTAATAAAAGATTTGAAAGATTCGGACCTCTGTAGCTCTATAAATGCTCATTCTAGTGCACGGCGGTCAGGATCTGACAGCATCTATTGTCCTTTCCTTGCCTCTGAATCAGACTTTTCCAAAACTTGTCAAATTCACCCAAAATTCACCTAAAATCATAGGAAAAATACAAAAGCTTAAAGTAGCATCCAAAAAGTAAATTTTGAATTAAAAGCTACTAAAACACAATAAAACTCAACAAAACATGTTGAAAATATTAAGAAAATAACATCAAAGAGCGTATAAAATATTCGCTCATCATTGCATCGCTTTCATTAGTTTTGAAAAGATGCCAAGAAATAAACCTAGTTTTGAACTGGAAAAAGTGTCATTTCATGGTCACTGAAAGAATTATTCTTGGACATTGGATCTCAATTAAAGGCACAGAGGTTGACAAAACTAAGAAGAAGGTAATTGAAAAATAACCACCACCAGTCAATGTGAAGGCAATTCGAAGTTTTTTGGGACATGCAAGCTTCTATAGGAGATTTATAAAAGATTTTTCAAAAATTACAAAACTACGATGTAGTTTATTAATAAAAGAAGCCCCATTTATTTTCAATAAGGAATGACTGCAAGCCTTTGAAACTTTGAAAGCCAAACTTCTGTGTGCACCAATAATTGCCCCTCCCGACTATTCTATGCCTTTTAAATTCATGTGTAATGTCAGTAACTATGCCATAGGCACAGTTTTGGGGCAAAGAAAAGACAAGTTGGTACATGTAATTTATTATGCAAGTCATGTTTTGAATGATGCACAGAAAAATTACACAATAACTGAAAAGAGTTATTAGCCATAGTATTTGCTTTTGATATATTCAAATTCTTATTTAATTGGTTTAAAAGTAATAGTCTACATTGATCATTCTACTCTTAAGTACCTTTTTTTTTCAAACAGGATGCCAAGCCAAGATTGATAAGATAGGTGTTATTGCTTCAAGAATTTGATGTCAAAATCTGGGATAGAAAAGGGACGAAGAATCCAATGGCGGATCATCTGTCAAGGATTTATCCCGAAGAAACTCAAGAACAAAAAATAATGATGCGTGAGCATCTTATACCTCTTTTCTTATCATTTTTCAGTTGTTTTTAGTTAAATTTTATTTAGTTTTACTTGATTTTAGTGCAAAAATTCCCTTTGGATTCTACTTTGAGTTTTTTTGGTATTTTTATGATTTCAGGTAAAATTCAGGCAAATTTGGCAGAGTTTTGTGCAAAAACAAAAGAAGAAAGTAGATGTTGTCAACCCTGACCTTCCTGTATTCCAACAAGCATAACTTGAGTTATAGAAGTCTAATTTATGCGATTTTATCGGCGTTGGAAAGCCAACGTCTAGAGCTTTCCAACGATATATAATAGTTTATACTATTCTTCTGGAATCACTGCCAAATCTGGCGCTAAATGCTGAGCCTAGCGTTTAGCTCCCAAAGAGGATAGAACCAACGCCAAAACTCCCCCTGCCAGCGTTTAATGCCAGAAAAATGCCAGGAAGTGGCCAAATATGGGTCAAACTCACCCAAGGGAGCATCTTTAGTGGGATTTAGCTTTTAATAGCTATCTTTTATCTTATTTTAGTTATTTTTAATTACAAACAAAATCTTTTAGGCCCAGAGTTTATTATTTTATTTTTGTATCAAATCAAATTAGGTTAGTATTTAAAGAAAAATATCACTTAGGTCTAGGATCTTCTTCCTTTCGCACATTTCAAAACCCTGTTTTCTCAGTAAGTCATAAGCAACTAAACCTCCTGGTTAATGTTAGGAGCTCTGTTTATTTTTATGGATTAGAACTATTATTCTTATATTTTAATTTATGTTTGATTCAATTCTAAGAATTATTTTCGTTTTTAATCTTATGAACTGGGTGGAATGAGAGTATGACCCTTTTAGGATTCTCGAGAGAGTTATCTCACTTGAACGACAGCTTGAAAACAAATTTCTCTTAAATCGCTAATTGCATGAACTAATCTGGTTATGTGACATATAATCCTGTTAGTCTTGGGTAATTAGGATTTTCGTGGCGTGAAACTAATTTTCTGAACTTCACCCTCTAATCGGAATCAAGTGACCACGAGAGTGGCAGTTGATGAAGGTCAGAGGAGGCTAAATCACTAAGAGATTTGGGTTTAGACATTTAAAATTTGTCATAGAATGAGTCATTCATTGTTAAAATAGTTGGTAAGAAACTTTAATTCGGAAAGATAAACATCTCCAAAACCTTAAATATTTTCTCATATTGTTTTCACATCAATTCTTATTTGCTTTCTTTAACAGCTTATTTATTGTTCTATGTGATTTCAACTCACCAAACTCCTTTTTGATTCGCCTGACTAAGTCCAACTTGATAACCATTGCTTGCTCTGTCCGACAATCCTCGTGGGATCGACCCTCACTTACCTGAGGTATTACTTGGATGACCCGTTGCACTTGCCGGTTAAGCTGTGCAAAATCTCTTTTCGCACACCAGGTTTTTGGCGCCGTTGATGGGGATTGTTTGTGATTGACAACTACTAGTTGTCTAGTTGCTTAGATTAGGTCTTTTTCATAGTTTTGTTTGTTTTATTTTTCCTTTAATTTTTAACTTTTTTGTGTTGTTTATTTTCCTGTCATTTCTAATTTTAAGTTTGGTGTCCTGTTAGTGATTTTCCTTTTGTTGAAATTTTCCAAAATATTAGTAGTTTTCGATGTTTAATTTTTCAAATTCTTTAGTTTATTTCTTCCTTATTGGTTTTCGAAATTGTTAGTTTAACTGGTTTTCAAAATTGTTAGTTTGATTGCTTAGATTAGGCATTTGTTTTTAATTTTTCTTTTTTGCTTTTTATTTTTTATTTTTTTTTAAAATTTAAGTGTTATTTTAGTTAAAAAAAATTATTTTCCTTAATTTTTGAATTTAAGTTTGGTGTTTGATGAGGGAAAATCGATTCCACACAAACTCACCGGCAAATGCACCGGGACGCATCAAGTAGTAAAACTCACAAAAGTGACGTCGATCCCATAGGGATTGATGGATTAAGCAATTTTAGTATGGTGATGAATTTAGTTAAGCTAATATTGATGAATTGAGTGAAATTTGATTAACAGAAAGTAAATTACAAGAAAGCTAGAGTGCAGAATGTAGATTGACAAAAAAGTAAATTGCAGGAAGCTTTAATGTCTGAAACTTAAAGTGCAAGAAATTAAAAGAGATGAAACTTAAATTACAAGAAAGGTAAATAACTGAATCTTAAAGTGTAAGAAATTTAAATTGCAGAATCTAAATTGCCAGGAAACTTAAATTGCATGAATAATAAAGGGATTTGGGTGTTGGGAATCAAAACAGGAATACAAAATGTAATTGCAGTGAAATCAAAGAATTCTAAGGTGAAGAAATTCAAAGAAAGTGATTCATCAGGGATTGGAGATACTGTAATCCTTCATGAATCAAATTGGTCGCAACTCCTTTCTCAATCATTTGGTAGATCTATGGCGGATTGAAATTGATTGGATCCCAATTCCTTGGCAATCCAATCTCTCTAATCACAATCAATCTTGCCAATTCTTTGATCTAATTGTCATGAGAAGAGGTTAAGTGCATATCTCTCATGCATAAGCCACACTAACTCTCAGGATCTCAATTCCTCCCGAATAGTGTTGATCAAGAGAGTAGTGAAGGATAGAGCTCCAATTCTAATGCAAACGATTCCTTTTCCGAGGCTCACACAAGCATTCATTGAATTAAACCCCCTTCCGGAGTGAGTAATTCAAAATCAAAATAGAAGATACCTAATAGCTACACAAATGAATAGAGAAGAAGAAGAATTTCATTGATTCATTGGATATACAATAGAGCTCCTCCCCCTAATGAAATTGGGGTTTAGTTTATCATTGCTCTAGCACAAAACAGAGAAGAAAAGTTGCAGAAACTTGAAGAATAGAAAGAAAACAGAAAGAAAATAAAATCAGATCTAAAATTCAAAAGAACTCCCAAAAAAAAACTAAAAAAAAGGTAAAAGATCAAAAGTCCAAGAGATCCTAATGAAATCAAATTTTCCTCTATTTATACACTTTCCAATTCAGTCATAAAGTACCTGGAGTGGGCTTTGTGGCCTTTGATGAAGTGGGTTAGAAAAGGTACTTGGTTGCAGCTTCAGGAGAACGTAGCATTCTCAAAGAGAGAGCAATGCTCATTCACCGACGCGTATGCGTCCTTTGTGCGTGCGCATCCCTTGCGTTTTTGCACGTCGATGCGTACGCGTAACATATGCGTACGCATCGATACTATCTTCAACCTCAGTCATGCTTGCGCGTATCATGCATACATGCACGTCCCTGGTAGCATTCTTTAAACGAGAACTACGTTCGCGCCATGAGCGCTCCCCACGCGTGCGCGTCCTTTGTGCGTGCGCGTGGATGGCAAATTATCAATTCCCAGCTTCCACGCCATCTACGCGTATGCGTGCTTGTTCCCAGATGACATATCCACGCGTGCGCGTCATGTACGTGATGAGTCCATATTTGTTGGGTTATTTTGACTCAAATTGGATGGATTCTAGCACATGAACTCACACTTAAGCACCAAAATAGCATACTTTCGTGTTTTGTCCCTAATTTGATCCTAAATGTGAAAACATGCAATTTTGTGCTTTAATAGAGCAATTTAACCCCACTTTTTTGTCATTCGATGCCGTGATATGGTTTGTGAGTGATTTCAGGCCATGGAGGCAAGAATGGATAGTCAAAAGTGGAAGAAAGCATGTACAAGGGAGAAAACATGAAGAAAAACAAGGAAAAGCACACACTGCAAGGTGTGCGTGCGCACAAGCAGGCATGAAAAACAAGGAAAAGCACACACTGCAAGGTGTGCGTGCGCACAAGCAGGCATGCGTGCGCACAAGACCGCATCAACCAAGTGTGCGTGCGCACAAGCCAACGTGCGTACGCACAAGAGGAAATTTCTATGCGTGCATGCGCACAAGCACCTGTGCATACGCACAGGAGGCAAAACTGCAAAGTGTGTAGATGCACGCATCTGTGCGTCCGCACAGGTTCCTGCACGTGATTTTCTTAATGAAACACGTGTTGCGCGTTTTTTGGGGGCTTTTGGCCCAAAATCTGAAGGCTCAAGGCTAAAATGAAGTGCTATATGAAGGGGGATTGAAGACATATGAAGGCATTAGGACTTAGCATTTATTTTCCATAGTTTCATAGTAGTAGGAGTAGGAGTAGTGTAGAGTAGAGAGCTATCCTAGGGTTTATGTAGTTTTCATGTAGCATTTTATAGCAAGCTTAATTTTGGATCTTGATCATCTTTAATTGTAAGTACTCTTTAATTCCTCTTTAATTACATTGTCTTTATTTTCATTTCCTTTGGTTCAAGCACTTTGTTTATAATTGCAATTTTGAGTTCTTGAAGTTTTGATTAATGAATTTAATGTTTCATGCTTTCTTTATGCTAGTTTGGATGTTTATTATTGATTTTGTGCACACTTGGTTATAGCTTTCTATTTTCCTTTACAATTTTCCATGCTCTACTTTTATGCACACAAGGTGTTTGTGAAAATGCCAACCTTAGGATTTGAGTAGATTTTCCTACCTTGGCTTGTGGTTTGAGTTCCTAGGATACTAGAGTCATAATGTCTGACATTTAGTGGTAATTCTTGGATAGTTAGTTGACTCTTGTTTCCATTGATGCTAGCCTTTTACCAACTAGTTTGGTAAGTTAGTTAGGACTTATGGATTAAGGTCAATTATGCTTGCTTGACTTACTCCTCGATGGTTGGGGTTGACTAGGCGAGATTGACTCATCATAATTACCATAGTTGTAGTTATGGCGATGATAGGATTCCTTGGAGACTCATTCCCAAGTCAAGGCTCTTTATTGCATTTATAGCATTTTCACTAGTTTTGCTCTTACCTTCTCTTTACTTGCATCAATTTCAATTTTGATCATCTCTTAGTTCTTTTATTGCTTAGTTCTTTTAATCTTTCATTTCTTGCTTCAAAACCCCCCTTTTCCCTCACAACCAAAAGAGAAACACTTTCAATTGCATCCTAGGGAGAATGACCCGAGGTTGAAGTACTCTTAATCTCGGTTATTATAATTCAAATTTAAAACATTTGATTTGGGGAATCAATTGTTGGTCTAGACTATACTTGCAACGAACATATTCTATTTTTTGAGAAATTCTAGATCGACAAAAGTTCTTCTTGTCAAATTTGGTGCCGTTACCGGGGATGCAATTGAGTGCTATCTTTTGGTTGTTGTGAATATATTGATAGTGTAAATATCTTCCTTTTTGATTGTTTGGTCATTTTTTTGTTAATACATAGGTTTTATTTTTCTTGTTTGTTAATGTCTTTTGTTTTTATTTGCTACTTTCTCTATGAGCTATCACCCTTGTTGCTTGGAGCTTGGTTGTGAATGTTTTGTAGGGAATGATGAATCCAAATTGCGATGGCTTCATGGAATGGGAGAATCAATTAAGGGAGGAACCAATTGTGTATGAGCAACATTCATGGCAAACACCTCCCTTATACTACAACAAGCCACACCCTCCCCTATATGAATATCAAGCCCAAGGATATGAGAGATACCCCATACACAACCCTCAACCACCAACCCTTCAAGCACCACCCTATACACCTCCATAGAATCAAAATGTCTATACACCTTGTTACCAACCATATGAACCACACCCTTATACAGCACCTCAATACCCTCATCCACATGATACACCTTCCAACTATACAACTTCTCTCCCAATCTTTGAACCTTCTTTTCTACCTCAATATGAAGTTTTCCAAACCTTGCCCCAAGAAGAACAAGACCTTCAAGCATTCTTCCAAGAGCAAAAAGGGTTCCGAAGGACACAAGGGGAGTTCATTGCTACCATAGCCGAAGCAGTGAACCGCTTGGCCTCACTACACTCAACCACTCAAGCCATCCCCCTTAACAAAGGTGGAGGAGCAACTAAGGAGTGCAGTAAGAAAGGAAACATAGAGTGTCAATTTGAAGAAGTGGAATTGAAGCTTGAGTCACAAGTAGAGGAAGGTAGAACTAGTGAACCAGAAGAGGTAAATAGAGAATTGAGGGAGTTTGATCAAGAAGTAGATTGCATCATCAATGATTTTTTGTTCACCTTGGTCAACCCCCTCAATGATCTTGAGGAACCTTCTCCTTTTGAGTTTGGGAGAGATATGGGTGGTGAGGAAGAGGTGATCATCCAAGAAGTGGAGGCATACATGCAAGAATTTACAAGAGTAACTCCACCCCAAGGACAAATTGAGTGGGTAATAATTTCCTCCATGAGCTTCATAGGCCCACATCAATTTGCTCTCTTGGAAACAGATTATCAAGTTAAAGTGCTTCTTGGTGTGTCGAATGGTGAAGGAATGGGTGTTGGATGTCAAAGGAATTCAAGGCATAAATGGTGCAAGGTTCAATTTGGAGGAGTCCAACATTCAAGTGTGTGCTTCAAAGGTGCTTGGGAAGGTTGCTCATCCAATGGCACAGAAAAATGTCCCCAAGTAAGCAGTAGAACATGAGAAAAATGAAAGAAAATAGAAAAGCATATTCATCCTTATTTGAAAGCATTCAGCCTAAGTTCATGGGGTTTCATGCAGACTGCAATTAAAGCTCTACTTTTATTAATTTTCAGGATTGATATATCCTTTAAGTTCTAACTGAGTTGCTACTGTGAAATCTTTATTTATTGATCTTTGATGTTTGATTTTTTTGTTTTTCTTCTGCTAAGAAACTTATTCCTCAATTGCAACTTAGTGTCATGTGTTGCATTAGCTTTTTGGCTTGTTTTTCAGTTAACACATCTTCATCACAGACACTTGGCTCACAATTCTTCTTAAGAACATTGGTGCCCAGCACCTCTTTGGGTTACTAAATGCCTTGTAATTAGGTTGCTCTTGATAGTGGATTTTCGGTTGATAATCCCGGATTAGTTAATCCAAGTTAACAAGTTTTAAAATACTCCTCAGAACCTAATCATCCAAGCAGATCCTAATACAATAGCACCACAGGCATGTGTCTTAAGGTCCAAGCCATTGGTGTCTAGCTTTATTATTTGTTTCTTTCATTTTTGTTGCCAATTCTTGGCTTTTCTTCCTTTCCTTCTTACTCTTTCTTTTTCCAAGGATCTTTATTCACCAAAATTACACAGACAGTAGCCAAGTTTGTACTTAAAAAGAACACTCTCCCTCTCTTCTTTATTAGTGAGCTTACTTGAACAATCTAGCACATACCACCACTGAACTTTATTCTCATTCCTATCAAATTGGACAGTTTTACTTTCTATTTCAATATTTTCTTTTATTTGTGTAAAAAGGAACAAGACATGGATTTAAGTAGGATGAGTGATGCACAAGCAGACTATCATAATAATGCAGAGCATGAAACTTATTCAAAAACATAAAAGTTGCAGAACATATAAGCTTAATCATAAAAGTGCAGAACATGGAAACTTGGAAGGCATATTATTTTTCAGATGTGCATCTTCCTTATTTACTAAGATAATGAAAGGAACTCCACCACCTCTAATTTTTGTGCTCTTTTCCTTTACTGGACTCTCCTTTCTTCTTTGGCTCCTGCTTCCTCTTCTTTTTTGTTTCTTGTCGTTCTTCAGCAGGGCATCTTTGATCCCATGAATGGTCTACCTAATCCCAGAGTCCAACCTCCTTCAACCTCTGCTTCATTCTTTCTATATTTCTCTGGGCTCTTGCTCTTTGATTGTTTACTAATTCCTGACACTGGACAAATGGTCTGATCTCTCGATTCACCACTGGCATGCCGCAGACTATGTAGTTTAGCTTTGCTTGACTCTCTATATCATACTCAATCCTGTCCATATACATATTCTCTCCAGCTGTGTGGTATGTGTTCTTCCATTGTTAAAGATTTTAGATGTACTTCTCCTGTTCAGCTTGTTGTTGAAACAATTTGTCGAATGATTCTTGAGTTTGAACAAATTGTTCCCTTTGCTGTTCCAAAAATCTTGCTTGGAATCCTCTCTGTTGGTCCATCATCTTCAGCTGGAAGTTTTCTTGTTGCTCCATCATCTTCAGCTGCCAGTTCTCTTGTAGCTCCTGAGCCCTCATGTATTGCCCTTGTTGTTGTTTCTTATCCCTCATATATTGCCGAGACATTTCTTCAATGGCACTTTACATTTGGCTTAAATCCAGTGCACCAGAAGCTTGTCCCTCTTCCATTGGTGGTCTCCTTCTTCTTCCTTGATGTCTTCTCTCTTGCTGAGTGTCAGTGATACCTTCCATCCTCTGCTTGGTGATTCCTCTGCCTCTCTTTACCCGGTCTGTGTCTGCATCCTCAAAAAGGATCCCTGCTCTATTGTACAGCCACAATATGGTACTTAGGTGACCAAGTGTGCTTGATTTGCTGCTATCCTCAGCCATCTCTTGGATGCTATCTGGTATGTGTTGTGGGATATTGATTTCTCCTTCTTTGAGTATGCAGTGTGTCATGATTGCTCTCTGTATTGTAACCTCTGAAGTATTTCCAGTAGGAAGTATGGATCTTCTCACTATCTCATACCAACCCTTGGCCTCAACTGAGAGATCAATCCTCTTCAAGTGGCTTGGATCTCCATCTAAATCTCTTACCTAGTCTCTGTCTTCCAAATATAAACCATTTATTAGCTCATCAGGATCATTCTCACCCTTCATTCTTTCATCAAAGCTGGGCTCTCCGAAGGGTATTACTCTTATTTGTAGGATCCCCATGATTGATGATGGGCTGAAGTCCACATCAACTCCCCTAACATAGCTTTTGTAGGGAGGGATGGTTTTGCTTGGCCTTACTGCATTTGCATAGAACTCTCGTATCATAGTTGTACTTATATCTGTAAGAGGCTTACACAGAAATTTTCATCTTCTCTGTTCAATTATTTGCCTCATGATGGGGTATTCACCCTCTTTCAGTATGAAACCAATCTTTGGAATGACTTCTTTTACCTCCATCCACCCATGATATTGTGATTCATGAAATTGAGATTTAAGTCTCTTGTCATCATAGGTGGGTGGTTCAACTTCAACTGGTTGCTTCCCTTTTCTTCTTCTGGAACTTGATGAAGCCATTAAATAGGGGAGGAGGGGGCCGAATTCACAACCTTAAGTGCAAAAATAATTATGAGCACGGTTTGAGGTGATGAGGTAGGATTGGGAAGAAGTTTTTGGACAGGATACGATTTAAGAAGAAGAGGGTAGAACTCTTGTGAGCACGGTTTCCTACTGTGAAAGAATAAGAACTTGAGATGTATGAGAAAGGCAAAATCTATTTGGTTATGAAAGGTGATGAGCTAAGTAGAAGTGCGAGAGCAAAAGCAAAGTCACTTGTCAGTTTAAAGCAAGGAATTGAGTTAGTAAAGACAAAAGTGGTTGGTGGTTCGGCCATCTTAAAATGGAGGGTGAGGATTGAGCAAGTGTTGGTGAAGATGGACAGCACATATAAGGAGGTAGAATGAAGATAAGGATTGAGGTTGGTAGTGGTGGTATTTATGTGAAGGTTCAATCCTTGCATGAGGGGCACCAATATTCTTACCAATGCATGTTAAGATGCTCTGCCCAAGGCACAAAGCTCCAAGCCATGTGATTCCCTATGCTGTCCGGTTTGCATTATTCTGTCCTTTCTCTCACCCTTCTTTTTCTCATATCTACCCACCTTAGCAAAACAACAAAAATTGAATTGATACAAGTGGCGGCAATTCAATTGAAAATGATATAGCTACAGGAATTGAAAGTTTTTGGATTAAATGTTCCTTATAGTTAACCGTGGGCCTTGTATGAACTTGTATAGTCTTGATGGACATCAGGAACTTAATTGGTTCATGTAAAATTCAATAAAATTTCTTCATTGGTTAATTCATAAGGAACATATTTTTTTCTTTTTTCTCTTTTTTTGAAAACAATATAAATTCAAAATAATGCAAGACATGGTCCATTCTTAGTAGATTTTAGCCTTTGAATAGATTTGACCTTCTTTGAACTTCATAACATATGTAGAACGCGAAACTTAATGTTTGGCTATATACTTCAATAAAATGAATGAGTATGTATCCTAAGATGGTTGTATGATCATCATGCTTGAAAAGCCATTTGAGAGTGCCTTTAGGCACACCAAACTTAGGGATCAGACATATGCTTTAAAACAATGTATGCAGCTATCAAATCTACCCATGAGAGCTTAAATTCTTGCTAGAAGAACCATTAATTATTGACATTAAAATAAAAGCAAGAATAATAAATCATGGGATGCCTCCCATGGAGCGCTGTTTTACTATCACTAGCTTGACATTGGTTCTTTGTTAGGGAGGCTGATGATTATAGTGCCTCCGCTTGTCCCCTCTCACTGTGAGCCTTTTTCCTGTGCTTTGATGAACAATCTCTATATGTTCTGACGAGAGTATTTTGTTGACGGTGTAATGATCATCAGATTGTAGGAATGTCTCCAAATGTTGGTAGATTAGTTTCACTTTGTCTCCTTCTAAGAACTCTTCAGTTGGGATTTTCTTGTTTCTCCACCATTTTGGAACCTTTTTCTTGCTCTTCTTTCCTTCTTTTGGTGACCCTTCCTTCTTGGTAGAAGGCTTTATGTCAGGAGCTTTCTTAATCTCTTTTTGTAATCCCTTCTTAGCCTCCTTATTCTCATGACTCTTTTGTTTTTCTTCAACGTCTATCTTCTGCTCCAAGGGTGAGTTGATGAGTGCTTCCTTGGGTTTTTCTTTCCAGTTTAAGTCTTCCTCCTCAATTCTCATGCAACCTTTCTTTTCATCAGGATGCTGCAACTCCTTAAAGACATTTAGAGTGATTTGCTCATCATGTGCTCTCAAGGTCATTTCTCCTTTTTCCACATCAATGATGGCCCTTGCTGTGGCTAGGAAAGGCCTTCCTAATATGATAGAATCGCCTCCCTCTTCATCTAGATCCAGGATCACAAAATTTGTTGGAAATATGAACTTACCCACCTTGACTAAGAGATTCTCAACCACTCCATTAGGGATTACTATTGATCTATCAGCAAGTTGCAAGGTCATCCTTGTAGGCTTTACTTCTTCTATAAATAACCTTCTCATCATAGATAAAGGCATCAGATTGATACTTGATCCTAAATCACATAGTGCCTTATCAATGGACATGTTGCCAATGGTGCAAGGCAGAAAGAAGCTCCCAAGATCTTTGAGTTTTGGTGAGAGAACTTTTTAAATCACTGCACTGCATTCTTGTGTCAAGATCACAGTCTCCTTTTCATTCCAGCTTCTCCTCTTGTTAATGAGTTCCTTGAGGAATTTTGCATATAAGGGCATCTGCTCCAATGCTTCAGCAAGTGGTAAGTTGATTTCCAGCTTCTTAAAAACCTCTAGAAACTTGGGAAATTGTTAGTCCTTGAGCTCTCTTTACAACCTTTGAGGGTATGGCAGAGGAGGGATATATGGCTTCACCTCCCTTTCTTTCTCCTGTACTTGCTCTTCCACAACTTGTTTTCCTTTCTTTAGTGCTTGTGGTTCTTCCTTCTTCTTCTTGAGCCTCTCCTGGTCCTTCTCTTCAGTTGCCATTTCTTTTTTACTGTCAACCTTGCCATTATACAATGTCTTTCCATTCCTGAATTGAATTGCTTTTCACTCTTCTTTGGGACTTGGAATGGTATCACTTGGAAAAACATTGTTTGGTCTCTCAGCTTGTTGTTTGGACAATTGTTCAATTTGTCTTTCTATATTCTTCATTGAAGCCTCGTGATTCTTATTGGTCAGGGCTTGATCTTTTCTTGCAGCTTCTTGATCTTGTCTTGCCATCTCTTGATTCTTGATGAGCTTCTCCATCAATATCTCTAGATTAGGGATTCTCTGAGAGTCTGGATTTGGTGATGGTTGTGTGAACTGAGATGGTTGTTGCTAGAAATTATTTGAATTAGTTGCAGGTATATTTTGTGGGTAGAATGTGGATGTCGAGAAGTTATTTTGGTGGTTATGTGAGTTGTTGTGAGGTTGGTGATATGTATTTTGAGTTTTTGAATTGGTTAGTGTTATTGGATGAGTGATTTTGGTTGTGTGTGCTGCAGGAGTTGTTTGAATTGTGGTTCCTTTGCCATGAATTCTGATTATCACCCCACCTTAAATTGGGATGATTCTTCCATGATAGACTATAAGTATCCCCATGGAAGTCATTCTGAGAAGAGCTTGAGGTGTTATGCATGTATTGGACTTGCTCATAGGTGTTATCCATTTGAAGATTGGCTTGATGTATTTACTATAGCCACTTGAAGACCATTTATCCTCTTTGCCATCATTTCCATTTGTTGTTGGATTTATTGGTGCATCATTTTGTTCTGTGCCAAGATAGTGTCCACACCTTCCAGCTCCAACACACCTTTCTTTTGAACTGGTTGGCGTTGCTTTTGATGAGCATAAAAGTATTGGTTGTTGGTCACATTGTCTATGAGATTATGGGCTTCTTCAGCTGTCTTCATTAGTTGTAATGAACCTCCTGCTTAGTAATCCAGGGACTCTTGAGCTTTTAGAGTTAATCCCTCATAGAAATTTTGAAGTCTGTCCCATTCACTAAACATTTCAGGTGGACATTTCCTAATCAGAGTTTTTATCTCTCCCAAGCCTCATAAAGTGATTCTCCATCCATTTGAGTGAATGTTTACACTTCTGTCTTCAATCTGATGATCCTCTGAGGTGGGTAGAACTTGGCTAGGAATTTGTTCACCAAATCATCCCAAGTGTTGATGCTTTCTTTGTGAAATGTCTCCAGCTATTGAGATGCGTTATCCCTCAAAGAGAATGGAAACAGCAGCAACTTGTAGATATCCGGATGCACACCATTTGTCTTGACAGTTTCACATATCCTTAGGAAGACAGATAAGTGTTGATTTAGATCTTCAAGTGGACCTCCTCCATAAGAACAATTGTTTTGCACCAAAGTGATAAGTTGAGGCTTCAACTCAAAGTTATTTGCATGAACATTAGGAGTGAGTATACTGCTCCCACAGTTTTTTGGATTGGGGAAGGTGTATGATGCTAGAACTCTCCTTGGAGGTTGACCATTGTTGTTGGCCACCTCTTCTGGTAGATTAGGGAAGTTACCTTCCATTTCTTAATCTTCCCCTTCTGATTCTTCTTCTTCAATAACTCCCTTCCCTCTTGCTTCTCTTCTCAATCTCAAGAATTTTCTCTCTGGCTCAGAATCAAAAGAGGTGGATGCGCCTCTTCTTCCTCCTAGCATACAACACAAACAAACCAAAGAAAAACAAAGACAAAACACTCTATTGCTAGAGTAAAGTTAAAGTTAGCAGAAACAAAATCACAAACAGTTAATATGTGGTGCACGAATTGTGAATCACACTTTTCACAACTCGTACCACTAACCAGCAAGTGCACTGGGTCGTCCAAGTAATACCTTACGTAAGTAAGGGTCGAATCCCACGAAGATTGTTGGCTTGAAGCAATCTATGGTTATCTTGTAACTCTTAGTCAGGATATCAATTATATTTATCAGTTTGAATTACGAAAAATAAAATAGCATGAAATAAATACTTGTTCTGCAGTAATAGAGAATATGTTGGAGTTTTGGAGATGCTTTGTCTTCTGAATCTCTGCCTTTCCCCCTGTATTCTTCTTCATGCACGCAAGGTTCCTCCTATGGCAAGCTGTATGTTGGTGGATCACCGTTGTCAATGGCTACCATCCGTCCTCTCAGTGAAAATGGTCCAGGTGCGCTGTCACTGCCCGGCTAATCGTCTGTCGGTTCTCACTCATGCTGGAATAGGATCTGTTGGTCCTTTTGCGTTTGTCATTACGCCCAACCTTTGTGAGTTTGAAGCTCGTCACAGTCATTCAATCCCTAAATCCTACTCAGAATACCACAGACAAGGTTTAGACTTTCTGGATTCTCAAGAATGCTGCCAATCGATTCTAGCTTATACCACGAAGATTCTGATTAAGGAATCCAAGAGATACTTATTCAATCTAATGTAGAACGGAGGTGGTTGTCAGGCACGCGTTCATAGGTTGAGAATGGTGATGAGTGTCACGGATCATCACATTCATCATATTGAAGTGCGGATAAATATCTTAGATAGAAACAAGCGTGTTTGAATGGAAAACAGAAGTAATTGTATTAATTCATCGAGACACAGCAGAGCTCCTCACCCCCAACAATGGAGTTTAGAGACTCATGCCGTCAAAGAGTACAAAGTTCAGATCTAAAATGTCATGAGGTACAAAATAATCCTCTAAAAGTTGTTTAAATACTAAACTAGTAACCTAGGTTTACAGAAAATGAATAAGCTATGATAGATAGTGCAGAAATTCACTTCTGGGGCCCACTTGGTGTGTGCTGGAGCTGAGACTTGAGCTTTACACATGCCTAGGCTGTTTCTGGAGTTAAACGCTAGGTTGTAACTAGTTTTGGGCGTTTAACTCCAACTTGTAACCTGTTTCTGGCGTTTAACGCCAGACTGCAGCATGGAATTGGCGTTGAACGCCAGTTTACGTTATCTATCCTTGAGCAAAGTATAGACTATTATATATTTCTGGAAAACCCTGGATGTCTACTTTCCAACGCAATTGGGAGCGCGCCAATTGGACTCCTAAAGCTTCAGAAAATCCATTCCGAGTGCAGAGAGGTCAGAATCCAACAGCATCAGCAGTCATTTTTCAGCCTGAATCAGATTTTTGCTCAGCTCCCTCAATTTCAGCCAGAAAATACCTGAAATTACAGAAAAACACACAAACTCATAGTAAAGTCCAGAAATATGAATTTTACCTAGAAACTAATGAAAATATACTAAAAACTAACTAAAGCATACTAAAAACTACATGAAATTAACCCCAAAAAGCGTATAAAATATCCGCTCATCCCAACACCAAACTTAAGCTGTTGCTTGTTCCAAGCAACTAGACAAATAAAATAGAATACAAATAAGTCAAGAAGCAATAATATCTCAGAGTTTTTTTTAGTGAAGCTCAGATTCTAATTAAATGAGCGGGACTAGTAGCTTTTTGCTTCCGAACAGTTTTGGCATCTCACTTTATCCATTGAAGCTCAGAATGATTGGCATCTATAGGAACTTAGAATTCAGATAGTGTTATTGATTCTCCTAGTTTAGTATGTTGATTCTTGAACACAGCTACTTTATGAGTCTTGGCCGTGGCCCTAAGCACTTTGTTTTCCAGGATTTTATTCCTTTAGGCCTTCCTATCCACTAATGCTCAAAGCCTTGGATCCTTTTTATTACCCTTGCCTTTTGGTTTTAAGGGCTATTGGCTTTTTGCTCTTGCCTTTTGGTTTAAAGAGCTTTTGGCTTTTTCTGCTTGCTTTTTCTTTTTTTTTTCGAATTTTTTTTCTGAAAGCTTTGTTCTTCACTGCTTTTTCTTGCTTCAAGAATCATTTTTATGATTTTTCAGATTATCAAATAACATTTCTCCTTTTTCATCATTCTTTCAAGAGCCAACATATTTAACATTCATAAACATCAAATTCAGAAGACATATGCACTGTTCAAGCATTCATTCAGAAGACAAAAAGTATTGCCACCACATATAAATAATTAGAATTTTTCTTATTAAAAACTCGAAAAGTATTGCCTCCTTATTCTAAAGAAAATCTGCTATTTTATTCATGTTTAATGATGATGAGAAAAATAAATTATAGCTTAATTGGAGATAAAATCAAAATATAGATACTAATTACTACTACTCATATATAACTTCTAAGGTAAAACTCAAATAAGAACAATTATCACAGAGTTAAGGCTAAGATTAGAACTCAACAACCTTGAATTTGGGAGGTGGATGCCTCTTTAGTCTGTGGAGTGCTTGGCCCTTCAAGAGATAGTTTCTGACGCTTTAATTCCTTCAGTTCACGCCCTTGCTCTTCTTGTTCTCTAAGAAGTTTGCAGAGCATGCTGTTTTGATTTTGCTGTTCTTCCTTCAGTTGATCCACAGCTTCTTGCAACTTGGTGACAGATGCTTCTAGGCGCTCCCAGTATTCAATTTGAGGGATTTCCGGGAGGAACTCCTCTACTTTTCTCTTGATGGGGTCGTCCTACACTTGTTGTCCTTCCATAGACTTTTTGGTGATTGGTTGCTCAACTGAGATATACTTATCTACTCCCATCTTTATCCCAGCATCTTTACATAACAGAGAAACTAAGCTTGGATAGGCCAATTTGGCATCTTTGGAGTTCTTGTTTGCAATTTTGTAAAGCTCACAAGCAATCAGCTGATGAACTTCCACTTCTTTTTCCAGCATAATGCAATGAATCATCACTGCTCTTCTGATGGTGACTTCAGAGTGGTTGCTAGTGGGCAGTATAGAGCGCCCAATGAAGTCCAGCCAGCCTCTGGCGACTGGTTTGAGATCTCCTCTCTTGAGTTAGTTCGGGGCACCCTTTGTGTTGATTGTCCACTTGGCTCCAGGGAGGCATATGTCCTCTAGAATTTTATCCAAGCTCAAGTTTGATATCATCATCCTCCTATTAAAGGAGTCTGGGTCATCTTGCAGTTGAGACAGCTTGAAGATCTCCCTTATTTTATCAGGGTGGGTGTGAACAATCTTCCCTCTGACCAAAGTTCTATAGTCATAGAATGTGGTTCCAGCTATCCTCTGCCTGTCCATCTACCATAGATTAGCATAGAATTCCTGAACCATGTTTCTTCCCACCTTTGTTTCAGGATTAGCTAAGACTTCCCAGCTCCTGTTTCGAATTTGCTCTTGGATCTCCGGATATTCATCTTCTTTCAAATTGAATTTAACTTCTGGGATCACTGACCTTAGACTCATTATTTTGTAAAAATGGTCTGAATGTTCTTTGGTTATGAACTTCCCTTGATTCCAAAGTGATTTTGGAATATTCTCTTTCTTGTCTCTTGAGTCGGTTTGTTTTCCTTTAGGAGCCATGATCTTAGTGGGTATTGGTTTAGTGATCACGGATAAACACACCAAACTTAGAGGTTTGCTTGTCCTCAAGCAAAAGAAAGGAAAGGAGAGGGAAAGAGGGAGAGCCAAGCGCAACTTGTGGAGGAGACGGGGAGAGGCCGAAACAATATTTAAAGGGAAGGGGGGTGGGTTTCGAAAATTATTTGAAAAAGATATGATAGAAAAAGTGATTTGGAAAAGATAAGTATGATAGTAAAAGATGTGATTTAAAATTGAAAAGATATGAAAGATATTTGAAAAAGATAAATCTGAATTTTGAAACAGATGATGTGAAGATTTGAAAAAGATATTGATGAGTTGAAAAGATTTGAGAAGGAAAAAAGATAGATTTATTTTGAAAAGGATTTGAAAATAATTTGAAGGGGATTAAGAAAAAGGGTTTATGAATTAAGATACATTTGATATCTTTTGAAAAAGGATTTGAAAAATTAGGATTTGTAACATGTTTGTGAAAGAAATCATGAATTGAAACATAAAAAATGGAAAAAAATTTGAATTGAAAACGAAATTGCCTACTCCCCACAATCCTGGCGTTAAATGCCCAACTGCTGCATGTTTTGGGCGTTTAACGCTCAGTTGCTGCTTGGTTTGGGCGTTTAACGCCCAACTGTTGCTTCTAGCTGGCGTTAAACGCCAGAAACCCCTTTGTCACTGGGAGTTTTTCTGAACGCCCAGGATGCTGTAAATCTGGCGTTAAACACCCAGAAGTTGCTTCTTTCTGGCGTTTAATACCCAGATGGCTATCTTTACTGGTGTTAAACGCCCAGTAGATGCTCCTTTTGGGCGTTTAACGCCCAGTTGTGTTTCTTACTGGCGTTTTCTTGCCAGTAACCTCCTTTTTCCTATTTTGTGCTCTGAATTCTTCTGTAACCCTGTGGATTTATGCAATTGATTCCTTACCTTGTTAATATTAAGCTCATATAAATAAAATGAGGAATAAGATAAAATAAAATAACAGAAAAAGTTTTGCTAATGTCTGGGTTGCCTCCCAGCAAGCACTTCTTTATTATCTTTAGCTGGACCTTGCTGAGCTTTTAATCTAGCCTCAGCCTTGAGCACTCTTGCTCAACATTGCCTTCAAGATAGTGCTTGATTCTTTGTCCATTAACAATGAACTTCTTATCAGAATCAATGTCTTGAAGCTCCACATAACCATATGGTGATACACTTGTAATCACATATGGTCCCCTCCACCGGGATTTCAGTTTCCTGGGGAATAGCCTGAGCCTAGAGTTAAATAACAGAACCTTTTGTCCTGGTTCAAAGACTCTAGATGACAGCTTTCTGTCATGCCACCTTTTTTATTTCTCTTTATAAAGCTTGGCATTTTCGAAAGCAGTGAGTCTGAATTCCTCTAGCTCATTCAGCTGGAGCAATCTTTTTTCTCCAGCTAATTCGGCATCAAAGTTTAGGAATCTGGTTGCCCAGTAGGCCTTATGTTCCAGTTCCACGGGCAAATGACAGGCCTTACCATACACAAGTTAGTATGGAGAGGTCCCTATAGGAGTCTTGAATGCTATTCTGTAAGCCCACAGAGCATCATCCAAGCTTCTTGCCCAATCTTTTCTACGGGTACTTACAGTCCATTCCAAGATTCTTTTTAGTTCTCTATTAGAAACTTCAGCTTGCCCATTTTTCTGTGGATGATATGGAGTCGCCACCTTGTGGTGAATCCCATACCGGACCATGGCAGAGTAAAGCTGTTTGTTGCAGAAGTGAGTGCCCCCATCACTGATTAGTACTCTAGGGACACCAAACCTGCTGAAGATGTGTTTCTGGAGGAACTTCAGCACTGTTTTAGTATCATTGGTGGGTGTGGCAACGGCCTCTACCCATTTTGATACATAGTCGACTGCCACCAGAATATAAGTGTTTGAGTATGATGGTGGGAAAGGTCCCATGAAGTCAATTCCCCATACATCAAACAACTCAATCTCCAAGATTCCCTATTGAGGCATGGCGTAACCAGGAGGCAGATTACCAGCTCTTTGGCAACTGTCACAGTTACGTACAAACTCTCGGAAATCCCTATAGAGTGTAGGCCAGTAGAAGCCACATTGGAGGACCTTGGTGGCTGTTCGCTCACCTCCAAAATGGCCTCTATATTGTGATCTATGGCAATGCCATAAGATCCTCTGTGCTTCTTCTCTAGGCACACACCTACGGATTATTCCGTCTGCACATCTCTTAAAGAGATAAGGTTCATCCCACAAGTAGTACTTTGCATCAGTAATTAATTTTTTCTTTTGTTGCCTGCTGTACTCCTTGGGTATGAACTATGCAGCTTTATAGTTTACAATGTCTGCAAACCATGGTGTTTCTTGAATGGCAAACAAATGCTCATCCGGAAAGGTCTCAGAGATCTCAATAGAGGGGGGAAACTCCCCTTCTGCTGGTTCTATCCGGGACAGATGATCAGCCACTTGGTTCTCTGTCCCTTTTCTGTCTCTTATTTCTATATCAAACTTTTGCAGAAGCAACACCCATCTTATGAGCCTGGGTTTTGAATCCTACTTTGTGAGTAGATATTTAAGAGCAGCATGGTCAGTGTACACAATCACTTTTGATCCTACTAAGTATGATCTAAATTTGTCAATGGCATAAACCACTGTAAGCAATTCTTTTTCTGTGGTTGTGTAATTTTTCTGGGCATCATTTAAAACACGGCTAGCATAATAAATGACATGCAGAAGCTTGTCATGCCTCTACCCCCAGTACTGCACCAATGGCATGGTCACTGGCATCACACATTAGTTCAAATGGTAAAGTCCAGTCTGGTGCAGAAATAACTGGTGCTGTGACCAACTTAGCTTTCAGAGTCTCAAACGCCTGTAGACACTCTGTGCCAAACACAAATGGCGTGTCAGTAGCTAGCAGATTGCTCTTTTTTGAAAAATCCTTTATAAACCTCCTGTAGAATCCTGCATGCCCCAGAAAGCTTTTGATTGCCTTAACATTAGCAGGTGGTGGTAATTTTTCAATTACTTCCACTTTAGCTTGATCCACCTCTATTCCCTTGTTTGAAATTTTATGCCCAAGGACAATTCCTTCAGTCACCATAAAGTGACATTTTTCCCAGTTTAAAACTAGGTTGCTTTCCTAGCATCTTTTCAGAACAAGTGCTAAATGGTCAAGGCAGGAGCTGAAAGAGTCTCCAAATACTGAAAAGTCATCCATGAAGACTTCCAGAAACTTTTCTACCATATCAGAGAAGATAGAAAGTATGCACCTCTAAAAGGTTGCAGGTGCATTACACAGACCAAAAGGCATTCTTCTGTAAGCAAATACTCCAGAAGGACATGTGAGTGCTGTTTTCTCTTGGTCCTGAGGATCTACTGCAATTTGGTTGTAACCTGAATAGCCATCAAAAAAGCAGTAATATTCATGACCTGCTAGTCTCTCTAGCATCTGGTCTATGAATGGTAAAGGAAAATGATCCTTTCTGGTGGCTGTGTTGAGCCTTCTGTAGTCAATACACATGTGCCACACTGTAACTGTTCTTGTAGGAACCAGTTCATTTTTTTCATTATGAACCACTGTCATGCCTCCTTTCTTGGGAACAACTTGAACAGGGCTCACCCAGGGGCTATCAGAAATAAGATAAATAATCCCAGCCTCCAGTAATTTGGTGACCTCTTTCTGCACCACTTCCTTCATGGCTAGATTTAGCCGCCTCTGTGGTTGAACCACTGGCTTAGCATCATCCTCCAATAGGATTTTGTGTATGCATCTAGCTGGGCTTATGCCCTTAAGGTCACTTATGGACCACCCAAGAGCCGTCTTGTGTGTCCTTAGCACTTGAATTAGTGCTTCCTCTTCCAGTGGATTTAAAGCAGAGCTTATGATCACTGGAAAAGTGTCACCTTCTCCCAGAAATGCATATTTCAGGGATGGTGGTAATGGCTTGAGCTCGGGTTTAAGAGGTTTCTCCTCTTCCTGAGGAAGTCTCAGAGGTTCTTTCAATTCCTCTGAACACTCCAAATCAGGCTGAACATCTTTAAAGATGTCTTCCAGCTCTGATTCGAGACTCTCAGCCATGTTGACCTCCTCTACCAAAGAGTCAATGAGATCAACTTTCATGCAGTCTTTTGGTGTGTCTGGATGCTGCATGGCTTTGATAGCATTCAACTTAAACTCATCCTCATTGACTCTCAGGGTTACTTCCCCCTTTTGGACATCAATGACAGTTCGTCCAGTTGCTAGGAAAGGTCTACCTAGAATGAGAGTAGCACTTTTGTGCTCCTCCATTTCCAGCACTACAAAGTCAGTGGGAAAGGCGAATGGCCCAACCCTGACAATCATGTCCTCAATCACGCCTGATGGGTATTTAATGGAGCCATCAGCAGGTTGGAGACATATCCGGGTTGGTTTAACTTCTTCAGTTAAACCAAGCTTTCTGATAGTTGATTCAGGTATTAGGTTGATGCTTGCCCCAAGATCACATAAAGCTGTCTTGGTGCAATTACCCTCTAATATGCATGGTATTAGAAAGCTTCCGGGATCTTTAAGCTTTTCTGGAAAGCTTTTCAGAATGACTGCACTGCATTCTTCAGTGAAGAGAACTCTTTCAGTTTCTCTCCAATCCTTCTTATGACTTAAGATCTCCTTCATGAACTTGGCATAAGAAGGTATTTGCTCAAGTGCCTCTGCAAACAGAATCTTTATTTTAAGAGTCCTGAGATAATTTGCAAAGCGAGCAAATTGCTTATCCTGCTCCTCTTGGCGGAGTTTTTGAGGATAAGGTATCTTGGCTTTATATTCCTCAACCTTAGTTGCTGCAGGTTTATTTCCTACAGAGGTGGTTGGAGAAGCCTTTTTAGAGGGGTTGTTATCAGCACTTATGTGTGTCTGATCCCTCTCTGGCATTTGAATGCCAGGGTTAGAAGCTGGAGTGGCATTGGACGCCAACTCCTTACTTGTTCCTGGCGTTTGAACGCCAGAACTGAGCTTCCATTGGGCATTTGATGCCAAATCCTTGCCTGTTTCTGGCGTTTGAATGCCAAAGTTATTCCTCTCTGGGCTCTTACTGTCCTCAGAGGGATTTTGGATAGCAGGTTGTTCATTTCTTGGCTTTCTGCTGCCTTGAAGTGAGGTATTTAATGTTTTCCCACTTCTTAATTGAATTGCTTCGTACTCTTTCGTTATTTGTTTTGATAAGTGCTGTTCTGTTTGCTTCAACTGTACTTCCATATTCAGATTAGCTATTCTTGTGTCTTGTAGTATCTCCTTGAATTCGGCCATCTGTTTTGTTAGAAAGTCTAATTGCTAATTGAATTCAGTAATTTGTTCTGCAGGACTGAGTTCAGCAGTTACTGTTTTAGCCTCTTCTTTCATAGAAGACTCACTATTTAGGTACAGATGCTAATTTTTGGCAACTGTATCAATAAGCTCTTGAGCCTCTTCAATTGTCTTTCTCATGTGTATAGATCCACCAGCTGAGTGATCTAGAGAAATTTGAGCTTTCTCTATAAACCCAAAATAGAAGATGTCTAACTGCACCCATTCTGAAAACATTTCAGAGGGGCATTTTCTTAACATCTCTCTGTATCTCTCCCAGGCATCATAAAGAGATTGATTATCTCCTTGTTTAAAGCCTTGGATGTCCAGCCTTAGCTGTGTCATCCGTTTTGGAGGGAAGTATTGATTCAGGAATTTTTCTGACAGCTGTTTCCATGTCCTTATGCTAGCCTTAGGTTGGTTATTTAACCACCTCTTAGCTTGGTCTTTTACAGCAAATGGAAACAGTAATAATCTGTAGACATCCTGATCTACTTCCTTATCATGTACTGTGTCAGCAATTTGTAAAAACTGTGCCAGAAACTCTGTAGGTTCTTCCTGTGGAAGACCAAAATACTGGCAACTTTGCTGCACCATGATAATGAGCTGAGGATTCAACTCAAAGCTACTGACTCCAATGGAGGGTATACAGATACTGCTCCCATATGAAACAGTAGTGGGGTTAGCATATGACCCCAGAATCCTTCTAGACTGCTCATTTCCACTTAGGTCCATGATGGAGAAAAGGGAATTGATGTGAATTGCAATTAAAATATATTTTTATTTTTATTTTATAAAAAGAGAACGAAAGAAAAAAATGAAATAAAATAACTAGAAATTAAATATAGATTTCAAAAATTAAGAATAAAAAAATTAAAACTAAAATAATTACTTAAATAAGAAGATTTGAAAAACTTTGGATATGATTTTTGAAAACGATTTTAAATTTTGAAATAGAAATCTGAATTTTAAAAGCAATTTTCGAAAATTCACTTTAAAATAGAGAGAAAAGATATATTTTTTTTTTATTTTTGAATTTTATGATGAAAGAGAAAAACACACAAAAGACATACAACTTAAAATTTTTAGATCTAATGTTCCTTTGATAAACCACTATTTTATGGTTTATATTGTGTTTAATTGTGTGGTTTTATCATGATCTCTACCCACTTATTCATTAAATAAGCATACATTTATAATTCCTTCCTAAAGTTATTGCATGATTGAAAATCTGCTTCCTAAAGACTTTTAATTATATATTTTATTCCTCCTTTATTCCATTCGATGCCTTGATCTGTGTGTTAAGTGTTTCAAGCTTTATAGGGCATGAATGAGTTGGAGATTGGAGAGGAAGCTTGTAAAATAGAAGGAACACAAGAAATTGAGGAGATGACCAGCGAGAAGTGACGCGGCCGCCTGGATGACGCGACCGCGCGGCATGGAATAGCACGAGTGACGCAGCCGCATGGACGACGCGACCGCGTGGCAAAGCAGGAAGCCCAATGATGCGGCCGCATGGATGACGCGACCGCGTGACATGCGCGATCTGCATAATCTACAGAATCGCTGGGGGCAATTTCGGGCCCTATTTTGACCCAGTTTTCGGCCCAGAAAAGCAGACTAGAGCCAGAGAACATGCAGAAACCGAGAACAACATTCATTCCGCATAGTTTTAGTTTTTAGATCTAGTTTTCCTCTCCTCTAGGTTTTCTCTCTACACATTCATAGTTTTTAGGATTTGTTATGTTCATTGTTTTTGCACTGGGATATTGAGAAGAGTTATTGCCTCATCAAGACTTCGACATTCTAGTTCGTTTTCTTCACTTGTCTACTCTTCCATGTTCCTTAATTTACTTAATTTTACTATTGGATTATTTTAGCATTTATTAATATAAAAATTACTTTTATTTTTAATTAATATTTTGATCATTATTTATCATGTCTTTCTTTAATTCCCTTTCTTATGTTATGAATTTTACATTTATAATGAGCGAGTAGTTCCCTAACTTGATGGGGAGTTGATTGAAAGGAACCCTTGAGTTAGGATGCTCAAGAGAGAGATTGTAATTGGGTTTATTGTTGGATTACTCTCTATTCACTAACACCAATCCTTCCAAGAGTGGATTGGAACTTATGGATAGAATAGCATTCCAAATCGTTTGACTTACCCTTACTTAGTAAGGGACAACTAAACACAATAACCCTCAATTGTCAATTAATCTTGAGAGTAGTCCAACATGAATAGGGCTTCCAGCTAATCAACTCCCAGTCAAGGCTTTTATTTAAATTTATATAAATTCTCTAATTTAATTTTCTGCCATTCAACTCAAACCTTTTTGAAAACATCTGATTAATAAAATAGCACACTTTTCTGCAACTCGTTGGGAGACGACCTGGGATTCATACTCCCAGTATTTTGATTTTAATTTCTGTGACACCCTTTTAAATTGGTAAGTGGATTTCTGGTTGGTTGAGAACTATACTTGCAATGTATATTTATAATCATTCTTAACTCGCCAATTTCCGCGCCC
The DNA here is from genome assembly GCF_059453495.1 of Arachis ipaensis. Classification (NCBI taxonomy): domain Eukaryota; kingdom Viridiplantae; phylum Streptophyta; class Magnoliopsida; order Fabales; family Fabaceae; genus Arachis; species Arachis ipaensis. The sequence continues at coordinate 86,743,562 of NC_142436.1, forward strand.
ATCAATTTTTGGCGCTGTTGCCGGGGAGTTGCAATAGAGTGCTAAAGTTATTAATTGGAATTTATTTATTTGCATTTTATTTTATTTTGCTACTATGAGCTTCTTGTTTCTTTCGTTAGATGACACGTTCGCTTCCTGATCCAAGCTTGCTAATATTCGATCCTGAGATTGAAAGAACTATTTCACGCATAAGGCAAGCTCGGCGTCGGTTAGTCCTCTCTGAGGCCGAATCTGAAACATCATTTGAGAAAGAAACCAGCGCCCGTTCTACTGATTTGGTTGTTTTACATGCAGGTAACATGGCAGCAGCCAGGAGAGTTACTATCCAGGAGGCTGGAGCCCCTGATTTTACAATGCAACCATTTCAAGCGCATCACCCAGCGGTGGCTACAGACTTTGAAATAAGGACCGCACTGCTCAATTTGATGCCCAAGTTTCATGGCTTACCTGCTAAAGAGCCTATCAAGCACCTGAGAGATTTTCAGGCAGCCTGTTCTACTGTCAAGCGTGATGGTGCAGATGAAACTTCAATTTTGTTGAAAGCTTTCCCATTTTCTCTTGAGGAAAAGGCAAGAGAGTGGTACTACACTCAACCGGAAGCAATTATATCCAATTGGGATACACTGAGAAGAGAATTCTTGGAAAAGTTCTTTCCAGCTAAAGTTACTGATAAACTGAGGAAAGATATTTCCATGATTGTTCAGGATGACTCCGAGACGCTTTATGAATATTGGGAGCGCTTCAATAATCTTCTGGAAGCTTGCCCCACCATATGATTGATAAGATAGTGTTACTCGGTTATGTCACACAGGGAATGAGGCCCCAAGATAAGACCACATTAGAAAGTGCTAGCAATGGGTCTATGAAAAAGTACAAGACCACTGATGAGGCATGGCAATTGATCAGCGACTTAGCTGAATCTACTAGGAATCACAGGCAGAAACAATGCCGTTTAAAAGCCGTTGTAGAAGTGTCCTCTAGCAGAGAGACTACTGCTTTAACTCAGAGTATTTGTGAAATGACCAATTTGCTGAAGCAAATGCAATTGAATCAACAACAAGTTCAGCAAGCTCAACCTTCTCCAGCACAGCAAAACCAACAGTTAGTCCCACAGAGAGTTTGTGGAATCTGCGCTGATTATGGCCACTATACTGATGAATGTCCGCAGCTCCAGCAGGAAGACAACACCGTGGCAGCCACACATAACTTCTATGACTGCCCCAACCAAGGGTACAATCAAGGTGGCAATTACAACCACGGATGGCAAGACAATTCTAACCAGAATTGGAGGGACAGTAACAACAGATGAGGTAGAGATAATCAGGGAAATAAGAGGTAGAATAACAACAACAACAGGCAGCAGAATTAGAATCAGCCTTACAGAGCACCTCACCTAAGGCAGTCCCAAGGACCACAGAATACCCAACAACAGACCTCTCAATTTACCTATCCTTTTGCATCTGCCAATGATGACCTACTACAATCTATTGATCGGAGACAGCAAACCATGGAAAATAACATTAATGCCACTCTGAATGGTCTGACCGCTACTTTGCAGGCTCTTGTCTCCCAGATAGGATCAATGAATAACTCTAATAACCAACCTTTGAGCTCCAGTGGGATTCCCTCTCAACCATTACCCAATCCCAAGGGTGGTATTAATGCCATCACCCTGAGGTCCGGAACCACACTACAGGAGAGGAACCAGGAGGAGCCAAACCTACCAGAACACGCCTCAGCTAAAGAGGTAGTGGAAATAGAAGATGTTGAAGAAGAAGAGGACATACAGGACATGGCTGAAGAAGAAGAAGTACAACCACGAGAGGAAGCACTAAAAGGCGCAGACACTGCAGAAAATGCCATTCCTATTCCATTTCCACAACTTGCAAGGAAGCCCATGAAGCAGCTGGAACCTGATCCAAAAATGGTAGAGATATTCAAAAAGGTTGAGGTAACTGTTCCTCTATTTGATGTTATTCAACAGGTACCTAAGTATGCAAAGTTTCTAAAAGATTTATGTATCCATAAAGACAAAATTAATGAATTAGAAACTATTCCTTTAGGGAGTTCCATATCTGCTTTAATGGGAGGTTTACCTGAAAAGTGTAGTGACCCAGGTCCTTGTATAGTTAATTGTACTATTGGTGGTGTGATAATTTCTGAATGCATGTGTGATTTAGGAGCATGTGTGAGTATAATACCTTTGTCTATATATGATGTTTTGAGGCTCCCTCCCTTAAAAAGGTCGGCAGCTCGTTTTGTGTTAGCAGATAAAAGCATTATTACAGTAGTTGGAGTTGCTGAAGATGTACTAGTAGGCATTAAGGGACTCACGTTCCCCATTGATTTTTATATCCTGGAAATGCCCCAAAATGACTCAGATAAGCCATCATCAATCCTACTCGGAAGACCATTCCTGAAGATCTCAAACTTTAAATTAGATGCTTTTTCAGGAACATACTCTTTTGAAATAGATGGCAGAGTAGTAATCTTCAATCTGAATGGAGTTATGAAGCATCCTCCAGAGGATCACTCTATCCTCAAGTGTAACATCATAGATGAAACCGTGGCTGAAGTTCACCAGGAGGAATTTGAAGAGAAGCACACAGGATAAGGTCCAAGTGTGGGGACATTCTCAGAGGACAATGACAGTGCCTTACCACTGTTACCAGCTCCAGACAACCCAGAGCCTGAACATGATCAGAAGTTATAATTAAAACCCCTTCCTCCACACCTCAAATATGCTTACCTTGAAGACGGGTAGAAGTTTCCGGTTATCATTGCAAGGGAACTCACTTATCAATAGGAAGAGCAGCTACTTGGTGTGCTGAGGAGGCACAACAAGGCAATTGGTTGGAGTTTGGCAGACATAGTAGGCATCAACCCCCAAGTTTGTGAGCATAGGATATTTTTAGAAGAGGGAGCAAGACCTGCCGTCAACCTCAGAGAAGACTGAACCCCACTATCCTAGAGGTTGTCAAAAAGGAAGTGACTAGACTACTAGAGGCAGATATCATCTATCCCATCTCAGACAGTGAATGGGTAAGCCCAGTACAAGTGGTGCCAAATAAGTCTGGAGTCACTGCAATGAAGAATGAGCATGGAGAGCTCCTGACAACCAGAGTTCAGAACGCCTGGAGGGTCTGCATTGACTACAGACGCCTCAACCAAGCAACCAGTAAGGATCACTATCCTCTTCCATTCATTGATCAAATGCTGGATTGCCTGTCAGGTAAATCGCATTGTTGCTTTTTACATGGTTACACAGGTTATTTCTAGATTCATATAGCTCCTGAGGATCAGGAAAAGACCACTTTTACATGTCCTTTTGGGACTTATGCTTACAAGAGAATGCCCATTGGCTTGTGCAATGCACAAGCCACTTTCCAGAGGTGCATGATGAGTCTTTTCTCTGATCTTATTGAGGACTGTATGGAGGTTTTTATGGATTATTTTAGTGTTTATGGCGATTTCTTTAGCCTTTGCTTAGATGGATTATCTAGAGTATTAGATAGATGTGTCAGTACAAACCTGGTATTAAATTTTGAAAAATGCCACTTTATGGTTAAACAAGGGATTGTACTAGGACATGTTGTGTCTAATACTGGTATTTCTGTGGATCCAGCAAAGGTAGATGTTATTTCTAGTTTACCTTACCCCTCTTCTGTGAGGGAGGTCCGTTCTTTCCTTGGCCATGTAGGTTTTTACAGGAGATTCATTAAGGACTTCAGTAAGGTAGCACTTCCCTTATCTAGATTACTGCAGAAAGATATTGAGTTCGAGTTCAGTGAAAATTGCAAACAAGCGTTTGATAAGCTGAAGACCGCACTGACTCAAGCCCCAATTGTGAGAGGACCAGATTGGAGCCAACCATTTGAAATAATGTGTGATGCTTCCAACTATGCAGTAGGAGCAGCACTGGCTCAGCGTGAAGGTAAGGATCCTTTTATTATTGCTTACGCGTCTAAAACTTTAGATGCAGCTCAGTCGAATTACACTACTACTGAGAAAGAGCTTCTTGCTATTGTTTTTGCTCTGGATAAATTTCGAGCCTATTTACTTGGTACTAAAGTAGTAGTGTATTTAGACCACGCAGCTCTAAAGTATTTATTATCTAAAAAGGAGTCCAAACTAAGGCTTATACATTGGATACTGCTATTACAAGAATTTGATTTAGAAATTAAGGATAGGAGTGGTAACCAGAATTTAGTGGCAGACCACTTGAGTCGCCTTGAACATATTACAGATGACTCCACTCCTATAGCCGATAATTTCCCATTTGATAACCTGCAAGCAGTATCTGAGATAGTCCCTTGGTATGCACTTGTAGCTAATTATCTAGTTAGCCGCACCTTTCCTCCAAACTTTTCTAAGCGTCAAAGAGACAAGCTGAAAAGCGAGTCTAAATATTATATATGGGATGACCCATATTTATGGAGATGTGGCGCTGACCAGGTAATAAGACGATGTATGCCTCAATCAAAATTCCAGTCCATCTTAGAGGCCTGTCACTCATCTGAGAGTGGAGGACATTTTGGCCCTCAAAGAACTGCTAGAAAAATCTTAGACTGTGGATTCTGGTGGCCTACTCTTTTTAAGGACACTGCAGAATTTTGTAAATCTTGTTTCCCATGCCAGAAATTTGGTAATATATCCAGGAGGGATGAGATGCCTCAACAGATTATGCTTTTCTGTGAAATTTTTTATGTTTGGGGCATTGACTTCATGGGTCCATTTCCAAATTATAATGGTTATTTCTATATATTGTTAGCTGTGGATTACGTTTCCAAATGGGTGGAAGCAATTCCTACCCGCAATGATGATGCTAACACTGTTGTTTTCTTTGTGAGAAACCATATTATTTGTCTCTTTGGATCACCACGAGCAATCGTGAGCGATCAAGGCACCCATTTTTGTAACAGGAGACCAACAGGACTAATGAAGAAGCATGGGATAATTTATAAAGTTGCAACAGCCTACCATCCTCAGACTAATGAGCAAGCCGAGGTGTCAAATAGAGAGATAAAGTGTATCTTGCAGAAGATAGTCAAACCTCATAGAAGAGACTGGAGCACCAGGCTACAAGATGCACTCTGGGCATACAGAACAGCATACAAAACACCCATTGGGATGAGTCCTTTCCGTTTAGTTTATGGAAAAGCTTGTCATCTCCCTGTTGAAATAAAGCATAAAGCCTTTTGGGCAATAAAGGAATGCAACATGGGAATTGAGAGAGCCAGAGCTGAAAGGAAGTTGCAACTGCAGGAACTGGAAAGCCTTCGCCTAGAAGCTTATGAGAACTCAAGACTATACAAGGAGAAGATGAAGGCTGTACATGATCAGCACATCAAGAGGAAAGAGTTCCAACCTAGGGACTTAGTCCTCCTCTATAAATCTCGACTAAGGCTCATGCCAGGCAAGTTGAGATCAAGATGGAAAGGTCCATACAGAGTAGAGAAGGCCGAACTGTACGGAGTATATCACCTGAGTCATCCTTCAAGCTCTGAACTTATCAAAGGTAATGGACATCGTTTAAAGTTGTACCATGGTGAGAAGCTGAAGAAGAACAAGGAGCTCGAGATCTTCCTCTTGGAAGATCCCCACATAGCTGAAGACTGAGCTAGTGGAGCGTCCAACTTACGGACGCTAAAGCAAAGTGCTAGGTGGGAGACAACCCACCCTGGTATGATCGTTCTTTTCTTTATTTTTAGTTTTCTTATTCAATAACTCTTCTCTTCATTAGTACATTTCGTGCATCTGCATTTACATACCTTTATATAAAAAAAATAAATAAATAAATAAAAGGGGAAAAAATTACCCCAATGCTAAGTCAAGCATTCAAGGATCAATGCATGTATGATAAAATCAAAATAAAAGGTTGATACATGAGTATGGATGTGAAAGGGATTTCTGGGTAGCTAGGTATGAATTCTAAGGTTATATAGAATATATATAGGTTATCTTAAAGCTTGGGTTAATTAAAGATTCAATTTATAAGCTTACTTAGCCATATATATATCTTCACCCTTATCTTGGCCCCATTACAACCTTGAAGACCTCATGATGTTTGCATTAGTATATTAAATGTTGTTGATTAGTTAGGAGAAGAACAAAAATTAGAGAGCATGATTAGAGAGGGATAGAGTGATGACCCTATACACTAGAGAGACTAGAGTGTACATACATCATCAGTGAGGGTTCCATGCTTGAATTTCTATGTTCTCTGCTTTCATGAGCTATCTTCTTGCATTTTTATCTGTTCTTACTGTATAAGAATTGAGTTAGTGGAATTTGATTTGTAATTATTTTGAAGAGCTTATTTACTTTAGATCAAGTGGATAAGAATCATATAGTTGCATTCATATATATAGGTTGCATTACATTTCATAGGTTTTACATGTTCTTACTCACTCATTTTATCTCCTTCAACTAAGCATGAGGACATGCTAATGTTTAAGTGTGGGGAGGTTGATAAACCACTATTTTATGGTTTATATTGTGTTTAATTGTGTGGTTTTATCATGATCTCTACCCACTTATTCATTAAATAAGCATGCATTTATAATTCCTTCCTAAAGTTATTGCATGATTGAAAACCTGCTTCCTAAAGACTTTTAATTATATATTTTATTCCTCCTTTATTCCATTCGATGCCGTGATCTGTGTGTTAAGTGTTTCAGGCTTTATAGGGCATGAATGAGTTGGAGATTGGAGAGGAAGCTTGCGAAAATAGAAGGAACACAAGAAATTGAGGAGATGACCAGCGAGAAGTGACGCAACCACCTGGATGACGCGACCGCGCGGCATGGAATAGCACGAGTGACGCGGCCGCATGGACGACGCGACCGCGTGGCAAAGCAGGAAGCTGAATGACGCGGCCGCATAGATGACGCGACTGCGTGACATGCGCGATCTGCATAATCTGCAGAATCGCTGGGGGCGATTTCGGGCCCTACTTTGACCCTGTTTTCGGCCCAGAAAAGCAGACTAGAGCCAGAGAACATGCAGAAACTGAGAACAACATTCATTCCGTATAGTTTTATTTTTTAGATCTAGTTTTCCTCTCCTCTAGGTTTTCTCTCTACACATTCATAGTTTTTAGGATTTGTTATGTTCATTGTTTTTGCACTGAGATATTGAGAAGAGTTATTGCCTCATCAAGACTTCGACATTCTAGTTCGTTTTCTTCACTTGTCTCTTACTCTTCCATGTTCCTTAATTTACTTAATTTTACTATTGGATTATTTTAGCATTTATTAATATAAGAATTACTTTTATTTTTAATTAATCTTTTGATCATTATTTATCATGTCTTTCTTTAATTCCCTTTCTTATGTTATGAATTTTACATTTACAATGAGCGAGTAGTTCCCTAACTTGATGGGGAGTTGATTAAAAGGAACCCTTGAGTTAGGATGCTCAAGAGAGAGATTGTAATTGGGTTTATTGTTGGATTGCTCTCTATTCACTAACACCAATCCTTCCAAGAGTGGATTGGAACTTATGGATAGAACAGCATTCCAACTCGTTTGACTTACCCTTACTTAGTAAGGGACAACTAAATACAATAACCCTCAAATGTCAATTAATCTTGAGAGTACTCCAACACGAATAGGGCTTCCAGCTAATCAACTCCCAGTCAAGGCTTTTATTTAAATTTATATAAATTCTCTAATTTAATTTTTTGCCATTCAACTCAAACCTTTTTGAAAACATTTGATTAATAAAATAGCACACTTTTTTGCAACTCGTTGGGAGACGACATGGGATTCATACTCCCAGTATTTTTATTTTAATTTCTGTGACACCCTTCTAAATTGATAAGCGGATTTCTGGTTGGTTGAGAACTATACTTGCAACGCATATTTATAATCATTCTTAACTCGCCAATTTCCGCGCCCATCATCCTTATTTTCGAAAATTTTGGAGGGAAACACCAAGGAACACCAAACTTAAAAATTTTAAGATCAAAGCACAACGAAGACTCAAGAACACTTTGAAGACTCACAAGAACAACAAGAACATGAAGATAGTACACCAAACTTAAAATTTTTAGAAAACCAAAATAAAATTATCGAAAACTAAAGAAAAATCAACAAGAAAACACTAAACTTAAATTTTGGCACAAGATTTATTTAAAGAAAAATTATTTTTGAAAAATTTTTAAAAAAAGATATCCAATAACCAAGAACATAAACACAACGCTCTAGCCAATTGAGCTATAAATTTAACGTGTTTTAACAAGGTATTTAATAAATAAATTTTTTTTTGCAACTAAAAATTCGAAAAAGCACAAGAAAAACAAGAAAAGACACAAAACAAGACAAACCAAAGATCAAACAAGGAAAACGAACAAGAACAACTTGAAGATTAAGAAAGAACAATGAACACAAATTCAAAAATTTAAAAGAAAATAAAATAAAATAAAATAAATAAAAAAATGCAATTGACACCAAACTTAAAATATGAAACTAAACTCAAGCAGAAAAACTCAATTATCAGTTTATAAAATTTTCTAAAAATTTAAAAAAATAAAAAATTAGGATTTAAAAAAAAAAAAGAAATTTCAACCAAAAACAATAATAGAAGACTCTAAACCAAAAAGAAAATTTTTTTCCTAATCTAAGCAACAAAATAAACCGTCAGTTGTCCAAACTCGAGCAATCCCCTGCAACGGCGCCAAAAACTTGGTGCACGAATTGTGAATCACACTTTTCACAACTCGTACCACTAACCAGCAAGTGCACTGGGTCGTCCAAGTAATACCTTACGTGAGTAAGGGTCGAATCCCACGGAGATTGTTGGCTTGAAGCAATCTATGGTTATCTTGTAACTCTTAGTCAGGATATCAATTATATTTAACAGTTTGAATTGCGAAAAATAAAAGAGCATGAAATAAATACTTGTTCTGCAGTAATGGAGAATATGTTGGAGTTTTGGAGATGCTTTGTCTTCTGAATCTCTGCCTTTCCCCCTATCCTCTTCTTCACGCACACAAGGTTCCTCCTATGGCAAGCTGTATGTTGGTGGATCATCGTTGTCAATGGCTACCATCCGTCCTCTCAGTGAAAATAGTCCAGGTGCGCTGTCACCGCCCGGCTAATCATCTGTCAGTTCTCACTCATGCTGGAATAGGATCCGTTGGTCTTTTTGCATCTGTCACTACGCCCAACCTTTGTAAGTTTGAAGCTCGTCACAGTCATTCAATCCCTGAATCCTACTTAGAATACCACAGACAAGGTTTAGACTTTCCGGATTCTCAAGAATGCTGCCAATGGATTCTAGCTTATACCACGAAGATTCTGATTAAGGAATCCAAGAGATACTTATTCAATCTAATGTAGAACGGAGGTGGTTGTCAGGCACATGTTCATAGGTTGAGAATGGTGATGAGTGTCACGGATCATCACATTCATCATATTGAAGTGCGAATAAATATCTTAGATAGAAACAAGCGTGTTTGAATGGAAAACAGAAGTAATTGTATTAATTCATCGAGACACAGCAGAGCTCCTCACCCCCAACAATGGAGTTTAGAGACTCATGCCATTAAAGAGTACAAATTTCAGATCTAAAATGTCATGAGGTACAAAATAATCCTCTAAAAGTTGTTTAAATACTAAACTAGTAACCTAGGTTTACAGAAAATGAATAAGCTATGATAGATAGTGCAGAAATTCACTTCTGGAGCCCACTTGGTGTGTGCTGGGGCTGAGACTTGAGCTTTACACGTACCTAGGCTGTTTCTGGAGTTAAACGCTAGGTTGTAACCTGTTTTGGGCGTTTAACTCCAACTTGTAACCTATTTCTGGCGTTTAACGCCAGACTACAGCATGGAACTGGCGTTGAACGCCAGTTTACGCCATCTATCCTTGCGCAAAATATGGACTATTATATATTGCTGGAAAGCCCGGGATGTCTACTTTCCAACGCAATTGGGAGCACGCCAATTGGACTCCTGTAGCTCCAGAAAATCCATTCCGAGTGCAGAGAGGTCAGAATCCAACAGCATCAGCAGTCCTTTTTCAGCCTGAATTAGATTTTTGCTCAGCTCCCTCAATTTCAGCCAGAAAATACTTGAAATTACAGAAAAATACACAAACTCATAGTAAAGTCCAGAAATATGAATTTTACCTATAAACTAATGAAAATATACTGAAAACTAACTAAAGCATACTAAAAACTATATGAAATTAACCCCAAAAAGCGTATAAAATATCCGCTCATCAATATGCTTAGAAAAAACAAAGAGAAAAAATGCTTAATCTAGATTATCACCTACTTAATCATTGTCAATCTAAATCAATCTCCGGCAACGGCGCCAAAAACTTGATTAGGAAAAATCGATTCCACACAAACTCACCGGCAAGTGTACCGGGTCTAATCAAGTAGTAAAACTCACAAAAGTGAGGTCGATCCCACAGGGATTGATGGATTAAGCAATTTTAGTTGGGTGATGAATTTAGTTAAGCTAGTATTGATGAATTGAGTGAAATTTGATTAATAGAATGTAAATTGCAAGAAAGCTAGAGTGTAGAATGTCGATTGACAGAAAAGTAAATTGCAAGAAGCTTTAATGGCTGAAACATAAAGTGCAAGAAATTAAAAGAGCTGAAACTTAAATTGTAAGAAAGGTAAATAATTGAATCTTAAAGTGCAAAAAATTTAAATTGCAGAATCTAAATTGCCAGGAAACTTAAATTGCATGAATAATAAAGGGATTTGGGTGCTGGGAATCAAAACAGGAAGGGGAAATGTAATTATAGTGAAATCAGATTGTTGGAGGTATTCGATGATCTAATCTGGGAGACGAGGGCTTGTATAGCGAAGGTCAAATCGGTAAGTGTGCTTTCCATGGTCTTTTGTCCTTGTGCAAGAGATTGAAGCATCTCGTCATAGGAAGATGAAGGGGGGCAATTGTTTTGGAATTGGGGTGGTTCTATGTATGGTTCATATGGTGGTTGGTATGGTGGATAAGGATTAGGGTCATATGGGGGTGTTTGGTCATAGGGTCATTTTGACGAACGGATTTTTTGCTAGTAAAGAAATTCACAAATAATATCTCGTTGAAAGTATAGTTTCTAAACCAACAGAAAATCCTTTCGTACAAACAAATTTGGTTGTCACTAAAACAAACCCAATAAAATTAAACCGAAGGATTTAAACCTCGGGTCATCTCTCAAGGAATTGCAGGGAGATGTATTTATTATTGGTTATCGAAAAGTATCTTTTTGGGTTTTTGAAATAAGGAACAAGGAATATAAATGACAAGGAATTTAAAAAATAATTAATAAAACTCTTTTCAATCCTAATTGTTTCTTCCTTTTTCTTTCTTCTTCCTTATTCTTTCTTACTTTCTATTACTTTCTTCTTTCCTTTTTCATCTTCCTCACCAGGTTTCTTTTTTTCTTTTCTCTCCTTTACTCTCTCATTCTTCATTTAATTATTGCATTTAATTATTTTTCTTTCTTCTCAATTTTATCTTAGCTTAATTCCTTTTGGTTTCTTTTTCATTCCTTTTTCTTGAATTTTTATGTTGGTGTTGGAGCTTTATTTCGGTCTTATATTATTATACTCGAGCTTGTGGATATATTAGAGAGTGATTTGACAATTAATATTAATTTTTGGGTTGCATGCATGCTTGGAGTTCTTACTTTGCCTGACATATTTTAAATGCATACCAAGTGTTTGTGAAAAGTTCGTATGGCATTGTGAATTCTTAATTATTCTATTCTTCTACACTACTGCCTATTTTTCACTAAACCCTTGCAATCTTTTATTGATTAAATATAATTGTCAACATAAAATGTGGTTGTTAGTTTGTCACATTTGATAGTCAAATTGAGCTATTAATGCTTGATCTATGCTACTCATGCCATTGCCGGCATGTTGATAAACATCTTGCATCTAATTGCTTTAATATATCATGCTATATTTCCATTGATGTGCTAATTACATGGAGTCGCGACCATGTGTTTACGATATTCTTCTTTACCTTGGCATTGATTATCACTTGTATTTTCCTCCTCCCGGTTCTAGCTATTTGATTTCTTGCCCCTTTCTTTTCTCCCTTTTCAGGATGGCCACCAGGAAGGGTACAGAGAAAGCCTCTAACAAGCCACCGGCGAAGAGGGGAACAAAAAGAGAACTGGCTATGGAACCATCCTCAACATCAGTCAAGCCATCCACAAGGCGGGTTAAGAAGATCATCAAGGTCGATAAAACCGAGAACGCCTTTCCAGCAAGGGACACTGCGCGGTTCACTAACCACTACTGTGAGCACCAAGGCCATGATTCCGCGGGATGATCGGTATGTCCCCAACGGAAAGTACATCAGACCCCCAGTAGCCACTACCAGCCGGACTACAGACCCGGCCAGAGATATTCCCTCTCCTTCCACATCACAAGCACCTTCAACAAATCAGCTGCTCCTTTAGATACTTCAGAGGTTAGACCGGCTAGACCAGCAAGCAAAGCGAATGGAGCACCATAACAAGCGGCGATTTACATACCTCAAGAAGCTGATTGTTGGCAACCATTCACCTGAGGAAGAACCAGACACTCCAGACTCCATCTAACCTACCAGCACCAAGAGCCATGACCACCCCGACTGTGAAAATGCTGTTACCAGCCCCCCTTTGTTCCTGACTGATGGCACCGAGGACGGTGCCAAGCTTTAAGTGTGGGGAGGTCGGTCAGTACCTGACTCCCGGAGGTAATTGCTTTTTTTTAACACCAATAGGTTTTTTTTTTTCTTTTGCTAGATAGGATAGATTGCATAATAATAAATATTTTCATGTATGTTCTACTCGGTTGAAAAATAATAAGTTTCTTTTCAAGACCCTATTTTTGAAATTTTTACTAATTCAAATTAAAATTCTATGTTAAACGTGTCTGAAGATTGTAACTTGGAATATGGTTTAGAGCTAGAACACGCAACCCAGTAAGATTTTGGGCCTAACTGTATGGTTACATGATTTAACCATTATTTTTATTCTTGTGTGTTTTCTCTCCTCTATGAGTGCAATCTATGGTTTGTTCCATTCTATATGTCCATTGTTTAATGTATTCATCCATATGTATGATTGAGGCCATCATTTGTTATTAGCTCACTATCCCAAATAGCCTACCATTCTAATTACCTTTGTTCGCCACTTTGAGCCTTTTATATCCCCTTTTGTTCTATATGTTACCACATCACTAACCTTAAGCGGAAAAATAATGAACTACCCCAATTGAATCTTTGGCTAGCTTAAGATAGGGATTGTGTGTCAAATTAAGTGTGGAAAATTATGGGAACTCTGGTTAATAAGAATGTGTATTGCTTAATTGATGAATATTAAGAATTTAAATGCTACTCATGTGAAATTATGAAAACCAAATGCATTGATGTTGTAATGCTTTCAACATAAAAAAAATCCAAATTTAGGGGAATGAAAGCACCCCAATGTTAAGTTCAATAAAAAGATCAATGCATGTGAGATAAAATAGAAGAACATTTAAATACATGAGTAGGTGAAAAGCACAAAAGTGAGACTATGGGTAGTTAGGCATGATTTTAGAAGCATAGAGTGTGTGTGTATGTTAGGTGAAAGCTTAGGTTAATCAAAGATTCATATTTTAGCTCACTTGGCCACACATATATCCTCACCCTTACCTTAGCCCCATTACAACCTTGAAAAGACCTCATGATGTTTGCATAGGTACATTAAATATTTGTTGATTGGTTAGATGAAGAACAAAGTTTTAGAAAGCATGACTAGAGAAGAGTAGAGTGATTAACCTTAGACACTTGTGTGATTAGAGTGCATATACACTACCAGTGAGGGTTCAATGCTTGATTCTATGTTCCCGGCTTTCATAAGCTATCTTCTTACAAGTTTACTTGCCTTTATTATATGATTTGAATTAGTGGAATCTGATTTATCTTTGTCTGGGAGAGCATATTTACTTTTAACCAAGTAGACAAAAACATCTTAGCATATGGTTGCATTCATAGGTTGCATTTCATGAATTTTACTTTTCCCCATTCATTCCTTCTATCTCCTTGAGCTTAGCATGAGGACATGCTAATGTTTAAGTGTGGGGAGATTGATAAACCACTATTTTATGGTTTATCTTGTGCTCAATTGAGTGGTTTTTATCAAGTCTTTGCACACTTATTCATATAAATTTCATGATTTTACAATTCCTTCCTAATTTTATTCTATAATTGAAAACTTGCCTCCTAAGCCTTTAAATTATGTATTTTAATTCTCCTTTTTACCATTCGATGCCGTGATCTGTGCGTTAAGTGTTTTCAGGCTTTATAGGGCAGGAATGGCTTAGAAGATGGAGAGAAAGCTTACAAAAATGGAAGGAGCACAAGAAATAAAGGAGACAACCAGCGAGAAGCGACGCGCATGCATGGCTCACGTGTGCGCGTGAATTGGAGTTTGCACGACGACGCGTGCGTGACCTGACGCGTACGCATAACTAGCGCAGAAGAAAAGCGACGCGTATGCGTGACTGACGCGTACGCGTGACCAGGATTTTTGTTAATCGACGCGTATGCGTGACATGCGCTACCTGCAGAAATCGCAGAAAATGCTGGGGGTGATTTTGGGATGAGTTTAGACCCAGTTTTCGGCCCAGAAACGCAGACTAAAGCCTGGGGAGAAGCAGAGACTCAAGAGACATCAGAGACATTGAATCATTCATAATTTTAGGTTTTAGATATAGTTTCTAGAGAGAGAGGTTCTCTCCTCTCTCTAGGTTTTAGGATTTCTCTTAGTTTTAGGTTTATTTCTTCTCAATTCCAGGTTTAATGTTCCTTTAATTTAGTTCACTTCCACTTTTATTTATTCTAATACTTTGGTTTATCTATTCTTCTTGTTGATTCTCTTCTTTTCCAATTTGGTTTAATAACTCCATGTTAGATTTGATTTCTTTATTTAATGCAATTTGAGGTATTTCATATTTATGATTTTAATTTAGCTTTTTACATTCTTAGCTTGAATTGATTAATTGGAGATGCTTGAGTTATCAAACTCCTTTGCTGATTGATAATTGAGAGTTGCTAGTTGACTTGAATTCCACTAACTCTAGTCTTTCCTTGGGAGTTGACTAGGACTTGAGGATTCATATTGATTTATCCACTTGACCTTCCTTCATAGTTAGAGGATGACTAAGTGGGAGCAATGGACAATTGATATCACAATTGATAAGGATAACTAGGATAGGACTTCTAATTTTCATACCTTGCCAAGAGTTTTCTTAATTATTATTTAAATTGCTTGTCATTTACATTCCTTGTTCCTTATTTCAAAAACCGAAAAAGATACTTTTCCATAACCAATAATAACTACACCTCCCTGCAATTCCTTGGGAGATGACCCGAGGTTTAAATACTTTGGTTTAATTTTATTGGGTTTGTTTTAGTGACAACCAAATTTGTTTGTATGAAAGGATTTTCTGTTGGTATAGAAACTATACTTTCAACGAGATATTATTTGTGAATTTCTTTACTAGCAAAAAATATGTTCGTCAATGGTGTGGGAAATCGTGATTCACACTTTTCACATCTTCGCACAGCTAACCAGCAAGTGCACTGGGTCGTCCAAGTAATACCTTACGTGAGTAAGGGTCAATCCCACGGAGTTTGTCGGCTTGAAGCAAGCTATGGTCATCCTTGTAAATTTCAGTCAGGTAGATTCAAATGGTTATGAGGTTTTGATAATTAAAATATAAATAAAACATAAAATAAAATAATGTTACTTATGTAATTCACTGGTGGGAATTTCAGATAAGCGTATGGAGATGCTTTGTTGTTTCTGAACCTCTGCTTTCCTATTGCCTTCTTCCAACCATGCGTGCTCCTTTCAATGGCAAGCTATAAGGTCCTCTCAGTGAAAATGGTCCTGTACGGTTTTTGCACGTCTAATCAACTGTCAAATTTCTCGTTTCGGATGAAAAATACCAGGCACAGCTACCGTATGGCTAATCATCTGTCGGTTTCCGCTAGCGTCAGAATAGGATCTATTGATCCTTTTACACACTGTCATTGCGCCCAACATTCTCAGGTTTGAAGCTCGCCACAGTCATCCCTTCTCAGATCCTACTCGACATACCACAGACAAGGTTTAGAGTTTCCGGATCTTAGGAATGCTGCCAATTGTTCTAGCCTATACCACGAAGATACTAATCTCACGGACTCGGTCCATGTATTAGATATCCAAAAGATACGCACTCAAGCTGTCGCCCAATGACTACGTTGAGCTCAGGTAGAACGGGAGTGGTTGTCAGGCACGCGTTCATAGAATTGAGAATAATGATGAGTGTCACGGATCATATCATTCTCCAGATTGAAGTACAAGTGAGTATCTTAGAGAAGAAGTAGGCATGAATTGAAAGAAAAACAATAGTACTTCTATTAATTCATGAAGAACAGCAGAGCTCCACACCTTAATCTATGGGGTGTAGAAACTCCACCGTAGAAAATACATAAGTGAAAAAGGTCTAGGCATGGCCGTGAGGCCAGCCTCCGAACGTGAAAAGATGATCAAAGTTACATATCGTGATCAAAAGATAGATAAAAGTACCTTTTATACTAAACTAGTAACTAGGGTTTACAGAAAATGAGTAACTAAGTGCAGATAGTGCAGAAATCCACTTCCGGGGCCCACTTAGTGTGTGCTTGGGCTGAGCATTGAAGCATTTTCGTGCATAGGCTATTCCTGGAGTTAAATGCCAGCTTGGGTGCCAGTTTGGGCGTTTAACTCCAATTCTGGTGCCAGTTTGGGCGTTTTACACCAGAAAGTTTTAGGCTGGATTTGGACGCCAGTTTGGGCCATCAAATCTCTGGCAAAGTATGGACTATTATATATGGCTGTAGCTCTAGAAAATCCACTTCGAGTGCCGGAGGGTCAAAATCCAATAGCATCTGCAGTCCTTTTTCAACCTCTGAATCAGATTTTTGCTCAGGTCCCTCAATTTCAGCCAGAAAATACCTGAAATCACAGAAAAACACACAAACTCATAGTAAATTATCCGCTCATCACAACACCAAACTTAAATTGTTGCTTGTCCCCAAGCAACTAAAATCAAAATAGGATAAAAAGAAGAGAAAATACAATAAATTCCAAATATCAATGAAGCTCATTTCCAATTAGATGAGCGGGGCTAGTGGTCTTTTTGCTTCTGAACAGTTTTGGCATCTCACTTTATCCTTTGAAGTTCAGAACGATTGGCATCTATAGGAACTCAAAATTCAGATACTGTTATTGATTCTCCTATTTCAGTATGTTGATTCTTGAACACAGCTACTTTATGAGTCTTGGCCGTGACCCTAAGCATTTTGTTTTCTAGTATTACCACCAGATACATAAATGCCACAGACACATAACTGGGTGAACTTTTTCAGATTGTGACTCAGCTTTGCTAGAGTCCCCAGTTAGAGGTGCCCAGAGCTCTTAAGCGCACTCTTTTTGCTTTGGACCACGACTTTAACCGCTCAGTCTCAAGCTTTTCACTTGACACCTTCACGCCACAAGCACATGGTTAGGGACAGCTTGGTTTAGCCGCTTAGGCCAGGATTTTATTCCTTTGGGCCCTTCTACCCATTAATGCTCAAAGCCTTGGATCCTTTTTACCCTTGCCTTTTGGTTTAAAGGATTATTGGCTTTTTCTGCTTGTTCTTTTTTTTTCTTCATTTTTTTCGCCATTTTTTTCCGCAAGCTTTGGTTTTCACTGCTTTTTCTTGCCTCAAGAATCAATTTTATAATTTTTCAGATTATCAATAACATTTTTCCTTTTTTATTATTCTTTCAAGAGCCAAAAATTTTAACATTCATAAACAACAATATGAAAAATATGCACTGTTCAAGCATTCATTTAGAAAACAAAAAGTATTACCACCACATCAAAATAATTAGATTATTTTCAAGATGTAATTCGAAATTCATGTACTTCTTTTTCTTTTTCAGAAAACATTTTTCATTTAAGAAAGGTGAAGGATTCATAGGACATTCATAGCTTTAAGACATAGACACTAGACACTAATGATCATGTAATAAAGACACAAACATAGATAAAACATAAAGCATAATTTTCGAAAAACAAAAAAATAAGAACAAGGAAACTAAAGAACGGGTCCACCTTAGTGATGGCGGCTAGTTCTTCCTCTTGAAGATCTTATGGAGTGCTTGAGCTCCTCTATGTCTCTTCCTTGCCTTTGTTGCTCCTCCATCATGGCTCTTTGGTCCTCTCTAATTTCATGGAGGATGATGAAATGCTCTTGGTGCTCCATCCTTAATTGTCCCATGTTGGAACTCAATTCTCCTAAGGATGTATTGATTTGCTCCCAATAATTGTGTGGAGGAAAGTGCATCCCTTGAGGCATCTCAGGGATTTCATGATGAGGAACTTCCTCATGCTCTTGTTGAGGTCCATGAGTGGGCTCTCTTGTTTGCTCCATCTTTTTCTTAGTGATGGGCTTGTCTCATTCAATGAGGATGTCTCCCTCTATGGTAATTTCAACTGAATTGCATAGGGTACAGATGAGATGAAGGAAGACTAACCTTGCTAAAGTAGAGGGCTTGTCCGCCACCTTGTAGAGTTCTAGGGATATGATCTCATGAACTTCTACTTTCTCTCTATTCATGATGCTATGGATCATGATAGCCCGGTCTATTGTAACTTCAGACCGGTTACTAGTAGGAATGATAGAGCGTTGGATGAACTCCAACCATCCCCTAGCCACGGGTTTGAGGTCAAGCCTTCTTAATTGAACCGAATTGCCTCTTGAGTCTCTCTTCCATTGAGCTCCTTCCACACAGATGTCCATGAGGACTTGGTCCAACCTTTGATCAAAGTTGACCCTTCTAGTGAAAGGGTGAGGATCTCCTTGCATCATTGTCAAGTTGAATGCCAACCTCACATTTTCTGGACTGAAATCCAAGTAATTCCCCCGAACCATTGTGAGCCAATTCTTTGGGTTCGGGTTCATACTTTGATCATGGTTCCTAGTGATCTATGCATTAGCATAGAACTCTTGAACCATTAAGATTCTGACTTGTTAAATGGGGTTGGTGTGAGTTTTCTAACCTCTTCTTTGAATCTCATGTCGGATCTCCGGATATTCACTCTTTTTGAGTTTGAAGGGGACCTCGGGGATCACCTTTTTCTTGTCCATAACTTCATAGAAGTGGTCTTGGTGGACCTTTGAGATGAATCTCTCCATCTCCCATGACTTGGAGGTGGAAGCAATTGCCTTCCCTTTCCTCTTTCTAGAGGTTTTTCCGGCCTTAGGTGCCATTAATGGTTATGGAAAAACAAAAAGCAGAGCTTTTTCCACACCAAACTTAAAATGTTTTCTCTTTCTCGAGCAACAGAAGAAAGAAAGGAGTAGAAGAAGAAGAAATGGAGGAGATAGAGGTGGGGAGTGGGTTCGGCCAAGGGGGGATAAGTGTGTATGATGTGTGAAATTGAAGGTGGTAAGGAGGGGTATTTATAGGATAAGAGAGAGAGGGAATTTGGTTATGAAGGGGTGGGTTTGGGAGGGAAATGGTTTGAATTTGAATAGTGAGGTAGGTGGGATTTTATGATGGATGGATGTGAGTGATGATTGGTCAAGGGCATTTGGGGAAGAGTGTTATGGAAATATGTGAAGAGAAGAGAAGAAGAGGTGGGGTAGGTGGGGATCCTGTGGGGTCCACAGATCCTGAGGTGTCAAGGAATTCTGCTCCCTGCACCATTCTGGCATTCAAACGCCCACTGTGTGCCAATTCTGGGATTTAACGCCAGCTCTGCTACCTTTCCTGGCGTTAAATGCCAGTCTGTTGCCCTTTTCTGGCGTTTAACGCCAGCCAGATGCCAGTCACCCCTTTCTGGCGTTAAACGCCCAGAGTGCTACCCATTCTGGCATTTAACGCCCAGAATGCTGCCAGGATGGGCGTTAAACGCCCATTCTGCTATCCTTACTAGCGTTTAAACGCCAGTAATTCTGTCCTCCAAGGTGTGCTATTTTTCATTTTTCTTTAATTCTCCAGTAGTTTTTATGACTTCACATGATCATCAACCTAAGAAAACATAAAATAACAATGAAAAATATATAAATATAATTAAATAACATTGGGTTGCCTCCCAATAAGCGCTTCTTTAATGTCAATAGCTTGACAGTGAGCTCTTAAAGAGCTTCACAGAGATTTAGAGCTTAATGGTGGCCTCCCAACACCAAACTTAGAAGTTGAGTGTGGGGGCTCTATTTGACTCTGATTGAGAGAAGCTTTTTATGCTTCCTCTCCATGGTTACAGAAGAAGATCCTTGAGCCTTAAACACAAGGTAGTCCTCATTCAATTGAAGGACTAACTCTCTTTTGTCCACATCAATCACAGCTTTTGCTGTGGCTAGGAAGGGTCTGCCAAGGATGATGGATTCATCCTCATCCTTCTCAGTGTATAGGATTATGAAGTCATCAGGGATGTACAGGCCTTCAACCTTCACTAAGACATCCTCTACAACTCCATAAGTCTGTTTCCTTGATTTGTCTACCATTCTAGTGAGAATCTAGCAGCTTGTACCTCCACGATCCCTAGTTTCTCCATTACAGAGAGTGGCATGAGGTTTATACCTAACCCCAGGTCACACATAGCCTTCTTAAAGGTCATGGTGCCTATGGTACAAGGTATTAAGAACTTTCCGGGATCTGGTTTCATCTAAGGTAACTTTAGTTGCCCCAAAGTATTCAGTTCATTGATGAGCAATGGAGGTTCATCCTTCCAAGTCTCATTACCAAATAACTTGGCATTCAGCTTTATGATTGCTCCTAAATACTGAGCAACTTGCTCTTCAATAATATCTTCATCCTGTTCAGAGGAAGAATACCCATTAGAGCTCATGAATGGCAACAATAAATTCAGTGGAATCTCTATGATCTCTATATGAGCCTCAGATTTCTTTGGTTCCTCATTAGGGAACTCCTTAGTGGTCAGTGGACGTCCATTGAGGTCTTCCTCATTGGAAATCACTGCCTCTTGACTCTCTCCAAGTTCGGCCTTGTTGGACTTATTGATGGCCTTGCACTCTCTCTTTGGATTCTCTTCTGTATTGTTTGGGAGAGTACCAGGAGGAGTTTCAGTCACTCTTTTACTCAGTTGACCCACTTGTGCCTCCAAATTTCTAATGGAGGACCTTGTTTTAATCATGAAACTGAGAGTGGTCTTAGATAGATCAGAGACTATGGTTGCTAAGTCAGAGATGCTCTGCTTAGAATTCTATGTCTGTTGCTCAGAAGATTATGGAAAAGCCTTGATATTGCCAAACCTATTTCTCCCACCATTATTATTGAAGCCTTGATTAGGCTTTTGTTGATCCTTCCATGAGAAATTAGGGTGATTCCTCCATGAAGGATTATAGGTATTTCTATAGGATTCTCCCATGTAATTCACCTCTTCCATTGTAGAATTCTCAGGGTCATAAGCTTCTCCTTCAGGGGAGGCTTCTTTAGTACTGCCTGATGCAGCTTGCATTTCAGTCAGATTCTGAGAAATCATATTGACTTGCTGAGTCAATATTTTGTTCTGAGCCAATATGGCATTCAGAGTATCAATCTCAAGAACTCCTTTCTTCTGAGTTGTCCCATTATTCACAGGATTTCTTTCAGAAGTAACATGAATTGGTTATTTGCAACCATTTCAATGAGTTCCTGGGCTTCTGCAGGCGTCTTCTTCAGATGAAGAGATCTACCAGCAGAGTGATCCAATGACATCTTGGACAATTCAGACAGACCATCATAGAATATACATAAGATGCTCCATTCTGAAAGCATGTCAGAAGGACACCTTCTGATCAATTGCTTGTATCTTTTCCAAGCTTCATAAAGGGATTCACCTTCCTTCTGTCTGAAGATTTGGACTTCCACTCTAAGCTTGTTCATCTTTTGAGGTGGAAAGAATTTGGCCAAGAAGGCATTGACCAACTTTTTCCAAGAGTTCAGGCTTTCTTTAGGTTGTGAGTCCAAACATATCCTAGCTCTGTCTCTTACAGCAAAGGGAAAAAGCATAAGTCTATAGACCTCAGGATTAACCCCATTGGTCTTAACAGTGTCACAGATTTGCAAGAATTCAGCTAAGAACTGATGAGGATCTTCCAATGGAAGTACATGAAACTTGCAATTGTGCTGCATTAGAGAAACTAATTGAGGCTTAAGCTCAAAGTTGTTTGCTCCAATTGCAGGAATTGAGATGCTCCTTCCACAGAAGTCAGAAGATGGTGGAATAAAGTCACCAAGCATCTTCCTGGCATCTCCACCATTGTTGTTATTTTCGGCTGCCATGTCTTCTTCTTTTTTGAAAATTTTTGTTAGGTCCTCTCCAGAGTGTTGTGCTTTAGCTTCTCTTAGCTTCCTCTTTAGAGTCCTTTCAGGTTCAGGATCAGCTTCAATAAGAATGTTCTTATCCTTGTTCCTGCCCATATGAAAAAGAAGATAATAGAAAAGAAGAGGAATCCTCTATGTCACAGTATAGAGATTCCTTTATATGAGTAGAAGAATAGAAGAATAGAACGAAGAAAGGAGAAGAAGAAGAATTTGAACACAGAGAAGGAGAGAGGGTTCGAATTTTAAGAAGAAGAATGTTAGTAAATAAATAAAATAAATAGAAAGAGATGAGAGGGAGAGTTATTCGAATTTTTAATTAAAAGAAAAGAAAAATATTTTTTTATTTTAATTAGGAGTTAGAATTCGAAAAAATAAAGTAAAATTAAAATTTAAAATAATTAGTTAATAAAAACGGTTTTTGAAAAAGTGGTTAGTTAATTTTCGAAATTGATGAGAGAGAAAAGTAGTTAGGTGGTTTTGAAAAAGATAAGAATTAGTAAACTTTTTAAAATCAAACAAAAAGTCAAGTAGTTAATTGAAAAAGATTTGAAAATTAATTTTGAAAAGATAAGAAATTAGAAAAAGATTTTGAAATTAAATTTTGAAAAAGATTTGAAAAGGAAATTAAAAAGATTTGATTTTTGAAATTAAAGTTGATTACTTGACTAACAAGAAACTAAAAGACATGATTCTAGAATTTAAAGATTGATCCTTTCTTAATAGGCAAGTAACAACTTGAAAATTTTTTACTCAAAACATTAAATGTTAGTAATAATTTCAAAAATATGAAATAAAAATAAGGAAAGGATTTTGAAAATTAATTTTGAAATTTTCGAAAATATTAAGAAAAAATGAAAAAGATTTGATTTTGAAAAAGATTTGAAAAGATAAAGTTTTTAAGTTGAAACTTTCACTTGACTAACAAGAAATAACTAAATTTTAAGAATTTTTGACAAAGTCAACCCAAAATTTCGAAATTTATGAGTAAAACAAGCGAAAGATATTATTTTTTATTTTTGAAATTTTTTATGAGGAGAGAGAAAAACTACAAAATGTCACAAAACATAAAAATTTAAGATCAAAACAAAAAATGCATGCAAGAACACTTTGAATGTCAAGATGAACACTGATGAGCGGATAATTTATACCCTTTTGGCATTGTTTTTACATAGTTTTTAGTATGTTTTAGTTACTTTTTATTATATTTTTATTAGTTTTTATTCAAAAATCACATTTTTGGACTTTACTATAAGTTTGTGTGTTTTTTTGTGATTTCAGGTATTTTCTGGCTGAAATTGAGGGACCTGAGCAAAAATCTAAATCAGAGGCTGAAAAAGGACTGTAGATGCTATTGGATTCTGACCTCCCTGCAATCGAAGTTGATTTTCTGGAGCTACAGATACCCAATTGGCGCGCTCTTAATTGCGTTGGAAAGTAGACATCCTGGGCTTTCCAGCAATATATAATAGTCCAAACTTTGCCAGAGATTTGATGGCCCAAACTGGCGTTCAAAGTCAGCTTAAAATATCTTGGCGTAAAACGTCCAAACTGGCACCAGAATTGGAGTTAAACACCTAAACTGGTACCAAAGCTAGCGTTTAACTCCAAGAACAGCCTATGCACGAAAAAGCTTCAATGCTCAGCCCAAGCACACACCAAGTGGGCCCTGGAAGTGAATTTCTGCACTATCTGCACTTAGTTACTCATTTTTTGTAAACCCTAGTTACTAGTTTAGTATAAAAACTACTTTTAGAGATTTATTTTACAACTTTTATCAATTGAATACTATCATAGACGATTGTACATGTTTGAAGGCTGGCCTCATGGCCATGCCTAAACCTTTTTCACTTATGTATTTTTTACGGTGGAGTTTCTACACCCCAAAGATTAAGGTGTGGAGCTCTGCTGTTCTTCATGAATTAATGCAATTACTACTGTTTTCAATTCAATTCATGCCTACTTCTTCTCCAAGATATACTCTCGTTCTTAATTCAGTTAAGTCAGAATGAAGGGGTGACCCGTGACAATCACCCAATCTTCGTTACTCGCTTAGCCAAGGTCGCGTGCCTGACAACCACAAATCAATCTACATGATGTTCAATGTAGTCATTGGACGACAACTGGAGTATATTCGCTTGGGTTTCTAATCTAAGATTAGAACCTTCGTGGTATAGGCTAGAACCATTGGCAGCATTCCTGGGATCCGGAAGTCTAAACCTTGTTTGTTGTATTCCGAGTAGGATCTGAGAAAGGATGACTGTAAAGAGCTTCAAACCTGCGAATGTTGGGTGCAGTGACAGTGTGCAAAAGGACAATGGTCCTATTCCGGTGCTAGCGGTAACCGACAGATGATTAGCCATGCGGTGACAGCGCATATGGATTTGTTTTCATCCGAGAGGATCTTACAACTTGCCATGGAAGGAGGTAACGCATGGTTGGAAGAAGGCAATAGGAAAGCATAGGTTCAGAAGCAACAAAGCATCTTCATACGCTTATCTGAAATTCCCACCAATGAATTACATAAGTAACTTTATCTTATTTTTGATGTGTGGAAAACAATCCAACACAAAATTCACCGGAAAGTGTACCGGGTCGCATCAAGCAATAATAACTCACATGAGTGAGGTCGATCCCACAGGGATTGAAGGATTGAGCAATTTTAGTTAGGTGGTTGATTTAGTCAAGCAAATAAGTGTTGATTTGAGTGATTTGTATCCAACAGAAGCTAAATTGCATGAAATTTAAAGGGAGAGGGATAATTTACAAGAATTTAAAGTGCAGAAGAATTAAAAGAGCTGAATCTTAAGGTGCAAGTAATGTAAATTGCAGAAACTTAGATTGCAAGAAACGTAAATAACTGAAACTTAAAATGAAAGAAATGTAAATAACTTGAATCATAAAAGGACTTGGGCACTGGGATTGCAGAAATTAAACAAGAAAAAGTAAATGATAGTTAATAAAGAAGTACAAGATGAATTGAGATGCAGCAGATCTAAACAAGAAAGGAAGAATTGCTTAAGAAACCAAACAGAAAGCAAAATGCAACTTAATTGCAATAACAAAAGGGAAGTTGAAGATCTCAGGGGTGGAAGAGACTAGAAAACAAGTCTAAATCTCAAGTCCTTCCTTCATCCAACAAGAGAATAATCACAGAAAAGTAAAAGATAGATTGCAGAAGAAGTAGAGATGACAACAGTGGAGATACTTAGATCCAAATTACAATTCCTTCAATAATGCAGAAAAATAAACAGAAAGAGATCTCAAGGTGAGATTGAAATAGAATTTCTTCAATTCTCCACCCAAGATCCAGAACAAAGAGTAAAAAGTACAGAAGCAAGAACAAAGAAGAAGAGAGATCAATTCTCCTTTCCAATTCCCAAACTCCCAAAGCTAGAAAATAAAAATGAAAATTCAAAAGTAAGTAAAAAAAAGTTAGCCAAAAGTTTTTTTCTAACTCAAACTAGCTTCTATTTATACACTTCCTATTTTTGGATTTTAGAATTTGGAGTGGGCTTTTTAATTTTTGTGAAGAATTGGATTTTATTTTATTTTTAGACTCAAAATTGAGTCATGGTGCACTCTCAGGGCACGGCACAGTTGAAATACCAAACTGAGCGCCCAAACTTGCTTTCCTTGCGCAATTTGGTGCGCGTCCCAGCCTTGTTCATGTTGCACTTCAACAGAGCTCAGTTGGAAAATCAAACTAAGCTCTATATCTTGTCTTGGGTGCGTCCAATTGCGCGTCCCAGCCCCTTGTCCGTGTCAATTTGTGCGCATGGTTTCCTCCTTGGTGTGCTTCCTAGCGTGCCAATGTGTGGGGAGTGGGGGGAGAGTAGCGCTCAGTTGGGAAAGAAAACTGAGCTCCCCATTGTAGCGCCTGGTTGTGGGCTTCATGCTTCCAAGTTCGATCCTTGGTGGAAGCAATTTGGTGCTGATTTCCTTGGAAGAGTGGAGCGCTCCTTCCTTGCCTTTCATGAGGCTCCCTAGTTCGAACCCCTTTGAATGCATTTTAGCCAATTTTGGCTTATTTCCATTGCAAGGAGCGTTCCTTGCTTCCCTTGGGTCATGAGTTCGAAACTTGGTGGCTTCATTCCTTGGAATTTTGCTTTGAATTTATTTTTGAAGAAGCATGATAAAGCTCACTTAGTGAACTGAGCTTTATGCTCTTGCCTTGCTTTCTTTGATGCTCAGTTAACTAAGTTAGCTTAGCTTTATGCCTTGCTCCCTTTTTTTTGTTCTTTGTGAAGCTCGGTTCACTCACCCAACCTAGCTTCCCTCCTTTCTCAATGATGCCACGCTTTTCTTATTTTTTTTCTTTTCTTCACCTACAAGTAATCAAAACAACCAATCAAAGTATCACCAAATTCACAAGGTTTAAAGTTCATTCAAAACTCAATTAATTCTAGCTTAAACCTCATGATTTTGTGTCAATTAAAGGGTGATTGATTGATTTCACCAATTCATGCAAATCCACTCCAAATTACTAACTTACAATGCAAGAAAATGCATAAAACCTAATGAAACAAGTGAAAATTGCTTGAAAAGCTAGCATAAGATGACTTGTCATCACAACACCAAACTTAAAACTTGCTTGTCCCCAAGCAAGCACTAATCATAAGAGAAAATGAAATGAAACAGAGAAGTATGCATGTTCTTATTTAGCAGATAGTTGAACTTGGTTCATGGGGTTTTATGCAGACAATGGTAGCTCATTTATTACTTGGTTCACTAAGGTTGCTGCTAAAATGCTTTGTTTTTACTTACTCCCTTGTTATCTTTTCCTTCTTTATTTTGCTCAAAGAGCTTATTACTCATTGAAGGCTTGGTGGCAAATGTTGTAGCAGCCTTTGGCTTAGTTTTGCTCAACATTTCTTCACCACAGACACATGGCTCATATTTTCTTCCTAGGATCATTGATGCCCAGCATCTCTTTGGATTACTAAATGTTTTGTAGCTAGGTTGCTCTTTATTGTGGACTTTCAGTTGGCAATCCCAAATCAATTGATCTAAGTGGCCAAGTTTTGAAATACTCCTCAGAACCTACTTGTCCAAGCATATCCTAGTACAAAAACACCACAAGCATGTGTCCTAGGGTCCAAGCTATTGGTGTCTAGCCTTATTGTTTGTTTCTTTGCCAATTCTTGGCTTTTCTTTTTCTTTTTCTTTTTCTTTTGATTCATTCTCAAGGGACTTTCATTAATTGACAGATTATAGCAGCAAACTAGTTCACACTTTGAGAAGCATGTCATTATGCAGCATTTATTTTGTGAGCTAACAATTTAATCAAACACATACCACCACTAACTTTCATTCTAACTTTTGCAACATTGAATAATTACTTTTCTAAATCAACCATTTTTTTCTTTTATTCAAGCATCAAGGAACAAAACAAAATTCAAGCTAATGAAGGATGACAAGATTATGCAGATAGCTTTCTTTAGCAAATACTTCCACTTGCAACTAAATGAACATTCTAGCCAGACGTAAAGGAATCCCTAAAATAAAATATTTCACAACAACAAGGATCAAGTGTAAATACAACCTGTTGGGTTGCAGCTTTTCATTCTTCCTTCTGTTGTGCCCCTTTCTGAGTCATAATGCAGACGTTCTTTAATTTGTTGGCTGTTTTCCTGCATACTCCTCAAAAGTTGCTTGCCTTTCAAGCCCTTTAGGTATCCGGTTAGTATTCAAAGCTTATTTGCGGGCTTTTGAACTTACTTTGGTGTGTGGACACCAAACTTAGTTCCTTGTCAATATTTCTCGTGCAGCAAATTAATCATATGTGAAATCTTTTTTTTCTTACTAAAGGTAATAAAATTAAAAACTATGAAACAGCAGATTGGTTAACTAGTTTATCTGATTGCTTGAAGCTAGCATTATGCAGAAGGTGAGAATGTTTTTTATGATGAGGTTTTTGGTGGAACACCAAACTTAGAATCCTTCATTCTCCCTTAGATTGTTTTGGTGTGCAACACCAAACTTAGCTTCTTGCAATATAGATAAAACTAATTGACCTTTTTATTAAAATAGCTATGAAAAGAAAACTACCTCAGGTTGGGTTGCCTCCCAACAAGCACTCTTTTATTGTCACTAGCTTGACATCCTCCATTCTTTAATCAATTCAGGTTCTGAACTTCCTTTTCATTGTCCCATTGGCCTCCTAAATAGTGCTTTGCCCTGTGACCATTAGCTGTGAAATGCCTCTTTGTTACTTCATCTAATAATTCCAGGCTTCCATAAGGAAAAACTTTTGTCACCAAATATGGACCAGTTCACTTTGATTTGAGCTTGCCAGGGAAGATCTTGAGTCTTGAATTATATAGCAGTACTTGTTGTCCTAGTTTGAACTCCTTCTTTGAGATCTTCTTGTCGTGCCACCTCTTAGCTCTTTCCTTGTATATCTTAGCACTCTCATAAGCTTCTAGCCTAAACTCATCCAACTTATTTAGTTGTAGCGGCCTCTTCTCCCTTGCTGCTTGAGAATCAAGGTTGAGGAGCTTAGTGGCCCAAAAAGCTTTATGTTCAAGCTCTACAGGGAGGTGACAAGATTTTCCATATAACAGCTGAAATGGGGACTTCCCAATAGGGGTTTTGAATGATGTCCTGTATGCCCAGAGTGCATCCTCAAGCTTCCTGGCCCAATCTTTTCTAGTTGCTCCCACAGTCTTTTCCAAAATTCTCTTCAATTCTCTATTTGCAAGCTCTGCTTGGCCATTGGTCTATGGGTGATATGGTGTAGCTACTTTATGCATTACCCCATCTTTGTGAAGGAGTTTCTCCATCTGCTTGTTACAAAAATGACCACCACCATCACTTATAAGTCCCTTAGGTACTCCATATCTGGTGAAAATGTGCTTCTTTAGGAATTGAAGAACAATTTGTGCATTACATGTGGTTGTGGCTATTGCTTCCACCCACTTTGAGACATATTCCACTGCTACCAAAATGTATTTGAAGGAGTAAGAAGGAGGGAAGGGCCCCATGAAATCTATGCCCCAAAGATCGAATAGCTCTACTTCGAGAATGAAATTTTGAGGCATTTCATTCCTTCTTGTCAATCCTCCAGCCCTTTGGCATTCATTACACTAGTGAACAAACTCCCTGGTATCCTTGAAGATGGTTGGCCAGTAAAACCCACTCTGCAGTATTTTAGCAGCTGTTCTCTCTAGTCCAAAGTGTCCACCATATGCTGAACCATGGCAATGCCATAATATTTCTTTCATTTCGTTTTCAGGGACACACCTCCTAATCATTCCATCAGAGCATCTCTTGAATAAAAAAGGTTCGTCCCACAAGAACTTCCTTGCTTCATTGAGTAGCTTCTTCACTTGTTGCTTGGAAAATTCTTGAGGTATCTTCCTTCCCACTTTATAATTTGCTATGTCAGCAAACCAAGGTGCTTGTTGAACTTGGAAAAGGTGCTCATCAAGGAAATTCTCATTTACTTGCTGTGGTCTATCTTGATTGGCTTCTTGTGGCATTCTTGATAGATGATTTGCAACTTGATTTTCACTCCCCTTCCTATCTCTCACCTCAATATCAAATTCTTGTAGCAGCAGTACCCACCTAATAAGTGTTGGTTTTGAATCCTATTTAGACATTAAATACTTGAGAGCAACATGGTCAGTGTATACTATAACCTTTGAACCAATCAAGTATTGCCTAAACTTATCAAATGCATATACAATTGCCAAAAGCTCTTTCTCAGTGGTGGTATAATTTTTTTGTGTTTCATTTAACACTTTGCTAGCATAATATATGACATGGTGCAACTTGTCTTTCTTTTGTCCCAGCACAGCACCAATAGCAAGGTCACTTGCGTCACACATAAGTTCAAAAGGTAAGTTCCAATCAGGGGGTGTGATGATTGGTGCTGTGATGAGTTTTCTCTTTAAGGTTTCAAAGGCATGCTTGCAGTTGTCATCAAAGATGAAAGGGTTATCAATCACTAGCAAATTGCTCAATGGCTTTGCTATTTTTGAAAAATCTTTGATGAACCTTCTGTAAAAGCCAGCATGCCCAAGAAAACTCCTTATTGCTTTCATATTAACAGGTATAGGAAGTTTTTCAATAATTTCTACTTTAGCTTTATCAACTTCTATACCTTTGTATGACACTTTATGCCCAAGAACTATCCCTTCAGGAACCATGAAATGGCATTTCTCCCAATTCAATACCAGGTTAGTTTCTTGGCATCTTTTCAAAACAAGAGTTAAATGATGCAAGAAAGTGTTAAATGAATTACCAAAGACAGAAAAATCATCCATGAAGACTTCTAGAAATTTTTCCACCATATCAGAAAAAATAGAAAGCATACACCTGTGAAAGGTGGCTGGGCGTTGCATAGCCGAAAGGACATCCTCCTGTATTCAAAAACTCCAAATGGACATGTGAAGACAGTCTTCTCTTGGTCCTTGGGGTCTACCACGATTTGATTATACCCATAATACCCATCCAAAAAGCAATAATAGGCATGGCCGGCCAATCTTTCCAGCATCTAATCAATGAATGGGAGGGAAAAGTGATCCTTCCTTGTAGCATCATTCAATCTTCTATAATCTATGCACATCCTCCACCCAGTCACTGTTTTGGTTGGGATCAACTCATTCTTCTCATTGGTGATGACTATCATTCCTCCCTTTTTTGGTACAACTTGAACCGGACTCACCCATGAGCTGTCAGAGATTGAAAAAATTATCCCAGCATTCCATAGCTTCATGACTTCTTTTTGAACTACCTCCTTCATGGCTGGGTTGAGCCTTCTTTAGGGTTGAACCACATGCTTTGATTCTTCTTCCAGCAAAATTTTATGCATACATATGGCTGGGCTAATGCCTTTGATATCCTCAATTGTCCAACCCAAGGCTGCTTTGTGAGTTTTCAACATTTCAATCAACCTTGTTTCTTCTTCCATATTCAAGGAGGAGTTAATGATCACTAGCAGGGTCTCTTCTTCTCCCAAGAACACGTATTTGAGGTGAAGGGGAAGAGGCTTCAACTCCTGTTTTGGCTTCTCCTTCTCCTTATCTTCACTAGAGATTTCTACCACTTTCTCTTCTTGTTCCTCCTCCACTTCTTCGTCCTGTTGCTCCTGACAAGTGGTTTCTAACATTTTCTCTACCAAACTTTCTATCATATCCACCTTCATGTAGTTCTCTTGTTCAGGGGGATGTTGCATTGATTTGAAGACACTGATGACCATTTTCTCATTGTGTACCCTGAAGATCATCTCTCCCTTCTCTACATCAATAATGGCTATGTCTGTGGCTAGAAATGGCCTTCCCAAGATGATTGAATTGTTTCCTTCTTCTTCTGTATCCAGAATTACAAAGTCTATAGGGAAGATAAACTCCCCAACCTTCACTAATAGGTTTTCCACAATGCCATTGGGTGTCTTGATTGATCTGTCAGCCATCACCAAAGATATCCTGGTAGGTTTGAGTTCTTCTATGGCAAGCTTTCTCATCATTGATAACGGCATCAGATTAATACTAGCACCAAGGTCACAGAGAGCTTTGTCTAAGGTTATCTTGCCTATGGTACATGAAACTACAAAACTCCCTGGATCTTTGAGCTTTGGTGGGATACCTCCTTGAATCACGGCACAACATTCTTCAGTGAGAAGCACTATTTCCTTCTCTTGCCAACTCCTCTTTTCGTTGATAAGCTCTTTCAAACACTTTGCATATAGAGGCATCTACTCTAGTGCCTCGACCAGTGGGATATTTATCTCCAATTTCTTGAAGACTTCAAGAAATTTAGGGAAGTGTTGGTCCTTAGTCTCCTTGTTGAACCTTTGGGGGTATGGCAGCGGAGGTGTGAAGTTCACTCCCTGCCTGTGATCCTTGGTTGGTTCATTCATTGCTTCCTTTGAATTGTATGGCTGTTCCTCCTTTTCTTGAGTCTGCTTTGAAGTTTGTTTGCTTGCTGTTACATCCTTGTCATTGGCTTCCTCTTTTTCAGCTTGCTTCTTGTCATTTACCTTTGGCTTCTTGGTTGCTCCTTCATTTTTCACCAAGATTTTTCCACTCCTTAGTTGTATAGCTTTGCAATCTTCTTTCGGATTTGAAATTGTCACTTGGGAATGAGCTTGATGGTCTCTTAATAGCAATTTGCTTGGAAAGCTGTCCAGTCTTTCTTTCTATATTTTTCATGGAAGCTTCTTGATTTTTAGTTGTAAGTTCTTGGTTCTTCATCATTTTTTCCATCAAGAGTTCCAAATTGGTGATCATCTGAGAGTCTTGTGAGATTGGCTGGTTGTGAGATGTTGAGGGTTGATGGTAAGTGTTTTGATTGGTGGCTTGGTTATTGGATGGATGATGGTTAGAGTTGGGGTAAGTGTTTTGGGGTTTTCTGTATGTATTTTGATTATTATTCTGCTGGTTGTTGTGGTTTATGTTTTTCCAACTGTTTTGGTTTGAATTCCTTTGCCATGGCTATTGAGTCTGAGTGTGATTGTCTCCCTATCTGAGGTTGGGGTGGTTCTTCCAGGAGGGGTTGTAAGTGTCACTATAAACCTCATTGTGTCCAGAGCCTTGAGTGTGTATGTAATTCACTTGTTCTTGCTATTGATCTTCACAAGCTTCTTCACCTTGCCACCATGTGGTTGATGGCTGGCTTGTATTTACTGCTGCAACTTGGAGGCTATCAATTCTCTTGGCCATTTACTCAAATTGTTGCTGAATTTGCTGCTGCATCATTTTGTTTTGAGCTAGGATTGAGTCCACTCCTTCCAACTCCATCACTCCTTTCCTTTGTGATGGTTGGCGTTGCCTTTGGTGAGCAAAGAAATATTGGTTGTTAGCTACCATATCAATGAGATTTTGGGCCTCCTCTGCAGTTTTCATCAATTGTAAAGAGCCCCCGGCTGAATGATCTAGAGCCTCCTGAGCTTTCAATGTCAAGCCTTCATAAAAATTTTGCAATATGTCCCATTCATTGAATATTTCAGGAGGACACTTCCTGATTAGAGCCTTGTATCGTTCCCATGCCTCATAGAGAGGTTCAGCATCCATCTATGTGAATGTTTGTACTTCAGTCTTCAATCTAATAATCCTCTGAGGCGGGTAAAATTTGACAAAGAACTTGTTCACTAGATCTTCCCAATTGTTGATGCTATCTCTTGAAAATGACTCCAACCATTAAGTGGCTTTGTCTCTGAGGGAGAAAGGGAATAACAGTAGCTTGTAGATGTCAGGATGCACACCATTGGTTTTGATAGTATCACAAATCCTCAGAAAAGTGGATAAGTGTTGGTTTGGATCTTCAAGTGGTCCTCCTCCATAGGAGCAGTTGTTTTGAACCAAGGTGATAAGTTGTGGCTTCAGTTCAAAATTATTTGCATTAACATTTGGGGTAAGAATGCTACTCCCACAATGTCTAGGATTTGCAAATGTATATGAAGCCAAAACTCTCCTCTGTGGTGGATTGTTGTTGTTGTTGGTTGCTCCTGCTAGTAGATTTGGTGGATTTGTTGAGTGTTCCTCCATTTCCTGGAACTCTTCCTCTGATTCTTCCTCTCCAATAACACTTTTCCCTCTTGCTTCTCTTCTTAATCTCCTGAGGGTTCTTTCGTCTTGTTCACAAAAGGATGGGTATAGCTCTCCTTGTCCCTAACATACAAACCAAACATAAAAATCACACAAAACCAGAAAAACCAGGAAAACTTCACTCTATTGCTAAAGTGAGGTTTTAGTTAGCTTAAGCAAAAATTCAAACAGTTAGTGTGTTAGTCAAAAAGTAAAGAAACGGAAAAGAAAAAGTGCTTGATCTAGACCTTCACCTTCCTTAATCATTGTCAATCTAATCAATCCCCGGCAACGACACCAAAAACTTGATGTGTGGAAAACAATCCAACACAAAACACACCGGCAAGTGTACCGGGTCGCATCAAGTAATAAAAACTCACATAAGTGAGGTCGATCCCACTGGGATTGAAGGATTGAGCAATTTTAGTTAGGTGGTTGATTTAGTCAAGCAAATAAGTGTTGATTTGAGTGATTTGTATCTAACAGAAGTTAAATTGCATGAAATTTAAAGGGGGAGGGATAATTGACGAGAATTTAAAGCGTAGAAGAATTAAAAGAGCTGAATCTTAATGTGCAAGTAATGTAAATTGCAGTAACTTAGATTGCAAGAAACGTAAATAACTGAAACTTAAAATGAAAGAAATGTAAATAGCTTGAATCATAAAAGGACTTGGGCACTGAGATTCTAGAAATTAAACAAGCAAAAGTAAACGATAGTTAATAAAGAAGTAGAAGATGAATTGAGATGCAGCAGATCTAAACAAGAAAGGAAGAATTGCTTGAGAAACCAAACAGAAAGCAAAATGTAGCTTAATTGCAATAGCAAAAGGGAAGTTGAAGATCTCAGGGGTGGAGGAGACTAGAAAACAAGTCTAGATCTCAAGTCCTTCCTTGATCCAACAAGAGAATAATCGTAGAAAAGTAAAAGACAGATTGCAGAAGAAGTAGAGATAACAACAGTGGAAATACTTAGATCCAAATTACAATTCCTTCAATTATGCAGAAAAATAAACAGAAAGAGATCTCAAGGTGAGATTGAAACAGAATTTCTTCAATTCTCCACCCAAGATCCAGAACAAAGAGTAAAAAGTACAGAAGCAAAAACAAAGAAGAAGAGAGATCAATTCTCCTTTCCAATTCCCAAACTCCCAAAGCTAGAAAATAAAATTGAAAATTCAAAAGTAAGTAAGAAAAAAGTTAGCCAAAAGTTTTTTTCTAACTCAAACTAGCTTCTATTTATACACTTCCTATTTTTGGATTTTAGAATTTGGAGTGGGCTTTTTAATTTTTGTGAAGAATTGGATTTTATTTTATTTTTAGACTCAAAATTGAGTCATGGTGCACTCCCAGGGCACGACTCTGTTGAAATACCAAACTGAGCGCCCAAACTTTCTTTCCTTGCCCAATTTGGTGCGCGTCCCAGCCTTGTTCATGTTGCACTTCAATAGAGCTCAGTTGGAAAATTGAACTGAGCTCTATATCTTGTCTTGGGTGCGTCCAATTGCGCGTCCCAGCCCCTTTGTCCGTGTCAATTTGTGTGCATGGTTTCCTCCTTGGTGTGCTTCCTAGTGTGCTAATATGTGGGGAGTGGGAGGAGAGTAGCGCTCAGTTGGGAAAGAAAACTGAGCTCCCATTGTAGCGCCTGGTTGTGGGCTTCATGCTTCCAAGTTTGATCCTTGGTGGAAGCAATTTTGTGCTGATTTCCTTGGAAGAGTGGAGCGCTCCTTCCTTGCCTTTCATGAGGCTCCCTAGTTCGAACCCCTTTGAATGCATTTTAGCCAATTTTGGCTTATTTCCATTGCAAGGAGCATTCCTTGCTTCCCTTGGGTCATGAGTTCGAAACTTGGTGGCTTCATTCCTTGGAATTTTGCTTTAAATTTATTTTTGAAGAAGCCCGATAAAGCTCACTTAGTGAACTGAGCTTTATGCTCTTGCCTTGCTTTCTTTGATGCTCAGTTAACTAAGTTAACTTAGCTTTATGCCTTGCTCCCCTTTTTTTTGTTCTTTGTGAAGCTCGGTTCACTCACCCAACCTAGCTTCCCTCCTTTCTCAATGATGCCACGCTTTTCTTATTTTTTTTCTTTTCTTCACCTACAAGTAATCAAAACAACCAATCAAAGTATCACCGAATTCACAAGGTTTAAAGTTCATTATAAAATTCAATTAATTCTAGCTTAAACCTCATGATTTTGTGTCAATTAAAGGGTGGTTGATTGATTTCACCAATTCATGCAAGTCCACTCCAAATTACTTACTTACAATGCAAGAAAGTGCATAAAACCTAATGAAACAAGTGAAAATTGCTTGAAAAGCTAGCATAAGATGACTTGTCATCAATTTTATATTTTATTTATATTTTAATTATCAAAACCTCATAACCATTTGAATCCGCCTGACTAAGATTTACAAGGATGACCATAGCTTGCTTCAAGCCGACAATCTCCGTGGGATCGACCCTTACTCACGTAAGGTATTACTTGGACAACCCAGTGCACTTGCTAGTTAGTTACGTGGAGTTGTGAAGAAGTGTTGAGATCATGTTACGTGCACCATGTTTTTGGCGCCGTTGCAAGGGAATTAATAATTCGCGTACCAAACACCAAGAACACTTTGAAGATCATGATTAACATGAAGATCATATTTTTGAAAATTTTTAAGAAAAGAAAGACATGCAAGACACCAAACTTAGAAATTTTTAATGTTTAGACACTATGAATTTGAAAATGCATATGAAAAACAAGAAAAGACACAAAACAAGAAAATGTAAAGATCAAACAATGATAATCATCAAGAACAACTTGAAGATCAATGAAGAACACAATGCATGAGTTTTCGAAAATTTTAAGAAAAATTAAAACATGCAATTGACACCAAACTTAAAATTTGACACTAGACTCAAACAAGAAACATAATTTTTTTTGTTTTTATGGTCTTATTAATTTTTTTGTATTTTTTGAAAATTATTTTGAAAAAAAAAAGAAAATAAAGAGATACAAAATTTTTAATAAGAATTCCAAGAATCATGCAATTTTAGTCTAAAGCTTCGGTCCAAAAGAATTAGACATGGCCAAATGGCCAGCCAAGCTTTAGCAAAGCATTACATAGAACAGCAAAATTGATGGGAACCAAAAGGCTCCTGCACAGATAAGTGGAAACCTATCTTATGAAACGCTAGAATTCATTCTTAAAAATTCTGAAGAACGATTTTTTTTTTGAATTTTTCGAAAACTAAAATTTATTATTATTATTATTATTTTGAATGATTTTTCAAAAATAAAAATAAAAAAAACATAAACATAAAATAAAATTACCCAATCTAAGCAACAAGATGAACCGTCAGTTGTCCAAACTCGAACAATCCCCAGCAACGGCGCCAAAAACTTGGTGTGGGAAATCGTGATTCACACTTTTCACATCTTCGCACAACTAACCAGCAAGTGCACTGGGTCGTCCAAGTAATATCTTACGTGAGTAAGGGTCGATCCCACGGAGATTGTCGGCTTGAAGCAAGCTATGGTCATCCTTGTAAATCTCAGTCAGGCGGATTCAAATGGTTATGAAGTTTTGATAATTAAAATATAAATAAAACATAAAATAAAATAAAGTTACTTATGTAATTCACTGGTGGAAATTTCAGATAAGCGTATGGAGATGCTTTGTTACTTCTGAACCTCTGCTTTCCTATTGCCTTCTTCCAACCATGCGTGCTCCTTTCCATGGCAAGCTGTAAGATCCTCTCAGTAAAAATGGTCCTCTACGGTTTCTGCACGGCTAATCAACTGTCAGATTTCTCGTCTCGGATGAAAAATACCAGGCACAGCTACCGCATGGCTAATCATCTGTCGGTTCCCGCTAGCGTCGGAATAGGATCTATTGATCCTTTTGCACAATGTCACTGCTCCCAACATTCGCAAGTTTGAAGCTCGCCACAGTTGTCCCTTTCGAAATCCTACTCGGAATACCACAGACAAGGTTTAGACTTTCCGGATCCCAGGAATGCTGCCAATTGTTCTAGCCTATACCACGAAGATACTAATCTCATGGACTCGGTCCATGTATTAGATATCCAAGAGATACGCACTCAAGCTGTCGCCCAATGACTACGTTGAGCTCAGGTAGAACGGGAGTGGTTGTCAGGCACGCATTCATAGAATTGAGAATAATGACGAGTGTCATAGATGATATCATTCTCCAGATTGAAGTATGAGTGAGTATCTTAGAGAAGAAGTAGGCGTGAATTGAAAGAAAAACAATAGTACTTCCATTAATTCATGAAGAACAGCAGAGCTCCACACCTTAATCTATGGGGTGTAGAAACTCCACCGTAGAAAATACATAAGTGAAAAAGGTCTAGGCATGGCCGTGAGGCCAGCCTCCGAACGTGAAAAGATTATTAAAGTTACATATCGTGATCAAAAGATAGATAAAAGTAGCTTTTATACTAAACTAGTAACTAGGGTTTACAGAAAATGAGTAACTAAGTGCAGATAGTGCAGAAATCCACTTCCGGTTCCCACTTGGTGTGTGCTTGGGCTGAGCATTGAAGCTTTTTCGTGCATAGGCTGTTCCTGGAGTTAAACGCCAGCTTGGGTGCCAGTTTGGGCGTTTTACGCCAGAAAGTTTTAGGCTGGCTTTGGACGCCAATTTGGGCCATCAAATCTCAGGCAAAGTATGGACTATTATATATTGCTGGAAAGCCCAGGATGTCTACTTTCCAACGCAATTAAGAGCGTGCCAATGGAGCTTCTGTAGATCCAAAAAATTCACTTTGAGCACCGGAGGGTCAGAATCCAACAGCATCTGCAGTCCTTTTTCAGCCTCTGAATCAGATTTTTGCTCAGGTTCCTCAATTTCACCCAGAAAATACATAAAATCATAGAAAAACACACAAACTCATAGTAAAGTCCAAAAATGTGATTTTTGAATAAAACTAATAAAAATATAATAAAAGGTAACTAAAACATACTAAAAACTATGTAAAAACAATGCCAAAAGGGTATAAATTAGCCGCTCATCAGTCAACGACCCTTTAGTTAGGCTTTCAAATAGCACTCCCAAACCAGTTGGTTTTAGGGTACTAGGTGTTGAAACACCCCTGAGAATTTACTTGCCCAGGTCTCTCTTCTTGACACATCTTCACCACAAGCATCTACTAGGATTTCTAACTCTTTTGAGATATTTAGTGTTTCCTTCCATCCTAGTAGTTGATGCTCAGAGCCTTGGGTCTTTGTTGCTTACTACTTCTTGGTTCTATGGATATTCAAGGGACATCCTTAGCCTCTACTTGTCATACCCTCTAAGTGTAGTTGCTTATCATGACTTATTTTCTTTCAAGTTCATCCAAGGTCCTATACTTAGTTCCTTATCTCTTAATTTTGAATGGTCTCACTTGGTCTTAGTCTCTTTTACTTTTGTTTTTGCACAACTCACCATGGACTCTTATGGAAACAAACTATTCTTTTATTGACGCTAGTATAACTTGAATAACATTTTCTTTTCTCAAATTAAAGCATAGGTCATAAAGGACTCATAAAAGACATCAAAACATAAAGAAATTAAACATAAACTATCCTAACATTGCAACTATTAGCAAATAGAAATTCAAAGTTTTAAATTGTCAATTGGTGTGCGAAATCGTGATCATTCCTTCTTTGGTAACGGCGCTAAAAACTCAATACGACGTTCATGTTCTTAATTCTGTTTCACAACTTCGTACAACTAACCAGCAAGTGCACTGGGTCGTCCAAGTAATAAACCTTACGTGAGTAAGGGTAGATCTCACGGAGATTGTCGGCTTGAAGCAAGCTATGGTCACCTTGTAGATCTCAGTCAGGCGGATTCAACTGATTTTATGAATTGATAAGTAAAAGATAAATAAAATATAAAATAGGATAGTGGTACTTATGTAATTCATTGGTGAGAATTTCAGATAAGCGTATAGAGATGCTTTCATCCCTCTGAACCTCTGCTTTCCTGCTGTCTTCATCCAATCCTTCCTACTCCTTTCCATGGCAAGCTGTATGTTAGGCATCACCATTGTCAATGGCCACCTGTCCTCTCAGTGAAAATGGTCCAATGCGCTGTCACTGCATGGCTAATCATCTGTCGGTTCTCGATCATACTGGAATAGGATCTATTAATCTTTTTGCGTCTGTCACTACGCCCAGCACTCGCGAGTTTGAAGCTCGTCACAGTCATTCAATCCCTGAATCCTACTCGGAATACCACAGACAAGGTTTAGACTTTCCGGATTCTCAAGAATGGCCGTCCATGGGTTCTAACTTATACCACGAAGACACTAATAACTCGGACTCGGTCCCCTGTATTAGATATCCAAGAGATATCCATTCAATCTAAGGTAGAACGGAAGTGGTTGTCAGGCACGCGTTCATAAGTTGAGAATGATGATGACTGTCACGATCATCACATCCATCATATTGAAGTGAGAATGAATATCTTAGAAGCGGAATAAGTTGAATTGAATAGAAAAACAGTAGTACTTTGTATTAATCTTTGAGGAACAGCAGAGCTCCACACCTTAATCTATGGTGTGTAGAAACTCTACCGTTGAAAATACACAAGTGATAAATGTTCAGGCATGGCCGAATGGCCAGCCCTCACAAAAGTCTAAGATAGCATAAAATTAATCAAAGATGATCCAAAGATATAAACATAATAGTAAAAAGTCCTATTTATACTAAACTAGTTACTAGGGTTTGCAGAATTGAGTAAATGATGCAGAAATCCACTTCTGGGGCCCACTTGGTGTGTGCTTGGGCTGAGCATTGAGCTTTACACGTGTAGAGGCTTCTCTTGGAGTTGAACGCCAGTTTGTAGCCTGTTTCTGGCATTGAACTCCACTTTGCAACCTGTTTCTGGCGTTTGACTCCAGAATGCAGCATGGAACTGGCGTTGAACGCCAGTTTATGTCATCTATCCTTATTCAAAGTATGGACTATTATATATTTCTGGAAAGCTCTGGATGTCTACTTTCCAACGCTATTGAGAGCGCG
This sequence comes from Arachis ipaensis, assembly GCF_059453495.1. Taxonomy (NCBI): domain Eukaryota; kingdom Viridiplantae; phylum Streptophyta; class Magnoliopsida; order Fabales; family Fabaceae; genus Arachis; species Arachis ipaensis. The sequence goes on from NC_142436.1 coordinate 86,784,458, forward strand.
TCATTTGGAGATCTGTAGCTCCAAAAAATTTATTCTGAGTGCAGAGAGGTCAGAATCCAACAGCATCAGCAGTCCTTTTTTAGCCTGATTCAGATTTTTGCTCAAGTCCCTCAATTTCAGCCAGAAATTACCTGAAATCACAGAAAAATATAAAAACTCATAGTAAAGTCCAGAAATGTGATTTTTAATTAAAAACTAATAAAAATATAATGAAAATTAATTAAATCATACTAAAAACATACTAAAAACAATGCCAAAAAGCGTATAAATTATCCGCTCATCACAACACCAAACTTAAATTGTTGTTTGTCCTCAAGCAACTAAAAATCAAATAGGATAAAAAGAAGAGAATATACTATAAATTCCAAACTATCAATGAAACTTAGCTCCAATTAAATGAGCGGGACTAGTAGCTTTTTGCCTCTTGAATAGTTTTGGCATCTCACTTTATCCCTTGAGGTTCAGAATGATTGGCATCTATAGGAACTCAGAATTCAGATAGTGTTATTGATTCTCCTAGTTCATTATGTTGATTCTTGAACACAGCTACTTTATGAGTCTTGGTCGTGGCCCTAAGCACTTTGTTTTCCAGTATTACCACCGGATACATAAATGACGCAGACACATAATTGGGTGAACCTTTTCAGATTGTGACTCAGCTTTGCTAGAGTCCCCAATTAGAGGTGTCCAGGGTTCTTAAGCACACTCTTTCTTTTTCTTTGGACCTCGACTTTAACCGCTCAGTCTCAAGTTTTCACTTGACACCTTCACGCCACAAGCACATGGTTAGGGACAGCTTGGTTTAGCCGCTTAGGCCAGGATTTTAATCCTTTAGGCCCTCCTATCCACTGATGCTCAAAGCCTTGGATCCTTTTTATTACCCTTGCCTTTTGGTTTTAATGGCTACTGGCTTTTTGCTCTTGCCTTTTGGTTTTAAGAGCTTTTGGCTTTTTCTGCTTGCTTTTTCTTTTTTTTTTCTTTCTATTTTTTTTGCCAATTATTTTTATGATTTTTCAGATTATCTAATAACATTTCTCCTGTTCATCATTCTTTCAAGAGCCAATATATTTAACATTCATAAACAACAATTTCAAAAGACATATGCACTGTTCAAGCATTCATTCAGAAAACAAAAAGTATTGTCACCATATCAAAATAATTAAACTAGTTTCAAGGATGAATTCGAAACCATGTACTTCTTGTTCTTTTGTAATTAAAATATTTTTCATTTAAGAGAGGTGATGGATTCATAGGACATTCATAACTTTAAGGCATAGACACTTAAATACTAATGATCATGTAATAAAGACACAAACATAAATAAAACATAAGGCTTAAAAACCGAAAAACAGGAAAATAAATAAACAAGGAGATTAAGGAATGAGTCCACCTTAGTGAGGGTGGCGTCTTCCTCTTCTTGAAGAACCATGGTGCTTTTGAGCTCCTCTATGTCTCTTCCTTGTCTTTGTTGTTCCTCCCTCATAGCTCTTTGATCTTCTCTAATTTCATGGAGGATGATGGAATGCTCTTGGTGCTCCATCCTTAGTTGTCCCATGTTGGAACTTAATTCACCTAGGGAAGTGTTGATTTGTTCCCAGTAGTTTTGTGGAAGGAAGTGCATCCCTTGAGGCATCTCAGGGATTTCATGATGAGGAATTTCCTTATGCTCATGTTGAGGTCCATGCTCTCTTGTTTGCTCCATCCTTTTCTTAGTGATGGGCTTATCCTCTTCAATAAGGATGTCTCCCTCTATGTTAATTCCGGCCGAATTGTAGAGGTGGCAAATGAGGTGAGGAAAGGCTAACCTTGCCAAATTGGAGGACTTGTCAGCCACCTTGTAGAGTTCTTGAGGTATGATCTCATGAACTTCCACTTCCTCCCCAATCATGATGCTATGGATCATGATGGCCCGGTCTACAGTAACTTCAGACCGGTTGCTAGTAGGAATGATTGAGCGTTGAATGAACTCTAACCATGCTCTAGCTACTGGTTTGAGGTCAAGCCTTCTTAGTTGAACCGGCTTGTCCTTTGAGTCAATTTTCCATTGAGCTCCTTCCACACATATGTCCATGAGGACTTGGTCCAACCTTTGATCAAAGTTGACCCTTCTTGTGTAGGGGCGTGCGTTTTCTTCCATCATTGGCAAGTTAAACGCCAGCCTTACATTTTCCGGACTGAAATCTAAGTATTTTCCCCGAACCATAGTAATCCAATGCTTTGGATTTGGGTTCACACTTTGATCATGGTTCCTTGTGATCCATGCATTTGTATAGAACTCTTAAACCATTAGGATCCCGACTTGTTGAATGGGGTTGGTGAGAACTTCCCAACCTCTTCTTTGAATCTCAAGTCGGATCTCCGGATACTCATTCCTTTTAAGTTTGAAAGGAACCTCAGGGATCACTTTCTTCTTGGCCACAACTTCATAGAAGTGGTCTTGATGGACCTTAGAGATGAATCTCTCCATCTCCCATGACTCAGAGATGGAAGCAATTGCCTTCCCTTTCCTCTTTCTAGAGGTTTCTCTGGCCTTAGGTGCCATGAATGGTTATGGAAAAACAAAAAGCTATGCTTTTACCACACCAAACATAAAATGGTTGCTGGTCCCCGAGCAAAAGAAGAAAGAAAGAAGTATAAGAAGAAGAAAAATAGAGGAGAGGGAGAGAGAGATGGTTTTGGCCAAGGGAACGAAGAGAGGGTTTTGTTGTGTGAAAATGAAAAGGGAATGAGGGTTTTTGGGGAAGAGAGGATGGATGTGATTGGTGAAGAGGTGATGGGGAAGAGTGATTGAGTTGATTGGTGAGGGGTATTTGGGGAAGAGAGTTATGGAAAGGTGTGAAGAGGAGAGAAGAAGTAGGTGGGGATCCTGTGGGGTCCACAGATCCTGAGGTGTTTGAGGATTTCTCATCCCTGCACCTTTTAAACGTGCAAAAATGCCCTATATATGCAATCCTGGCATTTAACACCAGACTGCAGCATGTTTCTGGCGTTAAACGCCACTTCCTTGCTTGTTTTGGGCGTTCAACGCCAGTCTATAGCATGTTTCTGGCATTGAACGCCAGTATGGTGCATGTTTCTGGCGTTAAACGCCAGTCTGAAGCTTGTTTCTGGCGTTTAACGCCAGCTTTCCTCTAGGTGCAATCCTGGCGTTTAAACGTCAGACTGTTGCTTATTTCTGGCATTTAACGCCAGTTTCATGCTCTGTTCTGGCGTTAAACGCCAGCCAGATGCTCCTTACTGGCGTTTAAACGCCAGTAAGCCCTTCCTCCAGAGTGTGCTATTTTCAATGCTATTTTTCATTTTGTTTTCGATTTTTCAGTAGTTTTTGTGACTCCACATGATCATCAACCTAATAAAACATGAAATAACAAAGAGAAAATGAAATAAAAATGATTAAATAACATTGGGTTGCCTCCCAACAAGTGCTTCTTTTATGGCCTCCCAACACCAAACTTAGAGTTTGACTGTGGGGGCTTTGGTTGACTCTACAGTGAGAGAAGCTTTTCATGCTTCCTCTCTATGGTTACAGAAGGAGATCCTTGAGTTTTAAACACAAGGTTGTCCTTATTCAGTTGAAGGACTAATTCTCCTCTGTCCACATCAATAACAGCTCTTGCTGTGGCTAGGAAAGGTCTTCCAAGGTTGATGGATTCATCCTCATCCTTCCCAGTATCCAAGATTATGAAATCAGCAGGGATGTAAAAGCCTTCAACCTTTACTAGGACGTCCTCTACTTGTCCATAAGGTTATTTTCTGGAGTTGTCTGCTATCTCTAATGAGATTCTGGCAGCTTGCACCTCAAAGATTCCCAGTTTCTCCATTACAGAGAGTGGCATGAGGTTTATCCCTGACCCAAGGTCACATAGAGCCTTCTCAAAGGTCATGGTGCCTGGTGCACGAATTATGAATCACACTTTTCACAACTCGTACCACTGACCAGCAAGTGCACTGGGTCGTCCAAGTAATACCTCACGTGAGTAAGGGTCGAATCCCACAGAGATTGTTGGTTTGAAGCAATCTATGGTTATCTTGTAAATCTTAGTCAGGAAGTCAATTATTTTTATCAGTTGAATTGCAAATAAACAATAGAGCATGGATTAAAGGTTACTTGTTATGCAGTAATGGAGAATATGTTGGAGTTTTGGAGATGCTTTGTCTTCTGAATCTCTGCTTTCCTCTGTCTTCTTGTTCACGCACGCACATCCTCCTATGGCAAGCTGTGAGTTGGTGGATCACCGTTGTCAATGGCTACCTTCCATCCTTCCAGTGAAAACTACGCTCACGCGCTCTGTCACAGCACGGCTAATCACCGGTTGGTTCTCGATCCGGTTGGAATAGGATTTACTATCCTTTTGCGTCTGTCACTAACGCCCAGCCTTCAGGAGTTTGAAGCTCGTCACAGTCATTCAATCCTTGAATCCTACTCGGAATACCACAGACAAGGTTTAGACTTTCCGGATTCTCATGAATGCCGCCATCAGTTCTAGCTTATACCACGGAGATTCTGATTGAGGAATCTAAGAGATACTCATTCAATCGTATATAGAACGGAGGTGGTTGTCAGGCACACGTTCATGATTTGAGGAAGGTGATGAGTGTCACAGATCATCACCTCCATCACAGTTAAGCGCGAATGAACATCTTAGATATGAACAAGCGTGTTTGAATGGAAAACAGAAATACTTGCATTAATTCATCGAGACACAGCAGAGCTCCTCACCCCCAACAATGGGGTTTAGAGACTCATGCCGTCAGAGAATACAAAGTTTAGATCTAAAATGTCATGAGATGTAAAAAATAAGTCTCTAAAAGTTGTTTAAATACTAAACTAGTAGCCTAGGTTTACAAAAAATGAGTAAACTATGATGGATGATGCAGAGATCCACTTATGGGGCCCACTTGGTGTGTGATGGGCTGAGATTTAAGCAATTCACGTGCAGAGGCCATTTTTAGAGTTGAACGCCAGTTTTTGTGCCAGTTTGGGCGTTCAACTCCAGCTTTTGATCCTTTTCTGGCGCTGGACGCCAGAATTGGGCAGAGAACTGGCGTTGAACGCCAGTTTACGTCATCTATCCTTGTACAAAGTATGGATTATTATATATTGCTGGAAAGCCCTGAATGTCTACTTTCCAACGCAATTGGAAGCATGCCATTTCGAGTTCTGTAGCTCCAGAAAATCCATTTTGAGTGCAGGGAGGTCAGAATCCAACAGCATCAGCAGTCCTTTTTCAGCCTGAATCAGATTTTTGCTCAGCTCCTTCAATTTCAGCCAGAAAAATACCTGAAATTACAGAAAAACACACAACTCATAGTAAAGTCCAGAAATATGAATTTTTCCTAAAAACTAATGGAAATAAACTAAAAACTAACTAGATCATACTCAAAACTATATGAAATTAACCCCAAAAAGCGTATAAAATATCCGCTCATCACAACACCAAACTTAAACTGTTGCTTGTCCTCAAGCAACTAGACAAATAAAATAGAAGACTAATAGGTTGAGAAGCAATAATATCTCAGAGTTTTTGAGTGAAGCTCAGATTCTAATTAGATGAGCGGGACTAGTAGCTTTTTGCTTCTGAACAGTTTTGGCATCTCACTTTATCCATTGAAGCTCAGAGTGATTGGCATCTATAGGAACTTAGAATTCAGATAGTGTTATTGATTCTCCTATTTCAGTGTGATGATTCTTGAACACAGCTATTTTATGAGTCTTGGCCGTGGCCCTAAGCACTTTGTTTTCCAGTATTACCACCGGATACATAAATGCCACAGACACATAATTGGGTGAACCTTTTCAGATTGTGGCTCAGCTTTGCTAAAGCCCCCAATTAGAGGTGTCCAGGGTTCTTAAGCACACTCTTCTTTTTGCCTTGGACCTTGACTTTAACTGCTCAGTCTCAAGTTTTTACTTGACACCTTCACGCCACAAGCACATGGTTAGGGACAGCTTGGTTTAGCCGCTTAGACTAGGATTTTAGTCCTTTAGGCCCTCCTATCCACTGATGCTCAAAGCCTTGGGATCCTTTTTATTTGCCTTTGCCTTTTGGTTTTAAGAGCTTTTGGCTTTTTCTGCTTGCTTTTTCTCTTTTTTTTTTTTTCTGCAAGCTTTGTTCTTCGCTGCTTTTTCTTGCTTCAAGAATCATTTTTATGATTTTTCAGATTATCAATAACATGTCTCATGTTCATCATTCTTTCAAGAGCCAACATATTTAACAGTATTAAACAACAAATTCAAAAGACATATGCACTGTTCAAGCATTCATTCAGAAGACAGAAAGCATTGCCACCACATTTAACTAATTAGAATTTCTCTTATTAAAACTCGAAATTTTATTGCCTCTTATTCAAAAGATCTACTACTTTATTCATGTTTGCTGATGATGAGAAAAAATAAACTATAGCTTAATTGGAGATAAAATCAAAATAGATACTAATTACTATTATATGACTCCTAACGTAAACTTCTATAAGGACACTGTCACAGAGTAAAGGCAGAAATTGGAAATTAACAACCTTTATTCTGGGGGAACGGGGGTTCCTCTGATCCTTGGGGTGCTTGGTCCTACAAGAGAAGACTTTTGGCGCTTCAATTCCCTTAAGTCACGCCCTTGCTCCTCTTGTTCTTTAAACATATAGGTCAGCATTTGACTGTGTTCCTTCTGTTCTTTTATTATTTGCTCCATAGCTTCCCGTATCTTGGTAACAGACGTCTCAAGATACTCCCAGTATTCAGATTGAGGGATCTCTGGGAGGAATTCCTGTGCTCTCTTCTTGATGGGATCCTCCTGTGCTTGTTGTTTTTCCATTGATGCTTTGGTGATTTGCTTCTCAATTGGGATATACTCAGTTATTCCCATCCTTACTCCAGCGTCCTTGCAGAGCAGAGAAATCACGCTTGGATAAGCCAACCTGGCCTCTTTAGAATTTTTGTTAGCAATTTTGTAGAGTTCAGCTGAAATCAGCTGATGAACCTCCACTTCCTTTCCCATCATGATGCAATGGATCATCACTGCTCTTTTAACTGTGACTTCAGAACGGTTGCTAGTAAGCAACAGAGAACGCCCAATGAAGTCCAGCCATCCTCTGGCGACTGGTTTGAGATCCTCTCTCTTGAGTTGATTTGGGACACCCTTTGTGTTGGTGGTCCACCTGGCTCCAGGGATACATATGTCCTCTAGAATCTTATCCAGGTCAATGTCTGCTCTCATCATCCTCCTGTTGAAGGAGTCTGGATCATTCTTTAGCTGAGGTAGCTTTAAGATTTCTCTGATCTTGTCAAGGGTGGTATGAACAATCTTTCCTCTGACCATGGTCCGAAATTCATAGAAGGCAGTTCCAGATAGTTTTTGCTTGTCAGTCTACCACATATTAGCATAGAACTCCTGGACCATGTTCCTTCCTACTTTCGTTTCAGGATTAGCTAGGACTTCCCAGTTCCTGATTCGAATTTGCTCCTGGATCTCCGGATATTCATCTTCTTTCAGATCGAATCTAAGTTCCGGGATCACTGATCTCAGACCCATTATTTTAAGATAATGGTCTGAATGTTCTTTAGATAAGAACTTCCCTTGATTCCAAAGTGGTTTTGGAACGTTCTCTTTCTTGCCTCTTGGAGTGGGTTGTTTTCCTTTAGGAGCCATGATCTTAGTGATCTCGGATAAACACACCAAACTTAGAGGTTTGCTTGTCCTCAAGCAAAAGAAAAGAAAGGAGAGGGATAGAAGGAGAGCTAGGTGCAATTGTTGATGGAGGAGGAGGGAGGCCGAACCCAAATTTAAAGGGATGGGGGGTGGGTTTTCGAAAAATTGGAAAAGATAAGATAAAAAGATTGAGTTGAAAAAGATAAGATAGAAGATATAGTTTAATTTTGGAGAGATATGATAGATTTTTGAAAAAGATAAATCTGAATTTTGAGAAAGATAATATGGAGATCTTAAAAAGATATGGATTAGTTGAAAAGATTTTAGAGTGAAAAAGATAGATTTGTTTTCAGAAAAGATTTGAAAAGAGTTGGATTGAATTTGGAAAGAGGGATTTTTTTTTTTTTGAAATTAAGGATTTTAGAAATCAGGGTTCTTAACATGTTCATGTAAAAATCATGCATTGAAACATAAAATTTGAAATTAGAATGGAAATACGTGTGGAAAAAATGAATTTGGCTCCTCCCTGCCTTCCTGGCGTTTGAACGCCCAAACACTGCCTGTTTTGGGTGTTCAGCGCCCAAATGCTGCTCTCCTGGGGTTTCAATGCCCAGCTGCTGCCATTACTGGCGTTCAACGCCCAGTGGGTGCCCCTTTCTGGCGTTGAACGCCCAGATTGCTACCATTACTGGCGTTTTCTTGCCAGTGAGCTCTTTTTCTCTGTTTTGTGTGCCGAGGTCTTCTGTAAATGATTATTTACCTTGTTATCAATGAACTCTATATAAACAAATAAAAATAAAAATAGAAATAGGGCAAAATGCTTAGAGGATTGTTGCCCCATGGCTGGGTTGCCTCCCAGCAAGCGCTTCTTTATTGTCTTTAGCTGGACCTTGCTGAGCTTTTAATCTAGCTTCAGCCTTGAGCATTCTTGCTCAATGTTGCCTTCAAGATAATGCTTGATTCTCTGTCCATTGACAATGAACTTCTTATCAGAATCAATATCTTGAAGCTCCACGTAACCATATGGTGATACACTTGTAATCACGTATGGTCCCCTCCACCGGGATTTCAGTTTCCCGGGGAATAGCCTGAGTCTAGAGTGAAACAACAGGACCTTCTATCCTGGTTCAAAGATTCTAGATGACAGCTTTCTGTCATGCCATTTTTTTTTATTTTTCTTTATAAAGCTTGGCATTTTCGAAAGCTGTGAATCTGAATTCCTCTAGCTCATTTAGCTGGAGCAATCATTTTTCTCCTGCTAATTTGGCATCAAAGTTTAGGAATCTGGTTGCCCAGTAGGCCTTATGTTCCAGTTCCACGGGCAGGTGACATGCCTTACCATACACGAGTTGGTATGGAGATGTCCCTATGAGGGTCTTGAATGCTGTCCTGTAAGCCCACAGAGCATCATCCAAGCTCCGTGCCCAATCCTTTCTACGGGTATTTACTGTCCGTTCCAGGATTCTCTTTAATTCTCTGTTAGAGACTTCAGCTTGCCCATTGGTTTGTGGATGATATGGAGTGGCCACCTTGTGGCGAATTCCATACCGAACCATGGCAGAGTAAAGCTGTTTATTGCAGAAGTGAGTGCCCCCATCACTGATTAGTACTCTAGGGACACCAAACCTGCTAAAGATATATTTCTGGAGGAACTTCAGCACTGTTTTAGTATCATTGGTGGGTGTGGCAATAGCCTCAACCCATTTTGATACATAGTCAACTGCCACCAGAATATAAGTGTTTGAGTATGAAGGTGGGAAAGGTCCCATGAAGTCAATTCCCTATACATCAAACAACTCAATTTCCAAGATTCCTTGTTGAGGCATGGCGTAACCATGAGGCAGATTACCAGCTCTTTGTCAACTGTCACAATTACGTACCAACTCTCAGGAATCTTTATAGAGTGTGGGCCAATAGAAGCCACATTGGAGGACCTTGGTGGCTGTTCGCTCACCTCCGAAATGGCCTCCATATTGAGATCCATGGCAATGCCACAGGATCCTCTGTGCTTCTTCTCTAGGCACACACCTACGGATAATTCCGTCTGCACATCTCTTAAAGAGATAAGGTTCATCCCACAAGTAGTACTTTGCATCAGTAATTAATTTCTTCTTTTGTATCCTGTTGTACTCCTTGGGTATGAACCTTGCAGCTTTATAGTTTGCAATATCGGCAAACCATGGTGCTTCCTGAATGGCAAATAAATGCTCATTAGGAAACGTCTCAGAGATCTCAAGAAAGGGGAGGGACGTCCCTTCCACTGGCTCTATCCGGGACAGATGATCAGCCACTTGGTTCTCTGTCCCTTTTTTGTCTCTTATTTCTATATCAAACTCTTGCAGAAGCAATATCCATCTGATGAGCCTGGGTTTTGAATCCTGCTTTGTGAGTAGATATTTAAGAGCAGCATGGTCAGTATACACAATCACTTTTGATCCTACTAAGTATGATCTGAACTTGTCAATGGCGTAAACCACTGCAAGTAGTTCTTTTTCTGTGGTTGTGTAATTTTTCTGGGCATGATTTAGAACGCGACTGGCATAATAAATGACATGCAGAAGCTTGTCGTGCCTCTGTCCCAATACTGCACCAATGGCATGATCACTGGCATCACACATTAGCTCAAATGTTAATGTCCAGTCTGGTGCAGAAATGACTGGTGCCGTGACCAGCTTAGCTTTCAGCATTTCAAATGCCTGCAGGCACTCTGTGTCAAACACAAATGGCGTGTTAGCAGCTAGCAGATTGCTTAGAGGTTTTGCGATTTTTGAAAAATCCTTTATAAACCTCCTATAGAATCCTGCATGCCCCAGAAAGCTTCTGATTGCCTTAACATTGGCAGGTGGTGGTAATTTTTCAATTACCTCTATTTTTGCTTGATCCACCTCTATTCCCTTGTTTGAGATTTTATGCCCAAGAACAATTCCTTCAGTCACCATGAAGTGACACTTTTCCCAGTTTAAAACTAGGTTGGTCTCTTGGCATCTTTTCAGAACAAGTTTCAGGTGATCAAGACAGGAGCTGAATGAGTCTCCATATACTGAGAAGTCATCCATGAAGACTTCCAGAAAATTTTCCACCATATAAGAGAAAATAGAGAGCATGCATCTCTAGAAGGTTGCAGGCGCATTACATAGCCCAAATGGCATCCTTCTATAAGCAGACACTTCGGATGGACATGTGAATGCTGTTTTCTCTTGATCCTGGGGATCTACTGCAATATGGTTATAGCCTGAGTAGCTGATGCCAAGGCATCTTAGGCTAGTTTCACTAGCATTTTTTTTGATAGTTTTAGATGTTTTATGCATTTTCTTGAGCTTAAAGTAACCAAGAATGGTTAAAAGAAGAACAAAGCAATGAACCATCCAAACAGTATGATTTTGATGCAAATTCCATGAGTTTTTAGTTATATTACTTGAATGCTATGAATGGAAGATTTCTCATGAAATTTTGCAAGACTTTGATGCAATTGTTTGGATGATTTCAGGGAAGAAGAGGCTAGGCAAGGAAGCAACAAAGTCAATAAAGGAAGCTTGAATATCACATGTGGAGTTTAAGTTCCAGTTTAAGCCTAAACTGGAGCTTAAACGCCAGAATCATGAAGGCTAAGAAATGCTGAAACTGAAGTTTAACCTCCAGTTTAACCTTAAACTGGAGGTTAAACGCCAGAATGAAAGTCTCACCAAAGAAGCATTCCACGTTTAACCTCCAGTTTAACCTTAAACTGGAGGTTAAACGCCAGAATGAGAATGCCAATCAGGAAGCATTTCCACGTTTAACCTCCAGTTTAACCTTAAACTGGAGGTTAAACGCCAGAAATGGGAAGTGCACCAGGGAGCCATTTCCACGTTTAAGCTCCAGTTTGACCTTAAACTGGAGCTTAAACGTGTTCGACCAAGTTTTCTCCTCCAGGGTTGCTTTCTCCATTTCCACGTTTAAGCTCCAGTTTAACCTTAAACTGGAGCTTAAACGTGTTCGACACCTCCAGGGCTACCTTTCTCAGCTTCCACGTTTAAGCTCCAGTTTAACCTTAAACTGGAGCTTAAACGTGTTCGACCTCCAGGGCTGCCTTTTCTATCTCCACGTTTAAGCTTCAGTTTAACCTTAAACTGAAGCTTAAACGTGTTCGACTAAGTTACCCTCCAGGGCTGCCTTCTTCCATTTCCACGTTTAAGCTTCAGTTTAACCTTAAACTGAAGCTTAAACGTGCTTCCACAAAAGGCATCACTGGAAGTGTCTGGCGTTTAAGCTACAGTTTAAGCTTAAACTGCAACTTAAACGCCACTCTTGGAAAAGGTTTCTGGGCCAACAATATTGCGGTTTAAGTTAGTATTTGAGCACAAACATTAACTTAAACTTACTCTGGTATGAAACCCAATTGAATATCATGGTTTAGGGGATTGGGCCTGAAGGATTGATGAGTCTGAAATTTCAATTTATTGAGTCATGTGTCATTATTTGATTATCACTAAGTTGTCTCAATGAATGTTACAGATTTTGGATCAACAGCCTCAACAAGATTATGGATCATAAACCCAAGGCAAAAGGAAAGCAGTGAGAGGCCTCAAAGCCCAAGAAACACAACAGAAGCTCAATATAGAAAGTGTATAAATAGGATAGAATTGAAGTTAGGAAAGTTGGACCTTTTCATTTGGCTAGTTTTCATATCTTTGTAATTGAATTCAGAGCTATGACTCACTAAACCCCCTTTCATTGGGTTAGGGAGCTCTATTGTAATTCAATGAATCAATAATAGTTTATCTTCTTCCTCAACCAATGCGTTCATTGAATTTTGCTTGGCAATCTTATATGATTGGATCCCAATCCCTTGGCTCACCAATTCTCTCTAAAAACGAACAAATTCCCAATCCCTTGGTTTAAATGTTCATAAGAAGAGATGATGCTCGATCACTGATTATACCACACAGTTTCATGAACCACAATTTGGTAGGATTACATGTCACAATATCCATCCAAACCCCAATCCAATTCACTGTGAGAAAGCTTCTCTAGCATGAATCCTCCATTCCTTTCCCAAGGTTCCGAAGGATTCCAAAAAAAAATGCTAGTGAAACTAGCCTAAGATGCCTTGGCATCAGTAGCCATCCAAAAAGCAGTAATAATCATGACCTGCTAGTCTTTCTAGCATCTAGTCTATGAATGGTAAAGGAAAATGATCCTTTCTGGTGGCTGTATTGAGCCTTCTGTAGTCAATACACATGCGCCACCCTGTAACTGTTCTTGTAGGAACCAGTTCATTTTTTTCATTATGAATCACTGTCATGCCTCCCTTTTTTGGGACGACTTGAACAGGGCTCACCCAGGGGCTATCAGAAATAGGATAAATAATCCCAGCCTCCAGTAATTTGGTGACCTCTTTCTGCACCACTTCTTTCATGGCTGGATTTAGCCGCCTCTGTGGTTGCACCACTGGTTTGGCATTATCCTCCAATAAGATTTTGTGCATGCATCTAGCTGGGCTTATGCCCTTAAGGTCACCTATGGACCACCCAAGAGCTGTCTTGTGTGTCCTTAGCACTTGAATAAATGCCTCCTCTTCCTGTGAATTTAAAGCAGAGCTTATGATCACTGGAAAAGTGTCACCTTCTCCCAGAAACGCATATTTCAAGGATGGTGGTAATGGCTTGAGCTCGGGTTTAGGAGGTTTTTCCTCTTTCAGAAGAAAGTTCAGAGGCTCTTTCATGTCCTCTGAATCCTCCAAATCAGGCTGAACATCTTTAAAGATGTCTTCCAACTCTGATTCGAGACTCTCAGCCATGTTGATCTCTTCTACCAAAGAGTCAATAAGATCAACTTTCATACAGTCTGTTGATGTGTCTGGATGCGGCATGGCTTTGACAGCGTTCAACTTAAACTCATCATCATTGACTCTCAGGGTTATTTCCCCCTGTTGGACGTCAATGAGGGATCGTCCAGTTTCTAGGAAGGGTCTTCCTAGAATGAGAGTAGCACTCTTGTGCTCCTCCATTTCCAGCACAACAAAGTCAGTGGGAAAGGCGAATGGCCCAACTCTGACAATCATGTCTTCAATCACGCTTGATGGGTATTTAGTAGAACCATCAGCAAGTTGGAGACATATCCGGGTTGGTTTAACTTCTTCAGTTAAGCCAAGCTTTCTGATAGTGGATGCAGGTATTAGGTTGATGCTTGCCCCAAGATCGCATAAAGCTGTCTTGGTGCAATTACCTTCTAATATGCATGGTATCAGAAAACTCCCAGGGTCTTTAAGCTTTTCAGGAAAGCTTTTCAGAATGACTGCACTGCATTCTTCAGTGAGGAGAACTCTTTCTGTTTCTCTCCAATCCTTCTTATGACTCAAGATCTCTTTCATGAACTTGGCATAAGAAGGTATTTGCTCAAGTGCTTCTGCAAATGGAATCTTTATTTCAAGAGTCCTGAGATAATCTGCAAAGCGAGCAAATTGCTTATCCTGCTCCTCTTTCCGGAGTTTTTGAGGATAAGGTATCTTGGCTTTATATTCTTCAACCTTAGTTGCTGCAGGTTTATTGCCTACAGAAGTGGTTGAAGAAGCCTTTTTAGAGGGGTTGTTATCAGCATTTGTGTGTGTCTGATCCCTCACTGGCAATTGAGTGCCAGAGTTAGAAGCTGGAGTGAAACTGGACGCCAGCTCCTTGTCTGCTCCTGGCGTCTGAACGCCAGAACTGTGCCCATTTTGGGCGTTCAGCGCCAGATCTTGCCCATTTTGGGCATTCAACGCCAGCCTTCCACCAATTTTCTGGCGTTTTAGCGCCAGAATTATTTTTCCCTGGGCTCATACTGTACTCAGGTGAATTTTGGGTGGTTTGCTCATTTCTTAGCTTTTTGCTGCCTTGAGGTGGGGTATTTAATGTTCTCCCACTTCTTAGTTGAACTGCTTGGCATTCTTCTGCTATTTGCCTTGACAGCTGCTGCTTTGTTTGCTTAAACTGTTCGTCCATATGTATATTAGCCATCCTTGTCTCTTGTAACCTGTCTTTAAATTCGGCTAGCTGCTTTGTTAGAAAGTCCAATTGCTGATTGAATTCAGCAGCTTGTTTTACAGGACTGAGTTCAGCAGTTACTTTTTTAACCTCTTCATTCATGGAAGGGTTGCTGCTTAGGTACAGATGCTGATTCCTGGCAACTGTATCAATGAGCTCTTGAGCCTCTTCAATTGTCTTTCTCATGTGGATAGATCCACCAGCTGAGTAATCTAGAGACATCTGAGCTCCTTCTGCAAGCCCATAGTAGAAGATGTCTAACTGGACCCACTCTGAAAACATTTCAGAGGGACATTTTCGTAGCATCTCTCTGTATCTCTCCCAGGCATCATAAAGAGATTCATTATCTCCTTGTTTAAAGCCTTGGATGTCCAGCCTTAGCTGTGTCATTCTTTTTGGAGGGAAATATTGATTCAGGAATTTTTCTGTCAGCTGTTTCCATGTCTTTATGCTGGCCTTAGGTTGGTTATTTAACAACCTCTTAGCTTGATCTTTTACAGCAAATGGAAACAGTAATAGTCTGTAGACATCCTAATCTATTTCTTTATCATGTACTGTGTCAGCAATTTGTAAAAACTGTGCCAGAAACTCTGTAGGTTCTTCCTGTGGAAGACCGGAATACTGGCAACTTTGCTGCACCATGATAATGAGCTGAGGATTCAACTCAAAGCTACTGACTCCAATGGAGGGTATGCAGATACTACTCCCATATGAAGCAGTAGAGGGGTTAGAATATGACCCCAGAGTCCTCCTGGACTGTTCATTTCCGCTTAGGTCCATGATGGAGAAAGGGATATGATGTAAAATAGAAAAAAAATATTTTTATTTATTTATTTATATATTTATTTCAAAAATGAAATAAATTAAAATAAAATAAATAAAAATTGAGTGAAGATTTTCGAAAAACTGAGGAGAGAGAAAGTGGTTAGGAAGTTTTGAAAAGGATATGATGAATTTAAAAAAAAAGTTTTAAATTTTGAAATAAAAATTTGAATTTTATAAATATGTTTCGAAAATTTGTTTTTAAAACAGAGAGAAAAGATATTTTTGATTTTTAAGAGGAAAGAGAAAAACAATAAGATAGCACAAGATTTAAAATTTTTAGATCTAATGCTCCTTATTTTCGAAAATTTTGGAGGGAAAACACCAAGAAACACCAAACAAAAAAATTTTAAGATCAATACACAAGAAAAACTCAAGAACACTAGAACATGAAGGAAGAACACCAAACTTAAAATTTTTTTTGAAAACCAAAATAAATTTTTCGAAAATCAAGGGAAATCAACAGGAAAACACCAAACTTAAAGTTTGGCACAAAATTTAATAGAGAAAATATTATTTTTGAAAAAGATTTTAAAAAGAGTGTACCAAACTGCCACGGGCTTAGACTAACGCTCTAGCCAATTGGGCAGTAAAATGTAACACTTGTTTTAAAGAAGGATATTTTTAACCAAGAACAATAATAAGAGACTCTAAACCAAAAAAGAAAAATTTTCCTAATCTAAGCAACAAAATAAACCGTCAGTTGTTCAAACACGAACAATCCCCGGCAACGGCGCCAAAAACATGGTGCACGAATTATGAATCACACTTTTTACAACTCATACCACTGACCAGCAAGTGCACTGGATCGTCCAAGTAATACCTCACGTGAGTAAGGGTCGAATCCCACAGAGATTGTTGGTTTGAAGCAATCTATGGTTATCTTGTAAATCTTAGTCAGGAAGTCAATTATGTTTATCAGTTGAATTGCAAATAAACAATAGAGCATGGATTAAAGGTTACTTGTTATGCAGTAATGGAGAATATGTTGGAGTTTTGGAGATGCTTTGTCTTCTGAATCTCTGCTTTCCTCTGTCTTCTTGTTCACGCACGCACGTCCTCCTATGGCAAGCTGTGAGTTGGTGGATCACCGTTGTCAATGGCTACCTTCCATCCTTCCAGTGAAAACTACCCTCACGCGTTCTGTCACAGCACGGCTAATCACCGGTTGGTTCTCGATCCGGTTGGAATAGGATTTACTATCCTTTTGCGTCTGTCACTAACTCCCAGCCTTCAGGAGTTTGAAACTCGTCACAGTCATTCAATCCTTGAATCCTACTCGGAATACCACAGACAAGGTTTAGACTTTCCGGATTCTCATGAATGCCGCCATCAGTTCTAGCTTATACCACGGAGATTCTGATTGAGGAATCTAAGAGATACTCATTCAATCGTATATAGAACGGAGGTGGTTGTCAGGCACACGTTCATGATTTGAGGAAGGTGATGAGTGTCACAGATCATCACCTCCATCACAGTTAAGCGCGAATGAACATCTTAGATAGGAACAAGCGTGTTTGAATGGAAAACAGAAATACTTGCATTAATTCATCGAGACACAGTAGAGCTCCTCACCCCCAACAATGGGGTTTAGAGACTCATGCCGTCAGAGAATACAAAGTTTAGATCTAAAATGTCATGAGATGTAAAAAATAAGTCTCTAAAAATTGTTTAAATACTAAACTAGTAGCCTAGGTTTACAAAAAATGAGTAAATTATGATGGATGAGGCAGAGATCCACTTCTGGGGCCCACTTGGTGTGTGCTGGGCTGAGATTTAAGCAATTCACGTGCAGAGGCCATTTGTGGAGTTGAACACCAGTTTTTGTGCCAGTTTGGGCGTTCAACTCCAGCTTTTGATCCTTTTCTGGCGCTGGACGCCAGAATTGGGTAGAGAACTGGCGTTGAACGCCAGTTTATGTCATCTATCCTTGTGCAAAGTATAGACTGTTATATATTGCTGGAAAGCCCTGGATGTATAATTTCCAACGCAATTGGAAGCATGCCATTTCGAATTCTGTAGCTCTAGAAAATCCATTTTGAGTGCAGGGAGGTCAGAATCCAACAGCATCAGCAGTCCTTTTTCAGCCTGAATCAGATTTTTGCTCAGCTCCTTCAATTTCAGCCAGAAAAATACCTGAAATTACAGAAAAACACACAACTCATAGTAAATTCCAGAAATATGAATTTTTCCTAAAAACTAATGGAAATAAACTAAAAACTAACTAGATCATACTCAAAACTATATGAAATTAACCCCAAAAAGCGTATAAAATATCCGCTCATCAGTGCCTATGGTACAAGGTATTAAGAACTTTCCAAGATCCTATTTCTTCTAAGGCAATCTCAGTTTATCCAAATCACTCAGTTCATTGGTGAGCAAGGGAGGTTCATCTTCCCAAGTCTCATTACCAAATAATTTGGCATTCAGCTTCTTGATTGCACCAAGGTACTTGGCAACTTGCTCTTCAGTAACACCTTCATTCTCTTCAGAAGAAGAATATTCATCAGAGCTCATGAATGGCATAAGGAGGTTTAATGGAATCTCTATGGTCTCCAGATGAGCCTCAGAGTCCTTTGGTTCCTCAGAGCAAAACTCCTTGTTGATCACTCGACGTCCCAGGAGGTCTTCTTCACTGGGATTCACGTCATCTCCCTCCCTTGTAGGTTCGGCCATGATGGTTAATTCAATGACCTTGCACTCTCTTTTTGGATTCTCTTCTGTATTGCTTGGGAGAGTACTGGGAGGGGTTTCAGTGGCCCTTTTACTCAGCTGGCCCACTTGTGCCTCCAAATTTCTAATGGAGGACCTTGTTTCATTCATGAAACTTAGAGTGGCCTTAGATAGATCAGAGACTATGTTTGCCAAGCTAGATGGGGTCTGCTCAGAACTCCCTGTCTTTTGTTGAGTGGATGATGGAAAAGGCTTGCTATTGCTAAACCTGTTTCTTCCACCATTATTAAAGCCTTGTTGAGGCTTTTGTTGATCCTTCCATGAGAGATTTGGGTGATTTCTCCATGAGGGATTATAGGTGTTTCCATAGGGTTCACCCATGTAATTCACCTCTGTTATTGCAGGGTTCTCAGGATCATAAGCTTCTTCCTCAGAAGATGCCTCTTGAGTACTGTTGGATGCAGCTTGCATTCCATTCAAACTCTGAGAAATCATATTGACTTGCTGAGTCAATATTTTGTTCTGAGCCAATATGGCATTCAGAGTATCAATTTCAAGAACTCCCTTCTTCTGAGGCGTCCCATTACTTACAGGATTCCTCTCAGAAGTGTACATGAACTGGTTATTAGCAACCATGTTAATGAGTTCTTGAGCTTCTGCAGGCGTTTTCTTTAGGTGAATGGATCCACCTGCAGAATGGTCCAAGGACATCTTTGATAGTTCAGATAGACCATCATAGAATATATCCAGAATGGTCCATTTTGAAAGTATGTCAGAAGGACACTATTTGGTCAGTTGCTTATATCTCTCCCAAGCTTCATAGAGGGATTCACCTTCTTTCTGTCTGAAGGTTTGAACATCCACTCTAAGCTTACTAAGCTTTTGAGGAGGAAAGAACTTGGCTAAGAAAGCCGTGAACAGCTTATCCCAAGAGTTCAGGCTATCTTTAGGTTGAGAGTCTAACCATACTCTAGCTCTGTCTTTTACAGCAAACGGGAAAAACATAAGCCTGTAGACCTCGGGGTCAACCCCATTGGTCTTAACAGTATCACAGATCTACAAGAATTCAGTCAAGAACTGAAAAGGATCTTCAGATGGAGGTCCATAAAACTTGCAGTTCTGTTGCATCAGAGAAACTAATTGAGGTTTAAGCTCAAAATTGTTTGCTCCAATGGCAAGGATTGAGATGCTTCTTCCATGTAAATTGGAATTAGGTGCAGTAAAGTCACCAAGCATCAACCTTGCATTGTTATTATTTTCGGCCGTATCTTCTTCTTTTTCGAAAATTTCTGTCAGATTTTCTCCAGAGAGTTGTGCTTTAGCTTCCCTTAGCTTCCTCTTTAGAGTCCTTTCAGGTTCGGGATCAGCTTCAACAAAAATGTTCTTATCCTTGTTCCTGCTCATATGAAAAAGAAGAAGAAAGCAGAAAAGAAAATATAGAATCCTCTATGTCACAGTATGGAGATTCCTTTATGTGAGTAGAAGAAAGTAAGAATAGAAGAAGGAAAAGATGAGAATCTAAACACAAGGGTGAGGATAGAAGTGTTAATGGATGAATAAATAAATAGAAGGAGATTAGAGATGAGAGAAGAATTCGAAAATTTAACAAAATAAAATAAAATTATTTTAAATTTAAATTTAAAATTCGAAAATTAAAATTGAAATTAAATTAAATTAAAATTAAAACAATTAGTTAATTAAAACGAAATTTTGAAAAAGATGGAAGGGATTTTCGAAAATTAAAGATAGAGAATTAGTTGGGCAGTTTTGAAAAAGATATGATTGAAACAAAAGATATGATTGATTAAAAGAGATTTGAAATTTGTTTTTGAAAAAGATATGATTGAAACAAAAAGATAAGATTGATTGACAAAGATTTAAAAATCAATTTTAAAAAGATAAGAGGTTAGGGGAGAAGTTAGAAAGAATTTTGAAATTGATTTTGAAAAAGATATGATTGAAATTGAAAAAGATATGATTGAAATTGAAAAGATTTAATTTTGAAAACTAAAGTTGATTACTTGACTAACAAGAAACAAAAAGATATGATTTTAAAATTTAAAGATTGAACCTTTCTTAATAGGCAAGTAACAACTTAATATTTTCTAATCAATCATATTAAATGTTGGTATTAATTTCGAAAATATGAAATGAAAATAAGAAAAAGATTTTTGAAAATCAATTTGAAATTTTCGAAAATTATGAAAGAAAAATGAAAAGGATTTGATTTTTGAAAAAGATTTTGAAAAAGATAATATTTTCAAATTGAAAATTTGAGTTGACTCATAAGAAACAATTGAATTTTAAAAATTTTTGAAAGAGTCAATCCAAATTTTCAAAATTTTTAGAGAGAAAAAGGGAAAGATATTTTTTATTTTTGAATTTTTAATGATGAGAGAGAGAAAAACATAAAATTGACACAAAACATAAAAATTATGAATCAAAACAACTAATGCATGCAAGAACACTATGAATGTTAAGATGAACACCAAGAACACTTTGAAGATCAAGATGAACATCAAGACTTATTTTTGAAAATTTTCAAGAAAAGAAAAACATGCAAGACACCAAACTTAGAAATTTGCAAACTTTAGACACTAACAAATTGAAAATGCATATGAAAAACTAGAAAAGACACAAAAACAAGAAAATAAGAGGATCAAACAAGAAGACTGGCCAGGAACAACTTGAAGATCATGAAGAACATATGATGAATTTTCGAAAATTCTTGAGAAAAACAAACACATGCAAGACACCAAACAAAAAAAATTGACTCTAGACTCAAACAAGAAACACAAAATATTTTTGATTTTATGATTTTATTAAATATAATTTTTTTTTTGGATTTTTGGAAATTAATTTTGTAAAAAAGAAAAAGGAAAAAGAAAAAAAATATTGTATATTTTTTTTTCGAAAATAAGAAGTAAAAAAAAGCTTAAAAATAAAATAAAATAAAATTACCTAATCTGAGCAACAAGATGAACCGTTAGTTGTCCAAACTCGAACAATCCCCGGCAACGGCGCCAAAAACTTGGTGTGCGAAATCGTGATCATTCCTTCTTTGGTAACGGCGCTAAAAACTCAATACGCACATTCATGTTCTTAATTCTGTTTCACAACTTCGTACGACTAACCAGCAAGTGCACTGGGTCATCCAAGTAATAAACCTTACGTGAGTAAGGGTCGATCCCACGGAGATTGTCGGCTTGAAGCAAGCTATGGTCACCTTGTAGATCTCAGTCAGGTGGATTCAACTGATTTTATGAATTGATAAGTAAAAGATAAATAAAATATAAAATAGCATAGTGGTACTTATGTAATTCATTGGTGAGAATTTCAGATAAGCGTATAGAGATGCTTTCGTCCCTCTGAACCTCTGCTTTCCTGCTGTCTTCATCCAATCCTTCCTACTCCTTTCCATGGCAAGCTGTATGTTAGGCATCACCGTTGTCAATGGCCACCTGTCCTCTCAGTGAAAATGGTCTAATGCACTGTCACTGCATGGCTAATCATCTGTCGGTTCTCGATCATACTGGAATAGGATCCATTGATCCTTTTGCGTCTGTCACTACGCCCAGCACTCGCGAGTTTGAAGCTCGCGACAGTCATTCAATCCCTGAATCCTACTCGGAATGCCACAGACAAGGTTTAGACTTTCCGGATTCTCAAGAATGGCCATCCATGGGTTCTAACTTATACCACGAAGACACTAATAACTCGGACTCAGTCCCCTGTATTAGATATCCAAGAGATATCCATTCAATCTAAGCTAGAACGGAAGTGGTTGTCAGGCACGCGTTCATAAGTTGAGAATGATGATGACTGTCACGATCATCACATCCATCATATTGAAGTACGAATGAATATCTTAGAAGTGGAATAAGTTGAATTGAATAGAAAAACAGTAGTACTTTGCATTAATCTTTGAGGAACAGCAGAGCTCCACACCTTAATCAATGGTGTGTAGAAACTCTACCGTTGAAAATACACAAGTGATAAATGTTCAGGCATGGCCGAATGGCCAGCCCTCACAAAAGTCTAAGATAGCATAAAACTAATCAAAGATGATCCAAAGATATAAACATAATAGTAAAAAGTCCTATTTATACTAAACTAGTTACTAGGGTTTGCAGAATTAGGTAAATGATGCAGAAATCCACTTCTGGGGCCCAGTTGGTGTGTGCTTGGGCTGAGCATTGAGCTTTACACATGTAGAGGCTTCTCTTGGAGTTGAACGCCAGTTTGTAGCCTGTTTCTGGCGTTGAACTCCACTTTGCAACCTATTTCTGGCGTTTGACTCCAGAATGCAGCATGGAACTGTCGTTGAACTCCAGTTTACGTCGTCTATCCTTATTCAAAGTATGGACTATTATATATTGCTGGAAAGATCTGGATGTCTACTTTTTAACGCAATTAAGAGCGCTCCATTTGGAGTTCTGTAGCTCCAGAAAATTCATTTCGAGTGCAGAGAGGTCAGAATCCAACAGCATCAGCAGTCCTTTTTCAGCCTGAATCAGATTTTTGCTCAAGTCCCTCAATTTCAGCTAGAAATTACCTGAAATCACAAAAAAACACACAAACTCATAGTAAAGTCCAGAAATGTGATTTTTAATTAAAAACTAATAAAAATATAATGAAAATTAATTAAATCATACTAAAAACATACTAAAAACAATGCCAAAAAGCATATAAATTATCCGCTCATCATCAACCATGGAACTCAACAACCTTGAGCAGCTTCAGTTCATTGTCCCTTTTCCTTTGTCCTTCTTCTTGAAGGAGGAGGAGTCATCATCATCCTTCTTGGAGGATCCCTCTTGTGCCTTTGTGTCCTTGGGCTTCGAAAATCCCAGCCTTCTCATGTAAGTTCTTTCATCCTCCTTATGCTTAGCCAGAATTTCCTCTTGTTTCACGCTTAACTCCTCCATTCCTTGCATGAATGTTGGGTATCCGGGGTTCAAAACTGCCATAGCATTACACAAGTGATTCAGCTTTGCTTGCGTGTTGATATCGTATTGCCTCCTTGAAATGGTTCTAGCATCATAAAGATGCCTAAACTCAGCAAGGTTCCTCTGATGCCATTTGTTTTGCTCTACTATTTTATTGAGGCTGCCTTGCATCTCTCCCCAGTTGAACTGGTCTTGCTGCTCCTTTATGTGCTCCATACTTTCTTGGAGTTATTGTTTGTCCTCATGCACTTGGTCCCAATGTTGTTGTTGTTCCTTAAGTTGGTTGACTTCCTCTCTTAGGTGGTGTATATCTCCTCTCATTTGGTGTATGTCTCCTTGCAATTGCTCCCAGTTGAAACCTTCAGGGAATTGTGGATATGGTGGTGGTGGAAGTGCTAGGTATTGTGGTTGATCTTCAGCCTCTCCTTCTTGTTGTGGTGGCCCTTGTGGTATATGAGCATGAGCTCTGTGCTCCCTTGCCCTCTGAAGTGGGTTGACGGCCACCACTTTGGCCATCTTTTGGCAGTTATGGGCTTGTCTTGATCCACCAGAACTTTATCAATGATCTTCTCCACCCTTGCCTCATCACACAACCTTTGGATGATGCTGGGAAATGTCAACCTTGTGCTATCCTTGGTGCTTTTCAGCACCCTATTGATGTTGCTGGCAATCATTTCCCCCACATTAACGTTTTCTCCCTTCATTATGCTATATATAAGCATAGCTCTCTCCAATGTCACCTCAGAAGTATTGGATGTTGGGTTGAGAGACCTTCTTACAAAATCCAACCACCCTCTAGCTTGGGGGCTTAAATCTCTTCTCCTCAGTTGTTTGGGTCTCCCATCTTTGTCATTAATCCACTGCACATTTAGCACACATATTTCGTTGAGGATCTCATCAAATCCTGGGTCTTGTTGCTTTATCCTCTCTTCATAGCTCCGGGTGGAGCTTGTTTGCTTCACCATCAACATCCTATCTATGTTGAAGGGGCTATAGTCAATGGCTTTTCCCCTAACATAACTCAGATAACTATAGGGTTCCCCTAGTTGTGGTACTGCATTAGCATAGAATTCTCTAACCAAGCTCTCCACCACCTTCCTTGGTGGGTTGCACAAGAGTGCCCATCCTCTGTTATTGATCTCCCTATTGATTTCTGGTTGCTCATTCCTTCCAAGTTGGAACCCACCTCCGGAATGAGTTGCCTCTCACTCCCAACCATAAAATTGGTTTTGGTTAAATGATGAGAGGAACTAGTATTCTTTGAAGCTTGAGGATCCGGAGGTTGGTTCCTTGGTCTTTCTCTTCTTTGATGATGAGGCTCTTGGTGGTGCCATTGGGGTGAGAAAAGAGGTTTGAAAGGTTGAAGAAGAGTGCAAAGAGAGTAAGCAAAATAGGGTTTTGCTTCAACACCAAACTTAGGACTTGATTGTCCCAATCAAGAAAAGGAAAAGAATGGTAAAGAAAACGAAAAGAAAAGAGGAGGGAGAGTGTGGAGGTTCTTTTCGCGTATGAAGTTGGGGTTTGAAGTGTGAAGAAAGGTGGGAAAGTGAGTGGCTTTTATAGGGGAAAGAAGTGTAGTCTGGAAGGTGGGAAGTGAAAGCAATTCAATATTTTCCCACTTGGGGAATGGCGCCTAGCGTGGGAAGAGGGGCCAATCCTTATCCCTTTTGGCTTCCTGCATGTGTTGAGTTCCAAAGTGCAAGTACACTTTGACTCCTTGCTTGATGAGCCATCAATCATGTGGGCCCCTTCCTCTCTCCTGAAAATAGAATCCGAAAACCCCATTAGTGAAAAAGAACTTCTTCACATTCTCTCTATCAACATACAATTAAAATGCAATTGATGAGTGTCCTTTGGGACACCAAACTTAATTTCATTGCATCTAATAAATTGGGTTCATCATTAGATATTAATGTGTTCATAAGGATGAAATAAATTCAATCCTTTCACATCCTTTCCCTTCTAATTCCTTCAAAACACATTAAAACCATCTTTTATGCACCCACCAATTTATTTAATGCTTTCAAACTTGAATCATGTTGGGCTTGCTATGTGAACTTCATATGGTGGTGGCCACACCAAACTTAATCTCTGGGCTTACTTTCAAAATTAATTCATTCAGATGGTTGTAAGCCTAAATTAAGTGGGTTAGTGGCCACACCAAACTTAGCTCTTTAGCTAGTTCTCAGCCCATTCAACCAACTTCAATTCAGTGATTATGCAACCTTGCACTCCCAGTAAACAAAAGAGAATAAACTAAAGAACTATTAACTGAGAGACTGAAATCAAAAGTACCTAACTTAACAGTCATAAACTACTTTTAGAAAGTAAGAACTTAAAAAGGATAGAGAGTGTTGGGTTGCCTCCCAACTAGCGCTTCTTTATCGTCACTAGCTTGACATTCCTCCTTCTTTAGTTGAGATTATAGCTCACTCTCTGCTCATCCAGTGAGTCTCCCAAGTAATGCTTGAGTCTATGACCATTTACAGTGAAAGTTCTCTGTGTCTTGTCCTCCATGAGCTCTACATGTCCATAGGGAGACACCTTGAAAATGGTGAAGAGTCTAGACATCGAGACTTAAGCTTCCCTGGGAAGAACTTGAGCCTTGAATTGTATAGCAGCACTTTCTGACCTTCTGTGAACTATCTCCTTGCTATATTTTGATCATGCTATTTTTTTGTGTTTTCTTTGTAAATTTTGGCATTCTCATAAGCTTGACTTCTCTCCCCAGCAGCTTGATCATCAAAATTTAACATCTTTAGAGCCCAAAATGCTCTATGTTCAAGCTCAACTAGTAAGTCACAAGCCTTTCCAAACACCAATTGGTATGGAGACATCCCAATAGATGTTTTGAAAGCTGTCCTATAGGCCCATAATGCATTATCCAACTTCTTAGACCAATCCTTTCTTGAGCTTCCAATAGTTTTTTCAAGGATTCTCTTGAGCTCTCTGTTTGAAATTTCAGCTTGCCCATTGGTCTGTGGATGATATGGAGTTGCCACTTTGTGCTTCACACCATATTTAAGGAGGATTGACTCAAGTTGTTTGTTGCAAAAGTGAGTCCCTCCATCACTTATGAGTGCTCTTGGAACCCCATATCTGCTGAATATATTCTTCCTCAAAAAGTTGATCACTACTTTGTTGTCATTAGTTGATGTAGCTATTTCATCTACCCATTTTGACACATAATCCACTACCACCAGTATATAGTTTTTTGAATATGAGGATGGGAATGGTCTCATCACTACAACAAATATGGGCTTTAGCAACGCTAAATTTTGCAACGCCTTAAAACCGTTCTCTAAGATAGTTTTAGACAACGGTTTTTTGTAGTGTTACTGTTGAATTCAATTTTTCATTATTTTATAGCAACAAATTAAAACCGTTCTCTTAGACTTTTTTAAAGAACAGTTTTATAACCGTTACTATGATTTGTTTTTAAGCAACGCTTTTTTATTGTTGTTTAAATAATTGTACAAAAGAAACGCATAAAACTGTTGCCAAAATGCTACACTTTAAAACAGTTCTATTAGATGGTTTCAGACAACAGTTTTTACAGTGTTGCTGATGAAGTTCAATTTTTCATTACATTATAGCAACAAAATAAAACCGTTCTCTTTGACTATTTTAAAGAACGGTTTTATAACTATTACAACAATTGTTTATCAAACAATAATTTTCTAATATTATTTAAATAATTATACAAATTAAAAGATATATATAAAAATAATTATAAATAATCATAAAAATTTAAACAATTTTTTTATAAATACTAAATTTATAAAATACTCAAAAACTATTGTTATCAGTATATAACACATATTATTTTTAGAAAAAATAAAATTAAAATAAATTTTAATAAATATTATATATTTTTGTTATAAAAATATAATGTAACATCTTACATTTTTGAAAATCTAAATATGAATAAATTGAGATTTTATCTTATTAAGTTTAAACTTTATAATTTTAGAAATTATTCTATTAGAAAATAATTAAAGAGATTCAAAGATAAATTTATTTTGAATAAATTAATATTCTTAAGTAATTTTATTATAATGGAATATTTTGTATAATTTTAGTAATTAAAAAATAAAAAAAAGTATACAATTTAATTTAAGTAACTTTTATTATGAAAAAGTTATGACTTATTATTAATTTGAACTCCTAATTTTATAAATTAATCTACTAAGAATAATTAAATTAGTTTTATTAATACTTGGAGTTTAGTTAATTAATATTTTTGTGTAATTTTTATTAATGGGTTATTTCATATAATTTAAAATTAAAGTTCTGACGATGAAAAATGATGAAAAGTTATATTATTTAATTTAAATAATTAATATTTTTAAGTTTAAAATTATATTTTATAAAATGTGATTAATATATTTATTTTATAATTTAAATTAAAAATATTTTTTTAATTCATTGATATACTGATGAATAAAATTTTATACATTTTAAAAGTAATTTTTACAATATTAAATTTAAATTCTAAATTATTATTTTATCTCAAATATTTTATAAAATAATTATATTACTCATATATTTTACCATAATTCTAAAATTACCAAATAAAACCCTAATTTTAAAAAATTCCTAAATTTGTTACCGTGAATCCCTAAACACATACAGAAAAACGAAACAGAACAAGAAACAGAAGGAAAGGGGGAAAGAAAGAAAACGAAAAAAACAGAAGGGGGAATCAGGGATGAAGAAGGGAAGGAGAGGGAGAAGAGCGCGCCGTTGCTACGCCCTGCCCGCCTGTCGCCGCCGTTTCGTGGAGCAGCCGCCATCGTCGCGTGAACCGGAGGGTGTGGTGACGGAGAAGAGTGCGCGCGAGAGAGGAGAAGTAGCCACCATCGTCGAAGACTCCATCACCGCTGCTGAAGGTCCTGACCGTCGAGCTCGTGGTCGCCGTCGCACCTCCCATCACTGCCGCCACTGAGGAGCTCGAAGAGAGAGAAAGGGTTCGTGCAGAGAGAGAAACACAATGAGGGAGGAGGAGGTTGCCTCTGTTGCTGCCAAGCCGTCGCTGGTGGGGCTGGGTTCGCCGTCGCCGTTGAGCTGTGTGCCGCCGTTGGTGTCTGGATCGCCACTCTGTTTCTGCTACAACTCGCCACTGTCCTGGTGAGCTTTACCCTGCTAGTTACTTTGCTGTTGCCTAATATTGATTTTAATGTTGATTTGGTATAATGCTGTTCTGATGTTGATTTGGTAACTGGTTATTTGGAAATGCTGTTATGATTTTATTTTGATTTTAAGATTGATTTAGTATGTAACTGGTTCTCTGGTAATGCTGCTCTGATTTTGTTTTGATTCCAATTGCCCTCATACTCAATTTCACCAAACTGGACATACACTTACCTTGAAGCAGCTTGGTCTGATCATTGGCAAAGGTCAGTTATTCATTATTATTAGTAGCTTGACATTGTGGTTTAGTTCTTTTACTTTCATATTCATTGCATAGGACAATAATTTGTGCATTTTTTCCTTTGAATCTACCGCTGCTTGTGCAATCTGATGATGAGAAGTTTTTTTAATGGTCGAGTATATGGCTAAATTCTTGCATAGGACAATAATTAGTTTCCATGTTGTGTTTGTAATTGAAACATCCAAATTTAAATAAGTTTGTATCCTTGAAAGGCCAGCGTGGAAGGAAGCTTGTGCTACTCTTCAAAAGCTCCTTTCAGGTACAAGTTGTAACCTCAATTTGTTCTTTTCTTTTACTTTGTTTCCACATTCTAATTCCTTAAACGCTACACTTTCACTCCCTTTCAACCCAAAACCGCACTTCTCCGTCACTTGCTCTGCCTCTTCTTCCGGTACCATAGTTTTTCCTTCTTCTCATTATGCTCTTCATTTTGTTCAATTTAGCTTCTTTTTCTTTTTTATTTTTCTTTCAGTTCATTTATTTTTTGAAGTGGTAATGTAGCTACTTTATCTGTGTGATAATAAAGGTGACGTTGCTGGTTCCTAATAGCATTCAGTTTTAACAAATTTGTTGCTTTAGATAGTGGTGCAAATTGTTATAGGGTTCTAGGAGAGGGTAATTCAGGTATTTTTGAGTCTTTTTCATTTAAGCAAGAGAAATTCATGATTTTTGTGGTGATTTTGTCTTCAGATCCTCTGCTGGTGAAGGCTACTAGAGGAGAACCTGTTAGTTGGCCATCAGCATAGATGATGCGCTAGGCGGGAAGGTACATGGCTGTTTACAGAAAGCTTGCTGAGAAATATCCATCCTTTCGAGAGAGGTCGGAGACAACTAATCTCATAGTGGAAATTTCTTTGTAGCCTTGGAACGCCTTTAGGCCTGATGGAGTGATCATTTTCTCTGACATCCTTACGCCTCTTCCTGCATTTGGGGTCGAATTCGACATTGAAGACGTAAGGGGTCCTGTTATTCAGTCCCCAATACGTTCTGAGGAGGGACTAAAGGCTCTGCATCCAATTGACCTGGAAAAGCTCAGTTTTGTTGGAGATTCACTCAAGATACTTCGCAAGGAGGTAAACCTAGTTGCATTACCGCTTCTATATATCATGGCTATTGATGAGCGGATAATTTATACGCTTTTTGGCATTGTTTTTAGTAGAATCTGGTTATTTTTAGGGATGTTTTCATTAGTTTCTATGTTAAATTCACATTTCTGGACTTTACTATGAGTTTGTGTGTTTTTCTATGATTTTAGGTACTTTCTGGCTGAAATTGAGGGACTTGAGCAAAAATCAGATTCAGAGGTTGAAGAAGGACTACTGATGCTGTTGGATTCTGACCTCCCTGCACTCAAAGTAGATTTTCTGGAGCTACAGAACTTAAAATGGCGCGCTTCTAATTGCGTTGGAAAGTAGACATCCAGAGCTTTCCAGCAATATATAATAGTCCATACTTTGCCCAAGTTTAGATGACGCAAACTGGCGTTCAACGCCAGCTCTCTGCCTAATTCTGGCATCCAGCGCCAGAAACAAGTTGCAAAGTGGAGTTCAACGTCCAAAAGCTGGCGTTCAACTCCAAGAATGACCTCTCCACGTGTAGACTTCAAGCTCAGCCCAAGCACACACCAAGTGGGCCCCGGAAGTGGATTTATGCATTAATTACTTACTTCTGTAAACCCTAGTAACTAGTTTAGTATAAATAGGACTTTTTACTATTGTATTAGACATCTTTGGATCATCTTTGGATCATCTTTGGATTATATTTTGATCTATTGATCACGTTTAGGGGCTGGCCATTCGGCCATGCCTGGACCTTTCACTTATGTATTTTTAACGGAAGAGTTTCTACACTCCATAGATTAAGGTGTGGAGCTCTGCTGTTCCTCAAAGATTAATGCAAAGTACTATTGTTTTTCTATTCAATTCAACTTATTCCGCTTCTAAGATATTCATTCGCACTTCAACCTGAATGTGATGAACGTGACAATCATCATCATTCCCTATGAACGCGTGCCTGACAACCACTTCCGTTCTACCTTAGATTGAATGAGTATCTCTTGGATCTCTTAATCAGAATCTTCGTGGTATAAGCTAGATTGATGGCGGCATTCATGAGAGTCCGGAAAGTCTAAACCTTGTCTGTGGTATTCAAAGTAGGACTCTGGGATTGAATGACTGTGACGAACTTCAAACTCGCGAGTGCTGGACGTAGTGACAGACGCAAAAGGATAGTAAATCCTATTCCAGTATGATTGAGAACCTCCAGATGATTAGCCATGCAGTGACAGCGCATTGGACCATTTTCACAGAGAGGAATAGGGCGCAACCATTGGCAAGGGTGATGCCTCCAGACGATTAGCCATGCAGTGACAGCGCATCGGACCATTTTCCAGAGAGGATCAAAAGTAGCCATTGACAATGGTGATGTCCTTACATAAAGCCAGCCATAGAAAGGAGTAAGACTGATTGGATGAAGACAGCAGGAAACCAGAGGTTTAGAGGGACGAAAGCATCTCCATGCATTCATCTGAAATTCTCACCAAGGATTTACATAAGTATTTCTATCCCTATTTTATTATTAATTTTTGAAAACTCCATAACTATTTTATATCCGCCTGACTGAGATTTACAAGGTGACCATAGCTTGCTTCAAGCCGACAATCTCTGTGGGATCGACCCTTACTCACGTAAGGTTTATTACTTGGACGACCCAGTGCACTTGCTGGTTAGTTGTATCGAAGTTGTGACAAATTATGAATTGAGATTAGAGCACCAAGTTTTTGGAGCCATTACCAGAGATCACAATTTCGTGCACCAAGTTTTTGGCGCCGTTGCCAGGGATTGTTCGAGTTTGGACAACTGACGGTTCATCCTGTTGCTCAGATTAGGTAATTTTCTTCTTATTTTGTTTTCAAAAAAAAATTTTCAAAAAAAAAACTTTCAAAAATATATTTTTCTTCAGAATTTTTAAGAATGAATTCTAGTGTTTCATGAAGCATGTTGAAGCCTGGCTGGCTGTAAAGCCATGTCTAAATTCTTTTGGACTGAGGCTTCCACTTATAAGTATATGAAGTTGGATGAAATATCAGCTGTTGTATACATGAGAGGTATCTATATCTTCTAAAGCTTGACTGGCTATTAAGTCATGTCTAACCCTCAGATTGGAGCTTTAGACTAAGATTGCAAGATTCCTAGAATTCATATTAAAAATTTTGGAATCCTTATTTTTTCTTTTTCACAAATAATTTTCGAAAAATACCAAAAAAAAAATTAGAAAATCATAAAAACCAAAAAATATTTTGTGTTTCTTGTTTGAGTCCTGAGCCAGATTTTAAGTTTGGTGTCAATTGCATGTTCATCTTGCATTTTTCGAAAATTCATGCATTCATAGTGTTCTTCATGATCTTCAAGTTGTTCTTGGTAAGTCTTCTTGTTTGATCTTGATGTTTTCTTGTTTTGCATCTTTTCTTGTTTTTCATGTGCATTTTTGTATCCATAGAGTCTAAACATGAAAGATTTCTAAGTTTGGTGTCTTGCATGTTTTCTTTGCATATAAAAATTTTCAAAAATATGTTCTTGATGTTCATCATGATCTTCAA
Organism: Arachis ipaensis; assembly: GCF_059453495.1. NCBI lineage: Eukaryota > Viridiplantae > Streptophyta > Magnoliopsida > Fabales > Fabaceae > Arachis > Arachis ipaensis. The sequence goes on from NC_142436.1 coordinate 86,816,578, forward strand.
AGTGTTCTTGGTGTTCATCTTGACATTCATAGCATTCTTGCATGCATTCATTGTTTTGATCCAAAATCTTCATGCATTGCATCATTTTTTGTTGTTTTTCTCTCTCATCATAAAAATTCAAAAATCAAAAAATATCTTCCCCTTTTTCTCTCTTAAAATTTCGAAAATTAGATTTGACTTTTTCAAAAATTTTTAAAATCTAGTTGTTTTTATGAGTCAAATCAAATTTTCAATTTAAAAATCTTATCTTTTTCAAAATCTTTTTCAAAAATCAAATCTTTTTCATTTTTCTTAGTTATTTTCGAAAATTTTAAAAATCTTTTTCAAAAATCTTTTTCTTATCTTTATCACATAATTTTCGAAAATAACATCATCAATTAATGTTTTGATTCAAAAATTTCTAGTTTGTTACTTGCTTGTTAAGAAAGATTCAAAATTTAAGTTCTAGAATCATATCTTATGAATTCTTGTGAATCAAGTCATTAATTGTGATTTTAAAAATCAAATCTTTTTCAAAAACTAATTTCAATCATATCTTTTCAAAAATATCTTCTTATCTTATCTTTTTCAAAAATTTGATTTCAAAATATCTTTTCTAACTTCCTAACTTCTTATCTTTTCAAAATTTGTTTCAACTAACTAACTAACTTTTTGTTTATTTCTTATCTTTTTCAAAACCACCTAACTAACTCTCTCTCTCTAATTTTTGAAAATATCTCCCCTCTTTTTCAAAATTTCTTTTTAATTAACTAATTATTTTAATTTTTGATTTTAATTTTCGAAAACTACCATCTTTTTCAAAAACTATTTTCGAAAATCACTAACCCTTTTTCAAAAATAATTTTCAAAAATCCTTCTCCCCCATCTCCTTCTAATTATTTATTCATCTACTAACACTTCTCTTCATCTCACATCATTGCTCCTATCCTTACCTTTGTGTTTGGATTCTGCATTCTTCTTCACCCCTATTCCTTTTCTTCTTCTACTAACAATAAGGAACCTCTTTACTGTGACATAGAGGATTCCTCTTCTTTTCTTGTTCTCTTCTCTTTCTTATGAGCAGGAACAAGGAAAAAGGCATTTTTGTTGAAGCTGATCCAGAACCTGAAAAGACTCTGAAGAGGAAACTAAGAGAAGCTAAATTGAAAATTTCGAACAAGTAAAGGAGATGGCAGCCGAACCCAACAACAATAATGCAAGGAGAATGCTTGGTGACTTTACTGCACCTAATTCCAATTTACATGGAAGAAGCACTCCATCCCTGCCATTGGAGCAAACAATTTTGAGCTGAAACCTCAGCTAGTTTCTCTGATGCAGCAGAACTGCAAGTTTCATGGACTTCCATCTGAAGATCCTTTTCAGTTCTTAACTGAATTCTTGCAGATCTGTGATACTGTTAAGACTAATGGAGTAGATCCTGAAGTCTACAGGCTCATGCTTTTTCCTTTTACTGTGAGAGACAGAGCTAGAATATGGTTGGACTCTCAACCTAAGGATAGCCTGAACTCTTGGGATAAGCTGGTCAAGGCTTTCTTAGCCAAGTTCTTTCCTCCTCAAAAGCTTAGTAAGCTTAGAGTGGATGTCCAAACCTTCAGACAGAAGGAAGGTGAATCCCTCTATGAAGCTTGGGAGAGATACAAGGAACTGACCAAAAAGTGTCCTTCTGACATGCTTTCAGAATGGACCATCCTGGATATATTCTATGATGGTCTATCTAAATTTGCTAAAATGTCATTGGATACTTCTGCAGGTGGATCCATTCACCTAAAGAAAACGCCTGCAGAAGCTCAAGAACTCATTGACATGGTTGCTAATAACCAGTTCATGTACACTTCTGAGGGGAATCCTGTAAGTAATAGGACGCCTATGAAGAAGGGAGTTCTTGAAATTAATACTCTGAATGCCATATTGGCTCAGAACAAAATATTGACTCATGAAGTCAATATGATTTCTCAGAGTCTGAATGGAATGCAAGCTGCATCCAACAGTACTCAAGAGGCGCCTTCTGAAGAAGAGGCCTATGATCCTGAGAACCCTGCAATAGCAGAGGTAAATTATATGGGTGAACCTTATGGAAACACCTATAATCCATCACGGAAAAATCATCCAAATTTCTCATGGAAGGATCAACAAAAGCCTCAACAAGGCTTTAATAAAGGTGGAAGAAATAGGTTTAACAATAGTAAACCTTTTCCATCATCCACTCAGCAACAGACAGAGAACTCTAAACAAAATACATCTAATTTAGCAAACTTAGTCTCTGATCTGTCCAAGGCCACTGTAAGTTTCATGAATGAAACAAGGTCCTCAATTAGAAATTTAGAGGCACAAGTGGGCCAGCTGAGTAAAAGGATCACTGAAATCCCTCCTAGTACTCTCCCAAGCAATACAGAAGAAAACCCAAAAGGAGAGTGCAAGGCCATTGAATTGATTACCATGGCCAAACCTGTAAGGGAGGTTGAGGATGTGAATCCCAGTGAGGAAGACCTCCTGGGACGTCCAGTGATCAATAAAGAGTTTCCCTCTGAGGAACCAAAGGAATCTGAGGCTCATCTAGAAACCATAGAGATTCCATTAAACCTCCTTATGCTATTCATGAGCTCTGATGAGTATTCCTCTTCTGAAGAGAATGAGGATGTTACTGAAGAGCAAGTTACCAAGTACCTTGGTGCAATCATGAAGCTGAATGCCAAATTATTTAGTATTGAGACTTGGGAAGATGAACCTCCCTTGTTCACCAATGAACTAAGTGATCTGGATCAACTGAGATTGCCTAAGAAGAAACAGGATCCTGGAAAGTTCATAATACCTTGTACCATAGGCAACATGATCTTTGAAAAGGCTCTGTGTGACCTTGGTTCAGGGATAAACCTCATGCCCCTCTCTGAAATAGAGAAACTGGGAATCTATGGGGTACAAGCTGCTAAAATCTCATTAGAGATGGCAGACAGTTCAAGAAAACAGGCTTATGGACAAGTAGAGGATGTGTTAGTAAAGGTTGAAGGCCTTTACATCCCTGCTGATTTCATAGTCTTAGATACTGGGAGGGATGAGGATGAATCCATCATCCTTGGAAGACCCTTCTTAGCCACAGCAAGAGCTGTGATTGATGTTGACAGAGGTGAATTAGTCCTTCAATTGAATGAGGACTCCCTTGTGTTTACAACTCAAGGTTACCCTTCTGTAAACATGGAGAGGAAGCATAAAAAGTTTTTCTCAAAACAGAGTCAACCAAAGCCCCCACAATCAAACTCTAAGTTTGGTGTTGGGAGGCCACAACCAAACTCTAAGTTTGGAGTTGAACTCCCATATCCAAACTCTAAGTTTGGTGTTGGGAAGTCTCAACAATGCTCTGAACATCTGTGAGGCTCCATGAGAGCCCACTGTCAAGCTATTGACATTAAAGAAGTGCTTGTTGGGAGGCAACCCAATGTTTATTTATCTAATTTTCATTGTTTTTCATGTTTTATTAGGTTCATGATCATGTGGAGTCACAAAATAAATATAAAAAAATTGAAAACGGAATCAAAAATAGCAGAAGAAAAATCACACCCTGGAGGAAGACCTTACTGGCGTTTAAACGCCAGTAAGAAGCATGTCTTGGGCGTTCAACGGCAGAACAGAGCATGGTTCTGGCGCTGAATGCCAGAAATGGGCAGCATCTGGGCGTTTGAACGCCAAAAATGTACCCTGGAGAAGAGCTGGCGCTGAACGCCCAGAACAAGCATGGTTCTGGCGTTCAACGCCAGAAACGGGCTACAAATGGGCGTTCAACGCCCAGAACAAGCACCAATCTGGTGCTGAACGCCCAGAGTTGTGTGCAAGGGCATTTTGCATGCCTAATTGGGTGCAAGGTTGTAAATCCTTGAACACCTCAGGATCTGTGGACCCCACAGGATCACCTCAGGATCTGTAGACCCCACAGGATCCCCACCTACCTCCACTCACTTCTTCTTACCCCTCTTTCACACAATCCCATAAACACTCTTCCCCAAAATTCTTCACCAATCACCTCAATCTCTCTTCCCTATCACCACTTCACCACTCACATCCATCCACTCTTCCCCATAAACCTACCTCATAAACTCCACCTACCTTAAAAATTCAAAATCAATTTCCCACCCAAAACCCACCCTTATGGCCAAACCTTACCCCCCTCCCTTCCCTATATATAGCCCTCCATTCTTCCTCATTTTCACACAACACATCCCTCTCTTCTCTTCTTGGCCGAATACACCACCCCCCCTCTCCTCCATATTTTCTTCTTCTTCTTCATCTATTCTTTCTTTTCTTGCTCGAGGGCGAGCAACATTCTAAATTTGGTGTGGTAAAAGCATAAGCTTTTTTGTTTTTCCATTACCATTGATGGCACCTAAGACCAGAGAATCCTCTAGAAAAGGGAAAGGGAAGACAAAAGCTTCCATCTCCGAGTCATGGGAGATGGAAAGATTCATCTCCAAAGCTCATCAAGACCACTTCTATGATGTTGTGGCCAAGAAGAAGGTGATCCCCGAGGTCCCTTTCAAGCTCAAGAAGAATGAGTATCCAGAGATCCGACATGAAATCCAAAGAAGAGGTTGGGAAGTTCTAATAAAACCCATCCAACAAGTCGGCATCCTAATGGTTCAAGAGTTCTATGCCAATGCATGGATCACTAGGAACCATGATCAAAGTAAGAACCCGGACCCAAAGAATTATCTCACAATGGTTCGGGGGAAATACTTAGATTTTAGTCCGGAAAATGTGAGGTTGGCATTTAACTTGCCTATGATGCAAGAAGATGCACGCCCCTACACTAGAAGGGTCAACTTTAATCGAAGGTTGGACCATGTCCTCATGAACATATGTGTGGAAGGAGCTCAATGGAAGATTGACTCCAAAGGCAGGCCGGTTCAATTAAGAAGACTGAACCTCAAGCCTGTGGCTAGAGGATGGTTGGAGTTCATCCAACGCTCCATCATCCCCACTAGCAACCGATCTGAAGTTACTGTGGATCGGGCCATCATGATTCATAGCATCATGATTGGAGAGGAAGTAGAAGTTCATGAAGTCATCTCCCTTGAACTCTACAAAATAGCCGAAAAGCCCTCCCCTGGGGCAAGGCTAGCTTTTCCTCATCTTATTTGCCATCTATGTTACTCAGCTGGAGCTTTCATAGAAGGAGACATTCACATTGAGGAAGAGAAGTCCATCACTAAGAAAAAGATGGAGCAAGCAAGAGAGCCCATTCATGGAGCTCAAGAGGCGCAGGAAGCTCATCACCATGAGATCCCGGAGATGCCTCCAATGCATTTCCCTCCACAAAACTATTGGGAGCAAATCAACACCTCCCTAGGAGAATTAAGTTCCAACATGGGACAACTAAGGGTGGAATATCAAGAGCACTCCATCATCCTTCATGAAATTAGAGAAGGTCAAAAAGCAATGAGGGAGGAGCAACAAAGACAAGGAAGAGACATAGAAGAGCTCAAGGACATCATTGGTTCCTCAAGAAGGAAACGCCACCATCACTAAGGTGGATTCATTCCTTGTTCTTAAATTTTCTATTTTTCGTTTTCTATGTTAAGTGCTTATCTATGTTTATGTCTTATTACATGATCATTAGTATTTAGTAACTTTGTCTTAAAGTTATGAATGTCCTATAAATCCATCACCTCTCTTAAATAAAAACTGTTTTAATTCAAAAGAATAAGAAGTACATGAGTTTCGAATTTATCCTTGAACTTAGTTTAATTATATTGATGTGGTGACAATGCTTCTTGTTTTCTGAATGAATGCTTGAACAGTGTATATGTCTTTTGAAGTTGTTGTTTAAGAATGTTAAATATGTTGGCTCTTGAAAGAATGATGACAAGGAGACATGTTATTTGATAATCTGAAAAATCATAAAAAAATGATTCTTGAAGCAAGAAAATGCAGCAAAGAACAAAGCTTGCAGAAAAAAAATAGGCGAAAAAAAATTTATTAGAAAGAAAAAGAAAAAGCAAGCAGAAAAAGCCAAAAGCTCTTAAAACCAAGAGGCAAGAGCAAAAAGCCAATAACCCTTAAAACCAAAAGGCAAGGGCAAATAAAAAAGATCCCAAGGCTTTGAGCATCAGTGGATAGGAGGGCCTAAAGGAATAAAATCCTGGCCTAAGCGGCTAAACCAAGCTGTCCCTAACCATGTGCTTGTGGCGTGAAGGTGTCAAGTGAAAACTTGAGACTGAGCGGTTAAAGTCAAGGTCCAAAGCAAAAGAAGAGTGTGCTTAAGAACCCTGGACACCTCTAATTGGGGACTTTAGTAAAGCTGAGTCACAATCTGAAAAGGTTCACCCAATTATGTGTCTGTGGCATTTATGTATCCGGTGGTAATACTGGAAAACAAAGTGCTTAGGGCCACGGCCAAGACTCATAAAATAGCTGTGTTCAAGAATCATCATACTGAACTAGGAGAATCAATAACACTATCTGAACTCTGAGTTCCTATAGATGCCAATCATTCTGAACTTCAATGGATAAAGTGAGATGCCAAAACTATTCAAGAGGCAAAAAGCTACAAGTCCCGCTCATTTAATTGGAGCTATGTTTCATTGATAGTTTGGAATTTATAGTATATTCTCTTCTTTTTATCCTATTTGGTTTTTAGTTGCTTGGGGACAAGCAACAATTTAAGTTTGGTGTTGTGATGAGCGGATAATTTATACGCTTTTTGGCATTGTTTTTAGTATGTTTTTAGTAGAATCTGGTTACTTTTAGGGATGTTTTCATTAGTTTTTATGTTAAATTCACATTTCTGGACTTTACTATGAGTTTGTGTGTTTTTCTGTGATTTCAGGTATTTTCTGGCTGAAATTGAGGGACTTGAGCAAAAATCAGATTCAGAGGTTGAAGAAGGACTGCTGATGCTGTTGGATTCTGACCTCCCTGCACTCAAAGTGGATTTTCTGGAGCTACAGAACTCAAAATGGCGCGCTTCCAATTGCGTTAGAAACTAGACATCCAGGGATTTCCAGCAATATATAATAGTCCATACTTTGCTCAAGTTTAGATGATGCAAACTGGCGTTCCACGCCAGCTCTCTGCCCAATTCTGGCGTCCAGCGCCAGAAACAAGTTGCAAAGTGGAGTTCAACGCCCAAAAGCTGGCGTTCAACTCCAAGAATAACCTCTCCACGTGTAGACTTCAAGCTCAGCCCAAGCACACACCAAGTGGGCCCTGAAAGTGGATTTATGCATCAATTACTTACTTCTGTAAACCCTAGTAACTAGTTTAGTATAAATAGGACTTTTTACTATTGTATTAGACATCTTTGGATCATCTTTGGATCATCTTTGGATCATATTTTGATCTATTGATCACGTTTAGGGGCTGGCCATTCGGCCATGCCTGGACCTTTCACTTATGTATTTTTAACGGAAGAGTTTCTACACTCCATAGATTAAGGTGTGGAGCTCTGCTGTTCCTCAAAGATTAATGCAAAGTACTATTGTTTTTCTATTCAATTCAACTTATTCCGCTTCTAAGATATTCATTCGCACTTCAACCTGAATGTGATGAACGTGACAATCATCATCATTCCCTATGAACGCGTGCCTGACAACCACTTCCGTTCTACCTTAGATTGAATGAGTATCTCTTAGATCTCTTAATCAGAATCTTCGTGGTATAAGCTAGATTGATGGCAGCATTCATGAGAGTCCGGAAAGTCTAAACCTTGTCTGTGGTATTCCAAGTAGGACTCTGGGATTGAATGACTGTGACGAACTTCAAACTCGCGAGTGCTGGGCGTAGTGATAGACGCAAAAGGATAGTAAATCCTATTCCAGTATGATCGAGAACCTCCAGATGATTAGCCATGCAGTGACAGCGCATTGGACCATTTTCACAGAGAGGAATAGGGTGCAGCCATTGGCAAGGGTGATGCCTCCAGACGATTAGCCATGCAGTGACAGCGCATCGGACCATTTTCCAGAGAGGATCAAAAGTAGCCATTGACAATGGTGATGTCCTTACATAAAGCCAGCCATAGAAAGGAGTAAGACTGATTGGATGAAGACAGCAGGAAACCAGAGGTTTAGAGGGACGAAAGCATCTCCATGCATTCATCTGAAATTCTCACCAAGGATTTACATAAGTATTTCTATCCCTATTTTATTATTAATTTTCGAAAACTCCATAACTATTTTATATCCGCCTGACTGAGATTTACAAGGTGACCATAGCTTGCTTCAAGCCGACAATCTCCGTGGGATCAACCCTTACTCACGTAAGGTTTATTACTTGGACGACCCAGTGCACTTGCTGGTTAGTTGTATCGATGTTGTGACAAATTATGAATTGAGATTAGAGCACCAAGTTTTTGGAGCCATTACCAGAGATCACAATTTCGTGCACCAGCTATCCTTCAAAGGAGCCGTTTTCCTTACTTATTTCTTTTTACTTAGGTTGGTGGTGATGCTTCCGTTTTAGGTTTCGTGGGAGCACCTTGGACAATAGCAACATATATAGTGGAAGGGGGTACAACACGCACATATACAACCATTAAGAGTATGTGCCATACAGCACCACATTTATTGTGGACTCTGCTCTCTCATTTGGCGCAAGCAATAGTAGATTATGTTGTTTTCCAAGTGGAGTCTGGGGCTCACTGCATACAAATATTTGATTCATGGGGTGGACAACTACCACCTGATATGTGGGAACGCTGGTCAAAGCCTTATATCAAAGAGGTAATATAAAAATAGTTCCCATTTATTTTCATCTTATTGAAATTGTGTTCTAATTTTTCAAACTGTTCTATTTGGGATCCATGTCATAGCAAGCTTAAGTGTATGTATTTCAACTTTTGCTTATTTGTTTAGTTGAATCTTTGAACTAGACAAACCATGTGTCGCTTTCAAAGGTTTGCAATGATTACAGGTTTTGTTTTATGTAAATTACTGTTTTGTTCCAAGCTCTCATGATTGTCATTTGGTTGGTAAATAATAGGATGAGCTAAGAGCTTGTAATTTGTAAGCATCGAGTGGTAAATAAGCTCACTGGATGTTGATCTTGGTCTTCTGAATTTCGGAGAGAAAGTCCAAATCAGAGGCTACACCTTCAAACTTTTTTATTTAATTGAAACTATGTTGCTGTTAGTGCATCATCATAATTTATAAAACATAAAATATTTGCGAATTGAACGTTGGGCGCAAGATGCTATTGTTCCATATTTTTCCTCTTTTGCCATGTACTGATTTCTAAACATCCAGATTGTAGATTTGGTCAAGAAAAGATGCCCTGAGACACCGATTGTTCTTTATATAAATGGAAATAGTGGCCTTCTTGAGCATATGAAAGATACTGGAGTTGATGTTATTGGGCTGGACTGGACTGTGGATATGGCAGATCGAAGATCAGATTTAAGATTCTTTCTAGTTCTTTATGTGGAGCAGTTGCCATTGAAGCCAAGAGAGTCCACTCAAGCTAAGTTACCACACCAACTTTGTTAAAGAAAAATGAAAAAATTGCCACCCTTAGGTTATAGTATTATAGTATTTTGAAAAATGATGATGATATAAGTAAAAGTAGTTATGACCTAGATTAGTATTGTTATTTTGCAATGATATATAATGTGATTGTGGATCTTACAACAATTTTTGTAAGTCAAATTTGATGATAAATGTTCAATTAGTTTTCTTTCGTAATTTCATTCAAATATTTTAGGTTATTTATTAACGCTAAATTAAAAAAAAGTTGGAACTAATTTCATTTATGAGAAAATTTTTGTAAATAAAGAATTATATTATAAAAAACCGTTGTCAAAAGTAACAAAAGGCAATGATCTTAAAACCATTGTCAAAGACAACTATAAAATGGCAATGGTATTAAAACTGTTGCCAAAAAACGACACTAGTGGCAACGCTTTAAAACCGTTGGCTTAGTGAATAATAAAACTACAACAGTTTAAAACCGTTGTCTATCTAGTTATGGTTTTAAACCGTTACCTCATGAAAGAGAATGGTTTTAAACCGTTGCCTATCTAGTAACGGTTTTAAACCGTTCTTTAAAAATTGTTGTCAAAAACGTTGTCTATACCAGTAAATTTGGCAACGGTTTTTTTGTTATCGTTGCCTTAGGTAAAAAACCGTTGCCTTTGAGCATTGGCAACGGCCGCATATACCACAGGTCAAAAACCGTTGCCAAAGCGTTGCCTAAAGTTTTGGGAACGGTTTTTCAATCTACGGCAACGGTTTTTGACCGTTGCGAAAATCCTTTTTTGTTGTAGTGCATGAAATCAATTCTCCACACATCAAACAATTCCAATTCCATGATAAACCTCTGTGGCATCTCATTTTTCTTGGGTAGATTTCCAGCTCTTTGGCATTCATTGCATCTTATTACCAAGTCCTTGGCATCCTTGAATATTGTTGGCCAATAGAAATCACACTGTAACACCTTGGCTACAGTTCTTTCCCCACTAAAATGGCCTCCGTATGCAGATTCATGACATTGCCATAGGACTTCTTGCCCTTCCTCAAGATATTTTTATTTGAATGAGAGGAAGTCAGGCTGGCGTATGCCTCGGCGTGCCACGCCCACTTCTTGGCGTGCCACGCCCATAGTGGGGCTCAAAATTACTCCTCTAGAACTTAAGCCTGGCGTGCCATGCCCATAGCACCAAGTGGCACGCCCCTTTTGAGACTTGGCTTTAAAAGCTTGGCATGCCACGCCCAGAGCTTCAAGTGGCACGCCCATGTGGCACGCCCATGTTGGAATTGCATTCTTTCAAGCTTGGCGTGCCACGCCTAGAACCCAAGTGGCACGCCCAAGTCACAATTAAGGTTGGCGTGTCACGCCTTCGACATCAAGTGGCACGCCCATGTTGAATTCTTCAATCTCCCTTGCTGGAATGTTGGCCTGGCGTGCCACGCCCAGAGCAGCAAGTGGCACACCCATTGTGGAGAGTTGGTTCAAAAGCTTGGCGTGCCACGCCCAGAGCTTCAACTGGCACGCCCAGCTTCACATGCCCAACCTTATTTGTTGTTTTCTTCTCTTTTTGTTACTCTTTTCACCTGAAATTCAGCACAAACCAATTTCAAAGCAATGTACCATAATATTTATCATTTGGTTCATGAATTGCAATGATTTAATGAGATTATGCTCTTTTATGGTCCTTTTTAGATAAGAAAAAGGGGTAGATGATGCAAGTCATCACAACACCAAACTTAAACTTTGCTTGTCCTCAAGCAAATAAAGAATCATGCAATAAAGTTTGACAAACCAAGGTGAGAAGAGTAGCAATTTTTATGTTCATGGTTAGCTGGTTTCTTATGCATGCTACAATCACAAAAGACATTCAAATGATTGATGCTTCTATCTAGCTCATTTTATGAAATCTTTTTCTTTATGTTCCTTCCGTGAAACAAGCTTTTCATTCTTTTCTAAGCTTAGCTTCTTGGGTGCTTTGCACCATGTGTTGAAAGCTACGACTCTAAATGCTTTGTTTTCAAGTATTACCACTTGATACATAAGCACCACAAGCATTTAATTAGAAGACTCTTTAAGCTCATTTGTTTCTTTTCTTTACTCTCTAATCATTGATGCTCAGAGCCTTGAGCTTTGAGGGAGTGCTTTTGCACTTGAGCCTAGCCTTGACTCTAAGTGTTTTATTTTCAAGCTTTTTGCTTGATACATAAACACCACAAGTACTCAAATGAATTGTCATTGGTACTCAGAGCCTTCAGCTTTCTCATTCTTTCCCTTTTCTTTTCTTGCCTTATTTGCATTTTCTTCTTCAAGGTTTTCATGATTTCAAAAAAATTTCATAAAATGTCCTAGATGAAAACTTCAATTAAACAAATTCAAATGTAATTGAGCAACAATAGTTATGCTAGCTTCCCAATAATTATAGGCTTATGCTAACTTCTTCTTTAATTACCTTGATTGTTTATGATCATGATGCTTAATTACTTTGAACTCACAAAACTCAAGATGGTAGTCATAATGTCATAGCACATGTTACAATTCAGCAATCAAGCTATGCTTATTCACAACAAACATGTATACAAAGGAATAGAAGACAATCATGCAATTTAAAGAGCTGGAAACAAATAAGAGAAAAAGGAACTTTACCACCTTGTAGTTCATCTTCATTGTTGTTGTCACCTTCCTCCTATTCTTTTCCTTCCCACACCGAACTTAGAATGATTGCTTGTCCTCAAGCAACAAATAAAACAGTAGTGATGGGGTTTATGATGGGTCATGAATGTCTTAAACAATAGAGTGTTAGTAGTACATGTGTTTTAGGCAAGCAAAATTAAGATTCATAATAAAGGAACAAGAAAGAAACAAAGACAATATGATTGCATTAATAAGTGGTGTGCATGGTACATAGCATAAAAGATAAGTGGCAACACCAAACTTAGTGTGACACTTTCATTTTAGCATGATGCAAGTACCCAGTGAAGATTGAAAATCAATTTGTTGCAAGGCAACACCAAACTTAGAATGCAATCATATGCCAAATTATTGAAAATAAACAAAGCAAAGAAAGGAAAAGTTACCTACGGTTGGGTTGCCTCCCAATAAGCGCTCTTTTAATGACATTAGCTTGACATGTTGTTCTCAACTTTCTTCCTCTTCTTCCAGTTTGTTAAGAGGAATGACCTCAAGGGGAGAAAAAAGCAAGTTGATGTCCCCTGTTTTGAGTTCCTCCCAGCAAGCTTTCTTTTGTTATTAACTTGAGTAAACTTGCTTGTTGTGGTAGGGATGGGATGGCTTTTGGTTGACCTCTTCTTTATGGATATTATCCTTCTTTTCTTGGTCACCATCCTCTCTTTGTTGCTTTTGTTGATTGCCTTCACTTTGTTTTCAAAACTTGGGTGTTGTGGGATGGTTGGAGTGTCCTTTTCATCAAGTGCTTCTTGAATTGGTGGTTCAATGAACTCACTCTTTATGAAACTCTCTGTTTCATTGGAGTGTGGACTCCCTTGATTGACTTCCTCCCTTTCTTCTATAAGGTCTTGCATTGCATTCTTTGGGAGTGAGTTTGCATGTTCCTTTATCACCCTTAGTAGCCTCTGTGGGTATGGAGCTTTGGGCTTATATACTCTCACAACCTCCTCATTCTTCAAAGGAATCTCACTTGGTATGGATGCCTCTTTTTCTTGTTTTTCTAATTCTTCTCTTGCTCCTATCATTTGGTCTAAATGCATTCCAATGTTCTTGAGAGAGGTTTCTTGTTCTCTAAAAGAATTCCTAGACTATTGGGTGAACTCCTCTATTCTTTCCATCCTTTTCCCTCCTTCAATAATGCTTTCCATATCCTTCAAAGATTTTTCAACCATAGACACAAGTTTTGAGAGTCTTTGGTCAAATGTTAGCTCAAGAGATGGAGGTTGAGAATGATTTTGTGGATATGTGGGTGTTGTGGTGAAGTCATTTTGAGGAGTATGGAAGGAGTTTTGTGAGTTGTGAAATGAATTTTGTGAATTTTGAAATAAGTTTTTTGTATAGTGAAATGAATTTTGTGGTTGATTGATAAACCACTATTTTATGGTTTATAATGTGCTTAATTGTGTGGTTTTATCATGATCTTTACCCACTTATTCATATGATTAGCATGCATTTATATTTCCTTCTTAAAATTATTACATGATTGAAAACTTGCTTCCTAAGAGACTTTTAATTGTGTATTTTACTTCTCCTTTATTCTATTCGATACCGTGATCTGTGTGTTAAATGTTTTAGGCTTTATAGGGCATGAATGAGTTGGAGATTGGAAAGGAAGCTTGCAAAAATGGAAGGAACACAAGAAATTAAAGAGATGACCAACGAGAAGTGACGCGGCCGCATGGCTCACGCGACCACGCGAGAGAGAGGAAATCACAGTGACGCGGCCGCATGGCTCACGCGACCGTGCAGATTGGAATAGCATAAGTGACGTGTAGGCATGGACGACGCGCCCGCGTGGCAAAGCAAAACGCCGAATGACGCGTCTGCATGAATGACGCGATCGCGTGACGTGCGCGATCTGCATAATCTGCAGAATTCGCTGGGGGCGATTTTGGGCCCTGTTTTGACCCAGTTTTCGGCCCAGAAAAGCAGACTAGAGCCAGAGAACATGCAGAAACTAGAACAACATTCATTCCACACAATTTTTAGTTTTTAGATCTAGTTTTACTCCTCCTCTAGGTTTTTCTCTCTACACATTCATAGTTCTTAGGATTTTATTATTGCTTTTTGCATTGGGATATTGAGAAGAGTTATTACCTCATCAAGACTTCGTCATTCTAGTTCGTTTTCTTTACTTGGCTTTACTCTTCCATGTCCTTTAATTTACTCAATTTTACTATTGGATTATTTTAGAATTTATTAATACAAGAATTACTTTTATTTTTAATTGAGTCCTTTGAGTTTTACTTATCATTTCTTTCTTTAACTCCCTTTCCTATGTTATGAGTTCTACATTTACAATGAGCGAGTAGTTTCCTAACTTGATGGGGAGTTGATTGAAAGGAACCCTTTAGTTGGGATGCTAAAAAGAAAAATTGTAATTGGGTTTATTGTTGGAATGCTCTCTAGTCACTGACACTAATCCTTTTCAATTGAGCGGATTGGAACTTGTGAATAGAAATAGCATTCCAACTTGTTTGACTTTCCCTTACCTAGTAAGGGATAACTGAACAGAACAACCTTCAATTATTAATTAATCTTAAGAGTACTTCAACAAGAATAGGGCTTCCAACTAATCTACTCCCAGTCAAGGCTTTTATTTAAACTACTTAATTTCTCCAATTTAATTTCTTGTTTATTCAACTCAAACCCTTTTTGAAAACATCTGATTAATAAAATAACACACCTTTCTGTAACTCGTTGGGAGATGACCTGGGATTCATACTCCCAGTATTTTAATTTTAATTTTTGTGACAACCCTTCTAAATTGATAAGCAGATTTCTGGTTGGTTAAGAACTATACTTGCAACGCATATCTCATAACAATTCTTAATTCGCCAATTTCCGCCACGTCAATTTTTGGCGTCGTTGCCGGGGAGTTGCAATAGAGTGCTAAAGTTATTAATTAGAATTTATTTATTTTCATTTTATTTTATCTTGCTACTATGAGCTGCTTGTTTCTTTCGTTAGATGACGCGTTCACTTCCTGATCCAAGCTTGCCAGTATTCGATCCGGAGATTGAAAGAACTATTTCACGAATAAGGCAAGCTCGGCGTCGGTTAGTCCTCTCTGAAGGCGGATCTGAAATGTCACTTGAGGAAGAAACCAGCCCCCGTTCTACTGATTTGGTTGATTTACGTACAGGTAACATGGCAGCAGCTAGGAGAGTTACTATCCAGGAGGCTGGAGCCCCTGATTTTTCAATGCAACCGTTTCAAGCGCATCACCCAGCGATGGCTACAGATTTTGAAATAAAGACTGCACTGCTCAATTTGATGCCCAAGTTTCATGGCTTACCTGCTCAAGAGTCTATCAAGCACCTGAGAGATTTCCAAGCAGCCTGTTCTACTATCAGGCATGATGGTGTAGATGAAACTTCAATTTTGTTGAAAGCTTTCCCATTTTCTCTTGAGGAAAAGGCAAGAGAGTGGTACTACACTCAACCCGCAGTAACTGTATCCAACTGGGAACACTTAGAAGAGAATTTTTGGAAAAGTTCTTTCCAGCTGAAGTTACTGATAAACTGAGGAAAGACATTTCCATGATTGTTCAGGACGAATCCAAGACTCTCTGTGAATACTAGGAGCGCTTCAATAATCTTCTGGAAGCATGCCCCCACCATATGATTAACAAGATAGTGTTGCTCGGTTATGTCACGCAGGGCATGAGGCCCCAAGATAAGACCACATTGGAAAGTGCTAGCAATGGGTCTATGAAAAAGTACAAGACCACTGATGAGGCATGGCAATTGATCAGTGACTTAGCTGAATCCACTCAGAATCACAGGCAGAAACAAGGCCGTTCAAAAGCCGTTGCAGAAGTATCCTCTAGCAGAGAGACTGCTGCTCTAACTCAGAGTATCTGTGAAATGACCAACTTGCTGAAGCAGATGCAATTGAATCAACAACAAGTTTAGCAAGCTCAACCTTCTCCACCACAGCAAAGCCAACAGTTAGTCCCACAGAGAGTTTGCGGAGTCTGTGCTAATTATAGCCATTATACTGATGAATGTCCGCAGCTCCAGCAGGAAGACAACACCGTGGCAGCCACTCATAACTTCTATGACCGCCCTAACCAAGGGTACAATCAAAGTGGCAGTTACAACCATGGATGGCAGGACAATTCTAACCAGAATTGGAGGGACAACAACAACAACAACAGAGGAGGTAGAGAAAATCAGGGAAATCAGAGGTAGAATAATAACAACAACAGGCAGTAGAACCAGTACCAGCCTTACAGAGCACCTCACCTGAGGCAATCCCAAGGACCACAGAATATCCAACAGCAGACCTCTCAAATTACTCATCCTTCTTCATCTGCTAATGATGACTTACTACAATCTATTGATTGGAGACAACAGACCATGGAAACTAACCTTTATGCTACACTAAATGGTCTGAACTCTACCCTGCAAGCTCTTGTCTCACAGATTGGATCAATGAATAACTCCAATAACCAGCCTTTGAGCTCCAGTGGAATTCCCTCTCAACCATTACCCAATCTAAAGGGTGGCATTAATGCCATTACCCTAAGGTCCGGAACCACACTGCAGGAGAGGAATCAGGAGG
The DNA here is from genome assembly GCF_059453495.1 of Arachis ipaensis. Lineage (NCBI taxonomy): Eukaryota > Viridiplantae > Streptophyta > Magnoliopsida > Fabales > Fabaceae > Arachis > Arachis ipaensis. The sequence continues at coordinate 86,833,282 of NC_142436.1, forward strand.
AGCCAAGCCCACCAGAACACGCCTCAGCTGAAGAGGTAGTGGAAATAGAAGATGTTGAAGAGGAAGAAGACATACAGGATATAGATAAAAAAGAAGAAGTTCAACCACAGGAGGAAGCACCAAAGGGCGCAGACACTGCAAAAAACACCACTCCCATTCCATTTCCACAACTTGCAAGGAAGCCCAGGAGGCAGCTGGAACCTGATCCCAAAATGGTAGAGATATTCAAAAAGGTTGAGGTAACTGTTCCTCTTTTTGATGTTATTCAACAGGTACCTAAATATGCCAAGTTTCTAACATATTTATGTATACATAAAGACAAAATTAATGAATTAGAAACTATTCCTTTAGGTAGTTCCATATCTGCTTTAATGGGAGGTTTACCTGAAAAGTGTAGTGACCCAGGTCCATGCATGGTTAATTGTACTATTGGTGGTGTGGTATTTTCTAACTGCATGTGTGATTTAGGAGCATGTGTGAGTATAATGTCTTTGTCTATATATGATATTTTGAGGCTCCCTCCCTTAAAAAGGTCGGCAGCCGTTTTGTGTTAAAAGATAAAAGCATTATTACAGTGGCTGGAGTTGCTGAAGATGTATTAGTGGGCATTAAGGGGCTCACATTTCCCATTGATTTTTATATCCTGGAGATACCCCAAAATGACTCAGAGAAGCCATCATCAATCCTACTCGAAAGATCATTCTTGAAGACCTCGAAGTTCAAATTAGATGCTTTTTCAGGAATATACTCTTTTGAAATAGATGGCCGAGTAGTAATCTTCAATCTAAATAGAGTTATGAAGCATCCTCCGGAGGATCATTCTATCCTCCAGTGTGACATTATAGATGAAACCATGGCTGAAGTTCACCAGGAGGAATTTGAAGAGAAGTACATAGGACAAAGTCCAATTGTGGGGACATTCTCAGAGGACAATGACAGTACTTTACCATTGTTACCAACTCCAGACAACCCAGAGCCTGACCACGATCAGAAGTTAGAATTAAAACCCCTTCCTCCACACCTCAAATATGCTTACCTTGAAGGCGAGCAGAAGTTTCCAGTTATCATTGCAAGGGAACTCACTTCTCAACAGGAAGAGCAGTTACTTAGTGTGCTGAGAAGGCACAAGAAGGCAATTGGTTGGAGTTTGGCAGACATAGTAGGCATCAACCCTCAAGTCTGTGAGCATAGAATATTTTTAGAAGAGGAGCAAGACCTGTCCGTCAACTCTAGAGAAGACTAAACCCCACTATCTTAGAGGTTGTCAAAAAGGAAGTGACCAGACTACTGGAGGCAGATATCATCTATCCCATCTCACACAGTGAATGGGTAAGCCCAGTACAAGTGGTGCCCAAGAAGTCTGGAGTCACTACAGTGAAGAATGAGCACGGAGAGCTCATGGCAACCAGAGTTCAGAACGCCTCAACCAGGCCACTCGTAAGGATCACTATCCTCTTCCATTCATTGATCAAATGCTGGATCGCCCGTCAGGTAAATCACATTATTGTTTTTTAGATGGTTACACAGGTTATTTCCAGATTCATATAGCTCCTGAAGATCAGGAAAAGACTACTTTCACATGTCCTTTTGGGACTTACGCTTACAAGAGAATGCCCTTTGGCTTGTGCAATGCACCAGCTACTTTCCAAAGGTGCATGATGAGTCTTTTCTCTGATCTTATTGAGGACTGTATGGAAGTTTTTATGGATGATTTTAGTGTATATGGCGATTCCTTTAGCCATTGCTTAGATGGATTATCTAGAGTATTAGATAGATGTGTCAGTACAAACCTTGTATTAAATTTTGAAAAATGTCACTTTATGGTAAAACAAGGTATTGTACTAGGACATGTTGTGTCTAATACTAGCATTTTTGTAGATCCAGCAAAGGTGGATGTTATTTCTAGTTTACCTTACCCCTCTTCTGTAAGGGAAGTCCGTTCGTTCCTTGGCCATGCAGGTTTTTACAGGAGATTCATTAAGGACTTCAGTATGGTAGCTCTTCCCTTATCCAAACTACTGCAGAAGGATATTGAGTTCGAGTTCAGCGAAGATTGCAAACAAGCATTTGATAAGCTGAAGACCGCCCTGACTCAAGCTCCAATTGTGAGAGGACCAGACTGGAGCCAGCCATTTGAAATAATGTGCGACGCCTCTAACCATGCAGTAGGAGCAGCACTGGCTCAGCGTGAAGGTAAAGACCCCTTTGTTATTGCTTATGCGTCTAAAACTTTAGATGCCACTCAGTCCAATTACACTACTGCTGAGAAAGAGCTTCTTGCTATTGTTTTTGCTATGGATAAATTCTGAGCCTATTTACTTGGTACCAAGGTAGTAGTGTACTCAGACCACGCAGCTCTAAAGTATCTATTAGCTAAAAAGGAGTCCAAACCAAGGCTTATACGTTGGATACTGCTATTACAAGATTTTTATTTAGAAATTAAGGATAGGAGTGGTAACCAGAATTTAGTGGCAGACCATTTGAGTCGCCATGAGCACATTACAGATGACCCCACTCCTATAGCTGATAATTTCCCATTTGATAACCTGCAAGCAGTATCTGAGGTAGTCCCTTGGTATGCACCTGTAGCTAATTATCTAGTTAGCCGCACCTTTCCTCCAAACTTTTCTAAGCATCAAAGAAACAAGCTGAAAAGTGAGTCTAAATATTATATATGGGATGACCCATATTTATGGAGATGTGGCGCTGACCAGGTAATTAGACGGTGTGTGCCTCAGTTAGAATTCCAGTCCATCTTAGAGGCATGTCACTCGTCTGAGAGTGGAGGACATTTTGGCCCTCAAAGAACATCTAGAAAAATCTTAGACTGTGGATTCTGGTGGCCTACTCTTTTTAGAGACGCTGCTGAATTTTGTAGATCTTGTTTTCCATGCCAAAAATTTGGTAATATATCCAAGAGAGATGAGATGCCTCAACAAATTATGCTTTTCTGTGAAATTTTTGATGTTTGGGGCATTGACTTCATGGGTCCATTTCCAAATTCTAATGGTTACCTTTATATATTGTTAGCTGTGGATTACGTTTCCAAATGGGTGGAAGCAATTCCTACCCGCACCGATGATGCTAACACTGTTGTTTCCTTTGTGAGAAACCACATTATTTGTCGCTTTGGATCACCACGAGCAATCGTGAGCGATCAAGGAACCCATTTTTGTAACAGGAGACTAACAGGATTAATGAAAAAGCATGGGATAATTCATAAGGTTGCAACAACCTACCATCCTCAGACTAATGGGCAAGCCGAGGTGTCAAACAGAGAGATAAAGCGTATCTTACAGAAGATAGTCAAACCTCATAGAAGAGATTGGAGCACCAGGCTACAAGATGCACTCTGGGCATACAGAACCGCATACAAAACACCCATTGGGATGAGTCCTTTCCGCTTAGTTTATGGAAAAACTTGTCATCTTGATAAACCCCGATTTCGTGGTTTATTTCGTGCTTGTTTTGGGGGATTTATTCACCTTTTCCCACATTTATTCAACGAAATAGCATGGTTTTGTAATTCTCCCTTAAATTTTGCTTAAGTGTAAAAACATGCTTTTTAGGCCCTAATTTGGTGATTTTTATTTCGCGTTAATTCCATTCGATGCCTTGATGTGTTTGTTAAGTAATTCCAGGTTCATAAGGCAAGTATTGGATGGAAGAAATGGGGAGAAAAGCATGCAAAGTAGAGAATGCATGAAGAAACAAAGATTTGGAATGCACCAATGGACGCGCACGCGTACAAGGCGCGCACGCGCAAAAGTGGTTTCTCACAAGGACGCGCACGCGTACATGCCGCTTCCGCGCGGGTTGGGAATTTGCCAGCGACGCGCACGCGCACATGGCGCGCGCGCGCCGATATTCTTATATGGCCCACTTAATGGCAAAATGCTGGGGGCGATTTCTGAGCTGCCCAGGCCCAAATCCAACTTGTTTCTGAGTGTATTTCATGCAGAATTGAAGTCCAAGCAAAGGGGGAGCAATTAGTTTTAGCCAACATGAGCCTTTAGTTAGTTTCTAGAGAGAGAAGCTCCCTCTTCTCTCTAGAATTAGGTTAGGTTAATTTTCATCTTAGATCTAGGTTTAATTACATGTTTTCATCTTGTTTCCTTTATAATTTCTTACTTCTACTCTCTCATTCTCATGTTCTGTAATGTTAATTTCTCTTTTATGTTCATAGATGCTCTTGTTGGATTTGATTTCCCTTCAATACAATTTATTATTCATGTTCTTTTATTATTGACTTGCTTTATTGTTGTTTAATTCCTTGAAATTGAATAGTGTAGATTTACATTCCTTGCAATTTGCTATGTTTCCCTTTTATGCCTTCTAAGTGTTTGACAAAATGCTTAGAAGGATGTTAGAGTAGATTTTGAGCATTCTTGACTTGGAAAGAGTAATTGGGCAATCTTGAGTCATGTAAAACCCAACTCATGTTGGTGATCTAGAGTTGTTAGCTAATATTGTTTCCATTGACGCTAATCTTTTGCTAATTCAATTAGTAAGTTGATTAGGACTTTTGGATTGAGATTAGCTAGTCTCATTAGACTTTCTCCCTATTTGTTGGAGTTGACATAATGAGATAAATTCTTGTTTATATTTGTGACATGATTAATTAATTTTGTTTGACATTCTCCCGATGTGTGAGTTAACTAAATAAGATGAATTAGTCATGCATGACTAGGATAGAAAGCCTATGATCTCAATCCATTGCCATGAACGTCTCTCTTTATTACTTGCTTTCTTTAATTACTTGCTCAATTTACTTTTCTTATCTTTTTATTTTATTGCCCCTCTAATCAAACAAAACCCCTCTCTTTTTACCCCATCATAGCCAATACGCAAGCACTCCATTGTATCCTAGGGAGACGACCCGGAGTCTAAATACTTCGGTTATAAATTCATTGGGGTTTTTTATTCGTGACAACACAAAAAAAAATTTAATTTGATGCGAGAGTTGTTTGTTGGTTTGGAGCTATACTTGCAACGTACATATTTTGTGAAATTCCTTACCGACAACAATTTTTACGTACCAAATTAATGGCGCCGTTGCCGGGGAGCCAATAGTGCTATGTTATTGGCTATTGTGAATATTGTGAATAGCTTTATCTTTAGTTTGTTTGTTGATTTTTGCTAGTTTTAGGATTTAGTCTCCTTCATTTCTTATTGCTCTTTGTTTTTTATTTTCTACTTCACTATGAATTCTCACTTTGGCTATGAGTGTAGCTCAAACTATGTTGTAGGAAATGAAAGCCTCAATGAGGATGTGCATCAAGGAATTGGAGATCAAAGGTGGGAGGAGCCTCAGACATCTGATCAACCTCCATGGCAACAACCTCCGCCAATGTAATATGAAGAAGGGCCATTCTATGATGCATGTCAATCCACTCGCTATGGTGAACTCCCTTGTGACTTTCAAAAATCAACACCATATGCCTATGAGCCATATCCTCAATATAGCCACACGTCATACTCACAAGCTTCATACCACCATTTACCTCCACTTGACCATAACTCATATACACCATATCAACCACCGTTAGAATCACATGTAGAACAACCACCATCCCAATACCAATACTCTCAAGAACTACAAATTCTACATACACCACCTCGAGAACTCCACCAATTTAAACCACCTTCTGATTACGAAAATCTCTCCCTAACCGATGAATTCTCTCTTCCAACACCATCTCCTGACGAAGCCTTAATGTTAGAACTGAGAGACCTTGAATCTCGTATTTTAAGGTGACAAGAGGAGGATGAAACTAAGTTTAAGGAGTTAAGAGTAAGGGTGGCCGGCATAGTAGAAGCCGTGGGTCACCTAACATCTCACCTAAGCTCATGCGCCATAAGTACGCCCATTTTTGAATGTGGAGAGACAACCAAGGAGCCCCGTGAGGATGTGAACTTGAAGCTCCATGGTGAGGAAGGAGAATTGAGGCCAGAAGGACAACAAGAGGAGAAGATAGAGATAAGTGCACATGAGGAAGTAGTTGATAGATGTTTAGGATACGTTGAGCACATAAAGGAATCTCGGATCGAAGAACTCTCTTCCAAGAAGCTTGGAGGGGATGTTGCAGAAAAGAGTAATGTTGCAGAAGTAAACAAAAAGTTGGAGGAAATTGATCAAGAAGTGGATTCCATCATTAGTGATTTTTTGCCCACCTTGATCAACCCCATTGACGATCCTGTTGAACCTTCCCCCAGTAGATTGGAAAGCAAAGTTGAGGAGGACGTACAAAAAAAAATTTTAATTTGATGCGAGAGTTGTTTGTTGGTTTGGAGCTATACTTGCAACGTACATATTTTGTGAAATTCCTTACCGACAACAATTTTTGCATACCACATCTCCCTGTTGAAATAGAGCACAAAGCCTTTTGGGCAATAAAGGAGTGCAACATGGGAATTGAGAAAGCCAGAGCTGAAAGGAAGTTGCAACTGCAAGAACTGGAAAGCCTTCGCCTAGAAGCTTATGAGAACTCAAGGCTTTACAAGGAGAAGATAAAGGCTGTACATGATCAGCACATCAAGAGAAAAGAGTTCCAACCTGGGGACTTAGTCCTCCTTTACAAATCTTGACTGAGGCTCATGCCAGGCAAGTTGAGATCAAGATGGAAAGGTCCATACAAAGTAGAGAAGGCCGAACCATATGGAATTTATCACCTAAGCCATCCTTCAAGCTCTGAACTTATCAAAGTTAATGGACATCATTTAAAGCTATACCATGGCGAGAAGCTGAAGAAAAACAAGGAGCTCGAGATCTTCCTCTTGGAAGATCCCCACATAGCCAAAGCCTGAGCTAGTGGAGCATCTAACTTACGGACGTTAAAGCAAAGTGCTAGGTGGGAGACAACCCACCATGGTATGATCGTTCTTTTCTTTATTCTTAGTTTTCCCTATTCAATAACTCTTCTCTTTATTAGTACATTTTGCGCATCTGCATTTACATATTTTAATTAAAAAAAATATTTTTCACGCGACGCGACCGCATCACTGATGCGTCCGCGCCGCAGGTGATGGGAGGAAATAATAAAACGAACAGAGAGTCACGCAAGAGCGTGGCTGGAGGCGTGCCAGTGGCACAAATCGCCCCACGTGACCGCGTCACTCACGCGGCCGCGTGCCCTGGAATTCGACGTGAAAAGGGTGCACGACCGAAAGTTGTGCTAGAGTGGTGCTGGATTGGTGCTGAACGCACAATTCTTCCCACGCGGCCGCGTGACCGACGCGACCGCGTCATATCCTTCTAATGGCCACTCACGCGATCGCATGCCCCACGCGATTGCGTCACCCAAAAATTTGGCAAAATAAGATTTTGTACAGAGAGTTGTGCGAGTGCGAGGCTGCCCTCGCGCCAGTAGCATAAAAAGGGTCACGCGACCGCGTGACCGACGCGACCGCATCAATCAGTATAAGCGCAAGTCGCGCGACCGCGTGCCCCACGCGACCGCGTCGCTTGCGCCGCACAACTTCCCTAATTTGCCAATTATCTTATATTTTTCTCCCCAAATCCTATTTTCCCTTTTCCCTCCTTACTTCTTCCTTCTTCCTTCTCTCTCTCTCTCTCTCTCTCTCTCTCTCTCTCTCTCTCTCTCTCTCTCTCATCCCCATTCATAAGGTTTTTTTCTTTTCTTCTTCCCCCTCTTTACTTTTCCATTATTCTCCTTATTTTTATATGTTATCTTCTTTTCTTTTCTTTTTACTTCCATTATCCATATTTTTTTTTCTTTCTTTTTCCTTTTTACTTGGTGTTGAAAATTTATTTGAGTCATTGTTTCTCATTATATACTTGTGGATTGTTGTAAATTTGTTTGGCAATTATATATTACTTTTAAAAGGGTTTCTTGCATGTTTAATTTAATACTTTCTATACCCTATTTACCATGCATGGTATGTGTTTGTGAAAAAGCCCATATGGCATTATGCACTTTCCTACGTTATTCTACTCTAACATTCAATGCTTGCTTTTCACAAATTCCCTTTACTATTGTATTAATTGAATTTAATTGTCAATACAAACGTGATGGCTAGTTTGTTACGAGTGATAACAAATTTGACTAATTAAATGCTTGATCTATGCTACTCATGCCTTTGCCTGCATGCCAATAAACCCCTTACATTTAATTGTCCTCAACTGCACTTGCTATTTTTCCATTGATGAACTTTTCACATGTAGTCATGACCATGTGTTAATGACATACTCTTTGCCGTGCATTGATTATCACTCATACAATCCTCTTCCTTGCTCTATCTCTTTAAATTTAATTTACTCTCTCTTCCCTTTTTCAGGATGGCCACCAAGAAAAGCAAAGAGAAAGCTACTCCCAAATCAACAGCGAGAAGAGGAGCAAAGAGAGCACTAGTGGCAGAGCCCTCTTCAACTGCGGTTAAACCCTCAATAAAAAGAACTAAGAGGATTATAAAGGTTGATGATAAAGAAAAAGCCTTCCCAGCAAAGGACACTGCGCGATTTTCTAATCGCCACTGTGAGCAAATGTTCCCCATCCTGGCAGAAAGGAGTTACAACAACGAATACCTTCTCCTCCTCCCAAACCATATTGCTACCTTTGTTGAGCCGCAAATTGCACAAAGACAATGGGGTTTCCTACAGAGACAGCCGAGGCAAGTCAATCTTTCTTGGGTAGTCGAGTTCTACTCCAACTTCCACCTGCCAACCCTGCAGTCTGTCTTTGTCCGTCAGAAGCAAGTCTCCATTACAGAAGAGGCCATTCAAAGAGCTCTAGGTCTTCCCCCTATTCCAGAAGGATTGGACGCCTTTCAAGAAGCCGCACTCAAGCACCATATGTACCAATTTGATTGGGACGCCGTTCTCAGAGTTATCGCACTACCTGGCAGCCGTTGGATCTACGGATACCATCATACCCGCCCTAAGGGAATTTCGGCTTCAGCACTTACCTTGGAGGCTCATGTATGGGCACAGATCATGTCCCATTACGTCTTTCTGAGCACTCACGAGTCCTCTTTCACTACGGACATGGCCGTTCTACTATGGTGCATCCTTACAGACCAACCTCTGAACCTACCAAGACACATCCGGAATGCCATGGGACACGTACAAATTGCGGGCAACTTACCTTTTCTCACCTTGGTCTCAGATCTTGTCTCAGCAGCTGGAGTCTCCTACAGAGCTGGGGACACCAAAGCGATGCTTCCACGGGATGATCAGTATGTCCCTAACGGAAAATACATCAGACCTCCACCAGCCGCCACAAGCCATCCTACTAAACCGGTTGAAGATATTCCTTCTTCAACACCACAAGCACCTACAACAGACCAACTGCTCCATCAGATACTCGAAAGGTTGGATCGGCAGGAACACAAAGCTAAGATGAGAGAGTGCCATAACAAGCGCCGATTCACATACCTCAAGGAGCTGATTATGGGAAAATTCAAGGACTCAGACACCCCGGACTCCACGTCCTTTACCAGCACAGGAAGCCATGATGGTCCTGCCAGTGGAGATACTGCTACCAGCCTTCCTTTGTTCCTGACAGATGACACTGAGGACGGTGCAAAGCCTTAAGTGTGGGGAGGTCGGTCAGTACCTGACTTCCGGAGGTAATTTCTCTTCCCTAAACACCAATAAATTAGGATATTTAGTTAGTTTTTCTTTTGTAGAATAGGATAAATTGCATAGTAATAGATTAGTTGCATGCATGTTCTACTTGATTGAAAAGACAATAAATTTCTTCCAAGACTCTATTTTTGGAACAAAATTTCACTAATTTTAATTAAAACCTTTATGTTAAATTTGCTTGAAGTTGTATTTGGAACATGATTTTTGAGCTAAAGAACACACAACCTGTGAGATTCGAGCCTTTATGCATGGTTACATTATTTAACCATATGTATTTTATTCTTGTGTGTTTACTTCTCTATGATTGTGATCTATATTTTGTTCCATCCTATATGTCCAATGTTTATTATATTTATATGTTTGCATATGATTGAGGCCATTAATTTTTTAGCTCACTTATCCAAATTAAGCCTACCCTTTCAATTACCTTTGTTAGCCACTTTGAGCCTTTAAATCCCATTTGTTCTATATTTTACCACATTACTAGCCTTAACCAGAAAAATAATTATATATCCCAAATTGAATCTTTGGTTAGCTTAAGATAGAATTATGTGTGCTAATTAAGTATGGGAAATTATGGGAACAAAAGATAATAAGGGAATGTGTCATGATAATATAATGGGAATTTGGACACCTACTCATGTGAAACTATAAGAATTGAAAATCTATGTGCATTGATAAGCTATGTTTATTTTTATGTTTATGTTGAAAAAAAAAACCAAAAATATTCAATAAATAAATAAGGGGACAAAATTACCCCAATGTTAAGTTAAGAATTCAAAGATCAATGCATGTATGATAAAATTAAGATAAAAAGTTGATACATGAGTGTGGAATGTGAAAGGGAAATTCTGGGTAGCTAGGTATGAATTCTAAAGTTATATAGAATATATATATGTTATGTTAAAGCTTGGGTTAATTAAAGATTCAGTTTATAAGCTTACTTAGCCATATATGTATCCTTACCATTACCTTGGCCCCATTACAACCTTGAAAAGACCTCATGATGTTTGCATTGGTATATTAAATGTTGTTGATTGATTAGGAGAAGAACAAAAATTAAAGAGCATGATTAGAGAATGATAGAGTGATTGCTGATGAGCGGATAATTTATACGCTTTTTGGCATTATTTTTGGTATGTTTTTAGTAGGATCTAGTTACTTTTAGGGATGTTTTCATTAGTTTTTATGTTAAATTCACATTTCTGGACTTTACTATGAGTTTGTGTGTTTTTCTGTGATTTCAGGTATTTTCTGGCTGAAATTGAGGGACTGGAGCAGAAATCAGATTCAGAGGTTGAAAAAGGACTGCTGATGCTGTTGGATTCTGACCTCCCTGCACTCAAAGTGGATTTTCTGGAGCTACAGAACTCGAAATGGCGCGCTTCCAATTGCGTTGGAAAGTAGACATCCAGGGCTTTCCAGCAATATATAATAGTCCATACTTTGGCCAAGAATGGACGACGTAAACTGGCGTTCAACGCCAGCCTTCTGCCCAAATCTGGCGTCCAGCGCCAGAAAAGGATCCAAAACCAGAGTTGAACGCCCAAACTGGCACAGAAACTGGCGTTCAACTCCACAAATGGCCTCTACACGTGCTACACTTAAGCTCAGCCCAAACACACACCAAGTGGGCCCCGGAAGTGGATTTATGCATTAATTACTTACTCATGTAAACCCTAGTGACTAGTTTATTATAAATAGGACCTCTTACTATTGTATTTGACATCTTTGGTCTCAGTTATAATCTATTGTTCATCTTAGGAGACTATTGATCACACCTCAGAGGGCTGGCCATCTCGGCCATGCCTGGACCTTCACTTATGTATTTTCATACGGTAGAGTTTCTACACTCCATAGATTAAGGTGTGGAGCTCTGCTGTTCCTCAAAGATTAATGCAAAGTACTACTGTTTTCTATTCAATTCTTCTTATTTCTCTTCTAAGATATCCATTCGCACCCAAGAACGTGATGAAGGTGATGATTATGTGTGACGCTCATCATCCTTCTCCCTCATGAACGCGTGCCTGACAAACACTTCTGTTCTACATGAATTAAGCTAGAATGAGTATCTCTTAGATCTCCTAACCAGAATCTTCGTGGCGTAAGCTAGAATGATGGCGGCATTCAAGAGAATCCGGAAAGTCTAAACCTTGTCTGTGGTATTCCGAGTAGGATTCAATGATTGAATGACTGTGACGAGCTCCGAACTCGCGATTGCAGGGCGTTAGTGACAGACGCAAAAGGATAGTAAATCCTATTCCAGCATGATCGAGAACCGACAGATGAATAGCCGTGCTATGACAGGGTGCGTGAGCATATTATTCACTGAGAGGATAAGATGAAGCCATTGACAAGGGTGATGCCTCCAGACGATTAGCCGTGCCGTGACAGGGCATTGGATCATTTTCCCGTGAGATGACCGAAAGTAGCAATTGACAGTGGTGATGTATCACATAAAGCCAGCCATGGAAAGGAGTGAGACTGATTGGATGAAGATAGCAGGAAAGCAGAGGTTCAGAGGAATGAAAAGCATCTCCATTCGCTTATCTGAAATTCCTACCAATGATTTACATAAGTACCTCTATCCCTATTCTTTTATTTATTATTCGAAAACTCCATAATTATTTTATATCTGCCTGACTGAGATTTGCAAGGTGACCATAGCTTGCTTCATACCAACAATCTCCGTGGGATTCGACCCTTACTCACGTAAGGTATTACTTGGACGACCCAGTGCACTTGCTGGTTAGTTGACGGAGTTGTGTCCACACATAGAGCCACAATGAGGATTCAATACAATTATATATTGTTAATCATACACAAGTACAAAGAACGTGGAACACAATTTCGTGCATCAATTGCCCTATACACTAGAGAGATTAGAGCGTACATACATCATCAGTGAGGGTTCAATGCTTAAAATTCTATGTTCCCTACTTTCATGAACTACCTTTTTGCATTTTTATCTGTTCTTACTGTATGAGAATTGAATTAGTAGAATTTGATTTGTAATTGTTTTGAAGAGCTTATTTACTATTGATCAAGTGGACAAGAATCATATAGTTGCATTCACATATATAGGTTGCATTGCATTGCATGAGTTTTACATGTTCCTACTTATTTATTTTATCTCCTTCAACTAAGCATGAGGACATGCTAATGTTTAAGTGTGGGGAGGTTGATAAACCACTATTTTATGGTTTATAATGTGCTTAATTGTGTGGTTTTATCATGATCTTTACCCACTTATTCATATGATTAGCATGCATTTATATTTCCTTCTTAAAATTATTACATGATTGAAAAATTGCTTCCTAAGAGACTTTTAATTGTGTATTTTAATTCTTCTTTATTCCATTTGATGCCGTGATCTGTGTGTTAAATATTTCAGGCTTTATAGGGCATGAATGAGTTGGAGATTAGAAAGGAAGCTTGCAAAAATGGAAGGAACACAAGAAATTAAGGAGATGACCAGCGAGAAGTGACGCAGCCGCATAGCTCACGCGACCGCGCGAAAGAGAGGAAATCGCAGTGACGCGGCCGCATGGCTCACGCGACCGCGCGGATTGGAATAGCATAAGTGACGCGGAGGCGTGGACGACGCGCCCACGTGGCAAAGCAAAATGCCAAATGATACGTCCGCATGAATGACGCGATCGCGTGACGTGCGTGGTGCACAAATTGTGAATCACACTTTTCACAACTCGTACCACTGACCAGCAAGTGCACTGGGTCGTCCAAGTAATACCTCACGTGAGTAAGGGCCGAATCCCACAGAGATTGTTGGTTTGAAGCAATCTATGGTTATCTTGTAAATCTTAGTCAGGAAGTCAATTATGTTTATCAGTTGAGTTGCGAATAAACAAGAGAGCATGGATTAAAGGTTACTTGTTATGCAGTAATGGAGAATATGTTGGAGTTTTGGAGATGCTTTGTCTTCTGAATCTCTGCTTTCCTCTGTCTTCTTGTTCACGCACGCACGTCCTCCTATGGCAAGCTGTATGTAGGGGTTCACCGTCGTCAATGGCTACATCCCATCCTCTCAGTGAAGAATATGCTCACATGCTCTGTCACAGCACGGCTAATCATCTGACGGTTCTCGATCATACTGGAATAGGATTCTTCGTCCTTTTGCGTCTGTCACTAACGCCCAGCACTTGCGAGTTTGAAGCTCGTCACAGTCATTCGATCATTGAATCCTACTCGGAATACCACAGACAAGGTTTAGACTTTCCGGATTCTCATGAATGCCGCCATCAGTTCTAGCTTATACCACGGAGATTCTGATTAAGGAATCTAAGAGATACTCATTCAATCGTATATAGAACGGAGGTGGTTGTCAGTCACACGTTCATGGTTTGAGGAAGGTGATGAGTGTCACAGATCATCACCTCCATCACATTTAAGCGCAAATGAACATCTTAGATAGGAACAAGCGTGTTTGAATGGAAAACAGAAATACTTGCATTAATTCATCGAGACACAGCAGAGCTCCTCACCCCCAACAATGGAGTTTAGAGACTCATGCCGTCAAAGAGTACAAAGTTTAGATCTAAAATGTCATGAGATACAAAATAAGTCTCTAAAAGTTGTTTTTATACTAAACTAGTAGCCTAGGTTTACAGAAAATGAGTAAACTATGATAGATGGTGCAGAGATCCACTTCTGGGGCCCACTTGGTTTGTGTTGGGGCTGAGACTTAAGCAATTCATGTGCATAAGGCCATTTTGGGCGTTCAACGCCAGGTTTGGATCCATTTCTGGCGTTGAACTCCAACTTTTAATCCTTTTCTGGCGCTGGACGCCAGAATTGGGCAGAGAACTGGCGTTGAACGCCAGTTTACGTCGTCTATCTTTGAGCAAAGTATGGACTATTAAATATTGCTGGAAAGCCCTGAATGTCTACTTTCCAACGCAATTGGAAGCACACCATTTTGAGTTCTGTAGCTCCAGAAAATCCACTTTGAGTGCAGGGAGGTCAGAATCCAACACCATCAGCAGTCCTTTTTCAGCCTGAATCAGATTTTTGCTCAGCTCCCTCAATTTCAGCCAGAAAAATACCTGAAATTATAGAAAAACACACAACTCATAGTAAAGTCCAGAAATATGAATTTTTCCTAAAAACTAATGAAAATAAACTAAAAACTAACTAGAACATACTAAAAACTATATGAAATTAACCCCAAAAAGCGTATAAAATATCCGCTCATCACAACACCAAACTTAAACTGTTGCTTGTCCTCAAGTAACTAGACAAATAAAATAGAAGACTAATAGGTTGAGAAGCAATAATATCTCAGAGTTTTGAGTGAAGCTCAGATTCTAATTAGATGAGCGGGACTAGTAGCTTTTTGCTTCCGAACAGTTTTGGCATCTCACTTTATCCATTGAAGCTCAGAGTGATTGGCATCTATAGGAACTTAGAATTCAGATAGTGTTATTGATTCTCCTATTTCAGTATGATGATTCTTGAACACAGCTATTTCATGAGTCTTGGCCGTGGCCCTAAGCACTTTGTTTTCCAGTATTACTACTGGATACATAAATGCCACAGACACATAATTGGGTGAACCCTTTGGATTGTGACTCAGCTTTGCTAAAGTCCCCAATTAGAGGTGTCTAGAGTTCTTAAGCACACTCTTCTTTCTGCTTTGGACCTTGACTTTAACCGCTCAGTCTCAAGTTTTCACTTGACACCTTCACGCCACAAGCACATGGTTAGGGACAGCTTGGTTTAGCCGCTTAGGCCAGGATTCTATTCCCTTAGGCCCTCCTATCCACTGATGCTCAAAGCCTTGGGATCCTTTTTATTACCCTTGCCTTTTGGTTTTAAGGGTTATTGGCTTTTTGCTCTTGCCTCTTGGTTTTAAGAGCTTTTGGCTTTTTCTGGTTGCTTTTTCTTTTTCTTTCTATATTTTTTTTTTGCCTTTTTTTTTTCTACAAGCTTTGTTCTTTGCTGCTTTTTCTTGCTTCAAGAATCATTTTTATGATTTTTTAGATTATCAATAACATGTCTCATGTTCATCATTCTTTCAAGAGCCAACATATTTAACAGTCTTAAGCAACAAATTCAAAAGACATATGCACTGTTCAAGCATTCATTCAGAAGACAGAAAGTATTGCCACCACATGTAACTAATTAGAATTTCTCTTATTAAAACTCGAAATTTTATTGCCTCTTATTCAAAAGATCTACTATTTTATTCATGTTTGCTTATGATGAGAAAAATAAACTATAGCTTAATTGGAGATAAGATCAAAATAGATACTAATTACTACTATATGACTCCTAAGGTGAACTTTTCTAATGACACTATCACAGATTTAAAGCAAAAGTTGGAATTTAACAACCTTTATTCTGGGGGAACAGTGGTTCCTCTGATCCTTGGGGTGCTCGGTCCTGCAAGAGATAACTTTTGGCACTTCAAGTCCCTTAAGTCACGCCCTTGCTCCTCTTGTTCTTTAAACATATAGGTAAGAATTTGACTGTGTTCCTTCTGTTCTTTTATTATTTGCTCCATAGCTTCCCGTATCTTGGTGATGGACGTCTCAAGATACTCCCAATATTCAGATTGAGGGATTTCTGGGAGGAATTCCTGCGTTTTTTTCTTGGTGGGATCCTCCTGCGCTTGTTGTTTTTCCATTGATGCTTTGGTGATTGGCTTCTCAACTGAGATGTACTCAGTTATTCCCATCCTTACTTCAGCATCCTTGTAGAACAGCGATATCACACTTGGGTAAGCCAACCTGGCTTCTTTAGAATTTTTATTAGCAATTTTGTAGAGTTCAGTTGAGATCAGCTGATGAACTTCCACTTCTTTTCCCATCATGATGCAATGGATCATCACAGCTCTTTTAACTGTGACTTCAGAACGGTTGCTGGTAGGCAACAGAGAATGCCCAATGAAGTCCAGCCATCCTCTGCCGACTGGTTTGAGATCTTCTCTCTTGAGTTGATTTGGGACACCCTTTGTGTTGGTGGTCCATCTGGCTTCAGGGATACATATGTCCTCTAGAATCTTATCCAGGCCCTTGTCTGTTCTCATCATTCTCCTGTTGAAGGAATCTGGATTATCTTTCAACTGAGGTAGCTTTAAGATCTCTCTGATCTTGTCAGGGGTGGTATGAACAATCTTTCCTCTGACCATGGTCCGATATTCATAGAAGGCAGTTCCAGATAGTTTTTGCTTGTCAGTCTGCCACATATTAGCATAGAACTCCTGGATCATATTCCTTCCCACATTCGTTTTAGGATTAGCTAGGACTTCCCAGTTCCTGATTCGAATTTGCTCCTGGATCTCTGGATATTCATCTTCTTTCAGATCGAATCTAACTTCCGGGATCACTGATCTCAGACCCATTATTTTGTTATAATGGTCCGAATGTTCTTTAGATAAGAACTTCCCTTGATTCCAAAGTGGTTTTGCAACGCTCTCTTTCTTGCCTCTTGGAGTGGGTTGTTTTCCTTTGGGGGCCATGATCTTAGTGATCGCGGATAAACACACCAAACTTAGAGGTTTGCTTGTCCTCAAGCAAAAGAAAAGAAAGGAGAGGGATAGAAGGAGAGCTAGGTGCAATTGTTGATGGGAGAGGAGGGAGGCCGAACTCAAATTTATAAGGGGGGAGGGTGGGTTTTCGAAAAAAAGAGATAAAGATATGATAAAAAGATTTATTTGGAAAAGATAAGATATAAGATATGATAAGAGAAGATATAGTTTAAAATTGAGAGGATATGAAAGATTTTTGAAAAAGATAGATTTAATTTTTGAAAAAGATAAAGTGGAGGTTTTGAAAAAGATATTGATGAGTCGAAAAAGATAGATTTGTAAAAAATTTTGAAAAGAGTTGGATTGAATTTGCAAAGATGCCTGGTGCTTATGGATTAAAATACATTTGATATTTTTAGTGGTAGGGTTTTTAGAAATTATGGAATTTAGAAATCAGGGTTCTTAACATGTTTATGTAAGAAATCATGAATTGAAGTAGGAAAATCAAGGTTGGAATGAAAAATTTTGAATAAAAATGAGTTTTGTCTCCTCCCTGCCATCCTGGCGTTTGAACGCCCAAACACTGCCTGTTTTGGGCGTTCAGTGCCCAATTGCTGCTCTCCTGGGCGTTCAATGCCCAGCTGCTGCCATTACTGGCGTTCAACGCCCAGTGGGTGCCCATTTCTGGCGTTGAACGCCCAGATTGCTACCATTACTGGCGTTCAATGCCCAGTGGATGCCCATTTTGGGCGTTGAACGCCCAAAATACACTTTTACTGGCGTTTTCTTGCCAGTGAGCTCTTTTTCTCTGTTTTGTGTGCCGAGATCTTCTGTAAATGATTCCTCACTTTAGTGTCAGTGAACTTTATATAAACAAATAAAAATAAAAATAAAAATAGGGCAAAATGCTTAGAGGATTGTTGCCCCATGGCTGGGTTGCCTCCCAGCAAGCGCTTCTTTATTGTCTTTAGCTGGACCTTGCTGAGCTTTTAATCTAGCTTCAGCCTTGAGCATTCTTGCTCAATGTTGCTTTCAAGATAATGCTTGATTCTCTGTCCATTGACAATGAACTTCTTATCAAAATCAATATATTGAAGCTCCACATAACCATATGGTGATACACTTGTAATCACGTATGGTCCCCTCCACCGGGATTTCAGTTTCCCGGGGAATAGCCTAAGTCTAGAGTTAAACAACAGGACCTTCTGTCCTTATTCAAAGATTCTAGATGACAGCTTTCTGTCATGCCATTTTTTTTATTTCTCTTTATAAAGCTTGGCATTTTCGAAAGCTGTGAATCTGAATTCCTCTAGCTCATTTAGCTGGAGCAATCGTTTTTCTCCTGCTAATTTGGCATCAAAGTTTAGGAATCTGGTTGCCCAGTAGGCCTTATGTTCCAGTTCCACGGGCAGGTGACATGCCTTACCATACACGAGTTGGTATGGAGAGGTCCCTATAGGGGTCTTGAATGTTGTCTTGTAAGCCCACAGAGCATCATCCAAGCTTCGTGCCCAATCCTTTCTACGGGTATTTACTGTCCGTTCCAGGATTCTCTTTAATTCTCTGTTAGAAACTTCAGCTTGCCCATTGGTTTGTGGATGATATGGAGTAGCCACCTTGTGGCGAATCCCATACCGAACCATGGCAGAGTAAAGCTGTTTATTGCAGAAGTGAGTGCCCCCATCACTGATGAGTACTCTAGGGACACCAAACCTGCTAAAGATATGTTTCTGGAGGAACTTCAGCACTATTTTAGTATCATTGTGGGTGTGGCAATGGCCTCAACCCATTTTGATACATAGTCAACTGCTACCAGAATATAAGTGTTTGAGTATGACGGTGGGAAAGGTCCCATGAAGTCAATTCCCCATACGTCAAACAACTCAATTTCCAAGATTCCCTGTTGAGGCATGGCGTAACCATGAGGCAGATTACCAGCTCTTTGGCAACTGTCACAGTTACGTACAAACTCTCGGGAATCTTTATAGAGTGTGGGCCAATAGAAGCCACATTGGAGGACCTTGGTGGCTGTTCGCTCACCTCCGAAATGGCCTCCATATTGAGATCCGTGGCAATGCCACAGGATCCTCTGTGCTTCTTCTCTAGGCACACACCTACGGATAATTCCGTCTGCACATCTCTTAAAGAGATAAGGTTCATCCCACAAGTAGTACTTTGCATCAGTAATTAATTTTTTCTTCTGTATCCTGTTGTACTCCTTGGGTATGAACCTTGCAGCTTTATAGTTTGCAATATCGGCAAACCATGGTGTTTCCTGAATGGCAAACAAATGCTCATCTGGAAACGTCTCAGAGATCTCAAGAGAGGGGAGGGGCGTCCCATCTACTGGCTCTATCCGTGATAGATGATCAGCCACTTGGTTCTCTGTCCCTTTTCTGTCTCTTATTTCTATATCAAATTCTTGCAGAAGCAACACCCATCTAATGAGCCTGGGTTTTGAATCCTACTTTGTGAGTAGATATTTAAGAGCAGCATGATCAGTATACACAATCACTTTTGATCCTACTAAGTATGATCTGAACTTGTCAATGGCGTAAACCACTGCAAGTAATTCTTTTTCTGTGGTTGTGTACTTTTTCTGGGCATCATTTAGAACGCGACTAGCATAATAAATGACATGCAGAAGCTTGTCATGCCTCTGTCCCAATACTGCACCAATGGCGTGATCATTGGCATCACACATTAGCTCAAATGGTAACGTCCAGTCTGGTGCAGAAATGACTGGTGCTGTGACCAGCTTAGCATTCAGCGTTTCAAACGCTTGCAGGCACTCTGTGTCAAACATAAATGGCGTGTCAGCAGCTAGCAGATTGCTTAGAGGTTTTGTGATTTTTGAAAAATCCTTTATAAACCTCCTATAGAATCCTGCGTGCCCCAGAAAGATTCTAACTGCCTTAACATTGGCAGGTGGTGGTAATTTTTCAATTACCTCTATTTTTTCTTGATCCACCTCTATTCCCTTGTTTGAAATTTTATGCCCAAGAACAATCCCTTCAGTCACCATGAAGTGACATTTTTCCCAGTTTAAAACTAGGTTAGTCTCTTGGCATCTTTTCAGAACAAGTTTCAGGTGATCAAGACAGGAGCTGAATGAGTCTCCATATACTGAGAAGTCATCCATGAAGACTTCAAGAAATTTTTCCACCACATCAGAGAAAATAGAGAGCATGCATCTCTGGAAGGTTGCAGGCGCATTACATAACCCAAATGGCATCCTTCTATAAGCAAACACTCCAGATGGACATGTGAATGCTGTTTTCTCTTGATCCTGAGGATCTACTGCAATCTGGTTATAGCCTGAGTAGCCGTCCAAAAAGCAGTAATAATCATGACCTGCTAGTCTTTTAGCATCTGGTCTATGAATGGTAAAGGAAAATGATCCTTTCTGGTGGCTGTATTGAGCCTTCTGTAGTCAATACACATGTGCCACCCTGTAACTGTTCTTGTAGGAACCAGTTCATTTTTTTCATTATGAATCACTGTCATGCCTCCCTTTTTTGGGACGACTTGGACAGGGTTCACCCAGGGGTTATCAGAAATAGGATAAATAATCCCAGCCTCTAGTAATTTGGTGACCTCTTTCTGCACCACTTCCTTCATGGCTGGATTTAGCCGCCTCTGTGGTTGAACCACTGGTTTGGCATTATCCTCCAATAGGATTTTGTGCATGCATCTAGCTGGGTTTATGCCCTTAAGGTCACCTATGGACCACCCAAGAGCTGTCTTGTGTGTCCTTAGCACTTGAATAAGTGCTTCCTCTTCCTGTGAATTTAAAGCAGAGTTTATGATCACTGGAAAAGTATCACCTTCTCCCAGAAATGCATATTTCAAGGATGGTGGTAATGGCTTGAGCTCGGGTTTAGGAGGTTTTTCCTCTTCCAGAAGAAATTTCAGAGGCTCTTTCATGTCCTCTGAGTCCTCCAAATCAGGCTGAACATCCTTAAAGATATGTTCCAACTCTGATTCGAGACTCTCAGCCATGTTGATCTCTTCTACCAAAGAGTCAATAAGATCAACTTTCATGCAGTCTGTTGATGTGTCTGGATGCTGCATGGCTTTGACAGCGTTCAACTTGAACTCATCATCATTAACTCTCAGGGTTATTTCCCCCTATTGGACGTCAATGAGGGATCGTCCAGTTGCTAGGAAGGGTCTTCTTAGAATGAGAGTAGCACTCTTGTGCTCCTCCATTTCCAGCACAACAAAGTCAGTGGGAAAGGCGAATGGCCCAACCCTGACAATCATGTCTTCAATCACGCCTGATGGGTATTTAGTGGAGCCATCAGCAAGTTGGAGACATATCCGGGTCGGTTTAACTTCGTCAGTTAAGCCAAGCTTTCTGATAGTGGATGCAGGTATTAAGTTGATGCTTGCCCCAAGATCGCATAAAACTGTCTTGGTGCAATTACCTTCTAATATGCATGGTATCAGAAAACTCCCAGGGTCTTTAAGCTTTTCAGGAAAGCTTTTCAGAATGACTGCACTGCATTCTTCAGTGAGTAGAACTCTTTCTGTTTCTTTCCAACCCTTTTTATGACTCAAGATCTCTTTCATGAACTTGGCATAAGAAGGTATTTGCTCAAGTGCTTCTGCAAATGGAATCTTTATTTCAAGAGTCCTGAGGTAATCTGCAAAGTGAGCAAACTGCTTATCCTGCTCCTCTTTCCGGAGTTTTTGAGGATAAGGTATCTTGGCTTTATATTCTTCAACTGTAGTTGCTGCAGGTTTATTGCCTACAGAAGTGGTTGAAGAAGCCTTTTTAGAGGGGTTGTTATCAGCATTTGTGTGTGTCTGATCCCTCACTGGCAATTGAGTGCCAGAGTTAGAAACTGGAGTGACGTTAGATTTTAACTCCTTATCTGTTCCGGGCGTCTGAACGCCAGAATTGTGCCCATTTTGGGCGTTAAGCGCCAGATCTTGCCCAGTTTGGGCATTCAACGCCAGATCCTTGCCCATTTCTGGCGTTGAACGCCAGTTTTGCCCTGTTTCTGGCATTGAACGCCAGTTTTGGGCATGGTCTGGGCGTTCAGCGCCAGCCTTCCACCAATTTTCTGGCGTTTTAGTGCCAGAATTATTTTTCCCTGGGCTCTTACTGTCCTCAGGTGAATTTTGGGTGGTTTGCTCATTCCTTAGCTTTTTGCTGCCTTGAGGTGGGGTATTTAATGTTTTCCCACTTCTTAATTGCACTGCTTGGCATTCTTCTGTTATTTGTCTTGACAACTGCTGCTTTGTTTTCTTAAACTGTTCTTCCATATGTATATTAGTCATCCTTGTCTCTTGTAGTCTATCTTTGAATTCGGCTAATTGCTTTGTTAGGAAGTCCAATTGCTGATTGAATTTAGCAGCTTGTTTCACAGGACTGAGTTCAGCAGTTGCTGTTTTAACCTCTTCTTTCATGGAAGGGTCACTGCTTAGGTACAGGTGCTGATTCCTGGCAACTGTATCAATGAGCTCTTGAGCCTCTTCAATTGTCTTTCTCATGTGGATAGATCCACCAGCTGAGTAATCTAGAGACATCTGAGCTCCTTCTGCAAGTCCATAGTAGAAGATGTCTAACTGAACCCACTCTGAAAATATTTCAGAGGGGCATTTTCTTAGCATCTCTCTGTATCTCTCCCAGGCATCATAAAGAGATTTATTATCTCCTTGTTTAAAGCCTTGGATGTCCAGCCTTAGCTGTGTCATCCGTTTTGGGGGAAAGTATTGATTCAGGAATTTTTCTGTCAGCTGTTTCCATGTCCTTATGCTGGCCTTAGGTTGGTTATTTAACCACCTCTTAGCTTGATCTTTTACAGCAAATGGAAACAGTAATAGTCTGTAGACATCCTGATCTATTTTTTTATCATGTACTATGTCAGCAATTTGTAAAAATTATGTCAGAAACTCTGTAGGTTCTTCCTGTGGAAGACCGGAATACTGGCAACTTTGCTGCACCATGATAATAAGCTGAGGATTCAACTCAAAGCTACTGACTCCAATGGAGGGTATGCAGATACTACTCCCATATGAAGCAGTAGAGGGGTTAGAATATGACCCCAGAGTCCTCCTGGACTGTTCATTTTCGCTTAGGTCCATGATGGAGAAAGGGAGATGATGTAAAATAGAGAAAATATTTTTATTTATTTATTTATTAATTTATTTCGAAAATAAGATAAAAATAAATAAAAGTGGGTGAAGATTTTTGAAAAATTGAGGAGAGAGAAAGTGGTTAGGAAGTTTTTAAAAAAAAATCTGAAATTTAAAAATTGATTTTCGAAAAAGATGCTTTAAAATAGAGAGAAAAGATATTTTTAAATTTTAAGAAGAGAAAGAAAAACAATAAGAAAATACAAGATTTAAAATTTTTAGATCTAATGCTCCTTGTTTTCAAAAATTTTGGGGAAAAACATCAAGGAACACCAAACTTAAAAATTTTAAGATCAAGACACAAGGAAAACTCAACAACACTTTGAAGACTCACAAGAACACAAGAACACAAAGGAAAAACACCAAACTTAATAGAGAAAAATATTTTTGAAAAAGATTTTAAAAATATGATAGCCAATTACCATGAACATAAACACCACGTTCTAACTAATTGAGCTATAAATTTAAAGTGTTTTAACAAGGGATAAATAATAAAAGACTCTAAACCAAAAAAGAAAAATTTTTCCTAATCTAAGCAACAAAATAAACCGTTAGTTGTCCAAACACGAACAATCCCCGGCAACGGCGCCAAAAACTTGGTGCACAAATTGTGAATCACACTTTTCACAACTCGTACCACTGACCAGCAAGTGCACTGGGTCGTCCAAGTAATACCTCACGTGAGTAAGGGTCGAATCCCACGGAGATTGTTGGTTTGAAGCAATCTATGGTTATCTTGTAAATCTTAGTCAGGAAGTCAATTTTGTTTATCAGTTGAGTTGCGAATAAACAAGAGAGCATGGATTAAAGGTTACTTGTTATGCAGTAATGGAGAATATGTTGGAGTTTTGGAGATGCTTTGTCTTCTGAATCTCTGTTTTCCTCTGTCTTCTTGTTCACGCACGCACGTCCTCCTATGGCAAGCTGTATGTAGGGGTTCACCGTCATCAATGGCTACATCCCATCCTCTCAGTGAAGAATATGCTCACATGCTCTGTCACAGCACGGCTAATCATCTGTCGGTTCTCGATCACACTGGAATAGGATTCTTCGTCCTTTTGCGTCTGTCACTAACGCCCAGCACTTGCGAGTTTGAAGCTCGTCACAGTCATTCGATCATTGAATCCTACTCGGAATACCACAGACAAGGTTTAGACTTTCCGGATTCTCATGAATGCCGCCATCAGTTCTAGCTTATACCACGGAGATTCCGATTAAGGAATCTAAGAGATACTCATTCAATTGTATATAGAACGGAGGTGGTTGTCAGGCACACGTTCATGGTTTGAGGAAGGTGATGAGTGTCACAGATCATCACCTCCATCACATTTAAGCGCAAATGAACATCTTAGATAGGAACAAGCGTGTTTGAATGGAAAACAGAAATACTTGCATTAATTCATCGAGACACAGCAGAGCTCCTCACCCCCAACAATGGAGTTTAGAGACTCATGCCGTCAAAGAGTACAAATTTTAGATCTAAAATGTCATGAGATACAAAATAAGTCTCTAAAAGTTGTTTTTATACTAAACTAGTAGCCTAGGTTTATAGAAAATGAGTAAACTATGATAGATGGTGCAGAGATCCACTTCTGGGGCCCACTTGGTGTGTGTTGGGGCTGAGACTTAAGAAATTCACGTGCATAAGGCCATTTTGGGCGTTCAACGCCAGGTTTGGATCCATTTCTGGCGTTGAACTCCAACTTTTAATCCTTTTCTGGCGCTGGACGCCAGAATTGGGCAGAGAACTGGCGTTGAACGCCAGTTTACGTCATCTATCCTTGAGCAAAGTATGAACTATTATATATTTCTGGAAAGCCCTGGATGTCTACTTTCCAACGCAATTGGAAGCACGCCATTTCGAGTTCTGTAGCTCCAGAAAATCCACTTTGAGTGCAGGGAGGTCAGAATCCAACACCATCAGCAGTCCTTTTTCAGCCTGAATCAGATGTTTGCTCAGCTCCCTCAATTTCAGCCAGAAAAATACCTGAAATTACAGAAAAACACACAACTCATAGTAAAGTCCAGAAATATGAATTTTTCCTAAAAACTAATGAAAATAAACTAAAAACTAACTAAAACATACTAAAAACTATATGAAATTAACCACAAAAAGTGTATAAAATATCCGCTCATCAGTGCGCAATCTGCATAATCTGCAAAATTCGCTGGGGGCAATTTTGGGCCCTGTTTTGACTCAGTTTTTGGCCCAGAAAAGCATACTAGAGCCGGAGAACATGCAGAAACCAGAAAAACATTCATTCCACACAATTTTTAGTTTTTAGATCTAGTTTTACTCCTCCTCTAGGTTTTTCTCTCTACACATTCATAGTTCTTAGGATTTTATTTCTATTGCTTTTTGCATTGGGATATTGAGAAGAGTTATTACCTCATCAAGACTTCGTCATTCTAGTTTGTTTTCTTTACTTGGCTTTACTTTTCCATGTCCTTTAATTTACTTAATTTTACTATTGGATTATTTTAGAATTTATTAATACAAAAATTACTTTTATTTTTAATTGATTCCTTTGAGTTTTACTTATCATGTCTTTCTTTAATTCCCTTTCCTATGTTATGAGTTCTACATTTACAATGAGCGAGTAATTCCCTAACTTGATGGGGAGTTGATTGAAAGGAACCTTTGAGTTGGGATGCTTAAAAGAAAAATTGTAATTGGGTTTATTGTTGGAATGCTCTCTAGTCACTGACACTAATCCTTTTCAATTGAGCAGATTGGAACTTGTGAATAGAAATAGCATTCCAACTTGTTTGACTTTCCCTTACCTAGTAAGGGATAACTGAACAGAACAACCTTCAATTATCAATTAATCTTGAGAGTAGTTCAACAAGAATAGGGCTTCCAACTAATCTACTCCCAGTCAAGGCTTTTATTTAAACTACTTAATTTCTCCAATTTAATTTTTTGTTTATTCAACTTAAACCTTTTTTGAAAACATCTGATTAATAAAATAGCACACCTTTCTGCAACTCGTTGGGAGACGACCTGGGATTCATACTCCCAGTATTTTAATTTTAATTTTTGTGACAACCCTTCTAAATTGATAAGCAGATTTCTGGTTGGTTAAGAACTATACTTGTAACGCATATCTCATAACAATTCTTAATTCGCCAATTTCTGCCACGTCATTGATGCATTGAATTGTATGGATTTTGGAAGGAATTTTGTGTTGAGGCAAACTCAAGTGATGAAGAATTTTGATATGAAAAACTAGGAGGTGAGGTTGGATAATTAAGATGTGATGGCTCTTGATGAATGGGGTATAAATGAGTGAAATCTATTTGATTTTGATCTTCCCAGCCACAGCATGAGTAGTGATTACACACATCAAAATATGGACCATTTTGTAGTCCTGGGAAGCACCCGATTTCATGTTCTTTATACTCCCACCCACCATGAGTATAATAACGTGGATCACTTTGTGGTGGTGGAAAGTTTCCCATGAAATTTGATTGATCATTTTGTCTCATTCCTTGGTGATATTCCCAGCCACCATTAGGATAATGACTTGAATCATTTTGTGGTGGTGGGCAATATCCCATATGATATGATTGATTGAAATGTGAGGTAAACTCCATTTTTTCTTGCAAAATGCTCTGTCTCAAACAATAATCACCAAAAGAAATTAGAATCCCATTGTCACAGATGAGGGATTCTTAGTGAGGCAATAACACAAACACCTTACTAGCAATAAAAAATTAAAAGAAATTAAATGACAAAAAGAACAAAAAAAAGAGAAAAAATGTCTAATCTAGGTAATCAACCAACCGGTAGTTTGTTAATCATAATTAATCCCCAACAACAGCACCATAAAACTTGATGACCGGAATTCACTACCCATATAAAATGAATTCGTTCTTTGGCAAGCGCACCAAATATCGTCAAGTAATAACCCACTAGGAGTGGGGTCAAATCCCACAGAGATTAACCGATTAAAGCAAACAATAGTTGATTGATTATTCTAGTTAGACTAACATTAAGGAGAGATAATCAACAAGAAATGTAAATGACATGAAAGTAAAGAAAAGCAATAAAGTTCAAAAAAGTAAATGGCAAGAATGTAAAGTGCAGAAACATAAATAACTTAATTGTAAATGGGAATGGGGAATAACAGAATGTAAAGAAAGGTATAAAGAATGTGGAAGATGAGAATAGGGGAAGTTCATTGAGATCAGGAGATGTTGTTCTCTTTGGATTAAATCCAGCTCATCTCATCTTCAATCATGCAACTCATTGACCTCCTGGCAATCATGATTGATTGAACCCCAATCTCTTGGTGATTTAATCTCTCAGATCTTGATCAATAGCTAATTTCTTGGTCTAATTGCTCATGAAGAGAGATATGCTTGGTCCCTGATTATACCACACATCCTCATAGATCCAAGTAGTGGGTGGATTATATGTCACCATATCCAATCACTAAAACCCAGATTCTACTCAAGTGTGAGAAGGAATTTCTAACATGGTTTCATGTTTCCTTTTCCAAGGTTCCCATGAAACCCATTTTGTATTCAACCTCCTTCCCAAGATGATTGAACACTAACATTAAAACGAAATTCCTTCTAGCAAATCAAAGAGAAGATGAAGAGAAGAAAAAATTCACTATCATTAATCCATCAAGTACAACAGAGCTCTCTCTCTCAATGAGAAGGAATTTAGCTACTCATAGCTTAAGAGAAAAGTACAAGAGATGGAAGAAGATGATGTGAAAAGTAAATCTAACTCCACTTTAACAAAACTACTACTCAACAACCCCTTCTCAGTACTTTCAGGGGTTATTTATACTACTCCTAGCACTAGAATTAAGAAAATACAAAAGAGAAAAGAAAAATTACAGCTGGAGGGAAAGAGAACTCCAAAAATGTGACTCTCCAGGCTTGGCGTGTGGCTGGCGCTTGAGTGGCGTGCCATGCCTAGCCACTAAGTTTGGCTTGGTGCGCCACACCCAGTCCCTCAAGTAGCACGTCCCATGCATCCATCTCCCTAGCGTGCCACGCCTTTGAACCCAAGTCGCACGCCCAGGGTCTTTTTCATCCTTGGTTAGCCTGGCGTGCCACGCCTTCGAACCCAAGTGGCACGCTCAGGCCTTTTTAAAGCTTGGTTAGCCTGGCGTACCACGCCTTCGAGCCCAAGTGGCATGCCCAGGCCTTTTTCTTCTCTTTTTTCTCTCTGGAAAGTAGAACTGGCGTGGCACGCCCAGGGTCTGGCGTGCCACGCACCTTATGTGTGCTTGGTTCCTTGGTTGGCATGCCACGCCTAGAACTCAAGTGGCATGCCCAGGCTCTTCCTTCTTGTTCTTATTTCTTGGACAATTGAACTACCGTGGCACGCCCAAGGTCTGGCATGCCAGGCCTATTGTGGTTGCTTCATCTTCCTCTCTGGATTTTACTACTGGCGTGCCACGCCCAGCATTTGGCATGCCACGCCCAGCATTTGGTGTGCCACGCCCATGAAGACCCTTCTTCACATCTCTGAAAAATATAACTGGCGTGCCACACTCAGTGTGTGGCGTGCCACGCCTATAGTGCATGCTTCTTTGCTCCAGTAGCTAGCGTGCCACGCCTAGCATTCAAGTGGCACGCCCAGTCTTCTTCTTCTTGTTTGCTCAAGTTGGTGTGCCACGCTTTCGACATCAAGTAGCACGCCCAAGTTAGTGGTGAATGCTGGCGTGCCACACCTTCGACCTCAAGTGGCACGCCCAGCCTTGGTGTTTGGTCTTCTTTAGCATTGGCATGCCATGCCTGGGACCAAAGTGGCATGCCCAAGTGA
Organism: Arachis ipaensis; assembly: GCF_059453495.1. Classification (NCBI taxonomy): domain Eukaryota; kingdom Viridiplantae; phylum Streptophyta; class Magnoliopsida; order Fabales; family Fabaceae; genus Arachis; species Arachis ipaensis. The sequence continues at coordinate 86,862,313 of NC_142436.1, forward strand.
GGATGATTACTAGCATGCCATGCCTTCGATACCAACTGGCACGCCCATTGAGTGGTTGAGCATTGGCGTGCCACGCCTGAGACTCAAGTGGCACGCCCAAGTGAGGAATGATAGCTGGCATGCCACGCCTTCGATACCAAGTGGCACGCCTAGTGTTTGGCCCTTCTCTTCCTCCTCTGGAAAATTGAGCTGGCGTGCCACGCCCTGATGTTTAAGTGGGATGCCCATATTGGTGTGTCTTCTTCAAGCTTGGCGTGCCACACCTGGGTCTTCAAGTGGCACGCCCAAGTGATGGGCTAGAGCTGGCGTGCCACGCCTTCGACACCAAGTGGCACGCCCAAGTAGTTGTCCCGTTGGGGCGTTTCATGTCCATAATGGACGTTTAACACCACCAAGGGGTCATCCAAAAAAAGTTTTAAATTTAAATTTTTCTTCCCTTCCTATCAATTTTATCTTTTTCTTTATACTCATCCGTGTTCTCTTCATGTCCCTTCCCGTTATTAGTTTTCTTTGCTTGGGGACAAGAAAACTTTTAAGTTTGGTATTGCAGAGTAAGCTCTCAGTTTATATTATCATCAATGGAACCAAAGGGAGGTGAATCATCCTCATGGAAGAGCACAACCTAAGGAGGGAGCAGCAGCTGCTATAACTGAGGTGGTTGAGTTTCACTCTCCTCTTCGTTATCTTATTTTTGTTTTTTAGTATTTTATTCTATTTTTTGTTTTCTATTCTAAGTTGCATTACCACTAGTAGGATTTCCTTGCTTTCTAGTTTAGTTGTTTATTTTAGTTTAGCACTCTACGTATTTAAAAAAAAAAAGATATCTCATGTATTACTCATTGAGCTTAAAGAATTATCAAAAGAAAAAGAAGTAGTAAAATGCATGAGATTTTGAGTTATATATTATGAGTCTTCTTGTTACTTTGATGTGGTGGCACTATCTCTGTTTCTTAATGTATGGCTTAATTGTGCATATTTGATTTTGGAGTTAAGTATATTGGTTCTTGTGGAACAGGGACTTAGAGCAGTATTATTGGTTCTCTCAGAAAAAGAAAGAGATTGATTCTTGAAGCAAAACAAACATAAAAAAGAAATATAAAGAAAAATCAAAAGAAAAAGGTCCAAGGCTTTGAGCATCAATAGGATCAAAATTGATCTAAAGCTCAAAATAATGGTTTTTCCTAATCATATGCTTGTGGTGTGAAAGTCTCAACTAACTCTTGAGGATGAACACTTAAAGTTGTGACCCATTACTCTTACTGAGTATGCCTAAGACTCTGAGCACTACTGTTTGGGAGAAATAGAAAGAGAAATCCGAACCCAAAGGAGTTCCCCAATTAAGTGCTTGTGGTGTTCTTGTTTCAAGTTAAGCTTGAAGACAAAATGCTTAAAGTCACGGCTAGGCTCAAGGTGCAAAGCACAAAGGAAAATAAAAGTTGTGTTCAAGAAATCAATTGGAGCCTAAGAAAGAGAATCTATAATATCATCCGAGTTCTAATTCTGAAAGATACTAATATTTCTGAGCTTCAAAGGATGGTGAGATGCCGAAGCTATTCGGAGTTAGAGTGTCATAAGCCTCATTTAGTAACTAGACCTGAGCTTAAATGCCAACTCAAGATTCATATATTTTCTCTTCTTGGCCTTACAGTGTTTTAGGTGCTTGAGGACAAGCAACAATTTGAGTTTGGAGTTGTGATGCGTGAGTGATGACATATCATCTTGTGCATATTTTCTATGCTTTTCATACAAGAAATTAATGATTAGTGCTTAAATATTGAATGTTTTTGTGCTTAAATAGTATATTTTTTTGATCTTTTGATTTTATAAACTTTGTAGGAAATAAGTGAAAAAAGAAGAAAAAAAAGCACAAAATAAGCTCAAAAGGAGAAAAGAGGCATTTTGGGGCACACTTTGAAGTTTTAGCACGCTTTGGAGCCTTAGGCTATGCTTTTAAAAGCGTGGCCCATGATTAAAACAAGATGAGCGCTCCTTGGGCGCAAACACTACGCTCAAATCCAAAGAGCACCTGCGATAATGGAATGGAAAATTTTGGTTGGTGACGCGTACGCGTGGGTGACGCGTACGCGTCGATGGGACATTTCTGAAGAACCACGTGTATGCATGCATGACACGTACGCGGGGGTGTGGCATTCATGAAGATCCACGCGTCCCCGTGGGGAGCGCTCCTTTTTTTAGCGCTACGCTCTTTTGGAGAACATTGATATATACGCGCACGCGTATAGCCCGTGTACGCGTCAGAAGGGCAAATGTTGAAGGCCACGCGTACGTGTGGGTGACACGTACGCGTGGATGTGCTAAAATGGAAAAAGGACGCGCATGCATATGGGATGCGTACGCGTGGGTATAAATGCATTCCGTTCTCCAAATGAACGCTACGCTCTCCTGGAAGTGAAATTCTGGCTCAATTAATCTAATTCCAAGCCCATTGAAACTTCAAAGCAGGCACAGCCCATTGACATCACCCAAAGGCACAAGAAACAGTTAGGATAGGCATATCATTTATTTGTAATTTGTTTCTCAATTTCAATTTCACTTGTAATTTAGGCAAGCCTAGATAAAGGCATCAGTTTCATTTCATTAGGAGGGCAGTTAGTTAGGAGATTCTGGCGCTGGAGTACAGTAGGAGTAGTAGTAGGAGGAAGAGTAGGAGTAGGAGTAGGAGTAGAATAGAAGACTCTTGTAATCACTTTTACCTTTCTGCACTTTTACATTTCAGTATTGAATTCAATTTAGCTTATGCAATTTAAATTTCCTGCAATTCTGTTCTTCTGTAACTTTTCTTTCTGCCAATTTTATATTCTGCTTTTATTGAGCTTAATTTACTTTCCTGCAATTTACATTTTCTGCAAATGTTCTCTAAGCTATGATCCACTGAACCCCAATCATTAGGGGGAGGAGCTCTGTTATGATTCACATGATTTAGTGATTTTCTTCTTCTTCTCAATTCAATTGAATAGCTAAGAAATAACTTCTGTTTTGATTGAGATCTATTCACTCCGGAAGGGGGTTTAAATCTGTTGAATTTCTATGTGAGCTTCGGAAGGGGAATCATGGAAATTAGAACTGAAGCTCTGTTTCTCACAACTCTCTTGATCAACACCATTTGGGAGGAATTGAGATCTTGAGAGTCTGTGTGGCTTATGAATGAGAGAACATGCTTGACCTCTTCTCATGATAATTAGATCAAGGAATTGGCAATATTGATTGTGAGTAGTGAGACTGGGTTGCCAAGGAATTGGGATCCAATCAATTTCAATCTGCCATAGATCTATTCATATGATTGAGAAGGAAGTTGAGACCCATTTGATTCATTGTGGATTATGATATCCCCACTCCTTGATGAGTCTTTCTTTCTGTTTTACTTTCCTTGCCATTTAAGTTTCTGCTGATTTACATTCTGCACTTTAAATTCACTGTAATTTACATTCTGTTAGTTCAATTTCACTATATTCACCACTGTTAGCTTGACTAGACTAATCAGCATACTAAAGTTGCTTGATCCATCAATTCTCGTGGGATCGACCTCACTCACGTGAGTTTTACTACTTGATGTGACCCGGTATACTTGCCGGTTAGTTTGTGTGGAATCGATTTTCACTCATCAAGTTTTTGGCGCCGCTACCGGGGATTGATTTAGATCAACAATGATTAAGTGGGTGATAAGTCTAGATTAAGCATTTTCTTTGTTTTTGTCATTTAGGTTCTTTTTAATTTTCTATTTTTTTGCTGCTAATACTAAGGTGTTTGTGTTATTGCCTCACTAAGAAATTTTCATTTGTGACATGAAGAAGTTCAAATTTTATTGCTGATTGTGTTTTACAAAATTCAAATGGAGTTTACCTCATCTTCTAATCAAACAAATTTCATGGGATATTATCCACCACCATAAAATAATTCAAGTCATTATCGTAATGGTGGATGGGAATATCACCAAGAAATGACAAATTATGAGCAATCCAACCAGTGGAGATATGCTCCAGGGACACAAAATGGTCAAGACAATTCCATGAGATACTGCCCAGCCCACAACATGATTCATGTCATTATGCTAATGGTGGATAGGAGTATCAACAAGGAATGATAGAGTATGAATACTCCCCAGAGCCACAACATGACTCATATTGTTATGACAACTACACAAATTGTGGCTGGGAGGGTCAAAACCAAAGAGATCTTAATGATCCATATTTTTCTCATCAAGAGACATCATCATTTAATTGTGTTGTCAATACATTCATGCAAGATTGCTCCCCAATGCCACAAAATGATCCACACTGTGATGGATTCAACAATTACTCAAGTTGTGGGTGGAAGGATCAAAATCAAAGGGCATTCAATAGTTCATACTCCAGTTATCAAGAGCCATCATCACTTGAGCATACCTTCAATTCATTTATGCAAAATTGTCCAACTTCACCTCCCAATTTTTCATTTGAAAATTCTTCATCACTTGACTATGCCTCAACACAAAGTTTCCTCCAAGATCTATACAAGTCATTTCACCAACCATAAAATTCATCACACTACACAGAAAACTCATTTCAATATTCACAAAATTCATTACACACCCCCTCAAAACAACTTCACCACAACACATCTATGCCCACAAAATTTCTCTCAACCTTCTCCTCTCTTGCTACAAGCAGAACAATGCCTTCAAGGTGCCATAGAATCTAGGGAAAGAGCTAGAAAATCCTTGGAAAGACAAGAAATCATCTTCAAGAAGATGGATGAGCATTTAGAGCAAATAAGGAGAAACTTAGGATTGCCAAGCATTGAGGTTGAAGACAATTTGTAGGTGAGAAAGTGGAAGAACAAGAAAAAGAGGTCCTTGTGTCAAGTGAGATTCCAATGAAGAATGAGGTTGTGGAGGTATATGAGCCAAGGATTCTATATCCACAGAGGCCACTTGAGATGACAAAGGAACATGAAAAATCACAACCCCCATAAACTTCCCTGAACCAAAGACTCTCAACACTTGAGTCCGTGATTGAAAGATATGAAGAGGAGATGAAGAAATCTTGGAAAGAACAACAAACCTCTTCCATAGAAGTGCTGTTAAATCAATTGTTGGGTGTAAAGGAGGAAGTGGAAGAGCAAGATAAAAAGGCTCCTGTGTCAAGTGAAACTTCAATGGAGAAGGAGGTGGTGGAGGTATATGAGCCTAGGATTCCATATCCACAGAGGCTAATTGACGTGACAGAGGAACATGAAGACTTACTCCCAAAAGACTCAATGGAAAATCATGAAGAAGAAAGGGAGGAAGACAATCAAGGAAGTCCACATTCAATTGAAGCAGAGAGCTACATAGAAGAAGGGCTCATGGAACTATCAAATCAAGGAGCTCTTGATGAAAATGACACTCCAATCATAACACAACACTCAAGTCTTGATATACAAGCAGTGAAGGCAACTAACAAGAACACTAAGAAGAGGATTGTGACCAAGATACCAAGGACAACATTCATGAAGAAGAAAAGGTCAACTGCAAACAATCCAACCCCTGCCCCCAACAAGCAAAGAAAATCAAGCAAATGACAAAAGGAGGCTTGCTGGGAAGAGGCCAAGACAGGGGATAATAGTTGGTTTCTTTTCTCTCCCCTTGAGGTCATTCCTCTTAACAAACTGGAAGAAGAGGAAGAAAGTTAAGAACAACATGTCAAGATAATGACACTAAAAGAGCGCTTGTTGGGAGGCAACCCAACCTTAGGTAACATTTCTTTTCTCTGCTTTGTGTATTTTCTCTCTTTGCTTTGTTTATTTTCAATAAATTGGCATATGATTACATTCTAAGTTTGGTGTTGCCCTGCAACAATCTGTTTTTAATCTTTCTGGATGATTGCATCAATTCTAAATTGAAAGTGTCACACTAAGTTTCTAAGTTTGATGTGCCACTTAATTTTCTATGCAATAAATCCAACAACACCACTTGTCTGCATAATCATAATGCCTTTGCAGTGCTATCTTTCTTTTGGTTTGACATTTTTTGTTTCTCTTTGTTATAGTCATTTTTTTGTTTTTAATGCTTTCTTTCATTTTGCTCCTTAACTGTTTTTGTTAATACCTCACCAAGAAATCCTTACTTGTGAAAAATCTTTGCTTGGTGATTGTGTTATTAGAATAGAACAGTTTCCTTTGATTAGTTTTAGTTCAAATAAATTGACATATGATTGCATTCTAAGTTTGGTGTTGCTATGAAACAAAATTTATTTCCAATCTTTACTAGATACTTGCATCAATTCCAAGTTAAAGTGTCACACTAAGTTTGGTGTGCCACTTATCTTTTATGCAATGTATCATGCACACCCTCTTATTTTTGCAACCATAATGTCTTTGTTTCCTGTGCCTTTATTGTATCTTTAATCTTTGCTTGCTTAACCACATGTACTACTGATATTTCATTGTGTAAGACACTCATGACCCATCATAGACCCCATCATCACTATTCTAATTGTTACTTGAGGATGAGCAAACACTCTAAGTTGGTATGGGAAGGGGAAGAATAGGAGGAAAAGGACAACAACAATGAAGATGAACTACAAGGTGCTAACGTTCCTTTTTCCTCCTACTTATTTCCAGCACTGATAAATTACATGATTGTCTTTATTTTATCTGTATGCATGTGTGAATAAGCATAGTTTGATTGCTGATTTTTAACATGTTGCTGTGACATTATGACTACCATCTTGAATTTTGTGAGTTCAAAAGCAATAAAGTATCATGATCATAAACAAACAAGGAATTAAAGAAGAACTTAGCATGGGCATATAAGTATTGGAAGGCTAGTATGATTAATTGTTGCTCAATTACATTAGATTTCATTTAATTAAAGTTTTCATCCAGGACATTTTATGAAATTTTTGAAATCATGAAAACCTTGAAGGAAGCAAATGCAGATAAGACAAGAAAAGCAAAAGGGAAACAATGAGAAAGCTGAAGGCTCTGAGTACCAATGACATTTGTTAAGTACTTGTGGTGTTTATGTATCAGGCAAAAAGCTTGAAAACAAAACACTTAGAGTCAAGGCTAGGCTCAACTGCAAAAAGCACTCCCTCAAAGCTCAAGGCTCTGAGCTGATGACAAGTCATCTTATGCTAGTTTTACTAGCAATTTTCATCTGTTTTCATTTTGTTTCATGCATTTCTTGCACAATAAGTAAGTAATTGGAGTGGAATTTCATGTTTATCTTGATTCAATCAAACATCATTAATTTTGTACAAAACCATGAGATTTATGCAAGAATTAGGTAATTATTATGAATGATGCAAAACCTTATGATTTTGGTGAGACTTTGATTGCATGTTTGGATGATTTCATGTGAAAAATGAAGAGAAAGAGAGGCAGTGCAGAATAACACTGCGCTCAAATGGAGAACGCTACGTTCTCTTGCGACGCGCACGTGTACAGGATGCTTACACGTCGGGCAAGGACTTTTGAAGACTCATGCGTACGCATGCATGATTCATACGCGTGGATTTGATCAGTGCTCATTTGCAAAGACAGCGCTATGTTATCTGAATGAGCATTTTCAAGCAAGTTTCGAATTTGGAATTGAAGTTTTGCAACTGACGCGCACGCGTAAATGACGCGCATGCGTTGATGGAGCATCTTGGATGAAGCACGCAAATGCGTGGGTGGCGCGGAAGCTTAGAATTGACATTCTGCCACCCACACACACGCGTACAGGGCGCGCACGCGTGGGGAGCGCTCATGGCGTGAACATAGCACTCGTTTGAAGAACGCTATCAAGGACGCGCATGCGTGAATGGTGCGCGCAAGCATGGCTGAGGCTGGAGACAACAATGACGCGCACGCATACAGTACGCGTACGCGTCGATGTGCAAAAATGCAAGGGACGCGTACGCGTCGGTAAAAGAACGCTACGCTCTATTTCAGAACGCTACATTCCCCTAGAAGCTGCAACCAAGTACCCATCTCTGATCCACTTCATCAAAGGCCAAAAAGCCCACTCCTAGTACTTAATGACTAAATTAGAATGTGTATAAATAGGAGAAAATTTGATTTCAATAGAGGATCTCTTTTTTACCTTCTTTTTATTTTTCCTTTTAGTTCTGTTTTCTTTAGGAGTTCTGGGATCTGATTTTATTTGCTTTCTATTTTTCTTTCTGTTCTTCTTCTTCTACATTTTTCTTTTCTATTTTGGTACTAGAGCAATGATGAACTAAACCCCAATTTCATTAGGGAGAGGAGCTCTATTGTAATTCCAATGAATCAATGAAATTCTTCTTCTTCTCAATTCAATTTTGTAGCTATTGGGTAACTTCTATTTTGATTTTGAATTATTCACTCTGGAAGGGGGTTTAATTTAGTGAATGCCTGTGTGAGCCTCGGAAGGGGAATCTCTTGCATTAGAATTGGAGCTCTATCCTTCACTACTCTCTTGATCAACACTATTCGGGAGGAATTGAGATCCTGAGAGTTAGTGTGGCTTATGGATGAGAGATATGCACTTAATCTCTTCTCATGACAATTAGATCAAGGAATTGGCAAGATTGATTGTGATTAGAGAGATTCGATTGCTAAGGAATTGGGATCCAATCAATTTCAATCCGCCATAGATCAACTAAATGATTGAGAAAGGAGTTGAGTCCAATTTGATTCAGGAAGGATTATAGTACCTCCAAACCCTGATGAATCACTTTCTTTGAATTTTTCCAACTTAGATCTCTCTGATTTTTACTGTAATTTACATTCTGTTTGATTTCCCAGCACCCAATTCCCTTTCTAATTCATGCAATTTAAGTTTCCTAGCAATTTAGATTCTGCAATTTAAATTTCTTGCACTTTAAGATTCAGTTATTTACCTTTCTTGCAATTTAAGTTTTAGCTCTTTTAATTTCTTGTTCTCTAAGTTTCTGCAATTTATTTCTCCTGCAATTTAAGATTCTGCCAGTTTACTTTCTGCACTTTATTTTTTTTTTTTTTGTAATTTACTTTCTGTTAATCAAATATTACGCAAATCATCAACTGTCTACTTAACTAAATTCATCACCCAACTAAAATTGCTCAATCCATCAATTCCAGTGGGATCGACCTCACTTTTGTGAGTTTTACTACTTAATGCGACCCGGTACACTTGCCGGTGAGTTTGTGTGGAATCGATTTTCCCTCATCAAATTTTTGGCGCCGTTGCCGGGGATTGATTTAGATTGAAAATGATTAAGTAGGTGATAATCTAGGTTAAGTACTTTTTCTTTGTTTTTGCTAAGCATATTAACTGTTTGTGATTTTGTTTCTGCTAACTTTAACTTTACTCTAGCAATAGAGTGTTCTATTTTTGTTTTCCTTTGGTTTGTTTGTGTTGTATGCCAAAAAGAAGAAGAGATGCATCTACCTCTTTTGTTTCTGAGCCAGAGAGGATATTCTTGAGATTGAGAAGAGAAGCAAGAGGGAAGGGAGTTATTGGAGAAGAAGAATCAGAAGAGGAAGACCAAGAAATGGAGGGTAACCTCCCTAATCCACCAGAAGAGGTGGCCAACAACAATGGCCAGCCTCCAAGGAGAGTACTAGCATCATATACCTTCCCCAATCCAAGAAACTGTGGGAGCAGTATACTCACTCCTAATGTTTATGCAAATAACTTTGAATTGAAGCCTCAGCTTATCACTTTGGTACAAAACAATTGTTCCTATGGAGGAGGCCCCCTTGAAGATCCAAATCAACACCTATCTCTCTTCTGAAGAATATGTGAAACTGTCAAGACAAATAGTGTGCATCCAGATATTTATAAGTTGCTGCTATTTCCATTTTCTTTGAGGGATAAGGCATCTCAATGGTTGGAGACATTCCCCAAAGAAAGCATCAATACTTGGGATGATTTGGTGAACAAATTTCTATCTAAGTTCTACCCACCTCAGAGGATCATAAGATTGAAGACAGAAGTGCAAACATTCACTCAAATGGATGGAGAATCACTTTATGAGGCATGGAAAAGATACAAAACTCTGATTAGGAAATTTCCACTTGAGATGTTTAGTGAATGGGACAGACTTCAGAATTTCTATGAGGGGTTGACTCTAAAAGCTCAAGAGTCCTTGGATTACTCTGCAGGAGGTTCATTACAACTGATGAAGATAGCTGAGAAAGCCCAGAATCTCATAGACACTGTGACTAACAACCAATACTTTTATGCTCATCAGAGGCAACACCAACCAGTTCAAAAGAAGGGTGTGTTAGAGCTAGAAGGAGTGGACACTATCTTGGCATAGAACAATTTGATGCACCAACAAATCCACCAATAAATGGAGTTGATGACAAAGAGAATTGACGGCCTTCAAGTGGCTGCAGTAAACACAGCAAGCCAACCTTCAATTGGATGGAGTCAAAGTGAAGAAGCTTTTGAGAAAAGCAACTATGAGTAGCAACCAGAACCTGTACAATACATGCATAACACCTCAAGCTCCTCTCAGAATAAATTTCATGGGGATACATACAATCCATCATGGAAGAATCATCCCAACTTGAGGTGGGGTGATAATCAGAATTCATGTCCAAAGAACCACAATTCCAACAACTCCCGCAATAAACACAACCAAAATCACTCATCCAATAATGCTAACCAATACAGAAATTCACAAAATACATATCACTAACCCCACAACAACTTAAAGAACCACCAAAATAACTTCTCCACATCCACATTCTACCAACAAAATATACCTATAACTAATTCAAATAATTTCCAGCAACAACCATCTTAGTTCACACAACCATCATCAAATCCAGACTCTCAGAGAATCTCTAATCTAGAGATATTGGTTAGTCAAAACTTACTGCATGATTCTTTTCTTGCTTGGGGACAAGCAAGATTTAAGTTTGGTGTTGTGATGACATGTCATTTTGTGCATATTTTGTATGCTTTTTCATACAAGAAATTAATGATTAGTGCTTAAATATTGAATGTTTTTGTGCTTAAATAGTATATTCCTTTGATTTTTTTTATTTTATAAACTTTGTAGGAAATAAGTGGAAAAAGAAGAAAAAAAAGCACAAAATAAGCTTAAAAGGAGAAAAGAGGAATTTTAGGGCATACTTTGAAGTTTGAGCATGCTTTTGGAGCCTTAGGCTACGCTTTCAAAAGCATGGCCCATGATTAAAATAAGATGAGCACTCCTTGGGCGCAAACACTACGCTCAAATTCAAATAGCGCCTGCGGTAATGGAGTGGAAAATTTTGGTTGGTGTCGCGTACGCGTGGGTGACGCGTACGCGTCGATGTGACATTTCTGAAGAACCACACGTACGCATGCATGACGCGTACGCGTGGGGAGCGCTCCATTTTTTAGCGCTACGCTCTTTTGGAGAATGTTGATATAGATGTGCACGCGTATAGCACGCGTACGCATCAGAATGGCAAATGTTGAAGGCCACGTGTACGCGTAGATGTGCCAAAATGGAAAAAGGATGCTCATGCGTATGGGACGCGTACGCGTGGGTATAAAAGCGTTCTGTTCTCCAAATAAACGCTACGCTCTCCTAGAAGTGAAATTCTGGCTCAATTAATCTGATTCCAAGCCCATTGAAACATCAAAGCAGGCAGAGCCCATTCACATCACCCAAAGGCACAAGAAACAGTTAGGATAGGAATTTTATTTATTTGTAATTTATTTTTCAATTTCAATTTCATTTGTAATTTAGGCAAGCCTATATAAAGGCATCAGTTTCATTTCATTAGGAGGGCAGTTAGTTAGGAGGTTCTGGCGCTGGAGTACAGTAGGAGTAGTTGTAGTAGTAGGAGCAGGAGTAGGAGTAGAATAGAAGGCTCTTGTAAACACTTTTTACCTTTCTGCACTTTTACATTTCAATATTGAATTCAATTTAGCTTATACAATTTAAATTTCCTGCAATCTGTTCTTCTGCAACTTTCCTTTCTACCAATTTTATATTCTGCTTTTATTGAGCTTAATTTATTTTCCTGCAATTTACATTTTCTACAAATGTTCTCTGAGCTATGATCCACTGAACCCCACTCATTAGGGAGAGGAGCTCTGTTATGATTCACATGATTTAGTGAATTTCTTCTTCTTCTCAATTCAATTGAATAGCTAAGAAATAACTTCTATTTTGATTGAGATCCATTCACTCCGGATGGTGGTTTGAATCTGTTGAATTTCCATGTGAGCTTCGGAAGGGAAATCATGGAAAAGAACTGAAGCTCTGTTTCTCACAACTCTCTTGATCAACACCATTCGGGAAGAATTGAAATCTTGAGAGTCTGTATGGCTTATGGATGAGAGAACATGCTTGACCTCTTCTCATGACAATTAGATCAAGGAATTGACAATATTGATTGTGATTAGAGAGATTGGATTGCCAAGGAATTGGGATCCAATCAATTTCAATCTGCCATAGATCTATTCATATGATTGAGAAGGAAGATGAGACCCATTTGATTCATTGTGGATTATGATATCCCCACTCCCTGATGAGTATTTCTTTCTGTTTTTACTTTCCTTGCCATTTAAGTTTCTGCTGATTTACATTATGCACTTTAAATTCACTGCAATTTACATTCTGTTAGTTCAATTTCACTCTATTCACCACTGTTAGCTTGACTGGACTAATCACCATACTAAAGTTTCTTGATCCATCAATCCTCGTGGGATCGACCTCACTCATGTGAGTTTTACTACTTGATGTGACCTGGTATACTTGCCGGTTAGTTTGTGTGGAATCGATTTTCACTCATCAGTGAGCATCTTATACCCTTTTTATTATCATTTTTCAATTGTTTTAAGTTAGATTTTATTTAGTTTTACTTGATTTTTGTGCAAAATCCCCTTTGGATGCTACTTTGAGTTGTTTTGGTGTTTTTATGATTTCAGGTGAAATTCGGACAAATTTGGTAGAATTTTATGCAAAAACAAAGGAAGAAAGTAGATGTTGTCAACCTTAACCTCCCTGCATTCCAACGAGCATAACTGGATCTATAATAGTCTATACTTTGCTTCTAAAATCACTGCCAAATCTGGTGCTAAACACTACCTTGGCGTTTAGCACCCAAAGAGGACAAAACCAGCGCCAAAACTCCCCCATGACAGTGTTTAACGCTAGAAAAATGCTAGGAAGGGACCAAATATGGGTCAAACTCGCCCAAAGGAGCATCTTTAGTGGGATTTAGCTTTTAATAGCTATCTTTTATCCTATTATAGTTATTTTTAATTACAAACAAAATCTTTTAGGCCCAGACTTTATTATTTTATTTTAGTATCAAATCAAATTAGGTTAGTGACGTTGGGATTTTTGCCAGTAAAGAAGTTCATCAAAACAGTCGCGTTGTAGATATAGTCTCTAAACCGACAAAAATTCCTTCCTACAAACGTTTTGGGTGTCATAAGTAACAAACCCCTTTAAAAATTGTTAACCGAGTATTCAAACCTCGGGTCGTCTTCTCAAGGAACTGCAGGGAAGTATGTTCTTATTATTGGTTATGGAAGTTGTAAAATCGGGGTTGAGAGTGAAGAGTGGATATGACAAATAATTTAAATGGCAATTAAAATAAATAAATACTGTAAAGCAAACTTTTGGCAAGGTAAAAGAAATTGGAAGTCCAACTTAGTTATCTCTCTCAATAATAATGAAAGTTGAATCTAAATTCCACTTAGTTAACCTTTACTAAAGTAAAGGAAAGTCAAGGGACTAATTAGTTTGACCTTCGAATCCTATTTATTTCCTAAGAAAAAGTTGGGATTATTGAAGTTCAGTTCAATTAGCAAGATAACGATTATCAATTATGCTAAGTTTAATAATGTTGAGTTACTGATTTCTTAACCAAGACCAAAAAGGGAAAAAGTAAAATTGTTGGAATAAAAATGTCCTTAGATGGAAAGCAATGGTAACACAAATTACAGAGAAAGCAATCAATAACTGAAATACCTCAAATAATCATTAATTCAAATCATAACATGGAAAGGGTTCATAAGTCAAGTTGGCAACATTTATAGATACGAATAAAAGCATTAAAGTAAAAGTAGCATAGAAACATAAATTAAAGCAAATATTAAACCTGGATCGAGAGTTACTCTTAAAAACTAAGAGAAGTCCTAAATCCTAATCCTAATCCTAAGAGAGAGAGGAGAGAACCTCTCTCAAACTAAATCTAAATCATGGAAAGTAGTAAAAATGCGAGCTCTCCTTTGAATGGATGCATTTTCCCACTTTATAGCCTCTAGTCTATGTGTTCTGCACTTGGATTTGGGCCAAAAAGGCTTCAGAATCCGCTTTGAGCGTATTCTGTAAATTCTGATACGTGGCCTCTGTCACGCGTCCGCGTGGGTCACGCGGTCGCGTCATCTGGAGTTTTCCTTGTCACGCGTCCGCGTCGTATGCGTTCTACTTAAGGTGCGCGGTCGCGTCAGTCATGCGGCCGCATCGCTACTTCTTTGCTTCGAGCACGCGATCGCGTCGTCCATGCGATCGCGTGGATACCAGTTTCTGCAAAAATCTGTTTTGCACTTTCCTTCCATTTTTGTACGTTTCCTTTTCCATCCTTTAAGTCATTCTGCCTTAGAAAATCTGAAACTACTCAACACACTAATCACGGCATCGAATGGAAGTAAAGATAATTAAAATAATTAATTTTAAAACTTAGGAAACATGTTTTTCACATACATCATATAATAAGGAAGGAAAAGTAAAACCATGCAATTAATATGAATAAGTGGGTGAAGGATTGAATAAATCACTCAAACTAAGCACAAAATAACTCATGAAATATGGGTTTATCAACCTCCCCACACTTAAACAATAGCATGTCCTCATGCTAAATCCAAGGTAAAGAATAAGGTAAGGTTAAAGTGGTGGAATGTTATGCAATGCAACCTATTCTAAATGCATCTACCTAAATGAGTCATGCAATTCCAATTTATCCACTCATATATAAAGCTTACATGTAGTCAAATTAATTCACATTCTCAAGGAGTCATATATATATATATATATATATATATATATATATATATATATATATATATATATATATAGCCAACCTTTAAATAATAAAGCATTTTAGCAAATGAGATGGGAAATAAAAATATTGTACAAATTTGCAAAACAATTAGTAAATTAAGCACAGATATATGTTGATGAGTTATTGAACCCTCACTGGATTTTGTGTTTACCCTCTAGTCACTCAGTGTTTATTGGGTTTATTCACTCTACTTTTCTTTTTATTCTTACTTTCTATAACTTTGTTCTTCATCTAATCAATCAACAATTATAGAGTACAGTCATACCAAAAGTCATGAGGTCTTTAATTAAGGTTGTAATGGGGCCAAGGTAAAGGTAAGGATATATGTATAAGGCTAAGTGAGCTAATAAGTGAATCCTTAATTAGACTAAGATCTCACCTAACATACATATTTAGTAGAACAAGCTTCTTTACCAATTTCCCATATTATCCCACTTGTTGTTACATGCTCATGTTTCAATTTTATTTTTATCCCATGTGCATTGCTTTTATTTTGCATTGGGGAATTCTTTTGTATCCCCTTTTATTAAATGCTGAAAAATAACTTTTTTTTTCTCTTTTTTTTTTAATGCACATGGTAATTGAATCAATTTGATTTCTCATGAGCATGTTTCCCAAATTTTCTGAGTTATTTTATTTCTTTCAACTTTTCTACCCTTTTGTCTCTATCATCCATGTTCCCAATAGGTTTCCCATATTTTAATCTATTCATGATTTTCTATCTTAAGCTAACCAAGGATTCAACTTGGGATTTTATTTTGTTTTTCTGCTTAAGGCTAATAGTGTGGCTAAATAGAATAAAAGGGATTTTAAAGGCTCAAGGGGGCTAACAAGGGTGATGTGAAAGGTAGGTTATTTTGGGGTAAGTGAGCTAAAATCAAATGATGGCCTTCAATCATTCTTTTGGTATGTATCTATATTATATATTCTATATTCTATAATTAGACATATAGATTAAAGCAAAGTAAAGAACATCAAAATAAAAAGAAGTGAAACACACAGAAATAAAATTATGGTTTGAATGCAACCATACAATTAAGCTCAAGACTCACAGGCTGTGTATTCTCTAACTCAAGCATCATATATCATTCATATATGTTATGCAGGTTTAGTTAAAAATTCCCATTATTCTCATAAAAAAATTATTTAGGGTAGCCTTTAAAGTTTTAATGTTTCTCCTTGATGAAATGTTGTCAACTTAACTATATGATGCAATGCTATATATACAAGGTTTATGAATTTAAATCTGTTATGTTCAATTTCCTAGCTTACTTCCTTTTTATATTTTTCAATTTAACAATGCTATCTTATGCTAAAAAGGGTAAACTATGCTAATTAATCCACTAATAAGTCAGAATTGCAAACTAAACTAAATAACTAAAAATATGAACTAAAAATGCAAAATGCAGAAATAGAGTAAAAATACATAAAAACAGCAATGTATAAGTACTCAGAAAATAACAGTAAAAATAAAAATACAGAAAAATATCCAAAATAAAAGAAAAAAGAGATGTAGTGGTTCACCAAAATAAAACGCCAGAGATGGCGACCTCCCCACACTTAAAATGAAGCATCGTCCCTAATGCTCAGTCAAGCCGGGTGTGAAGGGGTGTCATCACTGGTAGGGATGGAAGCTGGAGGCTCTGTGGTGGTGGTGGGCTGAGGGTCTGGCTGCTGTAGAGGCGGTGCTGACTGGATCGGGATCTCCGGATCTGCAGCCTCGATCTGATGCGTAACCTCCTGATGCGGGGCAGCCTGCTCTGTGTCTGCCTGCTGATGGGTCTCCTCCTGGAAGTGAGTCTCCTCCTCGTGCTCATCCTCCTCCTCCTCTGATGGCTCTGATGGTGTGTCGGGCTCGGAGGGGATGTCACCACCCTGTCGGATCATCAGCTTCAGATGTGAATAGCGTCGCTGGCTGCGACGCTCCAATCTCTCATACCGGCGCCGATTACGGCACTCCATCTGATCAAGCTGTCGGAATAGGCGGTGCACGAGGTGGTATACGGGCTCAGAGGCAGGTGGAGGTGCGATGGTGGCAGCAGGGGCAGCAGGGACAGCCATGGATGAAGAGGGTCCAGCAGACGGTGGGGCTGTCTCATCAGTAGCAATGAAGGGTGGTGGTCTGTAGCCCAAAGCTAGGAAGTTCCTGCTGTGAGGAATGATCTTCCGGCAGTCCGCTTCTGGTGGTCTCTCATCGGCATCCTCCCATGGCACGTCAGTTCGACGGCCTAGCTGTGTAACCAGATACGGAAAAGGGAGGGTGCCGCGGACGTGGACCCTGGCCATATAATGCCGGATAAAGCGTGGTAGATAAAGGTCCTTACCCTCCATCACACACCATAGGAGGGTGATCATAGCAGCTGGGATCTCGGTCGCATGAGTACTCGGCATGACATAGTTGCTCAAGATCTGATGCCATAACCGAGCCTCATCATTTAAGTACGCCCTCTTGATCCCTCTAGGTATGGTGGTGTCCTGACCCATCTCCCAAGAAACAGTCGGGTCGAGAGCTATCCGTGCCTTTACAGCATCCCAATCAAACTGCATCAGGCGCATGTCCTCCTCAGCCTTTGAATAACCATCAGGCTTATCGGACTTGGCTGGGAGCCGGAGAATGTCCTCTATGGCCTCCTCAGTGAACAGAATCTGCTTTCCTCTCAGGTTCACTGCATCTAGGGTGGTGATGTAGTAGTTGCAGTAGAATTCTCAGACCCAAGATGCATTGATCTCTGTCAGTGTTCTCTCCAGAAAGAACCAGCCTCTTTGCTTGATTTGCTCAGTGGTGTACTGCTAGAGTGCTTCTGGAATCCTCAGAGTTCTCTCCAGGTATAGATTCCTAGAGTTTGCAAATGCCGGATACTTTAGCTCACAGTACCGGTTTGCAAATTTTATTGAATCATTAGCAGGGAGCAGCTGGTCAGCTTTTTCCTGCTGTGTAAAGTTCTTCTCCCGCCATGAGGAATCATGCAATATGTCAATGATGGACTGGGAGGAATCTCCTCTCTTGCGCTTGCCAGTAGCCTTGCCTTTTCCTTTCCTCTGTGAGGCAGACATCCTGAAAAATGGGAAACCAGGATATGGATAAAAATAGGGAAGCAAATAGGCAATTAAACAAAGAAAACTCAAAGCGGCAAAGGAGAATTAGAATGAGGTAAATGAGTCAAGTAAATGTGCATTAAGGATTGTTTAGTAGTTTTAAAATATGGAAAGGAAGAATTTACAATCCAAAATGTATCAGAATTCAAGTTAAATAGAAAAATTGTCATTATGCCATGGTTAGAAAGTTAGAGGAAAGTGAAAAATCAGAAAAGAGATTTCAAAAGGTTAGTATGGTTAGAATTTCTAAAAGAAGTTAGTAAATTAAAATTAGTGAGTCAGTAAAATGCGGGTTAAAGTAAGTGGCATAAATAAAATAGTTCCATGTAACAAGGATTCACAATTATGACTAGAATTAACTCATAACCGAACAAGGAAAACAGGGTGATGTTGATTCTAATAGATATAAAAAAAAGCAAGAACTCGAATCAGAATATCACAAATGCAGTTTATAAACCAGGAAATCAAAGAGGATAAGAAAGTCTGCCATAGCATTCATGAAACAGTTTGGGTAAGGCAGAGGACAACAGAGTTCAGATCGCCAAACCAAAACATGAATGAAAACAATTCACAAAAAATTTGGGCAGCATTCCGGCTAAAACTGGATTGTCCCGGAAAATAAACAGCAATCAAAGCAGTTCATATGAATTAAAATTGAAGCTTGCAATTTACATATAATAAATATAAACATGAAAAACAGAATAAAGAGCAGCATGAATTAAGAAATTACAGCATATGAACTAATATCATAGCAGCAGCAAGATTGCAAAAACATAGAGCAATAAACAAGAACGGTGCAATTAAACAGACCTAAATCCACTAACCACAGCCTAAGCTACCTAACAACCTAAAAATCCACTACAGCAGACATATCTATCTATCCTAATTATGAACAGAAACAGAAAAAAATTGTAAAATAACTGCGAAGGACAGAAAGGCGGCGTTCATCGGAACCTGGTAGGCGTGAGGAGTAGAACGGGGTAAGAAAGCGGCTGGGTGGTGGCTGCGACGGCGTCCGGCGCGGTGGCGGGCACGGCGGCGCGGTGGCTGCTTGCGTGGCAGTTCGGTCAGGGGAAAGGGAGGGGTAATGGGTGAAATAGGGGAGGGGGTTGGATAGGGGAGAGGGGGTGGCGCGGCTGGGATGGCCGGCGGTGGTGGGTGGTGGTTCGCGGAGGGCAGTGGCGGGAAGGGGGGGAAGAGAGGAAGAAAGAAGAAGGAAGAAGAGGAGGGAGGAAGGGGGGTAGGTGGCGGCGGCGTCTGGGCGGCAGCAGCCTCTGGATGGTGGTCGGGGCGGCAGCTGGGTGGTGGTGGTTGAGGGTTGGGGAAGAAGAGAGGGAGAAGAGGAATTGGGGGGGCTGCGCGAATGTAGGGTTTCGCGTGACAGGGGGTGTTATATTTTTGAATCCACGCGGCCGCATGGGGCACGCGGTCGTGTGGTTAGGGTGAAAATGGGAGTGACGCGATCACGTGGGGCGCGCGATCGC
The DNA here is from genome assembly GCF_059453495.1 of Arachis ipaensis. Lineage (NCBI taxonomy): Eukaryota > Viridiplantae > Streptophyta > Magnoliopsida > Fabales > Fabaceae > Arachis > Arachis ipaensis. The sequence goes on from NC_142436.1 coordinate 86,881,902, forward strand.
ATGAGAGGGGTGGAAGAGGGGATGACGCGATCGCTTGGGTCGCGCGATCGCGTCGCTGGAAATTGTGCTAAACGCACGACTCCAGCACCGTTTCAGCGCAACTCTCTGTCTCCTTCGAGGGTGTTGTGGAATCCATGCGACGCGATCGCGTCGCTCACGCGGTCGCGTGGGATTGGTATTGCGCAAGTGAGGCGATCGCATGGGGTATGCGATCGCGTGGGCCAATTTGTGCAAAACGCACAAGGGCCGCACGATTCCAGCCTAACTTTCTGGACGTTGGATATTTACGCCGATCTCCAGGTCACGCGGCCGCGTGGATGACGCGGTCGCGTGGGAAGTGTAGTTCGCCAATTGACGCGATCGCATGGGTGATGCGGTCGCGTCGCGCATCCCATTTTTTTTTTTTGTATGATAAATGCAGAATGCAATGATTAACATGAATGCAATGCATGATTCCAGGTTCAATGAAGTAAAATGAAAAGGAAATAAAAATGAAAGCAATTAACAAGAAATAAATTGAAAAAGAAGCGACCATACCATGGTGGGTTGTCTCCCACCTAGCACTTTTAGTTAAAGTCCTTAAGTTGGACATTGGAGGAGCTTCCTGCTATGGCGGCTTATGTTTAAATTCGTCCAAAAATCTCCACCAATGCTTGGAATGCCAATAGCCTCCGGGGTCCCAAACTAGGCATGTGAAGCTTCTGATCAGCTTCACGCAGATTTTCAGGCTCTCGGGATGACGAATGTCAGAACAGAATCCATGATCCCAAGCTTTATTTTTAAATCCGCCTCCGTCTTGATCTACATGTTTCCATCTGGGCGATTTAAAAAGTAGAATCTCACCATGGTGACCAAACATTCTCCGTGATCCATGCAATTGAGCATGATACCAATCCGTGTACTTCGAGGTGAAGCGTGGAACCTTATTGAACCTTGCGCACCAACTCTGAGTACGAGCCATTTCCCTCTTACTCTTAAAGCCGCAAAGAGCTCTAAGCTGGCCATCTGTTTCAAGCAAACCATATTCAAGTGAATAAGTAAAGTTATAGGTTAAGGATTGTACCCACTTGAAGCTTGTATTAGGTGGTAATGGCCTTGGGATAGGTGTTTTCGGTGGTTCTTTAAGTTCTACTCCCTTCTGCTCTTCTGTGAATTCCTCCACTTCCTTGCAAGGCTCTACAATTGTATCTGTGTCCTGGTCAAAGTCTTCTATGTCTTCCTCATCACTTGAGTCATAGATTGGAGGTTGAGAGAAATCTACCTCCGCATCGTCTTCATATTCACTTGGGGAAGATTCTTCGATCTCAAAGAATTCACTTGCGGATGCAAGTTCATTACTAAGAAAGCCAAACTTGTGGCTATCATCATCAAGGGAATTTATGTCCTGGGTTATTCCGTCTGATTCTTCATAAATGACTTGCCTTGGGGGTTGTGTACTATCCTCCTTGGCATCAACTGTAATGTCCTTGACGGAGTTCTCCTCAGTTCTGGATTCCCATGGAGGTTCAGCATTTCCTAGATCTTCAACCAACTCTTCTTCTTGTACAATGACAGCTTCTTCTACTTGTTCTAGTACAAATTCATTCTCTGTCTTGTCCACTGGAGTTTCTGGTATCTCCTTCATGCTACGCTCTTTGTTAGACTGTTCACATGGGGCCGTGGTTGATCCTTGTGTATTTGAGCGCCTAGAAACCCATTGAATTATTGTTTGCTCCAGTTGTCGAATGGTTGTTTGAAGTTTATTTACTGTTTCCTTTAGGCGAACCTCTGCTTCTCGGGTTGCCGGACTTGGACATGATACATAGGAAAGTGGCGATGATTGGGAGTGATTGGATTAGTACTGGGGTAAGGAAGGATCATATGGTGGCGAATGGTGAAGAGAAGCTTGTGAGTATGGTGGTTCGGGGTTATGTTGAAAGGATGGTTTATATGCACGGTAGAATGGTCTTTGTCCAGGATATCTCGGAGGGTGTTGCTGCCTAAAGGGTTGATTAGATCCTCTTGGCTCCATCCATCCTTGATTGGTCTGACCTTGATGCATATTCCTACTGTAACTTCTATTTCCTTCAACAAAGTTAGAACCAAACTCAAAGTGAGAGGGGTGAGAATTCATGGTAGCAAATAAAGATAAAAAGGAAAAACAAAAATAAATAAACAAGCAAAAGAAAAATATTTACAATAACCAATAATAAGGCACACGTTAGCAGTTCCCCGGCAACGGCGCCATTTTTGACGTTGGGATTTTTGCCAGTAAAGAAGTTCATAAAAACAGTCACGTTGAAGATATAGTCTCTAAACCGACAGAAATCCCTTTGTACAAACGTTTTGGGTGTCACAAGTAACAAACCCCTTTAAAAATTGTTAACCGGGTATTCAAACCTAGGGTCGTCTTCTCAAGGAACTGCAAGGAAGTATGTTCTTATTATTGGCTATAAAGGTTGTAATCGGGGTTTAGAAGGTGAGAAGCAAGTGACTTAAATGACCAGTAAAGTAGATGGCAATTAAATTAAATAAATACTGTAAAGCAAACTTCTGGCAAGGTAAAAGAAATTGGAAGTCCAACTTAACTATCTCTCTCAACAATAATGAAAGTTGAATCTAAATTCCACTTAGTTAACCTTTACCAAAGCAAAGGAAAGTCAAGGGACTAATTAGTTTGACCTTTGAATCCTATTTATTTTCAAAGAAAAAGTTGGGATTATTGAAGTTCAGTTCAATTAGCAAGATAACGATTATCAATTATGCTGAGTTTAATAATGTTGAGTTACTGATTTCTTAACCAAGACCAAAAAGGGAAAAAGTAAAACTGTTGGAATAAAAATGTCCTTAGATGGAAAGCAATAGTAACACAAATTAAAGAGAAAGCAATCAATAACTGAAATACCTCAAATAATCATTAATTCAAATCATAACATGGAAAGGGTTCATAAGTCAAGTTAGCAACATTTATAGATACGAATAAAAGCATTAAAGTAAAAGTAGCATAGAAACATAAATTAAAGCAAATATTAAACCTGGATCGAGAGTTACTCTTAAAAACTAAGAGAAGTCCTAAATCCTAATCCTAATCCTAAGAGAGAGAGGAGAGAACATCTCTCAAACTAAATCTAAATCATGGAAAGTAGTAAAAATGCGAGCTCTCCTTTGAATGGATGCATTCCCCCACTTTATAGCCTCTATTCTATGTGTTCTGCACTTGGATTTGGGCCAAAAAGGCTTCAGAATCTGCTTTGAGCGTATTCTGTAAATTCTGATACGTGGCCTCTGTCACGCGTCCGCGTGGGTCACGCGGTCGCGTCATCTAGAGTTTTTCTTGCCACGCGGTCGCGTCAATCATGCGGCCGCGTCGCTGCTTCTTTGCTTCGGGCACGCGATCGCGTCGTCCATGCGATCGCGTGGATACCAGTTTCTGCAAAACTCTGTTTCGCACTTTCCTTCCATTTTTGTACGTTTTCTTTTCCATCTTTTAAGTCATTCTGCCTTAGAAAATCTAAAACTACTCAACACACTAATCACGGCATCGAATGGAAGTAAAGGTAATTAAAATAATTAATTTTAAAGCTTAGGAAACATGTTTTTCACATACATCATATAATAAAGAAGGGAAAGTAAAACCATGCAATTAATATGAATAAGTGGGTGAAGGATTGAATAAATCACTCAAACTAAGCACAAAATAACTCATGAAATATGGGTTTATCAGTTAGTATTTAAAGGAAAAGATCACTTAGGTCTAGGATCTTCTTCTTTCTGCAGTTTTTAGAACTCTGTTTTCTCTGTAAGTCATGAGCAACTAAACCTCCTGGTTAAGGTTAGGAGCTCTGTTTATTTCTATGGATTAGAACTATTATTCTTCTATTTTAATTTATGTTTGATTCAATTCTAAGGATTGTTTTCATTCTTAATCTTATGAACTGGGTAGAACGAGAGTATGACCCTTTTCTACATGAGTTCTTGGGATTCTCGAGAGAGAGTTATCTCGCTTGAACAACATCTTGAAAACAAATTCCTCTTAAATTGCTAATTGTATGAACTAATATGGATATATAACATATAATCCTGTTAGTCTTGGGTAATTAGGGTTTTCGTGGCGCTAAACTAATTTTCTGAACTTCACCCTCTAATCAGAATCAAGTGACCACGAGAGTGGCAGTTGATGAACGTTAGAGGAGGCTAAATCACTAAGAAATTAGGGTTTAGACATTTAAAGTTTGCCATAGAATGAATCATTCATTGTTAAAATAGTTGGTAAGAAACTTTAATCCGGAAAGGTAAACATCTCCGAAACCTTAACTGTTTTCTCATACTATTTTTACATCAATTCTTATTTGCTTTCTTTAATTTCTTATTTATTGTTCTATGCGATTTCAACTCACCAAACCCCTTTGTGATTCGCCTGACTAGATCCAACTTGACAACCATTGCTCTCTCAGTCCGACAATCCTCGTGGGATTGACCCTCACTCACCTGAGGTATTACTTGGATAACCCGGTGCACTTGCCGGTTAAGGAAGAATACCACTCAAGGAAGAATTCCCGGATGAACAACTCCTAGCCATTAGAGTTATGCCATGATTTGCTGACATGGCTAACTACAAGGCTGGGAGAATCATTCCCAAGGAATATAATCGACATCAAAGGAGGAAACTGATCCATGACTCCCGATTTTTCTTATGAGATGACCCATACCTCCTCAAAAGATGTTTTGACAACATCATTTGGAGGTGCATTCCTAAAGAAGAAATATGAGGTGCACTATGGCATTGCCATGGCTCGTATTACGGTGGTCATTTTAGTAGAGAAAGAACAGCAGTCAAGATGCTCCAAAGTGGCCCCTATTGGCCTACTTTTTTCAAACATCACCCGAGCTTTTTTTTTTTCAAAAATGTGAGAAATGTCAAAAATCTAGAAATATATCCTGGAGACATGAGATGCCACAAAACTTTATACTTAAAGTGGAGCTATTTAATGTATGGAAAATTGATTTCATGGGGCCTTTCTCATCTTCAAACTCAAACCTCTTCATTCTAGCAACAATCGACTATGTGTCTAAATGGTTGGAAGTCATGACATCACCCACTAATGATGCTAAGGTTGTGATTGGATTTTTTAAGAAGGCTATATTCAATAGATTTGGGATTCCAAGAACACTAATAAGTGATGGAGGAACCCACTTTTGCAACAAACAACTCGAAGCTCTTCTTCAAAAATACGGAGTCAGAGATGAAATGGCAACTCCATATCATCAGCAAACTAGTGGACAAGTAGAGGTATCCAACCGAGAGCTGAAAAAATTTTGGAGAAGATGTTCAATGCCTCTCAGAAAGACTGGTCTTGAAAAATTGGTGATGCTTTTTGGGCTTATAGAGCAGCTTTCAAGACACCAATTGGCATGTCATCTTATCAATTGGTTTATGTCAATGTGTGCCATCTATTAGTTGAATTGGAACATAGAACATTTTGGGTCATTAAGTTCTTAAATTTTGATGACAAGACAGTGGATGAGAGGAGACTCCTCCAACTCAACGAGCTTAATGAATTTTAAAATCAAGCCTATAATAATGCTCAGCTATATAAAGAAAGTACAAAAAGGTGGCATGATAAGAAAATCCTCTCAAAAGAATTTGAAGTGGGTCAAAAAGTCTTGTTATTCAATTTACGATTGAAGCTATTTCCCGAAAAATTGAAAACAAGGTGGTCTGGTCCATTCATAGTAGTGAAAATATCCCCTTATGGGCAAGTCAAAGTAATGGAGGAAAGTATTGGGAAAAGGTTCGCAGTCAATAGACAAAGATTGAAGCCATATCTTGAGGAAGAAGTGGATCGACAAAAATCACTACAAGAAAAAAGGCCTATGGCCACGCTTTTTTTTTTGTCACACTTTAAAAGCGTGGCCAAAAGTGGTCAATGGCCATGCTTTTGTGACGGTGGCAATTGAATAGAGATTTGGCCACATTTTTTCTTGCCACGCTTTAAAAACGTGGCGAAAAGGGTCAATGGCCACGCTTTTGGAAGGGTAGCAGTTGATTGGAGATATGGCCAAAACTAGTCAATGGCCACGCTTTTGTGAGAGTGGCGATTGAATAGAGATTTGGCCACACTTTTTTTCTTGCCACGCTTCAAAAACGTGGCAAAAAGGGTCAACGGCCACGCTTTTGAAAGGGTAGCAATTGATTGGAGATACGACCACATTTTTTTGGCCACGCTTCAAAAGCGTGGCCATAGAGAAAAACAGGGACTCTTTTGGCACGCTTTAAAGCATGGCCAAAAGGTTTTTGAAAAATAAACCCTTAATTAATCCCCAAAGTAAGCTTCGATCAGGAAGAGCTCAGATCCCCTTTGAAACCCTTAATTAAAAACTCTTTGAAAAATAAAGCACTCTCTCACTCTTAGCTCTTACCAAGTTACCATCGTCACTCAACTCTCAACTCCATGGCAACCCTGGAAGAGCTCAGATCCCCGCCGTCACCAGCACCGTTCTCGCTGCGCCGTTAGCCTCTCCTCCGCCTCGTCTCCTCCTCGTCACTAGCATCGTCCTCGTTTACCTCGTCACTAGTGTCGTCCTCCTCACCGATCTCCTCTGTATCGTCCCCAGTGTGGTCTTCTCTGCTCTCCTTCCTTCTGGTTTCACCTTACTTTTGTCATTGCCTTCCTGCTCTGGCCATCTTCCTGCTCTGGCCACCATGCCCTAACCCTCACCATTGCGCTGGCCACCGTCTTCTTTGTCATCCCTCCACCGCGCCTCTGCCTCGCATCTACTACATCCCTCGTTCGTGTTTGCCTCGCCATTTCTGCTTTGCTCGATTTTCCCTACTGGTGCGTTCGTTTCTGCCATTCCCTGCCTCGCCGTTTTTGCTTCGCTCGATTCTCTGCTGAGAGGAATCTATTGATTGCCCCCAGGGTTTCTTTGAGGTTTGTACATGTTACTTTACTCTATTCAATTTCTCATTTACAATTGCTCGCGAATTGGGATGGATTACTGTTCATGTCGAATTTGATGCTTCGGATTAGGTTTGGAGTATTTAACTAATTTTAGGGTCACATTAAACTTGTACTGTGTACTAAGAAAAATAGGAAATAGACTTTTCATATTGAATAACTTTTTAGTATGCTAATTCAACATATGAATGGGATAGATAATACTGCTGCAATACTTGCGACATTCAGGATACTTAAAATGATCAACTGATTATCATCATTGCAAAAGTCAATACCAAATGCCTTTTATTACACCATTTTGATTATTAATATCCTGTGAATTATTTTTTAGAAAGATTATGACTGTGAATAATCTTAACTTGTCCAGGTTGTAATATTTAGAGATGGGACATATCTAACCTTAAAAGAAGTTTTTGAGAGTTTGGACTAGACTGGGTAAGATCTTATTCTCTAGTTTCTATTATTATCATAATTTATTACTGAAGTTGGTAGGATTAAGCTTCTGTAAGTTAATCTGATTTTTGAACATATGTTTTACAGATATGACCTCAATGTTGACCTTTTGGACGTTCACACAGACAACAGTACATTTCATCGTTCTTAAATAAAATCCTTGTGGTCAAAGTATGCTCAGGGAGATATTCCTAAAGCAGGATAATCTCATTCAAGGTAACTTCCTTTCAGAATTATACATTTATTTTAGTGTTTAGGGTTCAGTATTATACATTTTGAAGTCCTGTGTAATTCACTTATTTATTTACTTATAACTAGTCACAATGGCAGAAAACCTGTTGGCTTTTTGGAGTCTGCTTGTTACATTCTACTTCAAATAAGGATTTTAGGTAGCGTTTGTTTTGAGGTACTGAGACAGAGACTGAGAGACTGAGACTTAGTATCGTGTTTGTTAGTTCAGAGACTGGTACTAAAATTTCTGTCTCTGTCTCTAAAATTTCAGTATTTCAGTACCTCCAAAAAATAGGGACACAGGGGACTGAAATTTTTAAAGATGGAGACTGAAACTTTAATAACATTTTATACCTAAAATACTTTCATTTCAATTAACTAATTCCAATTTTACCCTTTGTGCAAATTAAATTAGAGTTTCATTCTTGTTTCAATTCCTGTCTCTCATTTTGCACCAAACATAATACTGAAATTTATTTCAATCCCCGTCTCTTAGTCTCTGTCTCTCAGTCTCAGTCTTTTCGGCTCTGTCTCTCCACCAAACGCTACCTTATATAACATGCTAAAATTCAATAAAGTTCATCTGACAATGTTGCTGTACAGAAAAGGACAAAAACCCTCATGTGCTGCGAAACATTGAAACTTGTTAGTAGCTGTCTAATTTCACCAAGCCATATCCATACAAAATTGGAAAAAAAAAGTTGGTTAGGTGCTAGTTGAATGAGTTTCAAGAATATATTTTCAAGCCTACTTGATCTATATTAATTTGCTTTATTTTGGTTGTTGAACTTATTATGTTGGTTTTATAAGAACCATATCTACTTGCAGTTTTAGATTGTTGTCAAAAGCAACTGCTACCTATGGATTAAGAATTAGTTCAAGAAGGAAATAAGAATGTCTTGCAAAGCAATAACATGGGGATATTGACAAAATGTTTCAGCATTCATGCTGGAGTTTATTATTATGATCTGTGTTGATTGATTCAGTTTTATCATCTTTACTTACAAGCGCCCAAACTATTGTCTTGCATTAAATAGGTTGTTTCCTTGGCGAGCTGACAAAGCAAGTGTTTTTTGATCTCGTTGCCAGTAAATATCAGGTGCTTTCCCATATCCTGTCATGTTACAACCTAAAACAACATATAAAATTCTAAAATTCAAGTAGAACACTTCATTTATTTATTTAATTTTGAATTAATTTAATTTAAACTCTTTTAGGTATTGGTTTCCTATGTGCTTTTCCTCAGGCATTAAAATCAACATGGACAAGTTTCTTACTATGCTATTTTGTATATAGTTTTTGTAAACTTGGCTTTGCTATAAGCATGTAGGTTTGTTTTTTTTCAATTCTTTCCATGAAAAGGCAGGTTACCAACTGAGCATAGTTGGTTTTTTTTTCCCTGCTTTTTCCCGATGTGTGTCCAGTGTCCTAATATTTTTTAAATACAACTTTGATTATTTTATATTAAGGAAAGGTCTACTTAAATTTATTTTTTTCTATTATTATTGGCCAATATGTTTAAATTAAGTCTTAGCATTTTTATTCATGACATTTTTCTTTTCAAATTATAATTCAAGCTCTTAATTTTTGTGAACTAGCAGCAGCTGGATGAAGCATCCTTTCTTATTCTTATTTATTTAAAAAATAGAATTTTGTATTTTTTAGTTTTATGATGATTTCCCATTTTCCCATGTAGCGGAATGAGTTTTTGTTGATATTTATTTTCCATTTCTTTATCATTGTTTTGTTAGGCTTATTCCATTTCCCTCCTAGATGCTTGTTAACGTATGTCTTTCCTTACCTAATTTATAGAATATCAATATATGGTAGGAAGCAAAGTGAATGGGACCAATTAGCTAGTTGGATAGTAAATAATGATCTGTACAGTGAGAATGTTGTTTGGTTAATTCAGGTATTTTCTAGTTTTTTTATTTGCTTAAATCACAGATCAGTTTTATTATCACAATTTATAACGAGGATTTGTTTTTAGTTTCACTTAGTTTTCATGCATTAATTCATACCGTCTGATTTGCTCATTTTCAATATCATAGCTTTCAGCTCCATATCATAATTTTTTTTCATGTTTTTTTACTGTTTTCTTATTTAGATTATGAGTTTGAGTAAAACATTTTCTGGCTTAATTTGCACACTGATTGTAATGTTATCATTTCTCTATTGATATATTTATTATAAAATCTATCTTGCAGCTTCCAAGGTTGTACAATGTGTACAAAGAAATGGGAATTGTTACCTCATTCCAGAACATGCTTAATAATATCTTTATTCCTCCTTTGAGGTTACTGTTGATCCTGATTCACATCTCAGCTTCATGTTTTCTTAAAGCAGGTTTGTTTCTCATCTACACTTTCAATTGACTTTTGGAGTAAACATCTATTGCACCATAGGTTCATAATACACTTAATCTAAGCACATTGCACCATCAATATCTCAACCAATCATGTTCATTTCTGAAGTTTGAAGATTATATTAAAAAGATAATGACACTTGATCATTATGAGTTAGAGATACAGCATTATAAATCATTTGGTTGCAAGAAACTCCTCATTCAAACATCATAGGACAAAGCTAAATACTTAAGGAGTAAATATTTGCACTGGATTTTTTTTCTAGAAGAATATAAATAAAAAATTCCATTAACCAGTCAATGCAAAAGCAGTTAGAACCGATTCCAGTCTAAAATTATTGCTTGTGTTAACGTGTAACTATTGATTAACATATCTACAAGTGTTTTAAAGTGGTGTTCCAGTTTTTTCTGGTTGATGAAGGAGTCATTGTTTTATTTGTTGCCACTCACCGATTATGTACTTTTTTATTATGCCTTTTGTTTTTTATGAAGAAGATTTGGATTTGGTTCTGCAGGCTGCAGAGGCTTGGATTGATGTTGAAAGAGTTCATACAATTGCATTAGGAGCCAAGAAGAACTAGTGTCATGATGATCTATCTTTTTTTTTCCGGT